>NC_135580.1:16051621-17340621 GCF_965152235.1 Eretmochelys imbricata | reverse complement strand
AATTTTCATCCCCATCCTCTAGTTTCACATGCCGTTTTTGTGCATGCAACTGTCTGCACTTGCATTCGTGGATACGCACTTGTTTACATATGTCAATGGATATTTACATATGCAAAGCGGGCAGTCAAGCGCTCAGCTACTCAAACTGCACATGGAAATGTGGGATTTGTACATAGAAATGTCAGCACATTCACTACTGTGGCTGCAAAACTGACTGTGGAATATTGGAACCTGGATGAATATTTGGCCCAAATCACAGATTTCAGTTGATTTATTATTATTGATTTAGATTCACACTTGTGCTTAGAGGCCCTAGTCGGGATTCCATTGTGCTAGCCTTTGCACTTGGCTCAAAAACCAATTAGAAACAACCTTCTAGAGTTCCATAGAAATGGGGTTTGGTGTAGCCAAAATTTTTCTGTGTTTTCTCTGTTCCTTCAACAGGATGCCTGTCAGAGAGACAATTAGAAGGCTCATCTTGTGAGGTAACAAACACCATCAATTCGAGAAGTCAATGGGAGTTGAACACAGAGGGTTCCTCTCAGGAAACACTCAGAACTGGATTCTTAAGAGTCCCAGAATGACTTATCCCCTCGTTCAGTATCTATTAAGAGCCAATCCAGCAGTCCTTACTCCGTAAAAATTTCCACTGACTTGCAGAGCAGTTTTGGGTTGAAAGAGTGAAGGATTTGTCTACATTTGACTAGAGCTGTTAGCATTCAAATGAGACTAGCAGAGTGTAACTGAGACCAGAAATTGCCCAGTGAATAGAGATGGTCAGAAACCATCAAATAGCAGCTTTCCATTAAAATATTTATGTATAATATAATATATATATAAAGTTCATTTTTCCAACTGAAAATCATTGGATTTTTTTAGGCAAAAAAGTGCCTTTTTGCTTGGCAGAGGCTGAAACGTCACCATTTTGCTGGGAAACCTCACTGTTTGCTAGACCAACATTAGTCTGGCACCAATTAGAAACACTTTTCTGTTTTAAACCAAGGTGGAATCTCATCATTATCACAGCAAAAAACTGTGTGTACTGGAGGAAGTGAGGAAATATGTCACCACTGAATAAAGGAATGAATGTCTGCTCAGTGCTCACAAGAACCTCATGTTGCACACGACTGCAGATACTGGGAGTGGCACAACTCTAGCAGCAAAGCTCGAAAAATTAATTAGAACTCAATGGATTTTTGATGTAGAAGGGAAAAAAGGCCAAAAAAGCCTACTTCTCTTCTGCTATAGAGAAAGTATAGCTGCACCCCACATTTTCAGACTGTAAATCACTGCATAAACCCATAATGCCTATACCAAACTGCCAGAATCACGGCATCTCACTCTCATGTCACAAAGAAGATCTCCTGCATCCAGGACAGCTTCAGAGGCTACCAAGAACAAGCCAAAAGCAGGACCAGAAACACAACACTTTCCTTTCCAAAATTCAAGCAATTCACACAAGTGGAAGTCCTGGGAACACTACTGGCCACCAACTCTGGACCCTGTATTTTGTTGTGGATGAAAAGGGAGAGTAAAGAGCACCTGGGATCCATAGGAGTGCAATTCATATCTACAAATGAAGCCACACATCCTGAAAAAGCTTTCATTGGTAGAAATCACAGCAGCCTGTCTTCTGAGAAACACAGTTTGCTGTGAAAACATCAGTCCAGTGCTCTGCTTTCTTCGCTGGCTCCCCACTGAATAAAAAATACAACTCATGGTTTCTCTGCTGATGTTCAAAGCCTTCCTTGGGACTGGTGTGAGAACACCTTTCCTTCTGTGTTCAAGGCTTTCTACAACCACTGTGTTCCCCTGGAACACTTAAACTGTCAATGAGAAGGCGTATGAGGCCAGAGACAGAACTTCACAGGAGCTGAAAGTATACTATGGAACTCATTCCCTCAGTTAATAAGAATGACCACTGAGATCACCACCTTTAGGAATTCAATACAGCAAGAAAGCATATGCCTAAATCCATCCCTGCTCAGGAAAACAATTAAGCATGGCGGGGGCTGTCTTCTTGTTCTGTGTTTATACGGTACCTAGCACAATAAGGTCCTGAACCATGACTAGGGTGCATAGGCACTATGATAATTCAAATAAAATAAATAATAATAATAATAATAATATGCTTAACTTTAAACGAGTACTTAGGTCCCATTGACTTCAAATGATTTCCAGAATGGGGATGCTTTCATGAATCCAAGCCAAAAAAAGTAAAACTTTTTTCCTCAGTGTACCTTTCCCTCAGTAAGGACACTCACTCAGTATGGCCAAGCCTAGGTATTCAAAAATCATGAGTTAATCCCCCCCAAAATCATAAGATTTTAAATAATAATATATTGGGTTCTTTTTCTTTGCCTTCTGATTTTTGAGCTTTTAGGGTGCACTTGAGTCATGTTGAAACATTCTTCAGCAACCAGGAAGGCTAGAAACTTACTCTTTTTTAATGAATGTTGAGAGACTCGTAATCATATGACTCCAGGAGCTGTTGCTCTAAGACATACGTTAAATCACATGAGGTTTGTGATAAAACTGGAAGAGTTGGCAACATATAAACCAACACCTTCTTTCCCTCCCACCCACCGTTATAAACTAATCAAGCTATTTCTCTTACAGGCTGGAAAAGAAGACAGAGATTGCCATTTTTATTCTGATTTTTAAATACTTGAGATGTACTCAGATACTACACTGTTGCCGGCCATATAATTACCAAGATTTAAGAGAGAGATTCTAGATTTGTAGATACCTAGATCAATGCAAGCCTTAGTCCAAAATGCAAATTGAACATTTTTTTGATTTAGAAAAAAATCAATTAACTTTTCAGTTTTACGTTTTTAAAGAATGACATTATTTCCTTCTTTTCCACTTTTGCTTGTTCTGGCCAAAAGCAGAAGTGCAAAACTACCATAAGAAGGGCTGCTACTGCATTCTGTCTGGCCTAGCTATACACAAAGGAGGTTTGGAATCTTCACAAAAAAATTGAAAACAAACCTATTTTCATGAGATATGCAGGCCAGTTTTGCAAATTCAAGAGGTTCAGATACTTTGGATAAATGCCCAAACTTCTGAGAGTTTATCGAACCTAAACCAACCAAACCTCTTTTTTGAGATTTGCCCAGCAACAACTACTATCAGTTCTAAAAACCACAAGGACTTAATCAAAACTAAAATATGATTAATCTTCTATCACAGGAAGCTAATAAAAATACGTAATAATACATTTTAATAGTTAAGGCACCCTGACCAAAAGGCACTAAGCTATATTGGGCCTCTTGAGTGAACAATATAAATAGTTCCAGAAATATTATGAATAAATGTAGATTTGTCTAATGGCAAGTTTAACGAAAGAACCCCCGGGTGTTAGATTGGTTGTACTGTATGCACAACAACATGTTAATGAAATTATTTAAAAGATTATTCAATTTAGATGTATATCTGACATTATTAAATCCGTATTTGTTTCTATTATAGAGAAAATACAAATATATTCCAGAGTGCATTGCTGGCCATATGTACCATCATCAACGTCATTTTTTCCAGCTCCATGTTAAAACTGACAGCACAGATGCTGGATAGGACTGAATGTTCAGTCTGGGATAACTACAGGCAAACAGCCACAGCAATCTGTCCTGGACTGCAAGAAGCAGTTTATTTTTCTGGCTCAGAAAGTGATCTACATTTTTTTTCTTTCCTCACTGCCTCATCCTTACTATTTTTACACTTTTGTTTAAATGCGACGTGTCCTTTAATGGTACGGATAGTAATTCACTTCCCTCTCATCATAAGCCTATTCAGTTCATATTACTTTTATAGCTCCCACACAAAAGAAAAACCCCGATATTTTTAAGGAGGAATGCTTGGTTTTGCTGGCCTAGGTCTTATTGGTTTTAATGGGAAGTGTGTTGTTGAAACATCAAACACCACTTTGACAGTGGTAGAGGGAAAGTGGCTAATTGCATTGTGAATCCAATACAATGATCCCAGCTGGTAGATTCCTTGTATATAGGTCTTTACTCAGTTCCTATCCAAGCAAATTCCCATGTGAATCTAAATGTGAACTGAATAAAAACTATGTAAGGACTTTGTAATTTCACCAAGGGTAACTGAATATAATACATTATCATGTGATTTTTTTTTATGTATTCACAAACAGGGAATACATGACTGAGTGGATTTATCCTCAGGAGTTTGGGATGGGTACACTGCTCACAGTGAATGGGTTAGACAGTGTTCATAAACCCTTTATAACATGTCACCTATTTCACAGAAAAAGCTATTTTAATTTTTTAGACTTTTTTTTTAAATTTTGGTTTATGCATTATTTTGCATAATCCTTCCACCTTTAAAGCCAGATGCCTTAATTACCATGAGTCCAACTAACCGTAGAGGGCTCATGAAAAACCCTTTTAAAATGCCTACAATAGTTTTTCCTTTACCTAAAATATCATGGTGTTTAATTCAAATCTTTCTAGTTCTTCCTGGGCCAGCAACAAGTCCTAGGTCAGCTCCATTGGGAGGATGGGAATCTCTACTTCCTAATAGTATGAAGTTCCAAACTATAGACTACATGCCCATAATAGAATGCCAAAATCAGGATATTATCCTGTATAAATGAGCTGTTTCTGGTCTACAACTGAATCTTCTGGGTCATCCAGGGTCTTGGGCCAGAATGACTTCTGAGGAGGAAATTCCACATTTGAGATGAAAAGAAGGAAATATTTCTCTGGCAAGTTAACTTAATAGAGAAAAAGGCAGCTCTTTGAAGCTACTCATGGATTTGAAACATTAAAATAAATGCCAAGGGATAGATAGTGGGCAGAGTACAGGTGAGGTGGTCCAATGTGCACAATAAATGAATCCATCATATAGCTCTGCCACTTATCATATGGATATCACCTCTTCACTTGTAGTATACACATATCATCTATAGCACACACAGTAGAAACTTGGGCTTTAAAAAATGGGGCAAGAATATAATATTGCACAAACATATGTTTAGACTAGTTGTCAGCCCTATAAGTTTCTTTTTGCAAAGCCTTATTGCCATACAGTCTACTATACTTCTACTGTAATGAACTATCCTAGGTGAGTTGAGAAAGGTCTAGGACCAGAACAAGCACTGTGTTATTTGACTAGGGATCTGCCCCTATCATCCTGGGTTAAAGAACCTAGAAGTTGCCCTCTGGACTCACTCCTGAACAGGAATGATGAGCGAGACAAACATCCTGGGACCCACACAATACAATTTTCAGGGAGACCAAGGGGGCCTAGTCTGCCACTGACTTATCGTTTGACTTTAGGCAACCCACTTGACTTCTCTGCCTCAGTTTCCCAATCTGTAAAGTGGGACCTAGCATAATGGGGTGCCTGGTCCCTGATTAAGGCACCTAGGAGCTAAGTTAACGCAAATAAATAAACAAATGAATAATAATACTTATGCACCTCTGTACTGCACTTTGACACCACTGGATGAAAATGCTTGAATGTCATTAACTATGCCTTGTATCAGTATCTGAATTAGTGACATTCAAGCTTTCAAATTTAAAAGCCTAATTCAGCCTACATAAGCAGGTACAGCTCCACTTGCTTCACCAGAGTTGCAACCACCTACTCCAGGGCTGATTTCACTGCTGTTCATTTCTTAATTTAAAATATACTGATAATGTGAGCCAACCACAGATCTTTCAATGGATGGTCTGATTTAATTTGCATTATTTGTGCTTGCTGGTGCTGTATAATGCTTAGATGTAATTGTGTCAGTGTATTAAATATAATGGGTTAGATTTTATGAATAGGAATATGAGATAACACAGTAAAGGAGGTTTGACAGTAAGAGTGAAAGAATGAAGATTCAACTTAAGCTGTTGAAAGCCTAACAAGATAAAGACAGGCAGGGGAAAGTTCCCTTAAATGTGATGAAAATAAGGCCTGAAGGGGCGGAATGATAGAGAGATTGAGGAGTACACGCTTCAAGACAGAAGATGAATGTGCGCAACATGACAGTAACATGTAGCTAAATTAATCAAAGTACCAAGAGCACGAAGAAGCACCAATACATACAGATTTATGCAGAAGTCCCAGTAAGATTTTGATAGCAGATCTGGAGATCAGTATTCCACAAAGGGGTGTTTCTTTTTTAATCTAAACTAATTTGCAGTATTTTCAGAGTATTTGAATTGTATGTCACAGAAGTTTATGTCACTGAAAACACTATCTCCCTTTTACATTTTAGATGCATGCTGTGCGCTTCAGCATTCAACAAGCACAGCCCTCAGAAAGCAAACTGTTATGGGATACCATTAAAGACATCACTGCCCTTGCAATATATTTTGAAGCTGAATTGCCGTGAAAAGATTTCTAAAATCATACCTGCCTGTAACAGTGTGACAAAAACCAACAGTTAAAACTACTATTATTTCATGATGGATGTATAATTTTAAGTGAATTCGGTATTTGTGATGCATGCTGGATTTACAGTTTTTGATGAGCCCTCTGCTTATCCTCAGAAGAGGTAGGTACAGTATGGTGAGCAAGCTTCCCCCACACTGCCTCACCACTGTGTTTTGGCACCCTAGTACTGGAGCAGGAAACATCTGCAGGTGTCAGAGGCTACTTCATTCTTTTGCCTTCTCTGCTGTGGTTGCCAATCTTACTGCTGGACACTCGCCATTACCAACAGGCCTGAGGAAAAAATTGGGTAACCGTCTGCCATGACATGGAGTGGAACCAGTGGCTGCATTGGTTAAAAAGAAGGTAACCTCTGCAGGTGATGAGAGCAGCAGGTGCAGATTAATCAAATTCATATTGAGTACTTAAGGCCGGATCCTGATCTCTTTTACACTGTTGTAAATACAGTGTAACTTCATTGTCATTAGTGGCTGAGAGCAGAATATGGCCCCAAGGATTCAAACGTCATGCATGTCTGAAAAACTGGACAAGGAACATTGTGAGCATGATAATAAGAGGCAGAGAGAGAGAAAACTCAGGGAGAAGGAGTATCTCTGGGGCTAACAACTGACTGATAGTGGTATATTTATTATGGGATTCTTGATACCCCCTGCATCCTTGATGGGTTATCTTCAATTTCTCTTTAAATAAACCCTACTGTTTGGAATGCTGTAGATACTTCTGCATGGTCTGACCTCTCTGGCTTCATCTCATATTAATGTTTATTTGCAGAAATCTACTCTGTTGTTTAGACAATAAAGTCTATGTGGGATTTCCCCAGGTGGCTAGTCAGTATTAGTGCGAGGCACAAGCTACAGTTTCTACTGTTTTCCTTATACCAGCTGCTGTCTTGATGGCCAATGTATTCCTGGTTTTTGTTTTACCTTTGGGGGGCAGGGAGGATAGGTATTTGTTCCAAATGAAAAAGAGAGCAGGGCATCTCTTCCACATAAATATCCAACCCGGCCCCGACAACGGAAGGTGACAGAGATTACAGTATGGAATTCTCAGCTGTTTTTTTTTTCTTTTAAGTACTATGAGAAGCTGACATTGACTTTTCTGAATGCAAGGGATCAGATTTCAAGGACAGTCACTGGGGGGGGGGACCAGCTCTGGTATCAGAAACCAAATTTATAAAGAACGCTTACTTTCACCTCCCCACGTTGCTATGAAAGGACTGGTCAGTTTTTCCCCCTTGGCTCTCATTTGTGCATATTTTAGTCAAATATGATATGGAATAGGGAATAATCAAACTCAAGATTAGCATTAAGCCACCAAGAAGATCTGTATGGCTCGTTTGCTTGCAAGTGGACTTAGGAGACAGAAAGAGAAAAGCGACTCTGCCTAGCATACATATTCCCTTTATGGAGTGTGCATAGTATATCCTAACTGAACAATCAAAACTAAATTTATTAGTACCAAAGCTACATCAAAGTCTTTATTTGTTTACTGGAGGGGGTGTATTGAACTGGGATATTATTTGCCCCTCTGCAAAAAGTCAGAAACAGAGAAAACCACTACATACTTAAACTCCAGTACGTCATAGCACAAAAAAGCCACCATATTGGGTGGCTTCCAAACTTGCAACAAACAAGTGACACCGTACACAAGAAGTTATTAGAGAGATAGAGAGAGTTTGCTGCATGATCTTCATATTTCTATACTCGCATCCTGGCACAAACCACAATAGCTGTCCACACAGTTAATACAAATAGGTCAAACGCACTGTTTTCTAAACAGAATTGCCCCTTTATCATTCTGCTGCCCCTCCTGGTGAAGTGGAAATGAGAATACTGCAACACAGTTCAAACCCATTCTCAATCTGAGGTCTTTTTGGGGGTGGAAGGGTAAATATGTTTTTTTTAAAGCCATCAGCATTTTAAATTGTGCATGAATGAACAAAATTCAAAATACTGTTTCTACTTTTTTGCAGTCTGCATCTTCTTCTATAATTAAAATGGAAAAGGATGAGTCTTTCCATTTGCTTAGGTACAGAGAGTAATAACAGCCAAAATTTGCCCTGCCCAGAGCTCAGAGAGGGTGTAGGGACACTTTCTGGTGCAACCATTGCCCTCAAGATCTTTTGGCAAGTTTCCAGGGGAAGAGGTAGATGGACATAGTGTGCAGGTATCAGCATGCACATCAGTCAGCTGGGGAGCTGACCATAACCTGGGGCTAGGATATCTGACTTCATTAGGGCCACGGTGTACCAGCCATCACTGTAACAGGTGCCATCCACAGCACTCTGTTGATCATTTCCTACTAGGCAGGGTTTGAAAAGGTTAGACTAGTATATCCCACAAGACAAGGCAGGATTTGGTTTTTGAACTGAGCCACCCAGTTCAGATAAAGTAAGGACTGCCCTAAATCTTTACTTAACACTGAAGCTGACCCTCTCTGAATTTTATTTATTTATTTTTGGAGATTACAAAATGTCCCTGGTGGTTTATTTTTTAAAACACTCACATCTGAGAAGAGTGTTAGCCATTTTGTGCTTGGATCATTGAACCAAATTGTAAAGGTCTTGGCCACTTTGCATTCTGAAAGGGCTTCCATTTGGAAGGATTTTTAAGATTAGGGAAGAAATTTAGGAAGGAGGATGGAAGGATGGTCCTGTCCTAAAGCAAAATGTGTCTTTCTGGATATTTAGGTCAAAGAAATTTCTCAATGAGGCTTCCCTTGGACCAAGGTAGGTGCAACCAAGAACATCACTTTTAGAGTATGAAGTAAAAGATTTTTCTCAGGAGGTTTCTAGAGAAAGGTCACTCTGAACAATTCAGAAAAATAGGGATGGTGATCCAGGAAACAATCAACTATTCAAGCCTCAGACTGCTGAGACCTGAACTTTTAAAGAGGTGAGGGCTAACCCCTTCTCCAGCTCCTCTTTCAGGAAGACAAAGAACTTCCCTACCCAGATCGGTAGCAGTAGTCAGTCAGCTCATAGGGGGTCCAGCCAAATTCATCCATGCTTGACAAGAGATATTACTGTGAAGTTGTTTGACCTGATCAAGATTTCCTTCACTAGGACTGAGGGATTGAGCTTGTGCAGATCACCTCCAAGGTTTCTGAGTGTGGCCAACTTTCATGGGCTGGAAATCTAAGTAAGCTGATGGAATTGATAGTTTGGCATCTGCTTGAGCAAAGGACTTTTTGAGGATGTGGATTTCTGTAATCCAGTTTTCCTGGGAAATGATTTCCTGTGTTAGAGGGAATATAAACTGGCATTAAGTCTTGCCCTGGTAAACACCTAAGTGCAGGATATTTAAAAAAACTAACTGAGCTAGATCTTGCTGAAGAGAGAATTTCTGAGGTCTTTGATTTGATTATTCTTGACCTGGTGTTACTAACTTCCCTAGTGAGGGACAAAGCATTCCTTTCACTGTGTTGAAGTGCATACCTAGGTGATCTAGAGCTGGGAAGTGGTAGAGAGTCCTTCTTGCCTGAGTGCTGTAGCTATCACCTTCACGTTGGAGAACATTCATGTTGCATTAATGAGTCTGAACATTAACTTGCTGTATTTTCAGCCATTGATTAACCCTGTTTCTGACTGTTCTGGAGAACGGAGAGAAGAAGACAAATGTTATGAGCTGGTGAAGAATTTATCAAAATTAGATAAATATGGATGCATAAATTAGAAGAACAATAATCTAGAACACAGATCCTCAGTGACTGAGAGGTATTTGGAAAGCAATAATGCTAAATGAGACTGGGGTGAAAGAGGAAACTAGAAAATTAGATAGGAACTTTGAATAAAGTAATGTGACCAAAACAAAAGAAAACAATGAAATTTGGGGCAGCATAAAAGCAATATTTTATGGATCAGAAAGTTGTTAGTCCCTCTCTATATGGCACTTCAGAGACTTCAACTATAATCAGGGTGTAGACTGGACAGATGACTAACAGAATAAATCAACAAGTTGAAGGAAAGTCAGGTAAAAGCAGTAAAAATAAAGAAAGAATTAGAAGGACTAAGTCATGAGGAATTAAGTTAAATATGTAGAGTTTGGCCAAATATGACTTAGGGGGAAATGACTTTCTACAGGCATATGAAGGGCATAAAATCTTTTTCATGGAAAATTTTCATTTTGGGAAAAGTTATCACTGAAATACCAGAAACACTCCCCGCCACCAAAAAAAATTATTTTCAAAAACTGATTTTTTTTCCAGCTTCTGTTCTTCACTGAAAAAAAAATTCACAGAAATTTTTAAGGGTTTTTTTTTTCAAAATTTCCCAGAAACCATAACTGGCATTTTTCAACCATTTTTAATTAATATATTAAACAATGAACAATATCCTAATGGTTAGATCAATGATCCTGTACAGCAGTATGCCATGAGAAGCAGCAAAACCTTCAATGCTTGATTCCTTTAAAAGTGGTCTAAACAAAGCACTCAAAAGAATAACATAGGAAAAAGTCTTGCACAGGCAAAATAGACTAGCAGATCAAACAGAACTTCTCTCACTTTAATGTGTACAATTCTATTATTTTCTTCTTTATCAAAATACTGATTTATACCTAGGTATTTCTTGGAGGTCTCCTGTCTAGCTACTTACTCGGCCTTATCCTGCTTAGTTTGAGATATAAGAACACAAGACAAGGTGTTATGGATGAAAGTAATCTGATCACATTTCTTCACGAATATATATTTTCTTCCGCTCCAGGCCTCACATAAAGCAGTTTTGCTACCATTGGTTTCTTCAGAGATTCCAAAATAAACACGCATTCAGAAGACTTATTCTCATATTTCCAGCTACATCTGAGTCATTCTGGGTTTCACTTCTACCTTGGATATACTTGCCTGTGTTGATTCAGAGGCAGACTAATGTATAGGAACTTAAATTCTGTATGACTCTGTGTAACATAACCAACACCAACAGACTTTAAATTTCCTGTATCTCATGGGTTTTTTTTATTACATTATGGCAAAAATCCCAGAAAAAAATTGTAGGAAGAAAAAGATCAAAAATTAAAAATACTTGACGACCAAATTTTCCAGCGATATCATAGGAATGTGATCTACACTTAATATACATTTTGGTGATCTATTTGAAAGTTTTATCCTCACTTAAAAAATTGAAAAGCGAATTTTCATCTTGCTCTGGAATTCTCATTTAAACATCTCAAAGAACAACTTTGCCATTTCTAGATATTAACCATTATTTTTCTCTCATTCAAGAGTCTGTTACTATATTAGCTACATGGAAACAAATTCCTAATCATACTTTTGGCAGAACACCTCACAACCCACTTGGCTATACTCATCCTATTTCCAGTGTTTTATTTTTAAAAAGGTTTATTCTCCTCTTAATGAGCATGTTTAGCTCCCATTAACATCAATGAAGGTGACAATATATGTGCAGATCAAGGGAACATATTCCTTACCTAGGAGAACCACACCAGAATTCCTATAACTGGACTTACTTTCAACTTCCAAGAGGTAGAAATATGTTACAGCTCTTGCAATAATAAAAAGTGTTTTAAAAAAAACTGATTCTCTTAGAACATACGAACGGCCATACTGGGTCAGACCCAGAATCTAGCCAGTGAATCTGTCTTCCGACAGTGGCCAATGCCAGGTGCTTCAGAGGGAATTAACAGAACAGCGCAATCATCTAGTGATCCATCCCCTGTCGTCCAGTCCCAGCTCCAGGCAGTCAGAGGCTAGGGACACCCAGACCAGGTTGCATCCCTGACCAAGAGTAACTTCACTGAAAACAAATGGAGCTGCACTGGTATAAAACTGATGTAAATGAGTGGAGAATCAGGTACAAAGCCACTTGTGCTCATTTTTAGGATGGTTCTTTCTTATTCAAAGCTACAATTGCATTGAAGCAAAGCCCCAAGATTCAGCAATCCACAAGAATGTTTCCTTGTATGAAAGCAGCACTGTATTGATGAAAACTTCATCCTGTATTTCCTACCTAATATCCCACCTAAGCACAAAGTAAATTTTACAAAACTTCAGGTCTGATTCTCCTCTGCCTTGTGCCCCATGGAGTCATTTATACCTGTGCAAATTGGATGTCAAATGCTACTACTCTGATCTGGCAGCATTTAACACACACTTTTCACTAGCTTTGCAAGGTGCAAATGGCTACATTCAAGTTCATTTTCATATTGAATTAGTAATTATAGATTTGCAAGGCCAAGTCACAGGAATTATTTTTAGATCCCCTTCCCCCAATTCCCTCTACCTGCTTTTTTTCCCCCAAATACCATCAAAGTACATGGGGAAGAGGGGCAATTTATTAGTGTATTCAATCCACAGCATGTTGCAGCCAACAAATTAATAACACAAGGAATGTGGTCATGCTACAGATCTCTGTGTTGTAGAGTGGTCGCCATCTAAAAGGTTAATATTTGCCAACAATTACCTACTCTTCATATATACATACATTTAAATATAGATTCATATATTCCAATGCCAGAAGGGACCATTGTGACCATCCAGTCTGACCCCCTCTATAACACAGACCATAGAAGTTCCCCAAAATAATTCCTAGAGCATATCTTTTAGTGAAACATCCATTCTCAATTTTAAAATTATCAGTGATGGAGAATCCACCATAACCTTTGGTAAGTTGTTCCAATGGTTATTTACTCTCATGGTTAAAAATTTACATCTGATAATATATCCCACTGTCTAGAATCCAAAACAAGAGTGGTAGCTCATTTTGTGGTAACGGTTGATTATTTTTTTTAAATTGAGATCATTGTAGATGCAGACACCTTATCCAAAAAAACATGCTTACCCTAAACAGCCCCATATTAAAAGTTTGGATTGTATCACACAAAGTGTTTCGTTTGCATTGAGAAGTGTCCTGTTTATCCAAATAAAAGCTATGGGTGAAAGCCTGACCCCATTGAAGTCAATGGCTAAACTCCCTTCAACTTGAACTGGGTCCGGATTTTGCCATACATCTCCATTCTGTACAAATGGAATGGAGTTCTACTGTATACTATAGTGCCAACAACACGACCTTACATTCTCAGGGTTTGATTCTCCACTTCATTATACTGTACCACTTTTCTCCAGCACGGCTCTAGTCAACTTCAGTGGCATAACACTGGTGTAACAGAGTGGTAAATTAAGACTTTTGGGTCTTAGATGCTATATTCATTTAAGCAGAAACATTTCACGTGCACCTCAAAAAGGAATAATTTAATACAGGGTCTAAAGAGAAAACAGGAAGTTGCACCTTAAGAAAACAAGAAGGATCTAGAGTGGATTGTTTAAAATGAACATTTAAGTAAGAGATACTATGAAATACAACCCCAGTACCTTTTCCACATTGCTTCATTACAAATGCACTGATGATGTCTCAGTCTGTGGAAAGTATTAGTGCTATGGATTGCATACTGCTCAGAAACAAAGAGCATGCATTTATCTTCAAACTTGGAACCACTTGGGAGGAATATTTTAGACAGTGAACCAAAACATTCCATGATCCTTAACCCAACTATAATTGAAGAGTCAACATCTGCCCTATATAATGAAATAGCTCTAAAAAGGACTTAGATGCTGAAGTGCCCTAAATAGCTTTTAAAAATTTATCTGTACACGGTTTCCAAAACAGTGCTCTGAATTTTCTGCTTTAAATATTTTTCCTTAGCAACATTCATTTTTCACCCAGAATCCTAACCTCCTTTCACCAAAAGTTGCTGCTTATAGGTCCAATCCTGTACTCCTTACTTGGGATAAACTATTAAAGTCAATGGGCGAGGATGGGTGGCTCCATTAAGAGGGCAGGATGATGATGGTGCTGAATTTCAAAAGCTCTTGGCTTTCATTTAGGCACCAAAATATGTGGCTGTAATTTTCAAAAGAATCACCACATTGGTTGTTGAGCTCTTTTGAAAATCTGGCCACAGTTGTCATAACGGGAGCTTCTGGGTACAGAGTCCTTCTGAAAATCTGGCCCTTAGTTAGATGCCTAAACCAGAGTTGAGTTCTTTGGCCTAAATATGGGTGCTGAGCTCTTGAAAATCCGGCCCTGAGTTCTTTTAGGGATCTCTCCTTAGTGTACATAATGCACTACAGAACAGACTCCATCTCTGAGGAAGCAAACAACATAAGCCTCACTCTTACAGTATGAACAACAATTGCAAGAATAAGAGGGGGGGTATATTTCAAGACTTTAGCAGCCAAGAAGGCAAGAGACAACTATATGCTTTCATTTATCATGAATCATCACGTATGGTACTTAGCAAAACAGTGGTGGGTTTCACGGTGCTGGGAGTCGGTGGATACGGTGGAGGAATTTAAATACACGCAGTCTTATTACAGGTTTCAGAGTAACAGCCGTGTTAGTCTGTATTCGCAAAAAGAACAGGAGGACTAGTGGCACCTTAGAGACTAACCAATTTATTTGAGCATAAGCTTTCGTGAGCTACAGCTCACTCTATTTAATGAGGCTTATGTGTTATACTCAGATCAAGAAACTACTTTTTTCAGAATGTCTCTGATTTGTCTGTTATATGCACACGGTTTTTATTCTGCTAATGGAATTTTGTATTTTTATGTGGTTTTGTGAAGAAAGTTCACAATCCAGATATGCACAGCAAATGTGTGTGGACAAATTCTCAGCTCAGCTGAAAGGTGTAAATCTAGAGTAATTCTGTTGAGTTCACATAAAAGCACTACAGCTTCTTGCAAAAGATTGGTGTAACAGACCAGAACCAGCCCAACCTCTATGTTCTTAAACAAAAAATAACAATAGGGCAGCAACTCAAAAGATTAAGTACAAAGTCCTCAGATGGTCAAAATGGAAGACAATTTAAGTTACTCCGTCTTACACCAGCTGAGAATCTGGCCCTAATGCCATGTTATTAATTTTTATGAAAAGAAAAAGAAAAACATATTCAACTTGTCCATCCTCTAAGATGATTATAGAGCTATAAGCAAAGGCAACAATTATGTTTTCTATTTAAGAGATGCAAATCAATATTAATTAAAATTAGACAACTGTTTGTGATGTAAGGGGTCCTTGTACTCAAAGGACATAGTGGCCATTAAATATATTTAAAGACTTATTACTTAAAAGATTTTAGGCAAAGTCAATGCATAGTTAGTCCTAAGGGAGAGTTCAATGCCTCTGTACTGCTGTATAACATTTAACTATAGGGGCCACAATCAAAGGCAAACACAATTAAGTATCAAACAGTTAAATGTTATGTGTCACTCTCTAAAGAATCTATATTAAAACACTTAATTGCACTTTTTTTAAAAAGAATTCCTTAGCGTGGGCTAGAACCAAAATGAGTGCTTGTTTGGCTCCTGTTAAACAACCTGCATATTAAGGGACCTGTTTTTTCCTGTTCATTATCATGAAGGCTGCATTTGCATTTCTTGATAGACTATTCCTGTTTTCTTATCCTTTTTTTCTTGTCTTACATCAGTCAGTGGAAAGAGTGCCACCACAGGCCATCATTAACCTTCCAAATCTGCCTCAAAACAAATAGTACAAGAGCTCACTAATTTGAAGATCAAAAAGCCACTTGTCCATTATATAATTGGAATGAAAGGCAAAATGTTGCAGTTCTGAAGAGCACAGTAATTACTAGCTGTTAATTGCTCTCTCGTGGTGGCTCACTTTTAATTAAAAAGAACAGCTCGTCGCAGGCCGATAAGCAATGGTGGAGACCACTGGTTTAATCAACAAAGCCGAAAAATTTGTTTCTGCCGCAGCCAACAACAGCTTGAGTAATCTTCAGATGTCCAATTGAGATTAAAAACTGTCTATTTAGTGAAGTCAGATTTTATTTTAACCAAGGAAATGACTATTTGAAGTCTTCCAATGTGAATGTCCCCACCACATCCCCGCTGGTGCTGCAGGGACTAATCACTTGCTTGTGGTTGTGATCATTCAAGTAAAGAAATTTAGCTACTTTCCTCTTGACTCCATCCTTCTTGGGTAATTGGCCTGTCTGAGGTGAGCATTTTTTTTTTTAAAGAAAGAGCTTTAAAGTATGGAAGGCCCACAGACTGTGCATTTAATTACTGTTCATATTTCATGCAGTCAAACAGAATTTCATTTAAGAGGAAAATGATTTACCTATCTTTAAAAAGCCTTACACTCACTGCTTTGGGGTCTGTGTGTTTTTGGGCTCCTCCCACCCTACCTCCTTCAGCGGTAACATTTACATGCCAAAAAAAATGTATTCAGGCATCAAAGTTAATTCTTTAAGAGGCTTCTATCTTTAACTCTTTCATCTAATGACAGCTATCTTTAAGGAGAGTAACACTGTGGGGTGGGGTAACATTTTATTTAGGTAAGTAGGTTAGCTGGGTTAAGTGGAACCATTTTCCCTTGGCTTGCCTCATATCTCTCCAGCCATGAACTCTTTGCTTCTTTTAATAGCTTTAGTATATCCTGTTCTTCTTTTATGGCCCTCAGGGTTCCCTAAGGCATTATACTTGGACCTCTGCTTCTTCATATTCACGTGCTTTTGTTGAGCGAAAGGTTCTGCTTCATTTTGAGTGTTACGGAAACAAGACACATATGTATATAAACCAAGCTTTCAAACCTTCTGACATCAATATGCTTTCTGCCTGTCTTGCTAATATTGGAATATGAATGTGTGACAACTATATACAATATACGGTAAGAAAAAGACATTTCCATTCAGTGGGCTCCAGGTACCACTTTTCTATCTTACTTCCATTAACATATCATATGTGTAGCTACCTACTGTTATAAGAAGATCAGAGAGTTGTGCAACTTTGGTCTCAACTTTGAGATTCGTGTTTCTTCTTTGAAGAAACTATTATTTCCTCAGTTGCCAGAGATTGCCAGAGGATGTGTCTCTATGTTCCTTCTTATGATCAAGGACTTATTCACTCCTTTATCTCCTCTCACTAGACAATTGTACTGAATGGAAGATCATGTACCTGATAGGCTACTGGGATTCAGTGTGGCAGAAAGTTGTTTGAACGTGTTTGCCACAAGTACTCCTTTTCTTTTTAAGGTTTTCTGTGGTTACATTGGCTTTAGTTAAATTTTCCTTAACTGATAAAGTTTGCCTGTTGTGCTTGCCCTTAAAACCCGATCAAAGTTATTGTTTTCATTTACTGAGCCCTTGTTTCTCCAGGTACCACTAAAGGTCACCTTCATTTGAAAATGTACCACCTCAGCAGGCTACTCTTTCAGTTCTTCTTCCAAATGATGAAACTCCTTGGCTAGGAATATCAGGGAATTTATCTGCTGTTACTCACTTCATTATCGAGTGGAGTAGAATGAGAATTTGACCATTGACTTCAATGGGAGCATGATTGGGCCCTTTAAATCCAAAATTATACTTTGCTTTATTTTTCCTCTCTAATAAATCATCTGGATTTGGGTTCAATACAAGATGTTAGCTTTGTAAATTGCTGTGGAGTTATTTGGATTCATAGGACATCTTCTTTGTAACATTAAAATACTCAGTGTTACATGCCTTTTCACCTATTCCTTCATTTAGATTCATGTGAATTCCTTTATTTCTCACCTAAATTTGGATATTTTGAAATTACTAATGAAACATGATGTAGAATTCAATATACAAAATTAAACTCTAACTGAATAAACCTAATTTATTATCTTGGTCAATATAATCCTTAAACATATTATTCCTATTTATCTCTATTGGCGTACATATATCCATACCTAAAACAGCTACAAGAGAAAAACGTCTGTAAGATTGCTAGAGACAAAGAACAAATTTAGGCCAAGTTCTGCCTTCAGATGTGTGTGCCACCCATGCCATGTGTTTTGCTTAGTCACTGTCATTAACATGTAAAGGCTCACCTAACTGTAGGGTTAACATGGGCACCCTCTGCTAGTCCACCATTTGTTTAAAAAGTGCTTTGAAATGTATTTGTCTGTAACAAACACCATCTTAGATAGTTAAAAATGAAAGTGTTTTAAAACCCAATTAAGTTTCCTTCTGTTGTGCTGCTTTTTCAGTCTTTTTATGCACTTCACTTGGACAAAGAAAATTGAGCCACCAGTTTCATTTTCACTCTTAGTCTATTTCACTCTCAGTTTCTCATGCACTAGCTCCATGCTGTAGTCTTTGGGCTGTAAATGCTGTCAGGACTATATTAAAAAACAGTTTCCAGTGGAATTTGTTTTCTACTTTATGAAAATATTTCTATTGATCTTAGGTTTACTTCAAAGTTTATTTTCACATAACCAAAATTTGGGACCAAATTTGACTTAGTGTCCCTTCAATGCTCAGACAGGAATCTGTATTGCAACCTCCTACACATGCATACCACTAGATAACATTGAAATGCAACAATGTGTTTATCTGTAGACTTTTCTGCACACTCATCTTCCTGTATTCATTCATGTCAGCCTGCTAGCTCAGTATGCCTGTACCAAAATGTGATAACTCTGTGACCTCTTACATTCACTTTGTGATAAAGCAGACTGTGAAGAAGTTTTTTTTTCCCTCCTTCCTGTTTCTAATTTTCAGTCAGCACCTGTCAGTGCAGTCTTGACTTTCACAGTTTTCTTTTGGCTCACTTTGCTTTTTTCTCAGACTTGTTCTAAGGTTTATCAGAGGAAACACTTGCACTCACAAGGATGGCCTCCACACTGTGACAGATTAATCCAAGTTGAGTGAACTTCCTTCAGACAGAGGACACTAATTATTATGAAGGCACTTAGAACACAATGAAAGCTGACATCTGACAGACTATTCTCTGCCAGCTCCACATTGTCTTACTGTCAGGCCCTGTCAGTTCCCAGCCTTAATTACATCCTGTTTACAAACATTAGGCCTGACTTCAGATGAAGTCTTAACAAAGGTTGACAAAGGTCAGGGTCACGTCACAAGGATGTTATCTGTCTGTGTGCTCCTACTGATAAACTAGGAGTAGGCTCATAGCTGATTTAGGAGATAGCTTTCATAACACAAAAATGTACTACGGTCATTTGAAATATCTAATCTGTGCGCCTGTACTTTTGCCTAAGAGTCGCTGTACAGAAATGAAGGCTACAGAGTTACTCAGGTTTAGCCTGAGCTAGTGGGACATTTTACAAGGGGTTCGTGCTCTTCAGCTACTATGATCATAAGCATCAAGAATATGTCCGTGCAGCTGCTTTAAACAGGAAGCAATTGTCCTGTTCATCTGTGCACATTTTTACCCAACCAAAATTTTGGGTACATTATGAATACAGTCGGTTGAATAATATCTGAGAACAGTTTGATTTTTTCCCATGGTCTAATAAATTACTCAAATAATTTTTCCACTTTTTTCTTGGTTCTGCAGATGGGTGAACAATATACCCCCAAATAAATTATTCACATTTTTTGTCAGCCAGCAAATAATTTATTCACAAATCATGTTTTCTATTGTTTGACTGCACATATTGTGGGAATTCTTTGTGTATGTGTGTGCACTTATATGAAGGAAACTGAGTGTGAGTATATGTATACACACTTACATCGATATTTAGAGACAAATAGAAAGACAGGTGATAGAGAGAAATAATAACCGATAACAAATTGAAATGGCAGCCCTCGGTTTTGACCAATAAATTCCCATGAGAAAACTTTTTAAAATTGTATTTCTCCTACAGTCTACTGCAAAAGAAGAAACTAGAACGGTTATCACTAAAAAATTCAGTATGCTGTAGTGTCTCCTTTCTCTTAAGGTATCACTGTGGTAACTGTGTTGTAGCAGTTGGCAAATATTGACTTTTATAATGGCTTCTACTTTATATTTCTGTTGTATTCTACTGCTGGTGGCCAGAAACCCACACATCTGGTAGCTGAGTTCAATGCATGTCACCATAGCTAGGAATCAAACCTGGACCTTCATAGTTTGAATATGACATCTCTATGAGGCAAGCTAAAGGATATCTTCCCATGAGCCCAAGAGAAGAGGGGCTATGACAAGATTGTGTCACCTGAAATCTACTCTTTCTGCAACTCTATACAGAGCTGGGATCTGACTCTTGTCCCACTGAGAGCCAATAGCAAAATCCCTAATGGGTGGAATCCTGGACATGCTAAATTCAATGGCAACATTTCTGTTGACTTCCATGCAGACAGGACTTCAACCTCTGGCTTCAGTGAGAATAGGAACATACCATAAGATTTGAAGATAACAGACCGTCCCTCATTCTCCATTACAATTTAGGTGTTTGACTAAAGAAAAATTGTAGAAACCATGAGAGAGGACTATTTCTCATTTGCTTCACAAGTGATATCAATCATAGGTACAACTCACTTTCCCATCTGAAATAGGTTATAGGCAGTGGCTGAAGACGATAGAAGCTCAAAACTATTTTCACAACAGTTCTACAAAAAAGCTGTAACACCACACTTTACTAACCCAAACAAGAAAAGAAGGAGAGGAGATGACTCTTGACAATACCTTGGCAGGATGCCTGGCATATATTTGACATTTTTGGGTGTACAAAAGTTCAAGGTGCTTAAATGAAATCTGAAATTTTAAAACTCACTGCCCAAACTTATAAATACTCATGGCCAGTCCTGGACTTTCATTTTGCATGCCCTGAGCTTTGCTGTACTACAGCACAGAACATAGACTACCTGTGGATGCAAAACCAATGCATCTGCCTAGTCCTCACACATACGTCAATCTTCAATGAGATGTCAGCAGATAACAAGAAAACAAGGCACCCATTCTGAGCTACTTATTCAGTAAAATAAGGAAGATGCAGAACACCTAAAAGTCTTCTGATGTTTTCAAACTTGGAGCTAACATTTTAAAAAATGGCTAAATACAGATAAGCCGCTTACATCCATAGTTAGGCACCAATACAAGTGGCCTGTTTTTCAGAAGTACTGAGCAGTCAGCAGCTTCCATGGACTCTGGTTCCAGCAGGATTTATCCATGACCAGCTGACATGATGTTTAACTACACTAACTGCAACGCTGTGTTTGACATTGTGTTAGTTAACATGACTCCTCAACTCAACCTAATTTTCTAATGAAAACAAGCCCAGTGAAAACTTCAAGCACTATGCACCTTTGAAAATCATGCCACTTATTTAGATGCCTTTATATGGAGATAGGTGCCTAATTTGATGCTGTCAGGTTTGAAAACTTTAGCACTGGGACCAGATTTGTAAAGGTAAAAATACAGATAAGTACAGAGAAGGGATTTTCAAAAGCGTGAAGCACCTAAATACCTTTAAAAATGTGATCCTTAGGACACCCTTGCTAACTGTCCTTATTGAGGACAGTTAGTCCTTACATGTTTTTAGCCAAAAAAAACCCTTGTTTTTCCACAGTATCCCTCCTAAAAGCTCACTTAGGCCAATATATGTCCATAGAATTAAGAAGGTATGTCCCCTGCTTCTCTTCAAATTCATTTGTCCAAATTCAATGTTGTCTATTTTGACCACGTGAAAATCAGACCTTAGGGAAACTGTGCTGACAGACCTTTCCCACAGGCCTATCCACCAAACTAAGGCCCATCAGAACAGATCAGGTGCCAGAGAGTTAACAGTCACTTTAAAACAGATATTATATAACTAATAAATACAGCTGTGCCCATTGGCTGACAACTTCCAAGCAAGAGTAGAATCACCTTCTTAGTGTTTTATGTGGGTATTTCAAGTGGTATCTCTCCATTTGTTGTTGGTGAGAGCTATAGTTATATTTGCTGTAAATAATGAAAGCTGAACTGGTTCCTGATTGAGGCTCTGTGTGGAACTTGTATTAACTTTGAATAAATAGATGACTTCAGTTTAAAGATTACAGACTGTTTTATAAAGCCTACATATGCTGTATTAGATCATGTTAGTGTTTCCTATAGCACCCATCACCACAGTTTGTAAGTGCCATAGTCCCTACAGTTAAAACTGTATTTACATTTTCATGCCAAGCATCACTGTTGTGTAAAAATAATACTGTATGTCTTCCTGAATCTTACTGTACATACTCTTAGATTCATACCCCCCAACACATTCATTTGAAATTTAATAATAGCACCTTCAGTGTACACAAAGCACAGAAAATCAGTTGCAAAGCACAGCCTTAACTCTGACCTTCGTGATGGGGTGTACAAAGCCCACACTGGGCCTGAAGAGGTTAAAGGACAATACTTGGCCCAGGAAGCCCCTGCCCCTCCAGGCCTGCAAAGTATGCACCTACTGCAGATGAAATTTAAAAGGGAGCAGTTCAGCTCAGAAGAGGGAGGAAGATAGATCTTCCTGCAGGGCTCCTGGACAAGGGTGCCAAAAAAGCCTCCCTGTGAGGAACAGGACTGCATGCTGAAGCCCAGTTGGGGCTGAAGCTTTAGCCCTTTCCTTTTTCTTTTGTTACCTTATATTGGACTCATAACCATGGGGACAGGCAGATGGCAGGAAGTGACCCAGGGAGGGTAACTCCGAGGGCACAGCCAGACATTCTTAACCCAAACAGGGGCCGGGGTCAGAGCCCAATAGAGTGGGAGAGTCCAGGTCCCCTAGACTCCAATCTCACTCCCTCTCTGATAAGAAGAGGGCAAGGACATTGCAGTCCCGATGTGAAGCTAAACCCATCCTCAGGCAGGGGTGCTGGAATTTTTATAGTGGGGGTGCTGAGAGCCGTTGAACCAAATTGTAAACGCGGTATATAATGGAAACCGCTTCAAGCCAGGAGATGCTGCAACACCCCCAGCACCACTAGTTCCAGTACCTATGTCCTCAGGTGAGGAACTGGATTGAAAGGACTTCCATCTGAAAGGCTACTGGGTGTGCTACCCACTAGACCACCGGGCCCGCCGAGAGCTCTATTACTTAATGATTTAGGCCCCCATTCAGCAAAGCACTTAAGGATCTGTTTAAAGTTAAGCATGTGCTAAAGAGCTTTATGAAAATGGGTCCTTAATGACCATTATAATCCTAAAATTACAATCTCTGCAACTCCACATTGCATACATGATACACTGAAGGAATAAAGCTGATTATATATTCATTATTTATTGTCTCAAAAATGCAAATTTCTACTATATAATAACATTACAACTTCCAGAAAAAAATCACATTGCATACATGCACACACAAACAAATCTTGCTCTTCTGCATCAGTGTAAATGCAGAGTAACTCAGTGAAGTCAATGAAATTAATCCACACTTCACTAGTGTAACTGAGAGCAGAATTTAGCTTTATTACACCACTGTTCCTTTTTCCTTCAGTCTGCCTTACATTTTATAGACATCCTCATCGCAGCCAAAGGAAGGGTGTTCCATTTTAAACACCACAGCAACAGTGACAGACAGCTACAGCTTTCATATATTTTCTTTCACAACTTAAAAAAAGGGAGCATTTTACTCAATGTGAAATCAGGGGACTATCTTAAAAGAAGAATACAGGCATGTTTGTCTAGCTATAAAAACAGTCACTGTTTTAACATATTCCTTTAAAAAAATAAAAAAATATTTTAAGTGATCAGTTTTTGATTATTTTCATTGCAGGGTGCTTTGTTCCCCCCATAACCCTTTGAATGCCGCTACTGGTGTGCACTCAGGGCCCATTCATTTCTTTATGGTGCCCATTCTTCTGAGCAAAATTTCTAAAGAACTCAAAATGGCTACAGTTTTTATGGCCATAGACCTCACTTCAATAGTCACACGACGAACATATGTAGGTCTTCGAAGGGTTAATCCTAGAGCTAGTCAGAACATTTTCAACAAAATGTATTTTCATTGATGCTCTTTCTTCAAAGCCAGAGACATTGCATGGAAACATCATCAATTTCAAGAAAGTTTTCAATGGAAAGGTTTCTGAGGTCTGGGCTCTCTGATCATTTATGACCAGAGATAGAGACCCAAATTGAAAACCTGACATTTTCTATCCAAAAATGGATGTTTCAACAAAATTCTGTTTCATGAAAACATTCAAAGGTTTTGCTTTCATTCCAGTGTGGGACCAGAAACAAATGTCAAAACCACAAAAGTTGTCACAAAACAGCATTTTCATGCTCTGGCCAGCTCTAATTAATCCCTTTTTAATCAAAAAAGCAGACACGATGACGCGACAATTGCTTGGCTAATCATGCTAGCGTTGCATAAAATTTAAAGAATGTATCTTTGAATTACAAAATGGACCAAAGTATGGGGGCCTATTCGCCCACTGGAGGATACTGGTAGCTCTCAGTGATATTTTGTGTAACACCTTAACTAGCATCCACAACTGACGGTGAAGTACAGGCTTCTGACATTTTCACACCTTTGCTTGCAAGTCTTTGAGAACTGAACTTCTAATAGGCATCAGTAAGTTATATACTGGAACCTCTCTAGCACCATTGTCCATCAACCATGATCCATTGTTCTATTTTTCTAAGCACTCCAAGACTCCTTCCTTCTGCTCAGCTGCCCCCAAGCAAGAGCTCAGACCCAAGAGTATACAAAATAGATCAAAAGAGACAAAGCAACTCTTGCACAACCAGGGTGAAAAAAGCATTAGCTCACCCTCACTGAAGCATGTGGCATAAATCTTGGCCCTCTCAAAGATGGGAGTGGTTTGTAGCCTCATGGAGGAGGTGGAAGGCTTTGCCTACAAACTCCATGGATTGTGAATATCTACAGGGGATGTAAAGTGCATCCCTGCAGACCCTCGGCCATTCACCAAGAGGTTCTGCCCCTCTGTTCTTCTCCTGGGTCCCCCTTCCTTCATCCACCATGTTTTTTTAGGAGCCAAACCCCCATTGGCTACTCCCCTGTGGCTGCACACTAGCCTCCTCTAGTTGGTTGTTTTTTTTAAAAGGAAACACTAAATGACAAAAGTGTTGCAGGGAACAAAATGTAGCACTTCCCCCTCATTTTTCATTCCATGTGTTCAACCTACCTGTGTATCACACTAAAGAAATTAGCTCAGATCCCAAATGCAACCACTGGGTGGTGGTTTCTCAGTTATATTTATTTGTCATCAGTGTTTATGTTTGCCAAGTTGAATAGCTCCAGAAATGAAGCCCTCTGCTTATTCACAAGCCAGGGAGTGGAGTCTTCAAGGAGAAAAAATATGGATTTTCCCTTCCAACTCTCTGTCTGACTCCAGAGAGGAGGTCCCTGCAAAGGATTCCATCTTTTTGTGAAATTCCTTTTGATATATGTCTCCATAATGTAGAGAGACTAGTGTCCAGTTGTCTGCCCTCTCCTTCATCAAAGCCCACACTCCCTTTTTTCTGTTCCTTCCTTCCATCCTCCCTGATTGCATGCCCATCTGAAAACATCACTTTGTCTTTCCACATCACAATGTCATCTCCTAGCTCCAGGACAACACCGATCTATCAGCAGGGATGGTGTCTCAGTCAAATGGGGATGCTGTGTTTCCACAGGGTGAAAAGGAAGGAAATTCTGTATGAAAGAGCTAGCTTCATTCAGAAGGAATATTATATTCATGAACTGGGCTTGAAATATTGAAATCATAAACGACTCAGAGGTACAGTATGTTGCAGAGGACATGATAACATAGCAGAAATGCAGCCCTAAAAATTGTCACTGAAGGATGACATTGGTGATAAGGATGTACAATATTACAGGACTATGTTAGCACAGTAGGAAATCGATTCAAGCAGACAAGCTAAATTTATTTACTTTATTGATTTTAAATTTTACATGAACTGCAATATAAGTAAATCTTTCATGGTAATTCTAAATCTTGAAACATATTGTAAATAACAAAAAAAAAGTCCAGTTTTCAGAACAACCATTTCTCTGTACTGAGAGTGCATTATTCTTAAAGCCCAGGACAAAATTTTTGTAATAAATGTCTTAAATCTACCTTAGCAGTCACTGCTGATATTTTCTTTAAAGTAAAAGCCTGCATTTGGTGTTTCCAGTGATTCAAGGTAACAGAGTTCTTTAAGATAAAAATAAGTACCGGTAATTAAAATGGATCCTAGTGTATTACCAGAATGCAGCATAGACTGTCACTTCATGAACAAGTGGTTCATTGTATAAATAGCCGATTTTTATCAATGTGGGCAAACTTTAATGAAGAATAATAAATGAGTGGGCTGCAAATGAAATGATATGTATGACAGTAAGCATGATAGCGCAGTAGGAAGAGTGGTACCATCACTGGATGCCAAGGAGAAGCTGGTGATGGGAAAAAAAATCCTTCTTGCCTTATTCCCAGTCAAGTCAACTGGGAATAAGTCAATAATCTGCTTTAAGCCATCATCCTAATGCTGAGGAGGGGAGATTTCACTTTGGTGTTCCATTCATATAAATCAGTGGTTTTCAACCATGGGTACACATACCTCTAGGGGTATGCAGAGGTCTTCCAGGGGGTACGTCAACTCATCTAGATAGTTGCCTAGTTTTACAAAAGGCTACATAAAAAGCACTAGCGAAGTCAGTACAAACTAAAATTTCATATAGACAGTGACTTGTTTATACTGCTTTATATACCATACACTGAAATATAAGTAGAATATCTATATTCCAGTTGATTTATTTTATAATAATATGATAAAAATGAGAAAGTCAGCAACTTTTCAGTAACAGTGTGGTGTGACACTTTTGTATTTTTATGTCTGATTTTATAAGCAAGTAGTTTTTAAGTGAGGTGTAACTTGGGGGTACGCAAAACAAATCAGATTCCTAAAAGGGGTACAGTTGTCTGAAAAAGTTGAGAGCGACTGATATAAATGAGCAGAATTCACCCTTATAGCTGTTTACCGCTTACCAGAAATGGTTAAAGATCTGACAGTGTTATCACTTTCAACAACTAAATAAATGTCTAGATGACTTAACTCAAGGGCCCGACCTTAATGCTATTGAAGCCAGTGGCAAAATTCCCATTGAGCTCAGTGTGGCCAGGATCATATCCCAAAGGATAAACATGAAAGGGTCACAGCCCTGGTGAAGAATTTACTCTTTCACTGATGTTCAGCCTGACACGACAGGAAATATTTTGCCATTCACAGCTTTGAACAACAAATCTGTCCACAGAATTGTAAGCCACAAGCCAAATTCAGAGGTGGTACAAATGATGGTGGAAAGCTGCACACTGGTAAATATGCCTAGAGATTGACACACAAGGGACAAAAGGTGGGGCTGTAGCCGAAAAGGCCACCAACAGGCAAGTGTAAGATAATCAGGCTTCCATCCACCCCTTCACTAATCTCTCATCATCTAGGGCCCCCTGCCAACAGCTCCTCTGACCCTGCAGTGGTTTCTCATGACTCAGGCCTCCAGCCAGTCACACTATAGTCACACCCCTTCTGGGGTAATAGAAAAGCTAGCAAAAACAAAAAGAAAAGGAGTACTTGTGGCACCTTAGAGACTAACCAATTTATTTGAGCATAAGCTTTCGTGAGCTACAGCTCACTTCGTCGGATGCTTATGCTCAATAAATTGGTTAGTCTCTAAGGTGCCACAAATACTCCTTTTCTGTTTGCAAATACAGACTAACACGGCTGTTACTCTGAAACCTAGCAAAAACAAGTGTCCAATCCCTCCATTCAGTTTGCCGCCTTCAATTCTGGGCCCAATGGTTATTACCCCTTTGCTCAAGGTTTCCAGTAGCCCACATCCCCTTCCCAGGAGCTTCTCGCCACCTTGGCAGTGGCTGGCAGGACAATTTAGGCCCACCCTGTACACTGGGTTCCAGTCCAGGGACCCTAGCACAGGCAGTCAGGGTTCACTCCACTAGATGATTTGCTGCCACCTCCCTAGACGTCCTCCTACCAGGACTTTCCCTGGGCTTTCTCCTCACCCTGCAAGAGCTTTCCTGTTCCCTACCAGTCTCTCTTCACTCCCTACTATCAGGAGAGTGACTGCAGAATTTCTCCCTGTAGTCCTGTTCTGCTTCAAACTTCGTCTGTTTATAGCACCACCCAACCCTCCCCAAATGGGTTTCTTCATTAGTTAGGCCTGGTCCAGCCTGGTGCAACCAGGCTGGTTAACTCTTCTCAGGCCCACATCAACCCTTCCACCATCTGTGTGGAGTAGGCACCTCATCACAGGAATACTGTGAAAATACAGCACCAATACCTCTTCCAAGGACGATCAGAAGTATTGTGAGTAGAGAGAATCCCCTAACCCTTAAAAATCAGAAAAATACAGCAATGTTGACTATCATCATTATTTTTCATTATTTGTATTATTGCAGCTTGTAGGGAGCCCCAGTCCAGGACCAGGATCCCATTGTACAGACACAGAACAAAAAAGTCAACCTGTGAAGTTTTGGGTTTTTTTTAAAACTGAACCATGTTGCCTCTACTCTTTGATTTCATTATGTTAGATGCTATTAATCTGGACATAGGATTTCAACAGTGAAAAGATGGAATTTGTCATCAACAAAAGGAAAACATTATTTTTAAAGGCATGAAAGATTAATGTTTCACCACGGACTACTTAAACCCTACACAGCAACAGCACTATAATATTAATCCAACTTTGATGGGTTTTGCATAAGGCTCATAATTAAACATTTTCTTTGCAATGCTTTATAGAATCCCCATCTGTTTTTAATGGCATGATTTTTAT
This sequence comes from Eretmochelys imbricata, assembly GCF_965152235.1. Taxonomy (NCBI): domain Eukaryota; kingdom Metazoa; phylum Chordata; order Testudines; family Cheloniidae; genus Eretmochelys; species Eretmochelys imbricata. The sequence goes on along the minus strand of NC_135580.1, from coordinate 17,311,727 downwards.
GTTTTTCTTACTAATTCTGGCAGCCTGTTCTTGAAGCTTCAAGCTTTATTTTTTGTTCCTAATGTCTTCTTCTATAGTGGTTGTATTTGCCAAAGCTGAATGAAGGTTTTGGAAACCTATAGTTATGATGCGTATTGCTTTCTTTCCTAGCATTCCAGGGAGGAACAAGGCGGTTTGGACTTTCAGTTTGCATGTGTGATATTATTAGCAGTTACGGCAGCTTTAAGATGATTGGGTGGGTCTACAAAAGAGGTATTTACCACCCTGCACACATAAGCAATTCCTGACAGCTATGATCATACCACTAAAAACAAGGCTGGTGTGAGGATTTGGGGGAGATACGTTAGCAAGAGGATTATCTGAGGCACTGTAATAAATTGACAGTAAACACCGAAGCTCCCAATATCATTTTTAAAGTAATTTTCCTGAACAGAATTCCACTCTAAATAATCAAAAATGCCTCCCACTACACTCAGATGTATGTTTTTCTATGTTAAGGAGAAGCAGTTAAAGGAAACGTCAGTATTTTGGCTGAGCAGTTGGTGTGCTGTGACTACTATTTATTCCATTGTTCGTAATTGTCTCCCTGTCTGTCATATCTACCAGATATCTCTCATCTTAAACTTGGATTGTAAGCTCTTTGGGGCATGGAGTGTCTCTTTGTTGTACCTTGGGACAGCACCTAGCACAATGGGACCTTGGCTTCTAGGTGTTACCACAATATACATAAATAAATAAATATCCAGTTAACAATGTGTTATACCTGGATAATGTGAAACTATATGGACAGTCACAAAAGGAGATACGGCGGCTGATGACACCTGTAGAAAAGTCTGGTGAAGATATAGTTATGAGTTGGTTTGGCTAAATAAGCATCAGCGTTTTAAAGAAGGGTGAATTGGTACAATCAGATGGCACACAAGTTAAAGGTACTACCCAAGATCTCTTTCAGCATGGCCTCTATAGTTACTCTGGAGGCAGGGAACTGTCAGAGTTACAATATAAGCAAACAAAAGAAGAAGCGAGGCAAGAATATTACAGCAGAATAAGAACTACTCTAAGGACCAAACTCAACTTGAAGAATCTCACCCGAGCCATGTGGGTGACACCAGGAGTACAGTTTGCTGCAGAGTGATCAAGTAGAATCAATAGGAGAAGAAAGAATTTGACACTGAAACAAGAAATCTCCCGGTAATACACAGAGTAATGAATATCAATCAAGACATGGACCGCATTTAATCTGACAATATGATGGAGGAAAAGATTTGCTATCTGTGGAGGAAGCAGTTGATAATGAAGAACATAACATCAGACTATATGAGGAGTCAGCCAGAGTAAAAGATCATCTGGTCGTGATAACAAGCAATGGCCAAGCATGCATCCCAGCCCAAGAAAGCATAAAAGAAAGGAGAAAGCAAATCACCAAAGAAAGACTTGAAAGATTTATACAGAAATCAATGCACGGACAGTGGTGGAGAGAGATCAAACCCACTGGCGACTGAAGCTTAACAAACTCATGGCTTGTAGAAGGATACTTCAAAAGATAGATGGAGAGCCTCATTATGAGTGCACGAGAGCAGTTCTTAAGGCTTAATTATGTTAGAAACAAAACTGACCAATAGAATTGCTCCCTGAACAGCAGAATGTATTCTCAAAAGGAAGAAGTGGTGGAATATATGCTAAGCACCTGTAAGGGGCCTGGCTGGTAGAGAATATATGAACAGGAACAATGAGATCACCAAGTGTCTGCATTGGAACCTCTGTGGCAAGTATAGATTTAAACTAACCATGTGGTACTTCAGCCACTGAACTGAAAGCTCTGTAGTGGCTAAGATTTTATGGGATCCGGTAGTTGTCACAGATGGAATGGTGCAGGCAAAGAGGCCAGATACAGTTGTAGAAAAGAAGACAAACAAGACCATGTTAATTGATATTGCCATACCAGCAGAGAGAAACGTAAAAAAAGAAACAAGAGAAAATAGCAAAGTATGAAGAACTCTGCTATGAAGTAGAATGATTATGGTAAACTGGAACAAAGATGATCCCAGTGATTATTAGCCTCCATAATAGCATGAATGAGCAGCTTCAGAATAGAAGTGCAAGACATCATAATCGGTAACCTCCAGAAGAAAGTACTTGTGGACAGTGCAAGAATTTTAAGGAAAATCAAAAGAGAACAAGGGCATTTGAGCACCTAGAATGCAAAAATGGAGGGTTTAACAATACTCCTCACTACCCAAACCTACCAACTCATTTCATGCTCATGATTCATTGGTGACTCATGGGGATAAATTTTGGACAGTAGCTTTCCCCTTTCTATGCTTAAAGATCTTTATGTTGTGAAAGCTATTTGCTTAAAGAAAATATTTTGAGGGATAATAATAAATCTATTTGCTACAGAAACTGAAATAATTATTATAGAAATCACACTCACATGCACACAGAGGGAGTTTGGTCTACAAACCTTGACCTTCAGCTACAAAACCATTTTTTTAACACTTGAGATGAAAGTGAATTCCTTTAACTGGATCAATGGGTCCCATATCCTCTGTGTGGGTCTTGCCAATGGAGGGCAACATCACTCCCTCATACACATAAAGCCAATATAGGGCTGGCTGAAAAATTTCTGCCAAAACTGTTTCTTGATTAAAAGCTGGATTTTCTACTGAAAAAATAATTTCAGGAAAAGTGTCTGCTTTCCATGGAAAATATTGATTTTTTGGCAATATTGGGTCCAAAAATCAAAATATTTTGGTCATTTTTTGGTTTGGGGCCAAAATGTTTTAATATTTGAATTCCTGCTGAAAAAACTGAAATTTTCCATGGAAATTTTAGATGAAAATGATTCCCTCCCAATCAAAATTTTTTCAGGGAAATTTTTTTTGACCACCTCCAGACAGTACCATGTGTTACAGCATCTCCAAACTTAACTCGTTCATTTCATATTAAACGTGTGTCTAATGATCTGGTGTCCCCCAATTCAACAATACATTAAAATCTCTTTAGACTGCAAAAGAGACTTGGGAGTCCTTGCTCCCAGTCTTGTGCTCAGACCAATAGACCACATATTTCTCTCCCATGTGACTGGATATTGCTATAATTTTGGCTTTGAATCTTTAGTAGCTTTCAAGTGCTCTAAATATATTATAATGGTCATCTGGTCCCAGGACAGACAGATGTGAACCACAAAATTGAAATGTTTCATCTTTTGGCGCCTTTCATTATGTTCCATGCTGCGATTCAAGTTTACTGAAGGATCAGAATCACTTCAATTTCAAGCAATATAAATGGAGTGATCAAAAACATTTAATTATTCAGGGTCAGCAAATCTTAAGAAACTAATAGAAACAGACAGAACTAACCCTTCCTACCATGCTCATTTTCATTAATTCTTATAAAACAGAGAACTGTTTAATTACCAGAAAACAGCCCATCACAGAACAGAATCAGCAAATTTCTCAGTACTGTTTCCCAATGTCTATTCAAATTTGGTACTAAAGTAACATTTAAAAATATTTCATATTGACAAATAACTCACTACCTAATCATATGCCTCCTTTAGACTGGCTATTTGAAAGCAGATTCAGATTTCCAAAATACTCGGTAAAAAAAGGACTTTCATATACATTTTGATATTTGTTACCCTGAAATTCGACGATGTGGGCAGTTAGAATGGACATATTAACACAGACTGTTTCCTTATGCTATTTCCCCATTTAACTCCATGTTATTTACATATGTGCAAATGAGAGCTGTGCAAAAAACTGATTTTTCAGGTCCATGGCAGTTCGGAAAAAATTTTTAGAAACTAGTTTTGGGTCAACCTGAATGGAAATTTTTTCAAAATTGTTGGTGACCCAAGAAGTTAAAAAAAAAAAAAAAAACATTGTTTAACATTGAACAAAATTGTTTTAACAAAAACATTGTTTTAATTTTAAGCCTTGAAAAAAAAATAAAGGAAGTTCCTAAATGAAAAGTCATTTTGAATTAAAAAGTATTTAATTTTGAAAATATTTTAATAAAAAGTTTCAATTTGTTCAGATTTAACTTTTTTACTTTTTGACCAAAGCAATTCACCAAATTTGACATAAATTCATAAAATATTTCAGTGGAACCAAATTTACATTTTTCATCCAAAAAAGTTTTGGCTGAAAATTTTCCCCCAGCCCCACTCCAAATGGCGAGCTCAGCTGTGGAAACCATAATGGCATTTAAGAGCATCACATAGTTAAGCTTTGATCAAGGATTGCAAGGGCGCCTTAAATGACAACAGCCACCCTCTCACATGTAACATGGTACAAGTTCAGCAACCAAATATCCAGAAAAAGAAAAGAAAAAGAAAAAGAAAGAGCCAGATTCTGCTCTTGGATACAGTCATTTTACTCCAGTGTCTCTTCATTAACTTCAGCATAATTACTCCTGATTTATGCCAGTGTAAGTGAGAGCAGAATCAGGGCATATATTTTAATCAGCACCATGTGATCCAATGGTGGAAGAGTGGCACAATTTGTCATGAAGTATTTTCAATGCCATCAAGTTAAAATTTGACAAAGAATGTGGCAGTGATATTTTGGGGGTAAGGTCACAAGGGATGCAGACCATCAGGACTGGAGGGGAGCTTACTGAATACAGACTTTAATTATGCAGGAATCACTCTGATGCATGTTCTGCCATATCTGTTACCCAGCAGACATCTAAGTTACTTACAAGACAACATAATGATCCAAAAAGCAGAAATTCTAACCAGGATTCACCCTGGATCTACCTACTGGCAGAGAGGAAAGGACTGAGAATGTGAGACTAGCAGCAAGATTTGGAACCAATAACCATAATCTAGCCACATCCATCTATACAACCATTCATAATTACATTCATCCATCTATAGCTATAGTTACACATATATGGGACCACTGGGAGGTTTAATAAGAAGACATGGGCTATGTTTTTTCCAGTATGCTGATGATTTCCAGCTCTCTGTCTCAATTTCATGTGATGATGATTTGTTTACATTTGTTATTTGCAAACAGAATAAAGTCCCAACTAATAACTATATATACACACACACACACACATACACGGTGCTTTCAAAGGGCCAATTTCACAAAGCTGAAAACAATTATGAGTCAAATCAGATGGGAGAATGAATTTAAACAAAAAAATGTGAATGATAATTGGGAATTATTTAAGAGCATTTTACCTGATGACCAAAAAGCCACAATCCCACAATTGAGAGAGAAGGCTACACTGGTTAAAAAAACAACTTGGCTCAGAGGGGAGGTGAAAGCAGCTGTAAATAAATAAACAAACAAACAAAACAAAAATGCATGCCAACATGGATGGGGAGAAGAGGAAGCTAATAGCAATGAATGGGATGATTTAACTGTGAATTGGTCCTGCTTCGAGCAGGGGGTTGGACTAGATGACCTTCAGGGGTCCCTTCCAACCCTGATATTCTATGATTCTATGATTCTATGAATATAAAATAGATACTAGGAATTGTAGAGAATTGATAAGGGAGCAAAAGGACACCATGAGTAATCTGTGGCCACAAGAACCAGGACAATAAGAGGGAGGGGGATTTTGAGTGTATTAGAAACAAAAAGGAATCCTGGCAATGGTATTGATCTATTACTAGATAAAAATAGTTGAATTAACAGTAACAATGCAGAAAAGACAGAAGTGTTCAATAAATACTTCTGTTCTGTATTTGGGAAAAAGCCAGAGGATTTATTTATATCATAGGATGACCATGAAATACTTTCCATTCCAACTGTAATTCAGGATGACATTAAACAGTATCTTCTAAAGTTAGACATTTTTAAATCAGCTTACAAGAGTTTTAAAAGAACTGGCAAGATGCTCCCTGGACTGTTAATGTTGATTTTCAATAAGTCTTGGAACAGTAAAGAAGTTTATAGAAGAAAGCTAATGTTGCTCCAGTATTTTAAATGGGGGGAAAGGATTAATCCAGGAAAATAGAACATGGCAAACTAACTTATGAGATTACAAGTTTGGTTAATAAAGATAATACTGTTGATGTAATATCTTTAGTCTTTCTGTAAGGCATTTAACTTGGTACTGCACAACATTTTAATTAAAACATTAGAACAACACAAAAAAACTTGCCACACATTAAATGGATTAAAAACTGGCTAACAGATAGGTCTCAAAATGTAATTGTAAATGGGGAATGGTCGTCGAGCAGGTGTGTTTCTAGTGGGATCCTCTAGGAATTCATTCCTTCACTAGTTAACATTTTTATTCATGACCTGGAAGAAAACATAAATTAATTATGGATCAAGGCTTCAGATGTCAAAAAGATGAGGGAGTGGTAAAGTATGAAGGGGACAGGTCACTGATACAGAACAATCTGTATTGCTTGATAAGCTGGGCTCAAGCAAATATGTGTTTCAGTACAGCCAAATGTTAAGTCATACATTTAGGAACAGAGAATATAGGCCATACTTACAGGGTGTGGGACTCTATCCTGAGAAGCAGTGACTGAAAACGATTTTGGGGTCATGGCAGATAATGAGCTGAACATGAGCTTCAAGTACACACTGTGGCCAAAAGGGCTAATATAATCCTCAGATATATAAATAGGGGACTCTCAAGAAGGAGTAGAGAGGTTATATCACCTCTGTATTTGGCACTGGTGTGCATGCTACTGGAATACTGTGTCCAGTTCTGGTGTCCACACCTCAAGAAGGAGGTTGAAAAATTGGAAAGGATTTAGAGAAGAGCCAAAAGAATGATTAAAGGATTGAAAAACATACCTTATAGTGAAAGACTCAAGGACCTCAGTCAATTTAGCTTATCAAAGAGAAGGTTAAGGGGTGACTGGGGAACAGAAATTTGATAGTAGAGGGGCTCTTCAATCTAGCAGACAAAGGTACAGCAAGATCCAATAGCTGGAAGTTGAAGCAAGGCAAATTTAGACTAGAAAGAAGGTTCAATTGTTTAATAGAGAAGGTAATTGACCATTAGAACAATTTACCAAGAGCTGTGGTGGATTCTCCATCACTGGAAATCTTAAAATCCAGAATGGATGCTTTTCTAAAAGACATGCTCTAGTTCAAATTGGAATTAATTCAGGAAAGTCCCATGACCAGTCCTATGCAGGAGAGCAGACTAGATGTTAACAGTGGTCCCTTCTGGCCTTAAGAAAAGGAGTACTTGTGGCACCTTAGAGACTAACCAATTTATTTGAGCATAAGCTTTCGTGAGCTACAGCTCACTTCATCAGATGCATACTGTGGAAAGTGTAGAAGATCTTTTTATACACACAAAGCATGAAAAAATACCTTCCCCCACCCCACTCTCCTGCTGGTAATAGCTTATCTAAAGTGATCACTCTCCTTACAATGTGTATGATAATCAAGTTGGGCTATTTCCAGCGCAAATCCAGGTTTTCTCCCCACACACACACACAAACCCACTCTCCTGTTGGTAATAGCTTATCTAAAGTGACCACTCTCCTTACAATGTGTATGATAATCAAGGTGGGCCATTTCCAGCACAAATCCAGGGTTTAACAAGAACGTCTGAGGAAGGGGGGGGGGGTTGGAAAACAAGGGGAAATAGGTTACCTTGCATAATGACTTAGCCACTCCCAGTCTCTATTCAAGCCTAAGTTAATTGTATCCAATTTGCAAATGAATTCCAATTCAACAGTCTCTCGCTGGAGTCTGGATTTGAAGTTTTTCTGTTGTAATATCGCAACTTTCATGTCTGTAATCGCATGACCAGAGAGATTGAAGTGTTCTCCGACTGGTTTATGAATGTTATAATTCTTGACATGTGATTTGTGTCCATTTATTCTTTTACGTAGAGACTGTCCAGTTTGACCAATGTACATGGCAGAGGGGCATTGCTGGCACATGATGGCATATATCACATGCACATCACATGTGCAAGTGAACGAGCCTCTGATAGTGTGGCTGATGTTATTAGGCCCTGTGATGGCCTTGTAATCTATTAACCTATTCATGTGACCCCTAAAATGCTATCAAAGAAAAGGATTTGATTATGGGCCTTATCCAGTGTTTAAAAGTGACTGGGACATGGATGCGACTATATTAGTAAGTGATTATATATCTGTCTGATAATGGAATCAAATTTCTTTGTCTGACTGAGATCTGGCATAGTGGCTGTGATTTATCATTTTTATAACATTCTCTTCCCTCAGGCTTCATGTCACAATGGTGGCATTGCTGCAATTTATAGTGCAGACTGCTCTATGAAAATGTAGACCCTTTCTGAGTTTGCTTATTCTGAACACTTGGTTTGTGTTATTTTAGCTCTAGTTTCTGCATTTTGAGCATTTATTTGCCATTCCCTGAATCACACCCAGTTTATTTTTGTGTGGCTGCACCGAATATCTATATTTCTGTGAATTTTTATTTTTCTGTCTTCATACTGATTTATGATACAAATATATATGGGGTAGATTTCAGTTTCCGTTGATCATCTTTGTCCGTCAGGAATTGTTAGTTCATCTATGTACAAGTGAGATCTTTCACGATATTCTCTGAACTCCTAGCGAATGATTTAACTATATCTGAACAATATAAACATACACATCCTCCTTAACCACCTTTTGACCTGGGATGAAATTCAGCCTGCTGCAAAGGGCCCGCACAATGCCCTTTGAACCGCTGTAGCACATCACAGTCCCATGTTGAGGGGGTTAAGTAGCTCAAAGAGCAATGGGCAGTGTCAATGACCTGGACTGGGGCAGTCATACCTAGTGGTTAGAGCAGGAGTCAGGCATCAGCAGTCACAGCCAAGGCTCAGAACCAGGGCTAGAAGCCAGAGCCAACAGCCAGAGCAGAAGTCAGGAATTGGAGCCCAGGGTCAGGACCAGGTTATCTGGAGCAAGACAAGGCAAGAGCAAGGCCGGTTCCAAGGCAAGAACACAGCTAGGAACAATGAAGCACAGGTGCAATCATAAGCATGGGCAAATGTTTTGAGCATCCACTGAACTGCTGATGCTGCTGGGCTTACGAGCCAGTCTGCTTACTCTTCCGACCAATAAGGCAACCTACTACAGGCCAGCTGCACTTGTTAGGATGCCCAGAGATTGGCTATGCTGCAGGGATGAACATCTCTGCACAGGGATGAACATCTCTCTTCTTGAATAAAGGCACTATTGCCAACCCCAGGCATTCCAAAACCATGAGTCAGGTTCCACTATAAAACTAGCTCAAAAATAATGAGATTTTTAAAACATAATACATTTGGGATTCTTTTTATTTGCCTTCTGGTATTGGAGCCTTTGGAGTTCACATTTTTCAGGTTTTCTTTGCAACCATGAGGGCTAGAAACGTACTTTTTCATTAAAATGCAAGATGAGATTATCACCTAATCACATGATTCTTAGAGTTGGGATTTTAAGAAAACCACCAAATATAGCAAGACCCATGAGAAAGTCGGAAGAACTGGCAATGGTGCATAGATTCTCTTGATCACAGAACAAATTATCACCAAAAATTATCAGTTTTCTTTAACCCATATGTGCTTTTCAGGACAACATCTGGCCTGAGCATCAGAGGTTCTCCAGGTTGCACTTATCTCGGAAGACAGTGACAGCAGTTCAAGACCTTGAAGGGCTTTGAGAGGGGTGTAGAACGCTATGTATCTCAATGACCCTTTGAGCCAGCATATTCATGACTACACAGCCCCATTTCTGTATGAAACTATGAGCTCTATTTCACACAATGCCCTAATTAGGCTATTGGACAGACAGGAAAAAAAATGAAGTACTACATTTTAAATTTAAAACTGTGACCTTGAGAAACAGCCTTCAACTGCCTATCTTCAGCATCCTGACATTATGATCCCCAAGTCAGATTTTAACCTTATTTTGGGGAAACTGTTTCTCTTAACTGGCTTCCATGGAAATGTAGGATTCGACTGGCATTATGGGCTCTGCTGCTGGACTAGTAGGTACCAGGGACATTATATTTGTTAATTGTAATTATCTGGAGTTGGTGTTTAGTGTTTAGTGCTGCTCTTATCTAATTGTGGTAATGCCTTTTGGGACTTTCCCTATTTAAAAAAAAACCATTACATGTGTTAAAATAGCACCTCGAGTCACATGTGAGATCAGGGCCCCATTTGGGCACTGTACGTGACATAGTACATGACAGTCCCTGCCCCAAAGAGCTTACAATCTACATATAGAAGACAGAGAAAGGGTGACAAAAAGGAATGTTATTACCCCATTTAACAGAAGTGGATCTGAGGCACAGAGAGATTAAATGATTTATCAAAAATCAGACAGGAAGCTTGTGACAGAGCCATGAACTGAACCCAGGGCTCCTCAGTCCCAGTGGTATTTTCATACAAAGTTTGAAGAAATCATCCTTGTGTTCTAGTGGTGTTTCTAATTTTAGTTACATGTAACACTGAAGGGGGTGAGTGAAGCATTTTGAGTATGCTTGTTGTTGCTGAGCAACTATTGGTTAGTTTATCCAAAACATCCTCATTACAAAAGTAGCATTTAGGGTTCAGAGTGGTCAGCAGTGAAGCAGCCTAAACTGTTGTCACTATTATATGACCCGAAAACTACATCAATCTTAATTCTTTGGATATTTTGGGGCAGCGTCTTACATTTGACCACAATATTCTTTCTGCCCGTACATGGCGCTGACGAGATGAATTACTATAGTTCACATATGTCATTTTAAATCATATACTATTTGTATTAGACTTGCAACCTTTAGCTCTGGATTACAAGGCCTGATTTGCCTTTGAGTAATTCCACTTGTCTGCTGGGGGAAAAGAGTTACACTAGTGTAAAACAGAGTTACCCACGGATGGATCAGGCCCACAGTTGTTACCTGTTGTGCCCCACAGGCTTCTGATTTGGTCCATTTTGTTTTTGACATATACTCTAACCATTTTATAATTCCGATGTAGGGAGCTAGCATTGTCTGAGTCTATGCTGCTGCTGATACACTAATGTATTTAATAAACAATTCGCAAAACTCCTTCAGATGCTTCTGCATCATGTAATTGTTTCATAGCCATAAACAACTGGTATCCAAGCCTTGGTTCTCTCTTAGGACCTAAGCCAGTTCCCACTGAAATCAGTGGGAGTTTTTCCATTGACTTCAGTGGGTGTTGGATTGAGTTTTAGGACCTGATTCAGCAAAGCACTTAAGCACCTGTTTAACTTTAAGCACATGTTTAAGCCCGTACCTTTTCAGCAACGCCTTTAAGTATATAATTAACTTTAAGCAGGGGCTTGAGTCCCAATAAAGTCAACAACAGTTCTTTCACATGTTCATGTGATGTAAGCACATGCTTAAGTGTTTTGCTAAATCAGGGCCTTAATGCTGATCTGCTAATGTGGCAACAATCACAAGAATGCAGTTGTAGTTCTCTTCATTTTCTTCGGCAATGACATTCTGCTTACTCATTTATTTGTACAGAATTTTTTTTATTAGATCTCTCTCATAGAATCATAAAAGATTAGGGTTGAAAGAGACCTCAGGAGGTCATCTAGTCCAACCCCTGGCTCAAAGCAGGACCAACCCCAACTAAATCATCCCAGCCAGGGCTTTGTCAAGCCAGGCCTTAAAAACCTCTAAGTATGGAGATTCCACCACCTTCCTATGCAACCCATTCCAATGCTTCACCTCCCTCCTAGTGAAATAGTTTTTCCTAATATCCAACCTAGACCTCCCCCACTGCAACTTGAGACCATTGCTCCTTGTTCTGTCATCTGACACCACTGAGAACAGCCAAGCTCCATCCTCTTTGGAACCCCCCCTTCAGGTAGTTGAAGGCTGCTATCAAATCCCCCTCTCACTCTTCTCTTCTGCAGACTAAGCTCAGTTTCCTCAGCCTCTCCTCATAAGTCATGTGCCCCAGCCCCCTAATCATTTTTGTTGCCCTCTGCTGGACTCTTTCCAATTTGTCCACATCCTTTCTGTAGCAGGGAGCCCAAAACTGGATGTAATACTCCAGATGTGGCCTCACCAGTGCCAAATAGAGGGGAATAATCACTTCCCTCCATCTGCTGGCAATGCTCCTACTAATTCAGCCCAATACGCCCATATCTCTCATACCTTTAATGACTACATTTCCCAATATTAATAATACTTAGAACATTTATAACACCTTCCATCCAAGGATCTCAAAGCATTTCACAAACATTAATTAATATGATCTTCACAACACTATGGGAGGAGGAGGAAGGGTTAGGAGGGTAGGCATTATTATAACCCTTTTTAAGGAAGAGGAAACTGAGGCACATTCAGGTCTGTTGGCTTGCACTAGGTCCCAGAGGAAGATTTTAGAAGAGCTGGGAAGAGAATCCACTTGCATGACTGAACTACAAGATTGTCCTTTCTCCCCTCCCATATCATATGTAAAAATAGTGTGTATTTTAATTTAGAAAAATTGCTAAAATCTGTTCATTTCTGTCCTTTACTTGTGTAGACATGTTCATACACGTACCTGTCCCTTTCTGTTTTTATTATTATAATCCCTTCTTTATGGGCCCTCCAGATCATTTGTAAACATTAACACATGGTCCAAACTCTGCTACCAAGGTTCTGAACCAGATTAGACGGTGCTCAAAATCTTGTTTTAAATCAACTATGTTGGCTTCCAGTCAGGCAATGTGTTACTTTTAAAACTGCACTGCTTGTTTTTAAGCTGGTTTCACTTTGGCTCCAGCTACATAGTTAACCAGAGAAACCTTCACCAAACCTAGTGTACTTTATGTTTGTCTGACACTAGCCTTTTAGAGACCCTATGTATTACATTAAACATTCCAGAAAGAAATTTCCTTGGAGAAGAATCTATCCTCCTAATAAGTGGAATTCTCTGTCTCTGAAAATCTACTGTAGGTCTAAGAGTAGTCACAACACAGTTTTGAAGATATATTTCAGTTTACCTATGGATATATGTAAAATACTTTACAAAAATAGTTTTTGCTTTTTTTATAACTGGCAGTATACTACCATTTAAAAGGACATTAAAACAAATGTTGCCCAACGTGTGGTAGATATGGTAACAGACTATAATACATCCATTGTAAAGAATTCCCACCAGAGACCAGGGAAATCTTACAATGATTGAGTCGTGCTGGACCTGAGATGAACTGAAAAACTTCCAAATGGTAAAATATGAGAAATACTTTTTTTGAAATATTCACCCGTTAAACACTAAAGTACTGTTACTGGCTGACCTGTTCACAGCAGTTGTTTCTGTTGTACTTTTGTAAGAGCAGCCAAGTGTTTTTGAAAAAAAAAAAGAAAAAAGAAAAAGAAGCTTATTTTCAGTCTAGCTACCACCCCTGGCCTATGCAATAACATCATAATGGAAGAATAATCATTATAAACAATACCCATGGGATTTTGTTGGCTACAGCAAGGGATTGGGGCAGCCAACTTTAGTGCTTTTCTTTACTACATCACTGCATTTTTGTCTGCATGTGGATAAGAAGAGGCTCCATTCAATGCAGGTTGATGGAAAGTGCTAATTGTTGACACATTAGCTAATTGTTATGATTATTTCTTAACAGTTTGTGTCTAGGAGTCCAGATTTCATCCACTAAAGTGTGAAGATGCTTTATTGCAACAAATGTTGTGCAAACATTCCCACAATGCGGTTGTAATCTTGCAGCTCTCTCAACCTAGTGAAAGCCTGGCAAACGTGCTGTCACAGTGCAGACATTCAGGCTGGAAAAAAAATTCTAACTCGCTCATCCACCCAATATTTCAGACACATGTCATCTGTTGTTATCATTAATTATCTGTTTTTACAAACACAGTAGCACTATGGAAAGCTGAGACCAGACCAATCAAAATAAACCAAGCAAAAACCATAATTGTCTGGGTTACTTGGGACGTAAGATAACGTGGGTGTATATAATCCATAAATGTGTATCGTGCCACATGGTGCAATGGCTTTGTTACCTGTAGGGCTTTATACAGCAGAGGAAGTTTGACCTAATAATTACAGCTGGATCTTTGCTCAAACAAAAATCCTGGCAGTAGTGAAATCAGTAGCAAAACTCTCATTGACTTAAATGAGGCCAAGATTTCTTTCAGCCATTATGTTGCTTTGAAAAAATTACCTTTATTTAAAAAATATAAATCAAGATCTACATTACAAACAAATATGGGGGTAAGATTGCCAGCACTTACTTCCACTGAAGAGCACTTACTCACAAGAGTAGTACCACTGAGGTCAATTTTCATTCTACCAACCATATACGTTACAGAACAGTTGTCAAGAAAGGTTAAAAGACCACAATTATCTTATTATTACACTGTGGTAGTATCCAGAATCCCCCATCACACTAGGTGCTATACCCACAAAATGAAAAATTCCTGTCCAAAGAGCTTGTAATGTACGGCAATGGGTCAAGTTCTGTTCTCAATTACACGCATAGCTCCCATTGACTTGAATAGCCCTACTCATGTCAGTAATTGTTCTCCAGTGAGATGGAGAGGTTCTCAGTTGTGCCCATTGTTAGTTTGGCATCTTATACATGTCTTTCTTATTTAGCCATTTCTAATAAACTATTATTATTCAATTCTGTGTATCAGGAATACAAATTTCCCCTTCCCCACATTCCATTAGAATTAACCCTTTTAGACATAAAAGAAGCTCTTGCAGTTTATAGAAACAACATGGAAAAATAACTAACAGGAATCACCAAGGATGCTTGGTTCCAATTCCATCTCAAGATCCTGAGTCAGCATCATATTCATCCTGAAGAAGGCATCTCACACAACTGGCTGAATTGTCAGCCAGTTCTATTGGACTGATTGAACCTTTAGCTCCATAAAGCCTTTTAATACAGTCTAAGGGTTAGACTGTGACATGATCTATGTACCTGCACAATGCGGGTAAGAACTCCCTTTGTGTTACTGGGGACAGTGCTGGCTGAGATTCCTTGACAATCTGGGCAAGGCACTGTGAGGCTCTCCTTGTTATCTACAGCCAGGTGGAACCAGACACAGAATAATGTAGATTTCTTGCAAGCATCTTAAGCACTGAATAATCTCTGGATACCACACACTTCATTCCTCTCTGTGAACTTCCTGGGACCTGGGGAGTAAACAGGGCTACTTACCCACTTACTCCCTTCCTGGAGCAGGTGGTCAGTGAGTGGGAAGGGAATGGATGAAGTTTTGACTCACCTCACTGACCAGAGTAGCTAACTTGCCTGTAGCTGAAATAGGCCAACAATAAATTACTCTCCCTCCCCTTCCCCCCCACCCCCCGCAGGAGCAAGTAGCAGGGCAGTTATGATTCAGTAATATGGCAGAGTCACAATGCCTCCTAGGACTGTTCCTGGGACAATGCATTTTATTATACCAGCCCTTGTTCAGGGACATGCCTAAAATCAAGGTCTAACCCCAGCCAGGGGACCAAGCCTGCAAACACTTTTGAAAGCAAAGAGACTGTTCTCCTGAGTGAGGACTGTTTGCACCGAGTAAGGGTTTGCACAGACTCTAGATTGTTTGTGACATCATTCTTTTCACATTAAACTGCCAAGCCATTTTAACCCTAAATCTGGAGTAACGTGCTTAATTAAAGCTTATAAATATTAGACGTAGCATGTGTAGACTTTGCCAAACAAAAAAAAAGTCTACATTGATAAGAGGACAAAAGAGATTTAAAAGCCTTAGGTGTTGGAACACAATTACAAATTTAGAAGATTTAAACCTTAATTTGATTTGAATAATGTTACAATTTTTAACCAAAAAGTACATACATGGGATTTTTCTTAACGTAGCCGTGAATATTTTAATTTAACATAGGACTCTAATTTCAAGATTTCCCTTTATAATCTGTCTTGGAATTTTAAACAAAACTTTGCTGTGGAAGGAATGATTTCAATCTCTCTTTTGATACATTTTCAAAGAAAAACTTCTCACGTATAAAATCATACAGAAGGAATGCAGGCCAAAAAAATGGGTGGAGCTCACAAAAGAGAAGAAGTGGCAAGGGCAGCCAGGAAATAATACATCCCCATTGCACCCTAGTGCTGCCAGCACTTCTGCATATCCCTGGGTAAAAAGAAATCCACTTGTTGAAGACAAACACACGAACACTCCTTGGGGAGCTGGAAAAAGAACCGCGGTCTTTCAGCTCCAAAAACACAGGCCTCTACTACTTAAGCTAAAGGAGTTCTCCCTTAGCAGGTAGTAATAGCAGGTCCCTTATCTTCTCTGTGGACCAGTAATTAGAGAGCAGATCTCTCACACATGCATGCTACATTACAACAGGTCATACACTAAAGCTGCCCTCAACTAGCAGAACTCCCAAGAGAAGAAAAACAGCATTCCTATCATGTGCCCTTCTCCTAGTACACTGCTATCTGCGCTGTGCAAGGAAGTGCAGAGCCAATCCACAGTTGCCATATCTCCCTGGGAGATGTAACTTCCTTAGTCCCTCCTCTCATGCAGCACATGGATTCATTATGCAATGAGTATGAATGGACTCAGCACACAGTTTATTTGACCAGTGGATCAATGTAGTAAGAGATCCATAAGTCAAAACCCACATACTTACATGCTGCTACAGAGGCTGCAGCAGAGTTGTGCTTCATGACACAGAGGGCATGCACCTTCCTGCTGTGACAGATCTCATGCATGCAGGGCCTTCGATGGCCCCTACTTTGGAAGGAGGATTTAGGCCTGAATAATTCATCCTGACACACTGATGTAAGATATGTAAATAAATATTACCTATCTTTTACATATAGGGGAACTGAAGCAGAAAGGCTAAGGGACTTTCCAACGGCAAGAAAGCGAAAGTATCAGAGCCAGAAATGAAGCTCAGGAACTCCTAGTCCTATGCCCAGACCACTGATTGCCCTCTGGTACATTGCAAAGGCTCAAAAGAACCTACTGAATGTCAGTGTCTCCATATTACACATTTTTATTAGAGATTTCCAACTTAAAGGCAATTAACACCCAAAACTTGTGTGACCTAATATTAAGGTAGGGACAAAAGGAATGAGTAAGAACACCAGAAAGATTTATGGCTCATATTCCATTCTTAGTGCATCACACTGTGCCCAGGCATTGCACAAATCACCCGCTGACGCATGGTATTTCATACCACATGTTACCATACCAAGACGTGGTAGAGGTGATCCCAGGACAACATGTCAATCTTCCATTTCAGAGTAACAGCCGTGTTAGTCTGTATTCGCAAAAAAAAAAGGAGTACTTGTGGCACCTTAGAGACTAACCAATTTATTTGAGCATAAGCTTTCATGAGCTACAGCTCACTTCATCGGATGCATACTGTGGAAAGTGTAGAAGATCTTTTTATATACACACGAAGCATGAAAAAATACCTCCTCCCACCCCACTCTCCTGCTGGTAATAGCTTATCTAAAGTGATCACTCTCCTTACAATGTGTATGATAATCAAGTTGGGCCATTTCCAGCACAAATCCAGGTTTTCTCCCCCCCGGCCCAACTTGATTATCATACACATTGTAAGGAGAGTGATCACTTTAGATAAGCTATTACCAGCAGGAGAGTGGGGTGGGAGGAGGTATTTTTTCATGCTTTGTGTGTATATAAAAAGATCTTCTACACTTTCCACGGTATGCATCCGATGAAGTGAGCTGTAGCTCACGAAAGCTTATGCTCAAATAAATTGGTTAGTCTCTAAGGTGCCACAAGTACTCCTTTTCTTTTTGCGAATCTTCCATTTGAATTTCCTGACTTTTGTTAGCCCGGGTCATAGTTTTACCATTACTAAAATGCAGACTTTTGAATTTTGGTCTGAAACATCATACAGGTGCCAGCCACTGCTGTGGTTCAAATGCTAACAAAAACATCACAGTGAGACCACTGCTCCACAGCATGATTGACCCTTGCATGAGCCATGACACTAAGGCAGGAACAATAAACAAGGTGAATGAGGTAAGGGAGGTCATTCTTCATAGCAGCAGTCCCAGGTGAATGGGATAGTCCAAAAATAAGACATCTGTCGACTTGATACCCTTGAGCTTGGTACCCTTGGCATCCAAACTCACTGGGTAATGGAACCAACATTAGACATCAGTCTACACCTTGCCATTTCTGAGCAGTCCAAGAGTTAGAAAGAGAGAGAGAGAGACAGGGTGGTTTAAGGGAGTAAGCCCTGGGCTAAGAGCCAGGCACTCCAAAGTTCTAAGCCTAGCTCTTAGACTGACTTACTGTGTGACCTTGAGCAATACAAATAAGCCAAAACTTTTGAACTTGGGTATGCAACCAGGCACCTAAATATGAAGACTGTTTTTCAGAAGTGTCAAGTACCCACAAGCCTTGCAGAGCCAACCTGTCAGTGTCTCAGCTTGCCAAACTGCCAAATGGAAATAATGCGCTAGATTCTCAAGTGGCTAAAATCGGTGACGCTCCATTGACTTTAATGGAGCCATACCAATTTACATGATCTGAGAATCTGTCCCGATATACTTACCTTACCCACTGATTAAGTAATAAACATTTATGTTACACTGGCACCCAAAGTGCCAACCAGAACTGGGTCCTTATTTTGATGGGTGCTTGTACTAACACAGAGAAAGAGACAGTCTTTGCCAGAGAATTTGCAAGCAGAACAAATGAACAAAGATAGTAGAATGAACAGAGTTAGAGATGGGGCTATAGCAAAGATTCCTGAACACATGAGAAGCACTTTGAAAATACAAAAAACTATAAAAGTACTATGTATTATTTCAAACTCTGGACTGATCATTTGAAGACACTTTAATAAACTCCGTAGTTCTGAACAAAGCAAAATTCTCCTCATAGTGCTGGTAAAATTCCATGAAGAAAAAAAATAAATTGTGTTCATTTCGAGTCTCCAATTGGCATTGATTATGAATGCCTTTCCTCTAACCTGGTCTATCAAATTACAGTTTCAGGGCCAGATCGTCAGCTAACATAAGTCAGTTTTACTGGCTACAATGGAGCAATATCAGCTGAGGATCTGGCCACTTTGACTTTTAAAGCAACACTGAGTGGGAGACACAGCAAATTTTTTCTTTACTTTTTTAAATAAAGAAGTCTAAATATTTTTCAGCTTCCTGGCAGATATTTATAAGGATATTTTCAGCAAGGGAGAATCTGAGTGGAAAAAACAATTGAAAAAAAATTTTTTGATTTCTGTCCTTAACATTAATCTTAGGTTTTACTTGCAACTATTTTAGGCACAGATTTTGAAACACAAATGTGATTTCTGAAGCTGATAGTATCCCTTAAACTTGAGTTTCATGTCTCCTCTCTCTAAGTACTTGTTTGGTGTCTATATTTTCAGCAATTAAAATACAAGCAGATTAATTTTTGAATTTTATGAAAGGATAATGATTCTATAGACTTAGAGGATGTGGCCCTTTGAATGGAAAAAATAAATTCAACATCCCCTGCTGCCTATATCCAATTAGATGGTCTGTCTGGTGAAAGAAAAGGAAAGCCAAACTGAGCACTTAAATGAGCCACCACAGAACACTGGCTTCATCAGAGGTGGCACCTGCTTATGCCAGGGCTGAACTTGGCAGACAGTGAAAGCATGAATGCTTTACTCTAGAAGAGAAGATATGCTACACTGCTGCCCTTGGGGACCTAGAGAATGATATGAAATGACAGGGTACATTTGTAACATACTGGAGCAAGAACAGTTGCAACCTACTGCTGTGCTGAACAAATGTAATGATTTGCTGTTAAATCTCTGCTACCCCAAGTTTTATTCCCACCTTCCCACTCCTATGCCAGCCCAACTAGCTGACTTTCAGGAGCTATATTTTTGTTGTAAAGAGCCACCTATCTCCTACTACCAAGCCTCAGAGAGGAACAAGACTGGCTGACAAATACATGATAGGAGTGTCATCTCCTGCTTCACTGCCCTCCAAACCATAGTTTGTGTTGTAGGGTAATGAGTAGACTTAGAAAGATCTACAGTAATATGGCCCTCAGATTAATAATTTTGTCTAATTCCTCTCTCAGATAAGGAGTCAGTAGGGAGTAGAGTTTTCAAGATACATGCAGTGGTACATGCCCAGACGACAGAAACCAGAACCAGACACATTTTTACCATTAACCAATATTGCTGCGGTGAACACAAGCGTTAAGGACTCATCAAAAGGTAGGTCAGATGGAAAAAACAGGAAAAAATAAAAGGAAAGAATACTTCAATCATTGAAAAGTTATGGCTCAAACCTCACTATTTTGATTGTTAAAGATGAAAGCAAATGCTTCTCTTCATCTGCGCTGACATCATTTTAACCTAGAAATCAAACAGTTAGTCAAAGAAAATGCAGAAACATTCTTAAGTCTCAGATGTCATGAAGTAAAGTCATAAGCTGGTCCTACTAGGGCACATTTTAAATAACAAATAAAGAAAATGTGTATTTTTAAAACAACTGAACAAATATTTTTGTTTATTCCATGCATGCTGGTGGTAATTTAAACTTCAGAAAATAGTAATTTCAGGCAGTTCTACCTGCTATGATTCACCACAGTGAATGATTCTGCCACTCACAGCAAATCGGGAAGTGGATGTGAATGGCTTATTTTCCTGCTTCAATAAACCATGACTAGTCATTCAACAGATTTTTCTTTGTTTCTTATTAGTTCACCACATAAAACAAATATGAAGAATAAAAGGGAAAAAATGAATGGGCTGATGATCTCAAAACTTATTTAGTCTTTCACATTTGTGTTGGAGCAGTCATAACTCACTTCCTGCCAGTCGTCTGTCATCTATGCTTTTTCCAGATTCAAGTAGACTCCTGTAACATGGCGCTCTACCTTTCCAGCTATTAGCCAAACTCAGTAGGCATCAAAGGCCTAATCAAGGACTTTGAAAAAGTTTCTGTAAGGGTTTCTTCTGACAAATTCTGAACTCTTGTCAAAGCAGGAGTGTGTAAAATATAAGAGATTTCATCTGTTGTTGTAGCATAAAGAAAATCAGTCTGATATCTCCCCAGTTTATTAAACTCACACCATAGAATCCTTCCAGTAGGTATCTCAACACTAGTTACATCTGGGATGTGACCCAAACTCATGGTTTAGACTAAACAAGGAGGAAGACAGTTAGGCTGTCTGTATCTGCACAAAGTCTGGTGTTCAGGAACACTGAGCATTCACAGCTCCAACTGACTTATCATGGAGTTTTGGGGGCTCAGCACTTCTGATAATCAGGCCCACATCATTCTGATTCAATTTTCAAAGTTATATATTTTCCATAAGACAAGTATCCATAAAGCTCACAGCTGGAGATGGGAATACTGTGGCGGGTACAGTCCCTTTAACTTGCTTCTAGTCCACATATGCCTAAGTATGTATCAGAGCTACCTGATACAACAAAAAAAGCAGAAAACTTGAGAAATGTTTCACGGGCAAAATCATAAGAGCAGCTTCCAAAACTGTGCGTGCCCATTTTTCTGCATGCAAAAAAAAAAAAAAAAAACCTAACAACAAAACCAACAAAAGCTTTGAGCGTGCACATGGAACCTGAGCATACAAGTAACTGCAGGAGCAAAATGGCCCTTTTTAATATGATTTGAGGCCCCTTTGCAAGTCTGGTTCTAAGTGTCTGGAGTTTAATTCACATTATAAATGTAAGGGACTGTAAAGCGCTCATTGTGTCTGCTGACTAGTGCAATGTTTTACTGCACCTCATTCGGATGGTAATGGTATATTTACAGTAAAGGCAAAAACCTAGTCCCAGTGAAGTCAAAGGGAGTTTGACATTGGTTACCAAAAGGGCTGAAATTTGGCCTTCAAACTGTGCCACAGAATATCCTGAACAGTCAACAGAGAACCATATTCAAACTTCACTGTGGATTGCAGAGGGTTGTACCATCACTTGGATCGACTGGATTCCGAGCTCCATCATTGCAGCATCATTTTGTCATTCATTCTTCTTAAGTATCTTCTTTTGTGGCCTAGCCTTTAATTCTGAAGATACGTATTCATTTTGTACCCTTTTTGTTAATATCTACATCCCATTACTGGCCAAAAATGTAACTTTCTAGTGTGATATTTACAAGCAATACATATACATACAGTCCTCTCCTTGTGAAGGCCAGCTTCACTCTGATTGTTCTTTATGGTGGAGAATGCATTTGTTTGGTTCTTGTAATATTCTTAAATGGCTAAAATGGATGGTTATGTTTTACACCTCTGCATTATGCCCCAGGACCAAACTGTTGACTGCTTAGAGAGAGCCCTGCTTTTGTACCTTGAAACAGGGCAAAATTACAACAGCTAAATCTTTTCCAAATGGAAATGATTATCCTTTTGTTACTACAGAGGGTGCTCCTTGGCAGACAGCCCAGACTCCACAGGTAATGGTCACAATAGGAGGTACCACAAAACACACTGGCACTTCACTGAAGGGGAAAAAAAGGTCAACGGTGCTATTTGTGATCACATCACAAATGTTGTAGTATAAATGCATCAGCAATTTGTCAGAGTGGCGAGTGACCTTTTCTGTTCAACTATGATTAAAGTAGCAGATTTGTTCATTAAAGTTAATAAACCAAATGGAAGATGGCTGGGTGCAGGGGATTCAAACAGTTATTACCATACTACTCCTTTAACTCATCTTATTAGCATGGGGGACAGGAGAAGGAACTCAGGGCAGGCCAAATCAGTTCTAAATCTGTTTCTCTCAACCTGTTAATCATCTATTTTCTTTCTATAAGTGAGTTTGGAATGTGGAGCAAATCATACTAAAAGATTTCTCCTCATTGCTGAATACTTCAGGAGCTTTAAGGAATTCAGCTTGCGAGCAATGCTTCATTCAAGGCAGTTGATTAGTTCCACTGTGGAGTGCACTAGACAGGACAATAAGTGGACAACAGACACAGCAACTCATAGATTACTCTGCTGAGAGTTGCAGGTGTTTTTAGGATAGAATGAAAGGAAAGGAGGTTGGGTCAGTTCTCAGACTGTCTTCCTGTCAAAAGATTAACGTGAATAATTCTGAATTATGAAAATCGCTCTCATATATGTAAGTCAGAGAGCTTCTAAAATTTCAAATATGCTTTGCTGTTTTTTTCCCCTCTGCTTCTGACAGGAATGGAGAACATATCACATTAGTTTGAATCAGTGACTGCACTAAATTGAACATGATTTCCTTCAAGAGAAGAGACTAGATCCTCGTCTGGTATAAATCAGCATAGCATTGAAATAAGTGAATCTATGTCAATTTATATCACCTGAGGATCTGCCCCACAATTTTCCCCTCAAAGACTTAAGAATAGTTTCTAAAAGAAAAAGACAAACAGCTTTGAAAGGGTTAAACTACCATGTCCTTTTAAGAGAAAATTTCCACAAAAAGGTAAGAGCGTGCCTTCAATACACTGACAATTTGGATATACATAACAGAAAGGCCCAGGCTGAAAAAAGGAATGTTTGACAGACACCCAGGATCCTTTTGTTATTTCACAGAGATGAAGAAATTACATAAAATATGTGTAATTTTAATGATACAGGTAGCCAGTGACATTGTTGGGGCCCTCGTTACCTTAATTTCTTTCAGAAGTCCCAGCCAATATATATTATGGCAAACTACTTGAGATGTCTTTCTCTACTGCACATAAATTATCTTAACGGTGACAATAAGAAAAAAAAAATGCAATGATTAAATGAGTATTTTTTTGGTTAGAAATATTTCACAGATGCTTATTTTAAAAATGGAGCTGGCACTAAGTTGGGACATTCAATCCTGAAACTTGCTGTGCTCCAGAACTTAGGCTGTATGTTATGCTACTTAAAGAGGCTTTTCTTAAATAAACAACTTTTGTTACTAAGCTTTTAAAGCTCTATTCTACACAGCTTTGCAGGTCCGTGCAAGTCAGTGAGGAGGGGACTGAGAACAGAAGGGAGATGCCTTATTTGCAAATGTAGATGTGATTTTTGTCCCTTCCTCCCATTTGTCTAAGGTCCTACTCCTGCCATTGAAGTCAATGGGGAGCTTTCCACCAACTTCATGAGGGAGAGCAGGCCCTCAGTGAATTGACTTCAATGACAGCTAGATGGCCAGCCCTGGAAGCTAAAGTCTGCTCTCCACAAATCAGGCATAGCACTGTTCAAGCTTCTCTCCACTTGCCTACCCCCATTGTAGCCTATAGAGGTGATGCTTGCTTATGTTTATATAGAAATGTGTTAAAATGTAAGTAAGCCCAAAAATCTATTTCCTAAAAATAAGCTTGACAATCATCAAGCAAGGCCTGATAAAATGTGAGTGAAGTAAAGACAGCTCATAGGCAAGTTAAAGATAAGTTAGGGCATAACCCTACATCACGTTGTGAACATGCTTTGGTCCTTATAGGTTTTTATGAATGTTTTAGATCAAATGTTAATGTTTTGGAAAATGCTAACAGCATTGGTAGTTATTGGTATGGCATTTACGTAGATGTTAATTAAGACAATGTTTAATTTTAAAAAGCCAAAGAGAAAGTAGAAAATATTTAACGATAGTAGCAGAAAGATAGATATGGTAAAAGGCAGATTTAATGTTAATTAATTAAGGAGCATTATAATAATTGATTATAATAAGGATGGCACACTAATTTTAGATTAGGCATGCCCATCCACCATCAAGGCCCTGTTAAAGAAAGGATTATCACCATTTTTCTCATTAAGGGACTGATCACCCCTAAATGCATCATTTCATCTTAGAATGTATAAATGCAGTGTAGGGCTATACTGTAATGCCTGGTTGCTTAACTAATTATTTTATATGAAATAAAGTTTTTAAATTTATCACCATTCACAGTCCTCCACTAAATTAATTATCTGTAACCTTCCTGGAGGCTCAAACCTTAAAGAATTCAATTTGGTTTTATTCCTTATTTTTAAATTACTCATTGGAAACACATAAATAAAAGCTTACAGCATCAACGTCCTCAAGTCTGGTCTGGAGAGATTGCTTCTAAGGGTGAGAGCATAGTTTCAGTATCTCTCCTCTTTCAGGCCTTATTTTCTTTGCTATCTTCCCACAAGGAACCAAGAGGAGACCATGACTCCTCCAAACAGGCCCACAGAATGAGCCAATACCTGCATGCCTTACTCATGTAACTAGTCCCATTGGCCTCAATAGGACTGCTCGGGTGAGTAAGATGAGTAAAGATTGGCTTATATTTAGTGGTAAGTGGTCACTAAAATTATCAGGGTAATGGAGAGAGAGCTAAAGTTAGGAGGTCTGGCATAATACAAGGCCAAAAAGAGCCTTTTGCAAGCTGTTGGGGAGAATTTACCCATGTGCCAGTGCTGAGTATGGCATAGGGACTGAGGGGTCCGCTGTGCCTCCCCAGTCCTGGGATAACTCCCAGCACAGTTAGGATAGCTTTCATGCCTGACTGATAGCAGCCCCTATAGGAATAGTCAAGGTATACGAAAGTCCTGGTCCTACTCGCTACACGGGAGTTTAGCATCTGGTGGGGAGACGAAAGTATAGATTCAGAAAGTAGAAAGTACGAAAGTAGAGATTCAGATCCAAAAAGTTAAAACTTTTTAACCATTAACACACAAATTGTCAACATCACATGGCAAAATGTACAAAGTAAACACCCTTAAATCACACTCCAATAAGTTCTCAAGCACAGGTTTCCTTACTTTGCCTATCGGTAAATTTTGAGTATTATAAATGGCAGTATTTTTGCTGGCTTGCATGTGTATGGTGAAATTGACATTTACTGATAAAAACTGAATCCTTCCAAGCCTATAAATATTTAATAATAATAAATAACAATAATACATTTGCAATAGCTGAGAATGCTGGTCAATAGGCAAAATCAAAACTTAACATATTCAAATAGTTCAGGACAATGTGGGGGGGTGGGGTGGGCTATTTAAATTAGTCACAAAAGACAAATTGGGACTTGACAATGGGCATGAATCTCCTCAGATTTACACCAGTGTAACTCCACGGACTTCAAAGGAATTACTCTGGATCTATTCACCTATAAAACAGAGGAGAATCTGGCCTAATATTTCTCCTTTACCTCACAATACATACAGAAAGGCAAGCTGATATTACAGATCAGTGTTGGTTCCTTTCAACCATGTAACAAAAGTAGGAGAAAACTATCCTGACAAAGCATACAGTAGCACTGTGGTACAGCACAATGTCAGAGTAACAGTGCCCATCAAAGAGTAAGGTCAGTGCAGATGGCAATCTCTTTACCTTGACCCCTTCACATTTTGAAATCACCATTTTGCAGAGAAATGGAGATCAGGTGTGCAAATGACTGTCAGCTCTTGGCTATGGCTCAGCACTCAGGAATGCATGAACGACAACAAAAATTACAAGTGTGCCTGAAGCCCCCTTGTGGAATGATGTTTTAAAACTATTCTGAAGAGAGACATTGTTTTAATTTCACTGTACTAGGGACTTATTTTTTAGTTCTTTAGGGGCCTGACCATGTGGGATACTGAAGGCCTTAAACTCCCAGTGAAGTCAACAGGAACTGAAGGCACTCAGCAGCTTGCAGGATTGCACCCAGATTGACTGATTACCAAGAGAAGAATGTAGTTGTGTACCATATTTAAACATTAGCAAAATGTTGGTGCCTAAGTTCTTGAGGTAGGCTAGCATGACCCCTTTGTTGGTTTTCATAATTTTTGTTTTGTTTTATTTTAGAAAAAACTAGAATTCCTTTCGAATGATTCTTTTTTTCCCCTTTGATCTAATTTTCTGCTGGATTCAGCAGTCATTGAATGCACTGTACTGTTCTTGTCTGTGCAAGCACTATTTTCACTCACCCGGTAAAAGAGACTGTCGGGTATGAAGTTGCTTATTATTTCATTTCCACTGAAAGTGTCATTACATTTTTCAAGATGCACTTGAAATGAAGAAGAGCAATCCAGGACCTCGTAATTGGTCCATTTTCATAGTCCTGAAGAAGGGATACTGGTTTGTAATGTACCTACCAAAAGCAGTACAATTAACATGTATTTTCCCCTTACATACATTTTATAGAGTACATAAAAAGTGCAAATTTAAAAAAATACATTATTTTATTAAACTAAGAGGAAAACTTTTTTGACTTTCATGATGTACCTATGGTCATTAATTTCAATGTCATATTATGTTTTTTTGGCTGAACTGACAGTATGTATGTATGTATGGAAGGAAAGAAAACAAATGCATTTTGTATTCAAATTTATACAAGTCCATACATTTTTATGCTGTTTATTTGAAAATTAATTTTGGCTTAGGCCTCAGAGACAGCAAATGTTGTCAAGATTTGAGGGCTACCTGAAAAGCCTTGGGGACAGCATTACCCTTATGCATAAGAAACAGCAAAATAAAATAAAAATAAATGAATTTCCAAATACGTCATAGCTAATCCCTTGAGCTGACCTACAAATGAATTATGGAGGTTTTGCTACAGGACTGAGCAGATCTTGTGATTTCACTGAGAGATTTATCTTATTTTCCAACTTATTTTCATATCTTATTTCCTTTTCTTTTAGAATTAGACTGTAAATAAAAGAGCTAAGACTGAATGAAGCTCCCTTTCACCGCACTCATATTGGATTGATAAATTAAAATGGTGAGATGAGTTTTGTATGACCCATCCTCGAGGATTTGGGAAATTTAGCCGATGCAAAACAAGGCATTAATTTGGAGAGGCCTAGCTACTTACAATGCTTAGTATTCTGACAATGATGAATGGCATCATTCCAAGCAAATGGTAATTTCACTTTTTGTGACAGTACTTTAGAGCAAAACCGACTTTCTTCACACAAAGAATTTGCAATCCTATTGAACAGAGGCTGTACCTGAATATCAGAAATCCTTCATTGTTTAAGTATCATCTGATATTCTTGATTGGCTCCAGACTGAAGGTTGCAGTTGAATTAGGGAGAACGGAGGTTAAGTCCTAACCTTGAAAGATTTAGCAGCCATTGAAACACTGCCTTTGGGCACTTATTGGCCTGTTTTTATCAAAAAAACTTTTCAATTCAATGAGGGGAGGGAGAAAACACAAAACTTGTCACATTCATCAAGTGAAGCCACTGGAAAGACATCTACAGAAGAACACCCAAAAAGCATAATCTTTCAGAAGAGCTGATAGAAATGGTAATTGGATGGGATGAGGAATAATACTTCCAAGGCAGGGGTAGCAGAGAATATAGCTAAAAAATCAAGGTCACAAGAAGAGAATGCATCCTTTTTAACTTATTAAAACTTACACTTGGCTTTTATATTATGAAAAATATACCTGGTACCATCCACAATTTATTTCTTCACAAAGAACTTTTAAGTGAAAATAGAATATAGACGGACTGGGAGCAAGTTCTGTTTTAATGTATGTACAGCAAAAAGAAACTTATTGTTAATAGATATAATTAAAAGAAACTAACTGAAGAAGTTCCATTTTATTTAGAAATGTGGATCAGCCTTCAAAAACACAGAGAGCATCTTTAAATAAAGCATGTCCCTACGGTACTCAAAAAGCCTCTTCTAGGATTGGCAAAGAGCACTAACATTGTCTCCTAAACAGGGAACAGAAATGATGAATCATAAAAACTTGATTGCACTTCTTCCTGCATCCTTACTAATGAGCTAATCAGAGGCTGTAAAGCAAGTGACATGTGTAAACAGATGAGTTGTACGTGGATGCTAGATTGTCCCATTTTTAATCTTACACAAACACCTCTGGCCTGAACCTTGAAGGCTTTTGGCACATTTTTGAGGTTTTGTATCATGGGTACTATCCAGCTGGAAAAGAAGGGGAAATACTGAAGAGCTGTGTCGCTCTCCTTGGCTGAATTGCACGGATGCAGGTGTCTCCTTACTGACGGAGACATCAACTAAAGGGAAAAAAATCTGTGAAAGGTCAGTATCTGTAGACACAAAGAACACATTAGACTCCCTAAACAGTTAACAAAAAAGGCACCTACCACCAAAAGGCTTCCCCATAAAAAATGTGTAACTACTGGAATGAAAGAGAAGATGAAGGCATTTGTTAATTTTCCATATTCTAAGGAATTTGGCTGTCAGTGCCAATTAATCCAAGAAATATAGCATTATATTTGTGAAGAACTCCCCAGCATGTAAGGATGAAGAAATCAGTTATGATTTGTGCTGACAACATTTTTTCTCCCCAGCCCATGCAACCATATTTTAGGGTTGTGGTACTTCTAGAGATAGCATTGACCACTCCGTTTAAAAGCACTATTCCTCGTCGGTATGGTTTTCCTTTCCCTGAGATATCTGAAAAACAACCTTTGTCAAATAAATTTCAGGTCATTCCTTTCTCAAAAATAGTATATGCAACACACAGTGGCGACAGATTGATAGAGACATGTTAACATGTTGAAAACTGCAGTGAAGGAATGTGTGTGTGAGAGAGGAACAGAAAACTACAGTAGCAGCCTGAAAATACACAGTTCAGGGTGAAATGGACCATTTGTCCTTTGAAATCTTGACAAAATGTGGCACATCAATAAAGTAGTTATTGGGATGCCTCGTGCCTAGGTGTTTGTGGACATATGGTATGTTTTACCATTAACTGCAAATTTCCTTCCTTTCATTGTTTTCTGTCACAAACATAATGTTTTCTTTCATTGGATTTGTGGCATGAATGTATTTATTGTTATTTGTTTTGCATTTCCCACCATCACCACCTTTGTTTGCAAGTGGGGGCTCTCTGCACCTGGGCAGGGAGCCCTGAGAATCCCGACTAGTTTGTGGGAGCTTTGCCATGGACTTCAATGGAAGCAGGGTTGGGCCTCATACTTGCTGCTCCTTTCGTGCTTGCTTTCGTGTCCTCTTTCATGCTGCCTCTTACGCTCAGACCAGCCTCTAAATCCAAGTCCAACAAGCAACCTCCTTCTCCTTTAAATCCTACCTTAGCACCCACTTCCTTTGCCAAGTCTGCCCATGCTGATCAACCAGGCCGCTGACCCTCACCTTTCCTTTCTTGAGCTTTTTATTTTCCGGCTTGAGTAGTATTGCAAACAGCTTGGGCCAAATTCAGCCCTGATGTAAAGGGAGTAAGTGCAGCCTGCTGCTTACACCATGGTTGAATTTGGCCCCTTGCTTTTATTGGCGACCCTTGGAAGGAAAATAGGACATGCAAAATAAAAAGGCTGCGAAACAGCTGGACGAACCCTGAGGTTCTATCACAGTTTCTGCTCAGCCACTGTAAAGGTAAACTCACGTTGGCTCCAGTGTCTCAGGGAGTGCTGAGGAGCAACTTCAAGAGTTGGCTCATTGGCTCTAGTGGCATGAACAGCATGGCCTCATCCAGTGCAGGCATGCTGAGTCCTTAAAGAGGTTACACTGACAGTGATGAAAGAGATGGGTATTTATGAGCTTAGCATTTTTAGACAGGTTTTGATGGCAGAACTCAGAGAAATAGAATATGTTTATGATACAGAGAAATAGAACTGATATTTTACACCCACAAAAGAAATACTAGAAAAATCCCCAAACTTTTCCTTACCTATTGAGGGCCAAATCCTAAAGTTTCTTCTCAGCAATTTCTCAAAGCTCCCTTTGACATCAATGTATGCTTTGGCTGAGTAAGAATCTCAGGATTTGATCCTGGGAAATTTAGTAATCAGTGTCGATTTGCTCCATGTGGTCCCAAAATACACCAAAGTATAGGTTAAATCTTGACTATAGCATACTGTATATGTGAGAAAAGTAAACATGGCATTATTTGTGATGGTGGTAGTGGGGTATGTGATCTTCAAAACAAAAAATCTGTTTTGTGGGAAACCACTGAATTAATTATTAGAGAGCATAAAAGGGGTATATTCTACAATGATTTCAGCATGCCACTGTGAATTTATTCATCTGCCTAATACCCACCTGTCTAGCTATTCATTCATCTAACCAGATATTAAGGCATCAATAATAACCATTGAATCTGGAGCAAGACTACTAAAATTCCTGAAGACTATCTGCTTATTAATAAATCCCAAACTGTTATTTTCATCTATATATAATATGAGCCCAGCCACACGACATTGTATGTTAACAACCATTATTTAATTAACAGATGAAGAAGCCCTTAAAGCTGCACTGGCAGATTTTGAACTTGATCTTCTATCATTCGATGTCATGCAAGACCAGATAAATGACAAGTATTTCAAGAGTCTGCAAAGGCCCTTTAGAACAGCTGCACAGTCTTCACCCCTTCTTTACAGCAGGTTTCTCACTTAAGAAAAAAACACGCTTCATTACATCGCCTCTTACTTGAGCTGCAAGGGTCTATTCAAGGAAGATAAGCCTCTTAGAAATGAAGTAGCGTTGAATTTAGGTTTTGAGTGACAGCAGGAAGGTTTATCCATTCAACAGACAATACTGCTTTCTCTGCATTAATCTAGGAGGCGGACAATGATCTGTTTTTTAGGCCGCATCTCATCTCTTTCCCACAGCAGAAGGTGATTAGAGTTAGGAAGCAGGGACTGTGAAAGAAAACTGAGCACTATCTCTCCAGCCCTCCTGTTTCCTGAATGGGTAGGAGGGAAGTTCTAGGCCAAGTGCATCAATCACAGATTCACAATCAGGATGTGCTGGTTTATCAGTTGCTGACCAAAAGGCTGGCAGGTGAGGGTACAGACAGCATGACCCTGGCAAAGTAAATCATTGTTATCTTTATAGATAAAGACATGAACATGATGGAGAGAGTTTCATAACTGTGTGTGTCCCCTGTCTACTATAAGTTTGGAGGGAGGGGGAAATAGCTCCCTGGTATGAGCCTAGAGTACGTAATAAGAGTCAAATAGTACTTTTCACTGCACAGAACTGAATGTTATCTTATCAGGTAAGAATGTAAAGATTTCTAGTCACAGCATCTAGTACTCACAATAATACTACTTTGTACTTACACAGCAGCTTTCACCAGAGGACCTGAAAGCACTTGCAGAAGTGAATAACATTATCCCTAGTTTACAGAGAGAGAAACTGAGGAAGAGAGGTAGACTGGTTCAAAATCATAGAAAGAGACAGCAACCAAATCAAGAATAGAACCCCGGAGTCCTGACCCTCTTTCCCACCCCTTAACTCTTCCCTCTGTGGAATTTGAAAATGGGTTGGGTGAATCCCAACAAAACCATTTCATCTTCTGGTCTCATCGTATCTGTTTTCTGTGTTTAAGAGATGTCCACACATTCAGCAAACGTTCCCAGTAAAAAGTGTCAACTACCAGCAGATCAGGTAGTAGTGCAGCCTTGACCAGCTCCAAAAAGCTAACTTCAGTTTATTTCCTCTTTCTGAAATCTGCCTCCAGTTAGTTTAAAAGAAAGTATTCACTTATCATGCATATGTCTGAATGGAGAAGTTAATGTGAGAAGCAAACATGGAAATGTAATTCATTATTTACACTAAATGAAAGTCATAGGCATTGCTTGTGTCTACACATGAATCCAAAAAGTTATATTGCTCAGAATTTACCAGCTGACCTGTAAAATAATCAATAGATTGTGCTCCTAAATAACCAAAAAATAACCACTGCATTTTGAAATTTTCTTTTGGCAATTACAATAGCACTTACATCTGCACAGTGCTTTGCAGTATTAACTAATAACACCTCACAACAGTTAGCATCATTATCCCCATTTAGTGCTGGGTAAACTGAGGCACATATACTAAATTATTTGGCATCAGAGGGAGTTAAAATCACAGTCAGAATTAGAATTCAGAAGTTCCTGGCTCCTATTTCTGTACTTGGATCACACATCTCTTTCTGAAAACATATGCTTACAGAATAGTCTATTGACCAAAGGATGGAATATAGGACACATATTCCATTTTTAAAGCCCATTTGGTTCCTAGTACCACGGTTTCTACATCTCCTTTCAAGCCCTCACTTTTTAGTACACAGTATTTAAGTTTATCCACATCCTCTCCACACAGTAGCAAACAGTGTTGAGGTTAGGTCCAATATGGAAAACACAGCTAGATAAATAGTTAATATAGGATATGCCAATTCAAGATTATCAAAAGCTATCAAGATGGGAGATGGGGGTGGGGGAA
This sequence comes from Eretmochelys imbricata, assembly GCF_965152235.1. Lineage (NCBI taxonomy): Eukaryota > Metazoa > Chordata > Testudines > Cheloniidae > Eretmochelys > Eretmochelys imbricata. The sequence goes on along the minus strand of NC_135580.1, from coordinate 17,278,745 downwards.
TCCACACCCAAAATATAATAGAAACAAACACACTTGTAATAAATAAAATTACTTGTATCAGCTAGGAATCAGAATGCAGCTACCATATCTATTCTTTCACTGCAAACTGCTTAAAGACACAAAGGCACTATTTATGTCCAACAGCAGTAAAGGCTTGAAAGAAATGATTAGCAAAAAATGTCCTAAAAGAATTTGTTGACACTTTATATAATGCCCTCTGGACATTATTTTTTTAAATGAGCAAGTCCTGTACAAGATATAAAACACTGTCTGTCCCATGACGACACAGTTGTACCCTTAACTGCAGTCAGAGGAAAGGGAGAGAGGGGAATCCCAGAAGTGCTGAGTAACTTTTAAGAGACAATATAGCAGCCTTTGTTTCTGTTAGCAACAATCTACAGACCAAAATGAACCATGCTCCAACAATACAGCAAATGTTACACAAATAAAAAGCGTACTGACACTTTCTCTCTTCCCCCTTTTGTGTTAAGCCTGTGTAACTGGGTTTTGGTGAATGGCTTTTTGTTATTCTTATCTATGCGCCTCAAAATTCCTCAAAACACATCTGTCACAGCACAGCTTGACAACCAGCTCCTAACAACTCCCATGTAGCAGTTCTCCTATCTAACCCCAACCTCCCAGGTGGGAAAAAGTTAGCACAAACATTTCTTTTGCATCAGATACTATGTAGTTTGCCTAGTCAGCACCTACCTAGTTAGACATTACTTTTGCCACTTCACAATCCCAAGTAGATCCCTTTAAAAAAAAAAACCCCAATTGCTTCATTTCAAGATGTTATATTTAACCTCAGGAAATGGTACTATAGACATTGCAAACAGCTTTCTGGTTGTTTCAAGCACTACCATATTATAAAGTATAGCCAGTTAAGAATCCTATTCATTTTCTTGCCTTGTCATCTTGATCTTATTTGAATGTCTGGGGAGCAGGAGGTGCTTAACTGGCCCTGGATTTCAGAAGTCGGGGTGAGTCTGTGCAATGTGTTAGAGACACTGAAAGTTTTCATTTTGACTCCTTAATGAGACTGACCTTTGACACAGGCTGATGAGTTCCATACCTGTCCTGGTGTGTTTTCTGAAAACATTTGACACTGGTTGCAGGTTTGACGGGGATATGACTAATGAAGTCTTAGTATAAAAATAATGGGCTGCAATTGCAAGTCATTTGTGTGAAACCAAACTCCTTAAAAACTTGTCTCTGCTCACTTTCTGTTTTCTAAATGAGTCAATAATATGAATCAGATGGCTTGAAGGAATAGACCCCCAAATATTTCCTCTCTACCTTCTATAAATTAGCTGCCATTTTGTTCAATTTTTGTTGCCTCCAGGAATAGTTTAAATTGGACTGTAGTTACTAAATTGCTGGAGCTATTGCAAAATGTGGAGGCTAATACATAATACCTTGTTTTTGTTAAATGCATAGTAACAGCTCTTCTTGTGAGGTCAAGAGGCCCACGCTGCTACTATTCAGAATGCATAACAATTTTATGTTAAGTACCAGGGAGTCAGACAGGCGTGTTTGTTTCTACTGCAAGTTTTAGGTAATCAAAAAAATTACAAAGTGTTTTTACCATCTCCTTCTGTTTTGTTGGGCGGGTGGCTGCCCTGGTGCTGTACTTTCCCTACTTAACCTATTCACTGCTGTAGGGACTTTCACATGCCCCTGGGGCACTCCTCTGCAGAACATTTTCACTGTAGTGAAACACCAAAACCGGCAAGCACTCGGAGCCCCATGAAAGAAGCCTGATTCCTAGATTTACCAGCTTGGCTCACCATCCATCATTAAAGAACTTGAATTAATCCAGTGTAACATAAATTTAATTTCCTGGATTGCCATTTTTAAACATGGTGAATGTCATGCTTAGAAAGAGTCCTGGAAACTGAAGCCTTCTACTTTATCCACAGTGCAAACAGCAGTGTTGCCAGTTCTCACAATTTTGTCCTGACCCTTGCAATGTTTAGCATTTTTTCTTAAAGCCTCAGCCCCTGGAGTCATGTGAACAAAGAAGAATCTCAGTTTTCTTTAAGAAACAAGTAAATTTCTAGCCTTTATGACTGGAGATAAAAGCTTGGAGGTATAATCCAAAGGGTTCAACAACAAAAAGGCAAATAAAAAGAACCCCTAACATATTTCTAATCTTATGATTTTTAAACCAATTTCATGATTTTTGAGTGCCAGACCCAAGATTTTTGAATGCTGGGGTTGGCAATACTGGGGCAGTGACTATGCAAGCTTCCCCCCACACTGTGCTGCCAACATGCTTCAGCCCTGTCCTGGCAACTGTCAAGGGGTGACAATTTCCACACCCTTGTCTTCTCTAACATGAACACACAGCAACAAGTGTATTTCTCACACACACACACAATCCAAAACAAAATGCTTCACACAACTTCTATCCCCAAGGAGAGAAGGAGAGAAAAAACATGTGACAGACGTTAGTCATGTTGCTTAATGCATTGCTGGAAGGTACCTAGATACTCTGGTGAAGAGAGCAGTAGAACAACCTATATAGAATAGAAGGCTGGCACAGAAAACTCTTCAGTCCACAGGCTCTCTGGAGACTGCCAGCCAGGGTTCCAGTTAGTGCCAAAATGGGCGTGGTTTTGTATGAGAGACATAACATCCAGTAAGAATTGGATGGAGCCAACCAAGTCATTGCACAGAGGACATCGTGTCAGTCACACTCTACCTGAGAGGTGAAAGGTCAATAATTTTCCAATTTAAAAATTCCAATTACATTTTTCATCAAAAGTACAAATGTTGACAGGAGGGAAAAAATGGGGAAATTTTCAATGATTCCCCGCCCTCCTTTTCCCCTTCCTCAGCCAGCTCTAGTGAAAGGCTTCTGATTCAATTAGGAATCCACCAGGGATTTTCAGTTCCCCACAGAACTAATCTTTAATCTACTTGGTATAAATAATTTACTGTATATATACGCCAAATATATTTTAGGAAAAAACAACTACTTGTTCAGGTGGCTGCACAGACTAATGCATGTGCTCTCTTCTCTAATGTATCAAACACCATCTACTTGTCTTCTCTAACGTATCAAACACCATCTACTTTCAAGACCCCTCACAGCTTATCCCATCCTACGTATCATCTCCCATTCAATATCAAAAAGTCAATTCCCATCTCCAATCGGCCAAAGATATCGGACTCCATCACCCACTTGTTACATTTTCAAGCAAGCACATTTGTGTTTTCTTCTATGCTGCCCTCACACTTGGGAGGAGCTCCCTGTCATCATCCACAAAACTAAATCATTATCCTCATTCAGACACATCCTTGAAATTCTCTTTTGCTGTGAAGCCTACAAAAAATTTGACAGCAGTTAGGCTGCTTGTATGCTGAGACCACTGTCTATCTTGCAGATCAATATTATATCATACTCTTGTACTCCACCATCTGTCTGTCTATATCCATCTGTTGTCTCTTGTCTTATACTTAGATTGTAATCTCTTCGGGGCAGGGACTGTCTTATTGTTCTGTGTTCATACAGCACCTAGCACAATGGAGGTCCTATTCCATGACTGGGGCTCCAAGGCGCTAAGATAATACAATAATAATAAATAATTATAAATAGATAAATAAATAGATAATAAACCAGAACAACAACAACATGCATGGTGACAACAACATGCAATAGCATCAATGGGACTACTCACAATGTGTAAGTGAAGCACATGTGTAAGTCTTTGCAGGATTGGAGTCTAAATATGTATTGTTCTTTAAGCATCCAGGTTTGAATAAGTTGCCCTTAGTCCCATGGATAGATGCAAAACTCCAAATAACTAAATACAGACAGTATATAACAGCAATCTTTTTTGTTTGTAGCCTCTCCTCCATGACCCAAGAGAAGATACAAAACAAGCTGTGATTGTAACATAATGTGTATTCACTGTTTATTGATAGTGTCTCACCCAGGGGCATATTTGCAAAATGCTGTCCCACATAATAAGAAAGACATGTCACTTTCTAAGGCAAGCAGTATTGTGTATTGGTGCTAGTCAAACACAGAGACTATTATCTATCAAATACATACTGTTCCTTCAAGACAACAGCGTTCTTGGCCTCAGATAAAGGCGACTATTCTTTGAAGTTGCACTATAGTGAGGATGTTACAATGTTTTGTTGCTGTTGTTGCTCAGAGACAAGATAAAGTTACCTTGTATGAAAGTTTGCTTATGATCACCTTCTACAGCTTAATAGAACTACAGCTTCATCCATTAAAAGAAGTCATCCTCAATTATACATTCCTTTTTCTGAATAACAAAATAAATCTACACCACCGCCACTCAAATTTCCTCTACGCTAAACTAAATAGCTGGACTTGGCATTGGCACATTCCACAGGGCAGAGACAAGGAATCCTCCCGAACTGGGGCTTTGAGACCAATATTGAAGTCATAAGAGTTTTATAAGCCTTTCTGTCTGCTGTTGTGTCTCCGTCTAGCAGGGAGAGCAGGGGATATTAGTTAGTGGCAGATCCACCAGCCCTGCCCCCCACTCCTCTCACCTCCTAAATTGACACAACAGTTAGCAATCTTTACCCCTGCATCTGTTCCCCAGGGGTATCTGAATATAGGGAGTTTGGTATAGACCAGTTTCTACATATCAAGAGTTACTTTTCAGATGGTGTCCTCTCTTTTGGTTACAATCTGCACTCAAAAAACGGAATTACAGTCACAAATTTGAGAACTTCCCTTTTTGCTCACACGAGGGCTAATTTATAGATTAAGCAGAGGATTATAAAAGATAGAATCACCAGCCATTTTTTCTCCCTCTCCCCCTTTTAAAATTATTTTTAATCCTCCCCCATCCTTACAAAGAAGATGTGGAGATTTGCTTTGCTTTTTGATAGGACCTATAATTTGCCTCATTTAAAAAATCATCACAGCATCTTGCCCCAACTTTGAGAAGACTAATATAAACCTTCAGAAGGAGATGAGGCCAGTTCTACTCCATGGATCTGCCTGAATAGACTTTTTTAAAAGGAACATGGACCATAGCCTGCCACAAGACAACAAGGGCCCGATTCTGCTCCCACTGATCAATGGGAGTTTTGCTATTGACTTCAATGGAAACAGGATCAGGCCATCATGGAGATACGTTCCTCTCCATTGGTCTGGGAAGTGATCCTTCTTACAACTGGGTCTCTTGCAAAGCCACATATTACCCAGTCATCACAGCACCTTGCTGAGTAAGTTGCCATCTTTTATCAAATTGTTTCGGTCAAAACAAGAGTATGCTACAGCACGTTAACTCGTTATTCTAAACAATCTGCGCCATCTTGTATTTAGCTGTGACACTCTGAGTACCTTTCCCAGATCTGAAAAAGAGCTCTGTGTAAGCTCAAAAGCTTGTCTTGTCCACGCACATAAGTTGGTCCAATCAAAGATATTACCTTACCCACCTGGCCTTGCCTTGAAATGCAAAACAGATCAAATATTTTCCAACTGTTCCTGGCACCAACCATTCTGCCAATCTGTCCAGAACTACCCCACTTTCATTGTTCTTTCATGATAATTGTTCATCTTGAACTGGCAAACAAATAAATACATAGCAGATGAATTCTTTAAAAATTAAATATTTGTTATAAATCAAGGTCCAACCCTGCAAACACTTTTGCAAATACACAACTTTTTGCACAGGAGCAGTCAGAAACTATTCACAAGTGCAAAGCCACCCATGTGTGTAAGTATTTGCAGGGCCAACGCCTAGAGTAAAATTAGGAACAATGTATTTGGTTAAAGGAAAACTTTTCTTTCTTTGGTTTGAAAACTTAACTAAAGATACGATAAAGTCCATTCTGTATTCGTGAGTATATTGCATGTCTTACAGATAATATATATACTCTGTACACTGCTGCAGTTTCATGGTAAGCACTCATATTTTATTGACAGAGTAAAATAATAATAAAATACAATATAAATACAACAGAGTAAATAATAATACAATATAAAGTCCATGTAACTGTAATTTATTAGCAAGAAAATTAAAGCTTCCCATAGGGTTTCAGCAACTTAAATGCTTTCCACTGATAATTTCCTTTTGGTTTGTTTCACTTTTGTTTGTTTTAATTTTCTACATTGACTTTTAGCACAGAATCTGTGAGTAATCCTTTTTCTTGGCTCCTCCCTATTATAACCCTTGCCTCCTCTTGAGGGCATAACTGAGACATATTTGCTTATGCTCTGGAGGGAGGGAGAAAAAGGACTGAATTTGAAAAATGTATATTTCATGTGGGAGAAAAGGGGCATTCTGTTTATAAACTTATTTCTGTTTATAACAGATGGGTATCCTGTACAAAAGGGCTTTTTTCGATTTTGAAGAGTGATGGGGGAGGGAGACTTAAATTGTCCTTTTTAATGGGAAAAAAAGTGTCGGGGTTGATCTATACTTACTTTTTATGTACTTTATATGGAAACATTGCCAGAGCTCACAGTTTCCACCTTAGGTACATTTTCCATAGTTAATTAAACCCACTTTCTCCACGTGACATATGGACCCTTCTCAGGAAAGGGCATGATTGCAGACAAGGATCAAGTTAAAGAGGGCATTCTTTGTGATCATACATAAAATATGGACTTTAAAAAATATATAGATTTGATGTTTAGAGTGGATAACTTATTGCATCCCTGGGGTAAAAGTAATATTGGCATCCTGTAGCTAAGTGATTTTTCTGTATTTGCTTACTCTGGTTCTCCAAAAAAAAAAATCTATTTATTCGGTGGTTAGGGTTTTTGGGTTTTATGGGTTTTTTTTCAAAATGCACTTCCAATGGCCCTTCCTTTCAGTATAATGTCTGTATGTTTTTCAGAATCACAGTGCAAATTCATTAAAAATAAGTGCCACGCTGATTTAATATGTGAACTTTCAACAATCTTACATCTTCATGCACATTAAACAAATGCATGGAAGGGGTAGCCAGTGTGGTCTAGTATTAAGAGCTAACCCCAAGAGTTCAAAATTATGAGTCAGGCCTCAAAATACCATGAGATTGGCTTAAAAAAATCATATGATGACAATATATTTGGGGTTCTTTTTATATGCCCTCTGGTTTTGGAACCTTAGGCTACAGGCAGGTCAAATTTCTAAACCTCACTCTGAAACTATGCTATTCAGAAAGTGCCTTTACTTTTTTTTTTTTTTTTTTTTTTTGGTGGAAAGAAAGCTGAGCTTCTCATGAACAATTTGACTCCAGCAGCTGGAGCTTTAAGAAAAACACCTGATAGTGTGAGAGTTGGCAACAATGCAAATCTCTTAACCCTTCACCCCCTAAAATACTGGCTAATCGTGAATTGTTAAACAGCTAAAGGACTGGCCAATTCTAAAGGAAACTCTCAGGATCCGTAGGGGGTATGGTGAAGGAGACAGAATTTCTTAGTCTAGGAAGCAGGACCAGATAGAATCTTGCCTGGAGCAAGTAACAACCGGGCCTGCTGGAAAGCCCTTGCCCTCCCCATGCTTGCCTTTTCCCACACCCTCAACACCTTACCCCACTGCTTTTCCTGATTGCTGTATCAAAACAGTTCTATGCAGGCAGGAACCAACCAGACACCTGGGAAGATTGTTGCCTATGCAAGCTTAATTTGGGCCCCCTTGTGAGTATGCATTATGATAGATAGTCTTTATTTATATGATCATATATGATTTTTTTCCACAGGACCACTGCCATGTTCAGTGCACTGGTGAGGCAAACATCAGACATGGAAAATATCAGCCTGAACAGTTATAGTCTGACAAAGTTATAAGCAAATAAAAACAGAGCCTTCTAATGGAAACTGTTAGGCAACTTTAGTTATAGTTATACTAATATTGAAGAGCACTCTGGAGTGTACAAATAACCAGATGTATCAGTCTGTGGTGATTTTCCTGTTTTATAGGCCTTGCAACTCAGCCATTTGCAACTTTACAAATTAGTGCAAAATGCTACCAATTCAGAATTGCCCAGTCACACCAGTGGCAGCATTTCACACCCACGTTGCACAGGTATAAATAGATGCACATCAGGGTATAGAACAAGGAAGCGTCAAGCCCTATATGACAAATTATATTGTCAGATGAGCATGCGCAACTCCCATAGACCTCAGTGGGAACTGCACCTGATGTCTGAGGCCAGCATGTGGGGTCGTAGTCTGGGAATACATTGCCCTTCTCCTGAGGTTTAAACACAGACAGCAATTATTTAGGGAAATTTGTATACCAGAGCAATTTACAACAAAACAAAAATTTCACAATACACAGAATTATTAGAAGAAATGGACTACATGGCTGAACTGTCATGCAAGTTTACTTATGCAAATTACTTCTCACCAGTTGCATTGTGACACTATAAACACCTGTGTAATCAGGACTGATGCAGAGGGGAGGGACAATTGTACTGGGGCCCCAAACTCAGGTGGGCCCTCAAAACATTTGTAACAGGGTAAAATGGGAGAGGATGTGGAGCCCCAGCAAACATTATGTACTGTTGCCCAAAATTTCTCTGTTTATAATAGAATGGAATACAAAGACATAAAAATAGCAATCACAACCACAGAGCTAAGAGGAGTCCAAGGATTTCAAGGAAAGGATCTAAATGCATGGTACAATATATACACAGACCGTGGGCTCAGGGAGTTCTGTACAAGTGCAATACAAAGACGTCAGTCCTTATCCTGGATTCATTTTGTATCCAACAACACATGCAATATTGGGCCTATAATGTACTGGGATGACCTGTTGTGTACAGATTAGGCCTGATCCTGTCCAGAAAGGACTATTTTTGAGTAGCCTCAGGAGCAGGCCCCTTGCACATCACTTCTAATGATCAAGTAGGTTATCCAGTTGAACAATGGCCACTCCACTTGCTGTAAGCAAGGTTTCCTCATCCCGTAGTTCCTTTGCAAACCTACTTGCTATAGAAGTTGGAGACCATGGCTGGAGGACAGTTGCCAGGACCCAAGAGCATTTATTCTGCTTACAAGCTCACATAAAGGTTGTGTAGCAGCCCATTTGTGTGTCAGGTTGCATCTGGAGATGCTCACCCGCACACCACAAGGTACATTTACTTTGAAAGGGGGTTTGAGGTCAGGGAATGTAACATACCTACCTACGTGCCTTGCAACTGCAGACTTAGCAGCTTGTCTAAATCAAAAATAAGGGGTAAGCATTTGTTATCATATACATTATACAAGGTGAGATCCATTTAAAATCTCCTCTATAATGTTTGATAATCATTCCTTACCAAATGCTAGGAAAGTGGGGAGGGAGAGCGGCAGGGAGAGAAGACCGAAAAAATTAACAGCTAAGAACAACAAAACCACCAAATAAATGCAATTCTTTTTAACTGTACCTCTCGATATAATAAAAACATGTGTATAAAATTACAGTCCTTACTCATGTGAGTAGCTCACTGAAGTAAATGAAACTACTTGCATGGTTGAATGAGAAAGGGGTCACAGGATTGGGCCCTTAATTGCTAAAAAAAAATACACAACCCACCAATAGTTACTTAATTTAGCAGAATATATTACCTCTCTGCTTCATAAATCTTAATTACAGCTGTTAGTTTTCCTATTATATGATCAAGAAATGCCCTATTAAAGTTAAACAGTTTCTACAAGTAATTATGTACATTATATATGTGTGAGTGTGTAGATGTATATACACTCCACTTTACAATTATTTTGCATATTCTGAAAGCACTATCTACGAAATCAAAAACTAGCTGAATTTTATTAATGCAAGATTTTTTAATCTCCGAAAAGTCAAAGCTGTCCCACAGGAGCCTATACAGTCAATGTTGGCTCCTCATAATACAATTTAATGCTCACAAACACAACTAAAGTATTTAAGCATTTACAGAGGTTGTCATAAATGTTTTTCTTATTTTTGATCAAATTCAACCCTACATTTAATGCAGTTAACTGTAGTTATTTAATTTCAAATCTCAAGAATCCAACCTCAAAAATTTATAACAATATAAATTTAGTTACTCTGATATAGGATATGTATGCTACTGGGAAACCATTTTTCAGTAAAAACTGCAGAACTGAGAGACCTAAGAGGAGTCATTTTTAAAAGTAAGCATTATTTCAAATAACTCTTGATAGATTTCAAATAATATTATCCTATTCAATTCCAAAATGGTCCTATAATTTTTTGTAGTATATTTCAGGTTGATGCTAAATGCTACCAAAAACTACATGTATCTTTATTATGCTTTCTCTTTTGATAAGAATTTTATATAAACACAGAACAAGTATTAAACGGATATATTGAAAATGCATTGAATACCATGTTAGATACAGCATTTTGGATTTCCTAGCTATTGCCTGGAAAGAATGAAAGTTGGAAAATTGTTCTTAGCTCCCCTAAGACACCAAATGTATTGCTTTAACACATTAACAATTAAAAGGTATATGCAAAATGTTAGATATTGAAATATAATGAAAAAAGCTTAACATCTTCTCAAATAAGGCAAGCTACCTACTTCTGCCTTTAAAAAACAACATAATCAGGCTTGCAAGAATACAGTATTTTACTTTTAAGTACACAGTAAAGAGTGAATCTGTTATGTAAAAAAAAAAAGGAGGAAAGGAATGGAGAGCAGAAGCGGAGGCTGACACTGATGATCCTTGATCCAATGGAGTTTAATATCATCCCTCAGAGCTGACAGTACATTATTAATTGAAACATTGGGGCTGAACTGTGTCCTCTTCCATGGCAATCATAATATAATTATATCCCATAGACAGAAAGACTATTTCCCCCCCTAGAAAACTAATCTATAAACTGGTGTAAAAATGTGAACAACCAAATAATATTCCAGCAGTATTTTGCTCATACTATTAATCTGTTCATGGATCGTAATGCATATCATGCAGAAACAGATAAAGGAATGAAAATATCAGACAGATTATTTGTACATGATATATTGTAAAAGTATTTCAGATAGCCTGATCTTAAACTAACTGGCTGGATTTCTTTTTGCATTGCTATCGTTATTTTTCTATTTTTAATTTTCACATAGATGTAGCTGTATAAATAACACGTATTTCCTGGCATGGCTGAAACATCAAACCAAACATATTTTCCATTATTAAACTTTTGCATTCCACTATGTCATTACCATTTAGAATAGGCTATAAATTCATTGACAGAACAGTTTAATAGCAAGGCCTGATCTTATATATACCATATTTGTATTAATAGAAAATCAGCCTCTTCTAAAACATTAGCACGTTACCCATTCTAGTAAAGCATATCAAATCACATTAGTGAAAAAGTTGCCAAGTCAAATGGAAGATTTTGTGCCAATTTGTGGTGTTTTTTTTTCTTTTGAGGGATCAAATTACTTACTAAACTTGTGGCAATGAACATAAAATATAATAATAATCTTTTAACATTCCTATCATGATTTTGGTCCTGGTGCTTACACTAGCTGAAGAGCGAAGGAGTTAAATGGTTTAAAATGTGCAGTAATTCAGGAAGAGATGCTGGGTGATTTTCAACATACATTTTTTGAAAGATAGACTCTGGAGCAGACAGATCAACTTAACTAAAAAAAAGGAACTCTACAACCAATCAAACCAAATGCCAGAGCAGAGGGCAAAGGGATATGGAAACTGAGAAGATAGACTTCCAAGTCCTTTCCTGAAAGTGCTTGGATTTTGAGGAGAGTCCAACATCGGCTGACAAAAGTGTCTTTGTGCAGCGACACCGGGGAGAATGAAGGAGAGCTCGGGAAACCTAATGAAAACAGGCCAACCCTTGTACATTAGACCCCATGGAGAACTTTGAATCATATGAGCTGCAGGCAAGCACTGTGTATGTAATGCCAAATTAAAGACCACCAAATATGGGCAGTATCAGAGAAATACCAGGTCAGATGTACTTACAGCATTTAGGACAACTTTGTGTCTTGAAATTTAAGTTACATTTATTGTCTAAAATGTGACAGCTTACAAATTCCAAGAAAGGGCCAAATCCCCAATTGGTGTAAATCAGCATAGCTCTAATGACCTCAATGAAATTATACTGATTTATATCAGATGAGGATCTGGCCCTAAACTGTGAAGATTAAAATGTACTTTTCGGAGACTTTTGCCCTGCATTCTAACTTAATCATAAGCAGTTTTAAAACACATCCTGTAGATTGGGGTCTGATCCTGCAATTTATGGTGTTCAGGTGATCCCCTGCATCCACACAGACCCCTAATGAATTCAATCTTTGTGCTGGAAACTATAGGGTTATAAACATACATTTTTTTCCCAAAACAGATGCTCACTTTACCAGTGAAAGTAGTCTGCCATTATTTCTTATTATTTCATAACATGCAACATATTTCATTTTACCTTTAAAAAAACCTAACTTCATAATTATAATCATGGAACTTGTTTGTAACATACGATCTTTTCCTGCACTGCCCCATGCACATAGAATGTCCTCTCTCTTCTGGATGATGAAGCCAATTATCCTTCTCCTTATTCCAATCATCCCTGTTTGAAACCTAATTCATCTATGATGCCCACAAGAAGGGAATCTGTAATTTTTTTTAATGCAACTCCAGACACTTTTCTTTGATCAGTCACGATGCTTCAACTGAGTAACTGTGCAATTTTGTTTGTACATTGGTCCTTCCTCTCTTCATCCCTTCCCCATTGTCTGTTTCCCTTACTTGCTGTCCCCATGTCTCCAAAAATAAAGTGTACGTAGTGCAGGGAAGGGAATAACACATCTCACTAATCCTCCTGAAAGGTACCTAGTACATAAAATTATAATAAATAGTAAGGATAGGGCACTGGATTTATCCCAGCTCTGCCCCTGACCATCTGGTGACCTTGGGCAAGTCACTTCATTTCTCATCACTTCTGTTTCATCTTGCACTCTTGCTCTGTTTAAGCTCTGTAAGCTATTTGGGACTGTCTCTCCCTCTGTGTTTGTACAGCACTAAGAACAATGGGGCCTCTAGGTGACCTAGTAGAAATATGAAGACCTGTAAAATACCAGCGTGATTAAGTACAGTAGTTCTAAATTAAAAAATTAACAACCACATACATCCTTTGCCTCCATGACTCCCATGCTGTGTTTTCGTTTCACTATCAGTGCACAAAATGTAAACGCTGTTCTTTTTCATTCTGTCTTACACTGGTATATAAAATTCCCATCCATTCCCATTGTTCAGTCAAAAATTCTGAGGTTTCTAATGATTTCAGAAACTTGCATTGTGAAATAGACAGTATAAGATGATATTCGTAAGCTAGACTGAATACAAGATGTTAATAAGAGCACGATGAGCCTGAGCCTGCTTTCATTCAAGGCACTGGGAAAAAAATCCCATTAATCTGAGTGGGAGTAGGAGTAGGCCTTAAATATACAAGTCCTGAATCTTCTATCCTTTGTACTGGTTTTATCCCAGTGTTACCTCATTAACTTCACTGGGGTTATTTCAGATTTACACTGCTTTCATTGCGTGAGATGATTCAGGCCCCCTATTTTCCAGCACACAGCCTAGTAGCATAAAAGAATGATAAACTCTATGAATTTATGAGCATCTCTGCAGCACTTTGGGGATGGGAAGAGGTAAATAAGTGCCACTTTGTTTTCCCCCAAATATAGGTGCTTTAAAAAAGACGCGCACACACACACAACGTGGTGTTGAAGAAAAGCACACCAGAACATCCAGCAATATGAGTGAAACGTATTCTTTCCTTCCTATGGAGGGCCCTCCACATTGCAGAAGTTCTGCTCAAGAACACTGCAAACGCCAGGGGTGGAAGGCAGCCACTTCCTGGGTCCTTCATGCTCCTTGTACTTTCTTTGCCAGCCCTCAATGGACCACTGAGTCTGGACTGAGGATGGGACAGTGAGGAGGCAACTAAAGGGCCCTGAACCCCTTTGTGATATTTCTGTTTGACTCCATGATTACATAATCACAAAGGAGGTTTAAGCTCCTCCCTCCCCCATAGAGAGCCTGATTAATTCCAGCTAGGTCCAGAGATGAGTGAATTTTGCCCTAAAAGCTAGAAAATTCTATTTGAAATTAACACAGAATGCCCTGTTCAGCACGTTACTCAGAACCTTCATGGACATAAGTGGCAGCTTTGCTCCAGGAGGCATTGTTGCATCAGGATAATATCTTAGAATGTCTACAAGATAGAAGAGGGAGTCAGCTGAAAAGAAACTGAAACAAAGCAAAGCTATGAGGGGGAAAAAAATCAATGGAGTAATTTTTCACTCACTATCATCATCACTAGTAAAGTGTAAAAGTATAATTAGGCAGGCCAAAAACAAAAAGAAGAATTTGAAGAGCAACTAGCAAAAGACACAAAAAGTAAAACCAAAAAAAAAAAGAGAGAGAGAAAAAAGGACATCAGAAAGAGGAAGCCTGCCAAACAGTCAGAGGGACCACTGGATGATCAAGGCACTAAAGGAGAACTCAAGAAAGACAAGGCCATTGCAGAGAAGCTAAATGAATTCTTTGCATCAACCTTCATTGCAGAGATTGCCACACCTGAGGTGACAAATCTGAGGAATTGTCCCAGGTTCAGGTGTTTTTAGAGGAGGATAGAGGAGATTTTGGAACAAATTGATAAATTAAACAGTAAAATATTCACCCAAGAGTTCTGAAGAAACATAAATATGAAGTTACAAAACTACAAACTGTGGCATATAACCTATCGCTTAAATCAGCTTTTGTATCAGATGATTGGAGGATAGTTAACGTAACACCAATCCAGAGGCGATCCTGACTACAGTAAAACTAATTTCAGTACCAGGAAAATTGGTTGAAACTATAGTAAAGAACAGAAGTATCAGACACACAGATGAACACAATATGTTGGGAAAGAATCAACACAGCTTTTGTAAAGAGAAATCATGCCTCCCCAATCTATTAGAATTCCTAGAGGGTGTCAACAAGAATATGGAAAGGAGTGATGCAGTGGATATCGTGTACTTGGACTTTCAGAAAGCCTTTGACAAGGCTCTTATGCAAAGTAAGAAGTCATGGGATAAGAGAGAAGATTTTGTCATGGATCAGTAATGGGTTAAAAGATAGGAAACAAAGGATAGGAATAAATGGTCACTTCTCATAGTGGATCTGTACAGGACCCTGTGCTGTTCAACATATTCATAAATGATCGGGAGGCAGCATAGTTTACAGATGACACTAAATTACTGAAGATAGTTAAATCCAAAGCTGACTGATAAGAATTACAAAGGGATCTCACAAAACTGGGTGACTGGGCAACAGAATGGCTAATTAAATTCAGTGTTGATAAATGCAAAATAATGCACATTAGAAAACATAATCCCAACTCTACATATAAAATGATGGAGTCTAAATTAGCAGTTATCACTTAAGAAAGAGATCTTGGAGTCATTGTGGACAGTTCTCTGAAAACATCCGCTCAGTGTACAATGGCAGACAAAGAAGCTAACAGAATGTTAGGAACCATTAGGAAAGGGATAGAAAAAAAAGACATAAACCATCATAATGCCACTAAATAAATCCATGGTACACCCACACCAATACTGTGTGCGGTCCTGGTTGTCCCATCTCAAAAAAGATATTAGAATTGGAAAAAATACAGTGAAGGGCAACAAAAATGATTAGGGGTCTGGAACAGCTTTCATATGAGGAGAAAATAAAAACACTGGGATTGTTCATTTTTAGAAAAGAGACGACTAAAGGGGATTATGATAGAGGTCTATAAAATCATGACTGGTGTGGAGAAAGTGAATAAGGAAGTATTATTTACATCTTCAAATAACACAAGTACCAAAGGTCACCTAATGAAATTAATAGGCAACACATTTAAAACAAACATAAGGAAGTACTTCTTTACACAACACACAGTCAACCTGTGGAACTGATTGGCAGGGGAAGTTGTGAAGGCCAAAAGTATTACTGGTTTAAAAAAAGAATTAGATAAGTTCATGGAGGATAAGTCCATCATTGACTATTGCCCAAGATGGTCAGAGATGCATCTGGCCTTTCACTAACCTTTGACTGCCAGATGCTGGGACTGAACGGCAGGGGATGGATCACTTGATAATTGCCCTGTTCTGATCATTCCCTCTGAAGCATCTGGCATTGGCCATTGCTGGAAGGCAGGATACTGGGCTAGATGGACCATTGGTCTGACCCAGTATAGCCGTTCTTATGCTCTTATTTTCATCATGTTCAATAAGATTTAAAAATACTGGGCCAGTTCCTCAGTTAGTGTAAACTGGCATAGCTCCATTGTAGTCAACGGAGCCCAGCCTATTAACGCCAGCTGAGAATACGGCCTCATGAAATTTGGAAACTAGAATTGTAGAAAATAATTCACGCTCAGGGTTGGCACATCACTGGAGCACACACACAAGCACATTCTTGTAATGTCCAGAGGGCCATCTCCAATTTCAAACATTAACAAACATAAATTGCCCAGAGTTCATGATTAACATGTCATCTCCCTATAAAGGGGAAAGTGCTATAGAATGTGTAATATATTAGTGCTCGGCAGGCCCACTGTAGCTAGGAGTCTGTCAGCATTTCCGTTCTAAACCACATTTTTCAGGGGTTTACTACTTGGGTGTGTTTAAATCCCAATGGGTTCAAACTGAGCATACAAGTTCTAAGTCTGATACCGGGGGGGGGGGGTTTCTCTTCTTTAATCAGTTTGGCTGCTTTTGTGAAAAACCCATAAAGTTCTGAAGAGTTGAGGTGATTTTTATTTTAATTTTGCACAGATCCATAGCTGAAATTGTTAAATTTTGGGGAAAAAAATTTTTTTCAAGTAATTAGAAAAGACTAGTCACTTTTTGTCTCTGAATAATGAACATGAAAAGAAAATCCCAGATATTTAAAGTAACAGTTGAGATATTTCATTTGGAAAAATGACCACTCTGCCACTCTTAGCACTGAGCCAAATTCTTCTTTCAATGACATCAACCAGTAAAGCAACATTTACTTCAGTGAGGTCACACTAATATAACTGACATCTGTCAACCAAATCTAACCTGTGATATAAAGCTAGGTTAGCCACTGACTTCAATTCAGTCATCTTGGATTTACATCAGTGTAGCTGAGGAAAGAATTTGACTCATGGTTTTCTGAATACACAAATTTTTTGCTGACTATACAGTTTCAATGAAGTCTGTGGAGTTGTATAAACTATACATTTTACTGCAGAATCTGGTGCTTTGTCTTATTTTCTGGTCATGTATATTTTTGGCAAAAATCTGCCCTCATTTACACCACTGCAACCCCATGAAAGTCAATGGGATTGAACTGGTATAACTGAGGGCAGCATTCACACACCCTGTGGATACAGTCCCTGATCTCAGTGAGATGCTACATCTTGAGATGTACCAGTCAGAGGTTTGTCATGGCAACACTATTCCCATATAAACTCATATATACACAAAAAATATTTTTTCAGAGGTAAGAAGTTTGCTTGGCTTATAGGCAAGTATAGGTGAGTTGCTTTGCTCTCTTCTTTCCAATGAAGGAGGAATGAGCTCTCCAGGTGGGACCAGCTACTCCTCTCTTCCTCCCTCCTTCAGGAAAGGCTTCCCACAGTTCCTCTCCTCCTTCCATCATAGGGATGGTGGGTTCCCTTGACAGGAACTGTGGCTCCTCTCTTCTACTTCAATGAACATACCCACCAAGGCACCCACAACATACACTGCAGAGAGAGCCGGGTGAAAGAGCATCAGTCTACATGTAAATTACAATCATGCAGCTGATGGGTTGGCTGACATGCTAATACAGACTATATACACTTACTCAGACAGGGCAAACTTCTGGCTCCTGCAACACCCTTGCAAAGCTGCATCAGTCTCAGAGGTATAACAGAGGGCAGAATGGAGCCCAGACATTGGATTAGAAGGATACTATTTACCAGGATTCTGCATAGTATTTCTGAAACCTCCATTGTAGATTAGAGCACACACAACTGAATGGGTGGGGTCAATAGCCGCACTCAATCTGACCATTAAGGGAGGGGATGTTGCTTCGAGTCCAGCCAATTACAACAGAGTGAAATATCAGAATTAGCACACATCCTACAGAATGGAAACCACCATCCCAGAAGACAAGACAACATTCTTGGTTTGTCTGGTCCAATTCTCTGCAATAAGCAGGACTTTCCTGTTTACCACTCCCTGGAGTGTATTTTGTCTAACACACCTCTAAACTACCTCCCCAGGCAGGTCATTCCATCGCCTTACTGTCTGTTCTACTAAAGGGTTTCTTTCCATCGTCTAACCTGCCTTCTATTATTTACTTGTTTCCAGCCATAGTTTCCCACTGGGCCTTTCACAGCAACTATAAATAATCTCCCTCCCTCCCTCTGGGGTGACTGCATTGGGTTCAAACAGAGGCAAATATCTGAGGCCAGGACCAAAGCAAAGTGACATTTACAGTACAATGCAACAAACGGGTATGTATGTTAGGCCAGATATTCAGCTAGTGTAAATTGGAGTATTCCCACTGAAGTCAATGGAGCTATGCTGATTAACACCAGCGAAGAATCTGACTATCGTGTGAGCACCCACATGCAGACTGAAGCATTTTGTATTTTACTGTAACACTTGGGTATCAAACATTGTGGGAAATATTTGTCCAAAACTCACCCTCTCTCTCTCTCTCTCTCTGTTATCTTCATTTTTCTCTTTCCCTTTCCTCTTTCTTCATTCGTTATTCATTCCTCCTGCCTTGCACCTTGGTACATCCTTCCCTCCACCTCTCTTGGTCCTTTTTCTCTCATTTGTCCATAATATTTAACACAAATTTCAGTTCATTTTTCTCACGGACCAAATTTCTTTCTTTCTCTCCTCAGTACCTTTTCCTTTTCTTCTCTCATCTCCAGCTCTTCAAATTTCTTGTCATATTTGTCCACTCCATATTTTCTCTCTAACTGAGGCATGGAAAGGCTGCCTCACGCTACCACTCTTCCCACCTTTCCTTCTCTTCCTCTAATTCCCTCCCTGTGTTCTCAGTCTCTCCCTCATTCCCCAGATTCTCTGAGCAGCTCCTCCTTTTCTCTTTTTCATGCCAGCCATCTGTCCTTTACTCCTCCATCTCCTTCCATCTCTCCCTAGTCCCCTCTCGCCTTTCCAGTCACCTCACCCCAAAGCTCCCAGAATAGATTAACATTGCGGGGAGGAGCAAGGGAAAGAAAGAGGGTGACAGGATGCTGCACATTCCTGTACCCTAAGGGAAACTTGTCCCTAGAGAGACTGATTGCATAGTTCTGCTGCTCCAGTGGGTAGCCTGAAGCACAGAGGGCAGTAGCAAGAAGGAGAATGAGGAGTATAGTACACAGAGGAGGAGTGCAGAGCCAGGCATTAGTCTGACCCCTGGTAGAGGGATGCATCTGATTCATAGATTCCAAGGCCAGACAGGACCATTGTGATCACCTCACCTGTCTTCCTAACACAGGCCACAGAACTTTCCCAAAATAATTCCTACAGTATATCTTTTAGAAAAATCCAGTCTTTATTTAAAAATTGTCAGCGATGGAGACTCCACCATGACCCTTAGTAAGTTGTTCCAATGCTTAATTATTCTCACTGTAAAAAATGTACGCCTTATTTCCAGTCTGGAATTTGTCTAGCTTCAACTTCCATGTCAGCATAGAGAATAGCCAGAATATTCCAGACAGGGCATCTAGCACATTTTACTCTTTTACAGTAGGGTTTTCCCACTCAGGGTGGATGAGGATTTTTTTAAAAGCATGCTACAGACATTGGCCCAGACTCTGCTCTGGCCCAGACTCTGCTCTCTCTTACACCTCTGCCAACCCAGAGGAAGCCCACTGACTTAACTGGATTTCCTCCAGATTTAAAGGTGTAACTGATATCAAAATCTGGCCCTCTCCTCTTATGGTTTCTGGGGATTGGACTAGATGAGGGGGTTGGACTAGATGACCTACTGAGGTCTCTTCCATCCCTGATATTCTATGAGTCTATGAAAGTGGCTTGTAATTGTGTTAGATTTGGACTCAAACAAGGGCTTTGCTGTGTTTGAAAAATATTTCAAATGTGGTTCCAAGCCACAGTGCAAACAGAGCCCTGTAGGCCGACTCCTACTCCTATTGAAGTCAATGGCACTATTCTAAATAAATATCAGAAGTCAATGCAGAATTCCTTTGTTTCGTAATCCTGTGACTTCTTTTCAGACCATTTTAAATGTCCCTTTTCAAATAAGCAATCAGATTTAAATTTACATTTTAACACATCTGCTCACAGTTAACACATCTTTAATATTACCAGCGAATATACATACCAGGCCAAATTTTATCAATAGAATTTTAACACCAAATATTACATATAATTAACTTTAATTTCTCTGTAAAATGGTTCAGATGTTCACACTAGGTTCACTTTCACTAAGAAAGTGTTTGCAAAGATGGTGACGTAGTTCATCTAAGACACTTAGGTCCATTAAAAAATAGCATAACTTTCCTCTTCAGCATCTTAGATGGACACTGCTAGATTTGATAATCTGATCAAATATGGCATACGGTTTCCACGGTATGCATCCAATGAAGTGAGCTGTAGCTCACGAAAGCTCATGCTCACATAAATTGGTTAGTCTCTAAGGTGCCACAAGTCCTCCTTTTCTTTTTGCGAATACAGACTAACACGGCTGTTACTCTGAAACCTGGCAAATTCTGTGCTCCTGAAATTATTGTGCATTCATTGCACTGTAGCTGCATTAACAGCTACATCCCAAAAACTTGCCATTCAACTATTGTTAGTGTGCCTGTTTGATAAAAAGTCATTTGCAATTATAATTAATATACAAATTACTGATAGGCCTAAATCAAAATTACAGACCGTAACAGCCCTGAACTTTGTGGATGTTTGGATCTGAGCTTAATGACTAGTTCACAAGTATTTGAATCCAGCGTTCTGATTCAAGCCTTTCTCTACATTTTATATGCGGCTCTTTTCCATCTCCAACTAAAACTTTCCATTGTAAAACAATGTCATTTTCTAAGAGGCAGAAACACACATAGACTCTAAACAAGTACTGAAGCAATGTGCTCCTAGTTTCAGTAAAGCTGTTCATTTCCACATGTTTTCATCTTCTCAGCTGGTAAGCTGTTTGGAGCAGGGACCTTCTCCACCTCTTTGTTTGTATAACACCTTGTACAATGGGGCCCCGATTCCACTCAGGGCTCTTACCACTACCACAAAATAAATAACAGCAACAAGGACTGTGCACCTGATTTCTTGCAACTTTGTGTTTTCTAGGCTATTTATTTGGTCACTTAAAAATACTAAAAGTAGTGATTTATACAGCACCTGTACTGTCAGTGGGATGCTATGGCCAAATTGAACCTACGCCTATGAGTTCATAAAACATAATCTGGAAGGGGGTTTTTTAAGACATGCTCGATTCATTGAAGGGCAGCAGAGAGGTGTAGTCTTTTCCTTGTTTACTACAGTTTGGTCAAATTTATGGTATACTCATTATTGTTCCCCACGTGTAAATTAATAGAAGTTGCATTCAGTAACGTGGCTATATTATACCTCATGCAAAATATATGTCAATGTGTTTTCTCAAGCAAACAGTGTTTATGTACTAATGCCAGATGTGCTGCTTTAATCTAATGCGATATGTCTATATTTTCAGTCATTGAGCTGGTGACACAACTAAGACTAGTAGATTTCATATGGAGAAGAATGTTAGAAACTCCCTTTAGAGAAAAACAAACAAACAAAAAAAAAACCCAGTTTGGATGGGACTGATTAAAGCACCACTTTGTAGTATGTTGAAACAATGAATTTTTCCTACTGCAGCAAAATATGCCTGTTAGAGTAGTTTTAGTCGTAATTGTCATATTGATAAAGAGAGAAGAGGAATCTCATATGGAAAGACTTTGTTATATTTTACATCCATGATCTGCAGCCATCAGGCAATGGTTTAGAGTTTTCATACGGTATGTGTGTATATCTTTATAAAATAGTATCTCCATTTTCTGTTAATACTAAAACTCCTAAACACCTGGATGCTCTCATGTCATGAAATAAATGCTTGTAGAATAAAAATTTACAGTCCACCACATGCATTAAATTTGTTTAAACACTTTTTCAAAGCAAGGCACTTTTTTAATCGTGAGTTGTATTTTATAATGTACATCAAGCTCTCTGGCAAATCTCCATTCTTTTAGACCTGACAGACTGTTTGTCAGTTAAACTCCCCTTGTCATGTATCCCTACCACTGCCAACTCATGCACGGAGACCTTCACTTTTACTGCTACCACTTGCACCCTATGCAACCTTTGTCATTGATCACTGATCCAATCCAGTGCCCACATGTTCTTCAAGTGCCTACACAAGTAATGAGGTACTTGTGGTGTAAAATTAAACTGTCAACTGTCAGCGATTGATAACCACAGTGAGAGCTGACCTAGAACACCTGCACTAGTGGCCAAGACAGGTGTGACACGTTTGATCGCTGAGGCCTACTAGTCAGTCTGACCCAACAGTGTCCCTTCAGGGATTTGCTCATGACAGAGACATCGTATTTCAGCACTGCATTTCAAAAGCACCACCACAATGGCCACTAACTTGGAAAGACGACTCTCCTGATCAATATTCACAGTGGTTAGTTGCAATAAAATTGTTTTGCGATCTCGTTAAAGGCAACCATGTTGGTCTGCAGCATGATCTGTTCTCACAAATTTTTTAAGATGACATTTTGTGGCAATCAAGTGTCTTTGTACCCCAGCAGCAGCCTGCACATTTATCAACATTGGTGCCCCTCTCCTCCCTCCTTTACCAGCGCTTTTCTGAATGTGCCAGCTCTCAGCTGGGGCCTCCATTCCCTTATGCACATGTGTGTGGAAATCGCACTGAATATCATTTATGGTTATTTTTGTAGTATAAAGCCTGCAGTTCAGCTTCTGCGTTACACTATGTGGCAGGAGGGTAGAGCTGAACAGTTCCTTGCCATCACTTAAGTAAACTCACTCTCGTTTTGTTGAAAGCATACTAAATAGGAAAACTCTTTATTTTTCTTCTTGTATGTACCTTAACCACCATAGCGGAAAACTGCATTCTTTCTCACCCAGCTATCATTATTTTTAGCCAGGGTTGCTGTACAGAGTTTAGCCTTAAGTTCATATTTGAGTATTTTATTATTATTTAAGTTTGAATGATTGATTTTAACTTTAAGCAAAAAGGCACTTTAAAGACATAAAATATCTTTAAAAAGCCTAAAATATATTAGAAAATAATGGCAGGAAGGTTTTCCTTCCCTCAAAACAGTTGCACTATATTAAGTTCATGTGATGAGAAGATAAAAATCTATTAACTTGCTCCTGACCTTATCGACACAAGAATCTCTGCAGACATTACAG
Organism: Eretmochelys imbricata; assembly: GCF_965152235.1. Taxonomy (NCBI): domain Eukaryota; kingdom Metazoa; phylum Chordata; order Testudines; family Cheloniidae; genus Eretmochelys; species Eretmochelys imbricata. The sequence goes on along the minus strand of NC_135580.1, from coordinate 17,255,372 downwards.
GAGCCATATCTCTTCTGACTTTTACATCCAGAACCTCATGCACCAGAGTCCCAAGCCAAATGTAAAATCTTCATGATGAGTGAAACAGTGACACCAATTCAGATTCTGGTCTTGCTGGCTGGCAGTAGACAGAGGGTCCTATGGGGCCTGAGACTGGCCTTTACTTTCAATTTGACTTCGGGGGCGATTTTTTGCCATATGCTACTGGGGGCTCTGAATCAAAACTGTTTCCTTAGGACCATATGCTATGAGGCACGTGTGCTGGAAACTGAAAGGCTTTATGCTCCCCCATATCACCGTGATGTATTGCAAACATAATTAAACCTGAGTAATGTGCACTCCTGTTTCGGTTAATCATTCCTTTCTTCATTTTAAGCCAGTACAGAACAAACCAATTTTCAAAATTCTACCACAAGTCTATCTAAATACACAACCCGCATACATACATGTCACATTTTCATGCTAATGTATGTACTAGGCCCCTTCACTACAGAGAGGAACCTGGAAGGCCCCTTTGGGTGTGCAGCCTTTTAAATATGAGCTAATAAGAGATTTTTAAAGGGGGCAGGGGTCACAACTTTTCCAGCAGCACATTTCAAAAGTCAGCAAACCTGTGAAACCAGAATGGCACCAGATCATGGTGCTGTCCATCTGAAAAGATACTGATTGGGTGATCATGTGTCTGCCAAAAGATGGCACATGAATCACTGATGGGGCACAACAGTGATGACAAAGAACTCAGCTTCCCAGGTGGTGGCATGTTCCCCCAAACAGAGAAGTAAAATTAAATGGGACCTGTAAGACTGTGCCCTGAACAGGCCATGCTATGGTAATATAAATACCATCCACTGTCCTAGTAACACCATGCCCACAGGACTGAAGCTTGAGTGGCTTGTTAATGTCACCAATACCTGAACTGTTATAGTATGTCCATTCCAGTGATAATTCATTCAATAATATGCCTAAGTGGAATGGCTTGACAGCCAGTCAGAGGCAGTGCAGAGCAGTGCAGTTATCGACTCATAGCTGCACTTTAGGTTTTCAGTAATCATGGCATATGCCAATCCCCTGCATCCAGACTCTCTGTTGCTCTCCAGACTCACCATCGACATGTCCATGAGCATTATGGCTGCCACACCATTTCATTCCATCCAGCCTTTCTTCATGTTAAAACATAAACTCACTTTCAAACCCAGTTAAGTCTTAAAAATTTTTAAACACTAGCCAGGTCACTATCATATGAATAACTTGATAACCCAACAATAACCAAATCAATAGATTGGGTTGCAGCCTCTGTTTGTTTTGAAATCATGGAATTGCTGGAGTGCAAATAAAGAGTTCCTCTAGCAGAGCTCTGCCCGAACCATTTCTCCATCTCTCACCCGTCCCAACATCCACACCCAAGAAGTCTGAGGGGTCGCATTTAGGAGTGGAAGGATGGTCTTGTGGTTAGGCCACAGGCCTGGCAATCAGGTGCTCTATGTTCTACTCCTCAAAAATTGCCTCCAGAAGTCAAATTGAAAATAAAAGCCCCAGGCTCAAGCCTCATAGAATCTTCTGTCTACAGCCGGCCACCAAGACCAGAATCTGAGCTGGGGTTGCTATTTCATAATCATGAAGATTTGTTTGGGACTCTGGTTCATCAGGTTCTGGATGTAAAAGTCAGAAGAGATACAGCTCCTGTAGTGTCTGTAGAAATCTGCATGTCAATAAGGTCAGCAACAAGTGAACAGATGTTTATCACATGTAACCTCAAGCAAATCACTTCACCTGTGTGTGCCTCAGCCTCTTCCACCTGTAATATGGATCTAATAATACCCAGCTACCTCACAGAGGAGTTATGAGGCTTAATTTATTCCTATGGGTAAGGCACTCATATACTACAGTGATGAACGCAACGTTAAGCCTGCAAGTAAAGAAATAAAATGGGCTCCAGATCCAAATCAGCACTGGTTGTGATGTTGGTTTTGCAAAACAAAAACCTGACGGTTTTCCCCTTTTTCTTAAAAAAAAATAGTCTATTGTTAAAATAATCTAATGGTTCAGTAAGTAAATCCCCATTATATACTGGAGATGGGTCTGAGCTGGAAAATTCAAATCCTGATCAAAATTTTTCCAATGTTCAGGGATAAAATGTACACCTCCATCAGGCAAGCCTGGTGAATCTGGCCTACTGCAAACAGCTATTGTTACTCAATCTATTCCAGGCTTCTGTGTTTAATACTGAAGTTGCAGAGTTTTGCCTCTGTATTGTGTGAGAAATGCCCTGGTATTTTTAACACATGTGCATCTTTTCTGTTGACCGAGAACCTTAAATGGGTCTAATCCTGGAGGGAAAGTAGCTATATTCCTTCTTAATATTGTTCCCTGTTGCGAGTAAGACACAAAGAGGTCTGAGAATATAAACTCATTGAAACAGAAATCAGTATGTAAAATATGTCTGAAGCACCACATTCTGTACGTACTCCAGCATGCTCCGTCAAGGAGAAATTAATGATACGTGGAAAGCTCAATCCAAATGATCCCAGTGACCAAAACTCTTGGATCAAGCGTCTCTTTCATTTTTCAAAACCCAAAGAGAATCTCTCTTGTTTTTATTCTAATCACACAGTTGAATAGAAAACCAGACCTTCTCAAACCACCCCAGTGAAAGTAAAATAGCAGATCGCAGTGCACAAAAGGGCAAAACACAGACTCGATCATGTGACTCCCATCCCTGGGATTTGGAAACCAAGAGTAGTGCACACCTATGGGCATCAAAGAAAGAGAGACATAAAAGAAAAATCAGCACTAAAACTCTGGGGCTTTCCTTGGGACAAAATAGCTGGGCAAAATATGACATCAAAGATAGGTTGTTTACATATCAGATGACCTGTCCATTTGCCTCTTACCATTGATTTCTACGGTACAAAAATATTATTTCAGTGACAAGGATGTAAACCTTATTCAAAACAGGATTTAAACCATATCCTGCAAGCGAGGCATCTCTTCAGATAGCCTGCCTGCATTTACAGTATATTGAAGGCATGCTGATTTTCGTTTTCAGTGTTTGTTAAGAGGGTCACAATATCAGGAAGCAGGAGATGGCTCATCAAAGACTCGTTGCTTGCCTCCACCACTCATCAACTAGACAGTACCTTGTTTTTAAAAATTGAGCGGAAATGCATCTCCAGTGACCCATTGTTAGGAACTTCCTTTTGTCTTTAAGTTTGTTGGAAGGAGTATTGGGGCCCCTTTTAACTCTTTTCCAATAGGTAATTTCCCCTAATTAGGGCTCTCATTACAAGTGAGAATTTATCATACGTGATTAAAGAAGAATCTTGTCTCTTTCCTATTGCCTCATTGGGGCATGTTCTTATCTCCCAACACGTGTTGCAAACACCTCTCTGGAGAAGCACAAGAATTCTGCCTGAGAAACAGAGTTTGGATCAAAACATCCCCAAGATTTCCAGGCTGTAGAAATCATCCCATCATTGGTGTAGGTGCAGCTCCTATGGAGGGGAAAGCCAATGAAACCTGCACACATGCAACCAACAGGCTAACTGAGCCTGTGGGCTTCAGTTTGGGCTCATGTTGTCAAACCACAAGAGGAGAATGTTTTTCTCTTAAAGGCCTTGTGCCAAATTCAGTGAAGTCAATGGAGTTGCATGTGCTGTAAGTCAGGATGGAATATGAACATGGCTCCTTGTTTTGACATGGACATGATTGATATCCTGTGCCTTTCAGTTTTTAATGGGGTTTTTCCTTCTGATTGCATCTGACACTGCAAGATACTGAGTGCCCTCAACTCACATTGGCTTCACCTTGTATGAGGTGATCAGCACTTTGCAGGACCTGCCTTTAATGAATGTGTTGTCTTTGGAAAAAAGAAGCAGCTCGTGTCTTTTGAGCGGAAACAGGGCAGGACACAGATATACTTAGCTGCCCAGGACCATCTCCTGACCTTGATCCATGTGTGAAGTTCTGCATGCAGATCAAGGGAGGTATGTGGTCAGCATATGTTAACGCTGCCATTTATGCTGCCTGTGTGTGTTCAGAGTTAAGTAGGAGGTACTTGCTCAGCTCCTCCTATATTCCTTTTAACTTCACTCCTTTTAATCACCCCTTCCAGACACATTAGCCCTCTATATGAAAGTGCAGCTACTACCAATTTCAATGGGAGTTTTATTCAAAGGTTCAGAATAGAACATGGCACTTTGGGAGCACCCAAAAATCTGTTGTCAGTTTAAGAGACTTCTCTTGCCCAACTAACAATTTGGGTCATATAAAGGATGTGATCTGCAGGTGCAGCCCTCTTTGCCCTCAATATGCTATACATTGGCACAGGTATACAGAAATCTAGAAATTAGAGCTGGAGGGCTGGATTCTGATCTCACATCTGTTTTAACACTGATGTAACTTCATTGACTTCGTTGGAGTTGCTCCTGATTGATTCCAGGCATAAACATAAATAAATAAATACTTTTACTTCCCCTAATCCATCTCTCAGTAGATTATTCCCTGCAGGCCCTTTTCTACAGTTTTGTCCAATCTAGTTCAAAACAAAAACATTCCAAGCCATGAATCTTCCACCACTTTCCTGGGGAAAGTATCCCACAACCCTGCCAGGAATTTTTTCCTTGCTATTCATGATCATTTTTCCTTCTCTTAATTTCATCCCATTACTGCTACGCTGACTGCTGAGCGTGCTTTGAACTCCATTGTGACTGGCCCCCCTGCACTGAGACTTCAAGCTCATGGGGAGCAAAAGGAAGAGAGAGCACAAGAGTCACATTAATGGAACTGAGCAGCACTGCAGGAAAGGAAAGAGATGAACTACATGAGACGGTGGGGAGAGAAGAGGTCAATTAAGGGAGTTTTCCGACCCCCTTGTCTTAGAGCTGAAAGGGAGTCCTCTCAGATATAGCAGAGTCAACCCTGACTACTTCCACCAACTTCAGCGGAGTTGCTCTAGATTTACAGCTCTGTAACTGAGATCAGAATCCGGACGCCCATCTCCTCCCTATGAGAGTTCTCTGACTGGGAAAAAAAAAAAAAAGTAAAATTCTTCCAAACTTTCGTGCATATAAATCAAATGTTATCAGCTAAACGGTCGTATTAATTCATCCACCCTGACATTTTCATCTTAACTGTGTTTCCTTTTAAAACTTCCTTGTTTTCTAACTCTTATAACAACATGCAATTGATTTTGATATCAGCAAAAAGAGTGTTTTTGTGAACCACATCGCTCCAACAAAACTACAAAGCCCTGCAAGGATATCATATGCAGAACTCCCATTCAGTGAACATTCCTAGCTCAGAGGGCTGGAAGAATCAGGCCCATGAAGAACAATTGAGCTATCTGAAAAGAGATGAAGCAACTGGGGAAGAAATTATTTACAACAAAGATTAGTTTAATAATTATACAACAACAGGTCTTACTCAGCAAGTCTTCCACCTGCAAAACTCCCACAGAAGTCAATGAGAGCTCCAAATGCTGAGTGGTTGCCAGTTAAGATGCAATATTTACATTTATTGTTAACAGTCACTAGTATTCCCTCATGCCTGCTATATCCTTGGCTTATATGTTTGACACCCCCTCTTTTAAGGTCTTATCCAGTTTGCTTTGATGGCAATGAAAAGACTCCCATTGACCTCATACTTCTTATGTTAAAAAAATATATTTGTACTGTCAACAATTTTGTTTACCTTTAATAAACATTAGTAACTCAACTATGAATGTTTATACTATGAACTAAGGACTTCCCTAACAGATATAAATAATCATTGTTTTTTACGGTGAACTAATCAGAAATGCCAAAAACATAACAGAAGTAAAATACATTCACACAAAAAACCAAAACCACCACCACACATTTCCTCTCGCATCTGCATGTGATTACATATGAAGACAAATTTATGCACATGCTGATTAATTATCTGGTGTTTATTATAATCACACTGATCACAGAGTAACTAATTAATATAATAATCATAACGATCTTACTAGTAGTAGAAAACTACTACTAATGTTTTCCAAACATTAAACACAGTTCTAAATCTCTGAATCTTCTAAAATCTGAACCTAATCATAAATATTTAGCTCCGTATATGTCACTGGTTAACATTTGTCCTTTTTCCCCCTTCCCATGTACAAACATTCCATTTTAGGACAGATACAATCAAACTTCAATTTTATTTTTCTCACATAATGTTAATCAAGAGCTAAAAAGATAATTTCCTTCTACCACAAAGCAATTCCACTGTGGTGGAACAAACTGTTATCTTAAGTTTCACAGAGCAATTGTTCAATAATTCCTGTTTGTGGCTCTTTTCCAAATCCTTGAGACTAGCTCAGACTGCCAACCCTTCAGAAAAAAAAAACACACACACACACAAAACAGAAGCCGAAAAGCATTTGCTGCCCCTCAGTAGTTCAGCTGTGGCACACTCGACCATTTCTCTCAGACCAGACTCCAACTTTGTGACTCTGACATGAAGAAACGCACTGTCTGTTTGAAGACAATTGCCTGGAAAGATGTAAGCCACAAGCCTGTCAATATGTCACAGCACAGTTCTTGGAGTGGCGTATTAAATGAATTGGAAGCTCAGAAGGAAAAAGAAGTAGAATGCTTGGTGTTTCTGCAATCCAAAGTGCCGTACAAACCTTAACTAAGCAATGTTTCATAAGGAGGAATGGAAGGGCCTTTTGTTGCGTGAAAAGGAACTGATAACATGGATTCCTCCAATTATGCTAATAAAATGTTCTGTTCCTCTGGAAAAACTATTAATTAATAATAACCACTCTTACTTATGCAGCACCTTTCATGTGAAAATCACTATTAATTTTAGACTGCAAGCTCATTAAGCCAGAGACTGTTATTTTGTGTCAGTCTGCACAATGCCTAGCACAATGGTGTCCCAACCTGGTTGGCCTGTAGGAGCAAACACAATACAAATAGTAAATAACAATAAATAGTAATCACAAAACCCCTGAGAGCCAAGGCAATGTTATTATACTCATAGTACAGAAAGGGAAAGGGAAGCACAGAGCGGCCATTTCATCCCTGGGCCTGAGCTGAGCTTGGCACAGGGACCAAGAGGGAAGCATAAAGGTGGGTTTACATCTCCCTTGATCTGGGACTGCCCAGTGCAGGCTTGATCTTAGGGGTTGGTCTAACTTGTGTCCCAGCTCCAAGGACCCCTATGGGTTGTTCCAATAGCCAGAATATCCAGGCCATTGAAAGCCCAAGCCACATCCCCTGGGATACCCTGACATGCCCCTAAACTGAGGGTTCCTGCAGGGGATGGCACACAGCACCTATGTCAGTTCTGTGCCTGCTGAGTACTCCCCTGCATGGAGAAAGCCCCTGGGAGGCGTGGGGGGGGGGCACATTTTGGCAGGGTCTTGTCCACTTTATACTGGCAGAGCTGGTGTGAAGTATCCACAGAACAATGCTGAATTCAGGCCACAGAGAGGCAACGTGACTTTCGCAAGGTGACATAGTGAGTCAGTGACAGATCCAGAAACAGACTCCAAAAATCCACTCTCTGGTGCCATGCTCTACCTATTAGGAAATACTGCCTCCCTAGGTGAAAGAAGTCTTGTTCGTTGCAGAGGTATCCAGTAAAATGCCCATGATATCCTAGCCAACTAATGAAAGCAACAAAGGACAACTCTCATAGTATCATCCAATACTGATTTGTATTGGCCTGCTAAAAATGTATGCTTGATATGGCCCGAAAGCATGCCAGGGGACCTGGGGTGGCTAAACAACATTCTATATCCCTACTCCCCAGCCACTTGCAGTTCCTCAATGCAATCAAAAGTAAGTGTATTTGATGGGAAAGGATGTACAGAGATGGGGTGAGGCTAGAAAATATCCACATTCTACGCCACCCTCCCAGAGCACTGGCCCATAATCTAGGCGACAAACTGCTGCAGGATTAATTGCCACTCCACACGCTTCTGCCATCTACAGGCTGGGTGAGAAAGGAGTAGAGCAACAGGCAGGGAGCCAAGGGAGAAGTTCACTTCTAATTTTAAATGTGCCCACATCAAAAAGTGTGCTATATTGTGCTGAGTGGGGGCAGTTTGGGGCATCGGATGCAGTGAGCTGTAGCTCACGAAAGCTCATGCTCAAATAAATTGGTTAGTCTCTAAGGTGCCACAAGTACTCCTTTTCTTTTTATAAGAATCTATAACTCTCAATTAAATATAATCATGGGGAGGAAATTAATCATAAACCTGGGCCTGATTCCCATCTTTTTTAAACCAGATTCATAACAGTGTAACTCCACTGACTTCAATGGAGTTGCTTCCGATTTACCCCAGGAAGCGTAAGAAATGAATCGAGTCCTTTCTCTCTTTTTTATGGTTAGAAGTCACCACCCTTTGGTTAGAATAAGACTGCGGACTGTCAGGGCTAGAATGTACTATTTTACCTAGTGTACAAACCCTTTCTACTCAGTCACACCATAACTAAAATCAATTTGTCAATTCTAGACGCTGATATCCAGACAGTTGAAAGAAAATAATGGAATTTATCAGCTCCTGAACTATCGGTTTTATCTGTGGCCTGCACCTCACACAAACACAATGAGAATTAGAAAAAGAATAGGTACAACTAAAATGAGAAAAACAAAATGAAACTGAACAGGACAAGACATTTTCCAGTATTAAATTTGCCATCACTTATTTTAGAATGAATTGCTATTTCTAAAAAGCAAGTTGTTATGCGAATATAGATCTCACTTTAGAGTTCAGGCCTACTTGAGACCACCACTAATCAGACAGAACATACTGGAACAGATCCTCATCTGGCATAAATCAGCATAACTCCATTGATTTATGGGTCAAGCCCAGGATAGTGTAAACTGGTTTAGCTGTATTGATTTGTAGGACATATCCCCAGCATAGCTCTATTGAAGTTAATGCAGCCAATTCATACCAGCTCTGGAACTGACCCACAAGTGCTGATTATCCATGAAAAGCTAGAATTTGGGGGAGGAGGAGGACAGAGGGGAAGGATAATATTAGTTTTGTTGATAGATGAATCAAATATTACACTTCAGACAGTTCTGTATTCGGCAAATTAGATGCAGTGTTGAAATAACAGATTTTGATGGTCAGCATCATGAATCAAGATACTTCATAATTCTTGTTCTTTACCTACAAATGGGCTGACATGCCAAGCAAACACTACTCGTAAGGCCAAATTCTACCCCGAGATACTCATGAATAAATCCCACCAAAATCAACTGGAGTCACATGTGAGGCCAGAATTTGGCCCGAAGAACACCTCTGCATTTCATTCCAAAATCTACTTCCCCACCTTCAATCATTTGCAAATGGTATTTCATGCTCTGTGAGCATTTGAGTATCAATGAGTGAATCCCCCTGAATTGATTTGGTGAGTTGAGGCTTCCAGGGCCCTTTCTTTTCTGTGACGGCCTGCAGGACATGTTTTTCAGACAGACAGGAGAGCTGCTATCCTGATGGGGTTAAAAAAAAAAAACCTCTGACACTTATCCTGCTGCCGCTCAGGGCTTCATGCTGTAAGACAGTAAATCACCACACTTCCAGAAAACAATAGCTGCCTCTTGTGTGAAATGGAACTGCACCTGTTAAATTAACATAACACCAGCTATTGTTTTTGCTCGGCATCCAGGCTGAGACAACACAGCTTCCTGACCCACATAGTGGAAGACTTATTCTTAGAAGGGTTTAGAATTTTCATATAGCACAGTGATGCACAGTGATTGTGATCTTCCTTCCTTCTTTTGTACTTCTTCAAACTGCATCTTTTTTAGCTTTCAACAGGTTTATTTCCATTGTAATTTGCCGGCTTCCAAAACCTGCCGTAGCCCTTATTTGGCAAAGGTTCCCTCTTTCCGTTTCCTATCTCTGAACGTCGCAAGCTCTAACTGGAATTTGGGTCATTTCAATCGGTTTTTCAAAAGACTCCTCTTCCATTGAAGTAGTTTGTGCAAAGCTGGAGCCAGCTGAAAATATTTTTCCCAAACATTCAGTCTTCACGAAATAATTTTGTTCTTACTGGAGTAGGTTAATTATTATGTCTGTTTCAAGTTTATTTATCTCTGATTGAGCTGGGACCCTTCTAAAGGAGTTATTTTGCTCAAATAAGGTGCTCGCTAGAGATTGAAAAACTGAGTATGTTAAGAGTTGGGTCATAGGCATAAGAAGCAATAAACGTTTAGTAGGACCAGTGTGTAGGGAATACTGATGATATAACTTTTCTCGATTTATGTGAGAAGTACGCTCACAGATATTATGGAGCTATGACCCTACTAAGCCAGTAGTTTCTCTTCACTCTGGGGCCTGGTCTAAGGTCCTAAATACAATATGAACCAAACCAAATACCAATCAACACACATTCTCTTCTAGCTGTGCATCATCTATCTTGCTGCCTCCTATGCTTGAAACAATATCACACTTCTTGTACAAGTCTCTTCCCTCTGCTACTTCAAACATTTCCTTTAAGCCAACTTTCCATGAATCCATTCTACTGATACCTTCTTCTCCTCATGTTCCCTTCCTTGAAATGGTATCCTATGTCATGTCTTCTGCTTGTCTTATCAGTCTTCAGGCCATTTCCTGACTCAAAGGGGTAGCCTACCGGATACTAGCTGAAGTCAATACAACAACTCACATGAGTAAGGACTGCAGGAGAAAAGGCCCTCTACTATCCAAATTCAGTTCTGTTGTACACAGCGATAATGCCGGTGGAGCTGCATCCATTTACACCAGGTTTGAATTTGTAAACACTGAGTGAATGTAGGTTATTCTACACAATTATTTTAATAATAATAATAATCCTTGCTATTAGTGCCTGTAGCAGTATGCACTGTAATACCAGGAGACTGTTGCCTCAACGACTGGTTTTAATGCAGCAGTTGTACAAATGTCAATAGCTTCAGAATTAAAGGTTTCAGAGTAACAGCCGTGTTAGTCTGTATTTGCAAAAAGAAAAGGAGTACTTGTGGCACCTTAGAGACTAACCAATTTATTTGAGCATAAGCTTTCGTGAGCTACAGCTGACTTCATATGCATCCGATGAAGTGAGCTGTAGCTCACGAAAGCTTATGCTCAAATAAATTGGTTAGTCTCTAAGGTGCCACAAGTACTCCTTTTCTTTTTTCAGAATTAAAGGAAACCTTAGATTTGAAAATATCATCAGGAGTTCTTCAGTGAATCTTCATGTCCCAACTACCCATCTTAAAGGGACCCACCGCAGAGATTAATCGATTGATAAAGATTATTAGGTATAGTGGGGATTCCTCTCATGAGCATCAACAAGCAAATACTCGTATACCAGCTCCATATAGCCTGGCTCTTTCACAGGGGTAAGGAATTGTTTGCCCCCTTATCTGCAAAGTGTATGTTCAGTTCACTCAAGCTATTGCTCCCTTCTAATCAATATAGCAAATTATTTTAGAAAGCTTTAGTGATCAGGACTTTACAGACACAGGAGCTCCCATTTCTAAATCTCCATGATAGAGGAATTAAAAATGAGAACAACTCAAGCACCTGAAGGCCAGCGTAATCTTCTTGCTACTGTAAACATGCTGTGTGATGACAAGTAGCAGTGAGGTCTCTAGCCATAAAGCAGGAAAAAGCATCGAGCTTTTTTGCAGTCATTGGCTCAGCAACCCTTTCTCTGCACCTGCTTGCCCCTCTGCCCTCTAAATGCCTGCACTCAGTTGTAAGCACATTGGGGCAGAGACTGCATCTTTTTGTGCATGTTTTGAAAACTGTCTTTAGCTAAAATCTTCAGAAGTAGATGCTGATTTTGCGTGCCTCCATGTTGGGGGGTCCCATCTGGAAAGCTTTGCATGGGTGCAGAGTACCCGTAAGTCCAAGAGAAATCAATGGGAGCAGAAAGGGCTCAGCAACTTTGAAAATCACATCGTAAGTTTCTTAGTCTGGGGATCCAAAAACTGAGGCACCCAAAGTTAGAAGCTAATTTCGGAAATGCGGCTGTGATTATGCTATAATTTTTAGAGGTGGACCCAAACCAAAAACCTGGAATGGAACAACCTTCAACTTTGGGGTATTTGAAATACAAGCTTGGATCTGGATTCAAGGTTTGCAAATGGACCATCTCCTTGTAATAAGCTGAATCAAAACTCTTGATCCAGTCACCCCCAAACACTGGGCCATTTCAAATCTGGATTCAGATGCAAGCTTTGCACCCTGCGCCCATTTCTGACAATAATGAGTTCCTTGCATTCAAATGTACAAAAACAAAATCGTGAGCTGAATTCTTAAGCACTGAATTCAGGTTACAATTCCATGGTGAACTATTTTTCAGGTTGGCATGCATCAGTCCAAGTTCACAAATCTGGGCAGGTGTTAATTTCTCAAGCAGCTTCCCCTGCCTGGCCTCCTAAATGCTGGGACTCCCCTTAACTTTGCTATTTTCAAGGGGTTTCTCCCCCACTCCCACTTCATTCTAAGGCTAGATTGTTCCCACAGCTACTCCCCCAAATATGGTGGCTGCATGTTCTGTGGGGGAGGGGTTGTTATCTAATATACCTGCTGCCTCTTCCAATCCTTACCAGGTCTTTAGGGCATAGGGGAAGGGTGCTGCCAGCTCCATAGGACTCCAGGGGGAGGGAAAATACTCCCACATTCACTTCCAGAATGCTCGCTATTGACCATAGGTAAAGAGCTGCCCCCAAACAGGCGGCTACAGGCATACTTTTTTTCTCCTGCTGCTCAATGCATAGAGAAGGGGGAGGCAAATACACCCCACGTATTGCCTTCCAGAAGGACCAGGGAACTCAGCTGCCACATCAGACAGACCCATGACACATCTTATAGAGTGAAGTGACCACCGAGTGCTCCTGAAGAACAAAGAGAACCTGACCCGAGACTGGAGATGGTGTGGATAGCCACAGCCCCCCCTGAAGACAGGGAAAGTAAGGGGGAGGACCTGGGACACCATTGCTACAGGCCTAGCCCTGACTCCCATCTCCTGTTCTAACCACTAGAGAGCACTCCCTCTCTCCCTTTTATCAGTCAGGCTCACAGATTGAATGTTATCAATTGACAGCTTTAAAGCTAAGGAATTGTATAAATTAAATGCAGTCTGCAGTGAATATACTGAGAAGCTGGAATTTATATACATACTAGATATGGGAGCCCTTAGTTATTACCCACTTAAGGCTATGGCACTGATGAATGATAAGGCCACCCTATCCCTGAAGGCACTTTTCATTATCCCCAGTATAGGAATATTGAAAGAGTGTGTGTATGTATCGAGCATGACTGCTCATTTCCATAGTTCTCCATCAGGTTTGCATTCAGTTTATAAAATAAAAAATTACTCCAGGGACATATTTCACTCATTCCAGAACCCTTTCTCTCTCCCTCTGTATTTTATTTTATATATGTGTGTGTGTGTATGTGTGTATATATATACACACATACACACACACACACACACACAAATATATATACCTAAATCCAGACACTCCCATTCCTCTTGCAAGCCCTGATACTCTAACAATGCCTTTAAATCTGGTTACTCCTATTAAATGAGACTGTTTAATTACTGTCAATATGTAATGTTGTGCACTTCAACCTCGGCTGAGACTTCTGATCCCATTCTGCCCATGACCCTTAATGGCCATCAAATCAAAGTAATTTTGGTCAGCTCAGTATGGATCTGACATATGCCCAGGTCATGAAGATAAAGGGCCAGGACACTAATCTACCGTTACCCTGTCCATTGTTTATTACTTTTTTCAATAGAATCTAATAACTGGAAAAATGCCAGTTTTCTGTCTAGTTTGGGTTAAAACCTCTTTCCTTGGAAATAAATAATTATAGAACATTCTGAATAGCCTAGGGTTTACATAATTGGTGCCTCTTAGACAGCGCAATATACTTCCCTTTGATGTTTAGAAAGACAGGAATTTAGGAATTCAAATCAGTGGCAACGCTCCTGAGTACGCTCTGCTCTCCACCTTTGGAGGGGCAGTCTCCAAAGGAGGCTTAATTAAGGAAAGTGAAAAACAACTTTAGATTCACCAAGGTAACACAACAACAAGTGCATTGCTTCCTCTGAATGGAAGGAAAATCGCAGGAATGCTCTGACTATATGGAAGCTATTTTGCAGCCTGGAGCTCAAGTTCTTTAGAAGAAATATAAATGTCGCTCCATAATGAAATGGCCATTAGAGGATGGCCCAATGCATAAAGACAACTGGAGTGTTTAGGCCTGGTCATTGTGATTTATACATATCACTTCCCTAATAGTAAACAAAACAATTTTTCCCATGCCAAAGTCAGAGACACTCCCAATGCAGCCAGACTCTGTCTGGATTGGACAAACATTTTGACCTATTAACTGGGCAGCTGAACTTGACTATATTTTATATCTGCATTACTTTGCTAATGCTCGTGTATTTGTATTAGGCCTCTTATAAAGTGGCTCTACAATCCAGAAAACTCCCTACTGCCTTAAATATAAAGGCAGGAGACTAGGGAAATGTTAAAGGTACACTTGGCTTTGGATCAGAGTTCCTTTTTCATTTGTAATAAAGGAAGGCAACAAATTGTATTTGCCTGACTTTTAAAAATGCCAGAAAATCAGCAGAAAACATAGTAGGTATTTCTGTTAAATACTTGTTTCTCTAACCATTTTTGCTTTATCTTGATACATTAGAGATATAACACAACCAGTATATAACATAAGTAGTAATATTCTCAATTTATCTGGCTTCTTTCATCCTGAAAGATCCCAAAGCATTTTATAAACGAGGGGCTATATCATGTCATTGATTTTTAAGCAGTGCTCCCCATTGGTTTCAGTGGGCCAAAGCCTGAAGAGCCAGATCCAGCATATACTTACTACCATACATAGCATGTACCACAGTGAGTATTCTCATTAATTTCAGCAACGTTATTCAGGGTTGTAAGCACTATGCTTGCTGTACTGAGCATCCTCAGCTCGCATTGAAACTAAGAGGGACTGAGAGTGCTCAGCCCCTTCCAGGATCCAACCTCACGCAGAGTCAGAAGGATCCAACCTATTTACAGAATAACTCAGTTTTCTTCTGTGGAGTTACTCTGGTGTACCTTAGATCAGAATTTAGCCCTTAATTTTTACTTAGTCCTGATTCAGTCGCTTACTTGAATAAGGAATTCAGGGTTTGGCTCTATATACACAAGAATCACTTCATAAATACTGTATAGATTTACTGTATCATCTTTGGTGACTTTTCTTAAAATGATACATTATCCATTTAGGGTCTGATTCTGTACAATAAAAGTCAAAAGGAGTTTTGCCACTGACTTCAATGAGAGCAGAATCGAGACCATAACAGAGTACGGCAGAGTACAGTATGTAATACATGGACAATGCCTTTGGGTAGCAACAGATATGAGTCAAACTCATATTTCTTTTATGTGGGGGGAACTTTTACCATTGGCTTCTGTAGAAGCAGGATTGGGCCTTGTTGTTTGAGGTTCAGGACCAAGTTTTGCTCTCATTTATGCCAATTTAAATCTAGAGTATGTACACTGAAATCAACTGCACATAGCTTTTAGAATGATCAGCACTGAAATCTGATGCTCTTATCATGTATTCATAAGCCAGCTTTATTGAAGAGCTTGCCATTGCTACTGTACAAACACTTCCATACCACCAGTTTACAACTGAGCTGAAAATTGGTCTGCAGACAGAGACAGACAAGCACATAGAGTTAAAATGGAAAAATCTATTCAAAATTTTCTGAATTTCGACCATAAAAAGTTGAAATTTCAACACCCAAAAAAAAGGATGCTTTTTTTGTAAAATTTTTCATGAGAAAATGTTCCCATTTTTCTACCAGTCCTAGTCGCTGTCTAGTCTCACACCTGGTTACCCCAAGCAGAAAAAATTAGTGATGCTAAATGCATGAGTTGATTTCCATAACTAAAAAGGAGTTAATTTAGACCACCAAATCACTATTTAATAAGACTCCTGTATAAGGTTCTACAGATAGAACACCACTGTTTTATTCACAAATGGCCCAAACCTGCAGAAACTTACTTCTGAGTGGATAATTTATTACTATAAATAGCCCAATAGTTCAATGGACCTACTCACAGTGGTAAAAGTTTGCAAGATCAAGTTCATATTTTTATTAGTATTGTACTATTATTTGCTTGACTAGTATTGGTCCACACAGAAAAAAAATACTTTTATCTTGATGTAGTATTTGTTTGTGTTAAATGTATTTTTTAAATTGCTGATGCTAGTCTGCACCCATATCACCTTTTAAAGGGTCCAATCAATTAACCCTTTTACATTCTGCTTGTAATGAGTTGCAGCAGTCAAAAAAGTGATACATAGCCTTTTAAACTATGCTAATGTATTCTCATGAAATGATTCACTGACAGCTTTATGCAGCTGCAGATTCCACTGAAAGTAGGTTTAAAACACAAAACAAAAATGATATGTAGTGAGTGAGTCAAAAGCCATTTATATGTTTTGTATTTTTGAAAGTGCATGTAACCATAGTCAAAATTACAGCTATATACAAATTATTATGTTTTCTAACTGGTAATATTGGTAGGTGCAAAACTGAAAATGACTTAAAGTAATGTGGCCAAGTCAGGTAAACTCTTTTGAAATGCTTTAAAAGAGGGATAAAACTGTTCACAAGCTTTT
The DNA here is from genome assembly GCF_965152235.1 of Eretmochelys imbricata. Taxonomy (NCBI): domain Eukaryota; kingdom Metazoa; phylum Chordata; order Testudines; family Cheloniidae; genus Eretmochelys; species Eretmochelys imbricata. The sequence goes on along the minus strand of NC_135580.1, from coordinate 17,238,709 downwards.
AACTGTATCATAATTCTTCTTGTATCTTGCCGATAACAATAAAGAAACACTTATAAATATATATAAACAGACACTTGGCATAAAAAACATTTCATGAAATACGAGTAATACAGCAAGAAAGTCAAAGAATATTTATTTTTACTGTATTTAACAGACAGATTACCATAAAGAATATGTTAAATGTAAAGGAATAACAACACAAAGTGCATTATACTTTAAAAAAATCCCACTCTTAAGGAATTTGTTATGCTATATTATATGCAGTTCAGAAAGCACTAAGTACAAGGTGTGCATTGCGGTTTTCCAGGTAGAAACAAATATTTTGGGTCACCTTCGGATCTGATTTACACCTGCATTATACTGTTCTAACTCTATTGACTTCAGTGGATTTAGATTTCAGTCCAGCAAAGCCCTTAAGCACACACTTAACTATAAACAGGCAAGTAGTCCCATTAAAGTCAAGTTAAGAGCACGCTTACGGGCTTTGCTAGATTGCAGCCATACTACTGATTTACGACAATGTAGTGAGATCAGAACCAGACCTTACGTTTTCAGTAGAGATGGGCTCAAATGACAACATATGCATCCAGATCAAAATCCAACTGTCAAACACTTCTGAGTTCTAGAGGTATTTTGGGCCAGGCTGATCTGTAATTTTAACACCAAAACCCACATTCTATTACACCCAAAAATGCCACTGGCTCTTAAGAGATTTGGATATGCAAGCCGTGCAAGATGAAGACATTAGAGACCAATGTCCCAATTTATATAGAACCGAAACATAACATTTTTAAACCTTTAGATTAAAGTAAGCTCCCAGCACAATTAAACTACAGCTTCATAATATTTCTTTCCCAGAATTAGGATTTCTTTTTAAAATCACTTCACTATTGCTTTTGGCTAGCATTCACCTTATTATGTAATATTAACTTAGAGAAAAGTAACGGGTGCCTTCTAATAACTGTTAACTTAAAGCACTTACCAAACAAGTGTCATTTGTGAACCAGTAGAGAGCGCAGGAATTAATTTACATTACAAAAGTACTAGATAAACACATAATTTACAATTTAAATTTCAAATGACAACACTGAGGTTAAGTAGCATGTTTTAACATATTTATATATATACAGCAACTGGACATCTGGCTTAATCCAGAACTTCAAGTAAACTGTGCTCAACAGTAACTGAGCAGAGCATAATGCAAATATCATTTGATGTCACCTTTGCACACTTATACATGCACCCATACCCTATTCCTGGAACTAGCCTGGGGACATTTTAGCCACTGGTGCAACTTAGAGCAGCCACAAGGCTGCTGTAAATTCTACTACCTGAGAATTGACCCTCTATTCAGGATTACCAAAGCACAGCAGTTTTCCAGGTAGACCCCCTTTTCCCAGATACACATTCTACATCAGGACCCTCTTCAGACAGATGCATTTCACCCAAAAGAAACGTATTTACCTGGACCCCTCTTATCTGAAAATTGTTTTACCTAAACACATTATCCAAAATTGGGTTATGTCCCCTGATGAGTCTCATTTACATTGAAAAGGCCCCAAAGTATCCTTAACTTAGTATATAAATTCCACATCCCTGCTCTATAGGATAAATGGGATTCCACTGTTAATGTAGTTATTAATTATACAGTATCACGGCTAACCAGAGTCAGCCCCAGGCCCTGCAAAGCCTGTGACTGCTGGCTCCCTTTAAACTGGGATAAACTAGAAGGGTAAAGGAAAATCTCCTTCAGCAAAGATACTGCGGCTAGCACAGCAAGAAGTTGCAAAGCCATTTCATTTTACTGCAGATTTATTCCCGGCATGTGTTTTCCACTTCAGTGAAATCTTTTACCTCCCTACAAGGTCCCTTTCATTAGCCACAGTTCTCTGGTGCTCTCATTGACCACGAGGCTGTGACAAAGCTCAAGACTCAAAGATAATCTATATAATGTAGAAGGCCTTATCAGAAAGAAGCTGCCCGCCCGCTACTATTCTTACAAGTCCCACTCTAACAGGTTTTGCACATTTTTCTGGTTCATTAACCAAAGCAGAGTTAGAAGGTCATACTCCATCACGGCTGGTGCTAGCGGTGGTCTGTCCACCAGCAATGGAAAACCATCCATCAAAACAACATGTCCCAAAGCACAGCATAATGCCAGCCCTGGCTGCTAGCCTCAGACAGACAGCCAAGCTATTCAACATCACCCAGGGTCTAGTCTCCTTCCTTTTCCGTTCCTAGTCAAACTGGGGAAGCACCAAAATTAAGAACTAAGTGACCCGCTGATGTTCTAGGAGAGTGCTTTGGTCCTTGCCGTTGTCCTGTATCAGTCTAAATGACAGCCAAATTTAAATCAATACATCTGTGGTCCATTTGCAGTGAGGTGTAGAAAATCTAACAGAATCAAAAGGTCAGGAAAAGAAAATGAGGGTAAGAGCTCTGGCACTCAGTCCTGCGGCAGAGAGGTGAAGGGAGATGGGGCAAGTGATAGGTCTGCATCTTGAAGTGTGTTTGCTGCAGGTGGGGGATTCTGTGGCAGGCAGCAAGACACCAAGAAGCAGTAATTCAAGGGGTGAGCAATTCATCTCAGAAGCACATAGAAAAAGCCCTGCTTCTATTATTTTCAGATATTGTCACTCTCCCTAAACAGCCATTGGTGCCACTAGACCAAATGAGTCAAAACTCTGATACGTTTAAAAAAAAAAAAACTTTCTCCGCAAAAGATCAGAGCATTTGCTTCACCTGCGACACAAGCCCCAGTGAAAGGAATATTTGTTAGATATTGGTGCTTAGATACCCTGGTGAAATGGATGGATTAGACGTCCAGCCACTTCAACACTGAAATATCACTGAAAAGGGAAAACTACCCCCCTAATGACTAAAAGCCATGAAAAAAAAGAGACTTCAGCCTTCACCAAAGCCCATATTGGAGGGTAGGGGCAGAACCCGGGATCCCCTTGTTCAAATTTCACCACCAGATGAAAGAGATGACTGGGATCATTGCTCCATCTCTGACAGAGTCACTCCCTCTCTGGGTACTACTATACCGTTCCTCACAGAGATAACTCATCCCTGGGGCTCAAGATACTTTCACGGTGGTTCCCACATAATTCCATGGGTTGCTCAAGGAAATACTGCCTTTAGCTCGTTCTAAATTTACCTGCCATTACTTTCAGCAAGTGACTTTGTTCTGATGAGATCACACGAAAAGGAGGGACTGACCAATTTGTACCGCAGCCTCCTGTAACAGGCTCCTTATGTTGACCCACCCTGTTAGTAGGTGCTAGAGCCCTGCAGGGAGATGGTGACGGATTCCTGCTGACTCATTGTGGCAGGTGTGGCTCTGGAACACAAAGGGAAGGAAGGGTGCTTGTTTGGGCAGAAGGATCTCTGAGACAGAGAAGTCTCTTCAGGGCATCCACAGGAAAAATCAAGAGTAGTGAGAAAGCTTGAGCTATGTACATTTTTTGTTTGTTTCTTATTTTAATTGCCAATAAACCCAAACCAGGAAGGGGTTAAATCTGGACTAAATGTACTGGGACAGGTTCTCAGCAGGTGTAAATAGGCATAGTTCCTTTGACTTCAATGTAGCTACATTGATTTACACTAGCTGAGGATCTGGCCCAGCATGTGTAGATTCTGTTCAGAGTAGATGGAGGAATACCACTGCAATCTTTTTTTTGCCCCCGTTTCCTCTGTTCCATACTTACTAATCCTCATTTTTGTATGTCTTGTCATAGAGCAACCCCTACCATATCTCTGACCATCTGCTGTATAAGATATGTGAACACACTGACCATTCTCTGAAGACCATAAAAAATCCAGATCCAACTTCAGGAAGAAATCAGCTGAAACAGGATGCTCCAAGTCATTGGCACTCTGTATTCTGTATGCTTGAAAGGTTTCTGGGACAACACAAAGAGTACACAATCCTGTTTAGCCAACATACGATTGTAAAAGCAGATGTGGTGCTCTCTTTCACACACTAGAATCTTGTTGCTAACTTAGTTCAACATCTTTTCCTCATTTGAACAGGCCACTCAGGAACTCAGCAATGATATAGCACCAGAATAAGCCTTCTGCTTCACCTTATCTGCCCATCTTGGTGAACAATTTTTTTAAAAGAAGAATTTAGAAAGCAAAAGCAAGACTATTGCAGCTGTATTGGTAGGAAAACTATCTTAAAAGCTATCCTCAAATTTTACAGACGATTAGAGAAGGAAGAATGTCTGGTAAGAACTGTCATTGTTCCTCACATCATGATCAGAATAGATAGAATATACATATACTGTATCTGTACAGCTCCATGGAAAGATGTTCTCATAAGTAAAGTATTAAGGGTTATTTCATCTTTCTCCCAAGCTTTAAAGTCCAGTACATCTCATGGAATACGATGCTCCCTGAGACCACCCCAAAGGGAGATAAAACATCGTGTTTCAAGGATTAAGCCAGTCTCTGACTACTATGGTTGAGGATGAGCCTTCACTAGAGAGTCAAATTGTCCCACATCTACCAACCATGGAGTTTCTTGCATCTGCCTCGGAAACATCTGAGGCGAAACACTGTCAGAGACAGCATACTGGAGCAGGTGGACCATGGGTCATAGATTCATGGATTCCAAGGCTAGTAGGGACCATTGTGATCATCTAGTCTGACCTCCTGTCTAACACAGGCCATGGAACTTCCCCAAAATAATTCCTAGAGCACACCCTTTAGAAAACATCCAAACTTGATTTTAAAATTATCAGTGATGGAGAATCCACCACAACCCCTCATAAATGGTTCAAGTGGTTAATTACTCACAGTTTTAAATGTCTGCCTTATACCCCATTTGAATTTGCCTAGCTTCAGCTTCCAATCAGTGGATACCTTCTCTGCTAGACTGAAGAGTCCATTATTAAATATTTGTTCCCCATGTAGATACTCATAGGCTGTAATCAAATCACCCCTTAATCTTCTCTTTGTTAAATTAAATAGATTGAGCTCATTGATATCTATGTCAATCTAGCACTTTCTATGTTTCTAGGTTCCTAAAAGAAAGCTATATCTTGGTAATTCCAAGACTAGCATCAGCAATGAAAACAGCTGGCAGGCCTGACTGATCTCATGTCAGTTCCATTGACTTCAGTGCATTTACTCCTGATTTAGAGTACTGTGAGAGAAGAATCAGGTGCCGTGTTTGTCTATGCGGAATCTGAGGGCTATAGATTATATGGATGGTTTGGACTTTGCCTCAGCTGAGTGGAAAAGGACTGTCCATATAAACTCATTTGTCATTCAGTGGAAGGATAGTTTTCAATGAAGGGGTTAAGAGAAGCACACGTGCATGCGTGCACACACACACACGGAAGTGAAAAGATGGCTGGAACCACCGTCAGCAAAAAATACTTTCTTTGTCTGAGTTTCCCAGAATCCTGCGTGTGCTCAAAATGCATCTTCAGTATTACTGGTGTATTTTAACAGACAGATCTGTCTTACCGCAACCAGTGTTAATCACCTCACCTGTACAAAGATGAATCTAGAGTATTTCCTAGATTAGACATCTCTTTCTATCTTACGCTATCTATCCATCCAAGGTATTTCTAGGGCACCCATTACTGTAGTATCAGTTACAGTGATTAAGATTTGCCTAGGTTTGTCCACAGTAGCTTCTTCTATATCAACAGCTTTACTTCCTCTTCCTTTTTCCTTCCCTCGCTCTGTTTCATTGCTGTTGTAATTCCTTGTTTTCAATTGGGGAAGGGGGGCTAGGTGGAGTGGGAATGCTGTTGCAAAAAGATGAGTCTTCTAACATGCTCTGACAGTTAGACATCAGCCAGGGCTTAGACTTATCTCTTCTGATTTGTCATTCCACAGGTAGGAGCCTTGAACAAGATTGTGTTATCTCTAGCCTGGCAAGCTTCATTCTGGAGCTCTAGGTGCACAGCTGTCTCTGTGGGTCATGAATAGGAAGGCACCTTCTGATGTACCTCAGCGCCAAACCATTAAAGGGTTTAAAGAGTGAGCACAGTGCCTTGAATTGGGCACCAGATGCAAACTGGGAGCCAGCAAAGGGTACAGAGCATTGGTGTGATGCATATTTAGTTGCATTTAGCCACACTAGCTTATATACATTTTCAGCCTGTCAAAGGATGAGACTAACCAGAGAGGGCAGGATAAAGATAGGTGCGCTCGTCAGTCTGCCAAGCACTGCACATGTTCCTAATTTAGAGTGTGTTAGGAAGAGGACACAGTGGAAAGTGAAAAAGAAAAAGTCTAGAGCACATTGAAAGGGATACTAATTTCAAAATATCCAGTCCTCAGACCAAGCATCTTTTACATAGTGTGCCCTGAATTTCTTTAAAATTCTTTTTTAGAAAATTCCCAGAGAGGTTTTTCCGCTTGCCTCTTTATGCTTAAGCAGGTCTGACAGCAATACCATCATACCTGCTCTTCACACCTCTCTCTCTCTCTCTCTCTGTGTATATTTATAATCTGCCTACTGCCTGGTCACCTCGTTTCATTTCTGATGCTACTTTTGCTGCTAAACACCCTCTTACAGATCCTGGAGAACCCCACCTCCAGAACAGTGAAACTCAAAATGCTGTCAAATGTACAAGACAAACCTACTGGAAAAAAAAGAGAGTGAAATAAAAATATTTTTCGAATTTCTTTCTGTTCCAGTATTGTAGCGGTTACACTGTGACAACTGCAGGTGCAACATTTTCAGAAGGAAACACGATTGTCAAGTTGATGATAGTGTCCCTTTAAAAAGCCTTTGTCTAGTTTCTGCTTCTCAATCTTTTTCCATGTATTTCTCAGTGTTCCTTTTCTCCTTCATGCTATGTAAGTAGCGCTCAGCACTGTATGAGATAAAATTCTATTCTACCCCAACTAGCCATTTTCAGGTAATAACTTGGATGTTGTGAATCAATCTGCTCTACCCTGATCTACACTGTCTACTAAACTGCAACTGAGATTCATCCAGGATGTCTAAATACCCAGGAATATCTGGAATAAAAGTATTTGACTCCTTAGCCAAATTAAAATTTGAGGGAAGGGCGTTGTTTGTTCTTAGTAAGAGCTAAATTCAAACAATCAAGGTCAAAACTTCTCTCACAACAGAATGTTGAGGGACACTCAACTCGGACATCACCATATCAACTCTCACTGGCTGGTCAGTGATCTTGATGGCAGAGCACTGTTCACTAGTAACTCTTGAAAGCCGATCAACTTTTTTGTAGTTGTCACATACACCACAGATGTGCATTTCAATACCCAGCCACTTTTAACTCATCTATAAATGACTTTCCCCAGGAAAAGTGTAGTGAGTATAGCTTTGTAAAATGTTTGAACAAGATGGCCTCAAACCTGTGCCAGGTCAGTGTAAAACAAACTAATCAAATGAGCAACAAATGTAAGGTTACTCTTGTGTAGAAAGTAGTTGTATACATTAATATAGATACACACACACTTTGGCAAAGGTTTTCAAAAAGTGACTAGTGATTTTGACAGTCTCCATTTTTGAGGGCTAATTTCAGAAAGTGTTCAGCAACCACACTGTGAAAATCAGGTCTCTGTAAGGTGACTCCAGTTAGGCACCCAAAAAATGAAGCCACTTTGCAAAATTTTGTGATTCATCACCATATATAGTGCAAACTATTTACAAGCCAATGAGGCAATCCCACAACACTGAGTTCAATGGAGAGCCTCCAACAGCAGATCTATGTGGCACTGGACAGGCCTGCCTTGCGGGCTGATCCAAAATCAAACATTTTATATGGGGGTGCAAATTATTTGACTGCACCCCGCATCCTGCCTTTCCTTCAAAACTCTCTATATTTTGCAGAAACCTTATCTCTTCAGTTTTCAAATATCTATTTTGTGAACAGGAAATTATATCTAAAAGCATTGCACTGCTAACAAAATTGCAATCAAAATTCAGAAAATGTCTGCGTAAAGCCAATTTTACAGCTAGCTCCCTGGAAAGTCATAATATCACTCTTCTTGTTCCTTAGTATATTTCATTCACACTATGTTATGCTCCAGGGGGTATTTCTCTACATGAAATCTGTGAGGGTTTGGCTCCAAAATATCCCAGCATAAAACTGAGCTTATGGAGCCTCACTCAGAGGTTGCCTGCACCCTTTTTATCGGCACTGGTTTAAAAGAACTTTAATAGGCCTGGTAGACTTGGAGGATTCTTCAGCTGCTGGCACTTCCCAGCTACACAGCTTCAGCCTCCCTTGCAGCAAACAGACAGATGGAACCACAACCTGTGGATTTTATAACACCGGGTTATCTGGCTGCATTTCCCGCTTCTTCTCCTGCAAGTCTCAGTGAAAATAATTTGTCTTTGAAAGAGAAAGGGTGATGCTGCAAGAACACGCAAGGCTTAAAGTGGTTTGGGTTACCCATGGTGGACCTAGTCAAAAATAATACAGACATCTGAGGATGGTTTGAGCGGGGCCGGCTGCTGGTAAGGGGAGAGGGCCAACGCGGCTGAATCTGACATTACATCTGCCAGACAGCAAGCAGAAAGCACAATACCAAACACCCCCATCCCAGGGGATTTGCCTAAAAGTGACCATCTTGCCTCAGGACTTGATGCTGCTGCTGTAATGGCACATGCGGGGGCCTGGAAATGGGGCGAAGGTGCGTTTTTCTTACATTCTACCCTGTGCATGAGCTGTGTAAGTTCATAACAAGCCAAGCACAAAGGGCCCTGAATGGATTCTGTAGTCACTGCTCTCATTCAAATAATAATAAATAAATGTCAAAAACTGTCCAACTGAAGATAAATCTCCTGGTTTTGGTTTATACCTGATCCTCGAAAGAGGGATTTGGTACTATCACCAGTTGGGGCGCACCGGGGATCTAATCTGGGTCATCGTAGGCCACTTGTGTGGTTGGTGTATTGACATAGTGCCCCCTGACGAGCTAAGTCAGACAATTTCACCTTGCTCTTTCACTTTGGATCTGCTCACTAGTATTAATTAATAATTTATTAAAGGGGCTTGAAACTTTTTATTCATCAGGCATGAAACTTCCCCCAGCCCTTCCTGACATGGCAGACCTGGTTTTGCTCAATCCTCAATTACTTGGGGTGAGATACAGTTCCCTCACTTATTTCAGGTAGCACCTCACTCTGCAGGTTGTTGAGTATTACTTACTCATGTGAATAATCCATGGACTACTCATGTATTTTTCATTGTGAGTAGGGGTTGCAAAATCTGGTCCTGAACTATTAGTCCATTCTATTAATGCTACGTTTTTTACAATTGTTCACTAAGAAATAATAAATCAACATTATTATAATATCCTATAGTAACCCAATACAACAAGGTTAGCAGTAGTATAAAGCAGTGCTTGTAAGGCTAGAACTATATATCCTCTTCTTCATTGTGTATGCCTAGTCTGACATCCCATGCTGGTTCTTATATCCAAAAATACATCAATAGCTCAAAAAACACAAGTTCAATCTTCTTTCAAGTAATTTATTTCCTTTTGTCCCTTAACACCTGGCTACAAAGAGAATGGGGAAAGATTAAAACACACAAAAGTGATTGCATAATTCCTCAAAAAGGTGCAATTAAGTGAACTGTGGTTAAAAAGTGACCACATCAAGGTGAAACTGCAAAGAGACTTCAAGTGGGAAAAGTTAATCATTTAAAAATACAATTAAAATTTTAAATGATTTTTAAAAAATAAAAGCACTACAGGTCCCCAAAGCCAGACATGTTTTAGATACATTTTGGGTGATTTTTTTCGATGGGTTAATCCTCATCTCTGATTCCTGTCCCATCTTCTCTTTATTCTGCTGAATTAAACTGTAAATCATGAAATTCTAGGAAGTACTGGGAACATTCAACAGCACAGGAGGTGTTTACTGGATGTACCAGGTACCTTCAGCACTAGCTAACTGGTTTATATAGATGATTGCAGTGCTTGTGAAAGCAAGAGACTGATAGCATTGATTAAAACCAGCCAGGCATAATGGGAGCTGGCATTGTGCAAGATTCCCTACAACACTCTGCCAGTGTACCTCAGTGTTGATCTCCACCACCCTATTATTCCCAGTCCTGAGCTGCTACTGAGCAGAAACAGAGACTCTGTCACATACTGTCAGGCAGGGGGGCAGTTAAGTGATGAGGTAAAGCAAAAAACAAAAATGTTTGTATATGTTTTTCATGGCCCCCTCTTCAACGATGTTCATATTTCATTGATGAGGGTTTGTGCACATTATACTAAAATAGCTCTTAAATGAGGCCAGATTACAGGGCCAAATTCTCCTCTCCAAATTTACACTGATGTAAACCCAGGTATTTGTCACAATTTAGGTCTCACTATAGAATAAAAAGATGCTAATCAAAAATATTTCTAAAGAACAATGGAAGTGGATTACTACTGCTGTAGGACCTGATCCAAAGCCCATTGAAGTCAATAGAAATCCTTCCACTGATTTCAATGAATTTGGGATCAGGCCCATAACATGCACTAAGCCAATTCTGCTTCCAAGATACAAAGTCTTTTGCCACTTTGCCAGGCTGGTGTTCATACATGAGCAAAGCAGCTTCTCTGAAGGGTAAAATTCACACTTCCCTGCATAAAGGCTTTGCACAAGAAAGAGAAACCTACTTCTATTCAGGTACTCATATGGCCCACTTTACTGTAGCATCTGAGAGCCTCACAATCTTTTGAATGTTTATCCTCATTAAGAATCCCACTGAAGCTAAGGAAGGACTCCAGCTTGTATGGTTCTGACAGAATTCAGCCCCACATATTTGGAGAATCCAATAAAGGAACAAAAAGACTCATACTTCTGTTGTGCCTGTACCAGTATTCCCTTGCACTGCTCATTCCTTCACTCCCTCTGCACCCTCCATCTCCCACTGAAACCAGTGAAGATCTCAGTAAAATGAACGGCAGGACTGGGCCTTATTTACATTCATACTGGAACCGCATTAGCAAGAAGTACAGCTTTGGCAGCTCGAGTGCTAACACTGTTTCCCCAATCACTTTAGATTGGGGTGAACCATTTTATAAACCAGATTACAAAATCATAATATAAACCATTGGAGAGCTAGTATCATTTATTCCCTCCCTTCTTTTACTGACTTATGTTGTTTTGAAACATCCTACAAAGTCATCTAATATTCACTTCTTCCACAATTGCCAGATGTTTATATTTCATGATCAATTTGCTGTATGGCATGCACTGTATTACACATATATTGTTTTACATCTTATTGCCTATGTGGCTTTTTGGGGGCTGGGATCATGTCCTCCTGTGGGTATGTACAGTGCATAACAAAATGGGGCCTCGTATTTGACTGGGGCCTTTGCATGCTACCACAATATAAACAACAACAATAGTGTACATGTTATATAGTAAACTGTCTGAAGCCAAGCATTTTCCCATAGCACACAATAAACATACATGGCAAATTGCATTATTCAGAATATATTTATGGCTAATTTTTAAATTTAAACCATCTGGAAGTTTTTGTTAGATTGTTTGATGTGAAATGCTCAGCACAGTGGATATCTAATGATATCTAATAGACAAAATAGTATGATATTACAATATTCCCCAAGCTTTCCTATTTTTGTAACCCTCTCGACAATTAAACTGGCAGAACTAATATTTCTTTAAATTTTGTACATAATCAGTGATACAGTTGCCAAAAACAACCCATTCGCAGAAGCCTCGCTTTTCTGGTTTCTAACTTACTACAGTCAAAAAGTGGAGTTGTGCTCTAGAAACACTTTGCTATAGAATACAGAAGTTTGTCATGGAGCTATAGTTCAGGCTCGGTGGTAGTTTTCATTCTACATTTTATTTCACTGGGGTTTTAGACTCAATTATGAGTTTACATTAGGCTAAAACTTAGCAAATAATTCAAACACTAGAGCTATCCCATCTAAAATAATTAAAGCATTAAATTTGTTCTCCTCTGTGAAGAAAACCAACATGTTTTAGTGGATTCAGGCTCCATTATGCACTTTTCTAGCAACAAATAAAGTTGGTTTATTTTTTAAATAGAGGGCTCGATCATATAATCCTCATCCTAGCAAAACTCCTGGGCCCTAACTTTGCATATGGTGTCCAAATGAGATTTTCAAGAACTTCCCAAAATCATTACAAGGCCTGCAAAGTCAGCTACTCCAATCAGCAAGTCAGGTTTTGCATTGTGCTGTATATCTGCGATCTGAATTGGGCCCTTAGTACTTAACGGACTAGTTGTTTTCAAAACACAGAACATACCTTTAGCTACTTTCTCGCTGCCTATAGTTTCTGGGGTTTGGAGGCCATGTGGTACATTTCAGCCTTAACTTTGAATTTCCTTTATTTAGTAGATCAAACTTTGACATTCCCTGAAGGTACTGTGTTTTTTATGTAGCTGTGTATATCCTAGCTTGAAAGATAATATTGCCGTGAAACAGACCAGAGTATTAAATCCCTACAAGAAAATAACTGTATTGCACTCTCCAGTCCTTATTGCTATATTAGTCTGAATTAATTATATTCAATACTTGGCATTAAATACAATATTCACTGCAGGCTAAATTTTCTCCCTCCATGTATATGTGGCTCCCGTTTAGTTGAATGGGAGCTGTGCATGTTTATCTGAGAGAAGGGGTGGACTCTATATCTATGCCCTGGAAACATATCTAGGAGGTTTCTAAGAACTGACATACTAGCACAGGGAAGGGGCATAATGTCCATGAACAGTCAGGCAGGTTTTTCTCAATCTATCAGGTGTTTTAATTTTGATAATAGAGAGGGCAATATAAACAGGCAAACAGCCATGTGTCTTTATTTAGGCAATAACACTCTATGTTCACACTGCTTCATCCCCTACATTAATCCTCCTTTCACATCCTCAGTGCTCCTTATTATTTGCACCTGCCTCCTGATTAACACCTCACTAATGCACACACCTGCCACAGTGCCAACACATTAACCCATGCACTCTGGTGTGGCTTTTTAAAAAATAATAATAATATTTGTAGTGGTAATCAAATGAAAGTAAATAAGATTCTGGGGAAAATATTGCAATGCCACTACAAAACATTTTATCATAATGGTATTAGTATAATTGTATCACTTTTACCTTGTGCTTTCTGCAACTCCTCCTTCATTCACCATCTGTTTATAGTATCCACCTGTTGTCCCCTACCACAACACAGACTGTAAGCTATTTGGGGAAGGGACCATCTTTCCATTAAATGTATGCATGGTACCTAGCACAATGGGGTCTCTAGGGGCTACTGGGATACAAATAACAGCAATGATGCAAAAGAGCCAAATGAATAACAATGGGGATGCAAAAGAGTAGTGTGGCTGTCATTGAGACCCTAGAACCCACTTTTTCTTAATAAATACCATTACTTTTGTTAAATGGAAAAGTGAAAGTCACTGTATTCCTAGCTTAGTTTTTAAAAATACACTTATCATCCCAACCTTAGGCCTTGCCAATATGCAAAGTTGCACCCACTTAACTAAAGATGTAATGTAAAATTGATTTTGTTAAACTGGGTGAAAAGGGTGCACTGAGCACCCTTAAATTGATATAAACATGGTTTATCTTGATTAGTGCAGGTCAGTCAAGAGAGATTTGAAATAATCTGAAATACCAGAGTCTGCACAGGATTTTGCATGAGTTTAACTAAGTATATTTAAAACCTGATTTAAGTTAAAGTGCTCAACTTGTGTGTGTAGTGTAGACACACTTAGGTGAGTTTTTATAAACCTCCATCTGCTTCCCCCCATTCCCTCCCTTCATCTACCCTCTATTGTGACTGCAGGGGATTTTAATGATCATTGATACTTTTCTTAGTTTCTTCTCTTGCATAATGTGTACCTATCATAGTAGAGAGTAAATTCCACTTCACTGCTCAACAACTTTGATGGCATTGTTGGGGAATTACACTCCTGAAGAGGGCCAAAGAACATTTTCTCAGTTAGGACATGGCCGCTGACAAACTGAGGTCAGGAAATATTTTAAACAGGTTCCTTCTCTCCCTCCACACTCCCCAACGATCTAGATTAGTGTGTTCAAACACATACACACTCCATATCTACCCTATGCATGTAGATATCATATACATATAGTAATCATGTACAGGTGCACACACCTCTATACCTACTTTCCCTATATTGTTGACACACAGTCTTTGCATGTACACAATCTATACATGCAGACACCGTGATTATGCATATGCGCACGCAAACATCTACAGCTGTTCTGTATTTACATGCCTAGGTACATTTACAGCCGTCATATATAGACACTCAACCATGTCTATCTGCTATGTATCCATATATGTTTATCTACAGATACAGATTAGATCTAGCTACATGCATAAATATATAGCGATCCCATCACACACGCATATAAACAGAGACACATATAAGGAGTTTAAATAAATAGGTGAATATGAACACTAATAGCCATTTATGGCTACAACAATGAAAGCTGTCCCTGGAGCCTGCATGTGGTACAGCAGCCAAAATGATTGAGTATCTACAGGGCATTGCTAAAGCAATGGCACACACATGGGCCTCCTTTTAGAAATGATTAATATTTAACTGACTTTCTGAACCTAGCTTTGTTTTTAGTTATGATTAGACAGCATGGCACGCCGAGCAAAAGTCCGCAAAGGTCTGTGCGTTACTGCGGGGCTGCCCAGCCCCACCCCGCTTCCACTTCGCACTAGCCAGAGAGAGAGAGAGATCCATGGCTGTAACCAAATGCGTTCCCCTGTGTTGGTGTGTGTCTAGAAAGAAAAGGGAAATCAGCCTGCGAGGCCGATGTAATAAGATGCTGCAGCTTTTGCGAAAGAGGTGAAATAATTTTAAACACAGACACACAACGAGTTTATTTATTTAGAAACTTGTTAAATAGAGTCTGGGAATTCAAATATTCAGTGTTGACATTGTACAGAGCTGGCTGGGAGCCAGCTTCAAACTCTCTAGAGAGATCCCCAATGGACAAGGAATCCAGGACTTTCGCCCCTCCCACTTGAACTAAATAGGTAAAAGTCATTAGTTATACCCACAAGCAATATCTGAATCGGAGTCCAATAATGTTGCCTCAGCCAGGGTACTTCAAAGGCGTACAAGTGTGTTTAGCTTTTTAGTGCTGGAACTGCAGCAATATGTCACACTTTTGAAAGAGTTTTGTAAACAGTTCCTTCCCCTTTGCAGAGACATTTCTTAAGTTTCTTGTACCCCATGTAAACAGCCTTAATTAACTGGGGTTACATTTTTCATGTACAAATAGATCTATATTAATAATGATCTCTGCTTTCCGATTGCCCTGCTTTCTCTTTGTGTTTGGGTCCTTCTTTTTTTCTCGAAACCTTTGTAGACTACATACATTTCACTGGTGGAAGCAGACAGAAGGCAGACGAGGTGGAGAAGGGTTGGGGGTTGCTGTGAAAGATGATCTAATTTTAGAAACAGCATCGGGGGGGGAGCAGAAAATTGTTTTCAAATTCAATGAAGTCTATCGACCCCAGTGAGTCTCTGGATGCCCTGGGAAAAAAAAATCACACACGCTTTCCATCCTGAAAAGGGTTAATCAAGTGCCTTGTGAAAATGTGCTTGGCATATAATGCGATTGTCTCGCCCCCTATTCCCCACCCCCCTTGCTGTGAAAGAGCCATCCGGGAACAAACTACATACTATTTGTATATTACATTATATATAGTGATATGCACACACACGAATCCCAAATAAATGTCACGTGAAAGACAGATGGTAACCTCTGCACCTCCAAAGTTCCGGGCAGGGAAAGTGGTTTCCCCACTAAGACTCGCCCTGCTGATACTTTGCCACATTGTAAACTGCAGTGTGAACGTTCCGGGGATCCACGCCGATTCCCTGCCTATGCCCTGCTAGACCCAGCTGCCTCCAGATTCATTGCAGAGCTCACCCCAGCCCCCGATCTCTTCAGATTCAGCGTCTAGAGCCACATGACCCATGTCTAGACCCCCAGAATCCCCCAGAACCCGGACTCAGTGGCCCTGTTTAGCGGGATCTAATCTCCCAGACCTTCCTGGAGAGAGGCTGTTTTGACAAGACGTTTAGATGTAGGAATGAGGGTGATGGTGGTTGTATTCCGCCCTCCCTATTTGGGGGATTGGCTTGGTTAGCTTTGCAGCGGGAGGGGGAGAGAGGAATTATTGGGGGAATTATTGGCCTAGAAGTGGAGGAACACATTCAATTCCTCGTGTGCCTTAGATCGAGATGGGAGAGTCGTTTGGTTTCTGTGCACCAGAAATTTGAAGAGGGTGGGGGAGTGACAAGAGGCATGCTAGAGACAATAGCGCTGATCGTAGTACGTGTCCAGGTCCTCCCTTTACCCGGGCCCCCTTTCCTAAAAAGCAGGACTGAGAGTTGAAGAACCCCTCTCTCCTTCTCTAGAAGGCCACATCAAATCACTCAGCTAAACGGGACTCCTGTCAACTACTCCACATGAATCGCAACTTGTGAGGTGGGGGGGGGGGACGACTAGGAAACCCGTTTGCTTCCAAGCCATACAAAAAGTGTTATGGTTGGTGTGGATGAGCTGGATGGGTGTGTAGTACATAAGCTACAGATATCATGTATCATCTATGAAATATACATATCCAGAAATCCATTTAGCTATGAATTGGCCGAATGCATAGCGATATAGATGTGGAGGGATTTTTTTACCGTCAAAATAAATGGAGAGAAAGAGTATCTCCCTCCATCTTTTCCTTAATGAACCGTCTCTGTCCCCTACCCCACTATTTCAAAATAGAGCGACGCGTTATTAACCTTCCTCTAAACTTAGAGGGTTTCTTTGACGAAGTATACTGAAATGTTTTAGGAGACTATTTACACAAAGTGCCAAGTGCAATAAAGAAGTACTAAGCCAGAGGTAATGGCAAATAAACAGCCTTGCTAAAGGGGGCTGAAAGCCTGGACACTGGCAAACATTTCCCTTTTCAAAAACAAATTCCCGGACAGAGTCTTAAACAGGCAAATAAACTTGCCAGGCTTTTAAGTAGTAGAGAGGCAAGTTACAGGCGCAGGAAAACCTGCTGGAACTCTGGAAAATGTTATTTTACTATCTCCGATGGTTAGATAGCTCTGGACCTGCACTAAATTGCCTGTTTAAAAATAAAAACCCGGTGATAAAGTGTAAAAGTAACAAGTGCCCCCTTATTCACGTGCGTTCTCCTAATCTGATCACCTTCTGTCTCTTTACGAGGCTACTGGGTGGCTAATGGCTACCACTGGTTTAGACTGTACAGCCTGTTCGGTGCACGGGGTTGAGTTCTGTGAAGTGTCACTCTTCAGGAGTGATTTTCAGACAGGGATACAGTCGGACAAAAAAAAAACCCGCCACAGTGTGACACCATTGATAGCACAAACGGTGGTCGCTGTAAATTACTGTCGCCATGCAGGTGCAATCCTGGAACTCTAAAAAGGTGCAGCGGTCGAGATAGTGTCTCTGCTCGGGAGCTTTGCAATGTGCACCCTTCTTTTTCCCATATTATATTCAGACTTCATTTCGAATATGCCTTCAAAAAGAAAAAAAATGTCTTGCCTCTTTTCCTTCCCTTTATTTTTACAGCTGGAGATTTAAAATATTCACTAACTATTCATAACGTGGCTTCTTTTGTTTCGTCTGAGATTTTTCAGGTTAGCAAAAGTCCCTAAATTGCTATTTCAATATATAGAGGGAAAATATAAGCATCCAATTTCCCTTGGTTAATTATGGGCAGAACTTTCCCGACTACTGGTGTTAGTCACAATTTGGGGGGTGTTGTCTCTAGTTTATTTCACACACACAGAGGCAAAAGTGGAATAATAAGAGAATTCCAATTGTATCCCGAGTGGGGTGTTTTTCCAAGTAAGTTACAGCCACAAAACGTTTCTTTTTTTTTTTTTTTCCTTCTTCTTCTTCACAGCTCCGCAATTAAATCGTGAAGAGAAGGGGTCACAGGATGAAACCAAAAGCTGAAAACTTTTCCTGTTGAATGATTGAATTACAGGGGTCACCACTAATTTTCCCCCACCAGCACAGGCGGGCATACACCACGCCATGAAACTCACACGGTATTCGAAGGAGAAATTAAAGGGGGTCTCAAAATACAAAAATCTCAACTTTTTAATACGATTTCCTTTATGAGCGTATTGTAACCGAAGGATTATATAATGCAACGCATCTGTCTAGGGAAAGCTGCTGCCGCTGCTGTGACTGCCAAGACATTCAACCCAAAGAAGAAAGTTTGAAAGTGATCAAATCTAAGCATTGCAAAGCAGCAGCAGCCCAGAAACGTTAGGGAAAATTTATGATACATACGTGCTAGTGAATGTAACACATAATTTTCACAATTAGCCTAAAAGCAGGGATGGTGACCTGGAAGCTTTTTTGTTTTCAAATTGTGCTGATGGATCTACTTTAAAATCAGCTAATCAAATATAGGTTGTTGTTAAGTTTCACAGAAAAGTAGATGAAGATCCAAAGATCTTTTGGTTTCCCTTTTCTCTAGTTACATATTTTTTCACTAGTAGACAAAAACCGATTGTTAGTCATTTATGATGTTATGCAGCGTTCCATCTACCATTTTCCGGCACACTTTCAGATGGAAATTAAAGTTGCAATTGAGATATATATCAAATGAAACTTGCATATAGTATATCCCTACTCACACACACAAATAAAAAACATCAGTTGTATTTAAAATAAGACACGAAGGCAGGCTACTTTTCTTTTTTTTTCTTTTTTTTTTTTTTTTTTTGCAACTGTTGCAATTAAAAGATCATTATCGCTGTCAAAAAGGAGAAGATGGAGTGCCTGTAAAAATAAATAGAGCAGTATTTATGCCGATTGCTGAGACTCAAGCTAACACAATATAGACCTAGTGCAGCCGAACTGAATAAACTGCGAGAAAACGCCTGAAATTACAATATTTAGATCAACTTCATCCTGTGGCTCCAGTGGGCAGAGAGCTGATCTAGCGTTTAAACTGGGCTGATGGCCCAATCACTTCTGCCCTCTCCCCAGCTCCTCACATATACTCCATTTACGAGGAGTCACGGCAAAACGCTGCCACTCTGGGCTAGTGCTGAGACGGAATGTATTATTCGTCTGAAGCAGGCTCCGGGATTTTGTTGTTTGTTTGTTTTTTAAACCGACCAGAGCACTCGATCCCAAGGAGACATAGTGGAAAGTTGCAGGAAGCCACCGAAGAACGAAACCGCTTGGCCTCGTTTTGCAGCCAAAGCCCTGCTACCTTGCACCTTCAGACTGCACTGGCAGGAGATTGTTTGCCCCACGCAGGACGAATTTAACTTACACTAAAATCAAATGCATCAAAATCTGGTCAACAAGCCTTGTCCACTGTCACTCGGCACGCGCTGCGTTTGACAGCGTCTGCAATGTTGCACACAGGAAATAAACTGGAACATTTCCTCCACAACTATTTCTTTCTGTTTCCTGAGTGCATAGGAATGGGGCGGGAGGGGTCCCCATTAACGCAGCGTTTCCAGCGGGTGTGTGTGTGTGTCCCCATTAATGCAGAGTTCCCAGCCGATCCATTGAGCTAAGATTTTACTTTCTGCGCCTTCTCATTACCACCAATGCAAGAGGGGAGGGAGCCCCGGAGCTGCCTCCCTGGGCGCAGAGATTGCAGCCTCACACCCCAGTGTCGAGAAAACAGAGAGTCAGAGCCCCAGGCTAAAGGTCCCTGACCAGCCCCCCTTCGGAGAGCTCCGCTAGCTACCTGTGCAAAGCACTAACTGGGATGCCCTCCTGGGAGAGCTAGAGGGAGGGGGGAGCTCTCGCTTCCCTTGTCCCCCCCCCCCCCCCCCCACCTGCCTGGACTCTCCTGCTTTGCCCGCTGGAAGCTCAGAGCGAGACCTGCCGCCTGACTCCCTCCCCCTCCCCTGACCCACACACCCCTCCCTCCCCTCCCGAGCTTGCCGAGAGCCGACAGCGCCCACTATGGTCTCAGCTGCTCTTCGCAGCCCCGGCGGCGGCAGCCACCGCTCAACTTCCAGCGCTCGCCACTGAACTTTTCCTCAACTCCTTCTCCGCCTCCCAGCGCCCCCGCAGCCAGCCCGAGCGGCCGGGCAGCGCCTCCTCAGCGACCCCGCAGCCTCCCCCTCCTCCGAGATAAGCACACACACACCCCCACCGCAACCCAGCGATCTGCCTGCTGGGGGGACTGCCTGAAATCCTCCCCCCACCCCCGCCTCTGATCCCCCCCGTCCCCGCCAGCACCCCCAGCCTGAGCCTGCGTCCGCTCTCCCAGCCGCTGCGCTGCGCTCCGGGATGCGCTCCCCGGCTGGGCTCCGGCGCAGGGGTGCTGGGATGCTGCAGGTTGCGTTGCGCCCCAGACCCCGGCGCATCCGACATTCCACGCAACATGGCAGAGAGCGGGTGAAAAGCCAATGGAAAGGGATATTGCACCTACTTGTGGCCAGTTTTCTTGCCCTGCCTTTGGATCTCATGCTGCCAGTCCCGCGCCGCTGCTGTGGTGGGTGGGTGGGGGGGGGAGGTTTCCCTCTCGGATTTTTTGCTCCTTTTTCTCCCCCCTCTCTCTCTCTCACTCTCTCTCACACTCTCTCTTTCTCTCAATCCAGGCTCGCTATCTCTCCAGCATTGTCAGTTTGGACACCTTCGCACATGCGCACGGGCGGCTCCCCCCCACACACACACTCTTCCACATCTCAGCGCCGCCAAAAAAAGTTTGGAGCGATCTATCACTTCGATTTCAGGATCTTGTCAGCTGGCAATCGGTGGAGTGGAGGAGGCCGCCCAGGGAAGGGAGCGAGGACACCTCTTCCTCTCCAATAAAAACAACCTGGACAGAGCCAACCAGTCGCAAACAGCCAGATGCCCGAATTCTTCTTCTTCTTTATTCCGCCATCAACCCCCAACAATTATTATTATTCATTAATAAACCAGCATCGGGGTAACACACTCTAGAGCTTTTCCTGTCCCAATCTGCTGGAGAAGGAATGGATTCTGAGCCACTTTTCATTGACTCGAGGGGCGGCAGTGAGGCAGATTATTTATAACAGAAAAAAATCTCCCTGCTCTTGATGTCCCAGAGTTTTAGAGTAGAATAAATGACACTTTCTTTCTAGCTGTTTATGTAAGATTAATGATACTCTGTCATCTTTGCAACATGTTAATAGTTTATTCCGACCCACTCGTAATCATCATAGATCTGTGGATTTAAACAGACACACAGATATAATTAAATTATACATTTTATGTATGCATATAATTAAATTATATACTCTTCCAAACACACACACTCCCTTTCCCACCTTCAGCTTGAGTTCAGTTCCCCCCAGCTGGATAAAAGAAAAAAGCACTTTAGAAATGATAATCCGTATTGTTTGAATCTGTTTTAATTACAGGGTTTGCCAATCAACAAGGGGACCCGCTGAAACTGGAAATTCCTTCAGGGGATGGCTCTGTTCAAGGTATGAATCAGTCCAAACTACATATAGATTTTCCTCTGGTACAACCTCCTTGCATTAAACAGTTTTGTTCAATACCTTCTATGCGCTATTTATGTTCCCATTAATATCTGTTGCAAATCCTGCCAGACACCATAAAAGAAAATTACAATCTTTCAGACTCGGTGCTGCGCCAGTACATACATGCTGCTCAAGTTTTGGTTTTAATAAAATCTTAAGCATCACTCGCTCTTTTTAAACAAAAATCCTGCTGGTGCTCACGGTCAGAATCATGGCCATTCTAAGGCGAAACAGCAGAAAAGAGCCACCCCTGCCATAAGGTTACAATGGCCAGCAGAACATAAACATTGCAGAGCACAGTAAACCTAATGAAGATGTGTTTGTTTTAGAAGCAACCGCTGAACTTAGTTTAGATTGTGACAGCACGTTTGCGAACGCTACGAGCCTTTGTCCACTCCACAGAAACGTGTTCCGCAAACACCTAGATGACACATGCACACTCACGAAACAAATTGAAGTGACTGAATAGCAAAGGGAATTTCTCATGTTTCCCTCCCGCCTCTCCAAATGAGGCACAAGTATTTGAAAACCCACCGGAGAGCGAACTTCTTGAACCTCGTCATTATTTTTAATATGTGAATAATAATAATAAAAAACCCACCATGCAGCTGTTTTTTGTAGGGGGGAAATTCCGCAATCTAGCGGGAGTACTAATAAAGCCCGACCCCTTTTGCATTACAGAGCCCAGCGTGGGGTGGAGGAGAGAGGGACTCCTTCTTGGAAGGTTTCAGAGTAGCAGCCCTGTTAGTCTGTATTCGCAAACAGAAAAGGAGTCCTTGTGGCACCTTAGAGACTATTTGTTAGTCTCTAAGGTGCCACAAGGACTCCTTTTCTTCTTGGAAGGGTTAGGTTAACACACCAAGCTGCGCCGACGCAGAGCTTCAGCAAAAGTAGCTGTAAAGTGACCCGACTTCTCTTCTTCTTTCCTCCTCCCTCTGCAATCACCTGTTTCTTTCCATGCCTCCCCCTCCCCCGATTCTGTGTGTAACCGAGACAAACTCAAAAGCAACATCACACTGACATCCAAAGAATCCCGCTTCAGTGCGCACCCTAGCTTAGGTCTGTGCCCCGCAGCCTGGCCCTTCCATGACGCGCTGCGAACTGGGAAGCTGGGCTTTTAGGACACTTCTTATCAGCTGGCCAGCAGAGACAGCCACGCACCCACCTACCCGCAGTGTCCGGGGGCTGCTACAATTATTTCCCTCGTCTGCCCTCCTTTTAGAAATGATTAGAAGCATTTTGGTTTCCTGGTGAAAGGCTATGAAGTGATATGCGGTGAACTAACTGACCCGCTCAACTAAATGGTGCCCGTGGAAAGCATTAGGCTGGGAGCACAGCACAACTGGGGGAAGGGACGGGGGGGGGAGAAAGAAGAAATTAATTCTGGGAAAGAAGAAAACTTGAGGAGTGGGACTCTACACCTTTCCGGCACTGAACCCCCTTCCTTCTCCATCAGACATTGTTTTCTGTCGGGTTCTTCAAAAGAGTTTCTTAAATGATAAAGATGAATGAACTAACCCAGGTGATGCCAGCTTTCTAACCCTAATCGAAAATGGCTGAGAACTTTTACAAACTTTTTTTTAGCAACAGCCTCAAAGTAATTGTCCAATGGGAAGTATATTTCATTAGCCTTTCTCCGAGATCCAGAACACCACCAAGACAACAAAAACACAAGACTTTCGATTGCTTTGCAGACCTACTGAGGTTATTTAAACAACCCCTTGGCCCCTTGTAGCACATCTGCACCAGAAAAGCAAGCGTCTGTATTTGTACGCCTTTCTGCGACAGAAGGGGAAAGCGACAATCTAATATAGTTAAACAGAGGGATCTGTGCAGATATAGATTCCTCTAAGCAGCCCACTTGGGTCTCTTGACCTTGGAAGACACCAGCTTTCTCCTCCAGCTTGACAGTTTCACCTGTTTAAAGTCCCAAGCGATCACAAGACCCCGAACAGGTGTCTTTCTGTTTTCCCGAACACGCAGCAAACACCTCGATTTTCATTTCGGTTGCATCAAACAGATTTTTCTGATGTCTGATCTATCAGTCGCGGACAGAACCTTCATAAAGTTTGCCACCCTCCCAAAGAGTTCCCTGCTAGACCCACGAGAAATCCGTTTAATTTCGGTTGGTCACGTTTTTAAGCGTCTCTAGCCCTTCAAGTTGGGGAAATTGCTGACTAGTGAACACTGGAATTGTTTGGGGGGGGGGTGTTTGTAGTAGAATCAGAGCCACGAAAAAAATATTTTAAAAGAGGGGGGGATGAAATCTATTTTAATATATACGGGGGGTGTGGGGGAAAGCAACCCTCAGGTTTCAATGCATTCTATAGAACAGGAAATTTTCTCTTCCTCACATTATAAATGACTAAGCCCCGCAGTGTATTCGGAGGCAAGTTGGAATTCTTCATCGAGCTATTTGCTGGGCTATTGTCTTTGTGCAGTGAACTTTACATCGTGTTATTCAGTTTCAACCTATATTCTCCTAGCTATCCGTATGATTAATTTAATCATTGTAATGCAATTATTAATACTGTTTACCCAACGCTTGATTTCGGCTTTGCTGTTAAGAAATTAAACCTCTTGCTGGGTGACCAAAAAGCTATGCAGGGGCTTCCAGTGCTTGTTGAAATGAAACAGTCCTCTTTATTTAGTCTCAGAACTCAGCTTTCAGCCATGGGCTCAATTAGGCAAAATGGAAACAATTTTCATTCATTGCAATAACTCACTGTTCTGCAGATCACTTTCAAAATATACACTTTATTATTATATGCTGGCCTCAATGCCGTGAAGTGGCAAGGCTAGAAAGAAGCAGAGGGATCTCTCTAGCCCCCTTGGGCTGTAATTATTAGAAATTAATTGGGTTCAGGACCCTGGGAAGCATGGGTAAATTAATAGCTTGTCTGGTTGTTTAAATCCGAATTCTCAGTCCACAGGAGAAAAGGGGAGGGAGACTCTCAAACGTGAAATTCAGACCCAAGAGACGTTGAGTTTACTCGCAAGTTCAGTATCTATTAAACACTAGTGCACAGCATACATTGCGGGGGGCGGGGGGAGCTGAGTGCGCAATGGGAGACTGCGAGAGAGTTTATTTTCCTACGATTTTCTCCAATGCATTGTTTTCGGGGGGCTATTTAGGGGTTAAAATAAAAAATAAAGATCCTGTATACTTGGAGCTGTCGTGCTGGAGTAAAAGTGAAAAGGGAGCCTTAGGCAAAAGGAAATTACTGCAAGCCCGCGTGACCTTTCAGAGAGGTAATCAATCAAGTGATCAACAGGGATATTTATCATTGCTAGATGGGGCTACTTTACAAATGCACAGAAAAGGGGGGGGAGTATGAAAGAGAGACACACACGAAAGTTTGGATCAACCCGATGTGCCTAAAGACAAATATGTAGACTTTAATCAATGGGAAGATTGCACTTCCCCCCCCCTTGTCTGGCATTCTCGAAAGGAAGGGGAAACACTAGGAAGTTTCCCAGTAGCAAATGCCTCCTCCGTTAGGTGTTCGCTTTAAGCTGTCTACTTAAAACTGTGGGAAAGGCTAGCAATGATAGATGCGATTTAAAAAAAAAAATACATCTAAACACGAGAGAAAAATAATACAAAAGGACTGAGGCTTTTCTACCAGGGCACTGTGTTAAGAAAGGTATCTTGATTTGTTTGCTTATTAATGTGGGATTGAAGAATTTGCATCGGAGAACGCGATCCTTTCTGCTTTTAGTCCCAGACCTTCAATGGTTAATTTAAAACACACACACGCTCTCACACATACACGCACAAACCATGCCCCATGTTCAATGAAATCGGCGATCTTGTTCAATTAAACTTGCTCTCCATGGCATAAAGCATCCACCACAACACAGGCAATGAAAAGCAACAATAAAAGCAAATGCATTTTCTGCACAGTTTCCTTCACCCTTGTAAAACATGCCGTCTTGTAAAGCACCGGACATTTAATTTTCCTTCCTATAACTCACCGGATTCCTTAGCAAACCTTTCATTGTTTATTTAGTTGTTTGTTTGTTTGTTTAACATTGTGTTCGTCCCCCCTCCTCTGTGCTACCCCGGAAGGGGATTACTATTATTATTATTTTACTTGATGTTGATTGCTCGCCTCTCTCTTTAAATGACTTTAAATCAGAGTCACAAAATGTGGGAGGCCTTCACGCAACTGAATTACTATTAGTCTGCTAGTCTTCGGAGAGAAGTTAGAAGCTCACGATTGCTGAGCGCAATCACGGAGCATGTAAACGGCTGGCTTGTGCGGGAGAAGCAGCACGGCTAGATGGACACATAAATATAGAGGTCGTTTTAAGATGCCTCCCAGGTAGTCCAACGATCCTCTTGGGGTGTGGGAATGTGGTGCGTTGCCAGCGCTGCTCAGGTTCACACCAGATGCTGCTCTGCTGACACCGCCCCTTTCTCCCCAGCCTCCCACAAACAGGCGAGTCTCAGCTTCGCAAGCTACCGGGGGGCAAAGACAGATCGGTCTGCGCTGCCCCCGTCCGGTCTCAAGGGGGAACTGCAGCGAGCCAGCACGAGCACTGGGGCGTGATTACCTTCTCGGCCCTCCGCCCGTGCCCCCTACTCCTAGCTGAGGCCATTAAACGCATAGCGCGAGAGAGGAAGGAAAGCGGTGGAATGCGCCCCACGCCGGCACTGTGCGAGAAGGGAGCGAGCCACGCTGGCAGCTCAAACATTAGCACAGGCACCTTCAGCTGCGCCTGCAGTGCAATGCAAACAGCCCAACCTGCGGCTCAGCAGCATGCTGCTGCTCATTTCCCCTCCGCTCCTGCGGCTACCTTTCCGGAGGAGCCCCCTTTCTGGGATCCCCGCAGAAAGCTGGAGCTGGAGGAAAGCAGCAGGAGCAGGGCTGATGATGGAGCTTAACAAACCACGTGCGTAGGTCTACATGCGTGAAGGTAAAGTGTATGCAGCTATATACCCAGTGGAGGTTCCAGACACTGCCTGCTCTTTACAGGGCTAGATGCAGTATGATTCCTAACAGCTTCTGTAAATAGTCTTTGAATGCACCTTCCCATTTGCAGACATCACTAGCCTCCATTGTATCCCTCTAGATATGTTCCTTGTTCTCCCTCGGTATGCCCCAGCTAGGCATGTGTGTCTCTTTTAAGACTAGATCAGCCAGTTCAGAGTAAAATAAGTACTTCCAACACACCTCCGCCCAAACTGTTGCCCCAAATACTAATCCATTTCTAAAACCTACCTCCAACTTCACCTTTCTGTTAAGATTTGGAAAGATCCTCATGTTTGTAATTTTTGCAGTCCTTCTCTCTTGCCCTTCTGGGTCCCAGTGGGAGTGAAGCACCAGGAGAGTTGCCCATGCTGCAGCTGGGATCAAACGTAGAAATCTGAAAAATTATAATATATGGTTCACAGAAGATTTCCACCCTGATCTCATAGATCTGTAGAGTGCAGATAAGCATCCAGGCTCTGAACCTTTTAAAGTTCATCCATTATGACTATCAGGCATTACACAATGGGCCTGATCCAATGCTGATTGAGGTCAAAGGAAAGACCTCCCCAGGCTGACTTCAATGATCATTGAATCAGGTCCAGTATAAGCATAGTGATTATTATTTTTATAGTCACAAGTTTCCGAACACTTTAAAGATAAGAGCTAACTAGGGGTAAAGTCTGAACTTTCTGCTATCCACATTAGTATTGCTGGAGTTGGGTATTACCTATCAGTACTGAGGTAAACCATCAAGGTAATGGGGAAAAGATTGTTTGTTTTCCTCCTCCAAGAAAAAGCCTTACCTGGCAGCATTGGGCTTGGCTTGGGAAGATGGTATTCCTGACACCTCTAATATCTGACACCTCTTGCGGTCAATGAAGACAATTAACTGAAAATAGATGTTAAACTGATTTAATTGATGTATATAATGTTAGATTGAGATATTTGAGGAAAAGCACAACCTGCATGATGTTCAAAGAAGCCTGGGATCTAACCCATACTTGGCATAACCTTTGCTGAAATTTGTGACATTAACCCGGGATGTAGTTGGTCCCTACTGAGGAACAAAATACAAGATGCCAGTAGGCTGTACAAAATATTGCACTGGGGGAATAAAATATGGAACAAAACGATATGGAGGATGTATGCCTACTACATACAGCTACAAGCAGGACTGTGGATTTCACAGTACACACAGAGGAGAGAAAAAACAGACAGGGGAGAAAATTACCAGGCTTCTATCTGGAGGAGACAAGAAAAAAGGACTGGAGGTTGAAGAAAGGATCAGAGGGTGGTTAGGACACTCCCTGGGATGCAAGAGATCTGGTTTCAATTCCCTGCTCTATAACTCTGGACAAGTCATTTAATCTCTCACCTCTATTCCCCATATGTAAAATGGGGATAATAGTACTTCCCTACCTCAGAGGGGCATTGTCAGGATAAATACAGTAAAGGCTTGATGTTAGGGTGCTGGGAGGCGGACAGTAAATAAAATAAAGATGACACAGAAGTCTACCCCCAACCTCCATTCTGTAGCTTATACCCTGGCAAACCTTTGACCAAAGCTGGGACCAGACACTGTTGGGTTCACAGTAATCTGAAGGATTCAGATAGACCTTGGATTCACTTTGAGTTGTTATCTCATAGGAATTAAAGTTCTAGTTCATCTAGTAGGGTTTTTTGTCTTTAACTGACCAGTACCAGGTGTTTCAATGAAAGGATTCCCCTAAGGCACAATTATGGATAACCTGCTTGTTATTATTTATTCACGGAGTTCCTATAAGTCAGAATTTAGATATACACTATGAACATAGTCTTTCCCCGCCAGAATTTACAACATAAGAATAGATCTGACAAGATAAAGGATGGTCAAACAGAGGGACAGGTGGGGCAAATGAGGATTAAAGTTACAAATGCAAGGTCATAGCCCAGAGGCATTATAGATCTTGTTACATTTTCAAAGTGAATTAATTATATAGTCAGACTATGCTGAGGAGTTTTTGTGGGGAGACAAGCTGATAGGAAACTGCTGTGCATGAACTGGGGGTGGGGGAAAGGAGAGACAAGGAAGAGACAGGTGAAGAGTGACGGTTATAGGGCAGCAGGTAGCAGTGAGCATTAGGATAATGATGGTCATGGACATGGTGAGATGACCATAAAAATAGGCTGAATGTTGAGAGATGCTTCCTCACTTCCTTCACTTAACACTTGATTTATATATTTTATATTACAATGCAGCATTTATTGAGGGTGGAGCTTGAGGGAAATCTTGGAAAGTGGACTTTGCAATACTTATTACGACAGTATTTGCACTCCTGTTAGCTGACCTGTGTAGGTTGGAGTGGTATCTCTTTCGTGCATGCTGCAGTGTGAGCTGAGTCTACAGATGTATGGTCTAGCAAAAGGAGTGTGACATATTAGAGAGGCCCTAGCCCTACATCCTAAATATTAAAGACAAAATCCTAGCTTCATTCAAGTCAGTGAGATGGTTTGCCATTGACTACAATGGTGCTAGACCTTCATTCTCAGAAAGTGGCATATGTCCTCTTCCGGGTTAGCAGGAAATCCCAGTGCTCCTGGCTCCTCCACCAAACATATATTACATTCATCTGCATCCCAGAGCCTAAACAGCAGTAGAACTCAAGACCAAGCCCCTTTTATTAGAAACAAATGCCACTAAAAGATACTAATACCTTCAAACTTTCAAGGTCTGCAACTCTTTCCTTTACCAAAGACTAGACTGATTTCCTACTGCTGACCTTTATTTTATATCATGAAGAGGATTCCCAGCCTGCCCTGCTCTTAAAAGGACAGCATAGTGCAGACACAATATTTTGGAAAATTGAAAAGAAGGGGTGGGGGAACTACAGCAAACAAAAGAAAAAATATTTGGAATGTAGACAAAACATTAAACAAATGGGAATAATACAGCAATTCAAAGTGTAAGTGGAAAGATCAACAGAATGTGAACTTCATGTTAAGTGAAATTGGAATAAAATGTTATCACAGGGAGATAAAACAAACAGAGCAAATAATAGAGTATGTGACTCTGCGTATGGGCCCAATCCTACAGCTCCTTCATAGCCATTTAAGTCAATGGGTGAAATCCTGGACCTACTGAAGTCAATAGGCATTTTGTCATTGACTTCAATGTGGCCAGAATTTCACCCCATGAGTGCTTTGCCTGAGTAATAGCAAGATTGGACCCTATATCTGAAAGGAACAGGACAAGGTACAGCAAACTAACGGGTACAGTAAAGGATAATTTCAACAGAAGAAGCAAGGCAGGGGAAAACCTAATTATATGACCCTCACATATTAACACTATAATAATATGGGTACATGACCCACTATGGACTCAGTCCTACTTCCACTGAAGTCAATGGGAGTTTTACCATTGGCTGAGGTCTGCTCAGACTTCAGTTTCATCAAGTGCAAAATCTGTGGTCAGACCTGGTGCCCTCTTGCCTATGCCTCAACCTCTGAAATAGGGACTTCCTATGGGAAGCATGGCAAACATAGAGTGGAGGAGGTCCCCAGTGCTGGAGCCATAAAGTAATGCACTGTATTCCTGGGGAGGGATGAGGGGAGAAGGGGAGAGACAAAAAGCAGCAGTACTAAGGAACCCAGACTGATCTGTTTTAATGGGTAAGTAAAATACTTGCTTTAAAGCATGTTTCTTGTACTAAAGCCACTCTTTGAAACAACCTTGTACAATAGTTTGCAAGTCTGGGCAAGCTATTTCTTTGGTTATTGAGCTATTTAAGTAAGATTTTAGTATTACTGAATACAAGAGCTATTACCCTATAGGGTAAAGTCTTTACACTGATAAAGTCCTCTTTGGGCCTAGTCCTCTTTCTCTGAAGTCAAGAGCAAAGCTCCCACTTGCTTTAGTGGGAGCAGAACAGGGGCCTCTATCATCAAGAATGTTCCCAGTTCCTCTAAGTCAGTGGTTTATTTGCATTTATCTGTAGTAACATTACAAGACAAACAGAATTCTGCTTTTCTTGCTAAGGAGCCACTAAGTAAGGCAAACTCTAGCATATTTGTAAAACCAACAAACCTGTTTTTTTCTTTAAAATGTAAGGAACACATTTATATTTCACTCCTATTTCATTCCAGTACAAAAAACACAGTGTCAGAATTAATTAATAAAGTATTTTTGTGACGTTTTGTATTGCATCGCATTGTATTGGCATTTATACAGCGTTTTTCACAGGCTTCATGTCAAAACCCTTTACAGGGCAATACCTTTCCTGATGAAATTGTATGCAGGGAATAACTGTGTAGGATCCTGTAACAGTATTTCCCAGAAATGGATATAGGTCTTCCCAATTGAATACCCTACAGAATATAATGTCTTTAGCACCCACTTGAACGGACACTGGAAACAGGTTCACAAGACCTAACATTAACATTTTATGGAAAAGATTCTGTGTATTATGGTGTCTGTGTTATCCACCAGTCCATGTCTTCTTGTGGACTGTGCACCGATAGCTTTCTGGCCACCTGCAAAATTGAACAAAATGTCTGTCTACACTGATAACAAGAGATTCTTAAACTTTTTTTCCCTCCATGAAAAATAATAATGGT
The DNA here is from genome assembly GCF_965152235.1 of Eretmochelys imbricata. Taxonomy (NCBI): domain Eukaryota; kingdom Metazoa; phylum Chordata; order Testudines; family Cheloniidae; genus Eretmochelys; species Eretmochelys imbricata. Next base: position 17,207,617 of record NC_135580.1, on the reverse strand, counting down.
TACTTACTAGACTAAACCTAATTACAACAATTTTAGATCTAAATTATTAGTATTTAAAATATAACCCCAAATGTAGATTTCAAAATGAAGCAAGGCATCTCTGTATTTCTGTGGTTTGTTTCTCCTTTGCAGTTTACTCCTAAGCTTAAAAGAAGTGCCAGAGGATTGACTATATGACCCAACACATTGTTTCTCTGTAATCTTCCTTTGATTCTTCAATTCCTACAGTATTCCCAAAGCAAGGTTTGGGTAATACAGAGTAGGGACTCATAAATTATAGTAAAATAATTGTTAATAAATATTATCTATGTTTATGTTGCATGTTTCATCCTCGAGAATCACAAAGTGCTTTACTTACATAATAATCTGGGGTGAAATTCTGGCCCCACTGAAGTCAATGGAAGTTTTTCTCAGATTTCACCCCGATATACTAGGATCACACCATCCATCGCTGAAATGCAGCCACCTCTAGGATGCAACACAGCAATGACTTAAGAGAACATGGCAACACTTTACAACTATTTAATAGAATCAGAAACCATTTTAAAACTACAATTCTACCCAGGCTAGGTCAGAAAACATTTTTGAAACCAGTACCAACATTCCTTACAACTATTCACACTGGTTGATGGTTAAAATGCATTAGAAACTAGGTTAGCTGGAACTTAATTTATTGGCCAGTTAAGCTGTTAGAGTGGTTTCTAGCCTGTAACAAAGACACACACAAATTTTGCTCTCCAGAAGACTTTACTTTTGTCCTTTCTTGGTTTTGATATACTCAATCTAAAACAAAAGTCATTCAGCTGAAAATACTGTGTTTGCTCTTTTCGTGTATGTAAAAACATAGCACTGAGCACCACTAACTTTCACTGACTTCAGTGGAAGTTGAGAGCGCTCAGCACCACCCAGGAGGCAATCAGCACCTTGCAGGATCAGGCCATTAGGTAGACAGTATAACTATACTAGTATAGCTTTTCCTTTCTTCTAAGTACCAGCCAACACTTATTTCATAAGAGGTCAAATTCACACATGACCCAAGATCACACTGTTGTACTCTGATGATAACATAGCATAATTTGAACTCCTGATCCCTTGTCTGTATATGAGTCATTTAGTAGTTTCAGGAATAATCTGTAAATAATACACATGCACAGACTTTATTGAGATGGATGACTTTGATAATTAAGATAGTCTTTTCAGTGGTGGACACCATCAGCAGGTCAATAGTTAAAGTGGAATTTTAAGAGTAACCAATGCATTAGAGCTTGTCAATTCTATTCTTTCTGGCAGTAATACATTCTGGAGATTAAATTAAACCACATTTGTTACAATGGAAATGGATTTATGTTAGCATTCAGGATTATGTTCCTAGTCAATTTTTATTATGTTTTTGTTCATATTTATTCTTGAGGTCTCACTTCATCATTTCCATCATTTTTGATCAATTAGTTTAAACTGGAAAACCATTTCTTTTTAATTTTTAAAAATTACTATTTATTCTCATTTAAAACTTTGTGCATTATGGTCTCTGAAGTACAAAAGAAGAGAGAAACAAGAGAAGAATAATTTATTATATAATCCATCTATGGTATTTCTAAGGTACCTATTACCATGGTATCAAAGTACTGGATCTTTGATTTTTACACTGGACTCTTTATAGTATTTTTAATTAAACTTTTTCTTCGATGCCAGCAGTACCTAACATGCGAACAACGCTATATAAAACACAAAAACCTATGAGCACAAACAGTAGAAAATGGAGGCCAGTTATGGCATTTTTATGATAACATTACAAATGGTCCAATCCTCTAATCCTTACTCAGTAAAAATTTCCAGCTATTTCGGTGGAAGTTTTGCCTGAGTAAGAATTGCCAGATTAGTCACAACATAATAAAGTAATAAATCTACTAAAACTAAATGAATAAAACAAGCTAAAGTATATGTTAGAGGCAAATTTAAGGTATTCACTTTCAGAAATTATTCAGAAAAACTCACGCCTCCAGGCATGCATTCTAAAGCAGGATTAGGCCCTACAATACATGGCAAATATTTTAGGTCACTCGGTAGGCTTTAAACAAAAGAGCTTTGTTTAGGACTCATTTCTATACCAGTATTTCAGACATTTTCCTTCATCCTTTTATTTTCTGCTTGAAAAATTACACCACAAACTCATATAACATTCGTTACTACTCAAACACACAGACATTAAATAATCTTTACACAGCAGTTGAACCCATGGTTGATTTAGCAAGAGGACTATTTTTAAGATAAAATAAAAGGGAATAATTAATTGTATCTTCATTTGAGTATTATCACTATTTCTACTTCAGATCTATTGAGGCTAATATGAAGACACATTCTGAAGTCTATTCTGCCACTGAGGCATGGAAAATATACACGGATAACTCTCCATTAATGCTAATGGAAGTTAAGTGTGTATATTTCCTCATTCACCAGTATGAGAATCACTTTCTTTGACTTGATATTCTGCTAGTTATATTCAGCTGTAGAGCCAAATACTGCCATCAGTGTTGAGCTGGGTCTACATCATCAGATGTAGGTGATCAAGAAGAAACAAGTACAATCCTGGATTTGTGGAATCCCAAAAGATAAGACTAAATTCTGCCGCCCTTCCTCACACTGACCACCAACCTATTCCACAAGGCCCAGTTTTCAGTGGGACCCCTCATGAAGTATGGTACAACTCAAAGGTCATATTATGATACCCTTATACTGAGTGGTGTCTTCTCCACCAGGAGCCCCACTAACATCTATTCTATTCTTTGTAGCTTCTCATACTGCACTCATCACCACAGTATGAATGCCTTCCAGTAGTGCATTAAGCATCATGACTAACAGCTGTCATGTGTGATTGGTTCTCTCTCTCATCCTCTTCCCAGGTAGAGAACTGTGTGGATAGAATAGCATTTTGGTTTGGTAGGATTTTTGTTTGTTTACTTTGATTTTGATGTGACCCAGTGAATGTACCATTTGATGTGAGTAAGGGTATCACAATCTGGTCCCTTTGCATAAAGACAGCAGAACTAAACAGATACAGCTCTGGGGACAGGCTTCTTGAAACTGGTCTCTCTAAAGAAATGGACTGTAAATGTCAGTTTATTCACACCAGTGTGAAATTAGAATCAGACCTTCTGTTTCAACATCCAGACAGATTTAAAAGGCTTTAAGATTTGCTTAAGCTTTGAATAAATCTATTATTAAGCATTATAAAAAGTTAAGGCTGTGCCAAAATCAGAAAGTGAGTAAATGACATAACAAATGCTAGGTGGCAGGAAGAACAGCAGATGGCAATTTTCATTAAAAAATGTAAATAATCAGAATTTTAATAGTTATTTTTAAATAAACCTTATGTATTCCTGGCTGATGATCCAAGTAAATGTGTGGTTTCCCTTAAACTGAGCAGTTTTCAGTGTTGTCAATTATCAGTGGATCAAACACAACGTTGCCAACACATAGGCTTCTCTTTCACACATTTTGCTGACTCTGCAGTCTGGAGCAGTTTAGAAACTCGGTAAGTTCCTTAGACAGTGTTACCACAGCAGTGTTCCATTTTATTTCAGTTTTGAGCAAGTGCAGATCTCCATCAATGGAAAGCACCTGGATCAAGCTATCATCGGTATCAGTGACTTCCTGAATCAGCATTTCAGAAGGATAAATGATAATAGCCAAACTGGCCATAAGATTCCAGCGGATGGGCTGGAGAACAAAGATCTTTGCCTTTCTCTCTTGCACTTCCAGAGATAGCTCAGGTTTAATCTTTTAGTTTTATTTCTTCAGGAAAGCCTATTAAGCCTATTTCACAGCAACTTTTATGTCTGAGAGCTCTTTCATCAAAAGCAAAACCACATGCACAAAAACTACATGATGGAGTAATGAGGTATACCAGTCTCAGTCTAGGACATCACTGCCAAAGATGGATTACAATGATACAAGCCAAAATTTCAAACTTATGTGCTTAAAGCAAGGTGGGGAGATTTTCAAAGCAAAAATGGCTTTTAGGTGGGTTTTACTGTAAATGCGGATACACAAATAATTCCTGGAGATAAAGAACTATTCAGAGAGAAAACTGAAGTAATGCCATGTCCTTCCTACTATTATGGCAATTTCATTTTTTATATCACTGATGTGTCAGAAGACACTGGTGCTAAATTTTCTCTGCCAAAGATGTTTATTAACTATATAATCTCCTAAAAGATAATATAGATATCTGGGGCATCTTCCCAACAATCACTTCCTATATTCTCTTTTGAGAATTTCTTGTATAGATGCAATGTGCAGGCACTTTTGGTGCCAAGCTGATATCTGCCAGTAAAGCAATGACAGAGGGTGGAAATAACCAGAATTACGCAACTGATGACCTATAAATTGTGCCTTTCTGTTCAACTGTTCATTTTCTTCCCTCATATTCCCACCCTGTTTATCTCATTGGACCTCCTATTGTGTTCCGTTATTTAAATTGTAAGCTGTCTGGGGCAAGGACTATGTTTTTATGTTTGTACAGTGCCTAATACAATGGGGCCCGATCCATGACTGTGGTTCCTATATTGCATTATAATTAAAAATCATGGTAAATAATATATACATATGCCTGGAACAAAATATAATTAAGGTCAAGAATGATCAATTCACACTATTTATATTGGTTACTAAAGGATCCATTGTGTGTTTTATCTTCCTGTGGGGCTGCATTTTCATACTTAACAATAGCACATACAAGGCCTGACCATGCAGTGCTCTCACAGGCAAAATTTCAGTTAGATAGGCAAAATTCTCCATTGTCTTCAGTGGAAGTTTTACTTGCATTAAAACGGCAAGTCTGGGCCCATCATGTATAACTATGCTGCTTGTTGTCTGTGAGAGCAAACAAAGAAGGGATTTCCTTTTAACAAGGTAATGAACTTTCTTATGTGAAGTTTAGCAGCTGCTGCTTGTTCATATTATGGAACTGGCTAAAACTGAGAAGTTAGATTTTTGCCCAATGTGCGGTCACAGACATGAGTGTCTGGCTACTTATCCAAATTCCTGGGAGTGAGGGCAACTTGGCATCCTTCAGCTTTTAGGAGATCATCCATTTCCCCCTGCTCTGCAGTTTCTTAAGGCCGTGAATGTGCTTTTCTGGGGAAGAAATCCTGAAAAGGAGCCTGCTAATGTAGGCCAGCTGCAGCCATGAATCTGATGAAAAGTTTGCTGAAAAGCACAGCAAAAGGCAAAATGAGTCCCCATATCAGCCCTATACTCTGCTCCTTTTAAATCTGTGCAGCTAGCTATTTTGGAGTGGGTTTGCTTTTCACACTTTGAGGCAGTGTCTGTTTTTGAAGACATGGGTGCTGATTCAGGAGACACTATTAAAGACCATTGTTGCTCTTTAATTTTCTGCTGCAATCCTGAGTGCAGGAAAAGTGGGGAGTATTTGGAACTTGGCTGGTGTTATCTTCATACTAGGCTTCAGACATACTCTTCTCATTACTAGACTCGGACCGTGACAGAGCAGTGATTTGCACTTGAACACACACACTAGCCAATCCACTGTACCTTCATTATCCTTTGAATGCCCTTTGTTTCCTAAGATAGACACTACACACAAAATATGATCACTAAAACAGCAGGTGTTACCAGGGGAGATGAAAACAGGATCCTTGTAATAAGGGCAGGAGAGAAGATCTCCACTGGCTGGTCTCACCAAACAGAAAGTGGAGGAAGGGCTCATCTCTCTAGGGTGGCTTGGACCGAACAGCCAGAGTCTGGAAATATATAGTTGTCTGTTTGAGGCCCAAAAAAAGCAGTGGAGGGAAGAGAGGCCAGGACACAACATCTGATTTCTGAGTTGTAGATCACTGTGGTCACACTAATAGTTTTACAGATTTAAAGTCTGTTCCTGCGCTCACTGAAGAGAATGGAAACACTCACTGACTTCAGTGGGTACAGAATTGGGCCTTAGATAGATTTTTTATAGTGACTTTAAAATGGGCAATTCACTCAGGATCAACTTAAATAAGCTGAAATATCTAGTATAAGGTTTAAATAGTTCTATATGCACAGCAGTTTGAGAAGACATAGTGCTCTGTAAGTGCTTATTTTCATATCAATATTTATATTGTTCTTCATTCATTGCTTCCCATCCCCATTGTTCCTCCCCCCAAGCCCTGGGATCAATTTATAGGCCAAAATAATACAAGGTTTTTTTGGTTGTTTTTTTTTTGCGACATCTAGGAAACTGAAATAGAGTAAGGCGGCTAGATTTCTCATGGGAGGAAAGGGTTAAGGCCATGGGCTTGGCATCAGGAGAAAGTTCTATTCTTGGCTCTACCACACACTTGCTGTATGAGCTTGTAGAGCAAGATAGAGACCAGGAGTAGAGACTGAAGCCAATACATTCCTCCTTTGTAACTTCTCCTCCTTCATTATGCATGAGAGCAAGTTTTTCCAGAATTCTAGTGTACGGCAGAGGGTGGGGAAATGCGACTCAACCGAAAGACAGAACAAACAGAAGAAAATGTGTGGAAAATGTCAATTAAAAGGTTTTCTTGGGAGCTTGTAATGTATTAAAATGGAATCTCTGCTCACACAACAAAGACAGAGGGCCAAATTCACCTCTGGTGTAAGTAAGCACAACTCCACTGATTGCTGAATTTGGCATACGATAGCTCTGCTTTCTGCTTTGGGCACCCTTTCTGAAAGAGACACAAGACAAGACACAGGTCAAGATTTTTAATAATATGAGCCTAAAGTTAGGTTCCTAAATAAGTAACCTGATTTTTAAAGAGTGCCGTGTACCCAACAGTTCCACTAAAATCAAACTGAACTGCTAAATGCTCAGATATTTGAAAACCGGACCACTGACATGGCTTTAAGCTCCAATTTTTGAGAACCATGATCCCAAGAATGTAGCTAAGGGTACGTCCTGGTAATAGTCTGGGCATTTTTTAAACATTTGGAGGCAGGAATCTACACTCATCTGTGAATGCTGAGGACAAAATGATTTAAAATGACACATTGCAGGTTCCCAGATCTGTTGAAAGAAAAAGAAAAGTGAATATAACACAACACTTCATCAAAACAGACTGCAATCCACTAGTTGGTCGTGTGTCATTAAATTAACATTTGCTACTACTATTAGATTACACAACACATTTCATCTCATGCTCTCCAAACATTTCACAAATGTGAGTTCTATTATCTCCATCCCACAGACAGAAACTGAGGTACATGGAGGTTAATTAATTTACCCAAGTCAAAAAGCACAACCACAGAAGCAGGAACAGAATCGAAGTGTCCAATCACCTGGCTCACACCACTAGATAAGATTGCCTCCCGGAACATTACTGCACTACTTCCTGCTTTTCATTGTGACCATTTCAAATCAAAACTCCCTCTAAAAGAGGAGGTTACTTACTTGTAACTGGAAGTTTTTCGAGATGTGTGATTCCTATCCATATTCTTCTGAGGGTTATGCATGCGCACCATGCACCAGGAGTCAGAGAATTTGAAAGTAGTGCCCGTTTGTCTATGCATGTGCCTTGGCTTGCTTCGTACTTCCATTTAAGGTGATAATGGGCAGGGCAGATCGACTGTATCTCCAGTTCCTTCTCCACTGTGAATCAAACAAATCCGTGGCAGAGGAGAAGGAGGGCAGGAAGTGGAATACAAATAGGGACCACACATCTCAAAGAACCTCCAGTTACAGGTAAGACACCTCCTCTTCTTCGAGTAATGGTCCCTATTGTATTCCCCTGAAAGTAATTAACAAGCAGTGCCTAAGTTGGAGGAGGATGTGAGGATGAGAATGGAATGGTCATGCAGAGAACTGCCATACTCAAGGAGACATCTGCTGCTGAGTCCTGTACTAGGGCATAGCGCACTGCAGAGGTGTGCACAGAACTCCATGTGGCTATCCTACATATGTCCATAAGTGGCACACCCTGTGGTCAAGGCTTGAGCTCTCGTGCAGTGAGTCCTCTCCCCTCTGTGGGGGAGGTAGGCCTGATAGTTGGTAGCAGAGTTTAATGCAACCCAAAATCCACTCGGTGATTCTTTGGGTGGAGATGGCTTGTCCTCTGAGTCCTTCTGCTACCAAAACAAACAGTCTAGGGGACTTCCTGATAGATTTTGTTCTCTGCAAGTAGAAGGCCAGGGCTTGCTGGACATCTAGGGAATGGAGTCAATGTTCCTCAGAGGATGTGTGAGGCTTCGGGAAAAAAACAGGTATGTGACTGGATTGGAAGACCACCTTTGGTAAAAATTTAGGGTGTAGATGCAGGGAGACTCTGTCCTTCTGAAAAACCGTGAAAGGTGGGTCTGCCATCAGAGCACCAAGTTTGCCAACCCAACTCACAGAAGTGACAACAACAACAAAGGCAACTTTCATGGAAAGGAGGGACATGGAGTACAATGCCAACAGCTCAAAGAGTGGTTTTGTTAACATGGAAAGAACTAGATTCAGGTTCCATTGGGGCATGATTGTTTGGACAGGTGAGAAGGTTTTGGCGGACTTTCCAAAAGCTAGCGGTTAGTGGTTGTGTAAATATGGACCAATCTTCCAATGGAGGATAGAATGCACTAATCACTGCCACATGGACTCTCAAAGAGTTGAGGGCAAGAGCTGATGACTTCAAGGACAGAACATAACCCAGGATGAGAGGGATTCCCGCCGACTCAGGTGAAACTCCTTTCTGTTGGAACCAAGATGAGAAACATTTCTATTTGGCTTGGTAACATTGCCTAGTGGAGTCCTTCCCACTGCTAGAGAAGATGTCTTGCACAGCTGGAGAGCACATGCATTCTAAAGCAGAAGCCCATCCAAATACCATGCTCTGAGGTGGAGTGCATGTGGATTGGGATGCTTGATCTCTCCATCATACTGGGTCAGCAGGTCAGGGAAGTTGTGGAGGTAAATCAGTGGGCAGGCTGACATGTGGAGAAGACTGGGAAACCAGAATTACCTGGGGCAGCAGGGGGCGATCAGAATGACCATCGCTCTGCCTTGTCAGATCTCATACAGTACCTGCAGCAGGAGAGGTTGGGGCCCCCCCATCAGGTGAAGATGTCGTGTAACTTAACTGTGAAGTTCCCACTCGTGGTCGATCGCAAAATGTCTGCAGAGTGAGTCCGTGTCTTCTTCGGTATCAGGAAGTAAGTCGAGTAAAACCCAATTCCCTGGTATTCTGGGGGAACACATTCTACTGATCCTCATAGTAAGGAGCTTGTTTCTTGGGTGAGGATGCTGTCATGAGAGTGGTCCCTAAAGAGGGACAGGGAGGGGAGGGTCTTGGAGGAGGTAGCATGACAAACTCGATTGTAAGCCATGGTGAATAATGTTCAACATCCATTTGTGTATTGTTATTACACTCCAAGGGTGGGTAAAGAGTGCTAAACGACCCCCAAAGGGAATAGGGTGATCGTGAGGTGGTAGGCATAGTGGTTGGTGGCTCTGGGGTTTGCCTCAGAAATATCTCTTAGGTGGAGATTGTGTCTGCGACGTCAAAGCCTGCGAAGGCGGCCCAAGAAGGTGAGGTCTATGAGTCTTTTGGCATTTCCTCCGGGGCTCATATGGTCTGAGGGTGGAAATGGGGAACCTGTAGTGTTGGGAGGATGGCAGGTGGTGGAATTTGCTCTCAACAGCAGTAGTGTAGATGCCCAGTGAACGAAGGCTGGCTCTGGAGTCCTTGAGGGTATGCAGCGATTCATTCATCTTTTAGTTAAAAAGATGAGATTAATCATAAATAACATCTTCACTGGTGTTCTTTACCTCCCTCAGGAAACCAGAAGAATGGAGCCAAGACTCCCTACGCATAACTATAGCCATGGCCCTGGAAGAGGTAGCTGGTGCATCCACGACCAATGAGAGGGCTATCCTAGCTACCAACTATAAGCACCTGAAAATGAGCCTGATCTTTTTGAGGCCGGCTACTGGTAAAATCCTCAAACTTACTGTAATTCAGAAAATCGTATTTGGCTAATAAACTTGGTATTTTTCAATCCTGAATTGAAGACTAGATGAGGAAAACACCTTGCGTCCCAAAAGGTCCAAGCGTTTGCCCTCTTTATAGGCTGGTGTAGATCAAGGGAGCTGGTGTTTGGCTCATTCAGTCGCCGCCTGGACAACCAGGGAATTTGGAAGAGGGTGTGAAAACAGGAACCCCTTGGTGGGGACATAGTAACATTTTGGGCCCCTTTGGGGGTAGCTGTGTATGTGGGAGGGGTATGCCATACTGTCCTGGCAGGCTCCAAGATAGTGTCATTAACTGGCAGTGCCATTTTGGCCAGTGCAAAGGTATGGAGGATACCCACCAGCTTATCCTATCTCAAAGTGTTTGAACAAAAAAGCCAAGGCTATGGTGTGTGTTATAGAGAAGCTTTTTCCTTATTGCTTTTTCCTTATTGACCCATAAGAGAACTGGAATCATCCCTGTTCACCAGCATTGTACATATTTTATGCATCTGAATTTATAAATGACAAATTTTGAACAAACTCCCATTGGTGTCAGTGGGGAACTTTCCATTTACTTTAATAGGAGCTGGACTGGATCAACAGATATCACTGGCTTAAATATTTGTGTTCTAATAAATAAAGTTATAACCTTTCCTACCATTTTGAAACCAAAGACAGCCATGTTTTTCCCCATTTAGGCATGCCCTCAACATGGACACTGCATATGACTTTCCTATCTCTTCAGTATGCTAATAATTAAGAGCAAGATTGTGCAACCTTGCTTATCTATTCCTAAAATGAAACTTTGTGAAACTGATCTGTCACCTGTCCTTGCTTATAAAAAAAATAGAGTTTTTGTACTACCTAGCCAGTGAATCAATACAATATTCTGCTTTGAGCCATGCTCTAAATCAGGGTAGGCAACCTATGGCATGCGTGCCAAAGCACGCACGCAATCTGGTTTTCAGTGGCATTCACACTGCCCGGGTCCTGGCCACCAGTCCCGGGGGCTCCACTGCTGACCTGGGGTACCGGCTGTTGGCCTCCTGCCAGCTGCGGTTCCATCCGCTGGCCCTGCTCAACCTGCTGCCGGCCCTGGGACCCGGCCACCAGTCCAGGGCGGCTCTGCTGCCGGCCCAGGGTCCGGCCGCCAGCCCAGGGCTCTGCAGCTGCCCCAGTTGTGGCCCACTGACCCCAGCCTGGGGCAGTGAGGAGTGCAGACAGGGGCAAGAGGGGGCACAGCTCAGCACCCCCACCTTAAAAATTGTTTCAGCACCACTGTGCTGGGATATTTTTAAGTCCTGGTTTGCTGCTTACATCACTATCACGCCACGTGGAACAGCGCTCTGCATTTGACGCTGAGATTAGAATGTACATGCAAGAACTGGAATCAGAATTTTCTGACAGATTTCAAGATTTCCAGCAATTTGGCTCAATGCTTTCTTTTCTAATTAAACCTGAAAAGTTCAACAAAAGAGACTTGGATTTGTCTGTATTTCAGTGGATGGGTGTTGAAGATTTCGAAATGCAGCTCATTCAGTTAAAAAGCTCAGAATTGTGGGCATTAAAGTTTGGAGATCTGGAGAGTTCACTTGAAGCTACCGAGAGAGATCATGGAGCCTCTATTCTGACCTGCTGGATGTCCCTGCCAGTGAAATTTAACTGTTTGAAAAAAATTGCATTTGCAATGCTTTCAGCATTTGGATCCACATACCTGCGTGAACAGGTATCTTCACACATGAAATCTGTCCTCTGTCCCTCTCTGAGCCTGTCAACAACTGATCACTCAGAAGCCTGTGTGCAGCTTAAAGTATCCAAATACGTGCCAGACATTGGAAAACTCAGCAAGGAAAAGCAACGGCAAGGATCACACTAAACTGATAAGATCTGCATTTTAATTTAATTTTAAATGAAGCTTCTTAAACATTTTAAAAACCTTATTTACTTTACATACAACAATAGTTTAATTATATATTATAGATTTATAGAAAGAGACCTTCTAAAAACGTTAAAATGTATTACTGGCACACGAAACCTTAAATTAGAGTGAATAAATGAAGACTCAGCACACCACTTCTGAAAGGTTGCCGACCCCTGCTCTAAATATTCTGTGTTAACGGAGCGATACATTCAGGAAGGCCCCACAGCCCAATCCCAAACCTTTCAGGATGGTAAAGATTGAAAACTAATATAATGTAGAAAATATTCTACAATTGTCTTCTCCAAAATACCTATAACTTTTATGTGAATGCTATATAAGTAGATTGTTTTAAAGATTAGACTGATAGGAAATCATAAATTGAATATTATGAACTCTTATGAAAGAGGCCCCTTTCCTGTACTACAGTCCACTAACAATTGCAACATCAGTAATATATGAACATACTAGTATGCACTGACCAAGATTTTAATAAATGACTAGTGATTTTGAGATTCCTTCAAAGGGCCTAATTTTTAGCAAGTATGGAACATTGCTAATATTTGTAGAACATTGCATAATATTTGTAGAAAAATGTTCCATATTGTAACTAGCTGGAATATTACGTAGAGCTCACCTCAAGTCTTTAATCTGTAGCAATAAGTATGATGCATACCTGATATATAATAGCAATTATTTCACAATAAAATATACAATACAATAAAAATTACAATAAAAATAAAGGGAAACTCTGAGAGAATGTGTGACTGAACTGTGACTCCATTCAAGGGATTATTCAAAGATTTACGTATTTTATGCATTATAAAAAATATAGGATTTCTTAGGATATTATCAACAAAGGAGAAACCAAATTTTTTTTAAACTTGAGTTTCACTCATTGCATTATTAAATTCAATTTTATTAGCCTAAATCTTCTGGGAAGGATCTTATTTTAATAATGCATAAAAGGTTTGTCTTCTAGTTGGATGGTGGCTTTTGATTGATACTTAATGTAATCTGTAATTACTAAAGCAGCTCCTGTGTTGGCCAGTGTGTTAAGGTCACTGGAAAGCTATACTCTATAGTACTTGGTGTACAAGAACATCCTTCTGGTGATTGATGTCTACACCCTATGGAAGTATTTTAATTTTGTCCTTGAAGCATGTCTTAAGAAATGCTGTCCACATGTATTCTTCCCTGTCGAGCATTACACGGTATTTAGTTAGGAACCTGTAAACAGCTTAAGGACTATGCCTTTCTGACAGTGGTAATACGTCTCCTCTGGATTTCAAATTTGGTTCCCAAGTCTTCAACCAAGTAGCATACATACCTGTTAACAACTAGAAATAGCTGGTTTAAAGACAGATCTCCAACAATGATGACCAAAGGGGAAAAAAAACAACCACCCCGTTGGTAAATCACTGAGTTGACTACCAGATTCCAATGAGTAGCGTTCACTCTTCACAGTCAAACATGTCATTCAAGAATAATTTCTCAATGGCACAACCAGCTCCAATGTCTGTCCTACATTTTGATACTGATTTGATGCACCAACAAGAGTTTAGCCAAGCTAAGTAGTTGCAAAAGAAAAAGATTATGTGAACAGCAACGGAACAGTGGTTTGTTTTTTTCCTAAGCACCTGTCTTTCCATTTGCCTCAGCATCAAGATGGAAAAAAATTTAGGCCCTCTCTACATTTTGAAAAATCTGCTGTGTTGCAAGAGCTGGTTACAACAAGGTAGAGTTGACATTTGTTATAACATAATTCAATCTTGCAGTTATCCTGCTTTAATCGCATTCTGAACCAGGCAACACTCTGGGCAAGGCTGTAGTATAATTCAGGAATATGGTTAAAAGATGGTTTGCACCCATCTATGCTGCAAGACTAAACCATATTTCAAACATGTTAGCCATTACAGTTTTGTAACCAAGTCCTACAACACAGAGTTTCATCGTGTAGGGGTGACCATCAATTCAACAGACAACTCTATGGCATTGTATGGCATATACAATGTTAGTACCACTGACTGATAAACTTCAGTGTGGTAGAAAAACACCTGGAAATATGCCAGTCCTGCAGTATGTTGTGAAGTCCTTTTAAGAGCCTGGAATACCCAGCACTATGTGAGCTTTGGTATTTTCAGTGTTATGTACAATCATGATGCATGGAATAAATATTTCCCCAAAAGAATTTACCATAGAATCAATAATTTGACCACTAGTTCATGTTTCTGTTCTTGAAGAGGGTATGATGCTCTTTGGCTTTATAGAGGTCATATGAGACTTTTGTCCATAAGATACAGTTATGCTATTGTGAGGAATAGCCTTTCCCGAGGGCAAAGAAATTGGCTATTTTTAAAAGCTTATTAATGTTCATGTATTTTAATTGTATTTATTTCATTTTGTTAGAATAACAATTTCCATTTAAGCAGAGATGTTAACTATATATTTTTCATCAAATTAATTTGTCATAAAATGTAATTTATGATTAATTGCAAGGCATATCATTAATTTTTCATCAATTACTTCCAATGAAAAATGGTTTGTACAATGTGTTTTTGCACAATGAATCACGCATAGAAAGGCCAACAGAAAAAGCATTTTCATCAAAACGACTGTCCTTACACCACAGCCAATTATGTAGCCAGTGCTTCACTGGCTGAGCTATAAGAAAGGATCCTCTCTCAGAACATGCCCCCTGAATGTCAGAAAGGCTGCACAAGGGGTGTTGTTCTCCTCCAGACTTTCTAGGTGCACAAAATACCTACATTTTGCATCTCCTAATGCAAGCAAAACAGGATCTTCTCTCCAGGCAGCCCCTGGGAAGGCCCCTTTGCCCATTACTCTGGATACAATTTTGTCATGGTAAAATTAAACAAAATTCATCAAACTGTCATGGTAAAAATGTACAAAATCAGGATAAAGTCATGGCAGAGCTGATGCCTGGGCCCCCCACGGGTGGCTTACACCAGAGCCCGAGCCCCACTGCCCAGGGCTGACCATCCGAGACCCCCTGCCCAGGGCTGACAGCCCAAGCTCCGCCACCTGGGGCTGAGGGCTGACAGTCCCAGCTCCGCCACCAGCGCTGACAGCCCAAGCCTGAGTCTCACCACCTGCAGCTGATAGGCCCAGCCCCGCCGCCCACAGCTGAAGGCCCCAGCCCTCCCCCCCCTCGCCCCTGCAGCTGACAGCCCCACCACCTGGGGCTGAAACCAAAGCAGTCTCAGAGAGCAGTTAAAGTCAAGGAATCTGTGACCTTCATGACCAGATCATCTCTTTACCCATTGCATCCTGACCAGTGACCCTTGAGTCCAGCGCTCCCCTACTGCTGCTTCCACATCCCTGTTACTGGACCCTCTCTACTACCATGTAAAGTTTTCTACTTGTAAATTATAAGCACATGTGTTTTTGATATATACGTTTTATATAGTTATATATTTTCTATTATAATTTTTATATGTACAATCTTTGCAAGCAGTAGTTCTGGCTGAAATTTTCAAAACCATCTAGGGATTTTAGGATGTACAATTCCCACTGAAATTAAAATGAGTTGTGCATCTAAATCCCCTAAGTGGTTTTGAATATCTTAGCCTATACATATAAAAGTTAAGCATTTAATAGTCTACCAGGGGAACACTGGATACGTCAGTAAATGGGGAGGAGAAAGTATCTGCCTAGAACTTAAAGCATGGGATGGAAACTGGCTGAGGGTCTTGGAAGAAGAACTGGCTAGAAAGCAGCGCTAGGGAAAACAGGGGGCCAGGGAAGCAGTAATATCTGCTCTGTTTAAAACTTTTCACTCCCGTTGGAGAAAGTTTTAAATGACATTTATTTTTTCTCTGCTCAGCACTCAAAGCTTTCAGTCTACCAGGCTCCTGCAGTTTCATACGAAAGTGCCAGACTGAGGAAGCTGTAGCATCAGTAAAGCTCTTTCCACCAGGCTTGCAAAGTTTTAAAGGGAGATGATACAATAATTTGACAAACTCTGCAGCACCCTCACACCCATCTAGACCCTCTCACTAGCCCTTCAGCAAGTTTCCACTTCTGGTTCCCCAGCCTAAATATGTATTATTTTAAACACTAGGAAATTCCACCATACAAAAACATCATTAACTTGGAGTTGAGGTTTCCCAAGCATTTTTCCTTACAACATAAGCTCTGAAAAGGAAGGAAATCATATGTTAAGGCAGCACTCACACGCAGCACAGCACCAGTCTTCAGGCATTAGCCTACTACCATCATGACACTCAGTCACTCCAACACACTAACAACCTCTCTCATACATTCACTTTCAGATCACCAATATTATCACCCTCAATACACATATCAAAGATCTGAAAACATGTTCATGTCCTGTTTTTAGAAGCATGAAATTTTTTTAATATTTAGCTGTCCTGGTTAAGTTTCTTTCTATAAAACAGAGATCCCAATTCAGTAAGCCAGTTTCAGGCTAATTTTTCACTGAAGTCCATAGGTGTTTGCATGAATAAAGAATGCACGAGCAGGATCCCAGTTTGCATTTCCCGATATTTATCATTCATTCTGATTGCTCCAGATGTACAGAGATTGATTGTATTATGGGCCTCATCCTGCTCCCATTTAAGTCAATTAGAATTCTGCCACTGACCTCAACTGTAGAATTGAACTCCATAATTTAGGATGAAGGAAAGTAAGTCATGTAAATGCAACTTTTCAAAATTTTCAACATTTACCATTATCATGGCAAATCCCAAAGGGACATGGCCGCCTTGCAAATCAAGTACCACCCAGATCGATCTCTGGCAAGGTGCCTAAGGTGATCAGTGTATTTATGCCCATCAATCACAATCTTATTGCACCACTGAAGCTTTTGATGCTCATGTGGTCAGCAGCCATGTAGTGGCATTCCTTGGTACACACTTCAGAATTCTTTGGTCTTCCAGTCTAATATGTCCATACTAAGAACACCACCGAAACAGAGCTAGTATTGATGGAGGCAGTTGCTGGGTTTGGCTTCAAATATCCACATTTCTTATCTTGTCCTGCAAGTTGGCATGGAGCAGCTGACAAAGATAACAAGAATTGAAAACATCAATCCAGTGTTCTTCAGCCTCTCTCAACACCCAGATTTCAGTTCCATACAACAGAGCTGGTATAACCATGGTTCTATAGATCTGTGGCTTCATAGCAAGCTCCACAGCAAGGACATCCCCACAGAAGCCGCTGAAGGACCTGAAACATGGCAGCAGCTGCTGACACACAAGCATCCACATCTTTCGAGTATCTTCCAGTACTGTCTATGACACTGCCCAAATATTTGACAATACCACATGCTTGATGTTCCACCCAAATTAGTTAATACTAAACTGGTTGTAATTTAGAGCTGGAGACGGTTTTATGGTAATGGTCAGGGACTTAGTTATAATACGATGAAACTGGCAGAAGCAGGCTGATTTAACTTTCACCAACTATTATTAAACATACCTATAAGAACACAGACCCCTAAAACCAGTCTCATTTCAGCTGAATATTCTTGATTTTTCCTTTTAGACTAAAACTTGACTATATGGGAGCTCGACTACATGGGAACTTCTTCCTTTATTCACAAATTGCCAATTAACTAGGTTCACTGCAACATTATCCAAACATTGATGGTAAGCTTATATTCATTTCATATTTATTAAATGAATGGCCCAGCCTGGTGAGAGGCTGAATCCTTTCAGCTCCAATCCTAGACAACTTTGAGTACATTTTTATGCACCTCCTAATCCACACTGACAGTGATCTACGTGCTTCAGGGGGACAGCTACATTTAAATTGTAGATGAGAGCCAAAATAATTTATTATAATAACAATCAATTCATCTTAACTCTCATCTTAAACTTAAACTTGCTGCTACACCAACAAAGATGTGTCACACTTCCAGAGTAATTGCACCTGTACTCCTCCAGGTACCATTCCAGGAGTTCCCAGTCAGGTCTCCTGCCATTACTTGACTCCAAGCAGGGACTCTTGTCCTTTCTGATTGGGGATTTTAAAACTTCACAGCCCCCTGACATACACTGTGATATCTGCAGCAAGCTAGTCTCCTGACAGCCAGTGCCTGTGTGTTGCTTTCTCTCCAAGTACTACGAACAGTGTATTGCCACCAGTTATAAGTTGCCACACAACTCCTTTCTAAGCAAGCACATTTATTCTTAAGGTAAAAGCACTACACAGAAAACACACACAAAACCAATAAACGTTCCTATACACATGCTAAAAGCTGCCAGAGATCACCCATCAGTTTTATTGGACCACTAGTAGGTAGGACTGGAGTGCTCCCTAGAACAGAAAGTCCTGTCCATTTGCTGGATCTGAAAGAAGGCCCTGAGCCAGTTTAAATCCAGCCTTTTTTGTATCAAAAACCCTTTCTTTCTCTGTTGATCTCTGGAAAACCTAGTTTGAAACAGCATATGCAAGCCTACCCATTAGGGGGTACCTCTCTAAAGGTGTTTACAACCTAAGTGATTCACCTTAATCACACCCCACTGTTTTTGGTTCCTGGGGGTGCTGCACACAATCCCTGGCCCACAGTGATACATCAACTTAATACAATATGGTCCCCAAAGGCATTGCTTGTGGTTGCAGTATCTGTCACAAGATGGAAACTAAACATATTCTTGGTCATATCTAATGAAAGAGCAGAGTGTGTTTAAACAATGCTTTGTTTAACTACTAAATAACATTTTAGCACATAGAAGCCAACAAACCTCTGCCCTTTAGTGAGTCTTATGATTGTCTACACTGAAAAATGAGTTTTGTTGTGCATGTCAGCTGTGTTGCATCATTGTCCTCTACAAACTGCAACAGCCGCTAGAAACCGGGCAGCAAAACAACTACAAACTTTTCTGCTTAATCAGATCAAGATCAGACATGTCCTAGTCTGTAGGTTTACCTTTTAACTATAAATAAAAACACAGTAAGATCAACATAAGTACACAACAAAATTGCTATTTAATACTGCAGTGAGTATCCCAGTTTGCCTGTAACGCCCCTACTGTAATCTCTGATAATTTCTTGGGAGCAGAATCAAAGGGCTGCAGTACGTGACTTCAACACCATAAAAAAATCCAGCCAGAATAAATGGAGAACACACAAAAACAGCTATTTTCTGGCACTCTATTTAAAAGGAAGAGTTAAATTAATACATGAAAAGATCCTAGCAGCCACAATTTGTCTGAGTTATTAACTGAACACTTTCTTGGAAACATGTAGATAAAGAGGTGTACCTTAGAGAATTTGAGATAAGAGTGAAAGGAAAGGGAGAGAAATCAGCAGACTTTTGCCTGTTCACTCCCTTAATTGTCATGTTAAGCTTGTGCAAAGCTTCCTAGAGAAGCATAATATGAAATTGTAACTAGAACGTAAGCTGATGGTACAGAAGATAAAAACTTCAGAATTATACTTAAACATACTTATCTTTAGACACAGAAGAGGACATAAAAGCAGCTGAACAGCATAAAGCTATTCTAAAACAAGACAAATGTATACTTTATGTGTTATAAGCAGTTCAAGATGCTTCTTGTGATGAAAAACATGGACTGTATGGTAGACATACTTAGTTAAATATAGTAGATCCCATGATACAGTTCTTTAAAATAATATAAAAGAATATTAGTATGATGGAAGGAGTGATGCAATTCTGCTCTTTAGAAGGCTATTAGGCTGAAGGAAACAGAATTAAGTGCAAATATGGTAGCCTGATGGGTTTGTACTGATCCTGAGAATTTGCTGTTAGAAGGTATGTTCACATTATGGAAGGCCTGGCCTCAAAAAATAATATGGGTGTATTGAGTTTTTACTCTGGGTCAGGGGGATTAAGAGAATAATATAATTAGCACTTTTCATCTGTAGATCTCAAAAGAAGGTAACTATCATTATCCCCATTCTATGGATGGAGACACCAAGAAGTTAAGTGCCCCAGGGCACAACGGGACTCAACAGAATAGCTGGGACTAAACCCTACATTTCCTAATTTCCTGTCCTATCCTCTGTACCATACTTTCCCCCTCATAAATCACAGCAAACCATTCAACAGTACGATTCACTTGACCCAGATATGCATCAAAAAGAAACAAAATCTTAGAGAAAAAATATGCCACCAATACAATATTATCACTTCTGTGAATGATCCATAATTCAGTATATTATCACCACACAAGAGTCTGGTCATCTTCTCAATAAAACTGCTATTCTTGACATCTGTTGTCTGCTCAGAACATTAATTATTACAATAACTCATGAGAACTTTTGAAAATTTTATAACTGAAAATCAATGCTGTGAAGTGGTTGTAACTTTGGGCAACAGACAGTTAGACCACTCACTCTCACACCTGACATGACTGACATTCACACTTGCAGAGCAAACCAGGTATTTCACAGAATCAAAGAGTGAAATTATTTAAACAGTAAAAGAAATTGAAACATATTATTATATATCTGCATTGGCTTAATTTTTCAATTTTTTCATATTTAAGTACTAAATAAAGTGACCTGATTTTCAGAAATGTTGAGCAATAAAAAAATCACTGAAGTCAATGAGAGCTGCAGGTACTCAGCACTTTCTAAAAATCAGGTTATTCATATTTTGGTACCTAAACAGAGATTTAGGAGCTTAACTTTGGGTACACAGGTTTGAACATTTTGGCCATTATCTATTTAGGTACATGGTATCCGAACAAATTATGAAACATAATGAGTGAAATCCTGCCCTCTTTGAAGTCAATGGGAGTTTTGCCATTAATTTCAACAGAGCCAGGATCTCAAACTCTTACATCTCAAGGTAAATCCTAAAGTTAAAGGTCTAGAAATCATATTCTCCACCTTGAGTGGTAAGCACATTTTGCACATTTTCTAAGCACAGTGCAAACTATGAAGCGTAACTGATATCTGAGACAAAACTATTAACCATCTTGCTTGCAATCAGGTGAAGGTGCTCAAACAACACTCCTTAGTCTTTTACAAAGCTTAACGGAAGTATATATTAAAATATATGCTTATTCCATACTTGCTCGGGAATGAGGTTTCACAGTGGTGTCCTGCTGCAAAGCTTAACAAACATCCTTCTAATCAGTATAAAAACGAGGAACCTGCAACAATTGCAATTGCAGACTGCAATTTCACTGTAACCCCTTTTTGAGTTGGAAAACAATCACAATCATAGCATATCAGGGCTCATATAAATTGTTTCACTTTAAATCTACAACTGTAAATGATCATTTTAAGAATAGTTCTATTTCACACTATTGATATTTTCAGACTTGTACATTAGGTTGTGTAATGTGTTGAATATTTGTGTTGGGTTTTTGCTACAGGTGAATGGATGTTGCCATCTACTGTTCAAAAAATATATGATAGATCAGCCAAGACCTATACAGTACAGCTAGGACAAACTTGCTTCGTAGCACTGATTTTAAAAGTAAAAACAAAGGCTTATAAAGTTATAGGAAATAAACTAATTAAATAGAAATCTGCATAACTGTACCATTCTCCTGGACAAAAGGGAAGAAAAAAAATAGTTCTGCTCCTAAACCATTATTATATTAGGGGCTAATACAACTAAGAGCTGAATGTCCAAGGTTGCTTTTTTTTGTGCACATAAAACTGGGTACTCTTAATTACCATTGACTTCAAAAGCTGAAACCCCACTGAAAAAGATAATTAATTTTAAGATAACCTGAGTCCTGATCCTGAACTTTTATTTTTATTATGTTTTGTTAGCGGCAAACAATGATCACATAGGAAACAATTCATCCCTGTGCTGTCTGTACAAAGCTTACACACTACTAAAGTCTCTCAAAC
Organism: Eretmochelys imbricata; assembly: GCF_965152235.1. Classification (NCBI taxonomy): domain Eukaryota; kingdom Metazoa; phylum Chordata; order Testudines; family Cheloniidae; genus Eretmochelys; species Eretmochelys imbricata. The sequence continues at coordinate 17,185,928 of NC_135580.1, read as the reverse complement.
ATGCATAGACCTGGTTGGTACTCTGTACAAGGATGAATTTCACCCATATAGAGGAAACTTGGTCTAGTGGCCTGGGCAATAGTAACTCCTGAGTTCTAATACTGGCTCTAGGACTGACTTATGTGGCATCAGGCAAGTCTATGAATTCTCTGGGGACAACATCCAGGCCCCACTGAATTCAATAGGAGTTTTGTGTTGAATTCAATGGAGCCAGGATTTCACTAAGTTTCAGTTTTCCCCTCAGTAGAGCAAGGACAATACTTATGTTTGCAGAGCACTTTGAAGACAGAAGTTGCAAGGTGTTATAAAGATACAATAGTATTTTTATTTTATTTTACTTAATTTCAATCGGCTAGAGTAAAAGCATTTAAGTAATTTCATTATTTTTTGTTGCAAATTCACATTTGTCCAAATAACATCTAGACAGTAAATACGGGGTTAATGAAAGACAATGTAATTAGGTAATTCAAGGACCAAAACAAAACAAACAAAAAATCCAGCAATCCACAGAAAAAAGATTAATTTGAACTGTGAGAACAACCTGCACAGCTGATAGCATAATGGACGTACCGGAACCAGAGAATTCTTGAGCCTTTGAATGACACATCCATCCTTCTGGCTTCAATTTTCTAAATCAAGCGTGTCAACTTGAAAATGCAGATCTTTGCAAAGCAAAAAGGGATATATAAATATGAAAAGCCAGTATGTGTTTCAGTTCCTATTTTTATTAATTATGCAGATTTGATTTAATAACATTTTACATATAAAGATTATTTCCAAAAATCAATACAATGGTTAAAAAAGCTACATCTCTCCCATTGCTGATTCGTATCTGTATATCTGACATCACATCTACATTTTAGAAATGTCCATGTACCCTTAGATTAGTGTATGAACAGGACTACGTTAAATTCTTTTAATGTTTAGCCAGATTCATCAGTATTTAAAACAATCTTTAAATAAAACAATTCTTCATTCTTTGATATTATTATTTTGACTATTATTCCTCATCAGGACACTTTTTTGTTTGTTTCACAAGTAAGACCAAGCTGTTTTGTTAGACTTAATACTGTAGTTCAGTTTAAACTCTACCTTAATTTTCTTATACAACCACATAAATATTCGGGTTTTTTTAATATATATATTTTATTGGAATTTTCTTTAACTATAATAAATAATATTAATAAGCAGCCCTTATAAAATATTTTTAAAGCATAGATCTCACTGTTAGGTATGGTCTACACAAAAAGGTGTACCAGTTTACCTACTAAGGATGTGATTTTATATCGATTTACCTTAACTGGTACAACTTTAAGTGTGGACACCACTTTTATATGAGTTAAACTTGACTTATATTGGTTTAGCTTGTGTCAGCAAATTTACAGGCACACACTAAACCAATATAGCTAATTTTAAACCAATAGGAGAGTTCACACATGCACACAAACAAGTTGCAGCAGTTTAACTGAATTTTAGCTAAACCTGTGCAGCTTCTGCATACAGATAAGCCCTTAGGTGGTTATGTATTATTATTCATATTTTACTGATAGGGGAACTGAAGTTATGTGACTTGACTGAAGTCACAAAGCCAGTGGCAGACCCAGGCATAGAAAGTAGGTCCCCTGTCTCCAGTCTAGTGTTCTATCCACTGAACCACAGACAAAACCAAAATACATATTGAAAAACATGCAGCTGAAAGAGCATATTAAAAATAGAGGGGGAAATGTGCATACTTTTATGTCTCAAACTAAACAGCACATATACGTTCTTCAGGGCCATCAAGATTCATTTTATTGTAGCATTTTCAGGTCTTCAGTTTGAGACATTCCTGCTGTTTTTACTGTTCTTTCTATATTATTGCATTGTTATTCTTCCTACCTGATGCACTTCAGCAAATTTACCATTTTTATGCAAGTGGGCTGAGGGGCTGCTTCTAAGAAATTAACATGCTTTTACCAGACCAAACGACACCTTTGGGCAGCATCTCCTCCAAACTCCCCTCTTTCTAACCATTCCTCCCACACTAACCTATTTGAATAGTAAATTCTTTTTTTTTTTAAATTGAAAACAACAAAGGCCCAGTTTGATCCTGCATGTGACAGAAACCCACAGAGGGAAAGAAATGCAATGGGGTGCCTATCACAGAGTTTTCTCCAAATTCTTTTACTGGGAACTGATGTCTCAATGCCTCAGAACCTGCAGCCCGTTCAAGAACCACACAGCTCTTGGGAGATACATGGGAGGAGAGGGCCCTCTGTGCAGCACTCTGCACTTGCAAACTAACTCTCTGATCCCTTTCCTCCTCCAGCTCCTTGGCAGCAGCACTGCCACTTCCACTGTCCTGAAATAGGAAAGGGGTGACCCACCGCATAGAAGGTCTCTGAAGGAAATTTAACAGCCCCAGGCTGTATTTTCTTACAGATGCTCCACAGGGATGGTGGAGTGATGGAGAACATTTCCCACAGCCTGCCCTCTAGCCACAGCATCTCCCTGCCACTATGGAGAATACGCCAAGGTAAAAAGAGGCACAATACCAAAGGCAGCTACCCATCTGCCTGAAGTGGAACTTCCATGCATAAATCACTGGCACAGTGGGGCCATGTTTTAAAATTAAATCCTAACATGATGCAAACCTTATGTAAGCAACTTCATAACCTTATTGTATGTAAATCCTCCTTTTCTCCCCTTGAGTGATGTTCTCTCTCCTTGTATCACATCATGTCATACCTATCCTAGATTATGAGGTCCTCGAAGCAGGGATCATGTCTTTATTCTTTTTACCCACAGCACGTGTACATGTGGCACTGTACACAAGTGTTAAATAAGTCATGTTATGCTTTAAAAAAATAATTTAAAATTTGAAACATGTAATGAAGCAAGGGATGACACGATTGCAGACCTGCTTCCCCAAGCTGCTCACTCTCACAGGGGCTGCTGCTTGGTACCAGTTGAATTTCATCAAGGGGAGAACTATCAAGTGTGAATTCCTTCACTTTCTGTGGTGGCTGCCACTTACAAATAGTTTTAAGCTCTTAAGGCAAAAACTTGCTGAGAGCTTGAGTTATTTTGATTCCTGAAAAGCCACAGCAGTGCTCTTTCGAATCATTTCTGTGGTAAAGCACTAGTGTATCTGGGAAGGCAGCACAACCACAATAGCTGAATCTTCCCCCTGATTATTTTTTTTTGTAGAATCATCAGTAGTAACACCCCAAGGCGGCCATCTCGCACAAAATTTGGCTTGCTGCCGTACAAACCAATAGAAGTAAAATTGGAGTAATATACTCCCCAGTTTCACAAAGACCTAAGTTCCCTGAAATTTGTAAATAATTTGTATCTCCACTAAAATGAGGTACACAAGGAATAGATTTGGCCCAGTGTTATTTTCATACGCCGGACTGGAAAACCAAATTAAACATAGTAAGAGTAGGAGCCTAAGAATTTTAAAAAAATTGAGGATAATGAACTATGTAAAATTTCCAATTTTATTTAAAGTTGTTGAAAACAATGTTATCCTCTTCCCTTCTGTGGTCTGCAAAGCTCCTTTCTTTCCCTTGCTGTTCACAATGCCACAGGAGAAGATCATGTGGTGGTGGATGGTGGTATCAATATGCAGACACACAATTCTAGATCTTTTTACTAGTCCATAAGGACCATTTCTTAGCTATTAAATTGTCTAGCCAACATTTTTATGTTGGTGAGATAGCTGACAAACTCAAACCAAGTGATTTTCAGAGCCAAGTGGGAGTATTTTCAGGGATTTTGAGAGTACCCAATTATTCAGGGAGCACATCCCTGCTGGCTAGCCAGATGGGGAAAGGGAGAGAAGCAACATTCAAGGGAAGGTCTCTTGACTGCTTTCTAGAGATCCTGCAAAAGCAGTCAACTCCAGCACATGCTTGAGGCTCACTCATTTCTCTAATATAAAGATCTCACCATACTCATTGCCACTGCCATCCCTAGGCTAGCCAACAGCAATGCACACACAACTGAGCTTTCCAGGCACAGGATCTGGAGGCTTAAATCATTGCAGCACATGGCTGATCTTTCACTCCTTTGAATAGGAATTACATCTACCTCTGCAAGCTACAAGTAACAAAGCCTACCATCACCTAGGCCCCAAGTACTTGAACAATCACTTCTTGCCCTATTCATTTTAATTTATAAAACATCCTGCCCAACCAATAAATCAACCCAAGGGTTGTTTCTTAGGCATTAGGTCCTGGTCAGACTGGGACTTTTCCAGTCAAGTATATTTAATTGTGGACTTTTTTCTCCAATTTCACCTTAGATGGTCCTAGGGCATTTGGCAGGATTCACTTGTTTCATCCGGAGCCTTCTTTCCATCCAGTTTTGGCACTTCCATCTTCCTTTCCCCTACCTTGACTAATGGCACGTCTAGAGGTAATTATTTCATCTAGTGCTAGATTTGTCTGACAAAAAGGCATGTTAAACATAAGACTGAACATATGTACCGTGAGCTATTCCCTGCTTACTTTTAACTTGCAGGAGAATTGAAAGGAGAAAAAAGAGAGAGGTTTTTTGCAGAGGGGATTCCAACTATTCAGAGACATGGCAGAGACATGTTTAGTTTCTTGGGAAGTAAGCATCTTATAGCAATGAACATAGTCAAGCAAGGACTGACACTTGTGTAGTTTCAAGTAGGAACCCCATACAATTCTATTTAATTGCTGTCAAAGAGGGGTGAGGGAGGGAGAGGCTTGAAGGACAGAAGGGTAGGAACCGTCACTTGAAAATATTTTACTTTAGGATGTTTTGTTGTGTGTGAAGTAAACTTGCCTTCTCTTTGGTTAGCTGCAAGTCCCAAAAGCAATATTTGATAGATGTTAAGCTAAAGTTATAGATGAGAAAACAAAAGATATTCCTAACTTATCAAATAAAAATGAGTAAAGCGGTTACTTTGAACTAAGAAACTGGACCACAGGACAATGGTAAAGGGTTGTAGAGCTTTATATTTTTAGTAAGAACAAATTCATTAGAACTGTTATACATACAAAACAGGAAGATGTGTTTTCTTTTACCAATCCACAAGACACACACATAGCTTTCTTACTTTTCCTTTGGAAACGTAGCATGTATTTTCCCCACTCACTCCACTCTGCCTTAGTCTACCCTCATTTTACATTAAAGAAAGAAAACAGCCACTAGGTGGTGCTGGTCAAACATCAATTTAGTAAACTGCAGCTATATGATGCAGTTAGGCCCTGCACCGAGTTTTAGGCCTGGTCTACACTTAAAATGTAGGTTGAGATAGCTACTCACTTAGGGAGGTGGTATTCTCACACCAAAAGAAAAACCCCTTCCATCGGCGTAGGCTGCATCTATATTTTGGGGTTATGCCAACACAGTATAGCCCCATAGTGTAAACATGGCCTAAGATACACATTCATCCAAAATATGATCCTAATACTTTAGTTGACTTGGTTATAGCAATCACATGGATGTGAAAAATTCACAGCCCTCAGAGATGCAGTTAAGCCAACCCAAGGCCCAGTGTAGACACGTGAGGCTGACAAAAGAATTCATCTTTCAGCTACCCCCTCTCAAGGGGATAGATTTACTACAACAGCAAAACTCCTGTTACTGTAGCATCCACACTACAGCAGCACAGCTGCCACGCTGCTTGCAGTTTCCACGGTATGCATCCGATGAAGTGAGCTGTAGCTCATGAAAGCTCATGCTCAAATAAATTGGTTAGTCTCTAAGGTGCCACAAGTACTCCTTTTCTTTTTGCTGCTTGCAGTGGAGACATACCCTAAGCAAAACCCAGGCTCTGTAAGAAAGAGGTAAACAGAAGACAAGCCTGAACACCTTCGACACCCTCCTTATGCCTCCCATTGCACAACCCAGGACATTATTTATAGACAGTTTTCCTTTGTGCTTGTCTAGTCAGGACTGTGGCATTTCTCCCACAATTAGCCTCCATGTCAGTGATACTTAGACCTCAGTGATTCAAAGAACCAAATTAGCAATCAAAAGAGCCACTGTAGTGTGAATTCATTGTTTCATTTACAATAGTACTATATATTCATATTTTAAATACAGATAGAGTATTTCCACAGAAAATGACTGACCACGTATTTTATCAACTGCAATTGGTTAACATTGTAAAAGCATCCTGATAGATTAATAACTTAGATTGCTTCATAAATTAAATCAGTTTAATATCACGAGCCTGTATCACTGCATGTATGTCTGAGTTGCAGCACTCAAAAAAATACTAAAAGTCTTGTTTAACTATACATGGCAAGACTGATGGGCCAATGAGAGGAAATTAACTCTCAGCCTGACGTTTTTTTATTATTCCTGGACAAAAAGAGGCTTCTCCTCTAAGAGAGGCTGAACATTCAAGGCTCCAGAAGCCCTGCTCTTGTTTTTACCTGCAGCTCTCCTCTTGGATCCAGGAAGTCCACAGATAATGAAATTGGGTCTCTGTGGGCCACCCTTCTCCCAACAACCTCTTTACCATGCTTTGACCCTGCTACTCCCCCAACCACACACACCCCCCCCGCGCCAACCTGTGTTCCTTCTTGCCATATTCACGCACTACCAAGCATGGAGAGTCACAGAGCACAGCCCTGTGTGCCGGGGGGCCGCCAGAGGGGGAAGAGTAACAGATCATGGGTGTCGGGGGAGTGGGGGGGCACAGAGCAGGACCCTGTGCATGTGTTGGGGTCTCAGAGCAGGACCCTGGGAGAGGTGGAGTTCCAGGGGCAGGTTGGGGGGGTCAGAGAGCAAGGCCCCCACCATGTTGGGGGACACTCACAGACGGGGTGGGGCCGGGGTCACGCAGTGGGGCCCCGGGCGTATGTTGGGGGGGGCAGGGCGCCGGAGGCGAGCGTTTGGGGGAGGGCGGGGGTCACGGAGTAGGGCCCCGGGCACGTGTTTTGAGGGGGGCGGGGAGAGAACAAAGCGGGGGTCTTAGGAAACCGCTCGCCCGTCGTTGGGCAGCGCAGCGGAGCAGTCTCCTCACGGCGGACGGAGCCCGGGGCAGATTCGCGCGGCTGCAGGAGACGGGCCCGCCTCCGCTCCCGACTCGGCGTGTCTGAGAGCAGCTCCGACCGCGGGCCCCACAGCTCAGGGGAGGGCGGTTGCCTGGGGCTGCCGCTCACGTTTGCTCTCCCGGCCGACTCGCCCGGGACCCGCCCTTCCACCCCGGCCGCCCCCGAGGCTGACAGAGACGAACTCTTCGCGGCAGCAGTGGCGCGAACCGGCTGACCGCGGCCTCACCAGGGCGGGGCGGCGGGGACTTCGCTGGCGGGTCCCACCACCGGCCCAGGTCGGCGTGGGAGGGGAGGACCCCTCGCTGACGTTTTTTGGTTGGTGTCTCCGCCCGCTCCCCCCGGCCGCTGAAAGTCAGCGAGTAAAACAGCGGCCGGCTGCGGCGGGGAAGGGGCCACGTTAAACTTAGGGTTAGAAAAACTGGGGCCCCCCCCCGCGCCGCCGTTCGAGCCCGCCCTGCAGCGGATCTTATATACCCTCCACCGTCCTGCCCTCGCGCATGGATTGGCTAGCGAGAGTCTCCTCTGTTTCCATTGGCTTGGCGGGCCGCAGAGGGGAAACGGTATCGCTCGCGGGAGATTGGAAATGCCTGACTCCGCCCACAAGCAAACCACGTGGCTTAAGAGTCTCTTTTCTGTCTCTCGCCTAGCCCAGTTCTAGCAGCAGTGCTATGTAAAGTGGCCCGCTTATAGTGTTCTTATCTCACCTGCTCCATAGTCACAAAAGTCACATGGCCAGGAAACCCGTTCTGTTCTCCTCCCAATTACCCCCACAAAACCCACACACTCCAATGGCCCCACATCGCTACGGCCAGAGAGGCTATTGTCTCTTCAACATAGGCATCAAATCCACCTGGCCAGAGTTCTCTCTTCTACCTATTTTAGGGAGAATTTTCCCTAATGAGGCAGGCGCTTGGGCTGACCTTAGTTCCAACCAAAGGAAAACAAAGTGGATCTCTTTATTTTGTGGTCATAACGCAAAAGAAAGGAGTTTCTCGTCTGTAAATATCTCTCTTCCAACTAGGTCTCGCTAGAAAAATAATCTACCAAATATGTGCATAATAACATTGCAATGGCCTGTGTCCCTCATTTATTTCCTGCTCAATATTACATTTTAGTAATGGAAATGTCTGTTAGAAAGTGTGGGGATATTACACTTATACATACATTCAGTAATAATGGGATAAGATTTAAAAAGCCGTTGTTGTAAAATTGTCACTTTCATCTACTTCACTTGTTTTCCGCACTGTTGTGTCCTTGTGTAAAGAACTCTCTCACTAGAAATCCAGAACATTTTATACATATTCATAAAGATATATTCTAGAACAAGCACACCCAGAGTCATGATTTTTATTAGTCTTTCACCAAATACTACAGGCATAGGCCTCCTAGAGTTTTGAGGTTACTATAATTTGAGGTTCTTTTCTTTCCCACAACACTTTCAGTTAGATCCTTTTAAAAACAACTGGATTTCAGAAGCATTTTCTATGCACTATGTTAGGCCCAATTTCCCTGTACTCTGCCATGGTAATCCACATTTGCTGGAAGGCAGAGAGGGAGGAGAGGATGGAGCCCCCCATCCAAACAGAGAACTTCCTGTCAGGGGGAGCCATGACCTTCACCTCAGTGTCACTGGGGACCATGCGGTTTAACTCTTTGGTTACACGCTCAGCCAGGCCAGGGAAGAGGCTGGAACCACCAGACAGGATTATGTTGGAGTAAAAGTTGGTCCTCAGGTCAATGTCACACTTCATGATGGTGTTGAAGCAGAGCTTGTCAATCCCTGGGGCCTCTATGCCAATATTAGATGGGCAGAAAAGGGTCTCAGGGCAGCGGAACCTTTGATTTTGGACTTTAATAACCTGCCCATCAGGCAGCCTGTAAGATTTCTCTACTTCCCTTGGATTCTTAGCCATCTCCTCTTCTGGATACAGACACACATAACACATGTTCTCCTTCATGTCTCGTACAATCTCCCTTTCAGCTGTACTGACCAGGGAGACACCACTCTCTTTAAGGATCCTCATCAGGTAGTCTGTAAGGTCACGGCCAGCCAGGTCAAGCCGGAGAACGGCATGGGACAAGCAGTAGCCCTCAAAGATAGGTACAGTGTGGGTAACGCCATCACCAGAGTCCATCACACAGCCCGTGGTAAGGCCTGATGCATAGAGTGCCAGTACGGCCTGGATGGCCACATAAAGGGCTGGTACCTCAAAGCGCTCAAAGAGAACCTTTGTCATATGTTCTCGATTGACCAGTGGGTTGAGCGGTGCCTCGGTGAACAGTGCTGGCCGCTCACTTGCCTTCATCTTCAGGTCATGGTCATAGACATTCTTCCACACAGCCTCCATGTCCGCCCAAGATGTGACAATCCCATGTTCCACTGGGTACCTACATGTGGTTCAAACAGATGAAAAACAAAGGCAACATTTTCCTAACAAAATCACCATGCCCATAACCCCAGCATTCACCATTTATCAGGTTCACCTTGTCTGGTGATTCCCAAGTATAGCATTTCATGAAGTGTACTGTATATAAAACTCTTAAGTCACAAGTGTTTACTTGAAAAATAAAATGAATAATGGCCTGTGCTCAAGAAAGTTGGTGATTGCCTCGTAGAGCTGCTGAACATCCTTAACTCTCAGCACACCTAAGAAGGGATATAGCACGTTGCAGGATTAGGACCTACATTTTAAAAAGTATGTAAACATGATTTTTAAAATATTACTGAAAAGTCCAATATGAATCTTTTACAATTTATTAATTTCACTATTGATAATATATGTTTATTAAACATTATTGTGGGAGTATTTCTTCTGCCAGACCTCAAAAATTCATCCAGTAGATTAGTAGCTAGAAGATTTACCTTACTCTCTGATAACACTCAACAAGTATAGAGAGTGTAAAGCAGGGTGGCCAACCTGAGGCTGAGAAGGAGCCAGAATTTACCAGTGTACATTGCCAAAGAGCCACATTAATACGTCAGCAGCTCCCCAGCAGCTCCCCCACCCACTCCCAGCATCTGTCACCCACCAGCAGCCCTGCCAATCACGCCTCCTCCTCCTTCCCTTCACCTCCCGATCAGCTGTTTCGTGGCATGCAGGAGACTCTGCGGGGGAGAGGGGAGGAGTGAGGGCATGGCAGGCTCAGGGGAGGGGGCAGGACCTGTGGCAGAGCCAGGGGTTGAGCAGTGAGCACCCCCCGGCACATTGGAAAGTTGGCGTCTGTAGCTCCAGCCCCGGAGTCGATGCCTAGACAAGGAGCCGCATATTAACTTCTGAAGAGCCGCATGTGACTCCGGAGCCACAGGTTGGCCACCCCGGTGTAAAAGGTAGAGAAAGATGATTAAAGATTCTTGGAAGTCCCAGACATTAGCCTTGTCTTCACTAGAGAAATCTTGCAAAAAATCACCATCAGTGTTGGGAGCCTTAACATACAATGGGTGCTGGCAGTGTTTTAAGTACCAAGTTGATTAATTCTGATCTGGACAGGGCTAGATAACTAGGTGTTTAAAACACCGCTGGTGGCAGTGGTCTATGGTAGTTCTCCCAACATTGCTAATGCCAGTGGAGCATTAGCTGTGATAGGCAGAAACTGAAGACCAGATTCTCTGTTGGTCTGCATCCTGTGCAGTCATTTACACCAGAGCTTAGTGAATAGAAAGTGGGTACAAAATGCTACTATTCTGATTTAGTAGAATTTTACACCTATTATGCGCTCCTTTTGAACTGGCACAAGTTGCAGTGCAGGGATAATCTGGCCCTACATAGTGCTTGGTGTTAACACTGAAAGGAAGCAGTTTGTAGCTCTCTAAAGTTGTTTCAGGCTGGCTAGCTGGAGACACAAGAAGGGCTGGTCTATGCAGAAATTTGCCACATAATAATGTTATGCTCTGGGTGAAGCCTTGTTATGGGTTGAGTTAAAAACTCATTGAGATTGATAAATGTGAACACTCCCTTCACTTAAGATAGTGATAAGAGTCATTTAAGAGGCCACACCTAAAACAAAGCCTAATAGTGTCTGCCCAGAAACTAGCACCATGTAGGCAAAGGGTTCAACTGGGTATTGTGTGTATTGCATGTGGTTGTGTGAGAGAACAAACAGACCATGTCTACATTACTGAGACTATAGCAGCATAACCCTGTAGTGTAGACTCAGAAGAAAGCCAAGGAAAGTGTGGGCCCCTTACTGAATGAGGGAGGCAACCTAGTGACAGAGGATGTGGAAAAAGCTAATGTACTCAATGCTTTTTTTGCCTCTGTCTTCACGAACAAGGTCAGCTCCCAGACTGCTGCGCTGGGCATCACAAAATGGGGAAGAGATGGCCAGCCCTCTGTGGAGATAGAGGTGGTTAGGGACTATTTAGAAAAGCTGGACGTGCACAAGTCCATGGGGCCGGACGAGTTGCATCCGAGAGTGCTGAAGGAATTGGCGGCTGTGATTGCAGAGCCATTGGCCATTATCTTTGAAAACTCGTGGCGAACGGGGGAAGTCCCGGATGACTGGAAAAAGGCTAATGTAGTGCCAATCTTTAAAAAAGGGAAGAAGGAGGATCCTGGGAACTACAGGCCAGTCAGCCTCACCTCAGTCCCTGGAAAAATCATGGAGCAGGTCCTCAAAGAATCAATCCTGAAGCACTTGCATGAGAGGAAAGTGATCAGAAACAGCCAGCATGGATTCACCAAGGGAAGGTCATGCCTGACTAATCTAATCGCCTTTTATGATGAGATTACTGGTCCTGTGGATGAAGGGAAAGCAGTGGATGTATTGTTTCTTGACTTTAGCAAAGCTTTTGACACGGTCTCCCACAGTATTCTTGTCAGCAAGTTAAGGAAGTATGGGCTGGATGAATGCACTATAAGGTGGGTAGAAAGCTGGCTAGATTGTCGGGCTCAACGGGTAGTGATCAATGGCTCCATGTCTAGTTGGCAGCCGGTGTAAAGTGGAGTGCCCCAGGGGTTGGTCCTGGGGCCGGTTTTGTTCAATATCTTCATAAATGATCTGGAGGATGGTGTAGATTGCACTCTCAGCAAATTTGCGGATGATACTAAACTGGGAGGAGTGGTAGATACGCTGGAGGGGAGGGATAGGATACAGAAGAACCTAGACAAATTGGAGGATTGGGCCAAAAGAAATCTGATGAGGTTCAATAAGGATAAGTGCAGGGTCCTGCACTTAGGACGGAAGAATCCAATGCACCGCTACAAACTACAGGCCGAATGGGTAGGCAGCAGTTCTGCGGAAAAGGACCTAGGGGTGACAGTGGACGAGAAGCTGGATATGAGTCAGCAATGTGCCCTTGTTGCCAAGAAGGCCAATGGCATTTTGGGATGTATAAGTAGGGGCATAGCGAGCAGATCGAGGGACGTGATCGTTCCCCTCTATTCGACATTGGTGAGGCCTCATCTGGAGTACTGTGTCCAGTTTTGGGCCCCACACTACAAGAAGGATGTGGATAAATTGGAGAGAGTCCAGCGAAGGGCAACAAAAATGATTAGGGGTCTGGAACACATGACTTATGAGGAGAGGCTGAGGGAGCTGGGATTGTTTAGTCTGCAGAAGAGAAGAATGAGGGGGGATCTGATAGCTGCTTTCAACTACCTGAAAGGGGGTTCCAAAGAGGATGGCTCTAGACTGTTCTCAATGGTAGCAGATGACAGAACGAGGAGTAATGGTCTCAAGTTGCAGTGGGGGAGGTTTAGATTGGATATTAGGAAAAACTTTTTCACTAAGAGGGTGGTGAAACACTGGAATGCGTTACCTAGGGAGGTGGTAAAATCTCCTTCCTTAGAGGTTTTTAAGGTCAGGCTTGACAAAGCCCTGGCTGGGATGATTTAACTGGGAATTGGTCCTGCTTCGAGCAGGGGGTTGGACTAGATGACCTTCTGGGGTCCCTTCCAACCCTGATATTCTATGATTCTATGTGTGTGTGTGTTGTATCCAAAAAAAATGTCTGTGGAGTATCTAGTTTAGCACTTTACACTCACATTTGCTAATCTGAACTAATTGGTAAGCTAGTCTAGACAAGCCCTGAGAGATCTATGTATTTGTTTTCCCTTTTTCTGTCTCCTTTTTTACTCTTTGTTGTGTACAATTTTCCAGTCTCTTCTTCTTTTCATTCTCTCCAGTTTTTCTTTTTCTTCTTTTAGTGCTTCCTTTTCTCCACCAGATCCCTTGAATTCCTCTTTTCCTAACCCAGAGCTTTTCCTATTCCCTCCTCTAATTCCTCTCCCTGCTACTACTCCCTACACAACCTTCCCACCTATTTGTAGGTGCATTGTCAATCATTAGCTTTATCTACATCAAAGAAAAGCACCATTATATTTTATAGTGGTTCCTGTGGAACTGCTGTAAATTGTAATGGTGCGGTGTGTCCACAAACTAGCCATCTTGGCTAATATAAAACTGTTCAGCATGTCACACCACTCTTTCCAATCATTGTACTTCTAATGTAAAATGGGTGCAATGTTTCCAGCACAGGTCCCTAAAGCAGTGTTTTGTAGGAGTTATCCACAACTGGAGAAGTGCTATACCATTTAAAAGAAAACTGGAACTGTATAATTCAGTGTATTTCAATATACAAAGTAGCACATGCTTTATGGAAGCTTCTCTATTTTTTTTAAAGAAGAAAACCCCGAAAACTGCATGCATGACACCTTATTAAACAGAAAACTCTAATGTGTAAAAATAATAGATGCTTCAGTAATTTATCACAGGAATGTAGTTTGAAATACAAGAGACACTGTACATTGCAACTGCTAAAGAGATTACAAGAGCAGTAGCATATTATTGTGTGTAGCTGCAGTCTAGGCCTATGAAAAGGTGCAGCTGCAATTACAGCATTTTCTGTCTACATTAGCACTGCAGTGGGGCAGGGTGATGCAGGATACAATGGTGCTCGGGAAGGACAACTGCAGCAGTGCACTCCTGCAACTGCTTTTGTGTGTCGACATGAGGTATGTTTCAAGGATAATAGGCCCTCCTCAGGCCCTACGCTACCAGCACTCCCAGCTACCTTCGAACTAGATACAATTAACTTAGGCTTGAATAGAGACTGGAAATGGTTGATTCATTATAAAAAGTAACCTATTTCCCCTTGTTTATTCCTCCCCCCCCCCCCCCCCACTGTTCCTCAGACGTTCTTGTTAAACCCTGGATTTGTGCTGGAAATGGCCCACCTTGATTATCATACACATTGTAAGGAGAGCGATCACTTTAGATAAGCTATTACCAACAGGAGAGTGGGTGCGGGGAGAGAAAACCTTTTGTAGTGATAAACACCCATTTTTTCATGGTCTGTGTGTATAAAAACATCTTCTGTATTTTCCATAGTATGCATCCGATGAAGTGAGCTGTAGCTCATGAAAGCTTATGCTCAAATAAATTGGTTAGTCTCTAAGGTGCCACAAGTACTCCTTTTCTTTTTGCAAATACAGACTAACATGGCTGTTACTCTGAAAGGTGTTCGTAATGTCTCTTTTATACCCAAATGCACTAACATAGCTACATGGCAGATGAAATTGTTTTGCACACCTCCCCATGCCCTTTGGAAACCTTCACACCAGCTGCAAAAGTTCATAAAGATGTAGCAGTCAAACTGCACAGAATTTTAGATGCATCTTTCTCTGTCTCTACCCTCTCTTTCTTTGTTTCTGTGGCCCCCTTCCCTTCTTTTCCACACTTTCAGCCTCCTCTGTTAGTCTCTATTCTTTCTTCCTTGTTTTGCTCTCCCTCCCACTTTTTGACCTTGTTTGGCCTTGTCTCGTGTTTACCTTTGGGATGCTTGTATCAGTCTGTGCAGAGCAAAAGCCAATAGCAACAGCCTTTCATTTGGAAAAGGCCCTGCAGGTTCTTCAACAGTTTCCTTCTGCAGCCCCTTCCATGATCAAACATCTAAGTGACTAGTACAGAGGAAAACTCTTCCTCCTGTACCAAACTCTCTCCATGAGGAGAGGCCTCCAAAAAAGACTGCTGTCTGAGGCAATGCTCCTTCCTTGTTCAGATGCCAGCCTTCCTGTCCCAGCTCACCCTGCATCCACCTAACTGCTGCTTCACAACATTCCTCCCACAAGGCTAATGGTACCTGATGAGCAGGGATAGCTCCTCCTCCCTCCTCAGTACCTGATGGACACATTCTTCATTAAAGCAACCTGCCTCTCCACCTTGGGCAGGGGCCCCTGTTATCTCCTTTCCTACCTAGTACCCAATGAAGAGGACCCCCCCCACTTGGCCTGCTCCCCACCCACTTTCCATCTTTCCATGTCCCCCTCTTTAGACCAGGTGAAGAGAACCCACTCCTTCACCTGCTCTCCTCATTTCCCCAGGCCTAGCCCCCACCATTCTCTGATACCTGATGGAGAGGATCCCACGCTTGGCTTGTGCCTCATCCCCAATATAGAGGTCCTTCTGGCCTGCCCCCAGCATCACAGCCTTGGCTTTAGGCCGGCCTGTTATGTTGCTGTAGGTGAAACGTGGTTCCTTGTCCCCAGCTATGCCTGCCTTGATCAGGCCCGAGCCATTGTCTATAACCACAGCCGGTAACAGATCCCCCATCCCAGGATGTGGCTTTCCACCTGCCACTTCCCGCACAGGCCACTGGGGAGTGGTGAGGGCCAGCAACTTCCCCTTCATGTGATAATCCCCTCCTATTATGACAGAGGCACATACAGGAGTAGTGCCCTGGTTGCTAAGACACCCCCTCAGCTCTTATCAAGCTAAGAAAAGTCCAACTGTTCACTACCTGCATGGGAAACTCCCTGATTGCTGGAGGAGCTGGCTTGGAGCCCCATGATTTAACTTGCTACCTGTCACTGTAGTAGCTGTGTGTGTGGTTTTTGGAGGGGGGTGAGGGAGTGAGAGAACCTGGATTTGTGCAGGAAATGGCCCACCTTGATTATCATACACATTGTGAAGAGAGTGGTCACTTTGGATGGGCTATTACCAGCAGGAGAGTGAGTTTGTGTGGGGGGGCGGAGGGTGAGAAAACCTGGATTTGTGCTGGAAATGGCCCAACTTGATAATCACTTTAGATAAGCTATTACCAGCAGGACAGTAGGGCGGGAGGAGGTATTGTTTCATGGTCTCTGTGTGTATATAATGTCTTCTGCAGTTTCCACGGTATGCATCCGATGAAGTGAGCTGTAGCTCATGAAAGCTCATGCTCAAATAAATTGGTTAGTCTCTAAGGTGCCACAAGTACTCCTTTTCTTTTTGCGAATACAGTCTAACACGGCTGTTACTCTGAAACCTGTAGTAGCTGAGTGCCTCATTGCCTTCCATATGAAAACTAATAGCAATAACAACATTCCTGGGGCTTCCTCTTTTTTAGGATAAAATATTTGATTGGGGTAGGGTTTTTCTTTTTTAAATTTGATTAATATACTTTAAAAATAATTAGAATAATCTGCTAGGGAGGCCCAAGATCTGCAAGTTGCCACTGGGAATTGATGGTGTTAATTCTGGTGGTGGGACTTTTCCCTCTCAGTCAGTAATGAAATCTTCTAACACACCTTTAGGGCAGGCAGCACCTTGAGACTGGCAAGCCTGCCATAATCATGTGGTCAGACCCAAGCTTTGCTCTGGACAATGGTGGGGAATCTCTCCTTATTCTGTTGCTTGAAAGGGAGGCTGGACAGATCCACAGAGTACTGAATTAGTTCTCTGGCTTTCCAATACACAAGTTTCAGTAGATACCTATTTTGCTTTTGCCTAAGACAGGTCCTAGCAGCTTAATTTAATATATGGGATATGAGGTCTTGATGATTTGAGGTCATTAAAGAGTGCAAGACACTTTTTTGTAAGAGTCAAGCTGTTAACCATTGTGTCCAAGACAAATTCCAACTCAGGCAATTGTATTTTGCAGTCTAGGTTCCCAAAATAGTTTTAATTGGGCACAGTCTTCTTTACTTTCTCTAAACTGAGTGGTATTGTTAAATAGTGGCTGAATTTCATTCCAAAGATGTTAACATTTCTGAGGTGAATGAAGTGAGTCATATATATATATATATATATGTATATATATAGTTTGCCTGTCAATTTGTTAAATTTGTAAAGAGATTTGTTATTCTTTGGGATTAAAGACACCGTAGGTATATGTTATTGCTAATATAAATACAACATTTACTTTTCTTCTTATAGCTCTTTTCAGCTTTTTATGAGAAATTTTACCCTCTTCAGTGTTGCTATAATGTTCTTTTTTCTTGGTCCTACAAATTAAGGCCAGGATTTTGTAACTGGGTCTGTGTAGGTGGCTATTGGGGTCCAGCCACGTGCATCCAATTGTAGGATCAGAGCCATAACTTCCACTATTTACTATCACAATGCTGCATTGTTTAGATACAAACATCAGTGGGGGACTGTTTGCTTTCTGATTTCAAAAAATCCTGCTTTTACTGTCCTTGTTTTTTAAATTAACAGAAATATTTGGCAGGTTTCAGAGTGATAGCTGTGTTAGTCTGTATCAGCAAAAATAACGAGGAGTCCTTGTGGCACCTTAGAGACTAACAAATTTATCTATTTATTTATTTTAAATATTTGACTGATTTTTGGTTAAGTTATTTTAACAACATTTAAATTTTAGTCCAAAACTGAGCTCCCTTTAATACTACAGTACTAAACGAATATTGAGTCACTTAATCTACAGGAATAATAGTTTATTAGAATTCAGATATTAATTTTAATACACTCTAGTTGTTGAAGGAATATCTTCCACCAACCATCCAATCTATAAAAGGAAAAAATAAACATAAATGGTGGTATGCCAGTGGGGGGGGGGAGAAGCATGTGTGTGACTCAAAATAAAGTCAAACTATATGTATCATGCTTAACTACTTAGGAACACAAAGTTGATCACGAAATTAAAGCTCCTCCCACCAGCACTGTGTATCTGTTTCAAACAGGTAGCCTTTGAAAATGCCAAAAAGGAACATTATGTCCTTCTTGAGCCCTGCCCTTGGTCTTTGCACCAAGCACTGGAGAGAGTAGATTGACGCTTGGGGCTGGGTAGGTGTCAAAAGGGGGCGACTGCGGCTTAGCCACAGGCCCAAGGGAAAAGGAAAAGGAGTACTAGTGGCACCTTAGAGACTAACCAATTTATCTGAGCATGAGCTTTCGTGAGCTACAGCTCACTTCATCGGACGCATTCAGTGGAATCCACGAAAGCTTATGCTCAAATAAATTGGTTAGTCTCTAAGGTGCCACAAGGACTCCTTTTCTTTTTGCAAATACAGACTAACACGGCTGCTACTCTGAGGCCCGATGTGAACGTTGTAGGCGCTCCTATGCGGCTCTGCCTGCTCTACAGTCCCCAGAGCAGGGCACGAGTCAGGCTGCGGAGGGACACACGAGGCAGACCCGTTTACGGAGGGAACCCGCAGTTATTATACACGCTCCCCAGGGTCATGCGTACTGCGGGGCGGTGCTGCGCACGCCGCGGAGGCGGGGGGTATGGGATACATACCGTACGCAGCCCTCACCCGCGAGGGGGTGCGCTGCGCTGCGCCTGCCCCGGGCCTGGGGGGCGCCTGGAGTGGGGGCTCTGTTGTGCACGTGACGCCCGGGAAAGTCGCGTGGGGGGAGGGGAGGCATAAATTGATGCCTACTCAGCGGCGAATCGATTAATTGTATCCTCGGCGGTGGGTGCTGCCCAATGATGTGTTGCAGTCCTCGGTGCCGGCCCTGCTGGGCGCTAGGGTGCCATGCCTGATGGGTGGGTGGAATGCGGTGCTCGGAGCAGAGGGGCCGGTCCATAGTCACGGGGGGGGGCCGTGCATGCTCCAGAAGCGCAGTCGCGTGGAGCCCCGTTGCGGTGGCCCGGGGAGAGCTCCCCCCCCCCCCCCAAACTGTTGTCACTGTGGTGTTTCAAGCAATTTTTGCGTCAGTCTAACCCATGTTTGTGTTAGGCGCTCCACTGAGTGCCTGGAGACCTGGTCAGATGCAAGTGTCGTCCACCTGAATCTAGGCAGGGGTTGCTTCTCCGGAAAATGGCGCTAACGTTGTAAAGGTCCTGCACGTTGCAACTCTTATTAGAACACTCAGGGTCCTCCAGCACATTCATAAAAGAGACAGTTTCAA
The DNA here is from genome assembly GCF_965152235.1 of Eretmochelys imbricata. Taxonomy (NCBI): domain Eukaryota; kingdom Metazoa; phylum Chordata; order Testudines; family Cheloniidae; genus Eretmochelys; species Eretmochelys imbricata. Next base: position 17,166,837 of record NC_135580.1, on the reverse strand, counting down.
AACTGTTCAGCAGGCAAGTTTCCGTAGTGTAGTGGTTATCACGTTCGCCTAACACGCGAAAGGTCCCCGGTTCGAAACCGGGCGGAAACAGTTTTGTCCCTAAATCTGTGTTTTAAGACTTCTTTTAAATACATTGTACTATACTGGATATTGTTGCATTAGGGAAAAAAAAATACATTTCCAAAAGGGGCAGATTAAAATCTCTTCGACTGGTACCATTTTAATCCTTTCATTTTGTCAGGATGAGATCTTCGAAAAAGTAAAGTGCTTTATAGCATTGACCAGCCAGCTCTCCGGTTTTGTTTTTGTTTAATAATTCATACTTGAATGTACACTAGTGGAATCTGTTTCAAATTAATAGTTTTGTTAGATTCTTTTTAAACAGCAGTTTAAATGAGTGCAAAAATACACAATTTGAAGTTGATTAAAAGTTTTGAGCACCGTTTTAGGTTTCAGTTATGTGTATTTTGTAATGAAATCATATCTCCTATATGAGAAGAGCCTAAGGGCAATATCAAAGCCCTGAAAATAGTGAATAATATTAAGCAGCTTATTATTTTGCTAGTTTTTCTTTGTTAACAATGAAATTTGTCTAACATTAAAGTTGACGCCTTCTGTACCATCCCGTGATCTCCATGGATAACAAAATAAAAATTAGCATACAGTATTAATTATTATTATGTTATTTTTATTATTCTGATATTAATTATTCAAATAATTCCTTAAGAAACACTTCTTTTGCAAAGACTTTCAATGTTCAAGAAAGAAAGAAAGAAAAAGCTGGTACATTCTTTGTTTTAACTGTATTTCTAATGCATGCTCTGACCATGCAAACATTTACACAGGTAGCTTTATTCCTCTGAATAGTCCCATTGAGTTCAAATAAAATTGCTCATATGCATAAAGGATTGCAGGATTGGGGCCTTAGCATGTATGCTGTTTTGGGCAGGGACCATATTTTCCTATGTGTAATTAAATGGTGCAAAGCATATTGATGGTCCTCAGTAAACAACAAATAATAATAGAGCAAGCAATAATAAAACTAATATAGCAAATAGGTCACTTTGCAATGGTAATAATGGAAACAATTGTTAAAACATATATATTGTGATAATACAATTGGCCATTAGATTTTCAACAAGAAATTGTAATTGTGTGCATCTATTTTAAAGGGTAGATGGGGGCTTACATATCTTGCTATCTTTGTCAATTAGCCTGAAATGCATTGTCTGAACCTTTGACAGGCAATATTAGTGCTGATAAATAACTATTGTAATATTGTCACTTTCATTCATATTATTGATATGTGAAATGTAGGGACATTGGTAACAAAAGCAACGGAACCAAAGAAGACACACCAGGCAGCTCAAAATTTTTAACAGCAAATAAAACTGATTTTAATTTAGTTCATCTAGTAAAACAGAACCGTTAGCGTATTCTACTATCTTAATTAAATATTTAATTATCTGCATTAACTCTAGACTATACCAATTAACATTCCCTTAATGGATCTGTGAAAGCTTTTCCTATTTATGGGTCAGCCACAGATGCACTTTAGTTATAGTTGCTGTGACAGCCTTGAAGATGCTATGTTATAATAAGCTAAAGATACTGAGATGTAATAATTTTATAAACACTTTATGTGACCTGGTCAGTAAGATAAAGTTACTGTAGAATTATGTTGGGTTATTCAAATTTCCTGTTTGAATGTATTATTCTAACTTAATAAGGGGCTCTTGGAAAAACAAGCTTAAAGCAATACAATGGATCCAGATAAATAATTTCCCAGCAAACATGGTGGGGGGGGGGGGTCACAACAGAATGGTGTAATTCCAGACACCAGTTTGATATGATACAGTTGTTTTTCCATGTTGGGAGCTTAGCGATCAAAAGAACACAAAGGGCTTGTCTACACTTAAAAAGCTACAGTGGTGCCACTGAGCACTTGAGTGTAGACACAAACTATGATGATGGGAGTGGTTCTCCCGTTGGTGTAGGTTATCCACCTCCCTGAGAGGCAGTAGCTAGGTCAATGGAAGAATTCTTCCCCCGTCTACATGGGGGAAAAACACCCCTGAGGGCAGGAAGTTTCAGTGCTGTAAAGCACCAGTGTAGACAGTGCACCAGCACTGGGAGCCGTGCTCCCAGCACTGGTAGCTATTCCCCTCGTGGAGGCGGTTTTTTAGTGCTGTCTCCCAGCACTCTGCCACGACTACACAAGCAACGCTAAAACGCTGCCACAGCAGCACTTTAGCGTTGCTAGTGAAGACGTGCCCTTAGGTAGGATTTTTCATACTCCTGACTGATGTAGTTAAACTGACCTAACTTGCTATGTAGACCAGGTCTGAACAGTTAAAAGGTGAGAGGAAAGGGGTCAGTTCCAGGAGCTGCCGAGGAAAACAAGGTGACACAGAGAGAGGGTCTGAAGAAGAGTCTGTAGGAAGTTAGAATTACTAGGTCCTCCATATAGGAAATTGTTAGATGCCTGTTTAGCTAGACATACATACAGTCTATAGTTTTAATAGAGCATTTCAGAGAAAACATTCATGTTTAAATAATACTTTGCTTTCAGAAGGCTGTCTTGTCACTGGTTACCATGGTCATTGCTCCTAGAGGTAAGAAAACTGCAAGTGCTGAACGTAAGTCAGACCTTCTGAGGTAATCACAATAACCAGGGACTGCAGCCAGGGCAGTAGAGTGGAAGAACCCCATGATTCTAATCCAAGGAAGGTGATGGCGTGAGGCACAAGATCTAAGAGGGGTGCACTCAATGAGTCTAAGAGGAGTCAGATATGCATTTAGTGCAGTTACTGTGACAGTTGAAATGTAGTTTTTGTTTAAAGCAGAACTTTGCTAAAATCCACATACATCATCATATCAGTTTGAAAATGATAGTGCCAGCCAATTAAGGAACCTGGGTAGTTTATGGTGCAAATTCAACCTCATTTGATCAAGAGGTTTCCAAGACACAGCTCTTCCCCTCCCTCCAGTAACCTATTTTTTTTTAAAAAAAGTCATAACTATAATGATTTTTGTGCACAAATTTGGAAAAGTGAGTGGGGTGGGGGGAAAGGAGTTAAAAATCCACATGAAATATATCACTTGAATACCCCCAATTAAATGCAATGTGTCTGTACGAAGATCAAACTACTAGTCAATAGGAAGTTATTCACAACTGTACAGACTGGTCCATATTCCTGCCCACCACTCTCAGGTAGAGATGAGAGGTAGAGATCTGAGAGCACAAGTGCACATCTTTCTGATAAAGTACTCTTTAGGGGAACGGGCACCAGGTTGACACCCAGAAGCTCGTCTCTTCATCAGTTGACTGCATTTAATATTTCTGTACACTTCACAACCTTAATTATTGACCATGGCCTCATAACACTAGTGTGGAGAGAAGCAACCAGCATTCCCATCATTTACAGATAAGATAGCTGAGAGGTAGCATAAAGTAAAAAATAAAGACCTTCAATTTCCCTTTCTAGATGAGGCAAAGGAAGCCAAGAAGGCTGCACAATCATCTGAGAAGATCTAACTAACTAATCAGATCTTATTATCAAACTGTAACAGTTATCTGTGAGAGTGCGTGCACATGGTTCTCTGTGCATCGTTCTCTGTGCATGGCTGTGTGCCTCTCCATGTTCTGGTTTGAATATATGTATGCATGTGACTGTGTGTCTCAGAGTACATATTTCACACTGGAATCTACATCCAGAAACTATGTTTAAAGAGTTCTGTATGTTTTTGCTGGAAAAAGGTTTAAACCAACCACCTGGAACCAGACTCGCTGAATCATGGCTTGAGATATGGATCTTAAGTTCAAGGTTGGCTCCTTGCTTTAAGAGGCCATGTCTACACAGCAAGGGCCCTGCTCCCACACCAGTTTAAGGCAAGGTGTGAACTTAAACCAATATAGTTTTTCTTCTTCCAGTCTTAGTACCATCTATATGGGTCACCTCTTTGAATCCTTTTTCTCCATTCCAGTCTGTCTTGAAGCAGTTCCTCAGAAACTCTGCAGCTAATCAAATTCTTTTGTATGACATCAGTCCATCTAGTTTGCAGGCTTCCAAACGTTCTCTTACATTGAGAAAGTGGAGGGTAACACCCTGTGTCCTATATATTCTTCCACAATCTTCTTTTCCTGTACCCAAACCACCTAAGTTGTTTCCATCAGTTTTTCCTATAATTGGTACCAATATAATTATATCATTTTAATCCCCCCATATAGGCTTCCCAATTCTGCTATGAAGCTGCCATTTTGGGGCTGCTGATAAATTATGTAATGCACTGGAGAGGAGGCGGGTAGGCTAGGCAGGCCCTTAACTTTGCCTGACACAGTGTTTGTTTCAGTGGTACAAGGGGATAGGTGGGTCTTGGAAAAAACAACAACCCAAAAATGTGTTACATAACTTACAGACAGCCACTTTTCTGTGTTGCTTGGGAAGAAGTTTAAGCTAACCTGAAAAAGCCACTGGGACAACAGAATAAGAGTATCCCTACAGGGGGCTATACCAGTATGGCTATATTGTGTAACTGGTAAACTATCCCACCTAGTCAAGGTCATCCGCAGCTTGGGCCCCTACCCCTCTGTAAATCACACGTGGGACTCACGGGAAAGAGCGGCCCAGACTTTGTAACACGAGCTGCCAGACCTCGCGTTGGAGGCCTATTTCTGGCAGCCACATGACCCGCCACCCGCACTGAGTAGAGGGGCAGCCTTACCGGGACTACATCTCCCATCGTGCACTGCTCCACGCTGAATCGGGGCTCCCGCTCGCGGTGCTGCAGTGCACGATGGGAATTGTTGTCCACGCCCTGCCCACCGCCTCTGTTCCACCGTCCCCCGCAGCCCCACAAGACCGAGACCGGAGGATGACGCCGTGCCACTGTGGGAGGCAGGTCCTGTTAACTACGTAACGTGGAGCCTGGTTGGCTCCAATGTGGATGGGGGCAGAGACCTCCCAGGCTGGGACCGGAAGTGATATTCCGGAAACGGACAAGCGGTGCGTGTGCTGTCATCATAAAATGGCGGCCTGAGGGGAACGGACTCGGTTTCCCCTTCCTCAGGTGTGTGTACAGTTTTCCCCCACCCCAGCTGGGCCTCACTCAGCTGGCTCCGCCGCTTGGGGATTGGGCAGGCGGGACCGAATCGAACAGTCTTGGGGGGCTGTGGGAGCGGACGGGACTAAATCGCCCAGCTCCGGAGGGGTGGTGGCAGCGGCAGACGGGACGGAACCAACCACCCCCGGGGTATACGTGGGTGTAGACAGAGCCGCGTTAGCCGCTCCTTGGAGGGGACTGACTGGGCCGAGCCAGCCGGCTCGGAGTCGGGCGGGGGCTGACGTGATGGGAGAATTGGGGATGCGACAAAACCATCTGGCGGGGGAGCGGGGGGGAACCGGACCGAACCAAGTAACTGTGGGGGCCGGGGATTGGGCAAAGGAACCGCCCCAGGCAGCTAACTGAGGAGCGGGGGTAGGTGCCTCCTCCCCGCTGACACGCTGCCATAGAAACAAACAGCAGCAGCCCTGGGCCTCTGTCTACGCTGGGCACTTTACTCTCATTCCCCGCCGCTGGGTCGAGGCAGGCGTGCCTAGTGCAGCCCAGGGCGAGGTGCTGCCCAGCCCACCTGGCAAATGTGCTGGCTTTATACAGATGTTTCCCCCCTCTCTCTCGTTGCTGTGTTAATGACCCACGCAGACAGCGGCTACTGACAGCCAAGTACGAAGAGTGCCTAGCCAGGGCACTCACGTATAGCCAGGGAAAGTGATTTAAAAAAAAAAAAGGTTGATAGGATCCCTGATCTTCACAGCACTCCTGTGACATGGCTGTAAGTAAACATTATCCCCCTTGTATACCTAGAGAAAGTTATGCACAAAGAGGTTACATCTTGCCAACTGCCACACAGTTGTACTAGAACTCAGTAGTTTCCTAGTAACTGCTCCCATGATCTGTTCAATGGAAAAAATCTGTTTCTGTCAGGAGATACTCCACTGATTAGAAACTTTAACATTCATTTTACAGGACCATTTCTATAAAAGCATCAGGCTGATAGACTTGGATCAATGAACGATTCACCTAGTATTCAGATTTTGAGGGCAGGGGAAAATGTGTCCCCACATGCACAATGTGTCCTTTTCCCTCCCACACCTTGTCTCTATATGCATTAAGACTAACCGGTCCCACACTGAGAGGGATCCAGTGCTCTGTTTCTCGCTGTTTTTTATATTTTGCTCAAAGGACACTATATTAAAGTGAGTTGCACTGCAATGATCATGGGAACAGTATTGGACAGTGTCCCACTTTACAACTGTAATTTCATGTCTTTCAGACACAGTACGTTAACAAGTTTCTTTGCTTCTTTAGGCCAAGACACTCCATCCCCCTACCAAAATGCAGTATTCCCATCACTGTGAGCACCTTCTAGAGAGGCTGAACAAGCAGCGAGAGGCAGGCTTCCTTTGTGACTGCACGGTAGTTATTGGTGAATTCCAGTTCAAAGCTCACAGAAACGTGCTTGCCTCCTTCAGTGAGTACTTTGGTGCATTTTACAGGGATGCCTCTGACAATAATGTGGTTTTGGATCAGACTCAAGTGAAGGCTGATGGATTTCAGAAACTCCTGGAGTTTATATACACAGGAAACTTAAACCTTGACAGGTAACATACTTTTTTTTTTTTTTTAAATAAAGGTTGAGTTAAAGAAATTCAGTACTGATTTCTTTGCCATAAATTATGGAAGAACACGTTTAATTTCAGATACAGTACATACCAAAGAATAAAGGTCAGCTGTCTACATGGCTTTTAAAATGCATGTATAATACTACATATGAACCAAAAGGAACCCTATTATTATTTTCTATTCAAAGTGTGTGATAGTGTCTAGACCTGAAATTTGTTTCCTGTTTTCTCTTGCTAAGGTATCTAAACCCATTATTAGGCTATACAATTGCTGTCACCTAATTATTTTTCAGATTGAGTTGCTGTAGTTCTCTGTCTCCTCTCCCAGTCATCTACTTAATTTCTACACCAAAGCCTTTTTCTATGTGCATACCAGACTCACCTTGGCTACTCTGATCTCATGTGTTATATTAGGGGTGCGTGTGTGTGTATATATATATATATATATATATATATATTTTAAAAAAATAAAACTTAATTTGTGTAAGCCATCCAGATGCCATTTAGAGTGTGTCTGTGACAATTCAGACAATTCACATCCATATTAAGAGGCATATGTTCTCTAACTACAATCAACTTTCCATAGTGTCTATATAAATCTTCAAACTATATTTGGTCAAATGACTTGCTGGTAGGAGTTTTCATATTTGTGACTCTGGCTCTCTGGATTGAGATTAAAAAGATATCCTACTTAATTTCTGGGAGGAGAAGGATAACCCCCACAGTAATGTTGGTTGTACAGGAGCCCATTTTTCCTTATATACATAGACCAGACCTAGCTGCATAAGCAGGAAAGGCAAATACCAAAGTTTGAGAGAAGATGTAACAGGGCTCACCAGATGTAAGCAACCATGATGGGCCAGGGCTAGTCCTCCCTCAATTTCTCCTACAATCTCTGGGGCTGAGTGAGTTGCCCATCTTTTCCTCCATGGATCACCCTGAAGGTCACCTTTCCTCACCCAGAAGGACAACATTCCTTTCCTATGTCCAAGTGAAGCTCTGCTTCTAGGTATAACGTATTAATAAAATTCCAACCTTCAGCAAGTCCCTCTGAGAAATACAGTTCTCAAAAACCCCAAAATAAGGCAGGTTGAAATACAGCAATCCTCCAGCTCCACACTCTTGGCTGCCCACCCAAGAGTAAACAGTCCCTCTTCTCTAATTCCTATGCCCAGGCTGCCACATCTCTGGAGGACTCTCCACAGTATTTCATTCCCCAGGCTCCTTTCTTGCAAGTCCTACCCCTTCTTATGGGAACCTCCCTCTAGAATCAGTTCTCTAGTTCATGGAATTGGCCTACACTGACTGAGCTAGTTCTTCCCCTTTACCTTGAGGCTTCTATTTCTCAGGGTTTCCTCATCTGACTAGTTCTTTCCAATAGCTCCCATCTGCTTCACTCTCCCAACAGTTTTCTGCATTTCTTTCTCTTCACAAGAAGCTCCCAACTATCACTGTCTTATGTAGCACTCTCCTAGTAACTCTTACATGCTCCCTTTTCTCAACTGCTGCCATGGTCTGTATAGAGGCAAGGTGCCTTCTGTCAGGTGCTGTTGGGAGGCAGCTAACTAGTCACAGGTGAACTGGATCCATTTCCTCTTAAAGGGACTATTCACCCTGTGATAGATAGTTTAGGGACACCATCAATTCAAAAATTAGACTTCTGTATGAATTTGTTTTACCTGTTACTGTTACAAGTAACACGTCTTATTACTGTACCCAAAAGTGGTTAGAGAACAAATATTTCTCCATCTTTTTCGTTATTAACTTTGTGCACTTTACATCACTTTGTGTGTAGTCAGTTTTTCCTGTTGTTTGTGTGGGGTAAGAAAACAATTGCTTCCATGCAGAAGTAGTTAAAAGATTGGAGCCACAGACAACTTCACTCTGCAATCAGTGCTTGAGAGGAAAATTTATATAATACAAGGTATTCTAATCACTACCTCTGAGTACCAAAAATAGCAGGTTTTAGTTATTTAGGCTCTGATCCTGCAATTGGATCCACTCTGGCAGAAATTGAATGTGAAACTGTCAGTACAGCATCTTGGTTGCACAAATAAAATGACAAAAAGTCAGACAATGTAAGAGCATCATTAGTTCTGCTACACTGTACATATGTAGTACAGTGGGCGTTATTAAAAATGTGAATTTTTTACAGCACCACTGTATTTACTTTTTATACCGTTGTATTTTTGGTAGTCCCTATTAGACCAGGATATAGCTCATGTACCATGATAAATGTCTAGTTTTTAATAGTTTCCACGGTATTTTCTATTCTTTGTGTATCTTTAAGATATATATTTTTGTGGTAAAATCATGTACCTTATATATAATAAAATTTAATGTTCCATCAGCAGTGTGGACAAGTTAATGCAATAGATGGAACCTTAGTTTTGTATTTCCTGGCTTGTTATGATTTGAACTGTGCAACCCTAATGCTGAACTAACTTCGGGGTTTGTGTTCAAGATACTATTCTGTAGTTAATATTTATCTTTCTAAGCTATTAAAACCAATTACTGCAGTTTTTCTTTAAGAAAGTGCTTTTACAAACCACTGCAGCATCCTTAGAATGCTTCTGTAACGGCCGGCCTTGCCCTTAATGAAGAGAGGTAAAGAGAGAGGAAGAGGAGGAGAAAATAGATGGACAAGAAGAAAGGCAGGAAAGAAAGACAGATAAGACAAGAAAGGAGAATGGGAAGGAGAAAAGAAAAAAGGGGTTGAAAGAACACTTGTGGTAAATTCTGTTTTACTCACTTTAGTATTGGATATTATTTCACATGAAGGAATATTCAGAATATCAAAACTTGGGCTGACTTTCTGCACTTTACTACTTTTCTTTTTTTTAATCATAATTTTTTCCCTTTTGCATTTATACTGAATCCATATAAGCTTAGACCAAAGTGATCTGTATCATTCTTAATCATTTTATTGTACTGAAAGTAATTGCTTTGTATATTGTGTTGATGGAGAATAGCTTTGTTATTTAAAATCTGTCCTTTGGGGAACCTATTACCATAATAAAATCACTTTGTTTACCACTGATTTTGTTTCCAAGCATTGTAAGCTCCAGAGATAATTATTTGTTAGAATACTGTATAACACATATTTTTAGAAGTTTTTTTTTTTAAATCATTATAGGTTGACCTCTGTTCAGGTATAACAAAAGTATAGTGTCCTAAAGCTATACTTCCTGGGTTTTACTCCTGTCTTTGCCACTGATCCACAGTAATGACCATTTGAAAACAATTTTGTCTGTAAAACGGGGTTAATACATACTTCACAGAGGTGTTGAGGTTTTATTCATTGTCTGTGAAATGCTTTGAGATTCTTGAATGAAACCACTATAGAATTATTATTTTTGTCAGCTTATATGTCTCCTATCATATATCAGTGTTAAATAATCTCAAAATATCAGATATAAAGTTAGATTTTGTTAGATTCTCCTGACAGTTATAATTTTTAACCATGAAACTATTTTTAAATAAGAGAACAGCCATGTAAAAGTCTTAAAAAAAAAAAAGTCTTAGTCTCTTTTTCTTTTTGCGAATACAGACTAACATGGCTGCTACTCTGAAACCTGTAAAAGTCTTAGTATTTATTTATATTGATTCTCAGTGACACAGGTTTTCTTTGTCCAGAATATTGTCATTTAGCCTTGTTTCCTTGCAGTTGGAATGTTAAAGAAATTCACCAGGCTGCTGACTATCTCAAAGTGGAGGAGGTGGTCACTAAATGTAAAATAAAAATGGAAGACTTTGCTTTTATTGCTAATCCCTCCTCTACAGAGATTTCTAGTATTACGGGAAACATTGAACTGAACCAACAAACTTGCCTCCTCACTCTTCGAGATTACAATAATAGAGAGAAATCAGATGCCCCTTCTGCAGACTCAGTTCAGCCACAAGCAAAAAAAGTGGGTTTAGAAAAGAAATCTGCTCAGACCAGGAAGCGAAAAAAGACTTTTAACTCTCAGAAAAACATGAAGAATAAACCAGTGCAATATCAGAATGACATAATTGAGAACTCATCAGTCGATATGTTTTTAGATGCAAATAAACTGGCCACACAGATAACGGAACAAGCTGCCCAAGGCAGCGATAACTCAGAGCTACAGCTAGCGTCTGTGGTGGAAAGTGAAACTTTTGCAGCACAAGATGTTTTGATTCAGACTATTACAGTGAAACAAAAACGGGGGAAGCCACAGCAGAACTGTGCATTGAAAGAACACAGTATGTCTAATATAGCTAGTGAAAAGAACTCTTACCAACTGGAGAGCGCCGGAGAAGAACTAGATCAGAAATACTCCAAGGCCAAGCCAGTATGCAACACTTGCGGGAAAATATTTTCAGAAGCCAGTAGTCTACGACGACACATGAGAATACACAAAGGAGTAAAGCCTTATGTGTGTCAACTCTGCGGGAAAGCATTTACACAGTGTAATCAGCTGAAAACACATGTCAGAACGCACACAGGTAAGCTGTCGTCTTGTTTATAAGGGCTTCTTTTGTTTTTAATGATAGCACGGGGAAGAATAACTAGAAAGGAGCCCTATTTTCTTCTAATATGTTGTTTCAGAAGCTTCAAATCTTCATGCTGATGTTCTGTATATTTGGATGGTTACTGCTGGTCAGTGCTAATTGTATTCCACCAGTCTGTAATATTTTAAAATAGAAACTATGAATGTGTCTAGAAAAATAGTAGAGCTAGAAAGGATAGCATTACAGTTAAAGCACCCTGTAGGGAATACCGTGACTTCCTGAAGTCCCAGCAGATCTGATTCAGTCCTTTATCCTTGTAAGGTAAATAAGTGGAGTGCAATGCAGAAAATGTCTGACTGATATACAAGAGATCAGACTATCCTTTCAAGCTATGTCATATTAATGGCATTTATAATTTATTAGTTCACTGTCTTTCAGATTTCCATCATGTACACAATATAGTAATTTGTGCAGCTATTTATGTCTGTCAAGTCTTGATGTACCAGAATGAGTTTGATAACATCTCGGGTTGAAAAATCCAATCTCCGGTGGCAAGTAGGAAACTTCGACAATGATATTTTGTTACAGTGCATGGCTAAGCCATACATTATTACAAAATCTGAGCTTTAATTTAATTACAAAAAGTTTATAGCACATGGTTATGAGAATAACTTTCCAAATGTGAATTGATGCTGTCTGCAGAGAGCCCCAGTGCTTTTGCTGCTGCTGCTGCTCATAGCCTTCTCAGTAGGTGACAGAGTAAAATTGTCTACACACAGGTGCCTTTTACTGCTGTTATTCAGGACTCGAGGGGAGGAGTGAAACTTCCAGAAATGATGTCACTTTCATTATGCTCCCGTTTGGGCAGATTCAGGCAGTGGAGCTATTTCCAGGAATCTCAGGAAGGAGTTAGAGTAGGAGGAAATAAGAGGGTGTAAGGATGGGCAGATGAAGAACTCCTTTCCCTTCCAGTAGTCAAGAGGGAAGGCTTCAAATCTACCAGATGCTGACTAGCCAGAGTCTAATATGAAAATTGGAGCCCCTGAGAAGGGTCCAAGGACAGTGTTTTTGGTAGAAACATCAGCAGTGCATTTCCCTTTTCTGGTTCTTGCACCTGGACTTCGCATGGACGGGTGGGAAACCTTATCATTTGCATCAGCCACTCGATGGCAGATTTAGTCCTCTAGAGAGCAGGTATCTGGTAATTTATTTTTTTGTCAAGCCTTGATCTATGGCATTATGTATTAAATTTGAGGATCTCTGAAACCTCTGCCTACTAACAGATTCTGCACTACTATAGTAATATAAACTCATGTTCTCCTACGATACAGTCACATGAGACCTAGGAATAGTACTTAGCACATATTTATTAGAGAATACCATAATATCTATTAAAAAATAGTGGATGGTCAGGGAACCGCTGTTAGCATGCTGCAGCAGAAATATTAGCAAGAGCAGAAGAACATACTAGTTGGACAGACCAGACGACTTAATAGGTCTTCTCCAGCTCTAATATCTAGGATTTTGCATAAGTTAAAATGATTCTGTGCCTACTGACAATGCAGTGCTAGTATTAATTGTGAAGAATAGATTTTATTAAAACTAATAGTTAATTACCGGAGAATTTTCAAATGGTGATGCTTTAAAAAAATTATCTGCTGCAGTTCTGATAATGTGCAGACTCAACTGCTTGATTGTTGGGTGCTATGTGGCATCACTAAACAAGAAGTACTAGGGTCAACTCCTGAGTTTGGGTCAACTAACTTAACTGAAGGCTTTCTTACATAGACACCAAGACAGTGGAAAGGTAACAGTTTATCTCTTTCCCAGGGGAGAAGCCATATAAATGTGAATTGTGCGACAAAGGCTTTGCCCAGAAATGCCAGCTAGTTTTCCACAGTCGTATGCATCATGGAGAAGAGAAACCATATAAATGTGATGTATGTAATCTGCAGTTTGCAACTTCAAGCAATCTGAAGATCCATGCCAGGTGAGTGAAAGTACTAATTAAAGCCCTGATCCTGCAAACACTTATGCACAAGCTTAGTTTCATGTATGAGAATAGTTGACTTAAACAACTACTTGCTCAGGAAGTTCAGTGTGTGTGTGCACTTGCAGGATCAGGCCTAAATAAATGTTGTACTTGTTTTTGTCATTCCCAGTCCTTCCCTACTTTCAGCTCCAGGTCTTCATTGCAGACTAATGTATGTACTCGGCCTGCTTCTTCCACCCAAGGTAGTGATTTGGAACAGCAGTCCATGTGGGAACATTCATCCTAGCACCCCTGTTGCATTTGGTAATTTCTTCCCTTTCTAACCATACTGAGAGAAGAGAACTACTCTGCCATTGTTGTTTTGGTGAAGGGATGAGTCCATTTATATTCTCTGGCAGGGGAGAGTACAATGTGTCTCTCTGCAGTAGCTGTCAGCGTTGTTGGTAGTCAGCTTTCATACTAGAGTGACACAAGTCTTGCTTACTTCTCAGGGTTGACCTATTGCCTGTGCAATGCCCTTAGCCTGATCCAACAGCCACTGAGGTCAGTGGGACTCTTTCCGTTGACTTTGGGAATTGGAGCAGTCCCTGAGGGTGAGAAACTTCCATCTGAAAACTAGACTTTAATCTTACTCCTGTTAGGCCACAAAATATCACCATAGTGAGGCCAGATATAAGATATTAACTGGTGTAACACAAAGTTCCTTTCATCTTGTGTCCTCTTCTCCCTTGTGTGGGATTCTCTAAGGCGTGTGTTTCTTACTAGGAAGCACAGTGGTGAGAAGCCTTACGTGTGTGATAGGTGTGGGCAGAGGTTTGCTCAGGCCAGTACGCTGACGTACCATGTTCGTCGCCATACAGGAGAAAAGCCGTATGTGTGTGATACATGTGGAAAAGCATTTGCAGTATCCAGTTCTCTTATCACTCATTCACGAAAACATACAGGTGAGGATAAGTGGGCTGCTGACTGAGCTGGTGTAAATTGGGGATCCATCTTGGAGAGGGTTGGCTGCAGCGGAAGAGGTGAAGGGAGCAATTAGTGATAATGGAGTCTAAAGAGCAGGATTTGGGGAGGGAGTGGAGTAATGGAGTCTGCATTAGTGGGTATGGACTCTGTATAGAAGAAAGGACCAGAGTTGTGTTGGCTCTTTCCTTGGGCTTTTCCTTGAGGGTTGCTTAGTGGTGCAAATCTGAATTTTTATTGGGGTTTGGGGAGCTCTTCACACCATTGTACACTGACTCTGTTTAATATGTATTTTACATACACATCTGTATATTGAAATACTAACCGCCTTGTGTGCCCTTCAGGAGAGAAACCATATATATGTGGTATTTGTGGCAAAAGTTTTATTTCCTCAGGAGAGCTCAACAAACATTTTCGGTCTCATACAGGTCAGTTTCTGGATAGGCCACTTCCTGTGTTGTAAATTTTTTTCAGTATGATCTTTTGCATTTAAAATTATGTACTATGCTATAATTGAGACAAATTAAGAGGACACACTGTATCTGTGTTAACTCATTTAAAAATTGATTAGATAGTTTTTCTTTAAATAAATCTAAATTGTTGTAAATCTAAAATAACAAGACTTCAGCAGAGTAGGGAATCAGGAACTCCGATGCTAAACTTTCTCTGTGCGAGTCAGCATGTCACTTAACCTCTTGGTGTCTCTGTTTTCTCAACTGTAAAATAGAGATTATACTTTTTTATCCATTCCTTGGATTATAAAGTGTGGTCTATTTGTAAAGCATTGTAATATAGAGTAACATGGGAATTATTTAAATATTAAAGAAAATATTCACGTTGTAGTATTAATTTTCAGATAAACATTAGTACAAAGACAAGTTGGGTGTCTGATCTGCTTCAAATGAAGCAGTCAGTCCTGTATTCACCATTTTCATCTTGTCTTTTTTTGAATGTTTTCCTTCTGGATACTGTTTTTAGATGGGTTTAGTTCATAAAGCTGTTAAAGTAATTTTCATTGCAGTTATTTTGCCTTTTGTCCTATAGACAGCTTAAGAAATAGTTTTTCTCTGTTCTGCAATTCTAACTGTCAAACCATTTTTCAGGTGAAAGGCCATTTATCTGTGAACTGTGTGGAAATTCTTACACCGATATAAAAAATTTAAAAAAGCACAAAACAAAAGTTCACACAGGTAAGTATTAGTCTTGTAAAAATGAATTTTTGGGGTCAAAGAATAACAATTCTGCTTTAGTGTTTTTAAATGTAACATAAAATTAGATAAGAAAAGAGGTCTGTTTAATGCCTAGAATATCTGCTCTAATGGCACCCAAATCTTTCAGATAAGGATTGGAAAAAGCAGGCTTTAAAATGGAAGGTCCTGGGGAGATGTTAAAAAAGAAAATGCAGTGACTACTACAGTGTTAAGCCACTATTGTCAATAGGGAGTGGGGGGCTGCTGACAAGACTATTAACGTTTAAAAATCTGGTCTCATCTAATAAAACTATGAAAGATTTCTGCTCTAAGACAGCTGTGAAAGTCATCTGGGTCACAAAATAATTTTGTGAATCCTATTCAGTATGGCTCTACCCCACATCTGATGGCTCTCACAGGTATAGATTTGAGGTGAATGATTCACAGCAGTTCCAGGAATTACTCTTCCTGATTCTTTGTAGGCCCAGATGTTCCTTTATGCAATAATTAAAGATGGTGAGTTTGTTCGGGTTTTTTTTATATAGTCAAAGTTAATCCATGTCTGAGCTGGATTAACAGGCACACAAGCTCAGATAGACAGCTGGTGCAACACTTACAATTAGGAATTCTATCCTAAAAAAGATTTCTCATTTATACCTAGTCCTGTTCTTCCTAGATTTACATGCAAGTGTTTGAATGGCAGTAACTTTGGTATACAGATAGCTTACAGTACAGAGCATGGAGGAGTTATATGTGGGCAGTTAAAATGATAATGTAAACAACCTCCCTCCAGACTGGCTTTGCATGCCTTCTTACAGTGGATCACATCTGTCCATACTTAAGTGCATTAAGTCCATAACTCCCTTACCTCTAGTTGTATAAAAAAAGAAATCACGGGGGCTGGCCCAGACAGTGCAGGGGAGAGACTAGCAGAATGAAAGGAGAAGTAACATGCCGTGGCAGCTTTGAGGATCATGGACTGGTGAAACTGCATGTAGAGGATGGGTGGGGAGGATCTAGTAAAGCAGGAAGATAACAGAAGGGAGTGTCAGGGAGAGACAAGCTGTAAGCTGCTGGGGAGGGTTTGTTGGAAGTGTAGCTGGAAGAATAGTGAAGAGACAGGTTGGGAGAGGGACGTAGAGGCTGCCAAGCAAAGGAGGGCCAGGCTGGGGGAGCTGGAATGTGGTGCAGGCTGGGTATGTGGAGACATGGACGATGAGGTGAGAAAGAAGCAGAAGTGGTGGCAGAGAGAGAAGGGAGTTAAAGTAGCATAAACAGGAGAACTGCAAACCTTTGCTTAGTGTGTGGCCCTTGCATGCTACCATAATATTGTATTAGCATGGCATGACTAATTAATATCCTTATCCAGCCTCAGCAGGGCCTGAATCAATGCCCTACAAAGATTCGGGGTGGGGGAGACGTGAAAGTTTTTAATGAACGGTCCACTGTCACCCATTTCAGCTGAGACCTGATCAAAACTGATTTTTCAAGTGCACTTGTACTCTAGAAAGTGACGGTGTAAAAATAACCTTCTTCTGCAAAAGTTCTGTTCTTCCTAGCACTGTGTTAATTGAAAGAGATGATGCCTGACATGCCCATTGTTCTACAGCCCACTGCTAGAATATTTCAAGGAATCCCTGTTGATTTTCCTCATAAACTGTGACCTTAAGGATTTGTTACTCTACTGTGGCCCAGATAACAGAGGCTCTGTTGTGATGTATCATTTCTCGAGCCGTCATGACCTGGACACGGGCACCAGGGACTTGATACTTAAAGCTCAGACTAAGCTCAGACTGGCTTGGTGGCTGAGTTTTAGGCAGTGTCATTCTCAGACACCCCAAATGCTTACACTTAAAGAACTCTTTTTTTTTAAGCCTACCAGCCAGCTGGATTAAAAGGATAGCTTTGCAGTGCTACAGAGCACCCTTGATAAATTTTGAGCAATTCTCTATCCAGTCTTTGTTCCCTAGAAAAGAATAGTTGTAACAAAGTGTTTTAAGGGAACTGAACTAGGTGTACTTGTTCCTGCTTCCAGGGTTGGGGGAGAGGGAGACTGGACTAGATGACTTCTCGAGTTTCCTTCCACTCCTGCATTTCTATGATTCTATAATTTGAGGGTGGGGGACTGTTGAGGTTTTTTGAGGGATAAAAAAGGTTAATCTCTTAATTTACCTCACCCACTCAATGGTTTTTCCTGTCACAAGTGTACTTTTCCTTACATTAATTGCAGGCATTTTACTTTTTCCTCATGAATGAATGTGTTATAAATTTTGTTTGTTTTGTTTTGAGGATCTGAAACTACCCTTGATTCTAACACAGTTGATAATTCCTACAATGAGCAAGAATCCATTCAAAATCAAAAAAGCCCTTTGTCAGAGTCTGCAGATGTGAAGCCTTCTGAGATGTCTTTACCACTTCCTCTTCCCATTGGGACTGAAGACCATCAGATGCTGCTGCCTATAACTGGTAATCAGTCTCCTTCCTCAGACACATTGCTGAGGTCTGCTGTGACTGGATATTCAGAACCTCAGTTTATTTTCCTGCAGCAGTTGTACTGACTCTGTGCAATATGGGAACCAACAAGACAATCCTGGTAGTGAACACACACATTATTGGTAAGGTGAACATAATCATCCAAGCTGTTGGACTTACTCTTTCTCGTTCTTTTAAGTGAAGACATTTGGTAATGTATCTACACTGTGCAGTGCTGTTTCTCATTTCTTGTTAAATTTTGCTAATCCGGAATCATATTTATCATTGTAATTGACCACTGACTTTTCCTAGGAGGAAATACTTTTCCAGAGCACCTGCCTTAAGAAACGTGTGCTAAATAGATACGTAACTGTACTCTGGAGATCTCCTCCAATGCTCATACAGAGCTAACATGTTAGTGTCATTTGTGAGCAGACTTTCAAGCCATATTTTTGTAAGTTAATTTACTTTAAATACCTTAACTCACAGGTGTGGTCCTTGTACGCAGCCTTGTATAAAAAAAAAAAAAAAATTGCATGACAAATTTATTAAACACAGGCTCCCAACTCCAGGCCAATGTAAGAGGAGTATATGATGGCAACTGGGCCAGTTCTTTGGTGAAATGTTTTTGAAGCATTACTGGTGTTAATCAGAAGCAGCTGTTTCCCAGTCAGACTAGATGGAAAGCTTTGGGCAAATGCCATGACAGGTGAGGGAGGCTTTTTCCTTGAGCAATGATTTAGAGGCTAGATAGCACATAGCCTTTCCCTTTCCAAGGCCTGGATTCACATTCAGATGTGACAAACATGAGTTTGATCCTAGCTGTCATCTATCCACATCCCCCAAACATCTCGTAGTTTGACAGAAGTGACAGTCTTCTGCTCAGGAGAGGTTAAAAGATGGAATATGATGAATGGTGTAGGTCAGATTGGATTAAGATTATTTTAAGTAAGAAGTTATATTGAGTTAGCTGTGAGGAGACATGGCTAGCAAATGTCTGACTTTCATCATCATAGTTACTAATATTACAGTAGCACCTAGAACTCCCAGTCAGGATCAGAGCCCTTTTGGGTTAAGCACTGTACAGACACATCAGTTCCTGCCCTGAAGAGTTTACAATAAATGAGCAATAAATTTACTCTAAAAAAATTAAGTGAAAGCTAAAGATGGGGGTGTTTTAGTAAAGAAGATTGATCCAAGGCCCTAAACTTTGGGGTTGCCCACAATAAGCTCTTACTATTCCATGCCAGAATTCAGGAGGGCATAATAGAAAAACATTTCCTTAAAAATAAATGCAGTGTTTATCTACTGCTTTATTTCCCATGTCAGTAGTGCAGTTTTAGGCAGTTGCTGTGGTTTGTAGCAAGACCCATGTGAAAATGGTTTGTTTTTTATGCCACAATGTGTGGTGTTATTCTGTTTTGTTTGTCTTGTTTTTTTTAACATTCTTGTGCAAGGGTTGGCACACAGGGCAGAAATTAGGGTCTTCAATTCCTCTGTCTTTTGCTGCTGCTTCTGTCTGCTCTATGGTGCTGAGACAAACTACTCTGTCCTCTCTGCTAAGGGTTCTTCTTAAGGTTTCTCTTGGACTCCTTATTTCCTCACACCAGTTGGTTTCCACTGAACAGTTTTCATGTGGAGTCTTTGTGTTGACATCCAGAGTACATTCCCCAGATATGTTCAGGGCTTCCTTCTGAGTCTGGTGGAAATGAGTTGCTGATTGATGATTTCATGGATCTCTTAATTGGTAATGAAGTCTTTCTCACTGTCCAGAATCTTTCATAGGCACTTATTTTCAATGGTGTCTAGTTTTCTGTCTAACCATTGGTAGATCTCCATCTGTCACAGCCATATGTTAGCACTGAGATTACATTAGAATTGAAAATTCTCAGTTTTGGTCTGATGCTCTATCTCTCATTGATTTCCATATTAAGGTTAGTAAATGCTGTGGGTGCCTTTCCTATTCTTGATGTCACTTCCTTCTTGTGATGTGTAGTGGTCAGTATGGTGCTGCCAAGGTAGATGAATGGGTTTACGTTCTTGATATTTTTGCCATCTAATATTACTGCTTGAAATCTAGGTTTCAAAGATGTTTGGTTTAGGTTTGTTTGTGCTAGGGCTCCACGGCCCCCCTGAAAGGGTTCATGGAACCCCAGGGGGCTGTGGACCCCCAGTTGAGAACTGCCGTACTAGAGGGACTTAACAAAGATAGGCAAAGGTTGTTCTTTGCAAGGTTGTCTGTCTTTATTAGTAACTTTTCATGGGTGTCATTCAGCATGATATCATCAGCAAAGTCTAGGCCTTCTAGACATTTGTCAACTCCCCCACGCTATACCAGTATTAGTATTGCTAATACACTTCTTCAATATTCAGTCTATGGCAGTGCCAAACAGCAGCAGCAATAAAATGCAGCCCTGTTTCACGTTAGTGTCCATACTGAACCATTCAGTTGTCTGGGTGTCCACCTTTGCAGAACACTTCACATCTCTGTACATGGCCTTGATGATGATTACAACTTTAGCTGGGATTCCATAGGAGTGAAGAATGAATAGTCCATAATGTAGGTCTATCTTTGAAAAAAAAAAAAAAATCAGTGAAATTGTTGAGGGGATCTTGCCATTCTATACTTTCTTCTGTGGTGGTCCTTAACTGAATATTTGGTCTACACAGAATCTCTTGGGCCTGAATCCAGCCTGTTTTCTATGCTTTGCATCCACTGCCTCTTTCTTCCTGTTTAGAATCACACTACCGAAGGTTTTCCCTGCAACAGAGTAGTGTAACTCCTCTCCAGTTGTTACAGTCAATAAGATCACCCCTTTTGGACATTCTGACAATGATTCCATGTTTCCATTAGTCAGGAGGCTTCTCTTTTTCCCAAACTTTATGGGACAGCTCTGTCAGTTTCATTAAGGTGATAGTATCAAATGCTTTTAGCATTTCTGCAGTGATTTGATCATCTCCTGCTGCTTTGTTATTTTTTTCAGCTTCCTGATTGTGGCCTGTACTTCTGTCATCTCTCTTGGACTGATGGTAACGTCACGTTGGTCAGGTTTGCATGTTTAAATGGAAGTCTGGTGCTGAAGTCGGCCTTGGTCTGTTGAGGACTTCTGTGAATGCTTTGCCCATTTATTTTTCTATTCTACCTTAGTTGTAAGCATTTTTCTATCTTTGCTTTTTATTGGCCCATGTCCTATTCTGAAATTGACACACAGGATTTTAATCACTTGGTAAATAGCCCTGACATCCATAATAGCAGCAGCTTCAGCTGCTAGATCTTCAATGTTTCTTCATTGATCTGCCCTTGTGTTGCTTTTCACCGCTCTATCTGCTTTCATGCACTCCTCTGCTTTTTCCAATACTCTGGTTGGTTTTAGCATTCAGGAGTTTTCCTTTGATATCCAAATGTGGCTACTGCAGCTTGAACCACATTGTCTGTAAGCTGGACCCAAGGAGTTTATATTAGCTTTTTCTTTAACAAGCAGCGTTTCTGGTGTCTGACAGTGTCACTGCTTAAGTTCCATTGTGATTAGTGGGAGTGTTTTTATGCCTCACCAAGCCAATCTTAGAACTGTCAAGAATAATCAAATAAAGAGCCACAGAGGCATGTTTTCTCCAGTCGAAAACAGCATCTGTGATATTTTTAAGTGCATTCTTTGCTGGTTGTTTATTTGTTGATATCATTTTATCTGCATTGGTGCCTAGGGTCTAGGCCTTGGTAAACAGAAGAGCATAGAAGATACCTATTAATATAATTCCTACTCTACTCCCTAAAACTCATCTTTACCTTAATTAAAAGGGCTTTGTGAAAAATTTCTTAGTGGATTTATCCTCTGCAAATGGAACCCTGAATCCTGGGCATGGCTCTGTCTTTTATTTGTTGCTTTCTTTATCCATGTGTTTGTTTTTACTCTTTGTCTGTACCTTTTAAATTAAATAGACCTTTCATCTTTTGTTGTTTATCATTTTAAATGTGACATGTGTAATACTGTTTTTGATTGTTTAATTCTTAATTACATGCGGTCAATTTGCTGTTGAGGGTTACTGGACATTATGAAGTACAACCAAGTCTCCCAAGAGTCTTCTCACTGCAGTAAAGCCAATCCTTGTCATTGCTTCCTGACCTTCGCAGTATTTGCTTGTCTCCATCATGTCTATGCCACAGCATTTGCCAGCATCTACTATCCTTCAGCACACGGGTGTAGGACATTGGACGAATCATTTTGAGTTTTCAGTGGTGCAGTGTGGCTTTTTTCATTCTTTTGAAATCTTTGTTTTTTCCCTCGTAATCTTTCAAGGATTCCGTGTCCAACTGGTAATTCTGTGACTGAAGAATCGCACCAAAAAGCAGGGCCTTGAATATAAGTGACAAAGGTCCACTCCTTGTGACCAGATCTAAGGCTGCATTTTCTACCAAAAATACAGCAAAGGTATAAAGATGAATGCAGTTTCAATAATTAGTATTGCACAAAAGAAAAGCCATCTTAAGTGCTCTGCCAACTTATATGGTTACACTGCTCTTTGGCAAGTTCATCTTTAAATGTACTAAAGTACATCTCTTCTGATGTCCTTACTGCTTTTTTAAAAAAAAAAGTTTAACTTGTTCAGAATTACTGAGTAACGCATATGTTACCAGAAGAGCAAACTAACTCTGAAAAACACATTCCTGTGTAGAATATGCATTCCATAAGAATGTTTGTTTCAACTATTCTTATATTTCTAAAATTTTAGATTACTACAGTATTCTTACATTTCAGACTTAAAAAAAAACAACAGTGCTTAGATTTATACTGGATCCAGTTTAGATATTTATAGAGGTGACATTTGCTTTATATTACTCATTTAGTTTTCTTTATACACAGGAGGATCATCATTTTTACAAGACAGCGGTTTTAAACCTCTCTTCACAGAATACACAGGTTCTGATAAAGTTGTTCTCTTGCAGCAATAATTTAATGAGCTGTACTCTTGAGTACCAATTCTTATCCTCAACTTTGATGAAAATGACTCAGCTGCTGAGTTGATTTCCCTTAAATATATTAATTTAATATAACATATAATTTAAAAAAATGTGTAGGAGTGTTCCAGCTGGGTGCTGAAGAACTTTGAGAGAGAGAGCTGTCCTGCATATCTGTGGCAATGCCTGGAGTACTTTCCATGCCTCTCTTATGTGGCGGCTTACTGCTCTCAAGTTCAATTTGGAGCTGGAAGTTATATCAAGAGGATTGATGGTCCATGTAAAGAGTGAATGGGGGAAAACGTGGACGTCTTAAATAGTCAAATGCTGTTAATAGTTAACCAAAGTTCTCCTTTCTGAAAAATGAAAGTGGGACCATTAAAATTTCTTTAAAATCTTGAAAAAGACTTCTAAAGACGATCTCAAGTGTGATCCAAATCTCAGCAAGTCCACTAACTTCAATTGAAGTTTTGCCTGAGGGCTTGTCTACTCTTGGAAATTTACCAAAATAGCTAGCTATTCCAGAATGGGGAGTTATACCAGAATAGCTATTCTGCAATAATTTTTTTGGTAAGTTCCAAGTGTAGAAAAGCCCAGAGTAAGGATTACAAGACTGGACTTTGAGACGCCGTTGGTAAGACTTACAGAAATAGGTCTAGATAAGAACTAGTAATCGATTTGGGTTAAGTTATTTTTGAAGTATTTTTCCTGTATATACAAAGTGTTTTTCCTTCTGCTATGTGTATATAGTTCAATTCTTTTTTTATAATCCCATGGGTGGGGGGGTGTACATACTTAGGTTGCAGTGTTTATGTTAGGCTTTAATAAACTTGTTTTGTAATTTTCCCTCAGCTGGTGTCTGGTGTTTGTAATTACAAAGGGTAGTAATTAAAGGAGGAGGGAAGCAGTCTAACATAACCACTATCACAACACACTACACTAGCATCAGAGAGGGCTCAGAGACAGCCCTTAGCATTGTATACAGTTGTATAGGAGTTATTTGGGAACAGCATCATTCATCACATTTTCCTTCCAACAGAAAAAAAACCACCCAAGTCCCTTGCTACAAGGCAATATTTTGGGTGTAAAGGAACAAAAAATTTGTTCTAAATACTACTTACTATAATTATTTTTGAGCACTGAAAGATGCAAAGCAGTGTGCAAAACAGTGTAAGTTTACCCCCATGTTTTAAAGCAGATATAAACTACTTTGCAGTGAATGTCTTCTACAAAGGATATCTTAATTTTTTTAAAAAAATCACTTGTATTTTTTTCTATGGAGACAGTAGAGCCTGTTGGCTAAAGCACTGTGCTACTGACTTGCTCGGTAACCTTGGGCAAATCATAGCCCGTCCCCGTGCCTCAGTTTCCCCTTGTAAAGTGCTTGGAGTGCCGAAGATGAGAACTAGGTAGCATTTTAGCTATTACAGTTTATTCACAGGAATAAAGTAGTAGTTTCTTGCCTATAGTAATTTTTTTATTCAGAAATATACAAGATAACTTAGTCCTTGGACAGAATTTGTGATTTTGACTATTTTAATTTGAAGAAACCTGCTGAAATAAGTACTGTAACAGATTTAGAAGTAGTCATCTTATAGCACTCTCTGATAAAAAGTATGTGAAGGAATTAGTGGTGTTAGATATGTGGACAACTTTTGCGGATAATGTCAATGGAACAGAATGCTGTCACAGGCTAAAGCTCTTACTGTTAAATAATGAGGTGTAGTGAAGGTGTTCTTTGAAAATACACATCACTTATTTTCAAAGTGGATGCCATTTATCCTTTCACATTTTGTTTGTGATGTTATTGCTCTCATCAAACCAATTAAAATTAAAACACTGCTTTTGGCAGAGTCATGGTTACTTATCACAGCCTATTTTAAGCTTACATTACTTTTATGAATAAAATTATCCATCATTAGCATTAATCATTATATAACAATCTGTAAGTTGTTAATTTAATCATTAGAAGTAGTTTGAACATAAATGTGCAGCAAAAGGGGAGGATGATCTACCTTAAATTTTGACAAAGAATATAAACACACTATCATGCTTCTAAAATAAACCTACCACTAAGGGTATGTCTACACTAGAAACTTAAGTTGACCTATATTATGTCTACTTACAGCCACCATGGTAATTATTCTGGTGGTGCCTGTCCACACTACCCTGCTTGTGTTGGTGGCGCACCAGGAGTGCTTCCACCGACCTAAGAGGGGCAGTGTGGGAAGCCCAGTCTCTCAACTCTGCTGGCAGCTCCCTGCTGGGAGCCTGGCTTGCCTCCCGCCCGCTAGGCTTCACGCCCTGGCTCCCAGCCGGAAGTGGGGTCCAGATGCCCAGCTCTCCAGGGAGATGGGTGACAGCTGGGCTCTAGCTACGCTTTCTTGTCAATTTCACGGCCGTGCCATGAAACTGACAAGACAGCCAACAGCCTATGTAAGTAACAGACACTGCATCACCCTAACTACACCAACATAAGCCCTATACCTCTTGTGGAGGTGGACTTATTATGTTCGTGTAGTAGGGCACTTACATCGGCGGGAGCAAGGCTGTAGGGTAGACACTGACATAATTAGGTTGACGTACGGTGCTTTACGTCAACCTAACTCTGGTGTAGACCAGGCCTACCTAGCAATAGGAAGAAACGTTATCTGGAAGCAGGCTATTCCATAGCTGTCTGTTATGGGCCAACATGCATCTTTCTCATTGACACTGGGAGACAGGATACTGGAGCAGATCAATCACTGGCCTAAGTCATTACAGTGATTCTGAGCTGCATGGTATCTAACAGGCACAAAAGCCCAACGTCTCTCTCTCCACTTCCAGGGCTAAGGCTAACTTTGTGCATGGCTTTTTTTTTTAATTGTGTTGAAGGAAAACTGTATTGAAAAGGCATTTTTTATGCCTTGGCATGAACTGGTTGGGCTCATACTGATCTCTGACAAGGAACTCCACAGCCAGGGTCTACACCACTGAGTGTTCTATTCAGAGTGATAGTTGGAACTTAGGTCTATCCAGCTGCATTATTCCTGTAAAGCTGTTATCTTGGGGAATTATAAAGAGGGTGCAGTTTCCAGGTCCCAAACTCTAACAGCATCTATTCTCTGTTAAAGTACAGTCTCTTATCACCTTTGCTTCAGAATCATTTATATGCTATTAAATAATGTTAAGTTTTGTATAATTATTCTTTAAGTTCCATTGCATTCTCCTTTCTATAAAATGCAAGATAATACATGGTTATTGTCTGGAAGATGAAGTAAAACTAATTTGGTCCAACCTCAACAAGTATGTTTATGATATTTAAGTAGGGCCATCTCTGTTCTGAAGTACTTAAGTTTTACGAAAGGGAAAAAGTTGAATAAAATGTGCTAAATATTTTTAATGAGCTTTCCCAACCCTTTCAATGTGAAAAACAATGAAGAAGTGTACTGAAGTTATTTACAGTCTTGCAGAGAAAATGAGAAGCTGGTTTACAGGATAGAATATTTATAAGTTTCTCCTGCCCCAGTTCTCTTAATCTAAAATGACAGAGAACCAAGGTTATTCTTGAACTTGGTTATTTGTCCACATAGCTAGTATATGACCATCTAATGTAACCAAATCATCCCAATTCTTCCTATTTTATCTTAGCCTTCATCTTTTTTTGAAGACCCTTAAAAGGAGGAGGAGTTTTGGCTCAGCACAGAGTGACAAGCCCAAGCCGTCCTCTGAGCTTGCTGTATTAGCTTAGCGATTGCTTGGTAACACATAGTTCTACAGCAACTGGCTAGTTAGTATCTCGTCAGTCAGATTTTGTTACTTCCCCTTATGAGTGTAACTATTTTTGAGAGCAACTCAAAGAGTAAATTCTAAGTGAGCACACACAATCAGTATCAATACCCTCTTGGATATTTCTGCCTCATACAGCGGAGCCCTAAGTAGTCCCAAAGCGCTAGGAGAGCAACGTTGTGGCACTAAGAGTCAAACTAACAATAATACTTACATAGTTGCTCTCTAAGTGCATTGCTGTAGCTACTTGACAATTTTGCTTTATTTTAGAAGCCTGATTTTCTTGCCAATGTACACTTTCTATTTAAGGGCATTATAAGCTGTCACTTAAAAAACCCCCAACTTTGTGCTGAACGTTGGGAAGATACTAGTGCAAAGTACTGCTATCACAGTTGGTTGCTCTTCCTCTGTTAGAGGGTGGATCATATTGACTAAATGAGCGGGCAGAGAAAAAGACAGAAGCTTGAGACAATAGTCTGTAACAGAGACTATCCTCTCTCCTTATATAAAAAATGAATGCAATTAAATCCATGCACTTTCATCATAAGAGTCCTTTAATCATAGTCTGGGTATCATTTACCAAACTTCTGTTTACCTACAGCAGTGGTTCTCAACCCACAGCCCAATCAGCACACAGCTGTGGCCCATATGACATCCTCAGGGGCATAGAGGTAGTATGTATATTGTGTGGATGCGGCCCACATGCAGTTTTCTGTGTTATATGTGGCCCACCATGCTAAATAGGTTGAGAACCACTGCCTACAGCAACAATATATACTTTGTTAAAAAGCTCACGTTGGACTCAGTTTGAGTTGGTTTTATCTCTAGTACTTTTCAAACTTATATTGGCACACTCCAAAATAACCTCCTCAAGAAACTACATACTATCATTTTGATTTACAAAGAAATAAGCCAGAAAAACCCTCAAGCTGATAGATATAAATGCATCAAGTTGTTACCTTGTTCACAAATGTTCTGCAACTGCTCCTATTGCAAGACTGGCATTAGCATCTTTGTTATCAACCTCCCCATAACTTGGTGTCCAATAGTAATGCCTTTTAAGGCCATGAGAGAGTTCTGCAAGATATTCATGCCCATCCACTTCATACGGATCCACGTCTGTACAATTTGGTTTCAAGCGACCAGTTTTAATTAAGTCTGAAAATGCCTGAAATGAACAAATGCAAAGGATTTAAATTTAACATTCTTCTAACACGTTCTGCCTGCCAGAGGCTTAGAAAGTGCAAAGCAGAACAGTAGAAGATGATACAGACTAGGTCAGCACTAAATGGCATTTTAATCGCTTGTATACTTTTCCTGTCCCGTAATTGTTTGGCATGAGAAGACTACGCCACAACTACCATAATTTTACAATAAAATAAAATATAATGAACTACACATCAGTCTTACAAATAGTTTTCCTGAGCGCGCTAGTATAAAATGAAGATAAACTGTGGAAAAGATCAGTGATGAAGAAAACACTTACGACACAGGTGGCCTCATCCAGTTTGTTTCCCCAAATATAAATGTAGGAAAGCACCATGTTTGTTTTCATTGAATCCGAAAGAGCAACAAGTCCTTTTCCACTTATATTGTTGCTTGTTACTGCTAACCTAGTAAACAGAAGAAATAAAACAAATTATATAAGTAAATTCCAAGCCATTTGATTCCTACCACTTAAGTACAGTATTTCAAACAAATCAGCAACAAAAACTATTTTTATAGCTCAAATCTGTTACTAAGTGCTATATAATTCTAATATTCCTCAAGGCACTTCCTTGATTTGGTTGCCAAAGACTTTGACAATTCATTTCTTCAAAGCAGGTGACCCTATGCTTGGTGGCTAGCTCTCATATTTAGTCTGTTTTAAAGCATGGCCTTGGTTTCTAGCCAAGTTAAACTTTGATCCTGGAGCTGGGAGAGGTATGTTTGTATTGGTGAACCTGAGAGTTTTTCAGAGGCATCTAGCAGACCCTTTGATCTTTACTCCCCAAAACTAATGGCTTCAGGCAACACCTATGATCAGAGCTTACGTCCAGCCAAAGGTATGGTTTTCTGCAAGACATAAAATATATCCTGTAGGAGAGATTAGACAATCTCCTGGTGAACTTGAAATAAACTATAAAAAGGCTTCAAGAAAAATTATTTTTAAGGCCTGAAACAAGAAGACCCTTATTCTTGCAGTGTGTCATGCTGACTTAAATGGCACTCCATGCAGCAATTAGGAATTTTGTTTGCAAAACATTTTACAGGAAAGGGCCTAAACAGTCAAGATACTAAAATGAATCGAGAACCAGATCTGACAGCCATATGTTCATTAGAGTGACTCGAGATGTGTACTGTGAACCAAATATAATACAGAGGAAAATACTATCAAATTAATTTTAGATTCATCCATAAGGGAAAAAGAAGAACTTGCTAAAATATCACAAGTATGAGAACAAGCAGCAAAAACACTTGGAACAGAAACTACTGTTCTATAGCAACAAATAACTTAAACCAAGGGGGGGGGAAAACAAGTAAAATGGAAAAAAGTTTAAAGGGCTTTTAGTAGAATTGGCCGTAGGAAGGGTAAACCAGAAAATTTAGCAGCTTGGAAGTGTGCCTGGTGGAGGGAGGAGAGTTTGGGACTTTTGCCATAAAGGGAAGGGCTTGGCAGCAGTAGTGTTCCAGGGTTTAGTCACTGACGAGGTAAAGTTTGGCCTCCTTTTGTCAGGTGGATGATCAAATTTAGGGGTCAGAAGCTGGGTAGGGAAACTACTAGGGCTTTGTCACTGGTGGGAAGGGAGCATCTTCATAGAATACCAGGGTTGGAAGGGACCTCAGGAGGTCATCTAGTCCAAACTCCTGCTCAGAGCAGGACCAATCCTCAACTAAATCATCCCAGCCAGGGCTTTGTCAAGCATGACCTAAAAAACCTCAAAGGAAGGAGATTCCACCACCCCCCTAGGTAACACATTCCAGTGCTTCACCACCCTCCTAGTGAAAAAGTTTTTCCCAATATCCAACCTAAACCTCCCCCACTGCAACTTGAGACCATTACGCTTTGTTCTGTCATCTGCTACCACGGAGAACAGTCTAAATCCATCTTCTTTGGAACCCCCTTTCAGGTAGCTGAAAGCAACTATCAAATCCCCCCTCTTTCTTCTCTTCTGCAGACTTAAACAATCCCAGTTCTCTCAGCCTCTCCTCAGAAGTCATGTGTTCCAGTCCCCTAATCATTTTTGTTGCCCTCTGCTGGACGCTTTCCAATTTTTCCACATCCTTCTTGTAATGTGGGGCCCAAAACTGGACACAGTACTCCAGAAGAGGCCTCAACAATGTCGAATAGAGAGGAACGATCACATCCCTCGATCTGCTGGCAATGCCCCTACTTATACAGCCCAAAATGCTTTTAGCCTTCTTGGCAACAAGGGCACACTGTTGACTCATATCCAGCTTCTCATCCACTGTAACCCCTAGGTCCTTTTCTGCAGAACTGCTGCCTAGCCATTCGGTCCCTAGTCTGTAGCAGTGCGTGGGATTCTTCCATCCTAAGTGCAGGACTCTGCACTTGTCTTTGTTGAACTTCATTAGATTTCTTTTGGCCCAATCCTCTAATTTGTCTAGGGCCCTCTGTATCCCATCCCTACCCTCCAATGTATCTACCACTCCTCCCAGTTTAGTGTAATCTGCAAACTTGCTGAGGGTGCAGTCCATGCCATCCTCCAGATCATTAATGAAGATATTGAACAAAACCGGCCCCAGGACTGACCCTTGGGGCACTCTGCTTGATACCGGCTGCCAACTAGACATGGAACCATTGATCGCTACCCGTTGAGCCCAACGATCTAGCCAGCTTTCTGTCCACCTTATAGTCCATTCATCCAGCCCATACTTCTTTAACTTGCTGGCAAGAATACTGTGGGAGACCGTGTCAAAAGCTTTGCTAAAGTCAAGGAAGAACACGTCCACTGCTTTCACCTCATCCACAGAGCCAGTTATCTCATCATAGAAGGCAATTAGATTAGTCAGGCATGACTTGCCCTTGGTGAATCCAAGCTGACTGTTCCGGATCACTTTCCTCTCCTCTAAGTGCTTCAGAATTGATTCCTTGAGGACCTGCTTCATGATTTTTCCAGGGACTGAGGTGAGGCTGACTGGCCTGTAGTTCCCAGGATCCTCCTCCTTCCCTTTTTTAAAGATGGGCACTACATTAGCCTTTTTCCAGTCATCCAGGACCTCCCCCGATCGCCATGAGTTTTCAAAAGTAATGTCCAATGGCTCTGCAATCACATCCGCCAACTCCTTTAGCACCCTCAGATGCAGTGTATCCAGCCCCATGGACTTGTGCTCGTCCAGCTTTCCTAAATTGTCCCGAACCACTTCTTTCTCCACAGAGGGCTGGTCGCCTCCTCCCCATGCTGTGCTGCCCAGTGCAGTAGTCTGGGAGTTGACCTTGTTCATGAAGACAGAGGCAAAAAAAGCATTGAGTACATTAGCTTTTTCCACATCCTCTGTCACTACGTTGCCTCCCTTATTCAGTAAGGGGCCCATACTTTCCTTGGCTTTCTTCTTGTTGCTAACATACCTGAAGAAACCCTTCTTGTTACTCTTAACATCTCTTGCTAGCTGCAAGTCCAAGTGTGATTTGGCCTTCCTGATTTCATTCCTGCATGCCTGAGCAATATTTTTATACTCCTCCCTGGTCATTTGTCCAATCTTCCACTTCTTGTAAGCTTCTTTATTGTGTTTAAGATCAGCAAGGATTTCACTGTTAAGCCAAGCTGGTCGCCTGTTATATTTACTATTCTTTCTACACATTGGGATAGTTTGTTCCTGTAACCTCAATAAGGATTCTTTAAAATACAGCTAGCTCTCTGGACCCCTTTCCCCCTCATGCTATTCTCCCACGGGATCCTGCCCATCAGTTACCTGAGGGAGTCAAAGTCTGCTTTTCTGAAGTCCAGGGTCCATATTCTGCTGCTCTCCTTTCTTCCTTGTGTCAGGATTCTGAACTCGACCATCTTATGGTCACTGCCTCCCAGGTTCCCATCCACTTTTGCTTCCCCTACTAAATTCTTCCCAGTTTGTGAGCAGCAGTCAAGAAGAGCTCTGCCCCTAGTTGGTTCCTCGAGCACTTGCACCAGGAAATTGTCCCCTACACTTTCCGAAAACGTCTTGGATTGTCTGTGCACCACTGTATTGCTCTCCCAGCGGATATCAGAGTGATTGAAGTCTCCCAGGAGAACCAGGGCCTGCAATCTAGTAACGTCCGTTAGTTGCCGGAAGAAAGCCTTGTCCACCTCATCCCCCTGGTCTGATAGTCTATAGCAGACTCCCACCATGACATCACCCTTGTTGCTCATACTTCTAAACTTAATCCAGAGACTCTCAGGTTTTTCTGCAGTTTCATACCAAAGCTCTTCATGTTTCTCCCTCTCTTCCCTCTGCCCCTAGCCTTTCTTGTTCCTAGCATCCGTTCTCCCAAAAGAGGAGAGTCCATGTGACTTCCCTCCCACAGATTGACCCAGCAGTTCAACCCAGCCAGTCCAGACACTCAGGTTTGCTTTGCTGAGTGGGGAGCATTCCTTGGACTTGCATTTCACTGGTTCTGCCAGAGCCCAGGTGAAACCATGGGTCTGTCATCATCAGTGTCCCCAGCTGTCCCCATCCATGTGTGATTTTAGAAACTCTTTGACTTTGCAGTTTGGATCACTAGCATAAAAAAGTGATGTACTACAATACCAACTCATATACTGCTGTGTCACATTTTCTGATTTTCCAATAGTTACATCTGCGATCTCTTTTGGGGAGATTTATCTATACTAACGCTTGAAGAGTCCTGTTGTACAAAGCCAGGGCTTCACTCAGGTAGATGGCTCCATCATCTTCTATCCGGTTTGAATTAAGATCTAGGATTTCCAGAATTTGGTTCCGTTTCAGCAGTTCTCCCAGAAATTTCACACCATCGCGAGTTATTTTATTACTGAAAGAGAAATATTTTTTTTAAAAGGGGAGATCTTACTGAGAAACCTTCAGTACTGCTTCTGAGGCAGAAAACGCCCCTCAGGCTGCTGAATAAACTGTTCTGAAATTTACAGCTGTTGAAGCAATCTACAACACATATACTTGAACTGGATTTTTACTCAAACTAGCACCTATTAACACAAGCTAATAGATTAATGGGATTTTTAGAACCCATTCTTGCAATCCATGTGCAGGCACTTCCAAAAGTTGCTGGGTAACAGGTTCAGGTCCTAAATGTCTTTTTTTGTATTCTTCCAATTTTGATTTTTTACATCTTCTGTAAAGTGGCATAATTTGACACTGTCTGATTAGTATGTACTGTAGAGTAAGTGCTCTTTCTTCACTCAAGTGTACAGTACTACAGAATTTAAGGCCAGAAGGGACCATCAGATTATCTAGTCTAACATCCTCTATATTACAGGCCACCAACACCACCCAGCTACCCTACCTCCACACCAACCTCAACAAGAATTAGACCAAACTATTAAAACCCGCAGGAGACTAAACTATTGCGTGACAATGGGTAGAAGAGAAGGAGGGACTGAAATGCACTCAGGCCTGAGGCCCCTGTAAGGCAGGGAAATGATTTAATGAGGTATAGCTGACCACGTAGGCTGAAGCTTGTAAATTTAGGATTAGACTATGGCATAGCCCTTAAGCAGAGGGGGGAGGGGTGAGAGGGAGACCTCTCTTCCCCTCCTTCTGTGGCCAGAGTCATAGCAGAGTTGTCCAGCCAGGCTGGGGAGGGTGGAAGATGCTGCACTTTAAAGGGGTGTTGTCAGTTGCTCCTCCATATACACAGTGGGCATTGCACCTCCCTGAGGCAGAATGTTTTCTCCTTCTGTGCTCCTTCTGTGGTGGCATAGCTCTGCACCACCCCCACAGCTGTGGCTAAATACTAATTTATCCCTTAGTAATGTTGCATTCCCTCCAACTATGGCTTCCACCTCAACTCTCCATCTCACCTAGAAAAATCACATTTTTTCTGGAGGGAACGGTAGCAAGTACCATACAATACTGCTATACTGATATTGCATGGTGCACAGTTTTCACCAGCAACAATATACTCTATATTTGTGTAGTTTAAACAAAATCAGAGGGTGAATCTTTTACCAGCTGAGGTCAAGATATCGCAGGCTGCGGTTTTCATACAATGCATCACACAGTCGCTCCACACCGAAGTTCTTCATTTCATGTTTGCACAAATGCAGTTCCATAAGACAAGAATTATTTTTCATCATTAGAGATATATGAACTGTGGACTCTTCCTAAAAATAAAATCTCAGTTAAACTATCATTTTAACATCCCATCAGTTTTTAGGGCCAAACACCACTCTTTGATGTTTGGCCCCAGGAACAAGTACAACTTTCCCTGCAGTCAATGGTAGATGTTTACACATATCCGAGAGTAGAATATGACCTTAACTCATCTTCCTTCTGATGTATTACAAATTGATATACAAAAAGTCAGGAAACAATTTCTTATTGTGATCACTGGGAAAATAATGAATTACCAAAATGTGGCTGCAGATTTACAGAACTGTATATCCCCGCAGTGTAAATCTCAGGCAAGTCGATACTCTAACAACTACAAGTTCTCTCATCTACCTTGATCATTTCTTTTCCAAATTTCCATGACACAGTGTTTTAGGACTTGATCCAGTTCCCATTGACGTCAATGGTGTGACAGAAATACGTATCAACAATTATTTTATGAAGAGCAGAAGTCTTTGAAAGAGGGATTAAGTATAGAAAAAAACATATATCTTGCCTCTATAAGAGGCAGTGAATTGGTTTTAAAGTTATCACCTGTGGTTAAAACAATAATTTATAAGGGGCTTCAGTCAGGTAGACACAATGGAGAAGCCTACAGACCAGAGAGGAGTGACAAATGGGAAGACTCCCATAATCTTCAATTGGTGTCGGATTGGGCCCTTAATATAGCGTGGTGTTTATTCTGGTCCAGATTTTTTCAAAAGCAGGAGCCTAAAATTAGGCTCCTAAATCCATGATTAGGCACCTTTGGTCTTGTCTACACAGGAAAGTTTTTTCAGTAAAAGCCAAGGTGTGAATTTAAACTGATGCAGTTATACTGTCAGAACCCCCCAAATGGACACTTATCTCATTTTAAGAGTGACATTTCTTTGGTTCTGTTTATGTCACTTAGGAAGGAGTTTAAGCTAAACAAAAAAAGCCATTCTTACTCTGCAATTCCCATTTAAACAACCCCTAAATAAGTGCTGATCATCCAACTGCTTCTATTGAGGTCAAGAACTGAGCACTTTGAAAAGAAGGCTGTTTCTTCTTGTGCCTAAATTATGGTTCAGGAGCATAACTCTAGGTAAGGAGGTATGAAAATCTTGGCCCCTGAGTCTGAGTCTACAATCCTTTTTGTTGGTGTTCTCTCTTCCTTGGGCAGAAAGACTTAAAAAACAACTCTGGCAGCTATCACACAAGCATATAAAGAAGCCCCAGAGAGTCACGCTGTCCAAGACCACTATCGGCCTCCATAAAGCTATCAATATTGAGTCTATGTATGCATATATCTGTTTAATTGAACTGACCCTACAGTATATACACATACCTCTTGGCTATACAGTATAGGACGATTTAGGTTTAGGGCTTTCATCGCTTTGTTATGGCTCATAACTGTTGCTATTGCTATTAGACTTTGTGTACCCTGAAAACAAAAACAGATAAACTCTTTAGGGAAACCTGTTCAATATATAAATAAAGCAACATACCAAAGATACCATGCCTTCTTACAGGATGTATTTTTAGAAGATCATAAATATCAAATTGACATGAGTTAGAAATACTATTATTTTTAGCTCCATGTGTTTTGGAGATATTCAGTGGTCATCTGCCTCTGCAGTATTGCAATACATACAAACATTTCCTGGAAATACCAGCAGGCAAAGGATGTTAAGAGAGTGGAACTGAACTAATAGGCACGAATTACTATGAGACCTGCTAAAAATAAACAGAATCTGATAAACTAGAGAAGAAGAATTTTTCGCAATGCATGGGGTAAAACTGTTAGTAATATCACGGGTATAGGGGGGCAGAGCTCCCCGGGTTCGGGATAGGGTTATGGAATGCAGGGCTATCTGGTCTAAGGTTAGGATTCAGGTAGGTGGGCCTCACTGAGCTAGGGTGAGGGTTGTGGAGGGCAGGGCTCTCCAGGTGAGGGTTAGGGTTCAGGTGAGTAAGCCTTCTTCAGCTAGGACTATGACTGTGGAGGGCAGGCTTCCCAGAGCTAGAGTTAGTCTTCAGGTGCATATGTCTAAAATGGGCTAGTATTAGGGATGTGGAGCTAAGGTGAGCTTTCAGGTCAGTAGCCGTCGCTGCACTAAGGTTAGCGTTGTGGAGTGTAGGGTTCTCAGCTAAGTTTAGTGGTTAAGAGTGTAGGACTCCTAAAGCTAGGGGTAGCGTTCTGGTGGGTAGGGCTCCCTAGGCTAGCGTTAGGACTGGGCTCCTTGGTCCAGGGTTAGTGTTCAAGTGAACAGGCCTCTCCGGACTAGGGTTGTAGAGAGTGGGGCTCCCCGGCTTGGGTTAGGGTAGGCGTTGTGGAAGGTATAGCCCTTAGGGCAAGGATAGCATGGGTAGGGGGTCCCTAAGATAAGGCTGGAATTGAGGTGGGTTGGCCTCTCTAGCTAGGGTTTTGGAGGGTAGAGCTCCCTGGGGTAAGGTGGGGATTGTGGGTATGCGTGGCTCCCCAGGCCAAGGGTGAGGGGCAGCATAGATGAGAACTCACTAAAGCTAACACTCTTCTATTAATTATCTTCATATTAAGTGGATATGCATTATCTTCCACAGGAAAATTATGAAGTGTGTGAATCAGTGAAGTCAAATTAGTGAGGTTCTACTGTAGATGCCAGTTCTGATCTTTTATTCCTTTCCCCTCAGTCATACTTCTGTAACACGCTGAACTGTCAAAGGAACACTGTCTTTTGACAAGCCGGTTGGTTATGCTCCTGTTTTTATAATCACATAGTGAAGCAGGAGACACTCCCTTAAACTGATTTTACTCAAGCATAGAAGTACAATTATCCAAAGCTTCTAAGAGCTGTGTTTATCTGTGGTGACTATATCTTCCCAGTAATACATGCTTGTAATGCCTTTAATTTTTAAAGGCATTTTCACCTTCCAGTTTGGGAGCACCAGAAATATTATGAGAATGAAACCTCATTCTCCACAGGTTTCTTCACTCAGACAGTACCCTGCACTAGAAACTTTCATTACTTATATTAGCAGCCTTGTTCTCCAAGAAAGAACCCACTGCCATTATACGGATGGCCTGACAACTAGACTGGGTAGTCTGTGAGTGCACCTAAGGGAAGCTGGGGGCACCCATGGACATTAACACAACATTGCTTTTGACACAACGTGGCTGATAATGAGAGGAGAGCACTTCTTGAAAGGGAGTGCACCTTTCAACGCTTCATACCCCTCCAGAAGCCTCTTTAGAATGAAAAGAGCCCTTAGAGAATAAGGAATCTCTTTCTTACATGAATTAGATGAGCTCTAGATGATATGACATATATAACACAAACTGAATCTCAAAAAATATTAGACTCTTTTCTCTTTGGCAGTAAAGGAACTGACCGTTAGAGGCTATAATGTACTACATCACATATTCCTATAAACACACTATGCTACAGGCCCTTCCAAGTGCATCTTGTTAGTTGCAACAGGACATTTTGTGATAGTTGAAGATATCACAGTATATAAAACAGGGAACAGATGGCATCTTCCACTAATTTAACCACAGGACCTTTATAATATACTTGAAAGGCTATTAGTTTGCAGTTTAAGTTGATAATTTTACTTTACTCACCAAATCACAGTCTCCAAGATCTAACTTCTCTAAGGTCGAATTAATTTGCAGCATTGAAGCAAAGTACATCCCACCTTTGTTTTCAATTTTGTTGCCAGTCATTCTCAAGTGTTGGAGCGTTTCATTCCTCTAGTAAAGAAAATTTACAAGGATTTTCCTGAAATGATCTAAGCTGTGATATTATACATTTAACTACCAATTTTTTAATTGTGGCATACAGACAGAATGTCATCTTCTGTAAGGAACACAGCCAATTGGTAACAGTAAGTTAGCTGCCTATCTTTTCACTGGGACTAGTTGCCTGAGTAAAGTCTACCAAGAGCATAAGGGTTTGCAAGGGTGGGAGGGCTCTGAATTATTTATGGGTATCTGTGCTTCCAGTATAATCTCCCAATTTTCATATGTTTATTAAAGAATTCCAGACTGATATTTGTGTCTAAATTGATAGCATAATGTGATTTATGCCATCATGTGCCAGCAATGCCCCTCTGCCATGTACATTGGTCAAACTGGACAGTCTCTACGTAAAAGAATAAATGGACACAAATCAGATGTCAAGAATTATAACATTCATAAACCAGTCGGAGAACACTTCAATCTCTCTGGTCACGCAATCACAGACATGAAGGTCGCTATCTTAAAACAAAAAAACTTCAAATCCAGACTCCAGCGAGAAACTGCTGAATTAGAATTCATTTGCAAATTGGATACTATTAATTTAGGCTTAAATAGAGACTGGGAGTGGCTAAGTCATTATGCAAGGTAGCCTATTTCCTCTTGTTTTTTCCTACCCCCCCCCCCCCCGATGTTCTGGTTTAACTTGGATTTAAACTTGGAGAGTGGTCAGTTTGGATGAGCTATTACCAGCAGGAGAGTGAGTTTGTGTGTGTATGGGGGTGGGTTTTTGGAGGGGGGTGAGGGAGTGAGAGAACCTGGATTTGTGCAGGAAATGGCCTAACTTCATTATCATGCACATTGTGTAAAGAGTTGTCACTTTGGATGGGCTATCACCAGCAGGAGAGTGAATTTGTGTGGGGGGGTGGAGGGTGAGAAAACCTGGATTTGTGCTGGAAATGGCTTTTAGATAAGCTATTACCAGCAGGACAGTGGGGTGGGAGGAGGTATTGTTTCATATTCTCTGTGTATATATAAAGTCTGCTGCAGTTTCCACGGTATGCATCTGATGAAGTGAGCTGTAGCTCACGAAAGCTCATGCTCAAATAAATTGGTTAGTCTCTAAGGTGCCACAAGTACTCCTTTTCTTTTAGCATAGACACAAACTGCTTAAAAATAGAGTTAAATCCATTCATTATTATATTTTATTATAATGTCTGTCTTTTCACATATTTAGCTAATAGCTGAATTTTGTAATGTAGAAAACTAGAATTTTGCAGGTCTTTCATCTGCCTTTATCCCATGAGTAATCAAAGCCCACTGAAGTCAACTGACTTCAGTGGAATTCCTCATGTGTAGACAGTTAAGCTTGTGTGCAGATCTTTGCAAGATTGGCCTCTTTTTTGGCAAACTAAGGGCTTGATCCAAAGTCCACTGAAGACAAGACTTCAGTGGGCATTGGATTAGGCCCTAGCTGTAGTGTATACACAATAATTTTCACTTTTCAATTCCTCAGTGCCACTGTAACAGAAATTGTGCTGAAAAATCCATTCTGAGCAATTTAAATATGAAATTACAAAAACCACATTTTATACGCTGATATGTGAGGTTATACAGTGATGTCCTTAACAAACTGATGTGAAGGCTAATCAGGTGACCATAAAAAAGGAAAATTTAAAAACAAAAACAGGAAAATAATAGTAATCCAATAGCAAGTTTCAGAACATAATGGAAAAATAAAATAAAAAAAATCTTGGCTATGTATGGATTAGTATGAAATTTTGCCCCATCAAATTTTGGTGAAATACATGACATTTTGGTTTTATTTTTCAGTTTCATAATTTTCACAAAGAGATATCCAGCTATTTTATAGTTGAAATCAATAAATATCAATGGCTGAAGAGGGCAGTTTTCTCTTCTTCTGAAAGATGATCTAAAAGTAGCAGAGAAACAGTCTGTCTTGAGAAGACAAGCAATCTCTTTGTTACAACAAATACTGTATATAAGGGGAAAAAAGGGATTTTTTAGATTAACTTTGATGCTGATGAGAGAATTAGTTTTGTCCATCAGAAAATATAATATCAAATCAGATACTATTGTCAAAATTACTATAGTATATCGATTAATACTTACATGCAATGCTTTAGCTATCAATTCGGCTCCATTGGTGCCAATATCATTAAACATCAGATTGAAGTAGCACAGGGTTGCGTTTTCCTGCAGTACACAAACAGGAAACCAACGCCAAACTCAAAAATACATTTTACAGAGAAATTTTTCATTTTAAACAGCTGATGCCTCACACCGTTTTGAAAGACATTTTATTTAGAAACAGTTTTCTCCATAATTAATGTACTGAGCATAAACCTTTAAAAACAACTGTAACACAAAAATGAACACAGTAGTGATTAACCAAAAACTAACAAACATCCTTATTAACCAATAGACCAGCTTCAAACTGCTATCATTTGCATATTCAGTTTTCAACATGCCAAAGGTTTTTGTACGTACAACAAATAACCTCATCACAGAAAATGACAAGGGGCAAATCGGAGGTTTAGGCAAGTGGGAAAGTATTTGTTTTGATACTTGGGGAGGTGTGGGAGGAAGCTTGGGACGGGGGATACTGGTGCTAAAATACTACTAAAATGACTATCAGTAATAAAGTTAATAGTGTTGATATTTAAATTGTCATCCTTAGGTTTCAGTTCAAAGCCCCGGGAAAAGACTGGGATACTATGTGCCTCAGAGGTACTGTTTCAGGCTGTCAGCAGACTCAGGAAAGCAATACTGCATTGGTTTACACTGATCACATTTTCAAGATTTTCTACACAACTATTAGAGCTAGAAACATATATTTTCTTTTAAAAATGAAAGTTTAGGTTCGGAGCATGATTCTGCAAGCGATGAGCTGACTCCATAGATGTGGAGTTGCAGACTACAGGGATTCCTATATATAGCTTGCTTCTAGATGGCACCAGAAGCCTATGTTTTAAGTTTCCATACATACTAAGGATATACATTATGTTTTTGTCCATTTCTGTTAATTTTTTGTCATGCACAATATACTACCAAAATGCTATACAAATGCCTCTTTTGCAGACTGTACTGTAAAAACCACATATATTGAAACAACTGCAAAAATGTTATGATGAATGCAATCTGATATTCTAAATTGATGGATTTGGATATGAAAAGCCAAGATTTCTGGAATTTTTCCAAAACAACACATACTGTCACCAATATATTGTACATAAATGTTATCATGGCCAATGAAACCACAAACTTAAGGTAAAAATCAAATATTTTGGCACAGAGAAAACTACCTGAAGGAATTTTGCAGCATGCTCTGCTCCATCATCAGTTAATACATTATATCTAAGGTCCAGCCCTGAAAGGCAAAGAATACAGAAATAAATAAGACTAACAACACTTATTAATAACTAATTGATCTCCACATGAAAGGTAAGAAGAAAGAACCAATACTCAAAAATGTTTCTTGTTTCCAATTTATAAAGAGATATGAAGTAATGAGACAACTTACCTGTAACAAATGTGTTATTGCTTAAGATGCAGGCAAGCATTCGAAAATCCTCATCTGTAACCTTCTGTACTGGCAGCAAGCGGTTATTTCCAGCTATTTTTAATGTGATCCCTTTTGTCAATCTGTTGTAATGTAGGAATACTTTGAAACATAAGGATGGCAGGAGAAAGAAACACTATACAAAAGTATTAGTTCTATATGTATCACGGGACTGAGATGCAATGGTGCTTTCCCTCCACTAGTATATTTATCAGGATTGTGAAATCTGGATCAAAAAAATCCATGGAGCACTATGCTATACTAGCTGTAATTCATAATTGTTCATTTTGGCGGCTTGATACACTGTACTGCCACAAGATCCCACTTAGAATTTTAGCAGCAAAATGATTCAGGAGCTTATTCTGAAAGGTTCATTCTCACCTTTTTCCTTATCCCCTTTCCTTTGTTTTATTCCACTCCACTCTCAATAATTGAGCACAGAAGAAAGCAATTCTTCTTTCCATTTTCTCTACATCATCTTTCCTCAGACCTCCCCAAACACGGAAGAAATCTGTTATCTATAGCCAGGCACTCAGATGACACAGAATATGCTCCAAGTAGAAAGTCCTGGATACACACCTTAGCACACTTAAAACTGCCTTCACCAAACAAGGGACACTCCACCAAAGTAGATCACGTCATGGAACGGACCACCCAAATACCCCAAGAGAACCTGCTTCAATGCGGAAATAAAACCCTGTCTGACAACACACCCCTACTTGACCTCCTGCACCCACACTGGAACCCATACACAGTGCCATCAAACAACCACAACCCAGACTCAATTGGGACCCCCGCATCCTGAAAGAAATCTTTCCTGAACTTCCACTTCTGGCCTTCAAACTACCCCCCAACCACAGGAGCCAACTTTTGTTGGCACCGGTGGGGGCTCGCGCACCCCCCCCCCGCCACCCCGACTCCACCCTCTCCCTGCCCTATTGGACCGCTCCCCAAATCCGTGCGCTGGCCCTGCCTCTTCCCCCAAGCGAGTGCACCGCGTTCCTCCTCCTCCCCCCTCCTTCCCAGTGCTTGCCGCACGAAACAGCTGTTTCACGGCGCAAGCGCTGGGAGGGAGGGGGAAGAAGCAGGATGCGGTGGCGCGCTCAGGGGAGGAGGCAGGGCGGAGGTGAGCTGGGGCGGGGAGCTGCCGGTGGGTGCAGAGCACCCAACAATTTTTCCCCATGGGTGCTCCAGCTCCAGAGCACCCACGGAGTCGGCGCCTATGCCCCCAACCTCTCCAAGCTCATCATCAGATGCAAACTCTCCACAGACCAGGATACACCAACTCAAAGCAGTACCAGATCCTGCCAGAACAACAGATGCAAAACCTGCAGAGATATTTCCACTGCCACAATAATCAACACACCTTTCAAGATCCATGGGTCCTATACATGCCCATCACATCATCCAGTGCACTAAATGCTCAAATAACAATTACATGTGTGAAACCAGACAATCACTATGCTCTCGAATGAACTCACACAGAGAAATGATAAAGGACAAAAACACCCTATCACCTGTGGGTGAACACTTTTCACAAAGCAGTCACGCTATATCTGACATATCAGTCCTCATCCTCAAAGAAAACCTGCTTTCAAAAGATGAGCCTTGGAGCTTAAATTCATTACTCTGTTAGATATCAAAAATCAGAGACAGTGGATTTATGGCTTATTACAACAATCTGTTACCCACTAACCCTTTCTTTTTATCCGATGACTGCAGAGGTGTTAACGAGCGACTCCACCTTGAATGATCGCTTAGAACATGTGCTGAGTACTTATGTTAAACAGTCGGTTCCATCTTGCATTTAGCTGTGTTACTTGAAATACCTTTCCCACCAGAACCTGAAGAGCTCTGCGTGACTTGAAATCTTGTCTCTCTCACCAAAAGAAGTTGGTCCAATAAAATATATTACCTCACCCACTTTGTCTCTCTAATATCCTGGGACCAACATGGCTACAACTACACTGCATACTTCTCTGCCTAAAGGGTAGTTATCTCCTGCCCCAGTGGTGTTCCTAGGAGGAAGCTCTATCAAGTCAGACAATGGGCTAGAATTTAGTGTTTAATTCCCAGAAAGGAATGGCTCAGCGAACCAACTGTAGCTAATCAGGTGCAGTTGAACCTATTAAGGCTATATCTACACTATGGACCCGCGTAGCCACTCTGTGCCAGCGGAAGAGACCTCTCCTGCCAACATAATTAAACCACCCCAACAAGTGGCAGTAGCTTTTGTCGGTGAAAATTTTGTCGGTCAGGGTGTGTTTTTTTCACACCCCTGACCGCCAAAAGTCCTAGTGGAGACATAGCCTTAGGCTCAACAAAGAAGGGCATAAACTGTATGGAGAGAGGGATAAGAAGGGGTATTTCTTAATCAGAAGCCAGGAGAGACTGCTCCAGGAAAAACAGAG
Organism: Eretmochelys imbricata; assembly: GCF_965152235.1. Taxonomy (NCBI): domain Eukaryota; kingdom Metazoa; phylum Chordata; order Testudines; family Cheloniidae; genus Eretmochelys; species Eretmochelys imbricata. The sequence continues at coordinate 17,123,381 of NC_135580.1, read as the reverse complement.
GTGTTACCCTAAATCAATGGTTTTCAAACTTTTTAGGCTGCATACCCTTTCCAAATAATGTAGTCCACCATGTCCCCCCTTCTGGGATCAGAGGTGATGCATGGCGGAAGGGGCACATGGGGTCACGTGTCCCTCCAGATTTCTGCTTTCCATTTAGCAACAGCTTCTAAAGGTTTTCAAACCGTGGGGGGCGGAGAACGTTCAGAGGGGTGAGCGGCAACGCCAGGCCTGTCTGGGTTGGGGAGCACATCCAAAAATTGTAACTCAAAGGGGAGGCTCAGCTCAAATTTGGGTGGCTTGCTGAGGTTAATCAGGGTGGAGGTGGCGCTCCCCCCACCCACCAAGCGCCGCTGCCTGGGGCTGGCCCCCGGTGAGTCAGGCAGTGGAGGTGGGAGTCCCTCCCTGAGCCCCACCACTTCGGGCCGGCCCAAGCCACCTGGCGTCGCTGCTCGCACTCCCCCACCCTGAACATTCCTCCAGGGCATGCTCCAGTTTGAGAACCTCTGTACTAAATAAAATGCGTTGTCCGCCATTACAGGATTTTTCTCAGGTACCTGTTGATGAGAGCTTCCGTAGTTTGGAAACCACTGCCCTAAATGTTTTGTACATTTTAAGTTTTCTGCCTGGAAGGAATATGCAGCTACAGACTTTTGCCAAGCTGTTGTCAACTTGAATTAAACCAGAACTCCTGCAATAAAACCTAAACCCAAAAAGGGTGATTTGTATTTAAACCTGAGACTCCAGAGAACTGTCCTTTTTCATCATTCCACTCCTGGTCCTGTTACACTGTCCAAAGCTTTCAGAAGTATTTAAAAAATGCTATTTATTATTTCCTTACGTTATATCTGCTTTCTCAGCTTCTTCAAGCATGTGTGCAATGAAAGGGTTTTCTGGTTGGCTCGACTCTTGGCAGGCTTGCAAATACTGTTTATGGAGACTTAGATGAGTTGACATGACAGCTTGAAAATAAAAGCAATTTAGTAGACAGTTTTATGCATTTCTAATGTGCCCATCATATAGAATCTGGGGCCTCTACAAAATTGAGAGACAGCAGTAAGTCAAAGCACGCTACAGACTTTTAGTGTGCTGCAGGAGTTTCCATATGGCCAGTTAGTACATGGCAGGCTAGAGCACTGTAGATTTACACTATTTCCCGCGCACTAACTCTCCATACAGACAAGCCCAGAGTGATCTTTAGCGTTAACAGCAGGTAAGAGTGTGTGTTGCAATAATGCAGTCTGGAGGATTCACATGCATGAATCTCTGTGATAAGGCCACAACACAGGGGAATAGTTCAATCACTTAGCCATTTCTGGATGGAAAAATGCATTTCAGGCTACTCCTTTTTGAGCATCGAGGTCAAGTATTACGATCTGGGACTATGAGCCATCTTGACTTTTCGGCCGTGTCTACACTACAAACTTTGGTCAACGCAAGCATAAAGCTGCCACAGTTATTATGTTGGCTCCTTGCATCAGTGCTCTGCATATTCACCAGGAGTGCTTGTGCTGATGCACAGCAGTGCACCGTGCATAGTTATTCCAGTGTGCAACTCACCATCATCCAGCACACTGTCTTTTGGGAAATTCTAGCAGTGCCTGGTGGGGCAGAAATAAGTTGTGCAGGGATGACTGGGAGCAAAGGGTCAAGTTCTCATCATGCAACTTTCTCTATCCCATAATGCCATCCATATCCCATCATTTTGGTGCCTTTTAAAAAAATCCTACAAAACTGCACAGTATTTCTCACTGTCTGCCATCGCTGAAGCATGGAGCCCACAAAGCTCTACACTCTTGTCACAAGCATTGCAAATGCAAGGATGTATGATCCTCTGATATTTGCAGAGCTTCAAGAAGAACTACAGTAGCAGAGGATATAAACATTTATTGGAGGACAGATTATTGTGGAACATAGCAAGAACCAATTCAGTGTTGTTGGTGGAGTTCACGGAGCAGCTGCAGATGGTGGAATGCTGCTTCTGAGCCCGAGAAACAAACACTGACTGGGGGATTATATCTTAATGCAGATTTGGGAAGACAAGGCTTGGCTGCAGAATTTTCTGATGTGAAAGGCCACATTTCTGGATCTGTATGCTGAATCCCCAGCCCTCCAGCACAGGGACAGCAGAATTAGAGCTGCATGGACAGTTGAGAAGTGATCGCACTGTGGAAACTTGCAACACTAGATTGCTACCAGTCAGTGGGAAATTATTTTGGAGTTGGAAAATCCACAGTGCGGGCAGCTGTCATGCAAGTGTGCAGGGCCATTAATCGTCTCCTGCTACACAGGACTGGACTCTTAGTAATGTGCATGACGTAATGGATGGATTTGCATCAGTGCAGTTCCCAAACTGTTGTGGGGTGACAGATGGCATGTATATCCCTATTTTGGCAACAGACCATCTTGCCAAAGACTACATCAACAGAAAGGCTTTTCTATGGTAATACAAGCATTGGGGGCTCACCCGAGACACTTCCCCACTATCAGTATTGGCTGGTCAGCGATGATGCACAACGCTTACATCTTTAAGAACAGAGGACCGTTCAAGAAAGTTGCACCCAAGGACATTCTTTCCTGACCAGCAGATTACCATTGGCGATGCTGAAATGCCAGTAGTGATCCCGGGGGACCCAGCCTACCCCTTGCTTATGAAGCCAGCCATCTCAACAGCACCAAGGAAAGCAGGTGCAGAATGACAGCTGAATGTGCTTATGATAGATTGGGGGGAATCTGGCCATGTTTATTATCATGATTGGATCTCAGTAAGAGAAACATCCCAACTGGTTGTAGCTGCCAGTCATATCTTGCATAATATCTGTGAGGCAAAGGGAGAAACGTTGCCACCAGGGTGGAGGTGGAGTGGCTGTCTGCTGAATTTGAATGAATGCCAGACACAAGAGCTATTAGAATGAATGCTGAATGCCAGACACAAGAGCTATCAGAAGAGCTCAACATGGAGCTATGCAGCTGAAGGAGGCCTTGAAAGAGCCCTTTAACAGTTAACCACAGTACTGTAATGTGGTGTCATGGATTGTGCTCTCTACCTGGTCCTGAAGTTTTGGGGGCTGCGGGGTCCTGTGTGGTGGTTGATGTACATTTATGAATGTAACACTCTCTGTTAATGCACCTATTAATATGCAGTGCTAGCTGTAACTTTATAATTATTACACTATGTTTGTCACTGATCCTATGAGTTCTGTTGTCCTGTATAATAAGAAGTTGTGGGTGCTTTCAGTAGTTCCAGACATTCTGCAGCATATGTTGTGAAGTAATAAAGATGCCAAAAAATAGAATTTTATTGCGTCCCAAAACTAGTGCAAAAAACCTATGTGCAATTAAAAAACAAATACAGTAAAAAATTCCTAAATAAATTAACAGAACTTACAAGGGGAAAGAATGTTTATGTCCATTTCAGTCCATTTTGCCCACACAAACAGCAACTGGGGCGCTCTCAGGTCAGTTTATGTTAAGCTGTTCTTACTGTCCTCCAGCATGGAGTGGGAGGCATAGAGTCACAGCCCCTGATGCCACATGGAAAGTTGGGGGCCTAGGAAGGTGCTAACATGGAGTTCTCCATTGACTGCAAAGGGAGGTGAGCCCATGCTTGTTGAACCTGTAGATCAAGAGGCTGCAGCATCTGTGTTTGCTGCTGGAGAAGCCCCATTATGCCCTAGTGCAGCTCCCTCCCTCTCCTTTTACTGCTGGGACTCCTGGGCCTTTCTCCATGCTGCCAGATATATTCACCCACCAGCCCCTCTGCTCACAGTCCGAAACGGCACTGTCTTGCAGGATCTCAGAGAACATATCCTTCTGAGTCATCTTCTTTTTCCTCTTTATCCAGGTCAGGCTTTCAACAAGTGTGGAGGGGGACCCCTCCAGGCCACAACCGCAGCAGACACAGAAAAAATACCCAGCGGTATCGTATTTATAAAGTGAAAGTTAAGTTTCAGAACTCCCTTCCGTTGCTCTCCTTAAGTTTTAAACAAGACATGCTTATTGACACTTCAGCTCCAGAGTGCCTGTGCCCAGCACTGCTCTCCAGCTCCAGCCATGGTGAGCATGGCCCAGCAGGGCCATGGGGGAAATGGGGAGGGAATTGTTCTGTAGGATGAAACAATAACATTTTGGCCCCCATGGGTATGAATGCAGGGCAGTGGTGCTGAGTACTGGCACTATTGTCCACAGGCAGTGGTGATTTTAGCTGGTCTCTTGCTTCTGAGGTTCACCAAGGCACAGAGAGCACAGCTGCTGCTGGCATCCCAAAGCCACTTGGGCCCATATGCTGCTAGCCTATTTACCGCCATGGTGCCTGCTGAAGTCACTGCAGACTGGCGTGGGAAAGTGTCCTACTGCAGAGGAAGAAATGAGACTGCCATCCCCAGAAAGCTTTGGGAGAGGATTGCGGAGTATGAAAGTTTCATCGAGATCTCTCAGGAGGATTTAAGGGACATCCCTGTGTACATAAACAAACTGCTCTGCATGGCCTCCCTTGCCTGACTCTACAAGGAAATGAAAACTAGATAACTCTACCTCTGGTTTGATGTTCCACTACCTCTTCTAGGAGGAGTAAATTAATGAAAAGTCAATACCTGCTTCCTGCTGCACTGGGTCAGGCACCATCTGTACATTTAGTCACTGTCATGGGAACTGCATTCACACATTTACCCAAGGCTCCTTTCCCCACTCGCCCGAGCTCTGCTGCTGCCACTGACTAGACGGCGGTGGAGCCTCCAATGGGTCCTGGCTCGCAGCATAGTTGGACACCCCTGACCGCATGTCCCCCATCCTCCTCCTCACTGTTCACAGCGGGGGTCTGTCTCTCAGGCTCCTCGGCAAGTATGGCATGCAGCTCATTGTAACAGCAGCAGGTCTGTAGCTCAGCACTAGATCAACTGTTGGGTCCCCATGCCTTCTGGTATGCCTCCTGCAGTTCCTTAGCTTTCACATGTCATCGCTGCTGATTCCTGTCATACCCCTTCACCTGCATCCCCCATGTAATCTGTCACATTTTTGTGGCTGTTCCAAGCCTCAACAGCCTCTTTTCCCCACAGGCCAAGGAGATCTGATGCCTCTTGTCTATTCCAGGCAGGAATGCATCTGGAGCATGTAGCCAGCATGGTCGGTTTGGCAGTTGCACACAACAATGTGCATGGTGTGTTCACAAGCTGGGCAATCAGGAAAAGGCATTTCAAAAACATGTGAGGTTTTTAGGGAGGGTGGGTGGGTAGCTTCGGATCTCTGTAACCCCTGGGCAGCAGAGTTCACACTTCTGACCAAAGCAGTGAGTTTCAAGCATTGTGGGACAGCTGCTGGAGGACTGTTAGGGTCAATGTATCTACACTGTATTCGATCAACCACAGTACGTCCACCATGGCTTGATGCCATTTGATGCTTGATGCATGCAGGTGGAGTTACTGCGTTGCTGTAACAGGGTGTTTACATAGGCAGGAGACAAATTTGTATCTCATGCAAAACTAGGTTGATGCAAGGCAACTTACATCAACCTAACTTTGTAGTATAGACCAGTCCTGAGAGGCAGATACTCAGAGAGTGAAATCAAAGTTCCTCAAAATGATGTAGTGAGCTTGAGATGTGAACGTTGCAGACACACTCAAACTTTTAAAATAAGTCAATTAAAAATAACTGCAACTCTGCTGACAAATAAACAGAGCAATTTTCCCCTTTTGGGCTGAGGTTCAACAGTCAGCAGTTCTGATAGCAAGATTGATCCCATCTCCAAACTTGGGGGTGGGGGGGACAAAAAAATACCACCTTGGTAGAAAGACTCTAGACTTGGCACTTTTAATCAATATTCAGCATCAGGCAAATGACAGCGTAATACAGATGAAAGGCAAAACAACCACTTAAGCATCCTTCGTCCAGTTTAGAGTTATATTTTGTCCTTGCATATGTACATGTTTATTCATACATTCCTGAGCACTCAAGGCAGGCCCTTGTCTTCACTAGGGGAAAAAATGGCATGTTCCTACCTCGAAGTAAAACTCTAGTGAAGACAAGGCAGTTTGGAGTTTTTACATAAATTAACACATTGGCCTGTTAAAGGCTATGGGTCAGACCTTGAAGACAAGGCCCTAACTCACACAGGGGCTGATGCAGACAAGCCCACAGAATCAGGAACCACTCCTCTGCTCTACTGCACTGAACAAATCTTGGATGCTTGAGAGAATCTTCCCACAATGTTTACTATAGGATTGTACATATAGGGTATTTCTACACTGCAGCTGGGAGCTACCCTCCCAGGGCAGGTAGACAGACTCATGCTAGTTAAGCTTGAACTAGCATGTATAAATAGCAGCATGGTTGGCCCTGGTGGAGAGGCAGGCTAGCCACCCTAGCTAAGATCCAGGGGGGTGGGAGTGCCTGAGAGCCCAAGCCACAAAATCCACACTGATATTTTTTGTGCAATAGCTCAAGCCTGACTAGCACAAGTCTGTCTGCCTGTGAGCAGCTGCAGTGTAGACTACCCAGACATTCTTTCCTCCATGGCAAAATAACAAGCCCAAGGGTGTGAGTACTGAATTTTTTACTAAGCAAAACCAAGAGAGAGATTTCACTGTTCCGACATACTTGATCATCTTTAATCTACTTTTAAATTAGACTATACTCTTAAAGGCCTGTATCTTATATTGATATTTCCTTAAATAATAAATAATGTGTGTCAATATGCAGCAGTGGAGAATTTCAACACAAATTACATATTAACTTACGGCATAACTTTTCTAGCAATAAAGTTACCTTCAGAGGAGTGAGCTGTCATTTCACAAAAATCACACTGCTCTCTAGGTGCTCTCACTGACAACTCTGATGTCACACTACGGGGGGGGGGAATAGCCTAATATTAAAAAATAAATCAATTCCCCTTCTACAAACAGCCAAACACACACACCCATCTCTTCTAAAGGCTTTCCCCTTATTTCTGCTGGGCTAGTAAGAGTTGCTTGTTTGCCCATTACAAGTGGATGCTTCAAACATTAACGATACGCCTCACAGGTTTTACTTTCAAAGAAGTTTTTTTAAAAAAAAAAACCAGGCGCAGCAAAGCACAGCTCACCGGGTAGGGGCCCGATCCAGCCGAGCGTGCATCGCCTTCACGGCGGATGGAGGCAGCCCCATTGTGCCCACGAGGAAGCGCTGCTGGGCCGGCAGAATGGGGCCCTGGGCTACGTGCCTGTGGGTCCTTTCCAGCCGTGCCCCACCTGGCCGGTCTCTCCCCCTGCACGCAAGGGGGGCGGCAGATCCGATCACGCCCAGAGACGCCGTGGAGAATATCCTCCCCCACCCGCTCCCGCCTTTGCTTCTGCACCCTACACGCCGGGGTCTCCCACGAAACGCGGCGGCGTGAGCCCCCCACCGCTGCGGCGCACCGGGCCTCCTGCCCCCGTGACTCCAGGCTGGGGTCTCCCCGGCCGGCAGCCCCTGCGCCCTGAATGCCTGGGGCTCCCCGGGGCTGGGGGGTCAGAGTCCGGGGGCCCCGGCGGCACGCGGCAGCCCACCCCCCCCCCCCCGCCCGTGGCTACCTGCGGCCGCTGCCATGGGGGTTCCCGAGCGCTGCCCCCGCCGCGAGCTCAGGTCCCCGGCCGCGGTTGCCATGGGGACAGCGACCGCACGCGCTTCTCGTGCGGCCGGAGGGTTCTCCAGTGCGCCTGCGTCCCCTCGTCCCACTCAGGTAAGGAACGACCCCCGCGGGCACTGCTAGGGAAGGCGCTGAGCGAGCCTGCCCCGGTCGAGGGTCACCCTCGCACGCCCCCACGCAGGGCGGGCTGATTCCGAGACCCAGCGGTTGCTGGCGCGGAGGCTTCCCTGTGCCAGCAAAGCCCCTCGCTTGCGAGACATGCCATGTATTAGCTTGGGGTATCCCCGGAGCGCCATGAAACTGGGGACCCCTCCCAGGAGCGCTCTGCAACGGGGTGAAACTGGCCCTGTGAATGCACTGAACTGGGGTGCTCTGCAATGCCGTGAGCCTGGGGATCCCTCCCCATGAAGAACATATGGGAGCAGAGTCCCCCTACACAGCCATGAAAATACCTCTCCATACAGAGGAGTTCATTCTGAAAAGCCACAAACTTGGGGTTCCCTCCACAGGAGGATGTTTGATTGGGGTCCTCCCTGCAAAGCCACAAACTGCCTACCTCCCTCTCCCCCTCACACAAGCCTTGGAATTGGTTGAGTCTCATCCTGTGATGGCATCAATTTCTCAGAACCATGAAATTGGAGGGTTGATAGGGGTGCCCCAACAGGCTTCACTGGAAATATTCCTTTTTCTGGTGCTCTGACCTGCTTTGTGTGTCCTTTTAATGGATGCCTTACAGGTTGCTTAATGGAGGAATTGTTAGGAGGCAGTCCCAACCCCCTACCCCTTGGATGAAATAGCACCCCTACATAATTGCACGTTATTACTGGGCAATCTCTCTTGATGTGCCCAGGTTTGCTGGATCAGTAACCTACCCCCAGGACTTCTCCCCCCTCAAGGGAAATTCTCCAACACTGTGGAGCTGAACCATTCTGAAACCCTACATCTAGGGCTAGGCAGGAGTCTGACCCCTTGAGAGCTTCCCCCAACCTCCCATTCTTGCTCTCCCCCCGGGACACTCCCGCTCTGTTCAGGTCTCTCCCCGGATGATGGCCAAAACCGCCTGACCCAACTTTGGGCTCCCATAGGCAGGATCTACAAGAATTGGTCCAGAACCACCAGTCAATAATTGTCTTCACACAACTAGCAGGTAGCAAGGTCCTGTAACCACTGGACCATCTTCTTCACCAACCTGTGTTCTCCACCACATGTATGCTACTGGTCTGTCTCCCCCACCTAGGAAGGACTAATGACCACCACACCCAACACTCTGCAGGCCTCCAGCTGAGCTTTATAAGGAGCTCCTGCCCCTTCTGCACTGTGTCTGATGATTGACCAGGGCAGGTTGGTCCCAGGCCTCCTGACATCCTTAAAGGGGCAGACCAGCCTGTTCACACAGGTGTCTGTATCGGTCCCTCTCATTTAATACATTTTTCTGCTGTCTATCACTGTCTTAATATTACCCTTGTATACAGGACATGTGCTGCTGCCTCTCACAGGGCAGAAGTAGGGTGTATGACAGTGCACGAACTTTGGTTCTACATCAAAAATAGAAAACTATTCCAACCTGCATGTTTGGAACTATTCCAACTTATCCCAAACTGCATGGTTATGATGGCTACTGCTTTGTCTCCAAATCTGAGCTTCTTTCCCTCTCTCCCCATCTCTTTTTCCATTCATAGGAACACAAGAATCACCATACTGGATCAGATATGTGGTCCATCCAGTCCAATATCCTGCTGAGGGAGTGGCCAGCACTGGATTCTTCAGAAGAACATGCAAGAAATGCTGCAGTAGGCAGATGAGGGATAATTTGCTCCCTAAAAATTCTCCTCTTAGCCCCTAATAGTCAGAGATTGGTTTAAATCCCAAGTCATGAGATTTTATATGCCTTCCAAAACTTTTTTTTTTTTTTTTTTAGCATTTACTATTATAATTCTGGATATTCTTGTTATAAGTGTCCAATCTCTTTTTGAATCTTGCTAATTTCTTGGCTTCAAGGGCATCCTGTGACAATGAGTTCTGCAGTCTAATTTACGGCTTGTGTGAAAAAGTATTTCATTTTATCAGCTTTGAATTTGCTGCCTTTCAATTTCATTGATTGTTCCCTTGTTCTTGTTTTATGAGATGGGGCAACAGACATTCTGAATCCAATTTCTCTATACCACTTGTTATTTTGTATATTTTTCATTCCTCTCTCTCTTTCTGCTGATGCTTGCAAACAGCTCATCTTTGGGATTATGACATCCTTTCAAGTGAGATTATGATGTAGAGGTAAATGAGTCAGCCACCAGCCTCTTGGTTTTTCCTCCCATTGCTTTCTCTGCTGCTGCTGCTACTCTTTGAACATTGACTTGTGGGATCATGACGTCCACCCCAGTAGGTTTAAGACATCAGATGCAAGTGAGCTAATCCCCTCCTCTTCCTATTATTCCCTATTTTCCTTTATTCAGTAACATTCTGCAATCCTAGGATTTTAAATGCGTATATACATATGATTCAAATGACACGTACCTTGTCCATATTGGTCAGAAACTATAGAAGTAATAAATGTCATGTAAAATGGTGATATCATTTGTAAAACTCTGCTATTATTGAATTATTATTTAATATAGTAGTGGTCAGAGACCTGAGCTGAGATCTGGAGGCCATTATGCTAGGGGCAGTATAATCATAAAACTATATCCAACATGGTGCCTGTTGCACAAAACCCATAGGACAACTCTCTGGTCCTGATTCAGCAAAGCATTTAAACACATCCTTAGCCTGAATGTGGATAATCCTGTTCCTATTCAGCAAAGCACATAGGCACATGCTTTAAATTAAGTGTTTTGCTGCCTTTGAGCCTATAAAGGCGTGATGCTTCTTAGCTTCATCAACTCCCACTGAAATCAAGATCATGCCCCAGTTGAGCAAAAATTCCAAAGCAATACTAGAATATGAAAATCGGGACACTTTAATGATAGAAAAGATCTAATTTCCAGGAGGTATCACTGTTTGGTGCTCCAGTAAACTGGAAACTTTGAAAAAAACACTGAATTTTGGGAGGAGAAATCCAAATTGATCTGTACTGAAAACATTTTAAGAATATGAGCACATTTCCTCTGCTGGTATAAACTTTTATAGCTCAATGGAGCTATGCTGATTTACACCAAATGAGGATCTGCCACATAAAACTTACTTCAAAAAAGGTGTTGAATTTATTTCAGAACACACTGAATGCATCCGATGAAGTGAGCTGTAGCTCACGAAAGCTTATGCTCTAATAAATTGGTTAGTCTCTAAGGTGCCACAAGTACTCCTTTTCTTTTTGCGAATACAGACTAACACGGCTGCTACTCTGAAACCTATGTAAGAACTGTTTATTCAATTTAAAATCACTTGACAATATAGGGCCAAATTCTGCTCTTGGTTACACTGGTATAAATTGCAGTAACTGCTTTAGCTTCAATGACATTACTCCAAATTTACACTGGTGTAGCTGAGAACAAAATTTGGTCCAAATAATTTTATACCTAGGACTTTCTGGCGCATTGGGCTAAATTCAGTCATGGTGTAAGCAGATGCATCTCTGTTGACTTCAGTAGCATTTCATCCACTGAATTTGGCCCTTTGTGCCTTTACCAATACACTAAGGGCCAAAAAATGCCTTTATTTTCATTCTTTCAAGCTTTGGATGTCAGTGAGTAACATCAGCTTCAGTGGTATGGGTGCATCTGAAGTCAGAATCTGCCCCTAAATATTGAACTATTTCATCCTTTGATTGTTATTTATTTAAGTGGGTTAAAGTTGGAGTATTACTGATTCCTTATTGTTTTCTCTTTAGAGTTAAAAATAAGTAGCACAGATGGTTGAGATTCAGCAGAGCCCTGATGCCATCACAGTGAATGTTCATTTCTCAAGAGCAGATACCACAATTCTTGAGAATGACAGTTTGCAGATTTCACAGGAAACACAAGAGACTAAAGAACTAGAGGAGGATGCTCTACCTGTACACGTCACAGATCGGATATTTTTTATTGATTTAGCCAATAAGCAACAGACAACTATCCCTTTACAAATCTTTGAACTGGAAGATCTGGAAGAATTGCACTTGGAAAAAAACTTAATTGAAAACATCCCAGGTGATATCCATCGTCTTAAGAAGGTGAAAGTTCTCTATCTGAATAAGAACTACATACACAACGTATGTGAAGAACTTGGGGAGCTGAAATATCTTCAGAGCTTAGATTTAAGTAGCAATCCACTCTCTTACAGTTCGCTGCATATAATCAGCAAACTGCAGGCTCTCCGTCAGCTCAGGCTCTATGATGTAAACTTGGATGAGTTCCCAGTGGAGATCTGTAAATGCCTCCATCATGTTGAGCTGCTTGGACTCTCTGGCAATAATCTAAGGTATCTGCCTAAAGAAGTAGTGAATCTGAGACAACTTAAAGAGATCTACCTGCAAAAAAACAGATTTGAAAGCTTTCCCCTGGAGCTTTGTCACCTTCTTAACCTGGAAATACTAGATCTGGAACAAAATCGAGTGAGTTTTGTCCCGGAAGAGATTGTATCTTTAACAAACTTAGTGAAACTATTTTTAGCTTTCAATAACCTGTTATCAGTCCCTGATACATTGCATCACTGCCGGAGACTGACTGTGCTTGATTTGTCTAATAACCTCCTGCGTAGGCTCCCTCCTAGCTTCAAGCAGCTCACAGAAATGAACGAGCTTGGTCTGTCTGGTAACAACTTGGAAAAGTTTCCACGTCAGATTTGCCACTGGATGTCCCTTTGCCTCATTTATTTGAAAAACACTGGCTTGCAAATGCTACCATCTTCCTTTACCAGATTAACCTGTATCAAGATATTAGATCTCAGTGAAAATTTCTTTGATGAATTCCCTAAAGAGATTTGTGCTATGGAAAATCTGGAAATATTGTCACTGGATGACAATCAAATACGTGAGGTATTGATTTATTTATTTTTGGCGTGGGATTCTAGATACACTTCAAATTCACTCGGCTAATATGCATCTCAAATGTAATAGTATGAGCCACTTAACTCTACAACATAGGGAGATAATCATATGTACGGTCTTTTGGGGCAGGATCCATCTTTTTGTTCTGTGTTTGTACAGCACAATGGGGTCTTGGCCCATCACTGGTGTTCCTAGATGCTAAAATAATAAATAGTAATAATAATAATACAAGCCTGACTTCAAGGACGTGAGACTCAAGAATATGTAAGCCTCTAAGGTATGCAAACCCCAGCAATCCTTATGCCAAGCAGCACAGCCACATAGAGATGCCACTAATTGGGGAAGCAGAAAACAAAAGATTCTGTTCCTGGCTCTGCCATTGTCCAGCTGTGTGATCCTGGGCAGGTCACTTCACCTCTTTGCCTCAGTCTCTCAATCTCTAAAACAGAGCTGGTAATACTTACTTTCCTTTGCAAAGGGCTCTGAGATCTTTGGCTGGAAAGCACCTCTATAACTGTTGAATATTATTTTACAGGGAAGAGGTCTACCCAATGCAGAAGCCAAAATGTTTCCAACTTCCCATACAGTGAGACTTCCTACTGTAATTTCTCTTCTCTCTTCCCAATTTAGGGACATGCCTTTTGCTGGAGTGGTCTCATCCACGTTAGTCACTGAATGAGGGCAGCTGTAGAAGCAATATAATTTACCTTCCCTTTCTCATTTCTCCTCCATTGCAATTCAGAGCCGGTTTATCATGATTCAGTCTACCCTCCACCACGCAGTGGAGTTAGGTATCAGTAACCTGGCAGTTCTCACTGTCACTGCTAGCCACATTCAATGAGTGTCAATACCAAAGCTGGCCTGCAACTTAATTTTTAATCTATTCAGATAGCTACAGCTCGCTCTTCTTTAACACATGTGTACAGGATGGCATTGAGCTATCTAAGGTATTCTAATTATTCATTGTTTTCCTTTAACATTAACGGGAGTCTTGAAACTATATCCCAAGGCATCAAGAATTCTTTCACCTCTAAGTACTTGATGGCCCCAGTCCTGTAATAAGGTCCTTGCAGGTACTGGGGTGCAAAACATGAGCTTCATAAAGGATGGGAGCCTAGATTGCCCAAGAATGATATGATATGGAAGAATTGTACTTCGGTGCTTTACTTGAAGGATATTTTCTTTGATGCTTGTGCAGTGTTCATTATAAGGCGGGGTGGCCAAATTTACTGACCCTGGGAGCTGCAGATGATAATCTTCAGAAGTTTGAGAACCTAACAGGCCTGCCAGGAGTTGGGGCTTCTGCCCTGCAGCGGGGCGGTGGAGGTCTCGAGGCTTCTGCCCTGCAGGAGGTGCCTGCCAAGACTTGGGGCTTCTGCCTGGAGAGGCGTCTGCCGAGGCTTGGGGCTTCTGCCCTGCTCCTGTTGAAGCTCCTGCAGGTGCTTCCTGTGGGGCTGATGCCCCAAGACCCCGCTTCCCGCTGGGTAGACGCTCCTAACCTGACCACTGCACTGTGGGGCTGAAACCCTGAGCTCCCCACACCCAGTGGAAAATGTGAGGGATGACATGGTGGGTTCCACAAGCTGCACTTTAACTATAAAAGAACTACGTGCAGCTCGCAAGAGGTGGTTTGGCCACCCCTGTTATAAGGCATTATGTACAAGCTGTTTGTGATATGAGACACTGCTATACGCTACCCAAAGGCAGCAAGGTGCTAGAATAACCCATTCTTAAAGCCATTGGAGCGGATGAGTGACGGTAGCTTAATTAAAATTGCAGTTAATAAAACTACTGATAGTTATTATGTTCAGAACATTTCTTTCCTAATGCTGATGTGCATGACAGCCTCACTACCCCCTGTAACCAACTGCCACTGACAAGCAGATATTCAGCCAGGAAAAAAGGAACCAAAACCAAACCACTAAAAAGTGACATGGTAACCTGCTTTGAATAGCAGAGATTAGATGCTAAAAGGGCCTGGTTCCATTTATTCCTCTCTTTTTCTGAAGTAACGGTCTGATAATTGCACTTGCCTAGTATCAATAAATGTGACATACTATTTGAAACAGAGCAGGAGGCAAGTTTACAATGGATGTACAAATTGTTAATGCTTTTAGATCCATTATCTTACTCTAGCCTAGGGGACAATTATACAGCTGAAATCTGTCAATACATGAACAACAATAATGGGTGTCTTGCTCTTAGGGCATCAAACACATTTCCCTTTTGTGATATAATGCAATCCTCCCTATCTTCTGCCAGGAGATCATGATTTGTGTTATTTTTTTTTCCCTTGAAGGCTAAATTTGTGGAAGTGGTAATATATGCAAATGATCCAATTTAACATTTTAATTTACGTAAATTATCTTATAATACACAGATACTGTCAGAAGAATTGGGAAGCACAGGAACTGTTCTTACATTTCATTCTCCAGGTTGCCTCTTCTGGAAGGAACATATATGCTAAGAAATAGCCTAATTCAGATAAAGTTTACATGGAGACACCTTTCAGTCACGGAATATGTCAGGGAAATGTTGCAAAAATTTCAGCCATAATATGGCAATGCAATAGAATGTGGCCAGCATGATATTCTTCATTGACCTGTAGTAATGTGACAGAGTATTTCCCAGAACTGCAAACAACAAATAACAAAACATAGCTATTTAACGGAAATAAATGTATTTTTTTAAAATGTATGTTTTGGAACATGCCTAGATACCTCCAGAGGTGACGGGACTCTCTAACTTAAAATGCCTTGGTCTGACTGGAAACAGATTCAGTGTCTTTCCAGAGGAAGTTTCTCTCCTTCAGTCATTAGAGAAATTATATCTGGGACAAGATAAAGGGATCAAATTCATGACTCTTCCAAGCGACATCAGCAAACTGCAGGTAAGAAAAAGAGGAGGGAGAGGAGCTCAATAATAACTCTGCCTGGTACCACAAAGAAGCACAGAAGAAGTAAGCTGTTTGAAGAGAATGAATCCCAATCCCACAGGCCTTCCACAAGTGCACCTTCCATGGACTTCAGTGGGATTTGGTGTACAGGGCCTGGAAACAGCAGGTGCTGAGCACACTGAAGTCCCATTTAATTCAATGGGACACAGCACCTTGCAGAACTGGGTCCATTGAGGTCTGGTAGGATTGGGTAAAACATTTGTAACAAACAGGTCTTGTTAAAGTTGATGGACCCAAGACTTAGGTATCTCTATCTATCTATATTATATATAACCTATTTCACATAGATTCTCTATTATTTCCTTCTCCTTATGTGGAATAGGTTATGTATGTTTATCTTTCTGATCCCATAAAATGTGTTGGGCCTCTACACCAGGGCTGTGGCATTGTTAAACCCGTGTTTTACTGGGTGCTCAATCACCCCCAAGGCCTAGGCAATAAGCCACTTTCCAATTGTTGATGGAATTCATGTTTTCCCTTCTCTTTGCCTGCCTACAGAGCAGTCGCTATACCTTTCAAGAGGTTGCTAGCATGCAGGAGTGACAGGACCACATAGTGCATGTACATGACTATGAACCAAGGCAAAGGAAGAAAATTCTCAAGCCTTGATAGGTCATGCGGCACTTTAAAGGGATGCTCAAACTCAGAGAACACTGCTGGGTACATTTATCCAGTTATATCACACTCATTACCATAGTATCTGAGCACCTAACAATGCTATCTCCCCAGTCGTATGTTTTGCTTTTGCCGATGTTCAGTTGTGCATTGTTCAATGATCTCCCTAAGGAAACAAATCCTTTTTTAAATAGAAAATCATGCACATTTTTTTCCAGAATCTGAAAGAGCTGTACCTAGAGAACAATTGTCTGGAGTACCTGCCACCTTCCATCGGCTTGCTGAGCAACCTAGAAATAGTTGACTGTCACAACAACCTCCTTAAAGAACTCCCAGACTCCATATGTCAAGTACAAGGTGAAAAAACATCATATGCATTTGTGTCTGTAAGGGCACAAGTTTAAGCAGAGATTTCAGAGTTCAAAAGTCTTCCTCTTCTCACCCAGACACCTTTCCTGGTCCAAATGAGAGACTAGGTAGAGTAATCTGTATTATTAAAAATTCTTATTGTCTGATGATCTGTTGAAGACTTTCCCCTATTTAATAGATTTAGATGCAATATACACCATGGGAAAGTTAATGATCTGCAGATATAAGTGGCATTGTTTTTTCAAATTGGTCGATAACAAAGTAGAACAATTAACAATTCTTGCAGCTTTCTTACCAAGAAAGCATTTTGCTGCCTCACAAAACTCCCCTGAGTATGAAGCACAGATGCAGTGTGTAGGTGGTGTTTATGTAACGCACACCCACGCAGTGTGGCCTTCTCTCCTCCCCTAATGATGGTTGGGCCACAAATAGAGGTCAATAAGCCTGATTTCAGCCTTGGCTAACAGACAGGTGTCTTTTAAGCTTAGAGGATCATACTTTAAGATCCCCAGCTCCCAAGTCTAGTTCTCATTGCCAGTGACCCACCTCAGGGTGTGGCATATCATTTAGAAAATGAAGCTTTCTGTTGAGTGCTTCACTCTAGTTCTTATTTTGGGGGAAAAACAATTTTGTATTCTTGCAATTACCTTGAGCCTAAGCCTAAAAACTCATAACTCAGGGCTGTGGAAGTAGAAAGGCACAACAGCAGTAACACCCTTCTTGTTGATATTTTTGTAGAAAAAAAAAATTGATCACAGCATTAGAACAAACATATTGGTGTTATTGAAGTCCTGTGAAAAATCTCTCCATGTTTGGGAACTAGGCCCTTTGTACTATAGAATGAAATAATATATTGATGTACTGGGAAATATTTATATACACACAGTAAATATTTCACACCCCAGCAATACATTGTTTTATTGTAAACACACCCAGGGAAACACTCCAGATTATTATTAGTCTGTGCATTGCAGTTTTGTGATTTTATTTGTTTAGGTTTGCAAAGGTTGCTTGTTCAGAACAATCAGTTGTTCCAACTCCCAGAAAACTTGGACAATCTTCAGAAGTTGCAGCTTGTCTTGCTGGATGGGAACCCTATGACAGACCCCCCAGTTGAGGTGTGCAGCCAGGGGAACTTGGCTATCTGGGAGTATTTACGGGAAAAGAGGCATCAAAAGGCCAAGGCTACAAAGGTACAAGGCATAAGAGATCTACTACACTGCACAAACTGCATTATTAATAATCCAGTGTTTGACACAACATTCTACACGGCATGCTATGCAAGGCCCTGAAGTATCTTAAAAATTCTGTGTCAGCTATGGTGGGGCAGTAAAGCAGCAGACAC
Source organism: Eretmochelys imbricata (assembly GCF_965152235.1). Classification (NCBI taxonomy): domain Eukaryota; kingdom Metazoa; phylum Chordata; order Testudines; family Cheloniidae; genus Eretmochelys; species Eretmochelys imbricata. The sequence goes on along the minus strand of NC_135580.1, from coordinate 17,105,542 downwards.
TCCATTGCACACAATGAGGTATCTATCTCATTGCCAAATGGGGAACGTGGGCTTGGCAGGGGGATGGCCACTGGGTCCATGCACAATGCAGATCCATTAAGCCAAATCCCCGCTTGGGAAAGAAGCTGTAAGCTGCAGCCTCTAGTCCCAAGACTGTAGAGCCTGGGGGCACAGAGATTCAGCCTGGAACAGCCCTAGATCAGTGATACTCAGACTGAGGCTCAGGAGCTGCAAGTGGCTCTTTAGTATGTCTCCTGCAGCTCTTTGTAGCACATATTAAAACAATGATAATTAACAACCAATCAGGATGCTTTTACTATGTTATTAGCCAATTGTAGAATACTTGGTCAGTCATTTTGTTGTGAGATTCTAATTATATAATATAAATGAGAGAGAGAAAAAGAAACAATAAATTACTGTGGCTCTTTTGGGTAATGGTGATTGCTAATTTGGCTCCTGAACCACTGTGGTTTGAGTATCACTGTCCTAGATGGTTATTAGAAGCTCAGTCTACAGTACCAGTGGGCAGTAAAGTCGTTCTGCTCAAAAGATGGGGATGAGGAACAAAGGGCAGGTCCTCCCTTCCCTGATTTTCCTGTACTTCAAATTCTTCCCTTCCCACAGTTATTGTCTCTTATTTCTAACACATTGCTACCCAACATCCGAAAGGAAACAACTTCCCTTTTATGGGGCCCAATGTAGGACAATTAGCTAGGTCCAAATTGGCTGTGGGTACATGGGCTAACGTAACAGCCAAATAGGGACATCTGAAGTTGGGAAGATGACTTCTCTTCACTTGAAGTCCTTGCCTGGACCAAAGAGTTGAGAGAACAACGAGAGTGTTCCCTCCCTTAGAGAAATTTTAGTTTAATTTTAAAATAGCACATGGAAATAACCTGAAAAATATAATTTAGTTGGTTGGCAGGTCCTCTTAATTTAAATTAATTTAGTCTAATCAGGAATTTAACCCCAGTTTACTCCAGCAGACCCCAATGCATTCAGCTTTTTGCATCAATACTAGCCGACATAGTGCTCAATTCAATTGTTTGAAGTCACCCTCTTCTCCTCAAGGTAACAATATTGTTCCATCCTCTCTTTCAGATCCAGGCTTGGTGGCGTGGGCAGATGGTGCAGAAGGGGCTTGGAATTTTTGCTGAGCTTCAAAAACTGTTAAAGAAAGGAAAGAAAGATAAGAAAGGAAAAGAAAAGGGGAAAGAAAAGCCTGGCAAAGGTGCAAAGGGCAAAAAGTAGTAATTCCATATGATTTTTACATCAAACTGTTTATAGCTCTTGCACATTGGGAGGGCAGATATAGGGAGAGGCAAGAAAGTAAGGGATAGTCAATACTAAAATGTCCAGAATACTGAACATTAGAATTAAAAAAATAACATAGGTGCTTTATGGCCAGTTTTGTGCATGTGTCAAAATGACTCCAGTTAAATGAGGTTAGATGGTAAAATAATGTATATGATTGCAAAGCACAAGGGTAATTGATTAACTGGAAGTGAATTGTATCTGTGGAGCTCTGTGCTGACTAAAATCTTTAAAATTCATGTCTTCTGTAATGAGAACGGTCTTACAGTGGTTTTGTGTTTTCATAACATCCCTACTGGGTCAGGCCAAGGTCCATCTAGGCCTGTATCCTGTCTTCTGACAGTGACCAGTGCCAGGTTCTTCCGAGGTAATGAACAGAACAGGCAATCACAATCTATTCCCAGCTTCTGGCAAACAGAGGCTAGGGACACCCAGGGCATGTGGACACCCTACCCATGCTGGCTAATAGCTATTGATGGACCTATCCTCCAGGAACTTATCTAGTTGGTTGGGTTTTTTTAAACCCTATTATAGTTTTGGCCTTCACAGCATCCCCTGGCAAAGAGTTCCACAGGTTGACTATGTGTTGTGTGAAGTAGGACTTCCTTTTGTTTTAAACCTGCTATTAATTTTATTGGGTGACCCCTGGGGCAGCTGCACTACTATAGAGTTTTAAAAGTACATATGCCATTAGACAGCACTTTGCCTACCACTGAGGTGCAGCCACCTCTGGGGAAAAACACAGCAACTGTAGCACTGAACAGAGCAATACTACACAAGAGTTCATGAGAAGTGATGACTGCCTCGCTTGACAATACAAGAGGAATGGTAGGTGAAATATAATTATTCCTACCAGGACATCTTAATTATAATCCTATTCTTATAAAAAAGTCCAAAATTTCTAGATTTTTGCAAAAATGTCCCTTTTTAATTAAAAATTTTGAGTAGGTCTAGTCACAGCATTTAATAACTGCAAATTGTCAGGTCCTCAGATTTATGTCTAGTCCCAAAAACAATACACGCAGTTGCAAATTGTCTTCATATAAAAGGCTTATTTGCAGCACATAGTGAATTTGAAAACTACAAAATGGTCCTGTGATTTCTGGATTTCACATATTAATGTGCCCCTGCTCATATAGAGCAATTTCTAGTGTGCTAGTATAACCCATTTACACATTACTACACATTTACACAACCGCAGTCCACAAGCAGAGGGCCATACTCTGAATCACTGCCTAGTTTTGATTTAGTACTGCTCAGGCAAGGCTTCTTTCCCTTGACTTCACTGAGAGATTTACCTGGGTAAGGCCTGAATCGAAACTGAGAGCCAGGCTGTGACTAGCCCACATGCTGCTTCACAGAGCTTGAATGGGTGGAAGCACTTGGGTGGTCTGTGTAAGGCGAAAATTGAAGTCCTGCTCCCTCCCAGCATGTACTAGAGGTGGGAAGAAGATAGGGCACTGGCCCTTCCCCATTGGCTCACACAAAGGAGGGGTATGGTAGGGTCACCATATTTCAGGTTCCCAGAAAGAGAACACTGCTGTGGGGGAGCTAAAGGGGGTACCTGAGGCCTCACTCCCTGTCACAGTGGCAGGGCAGCTGGCACAGGCCCAGGAGGCAGTACCTCCCCGTGGGCCTCTCCCCTGCACCAGAGCTGGGAGCCAGGGCCTGGATAGGTAGGATACAGCAGCTGTAGCTATAGGGAAGGGACCAATTGGGGCACAGAGACAGTGCTTTCTGAGCTGTGCCACAAAAATCCCAGACATTGCTTCTTATTTGAAAAATCTGCCCAGGCTGAGAATTAAAAAAAAGAGTCCTATCTGGGAAAACCCAGAGGTATGGTAACCCTAGATATGCAGTACTCCCTGAAGGGATGTAAGAAGCATGGGCAATCAGATAGAATGTTTCTAGGGCTGGGCCTACATTCCACAACTAAGGATTTGGTCAATAGATTGTTGACCTTCAAAACTCCCTGCAAAAGTCATCTATTTAATAGGTCTTCTGATGAAAGCAGGGGCCAGGGCACTTTGGGTGGAGTGGGATGGAGTTTTGCTGCTCTTTGAGTTGGCATGCAAATACTTCCATTGTATTGGGTTACTAGATGATATTTTAATAGATTGGGAACATAATTGCTGTTAAGGCCCCTAGAGCTCATACAAAGGGGTTTTTTGGTAAGATTTTTTTTAAAAAACCAGACGAACAAATAAGTAAGTCATGTTTTTGACCCTTAAAAACCTTGCAGACTAAATAAAATGAGACATGACACAAAACAATAATTCAAGTTAGGGACGATACAGGACTGATTGAAGAGGGTGTTGCTGGAAGAGAGGGGGAATTTGAAGGAGAGCTAGGACTTTTGGCAGATGTGAATTGCTGTAGGAGGTTACTGTAATCAAGGGAAGAGACAACCTGCAGATGGACAAGGGTTTCCACATTGAGGACAATCATGAGAAGCTGGGGGTTTGGAGATATCAGAAAAATACTCGTCAGGTCTTGGATACTTGCTATGAGGTGTAGCAAAGGAGAGAGGTGTTTCAGTAGATCATTGTAATGTTATCTCAATGCCACATAAAGTGTGTTAAAACTCATGTTGGAATGTTTTCAGTGCCTCCATATTAGAAGATTCTCCTGGCATATTTATTGCTAGAAATGGACACACTGACAGCATAGGCTTCAAGTAGTAAGTGTTAATCCTGAGTGGAACATAAACTGATGCTCTTTGCTTCTTTTTAATGTTTGCATTATCAGTGTTCCATGCTCACCTTTACAGAATATCTCTTCTGAAAACAATTGATTACAAACTAACTTTTTATGCCATGTCTGACCAAACGTACAATTTGATCTCAGTTTTGCCTCCTGAGGGATAGTAAAGTACATTTTTACAATCAAGCTGTGACAAGAACAAGGAAGTTCAGAGATGCCCCAATGAAATCAGAGTAAACAGTGTAGTAATTCAGTATGGGAAGAGTAAACAAAGCAGCAGCATATTCAGCTGTTACTCATATTGACTAGCCAGAAGAGGATTTTCCTCTACAGAAATTAATCCCCCCAGTATAGCAGTGCTCAATGCTGCCAAAGAATCTTCAACATACTAAACTCCTGAACAGAAGTGGTTTCCGGCAGGGGCTCCTTCCTGAGGTAAGTGACTTAGGCTGAGAATGATCCTAGTGTGTCTTTGCCACTGGGAAAAGGTTTCTGCATGGAGTTCTCAGGGCTAATTGAGCAGTACTTTTTATTACTCTGTTTGTCCCATGATTTCAATAGGACTCCTCACTTAGGGGGCAGCTTCTGATACTACCACTTAGTAAATGTACCTTACTTTACAAATAATTCCCTTAAAGTCATTGGGGCATCTTGTGGACTAAGGTGCTACTCAACATAAGTACATGTTGCAAAATCTGGCCCTTTTTAAGGCAGCAATTAACATGAGCGAGGGTAGGTGAGTCTGGCCCTAGCAAACAAAACAGAAGGGTTACTTTACACTAGTCAGCTCCTTGGTTTAATGGGTCAGATGGGCTGAGTTTAAGACTGGGCACCAGGAAATAATAAACTCTGTTCCTGATTATTCTGCCCTGTTTTGCTGTATGGCCTAGAGTAAAGCACTCAACTTCCTTGTGTTGATTTTCTTCATCTGTAAAGCAGAAAGATGAATCTTAATAGTACCTACTTCACAGGGACATTGTGAGAATGTGATGGGAGGCTTGTGCTGCATATCAAAACATGTAATACATGCGCTATGGGCCTGAGCCAGGACCCAGAGGCAGGAGCAGAAGCTCCCTAAAGTGGGGGGCCACTGGCATCCTTCCCCCCAAGCACCCCACCACCACCCTTCCCCAGAAGCCCCACCTCTCTCCACCCATCACTCACCCTCCAGCTAGTAAAAAACTGATGGGGGCCATAACCCCCATCCCTGCACCCCTGCTCAGAGGAGTCATTAGGAGGACTCTGACAGGGGGTGTTCTACTCACCACTGGATAGCACCTCCTGCTGGCAATTAGCTCCAGCTGGTTCAGCAACTCTTTTCTTCTCTTCCCACATGCCACTCTCCTTCCACTCCACAAACTTGCAACACAGCTGCTTTGTGATTCAGCCCTCCAGCCAGATCACACTGTGATTTCCTCTTCTAGGGGAGTCTCTTAAGGTCTCGGTTTTACCAGCAGCATCAGGCAGGCCTCACACCTGCTTTCTTGACTAGCTTACTCCCACAATAACTCAGGCAGTCTTCCCATTCAGAGCTCCTAGCAGTACCACTCTGCAGTGGATGGTAGGGGAACCTAGGCCCACCCTCTACTCTAGGTTCCACTTCAGGGTACTGTACCAAGCCATTAAGGTCTGTGTTTACACCCACCTTATTGCTCTCATCCCTGGACCCCTTCCTACCATACATCTTCTCCCGTATCCTGGGGAGAAGATCTGCAAACTCATCTCTGTTGCTAGCTTCCTGGCTTTATAGAAGCCCTGCCTCTTCCCTCACAATTGAGCTTCTTCCTAATTAGTGTCCTCCAAGCAATGACAGGTTTCAGAGTAACAGCCGTGTTAGTCTGTATTCGCAAAAAGAAAAAGGAGTACTCGTGGCACCTTAGAGACTAACCAATTTATTTGAGCATAAGCTTTCGTGAGCTACATCGGATGCATCCGATGAAATGAGACTAAATTGGTTAGTCTCTAAGGTGTCAAAAGTACTCCTTTTCTTTTTTCTCCAAGCAATGTAAACCTCCCCTATTTGGAGCTTAACTGATAGATTGGCCTCACCTGTCCTAATTCAACTCTCTCAGGGCTGGTGTGAGGAGGACAGTGCATCACAGACTCCCATTGCTTTCAGTGAGCAGTGGATCAGACCCCTTAATGGTAATGGCTAGACTCCATGGCTGTACCTACTGAGATAGGCAACACAGAGTAGTCTAGCTAGAGGGAAATAAAGGCTGTGGCAGGGGCTTAATCAGACCCTCACATAAGCAGGAAGAGCCCCAAGGGATCCTGTAATTTGTTACAGTCATACCCAGAATGCCTATGACTTGCTCTGCAGTCCAGCATCACTGCAGCATGGAGAGTTATAAGCATACTACTGCCCTGCCCACACCGATCCCCAGCATGCCCCCTATGCTGTGGTCCTTTTATGGCCCCCATATGTCATTGGCATACCATACAAGGGCCAGAATTGTGTGCAGTCCTGAATTATGAATAAGTGTTCCAAGGTGCTCCAACCTTTCTATCAGCAGATATGTCTAAGGGTGTCAAGATTCCTTTCCCCACTCTGAACTCTAGGGTACAGATATGGGGACCTGCATGAAAAACCCCCTAAGCTTATTTTTACCAGCCTAGGTTAAAACTTCCCCAAGGTACAAGCTATTTTACCTTTTGTCCCTGGACTTTATTGCTGCCACCACCAAGCGTCTAACAAATATAACAGGGAAAGAGCCCACTTGGAAACGTCTTTCCCCCCATATTCCCCCCCAAGCCCTACACCCCCTTTCCTGGGGAATGCTTGATAAAAATCCTCAATTTGCACAGGTGAACACAGACCCAAACCCTTGGATCTTAAGAACAATGAAAAAGCAATCAGGTTCTTAAAAGAAGAATTTTAATTAAAGAAAAGGTAAGGGAATCACCTCTGTAAAATCAGGATGGGAAAATACCTTACAGGGTAATCAGATTCAAAACAGAGAATCCCTCTTGGCAAAACCTTAAGTTATAAAAAAGACAAAAACAGGAATACACATTCCATTCAGCACAACTTATTTTATCAGCCATTTAAACAAAACAGAATCTAATGCATATCTAACTAGATTGCTTATTAGCCCTTTACAGGAGTTCTGACCTGCATTCCTGCTCTGGTCCTGGCAAAAACAACTCTCAGACTGAGAGAACCCTTTGTCCCCCCCGAGCTTTGAAAGTATCTTGTGTCCTCATTGGTCATTTTGGTCAGGTGCCAGCGAGGTTATCTTAGCTTCTTAACCCTTTACAGGTGAAAGGGTTTTTCCTCTGACCAGGAGGGATTTAAAGGTGTTTACCCTTCCCTTTATATTTATGACAAAAGGGCATTACCACAAATGAGGCAGAAGAGGCTCACATTTTAAATGTAGCTTATTAAAAACGGTTAGATATGTGTATAAGACAGACCTTCCTTACATACCCAGACATTTAGAGTTTATCTGTGTATTTCACAGGTGAAATAACGGTGTAGTTCGCAACTATTTCAAGAGACACAATGAAAACAGATTTCTAGTAAAAAAAAAAAAAAGGCTATTTTCTGAGTCAGAATCCCAGAATACAGAATGCATGTGCTACTTGGAAAGGCCTTTTCAGAAACCCAGGCCCTGCATCAATAGTCAAAGTGAACATTCCTTTTAGTGTCCTGATTAAAGCTTTCCATTTGCCTCTGCTGTGATTCCGGAAGGGCCCACCTTTGCATCCCTATCTCTGTGAATGCAGGCAGCTTTGACAAATCTGTTAGCAACTTGCTGAACCACATTCCACAGTCAGGACAAGATGATGGCCAAAGACTGACATCCAATTCTGAAAGTTTTTTGAGTGCAGTTAAGCCTTGAAAGAAAGTGGCCCATCCTTCATCAGAAACAGTGTCATTATAAATCAGATCTAGCTTCTGTAATTTGGCTAGATGCCCACCTTGGACCTCTAATGCTGAAAGAAATAGATATTGGAATACACATTGAATATATACTTACAAATATTGTTTAAAAAAATTGTATGACTAAGAATAGTGCTCTTTTACTACCATGTTATTTATGGTCCTTTAGCAATAAACCATGGCAATGGTTACTCACTCAGAGATACGAAACATGTTGCTCAAACAAAATCAGAGATACTTGCTATTGGTCTCACAAAGCCTATTTTATCGCAAAAGGTGGTGTGTAGTTTACAACATGCAATTCAAAGGGAACTAAAGGAATTACAAAGGTGTTCGGTTAAAACTGTGTGGCAACCTCATGATGGATCAGTCAGAGGGAGTTTAGCATCAAGCATAGGACAAAACCAGCAGGAAGATTTTACAGTGAGATCTGGCGAGAGAAATGTTGAAAGAGCCATGCCTAATTCTGAAAAGCTAATGGGAGTTAAGTCTTGTCTTCCTTAAGAAAATTAGGACTTGTAATTTACCAGTGGTGCCATTTGGTCAGTGGTAGTAATAGTGAAGGCTATAGGGTCAATAGGGCTCAAGCATTTTTTTACCGTTGTGTGGTCTACAGCGACCCAAAATGTTTTAAAGCAGCTATTACTGTACTGCCAACTCCAAGCATTCAAAAGTCATGTGTCAGGCCCCCAAAAATCAAGAGACTGACTTAAAAATCAGGAGGTTTTTAAAAAAATTATGAGAAATTTTAATTTGATTTCTGGTGTTTGAGACTTCAGGATTCGCATTTTCCAGCATTTCTCAGCAACTAAGAGGGCTAAAAGTTTACTTTTTAAACAAGCTGATATTCTCCTCTAACAACATGGACTCCAGGAGTTGGGGCTTTTCACAAAAACACCTAACATCCAGAGATTTGGCACCACTACAGTTACACGTAATGCTGTTAAAAATATAATTTAGCTGGAGTTACTGAGCCCGGAAATACTGGTTGTGCAACATAAAACTTCTCAGAAGTGGCTTTAAATCTAGTATCAGAGGGGTAGCTGTGTTTGCTGCTTTTACAGATCCACCTTATAGTGCCACAGGACTGTTTGCCACTTTTAAATCTAGTGTTTATATTGTACATTTTATTTTTCTAAGTGTTGCATTTGTGAAGTAATACAAATAGCTCAGCTAAAATGGATCCCTGCATATTTTTCCAGTATTGTCTACACTCTTCAGTTTTTGCCCTGCCACTGTGTAAAGTACTGAGTAAATATCCCTCATCAGCAGGATGAAAATTCCCTGGTGGAAAGATACTGCCGCATTCTGCCTCCTGTCATCTGATTAATGCATAAATCTGCTCTACCCAAGGAACAAGTCTCTGAATTGTGGTATAAATGCAGCAGCTGCTTGCCTGCTAGTAAACATCACATTATACATACCTAAGAGTCAGATCCTCAGCCACCAAGTTACAGCTGCTCAGTCTCAACGTTCGAATCTCCTCCGTTGCAAGCTTTAGTGCTTCCAAAAGCAGCTTTAGGTTCCCACCAACGCATTTATTCCAAGAAAGGTCTAATATCTCCAGTTCAGGGAGGTGAAGGGCAGTCTCAGCTGAAAAGATTAACACCAGGAACTTCTGCTTACTAACAGAAATCGTGGCCTTAGTAGACATTTCACCATGTATTCACCTGAAAATAGGTTTTTAAGTATGTTGCCTACTTACTTGTGCTTAGAACGTAGGCTTATTGGATCTCAGTAAAAGTTAGACAAAATAAAATCTCACATATTCCCTAAAGAGTTCAACATTTGATTTTTCACATATAGAATGGGTATTTAACAGACAAGTCCTTGAGCCGTCTTCATTAAAAGGGGTTGGGAACGTGTGACCCTATGGGCATCCCAGTGTCAGATGTCCTGGAGCTCCCCGATACGCAGCAGTGATGAGTGTCAGCTGGCCTGACCAGTTCAGTGCATCCAGCTGTGCTAGAAATAGGTCACTAAAATGTATTTAAATCAAGCATGTCAGGGTAGTTGATAAACAGGTTTTTCCTGACAAAGAAAAGGGGCCGACCCCTCAAGCCGACCCACCCAAGGACAGAGGCCTATTCATTTGTATCAGAGGTTGCAGGAAGATCATTTGCATTGTAAAAAAAAAAAAAAAAAATCACAAGTGGGAGAGAAGCCAGCACTGCATTTACACTAAACATTGTGTCTACAGCCCCAGAGGAAAGGAACTTGATCTGGGGATACACTTCAGAAGTATACATTTCAGATTTTTACTGGACTATAAAGAGTGAGAGAACCCCTAAGTTATCCTTTATCTGAGCAGACAAAGAAACCAAGTGCTGTGAACTTTATATTTGGATTCTGACTAAGGACTAGCCAGCCATACTGGAAGAATGACTACGGTAAGAAAACTATGAACAAAAGACTAGTTTGTTAAGTTGTGTTTCAGTCTAAGTAGAGTATTTTAACTTTTGTTTGTAACCATTTCTATCCTTATTCCTTCTATACTTAAACCTATGTCCTTTTGCTAATAAATTTGTTTTGGTTTTACTATAAACCAGCTTGCACTGTGATTGAAGGGAAGGATATGTTAACCCCAGTTAAACTAACAGGCTGCTGTGTATTGTCTCGATAGGAGCAGCAAACCTGAAAAGGTTTTGTGAGTACTATGTGTGTGAAGCTGTGCACTGCAGAATAGGGTTGCCAATTTTGGTTGTACATATTCCTGGGAGGTCTCATCACATCACATAATCCTCAATGAAAGATTAATCTTTCATTCCTGGAGACTCCAGGCCAATCCTGGAGGAATGGCAACCCTACAGCAGAGACATTTTTGCAGGAGAACTTGGGGCTGGAAGGGTTGTTGAGACCCCCTGTCAGAGTAACAGGGAAGTGAAAGCCAAGATGTGATCAGCAAGCTTGAATGTGGACTGTTGATGTCAAGTCTGTGGGCATACAGGGTCATGTGTCCCCTCACAGATTTGCTGCTTGGCTTGTATTGAGCATGTTCACATGGACTGAGCATGTTCAGGAACATTGCTGAAGCCAGCTGCCCTCACTCTGCCCCTCCCTGCCCTCACCATCGGCAGGCACAGGTCATTTCTGTCTGTGGGCCACACAGCAACATAGCATTTAAGCACCCAGAGCAGCAAGGCAGGTGTTAACTGAACCCCTTACTAGCCTGGGTGAAACCCAACCCATCACAGATGGATTGTTTTGTTTTACATTAGCAATATTGGCCTGATCCTGCCCCACTGAAGTAAATTTAATGTAAAAAGAGCACTTTTGACTATTTTATGACAATTTAAAGGGAGCAGTTCTTGCTGCAAACCCATTTATCCAAGGTGAGATTCGTTACATTTTCTGACAATGCTGACTTGAAGATATTAAGAAATCACCATTCAATAACATTTTATGCTTCTTTAGCACATTGCCTGCAAAGACCTCAAGCCAGTGCTAGCCTGATTCTGATTCCTCTGAAGTCAGTGGAAATTTTGCTGTTGACTTCAGTAGTGCAAGCAGTAACAGGTTCTCTTTTCTGTATGCAACATTTACTATAATCCCTTTTATAGGCTCTTGATTTGCACACATGCTGCTTACTTGGAGGCCAGAAAGTTTCTGTTGGTACCTAGAGATGGAAAAAAAAAAAGAAAAGGAGTACTTGTGGCACCTTAGAGACTAACCAATTTATTTGAGCATAAGCTTTCGTGAGCTACAGCTCACTTCATCGGATGCAAAAAAACTTTACTCAAACATAAAGGTATATGCTCACGACTATGGGTCTCTTATTGGCATGTGTCAAGATCCCTTTGCACTTAGGAGTGGTAAATATTAAGACATCAGTATTAAATGGATAATTACTACAAGGTCTGCCCACTAATGATTAAAATTCTAGCACAGTATGAGATCATACACTTTAGCATTCTTTTCTAAAATTAATACATTTTAATGTAGTCCTATTAATCCTTCAGGCATGTGATCAGAAGCTGTTACAATGCACTTAAGTCCTGACCTATAGTACTGCTGGTATTCCACTTTCAGACTTCCCTTTGCAGACAGGTCAAATTCTGTGATGGTTTTGTGACATGGGCAGACAGAGCCAAGGGTGAGACCAAAAGATACATTTTTACTCATGACCAAAGCCACAATTCAACCACAGATCTGCTGAATCCCATCAAAGGACAATGCAAAACCACTGCATTATCACATCTTGCTGCATACAGAGAATATATAATAGTTTAAAAAACATTCCTACCTAGTGACGCAAAAGAATCTTCCCCTAAAGAGCAACTGCTGACGACCACAGATTTCAACTTTGGTAAAAATGTGAGCCTGCTAAAAAGGTAGTTGGAAGACACTCCAATGTTTTTATTGGATGATAAATTCAGCTCCTGAAGACTCGAGAGTAAAGGTATCACCTGTGCTTTAAAAATACACAATATTTATTAGTCGTGATCCTAAATGACTATATAGCTGTAGTTTTATTTGCTACAATTTTATTTATCACTCAACCCAAAACATACTGCCAGACTCTGACACCCTTACACATGCTGAGTAATACTTTACCCCATAAATAGTCCCATTGTTTTCAATAGGGCTACTCAAGGAGTAGGTACTACTTAGCATTGAGTAAGGGTGTCAGAGTCTGGCCTCCAACAGATAGAGTGGCTAAGATTTTCAAAGCCAACTAGGGGGTTTAAACATACAACTCCTATTAAAATTAATGGGGGAATCTATATCCAAATCTCACTGCCTTTGCTAACCTCAAGTAGTATATGTTCATATAATATATACCAGTAGATCGTTATCAAAGTCCTATTACCTGTGCATCAAATGAAAAAAGTCAGCAGGACTGAAAATTATTACTAAAATGATTAACTTAAACTCCCCTCCTTACTAGTATTACTTCATCTGTAGCTTTTCACAGTATCTTCCTCATAGGAAGACCAAGCTTGTATGCTTCAAGTCATGGGATTTTTTTTTTTATTTTATTATTTTTTTACTCTAAAGGGTAAAATCCATGTCAAAATACAATGGTAACAGAAAACAAAGAAACTAAACCATCTCCTTGGTGGGAGGTGAACTGTGTATTTCCTGTAATAGGAAGTGAAATTAGTGCTCTAGAATAGGGTTTGAACAAGCCCTGGAGAATAAAATCAGTTTCTTCGAAGAACAGCAGTGCAAGCTTTCCCCACACCACCCTGCCACTGTACTTTTTTCTGCCTTGATATGGAGTTACCACTATGGGCCACAGGAGAGTTCAATTTTCATGTGCATTTATCCCTGGGAGTCATGCCAACTACACCTTCTGAGGATCTGGCCCTTGGTTTCTCCAGGGTGATCAACTAACAAAAAAACAAGATTGCCTAGTTGGTGCTAGTGTCTATGATGTGGACATCTGTCCAAATGGGCTTATGGTCACTTGCATTGAGAAATGCCCCTTTAGTGTTGTGGCCTATCAAAAATAATATTCTAACAGTATTTTCTCTCCATTCAAGCATCTCAAAGTACTTTATGAGCATTAATGAATTAAGCCTCTCAAAATCTGAGAGGCAAGTAACTGTTACTAGCTCTGTTTTACACATGAGGCTATCTAAGGCCTGGTCTACACCAGAAAATTAAATCTGTTTAACTGTGGGGAAAAATCCATGCCCTGAGAGGTGTAGTGAAGCCGACTTAAGTCCCTGTGTAGACAGCACTAGGTCAACAGAAGAATTCTTCCAACCACCTCTTGTGGGGGGTGGATTACCTGTGCCAATGGGAGAATCCCTCCTGTCAGCATAGGTAGTGTCTGAAGTGCTACGATGGGTCAGCTGCAGGGGTACTGCTGTAGCATTTAAGTTTAGGCAAGTCCTAAGGTGCTGAATGAGGGAAATTGTAGGTTCTTAGCACCTCTCAAGATCAGCCCTCATGTGACTAGCCCAAGATAATCAGTCCTGTACCTTAACCAAAAGGCTAGCTGTTCACCACAATCACTGCAATACCAAATCTGTGTGGATAAACTAGTCCTGACTATTAAAATGTGATGGAGGTGGAGTCCATTTTCTGCCTATGAGAAATTTTCAAAGTTAAAAACATTTATATTCTTAATGAATTTTCTAACAATGTTCTTACTGAGAACCACCATGTCCTCTTCTGTTACACAGCACCGGTGGAGATCCAGGACTTCTAGGTCTTTAAAACTGGCCAAATGAGTTGCTGAATCCTTAAACCCTCCACCAATCTCTTTATTGCACGATAGGTCTAATTTGTTTAGCTCTGGTAAGTACTGGAAAGCCCTGTCTAAAACGAAAAAGGCAGAATTCATGGTCACTGAATATTCTAACACACAAGGCAGACTGGACTTAATGTTTGTTTACTCTAGTATTTATATTTGCGAAAGGTGTCAGAATGACAGCTCTGGAGAATGAGGTTTTCTGTGTAGTTACATCAGAAGTCAGTCGACATTACAAAGCTCTTCCCACCAATGTCACTCAACCTTACTCTAAAAGAACCACCCAAAAGTGAGAGAGCAGCTCCCCCTTCATACCCATTAATGTTACAGTCTATTTACTGAGAAAACCATCAAGGGTGCCAAATAGCACCACTTGTGATACGGAGTTGTGTGGTGAATAATTAGTCTGCTAGGAACTAGACAAAGATAATTTGGACAGACTTCAGCTGATGACTTTTAGGGTATGTCGATACTGTAATGTAAGCTCATGCTTGAGCCTGGGCATCTGGGTTAGTATAATGTAGGATTCGGACCCAGGGACCCAGAACCCTGCAGGGCTGGAGGGTCCAAGCTCAAGTCAAGCTGGGGCCCAGGATCCAAGCCCTATTGCTTTACAGTGTAGTCACAGCCCTGCTTGACTCATTTTCCAGGAGTCATCCAGAAGTATCCCACAATTCCATGGGACAACTAACTTAGTCCTCTCTAACTCAACAATTGGCAAACCACTATTGAAAATGGAAGCCCCTCAAACCTGCCCTCCCTGGCAAATGGCAGCAGCTCAGGTCAGCATTAACCCATTCTGTTCTGATCACCAATCTGCAAGCATACTATCAGAGAACCTCCTTCGTTTGCAAAGGAAAAGGGAACCGGTCAAGCTTTTTGCAAAGCAAGCTGGTTCCTGGTAATGTGCAGGCCAGGTAGTAAAGTTTCCCCACAGTGCACCACATTCCTAGGGCCAGAGCAGCCACATTTCAGGAGGTGGGGAGGGCGAAGCACTAGCGACTCTGGGATATGATTTTTTTGGCTTGGGTCTGGCATCCACACTGCAGCGTGCAGAGCCCTAAGTTTGAGCATGGGTCACAAAAGTCTTAACCCAGGGTTAAAATACAGTATAGATGCTTAAGGCCAGGGTTCCCTAACATGGGTCAGCTGACTCAAGTCCCACTAACCCCGGGCTCACATTGCAATGTAGACATATCTTGTGTTACTAGCCCCTTAAGATGACTTTGAACCAAGAAATTGGTGCTGAAAGTTGTTTATTAAAGGAAACAGACTGTCCCCAAACAGAAGAGAATAATTATCTATCAATATTTGATATTCTTATGATTTCTATCACACAAAATACCTATTTCATTGCCTTTAGCCTAGACATTTTCTTAGATGGGTTTTAGATTTGGTATTCCAAATCTAAAGCACTCTAAATCTAGACTAGCCTAAATGCTGGAAGCCATCTTGCTTTAATCCACACATGTGCAAATTTAATTCTTTCAAAACTGGCACATTTTTCAATTCCTGAGCAATACTCTTCAGACTGCAGCCAATGTTTCTGTTAAAAGAAATATCTAATACTTCAAGGTCATGGAGGACATTTAGAACCTCCGCTGGAAAAAAAAAAGGAAAACAGAATTGGTTAGTTACCAGATTTACTGGAAGGATATTGCAGAAAACCCCACTATAAAGCAGGATTGAGCCAACTTGTTTTGTCTGCATTCAGACACACTAACATGGGTTCAAATGTTTGATTTAGATTCATTGGGTTCATGTTCTGCTTAAGAAACAGTGAAAAAAGGAGTAAGGCGGGACTAGAGAAATAAAAATCAGTGAAACAGTAGGGTGAGAAAGTGGAAAAAAATACAAAGAACTATATAAGGAACAGTGAAGGGAAGAGAACATTCTAATGCAAAAGGATAAACTATATATATTGAATACAGACCACCCACTGGAGCTATTCTAGCTTTGGGGAGTGGGAAGAAGGTTTAATCCTTTATCTTTAGCTCATAGCACAAAAGTTTCCCTTTAGACAGAAAAAGGTTTTCAAAATACAGAATCACTTCAAAAGAACACAGTATTCAGTTATGGGGTGGGTGTAGAGGGAAAAGAGAAGTATCATAACTCAGCTAGTTTTGCAAACTAGTTTATTAACATAGCTGAAGTTGCATAACTTAGATCAGTCCCACCCCAGTGTAGACCAGGCCTTAGTCTCTGTTTGAAGAGTCTCCAGATCTCTGAAAATCAGGCCATTTTTATGCACGTGCTTAAATACACATTTAATTGTCTAACTTTAGAGTCTCAGCTTTGAAAATTTTGGCCTAAGTGACTTGCCCAAGGTCAGACAGGAAATCACAGGCAGTCCTGAGATTCAAACCCAGAAATCCTTCCTCCCAACCCCATGCTATAACCACAAAATCATCTGACCTCATACGGTTAACAAAAAGGGCTTCTTTGGAAACCAATACAGATACTGTTATAGTGGACAGCCAGAAATTTAATAACTTTCAATCAATACTAAGCTTAATATTGATTCTTGTAAAATGCCAAAACTGAAACCAAAATAGTTGCAGGTCTGAGGAGCCAGTATTTCAACATAGGTATGTGAAATACACTTACCTAGAGATTCTCCATCTTTTGTTGTTAGACTGCAATCTGTAAATTTTAGGATTTTGATCTTGCAGCCTGTCTGGAATCTTTTGGTCAAGAGGGATAGTTTTCCACCTATGTTATTATTCCAGGATAAATCCAGTTCTTCAAGATGAGGAATGGTTTCAAGTGCCTCTCCTGTTACAAAGAGCCCAGAAGTCTAAGATGAACCATTCTAGATACTATTTTGAGTACAAGATAAAAATACAGTTTGACACAATATGAAAGGATGTCATTTAATTCTCATTTTAATTATGCAGTTGTGTTTTCGTCTTTGAAAAAGAAAGTGCAAGTCAGGAGGTGATTTGCTGTTGCATAAATACACATCTTGTAACACACACCCACCTCCTACTCTCCACCCCTGACACTTAGGCCTTGTTTACACTGCCACTTTACAGCGCTGAAACTTTCTCGCTCGGGGGTGTGAAAAAACATCCCCCTGAGCGATGCAAGTTTCAGCGCTGTAAAGTGGTGGTGTAGACAGTGCACCAGCACTGGGAGCCGTGCTCCCAGTGCTGGTATCTACTCCCTTCGTGGGGGTGGGTTTTTTTACAGCACTGGGAGAGCTCTCTTCCAGCGCTGGTGCCACGGCTTCACAGCCATTTTAAAGTGCTGTTGCAGTAGGGCTTTAACATTGGTAGTGAAGACATACCCTTAGCCTGGCCTCAGAAAAAATACCACATTGCTTGAGTTTCCCTGTAGACCTGTGTCAATGACCCAGATTCTGTAATCTACAGGGAAACCAGTGTAAATGGGAGATCTGTATGGCTTATCCTTTACAGCTCTGCTTTTGTAGACATCTGGGAAAATTTCCAACTCCCTCTGAACTGCATCTGGGGACCACAATATTGCCAACCCCAAATGTTAAAAAAAAAAATCACACGTCCAGCTCACCAAAAATCACGAGATAGGCTTTACAATCGTGAGATTATGTAAAAATAGATTTGGTGTTTATTTGCCTTCTGCTTGAGCCTTTAGAGTGCTCTGGAGTCACATTTTGAAGCTTTCTCCACAGCCACAAGGGCTAGAAACTTATTTTTTCCTTTAAGAATGAAGGCTGAAATCATTACATATCCCCTTGACTCCAGGAGCTGGAGCTTTAAGAAAAATAATCATGAGACATGACAAAATCATGAGATTTGGCAACACTGAGGCCATCTTGGATAAGTGCAGAGCTAAGAAGAAAGAAGTCCTCGTATAGCTGTTTTTGAACCTTTAAAAGCATCATTTCTGGCAAAAAGATGCCACTTAAACATTGTTTAGGCCAGGTCTACACTGTGGGAGGGAGGGGACAGGGGAACCTAAGTTACGCAACTTCAGCTATGTGAATAATGTAGCTGAAGTCGACATACTTAGATCTACTCACCATGATGTCTTCATTGCGGTGAGTTGACAGCTGACGCTCTCCCGTCGACTCCGCCTGTGCCTCTCGCTCCGGAGGAGTACCGGAGTTGACAGGAGAGCGCTCAGCGGTTGATTTATCGCGTCTAGACTAGATGCGATAAATCAACCCCCGCTGGATCAATCGCTGCTTGCTGATCCGGCAGATAGTATAGACAAGCCCTTAGATTCAAACTGGCTGTCTCCAGTTAAACCTGGATTTGAATCAAAGTATGCAGGCACCAGCCATCTTGCGTGCACTCAGAGGTAGCGCGTCATCTCATCTCTTTACTGCCATTGGCATGGCAATGAAAAGTGTTAGCATTTCAAAGAAATGCTAATATTTAATTGCAAATCTCATGCTTCAAAAGGGACACCTAGTGTGCATTCTGACTGAAGTAATAGTTATGAACCATAGTACACAATGGTTAAAAGGCTAGCTCCTTTTTGGGGAAAAAACAAAAAATGTTGTTAGTTTAAACTAGTTCCCAACTGAAATCAGTTGGTCAGCCTACATGTAAATGCAATTTTGGGATGTTAAAAACAAAGGAAGATTTGTTTTTTTTAATTACCAACATGATAATTTACAGTTATAGTTTAATGGGGAAATCCTCATATGACTGTTTTAATAATAAATTATAACTATATGGTTTACTTGTGGCACCTTAAAGACTAACCAATTTATTTGAGCAGAAGCTTTCGTGAGCTACAACTCACTTCATCGGATGCATACTGTGGAAACTGCAGAAGACATTATATACACAGAGACCATGAAACAATACCTCCTCCCTAAGGAGAGTGATCACTTTAGATAAGCTATTACCAGAAGGAGAGTGGGGTGGGAGGAGGTATTGTTTCATGGTCTCTGTGTATATAATGTCTTCTGCAGTTTCCACAGTATGCATCCGATGAAGTGAGCTGTAGCTCACGAAATCTTCTGCTCAAATAAATTGGTTAGTTTCTAAGGTGCCACAAGTTCGCCTTTTCTTTTTGCGAATACAGACTAACACGGCTGTTACTCTGAAAACTATATGGTTTGTAATACAAAAATAACCATGCCTGTTGTTCTGTACTAAATGAGTATAGAAGTCAGAGAGAGAGAGACCCCTTAAAATGCCTCCTAATTTTTGAGGCACACAAGATGGTGAGATATCTTATTGGACCAACTTCTGTCAGAGAGAGAGAGACAAGCTTTTGAGCTTACACAGAGCTTTTCAGGCCTAATTTTTTTTTTTTTATCTACTTAGAATAATTTCCCAGATCTTGAAAATGGACCAGAGTTTTTGCATTGAGAAGCTGTTTTTCCTAAGCAGTGCAACGTGTTAATGTTTGGTGGAGCAATTTACATTCCAGACACCTTTTCCACCCTAAAGATAAATAAAGGACAATGACTATGAATAACAGTTTTCTTCCACTTCTCACACAAGTTAGTCAGAGCTTCTACAAGAAACAGAGTATGGTTCAATAATTGTGTTTTCAGGCCTATGTTTTCTTACTGTGAACACATCCAATGCAACCCCCTGCTTTTTCAAAAGCAGACATATATTCAAACAGGCACCTGTTTAGTTTAACCATTTTATCACCAAATGTGCATACTGTTCTCAAAATGCATCATGGACGGATAAATAAAGAAGCTCTAAAGTACATGCCAAAGGCCTACGGTTTGATTCTTAAACCTTTTTTACATCAGGGTAACTCCACTGGCTTCAAGGAAAGTATACCTAATTTACATTGGTGTAAGCAAGATGAAAATCAGGCCTCCAGACTTCAACTTTGGTATTCCATAGCCCTAAAAATAAAACTGAAGTCCTGATCTGGACTAAAGTCTTGAAACAGCAATTACCGTTATAGTTGCATTTACAGCTATAAAAATTAATGCTGGACACGTTCATTTTGCTTAATTTCAAATCCAGCCGTGATTTGAAAGTTCAACTCAGCTATCATCAGGTTTGCATCCCCTTAAGCAAAGGCTGCGGTGGAAAAAGGGGCAGAGACAGGATAGAGGGGGGAAAATATCCACTGGCAGATAAAATATAAAACACAAGAAAAAAAAGTATAAAAAAGGAGTGAAAAAAATAATAAATTAAAAGCAGACTCTAGCTCATGACAGTTTGTGAACTTCAAAATAATCCATAAACTTTGCAGAGCCTCAAACGCCACTGGGTTTGCCCTTCCTTTGTATGTACACAACAAACTCACAGTAGTAAATTCTACGTTCAGTTGTAAGTGTTTGCAAGATCAGGGCTTCTTATACAAATACCATCTCTAAAATGGAACTTCACCCTTTGTTGGGTGGCCGGTTGCAGCCAATTACAGCAAAACAGTGAGAGGAAGGCAAATTTTAGCCAAATTTCTTACAAAAGATGCCATCTGTTTTTAAGGTCTCTTCCAAAAGATCTCAGTACACTATCATCTGCACAGAACTCTCTGTATCTGTTGCTGAAGGAAAAAGGCCTAAACTGATCATGCTGTGATTTGATCTTCCAATTCTGATCAGTCTACTAGTAGGCATTTCAAGCCTGTTGCTTAAAATGTTAAACCACTTTGGGTAATTTTGTTGCTCTTGCACAAATAAGAGCTGATTCTTCAGCCATTCTGCATGTGAGAGACTTTTTGCCCATGAATAGTCCCTTTGAACTCAATAGGACTAATTTTATGTATAAAGTTACTCACGAGTATAAGTGAGTTACACTTCTTTATAGCCGAGAGTTTACATTGTCAGTGTGGAGACACGGATTGAGATTTTGGCTCTTGTGGTGTGATAGAAGTATAGATTTAATAGGTCACAATAGACCCTTGGTAACAAGCTGTTTGGAGAGTAAATGTAACTGCCATACTGTACCTAATGAAGTAACATCCTCAGCTGTCAACCTGCAGTTGTTTAGTTGGAGGATTTTTAACTTGCTCATATGATGGAGCCGAAGAGCAACGGGTTTCAGAGCCCCTCCTACAAAATCATTCCAGGAAAGATTGAGATCCTCCAGCTCTGGTAGAAAAGGTAACATAGGAACTAGAGGTAAAAACAAAACAGCAGCAAAAATAACCCACTTAATTTGTGAATGTTATGTGTCAATATGCCTTAATATAGAGGTGCTTTTCTAAACTAATATGGTAACAGGATAGAGTGATTTGTCTTCAGAAGGGAAACTGAGGCACAATTTCCCTATCTGTAGAATGGGTATAAGGCTATCTACCTGATTCACAGCATTGCTGCATGACTTAAAGTGTTATTTAATGTTTGCAAAATGCTTTGGGATCACCAGATGAAAATACTGAATAAGTATCATTATCAGAGAGAGAGGAGAAAGGAGGGGGTTGGACTATTTCATTGGCAAATGAGAATAGAAAACTCTGTCCCAGAAGCTTTCAGTAGGTAGGAAAACTTGCTTACCCAGCTTCATTAAATCTGTTGCATCTAATGCACAATTATTTAGGTCCATATTCTTGCTGTTGGGCTTCTTACCCAGTTTTTGCATGAACTGCTTAATGCACCACATACCAGATGTTGTGTTTGTTTTGGAAATGAGATATGGCGGTTCATCTGCATAGCCAAAAACCAGGATTGTTGTTACCCCTAACAGTAATCTTATTGATGAGTGTCACAGGGCAAGACTCACCCCCGTGAGACACCAGCAGGAGGTGCCACAGAATTAGCACTTCTAGCCTCCAGAGCACCCTCTGCAAGCCAGTGTCCCACTTGCCGCTGGCCCCCGTGTCCCTCCTGGACCCCAGTGCCCCTTTCCCTAGGGTGCTGCCCCCTGGCAGTAACCCCACAGTCTCTGAGTCTCCCCTCCCCAGGGAATGCCCACCCACTATCCCCACCTCACCTCAGTCTTTGTCTACTGCTAGTCACTGTTGAGCCCCCGCACAATGGGGCAGACTGCAGTACAAAAGCCAATCATCACAGGCAAGGGGGTTTGGACCTGCTGCATCTGCCTACCCGTGGGCTGCTCCCTGCAACTCCAGTACCCTTTTTTAGACCATCTTCAAGGCCTGCAGCCTGAGGCTTTTCCCATCTCAAGCCTCCCAGCTCCTCTGGCCTTCCCCAGCCCTGCTTCACCTCAGGTACCTGAGGTGGGCTCCCTAACAGCCAGGCCCATCTCTCTCTGCAGCTAGAGGATACTTTGTGTGCTCCTGGCCCACTGCCCTCTTATAAGGGCCAGCTGAGCCCTGATTGGGGTGTGGCCATAGCTGAGCCTGCTTCCCCAATCAGCCTGGGAACTGCTTGCTCCCAGCCACAGCCCTCTCCTAGGCTGTTTTAAGCCCTTTAAGACCGGAGTGGGTGACCATCCCACTACAGTGAGATTTTGTCTTGTGTAACTACAACTGTCCGCTTAAGACATAATGAAACATACTGACCCTGGCAGAATTTGTGGAATGGCTGCATTCCCATTTTAGAGATTACTGGTGGAACCTCTGGACCATGTCAATTGTCCATAGTTACCTTAAGTAATGGGAACAGGTGCGCCATGCTCTGGTTGATGGTACCTGATGCTGAATGAGAGAAGAATCTGCCATTGGAAGTCTTTGGGCTGGTCTACACTAGAGACTTTTGACATTAACAGCACCAGTTCAAGCACACAAAATGCTTGTAAATCACTAAGCGGATGTATTCTGTGTATCATTATCCCTGCACTCGTCCTGCACAAGTATTCTATCCACCTCGGTTCAACCTGTTATAGTGCTGGTACAGACTGGAAGCACAGGCAACAGAGCATCACCAGTTCAATTAGTCCTTGCAGTGCAATCCCACAAGGCTTCTGCCCCGTCCTTCAGTGACAGCTCTGACCACGGTCTCTACCATCTGTTAACCTCGTTTTATGGATGCCCAATAGGTACTGAGGTGGCTCTTGGCGGGTCTTGGGTCTGCTCAGCAACCCCTCTTTCATCTTATTTATTCATTTCAATTCATACATAAAGTAACAGTGCACCTATCCTGGCCTTCAGGAATGCTTAGCAAATATGTAAAAATACTCCTCCAGCAAATATCCTTGGCCAAAAATGAGCAGCCAAAAGCTGCACAAAAAACAGTAACCCCCTCTTTCTACATTTTGCCTCTCCACCCCATCTCCACCCCTTTTGCAAACCTCACCTTCCACCAGCCTTTCAATGATAGCTTTATTTCTTCCATGGTGTAGAGGTTAATAGCAACCTTGTATACACACAAAAATTAGAAGATTGATTTCCAGCCTCACGATATCAAGTGTTGAGAAATATCCTGCTTTGAGCAGGGGGTTGGACTAGATGACCTCCTGAGGTCCCTTCCAACCCTGATATTCTGTGATTCTGTGATCTGCTTTTGTTGTTGTCTTAAAATTTCTAGCAGCAGGGTGTGCAGAAGCTGACCTTTAACGCAAGCAAACCAAGCTACCACTTGAGGTGCTGATGTCCCACAGAAACTCTGCAACCGATGAGCTGATTCTGATATTGACTTCTGGCACTAGGAATCAAGAGGGAGGTAACTCAAAAGCTTTATCCCTCCAGCCTCAGCAACATGGGTCCCAGTCGTTGCATTGTGTCTCTCAAACTGTAAGGCACAGCATGATAGTGGCTTAATCAGGAGAAAACAACACATACAAAATAAGCTATCAACAACAAATAAGAGGATTCTGGCTAGCAGTAAAACCAAGCACTCATTCTTTAATACTATTTCTAATGCACCCATCACTGTGGTATCAGCATTACCTGCTACACAGGGAGCTTGCTTCTCATTCTGATTATCTGGTCTAGAGTTATCAATTTCTGCTCTTTCACTTTCTCCTTTGCTTTCACCATCAGATTTCCCAGTGTGTAAGCCCCTGAAGAATCTAGTGCCTGATGAGCACTGATGTTTTCCCTTTTCCACAGAGGATTTCTTCCTTTTGATCTGGTTCATAATCAACTGAAATGGGGATCACTTCAAGATGCTCTCTTCACATCTATCCTGGGAACTCCAGTTTGCTCCTTTCAGAAGACTGGCAAACATAGTTAGAACTGTTTTTAGCAACATTTATTAATTGGTTATCCACCCACCCCCTATAGTGGATATTATCAGGAATTCCTTAGCTACTTTCCCATCATTCTCTCCATGTCAGTATCAATGGTATACAATTCCATGGACCAGATTCTGAACTCATTGCAATTTCTGTTGCCTACAAAGGGAGCTGATGGTGTTGAGCACCACAGTGGAGGTGCTCAGTATTTTGCACAGGTGGACCTAATAGTCCTAAGTCTCTGCTATACTGGTGTCATTTTATGTTGGTTCATTGGGCATAGTAGTCCTAAAAGCCAGCTTATCTCGTCAACGGACGGGGATACCTAGGTGGGTGGCTCCTTTGTCACCTCCTTCCTAACATTCCACATGAAAATTATTTACAGACATCTCAGTTTCAAGTGTTGGGGATGACATTCTGGAAAGGTTCCCACTGGCTTCCGTGGAATTAGGATTCTTTCCTCTGTATTTACACCAGCCAGAAAAGCCTTGTCATTTTCTTTTACCAACTAATTTCGGGTACAGTACAAGCATTACTTCTCTCAAAAGAAAAACAAAATTGAAAAGTAACACAAGGAACACGGGGTCCTTCATATATAGTTCTTATGCTATTTTACCAGCAATTAGGCTGAAGGAAAAAAATGGTAAAACAAAGTCTGTTGGCAAACATTCCTTTTATATACAGCTAATTTTTATGCCACTTTGTTTTTAAATGTTTTATTTGGTTTTCATGATGTTTTGTTGGAAAGTCTGTGAAGTGACAGGTGCTTAAGAGGCGGGAAAGGAGAACTTTTAAATACAATTATGTATTAGATGATTAGTCACAACTATGTTTCTCATAACCAATGTACAAACCAAATGATATAATATAAAGCAGAATTATATATACATGATGTAAAGCAATTTTGTTTACATTTGTAACTTTTCATGTACTGGCACTGCAATATTTGTAATAGACAAAGTTACGTATCTGTCTTTTCCATTTCTGAAATAAAGGATCAGTTGCACCTTTTAAAGCATTTTCATGGCTTGGAAAATGAATGTACCATGCTCTAGAAGTGAAGTTCTCTCTTCCTTAAAAGCCAGATTTGTCTGGCTGTTTTCATTTGTGGTTGTTGCTGTCTGGCAGAGAGTTTCTGTCTTCACAAATTTGAAATCAGCTGTTCAGTGCAAACCAGTTGATCAACTGCAATTTGTTGGGCTGTTTGTTCTGCTGATTTTGAGCTGTCAGGTCTCGCAAAATATGTAGCAAACACTCTTTTTATAACCAGGTCCAGGAATAATTCATTTCACTAGTCTTGTCAGTTTTCTTTTTAGAATAAATTAATAGTAAAAAAATGAGGAAGTCATTGCATGTACTTCGGTACTGAGCTTACTATCTCTCACAGGTTGTTGGAAGCATCTGATTTTAGAAGGGCTGAATCAGTTTATAGATCAAATTACATGACTGTCTGAAGAAAAAGCTCTTTGTTTCCTTCACCTCTTCACTCACCCTCAGTACACTCCAAAAGAACTGCAAGAGTGTAAGCAAAGCAGAGCATTTAAATAGTTTGCATACTTTGGTTGGAAATGTTTTCGTAAGAGGGATAATAGAGGCGAGCTCATTTTCATTCACCTTAGGTACTCGATTGTCTGGATTGTAAACTGATGCAATTCTATGGGCCAAACTTGAAATCCTTGCTAAGTCATAGCTTCAATTGAAGTCAGTTTTGACTGAGTAAAGTTTGCAGGAGCTGTCCCTGTGTGTTTAACTGTACAGCAATATCAGTTCAGTTCCTAGTTGACAAGAGTCCACCAACCAAGACATACTACCATGACTACTACTAGCAGGGCCAGCCCTAGATCAAATAGTGCTCCAGCCGAGGAGTGTCTTTGGAACCCCCTCCCCTCCATTTGTTAAACTTTTGAATACCTTACAGCACCCCTAGCCAGGCACCTCAGGCGGTCACCTGGCTTGCTTGCCCCTAAATCCAGCCCTGACTACTGGTAAGCAATTGTGTCTACAGTCACAGAAGAAAGGCTAAGAACTGTACGGCTCACGGAAACTGAACAACCCGCATCTGCAGAGGCAATTCTTCCGGGTCAAGGAGGAGGCATATGGATAGGGCTATATATGGAAACTTGCTCTGCCATTTCCTGTGTTGTATCTGTTTTGTGGGTAAACAGAGTACCTTCATCTCCAGGACTCTGAGAATGGCCTGAGTGAGCATTAAATCCATTCAAATAATACATTAATAAAAATTAAGGAATATGAGTTACTAAATCCATCCTCAGAGGAATCTATGTTCCCAACACACAGAAAGCTACTGTGATCACAAACAGAGGCCCACTGATAATAAATCATGAACCCAGCAAAACCTACCCAATCCACCAAAGGTACTAGCAAACCAGAGGGCATTTGGCAAAGAACAACAAAATTGATCAGCGGGGCTGGAGGGACTGATTTAAAAGCAGTTACATAGTTTGGCTAAAAGACAGGTGGTGTGGGTAAACATGATGCCAGTCTGTAAATAGCTGCATGGTTTAAACACCAAGGAGAGGGAGGAATTATCTAGGGCGATGCACAGGGGTATAGCTAGGAGTAAACAGGATGAGATTAAGACAGGAAAAACCTGGAGTGAGTATCAGGAAAATCTTCTTGACAGTATTAGGCTGTGAAAGAGTCTCCCAGTTGTACTTGGGGTGGGGTGTTTACACTAGACTGGAAAAAACAATAGAAAATATACTGCAGTGAACTCACTACACTTCTCTGGCAGGGGGTTGGAGGAGTTGGCCTAATAGGTCTTTTTCATTTCCAGCTAGTATAATTCTCCAAGTATGTCTCTACTGGCCTTTACCATTCTTTAGTATTATCTTACACCAGGAATGATAATGCTATCATGACTCTCGATGCTAGTTTCTTTGCATGGGAGATGCTCATTCCGTCTGGTCCCTTCCTGTGAGCTATGCTTTTATCATCTCACTATGTTACATCTCATGTCACAAAAAGAAAAGGAGTACTTGTGGCACCTTAGAGACTAACCAATTTGTTTGAGCATGAGCTTTCGTGAGCTACAGATTTTCTTTTTGTGAATACAGACTAACACGGCTGTTACTCTGAAACATCTCATGTCACGTCTCTGATCACCTTATCTCACATTTGCTGCCACTGTCAGACCATCTCCAGTCTATCTGACCCACTGCCATGCCTTGCTCTTTTCCTTCCTGCTTGAGAATTGAGTGGTGGGGGTTGAAATGTGGAAAAGCTGTTCCCTTCTTTCCTGCAATAATGGCTCAGGTGCTGATGGAACAGAACGCTGCACTCTCACTGCAACGCCACAGAGCCTGTTAAATTGCAGTTTGTGACAATCTGTACTCATGGTGCTTGGGGATTTCTTAAAGACTCATTCAAGTTTTTTAGTTTAAAGCTAACATTAATGCTTTGACACTAACACTTTATGGGTTGTACTGTCCATTCAAAAATGCCGTCACTGCTACAGGTTTTTAAAGGATTGTGCAGGAAATCTAGCGCCACAGCAACAGCACCTAGAAATGCAGTTTGTCAGTGACCTAATTTCCTCCTCCCTTAGGGTATATCTGTGGCCTTACTTGCAGGAGCTATGAAGGGAAAGGGGGAAGCAGAGTGATTCCAGTGCAGAGCAGGATGATTCTGGTCAGACAGCTGCAGGGTGGTGGAGTAAACACTGATATTGCTTTGGAATGGCACAGTTTGTGCCCTGGATTAGCATGTGCGGCAGATTGCAGTGTATGGGCCTGGTCATGTCCTCCTTACCCAGCAGTGCAATGGTCGACTTTCCCTCCAGTGTGCACTCTTGGGTACTTGCTCTACTGCTGCATGATGAACAGACTCTGTGTCTTCTTCCTGCACTAGGGCACCCCCACTGGACAGGGCAGGATTGACTAATGAAAGATCAGCTGTATCTCCCAGTTGATATGCAGGGAGGTGGTTTGTGAGCGCACCACTGTTTGAGTGCCCCACGTAAATACGCTTACGTGTTCTTTCCACTGTGTAATAATTGGGGTGAGGTTAGGAACAGAACCTGCTCTAGAACAAACTAGTTAAAAATGCGTCCTGTTGAGCATCCACTATAGAGAGATTAATTTGAATTTTTGTACTTTGCCACATCATGACTCCTTAATCCAGCATATATTCCAAGGGAATAATGCCATTAGAAGATTAGTGCCTCAAATTGATTTGGAAAAAGGATTTGCAAACATTGAAATCCTATATTCCATGTACTTAATCACTATCATTTTGGGGATTTTCTCTTCAGTTTAGTAGTGCCTCTTCTAACATAAATCTACCCTCCCAATTATTTATTTCATGCACCTATTTAAAAAAAACACATCTAGTTAAAATACCACAGAACATAAGTATAGTGGGCCAAAGTCACCCCTACTCTTATTCCAGTCCCTTCAATGGAGTTCCATAGAAATGAATTTGGCCCAAAGTCTTTACAAAATTTAAGGGACTTATATATTTAATAACCAAGAATTTAAAATAAAGTTATTTTGAATTCAGACTATAGCATTTAATGGCCATGCGGTCCTTGCTTTTTTTCTAATGTAGGCAACTTCTTAAGACAGAGATCCTGTCTTGTGGCTTACTCCTATGTCCATTGAAGTCAATATAGCAAAGCTCCCATTAACTTCAGTGGTGCCGGATCAGAAATCATCACCTTGTTTTACCAAACAACATCCCAAAACTGGTCCCACACCTTATTTACAGAAATTTCAGGTCCTGGTTATATAAAAATGTTATGCTACAACACTGTTAAGGAGACTGGATGAAAATAAACTTGTTTTAATGTGATTATTACGGCTGCCCATTCTTCTCTCCCCTTAATTTGTATATCTGCTATTTTATTTCCTTTTCCTGGAACAATCTTATTGTCTGCAGCCTTCACTCCTATAACCTCTTCATGCCTCTTCCCAGTTTGTTTCAAATTTGTGTGCTGGTGTCATCCACTAATCTGTTGCTGGCTACATTTAAACTAAGGGAACTCCTGCCAAAGACAGATGTGCATCAACCGTGCAAAGTCAGCAAAAAAGTCTTTGGAAACCCTGAAAAGTACCCTGGCTAGGCTACAGTTAGCAGGAAATGTCATTACTTGAAGATGGGTGCAGAGGAAGCAGCTCCATTGACCCTCACTGGTGTAGCTACATTGATTTCAGTGTGCATACATGAGGACTGAATTCAGCTGAAAGTTTTTGGAGTTTGGCCTTTAGCTGATTCTGCTAGACAATCTGTTTTCACTGGTTTCTTGAGTGGCTGTTTAAATCAGGTTTCACTGTGTTATGAAAACTTAAACCAACGCCTTATTCTAATATTTATCTAATGTCTTTAAGAATGACCAGAAACAAAGTCTTTGAAGTTACAATGATTGTATTACAGAGAACATACCAAACACTCCCACGAACATGTATGTATATGAGTAATTTTGCACAAGTAATCCCACTGAACTCAATGAGACTACTCATGCATTCAGGGGTTGCAGGAATAGGGCTTCAGATTTTAACTTTTCACAATGTTTTTTACATTTCAAAAATACCATTCAAAATGTTCTTTGCTAGAGGTTTTGTAGTGTTGAAATTATGGTGTGGGTATCCTCAATATTTTTCTCCCATAGAAGGTGATTGAGATGTTAATACTTACAAACTGAACTTTTTCTTCAGCCCTGCCTGTGACCTTCCAACTGTCTCAGTTAGGACACTGTAGTGGTCTCCTGAAGGAAGAGTATGAACTCGTTAGAGTGCTTATCTGGTCCTCCCAAAAGTTCACTGTAGCAATAAAGGTGCCAGGCATGCATTCTCATATACATGGCACAGGGGTCCACCCAAAAGTATGCATTTTTAAGATTGGGACTAAAGTTCATTCAATTTAAGTATTTTAAAAAATGAATTGACCTTTTTGCTAATTTCCATTCCTAAGAATCCCATTGAGAATGTGCTTTGATTTCATAAAAGAAAAAAAGTGTGATTGATAATATGAAATGTATCTTTATATTATCATGTTTGTGTTCTTTGTGCTTTGATATTAGACTATTTTGAAAAATTGCATGGCTAGAAAAATACATTTACAATTTTTTTATACTGTATTACCATTTTCCAGTTTGTCAGAGCAGCTTTTCAGTGCTGGAAAATTATTTTTGGTTGAACTTATGCCAGGAGTAATCCCCTTTCAGTTAATCATTTACATGAATGGGTAATTGGCTGAGTTCATGCAAGGCCTGCAAACTATATTAATTACTAGAAACCTAATTAGAAATCAAGAGAGTCAAAGGATCAGTGTTTCTTCCATAGGGTACCATCTGGTATAACGGATCTGATCCTACAGGCCTCACTTCAGGAAAACTCTCCATTAAATTCTATAGAATTTTAGCCAGAATAAGTATTACTGGACTGAGCATGTTTGTATTTGGTGATCAGCAGTTCATACTAAAGTACTTTTGAAAGTCATCCTAAATAATGATGTCAGGCTGTGTATTTCACTGACTAGATGGGGAGGAGGGCACGTCTTCTAAAAACTGACAAGTCTGAATTCATGGATACTCCATAATTTTAAACCCATAATTTTCTACCATTTTGATTTAATGAGCTGTGACACAATCTCCTTTAAAAATATAGGTTTGGGATAGAAATCTGGAGCCCCTGTTTTAAATTGTAATACAGGTCAGACTAGATGATCTAATGGTTCCTCATGGCCTTAAAATCTGTGACTCTATGAACTGTTAAAAGAAAGGAAAGGAACTCAAGGTCACTGCTCTGTGCTCAGCCTCTGATCTTTGTATTTGGGAGCGGTCATGGATAGGTTCACTGGCTTCTAGGTATGGTTTTCCAGTTTTGTCTTTGGGTTGTTCCCATTCTTGTTGCTAAATAGATCAAGTCAGATTTCCATTGAGACTGAGGCAATTGTGTCATCAGACTATAATCGGCCACTTCGCTCCAAAACCTCCTTCAGGTGCTTTTGTAAACTTAGTAGAACTGCTTCCAGTATAACATGCATGCTGTGTTTCAGTGAAAGTCCAGTATATGTTCGCTGCAAATTTCAACATACATACAAATGCAGAGACACAGTCTTCCAAAGAGCCCCACTGAGATCATTGGGAGACTAGGGCATCTGTCCTCCTTTCATAGTTAACCAACCATGAGTCTGATGGTGACTCTGGAAGAATTTTTGAACCTCCACCACGTGCTCTAGGTCTCCGATAGGTGTTACTACTTTCTCATTAAGGTTTGTGTTGAACATTGATGCGTCAGATGCTTAGGATGACTTAGGATGCTTAGGCTGACTGTGTCACAACCTGGCCCAGGCCAACTAGGGACAGTTACCAGTCTGTTGCAAGTGGACCCAATTGCAGGGTCCCAAATGCTTCTAAGGCAACTGGGTCTGAGACTGGGTAGAGTCTAGTCACTGTTCCTAACTCAGGGATTCTAGGGAACACTTCCCTGGCTCAAACCTTCCTTGAGACATGAGATTCCATAGTCCAGTTATCCTTGCTCCCCAAAACAGGGCCTGAGACCTCTCAAGCCATTTAGGGTATGGCTACACTGCAATTAAAAACCTGTGGCTGGCCTGTACCCACTGACTTGGGCTTGTGGGGCTCAGGCTAAGGGGCTGTTTAATTGCAGTGTAGATGTTTGGGCTTCGGCTGGAGCCCGGGTTCTAGGACCCTGTTAGGGAGGAAGTATGAGGGAGGAGGGTTTTTGGTATGCCCAAACTGAGAAGCTGCAAAACCTGCAGCTATGCAGGCACCCCTGTTAGAAAATCCATTGTTCCATGGGATTGGGCTAGTAATTGAGAGACAATCAAAATTAATGTCTCTAGATTGCTCAATGATGGCTTCTCAGTGGTAGATCTTCAGTGAGGTGCCAGGCACCTTTCTTGGGCAGGGTAAGTGTCTGGAACACATCATAATAGACTTGCCTTGGGGAAGGTTAGACACATGCTCTGCATATAGCTCAAAAATGGGAGGTTACAATACAAAGTGGAATTCACAACTCGACATATTTCAGTCTGTTGCAGATTGCACCCAAGAAGTTCATTCTTCTTTTTCATTTTATTTTTGTCTTGAACAAATGGCAAAAAGCTCATTGTCACTTTCTTCTCTGCATTTTTGGATAGCACCTTCAGCAACTCAGACACAAAGTTCTCTTCTCAGAAGCAGTATTAATGATATTAAGTAGGAATGTTTGCCCCCTGGTAGGGATGCTTGCAGACTTGATCAGGCCATCTCTCATGTTTCATCAACCATCTTGCATTAATGTCAATGACAATTCTTTTAGTCCTCTATTTAATTTTTTCAGTTCCTTCACTTTCAGCCTCATACTTGCACATTTAAATCTGTCTTGAGGAGTCAGACATGATTCCTTAAAACAAATAACTGGACTGTACCATGGCATGTTCCCCTCCTGCCTTTTCGCACCATAGGAACTATCTTGGACTCTATTGGTTGTGTATCCACCGTGCCATTTATTTGAGTTCCCTCCACCATACAGTCCCGTGCAATAATACTATTGTATTTACAATGTCCCCTGTGCTTTAGGCCCTTCCCTCAGGAACTGAGAGGAGCAGAGGTCTCCCTTCCCTGAGGCCTCTGTGAGACTGGGTTCAGCTAGCACTAGTGTTAGCTTCACCTATCCACCAGCTGCACTTCCTACCTGTGTCTTTTTATCAATCTTGAGCTGATGGACTAATTAGCTCACACAGCCTACTAGCCTGATTAGCTAATTATCTTTAATTACCTCAATCACCTTTCTTGGAGAGGGAAGAGGGAGGGAAATACTAATTGGTGTCAGAGTGATCAGAGTGCAGGCTAATCTGTTAACTCCCTGCACTCTTTCACAAGGATTCTTAGCTCCATTTGGCCTCTTTTACCAAAAGAAGTGGGATTAAGGAAACAGACTTCTTTACACAAATTCTAATTATTGAAATTTGATCAGCTTTTCCATACTATCTTATGATTTATGAAGAGTCCTAACTGATCTTTAACTTTAAACTCTCTTTTCTGTGGTTGATTAGGATAAAAACTTGGAGTCTGTTCTCGAACTAGATAATTAGACATATTCCACTTGGTATTTATGCTTGAGAATTTAAACTGCAGTTTTTGTACCTTTCCTTGTCATATCTTCATGGCTCTCTCTTATCTTTATGATGGGGCCAAACTTGAGCATAACATCAGAACAGCCCTGAACTGTGGGAAAATCTGTACTCCAATACAAGTCTCATTCTGAACTTAAAGGATAAGGCCCATTTCTAAATATGTATTTTAAATTTGCCTCTACCCTGTTTCGTTCTTTCTTTTTCTAGCAGTGGTTATCCTGGAAGGACGGCAGCACCAAAAAAAAAAAAAAAAAAAAAAAACCCAACAGGACACACTACACTCACCTAACTGACACAAAGCACAAAAATTGCATTGACTTCTATATGCAATATAAAAACAGTATCCTTAATAAGGCATGATCTTTGCATGTTTCCTGTATAGCCAGAAACACTCGTAGTACACGTAGTTCATGTCTGCACTACAATGGCATAATGGAGACATACCCCTAGCTATGTTAATTTTTAGTCTCTTCTACAAACTTCTCCAACGTAGGTTTTCATGGCTGGGAAGCGCTGTATTGCTTTTTTATCTGAGCTATCCACAGATCCAATTTCACACTGAATGAATTAAATGTGTAACATAATTTTTTTTGTCCTGAAGCTCTTAATTGACTAACGTCAGCTTTTTAACAATGTCAATCAGAAATGCAAAGTCCAGCTACTCATCCTGTGATGCACCCCAGAAGTACCCAGGGTTGCGAGTCACCTCAACACCACCTGCCCCTAGCCTAAGGAAATCTTGTCTGTGCCTCCTGTGGATCAGCTCCCTGAAACCACCAGCCTCTGGCAGCACAAGCACTGCCTTCCAGGTCTTTGCAACGAGCCTCATTTCTCTGTACAGGTTAGCAAGAAACATATACCAATCTCTGAATCCTCAGAACCTAAGTTCCCGCTAAGCTGCATGCCTGCACTTCAGTGCAGGAGGCCACCAAGGGCTGTGCACTGAGGCTCCTCCAGCCCTGGGGCTGCGGCACGGGGAGGAGACACATCTCTCCCCACAGCTCCAGGGAGAGATGCCTCTTCCGCAGCCCTAGCCCTAGCCCTAGCCCCAGAGCTGCTGTGGCGGGGAGAAACACCTCTTTTTTTTCATCTTTCCTGGTACCCAGTCCCTCAACACACACCTTTAAGAACATCATTTTCAGTGTATATGAATGACTTCTTACACAACATCCATGTATGCATTTCACAATGATACTGATGACCAGTGTGACACCATCTTTTATTTGAGACCTCACATGACACTCTTTGATGAACTAAAATGTTACATACCAGACCCAGGTGATGCCTATGCACCACTTCACCAGTTAGCATCAAGAGGTTCTCAGGCCACAACTCCTTGCTGGCAAGATCATGTTTCTCCATTTCTTGATTCTGTGATCTCAGGTAAAAGACTGAAAAACCTCTGCTAAACTCTACCTTGGCCCAACAATCTCATCTCATTTTGCATAGGGGAAGACCTGACTTAAATGGACTTGATGAAACATATTAGTCATCATAATATGCTGGCTGACAATTAAGACGGTGACCATTCAGAAAATCAGTGTCTGGACTGAAGAGTGTGATAAAGCCTGTTTGGATCCAGTTATAGCTGATGCTGCATCTGCTTACACAAGCCAGGTCCATTGTTACTTTGTTGTAAATAATGTACTTCTTGAACTTGTAATAACATTCCCTCTTGTTTACTTCTTCACAGGTGGCTTTGTCCAATATCTTCCTTTACACTGCCATTTTCAAACACAAATGTCACCAGCTGAGTCATGTCAATCATATCCCGTGTTTCTGTCAAATTGGAGAGAAGACTTCTCTGCCTCAAATTATTTTCCTACTGTTGACAAGCCTCTTGTGACAACAATTTGATTTGTCTCACCTTGTCTCTGTATTTGCAGCCGGTTGCACACCGCAAGCTGAATTAATAATTCTTTGCCTATTTCTAAATTCTTTGAATGGAAGCTGATCTGCTTCATCCGTTGTTTCTTTCACCACTGCACCACCACTGACAACCTGTTATGTTTTGCAGGTACATGAGCATGTCTGAAACTTAAGACATACCAGGGGCAGCCTTCTCTTTTGTAATGACTTCAGAAAGACACTCTCTTGGGTTCTCAAGGCATCTTAAAGATAACTTACTTACACTTTTGATGTTATTTTTTTTGGATAGTCCTCTTCAAATTTCTTACGATACATGATAAAGTGACCCTCCAAATCATCCTCTTAGATAATGGTGACACTGACGAATGTGGCAGCTTGCATGGAACAGTACGGCTTATTCCATGATCTCTGTATCAATCTTTAAATAGTGAAACAACAAACAAATGAGAATTTGGCTGTTTGTGCAATTAAACGAGCAAAGGAACATAAAAGTTAATTGCCGCATTTTAAGCAAAGGCCTTAGCCTGCCCTTGGAGTTCTGGGTTAGTATTCAGGCACTCAGTTCCTACACCCACCTCACCCAGCATTCCCCTAAGCAGGTGCAAGAAAGCCTTCTTAGCTGGTCTACTGGCCCCTAGTTGGTCAGTGTCTCCTTCTGGCCCTTCTAGTCCCCTGGAAGACTAAGTCTTGGTAGTGGCCTGGCCTGAGAGGGTTTTCCTTAAGCAGGGAGGTGTCAGGGCACTGACGCCTCCAACAGGTGGCAAAAAGGAACCGATAGGTTCAGTCACAATGTGACATAAGAGAAGATTTCTTTCCCCCCACTCCCCATGGCCAGTTCATGATTTACATTTGGTTCTGTTAACCATAAATTCCCCTCCATTTCTTCGCTCCCTTCCACATTTCATCCCTTGGGTCTCTCTCTGCTCTCCTTGCTGCTCTCCCCACTTTCCCTCCAATGAAGATGTACAATGGGGTAGTACTAGAATCATAAAGAGATGTGCAGACCACTGCATGATTCAGAACCTGTGCTTTAGGGCTGGTAAAATCCAGCCAAGACCAGCTAGACCCACTACTGACAGATGTGCTTAGTGACTCCTTCAGAAAATGATGTCATCCCCCTTCCCTAAAGCATGCAATAATCCTGCTTCTTCTCAAGAAACCACCTCTGGATGCCACCAATCTTGCAAAGTTACTTCCCTGTCTCCAGCCTTCTGTTGCTAGATAAAATCAAAGAAAAAAGTCATAATTATGTTGCTGATTTTGTTTCAGCCTGAGAGGGCCTTTTTGCCTGTCTGTATTAAACCCACTTTTTGAAACCTGATTCATGTTTCCTAGCAAACTTTGTGAGAGACTCTTGATGCAAGACCCTGCTCTTGGTCTACTGGGGAAACTGGCCAATTTACCCAATGTTTCCTAGTTTTAGGCTGCGGCCATGCTACTTAAAAATCACCTGATTAGAAAACATGTTTGCAGATTAGATCTACTAATTACATTTCAGATGCTAAGGTTTTCCATGTTAGGTGCCTGGCTGGGTGGATGGAAAAACCCAGGTGGGAAAAATTATTCTTGAGCATAGGATGCTTCCTAGCACTACCTAGGCGTGCATGGGTTGAACAACTGTATTAAAAAAAGTTTCTCCGTCTATGCCAGCTGGTGCCTGCTGGCAAACTTATGTTCGTGAAATGAGTTTCAAGATCTGATACTGGAAACTGTCTGAAGATTGTGGCCCTGGCCTTCATGTTCTCACTCATGGTGAAATTACATGAAGCCATCCAGTAACCATGACAATATCCACAACAAGGAAAATTTACGCTATTCCAATCCCTAAAAAGGCTTCAAAACTAATGTCATAATACTCTTTAGGAAAAGGCACCATTAAAGGTAAATAAACTCTCTTTGTTGGTGAGAACTTCTTTCCAGGAGCAATGATTAGTGGGAGTGGCTCAATGTTTTTCCAGGTTTAGCCATTAAGTTAGCTGTTTTTTTGGACCATTTTACTGTTGCTTCATTTAGGTTCTCTCCCTTCCCTGAACATTAATACAAGTGCACAGGTGATTAACAGTTACAACAACATTAGCAAGTTTCCTGATGGCAGAGACTGACATTAGAAGAAATAAGTAGATGTCTGACATTTTAAAGTCCGCCCTTTACCATGCATTCACTCTGAGAGGTGTTAACTCACTGACTGTGAGAATTAAAGAGTAAACTGTCAGCTTGAGCAGTATAACCATCTGATCCCTGTGTTAGCCTCACAATATGCTTAACAGGATTGTCATCCTCTAGTTCCCCCCAATCCAATAGGATACATAATTCTGAGCTATGTGCTGGCCAAATGGCAGAAGTATGTAGCTTCTAAAAATCAATAGGAAACAAAGTATTATAGAAAAGAGCTGAGGCAATTCTGAACCTTCTCTTGCATTTCTTTTGGGAACAGTAAGATTTTAAGTGAATGCACCAAGCATCTTAAAGGCTAACAACAGATTAGCAGGTTAACTGTTGAAATAGGTTTATCAGATCAGCACGGTGCTCTTCTTGTAATTATGTTTTTACAGGCTCTTTAAGAGATGGTATAGGAGAAGGGCTTGTGATGTCAGAGTGGCTAGGGCTTAAAAAGAGGGATGAGAGCTAATCAAGATAAGTTGAATTTGTATTTAAAGCAAAGTCAGCGTTAGTTAAGACAGTTTTTTGACATGTTAATCTTCATGTGTTTTAAAAGCTGCCAATCATATGACTAAGGCAGCTTGAAATGAAGACTGATGGTGAACATACAAACTCTTGGATGTTCATGGTTTTCTCCTTTATCTTGAAACTAAGGTCTTCATAATAGGTGTAAGTATACATGTTAATGGAATTTAAAAATGCTAGTTGTTTTAGTGTAATGTGGTAGTATAGTCATGGTTATACAATATCAGGAATTGTATGATTTTTCAGATTGTGGTATTAAATATCCTCACATCACAACAGAAAAATCATACATCTACTTTTAGTCTCCTTTATGGCATTTTTAAACCATGGTACTTAACTCTAGATACTGTAACTTTAGGAAGAGATAGGCATGGTATATGACAGGTAATACAGATGATAAATTATGTGTGTTGGAGCATTAGCTATCTGTTAGAAATATTCTCATGAGTGAATAATCCTTGAACATGTGGCTGGAAGCTTAAAATTTTTTACAAAATCAAATGGATCAGTTTGAAGATTTTTTCAAAATCTTTTTCAGAAATAGAACATGTCCTGTTTTTCCAGATGGTTCATGGTTCCATATACATTTACTCTTCTAAAAAAATGCTACCATACTTAGCAGAAAATCTCAAATAGATACAATAGAAAACTGAATGCCAGTTATCTTAACCCAGAGGAACTAAAAATATTTAATGATGAAATATTTCTTAAAATTAACTAGCTGTTAAGCAGCTACAACTTAGTCTTCATGTTAATTTCTCTTATTTGAAGTACAGTAGAAAACCTCAATTATTTGCACTAATGACTGGGAGACACTTTATGGACTATTCAGGCTACTGAACCATAACATGTACTTCATTGTTTTATTTTTACAAACGTAGTTTAGGTCGATCTATCTAAGATGTCTCTAGCATGTGTGGCCTCTTGATATCTAATGGGTCCTAATGATACTGTTCTGCAGAATAAAAGTATTTTGTACATCTTTATACATTGTATTATATTTTGTAAAAATATTGAAGTCTTAGTAAGATGAAACTTCCTCACACACAGCTATTAAAGGGAGTGTGACCAATGGAGGAGAGTAAATGGGTTTGTAGACTGAGAAAGATTGAGGCTCTACTTTATTGCATTGTAGACTTAATATTTCAAGATCTCTGTAATTTCCTTACAATTTAGTGAACATGAACTACATGTCTGTTTTCATAGTGAATAATTTCTCTCAAGATCATGGAAAATTAAGATAGTCTCTTCTCTCCATACTCTGTACAACATGCTCGTATCTTCTAGTCATCATCTTATGGAGAGAGCACTGTCCCTACTAAAGACAGTGTTGACCCAAGTTACCATGTATGGATCTGATCCTGCACAATGCTAAGCTGAAAGCCCTCAGCTTCTGCTGAAGCTCCTGAATGTTGGGCTGCTCAGTATCTCTCTGGATCAGGCCTGAAGTCTGAGATTTTATGTAGTAATTTTACTGCATAAAATGTAGTTTGGTTTAAGTCTTATGGCTATGCATATTAACTCAGAAAATAACACTAGTCATTGTCGTGGGCTTGGTATTTGATAACAGCAGCTTATATCTAATCTAAGGTGACCTCCAAAGAATTTTCTTAAAATTTGGGTTTGTGCCCTTTTTTGCTTCACGATACAAAAAGAATGCCTGAAAAGTTTTTTTTTTTTTTAAATCAGCTTGTTTTGTCTTAGACATACAAGAAATGTCAAGTGCAGTTTTATCTGATTTTGCTGGAAAACTTCTGGGAAGTTTCAGGGATGTTTACTGTGATCTCTAATACCTTAACTGAAGAGGGAAAGCATTGAATATTTACCCAAGGCTTTATTTAGTCACACTGTTAGTTCATCACTGAAGTTGAATAGGTGTGTAAAAAAAACCAAACCCCAAAGAGTTTTAATCAGTCTGAATAAAAGTCCCTTCCTCTTTCAGCAGCTCAGTTTTCATTCTCTTGGCTCTGGTGATGACGTTATCTGCACTCGGATACGATTTTCAAAGGAATTTAAATCAGATGCCCAAATCCCAGTGAAATTCAATGGG
The DNA here is from genome assembly GCF_965152235.1 of Eretmochelys imbricata. Taxonomy (NCBI): domain Eukaryota; kingdom Metazoa; phylum Chordata; order Testudines; family Cheloniidae; genus Eretmochelys; species Eretmochelys imbricata. Next base: position 17,065,742 of record NC_135580.1, on the reverse strand, counting down.
ATTTGGAAGCCTAACTCCCTTAGGTTCCAGTCTAGTTCTCCAGTTGTCAAAGAGTTTTCCAGCTTATCCAGAACCTACATTTCCAATGTTACAAAACAGACAATATAAAAAACCCAACCATTTCATGCCAGCTTTATAAGTCAAAAAGGTTAAAAGGGCACTAGCTTCATTTTTTTTCTCTTTGCGGGTCCCCATTAATACAGTAGATTATCTACTGCAAGGTCGTAGGTCTGAGGTTTTTAGTGTGATGTATGAAGCCTGGTAATTATTATTACTTTGTTTTCACTGTACCACATCTTTATGTTTCTAAATAGTTTGTGTTCAGGAGCAGCTCCTCTACTGGGAGTCCTGGTGGATGCAGAATGCTAGAGAGGGTGTACACACGGAGACACAAACATACTGTGCTCTTATTTAAACTTAACTTCCACTAGAGGTCTGCTTGAGCCTAATTTTAAAGCCCAACCTGGATCTGATCTGGATCCAAGCCCATCTGATTGTACCCGAGTCCAAGAAGGTCATTTTTCGCCCCAACTGCTGCCCACCAAATCTGAGTCAGCACTGTCACTACCTCTGCCCGTGGGGTTGGCACATGGCTGTGTGCCCCACTCCTGCCAGCCGTTGCTCTCTGATGTGCTGTGTGTGCTAAAACGTGTCAGCACACTCACTCCACAACACACACTCTGCACAGAGAGGCAGAGGCCAGCAGGAGTGGGGCATGCAGTTGCCACCATGCCGACCCCACAGACAAGAGAAGGCCATCAGAGCTGACCAGATCCAAGCCCGAGAGGGTCCAGTGGAGTTCTGTCCTGACCCAAACCCGAAATTTGTAGTAGGCTCCCTCTGGGTTTGGGTTGGGTTGCAGAGCTCTTATCTTGTTTTGTTATTTCCCTTAATCTAAAAATATAATTCAGACTGATACTAGATTATAAACTTTTAGGAGCAGGGCTTCTTATATGTTTGTAAAGCCTAGCACAATGGGGCCTCAACTGAAGCCTTTATTTGCTACCACAAATAAAAATAAATATTAATAGAGCTAAGGTTGTGAGAAAGATGGTCCTGTGGTTAAAGCACTACATTGAGACTCAAAAGATCTGGGTTGAATTCCCAGTTCTGCCATGACCTCCTGTGTGACCTTGGCCAAGTCGCTTAATTTCTCTGTGCCTCATTTCCCCATGTGAAAAACAGGAATAATAACTCTTCCTTTCTCCCACCTTTTGTCTGTTTTATCTATTATATTAAAATATCTTCACGGCAGGAACGGTCTCTTACTAAGTTTTTGGACAGTGTGTAGCACACAGAGGTCAGGGACTGATCTTGGTCATGGCTTTTAGATGCTAGTGTAATACATGTAGCTAAAGGTTGCCTTAGAAATGTGCAGAATAATTAGCCTGCTCCTACCCCCATTAACTTCAATGGGAACAAGATCAGTCCTAATAATAACTATTAAAATCAGCTCTAGCATGTGGAAATTAAACTCCATTTACTTCAGCAGAGGCTGCACCCACTAACACCAGGGTTGAATTTGTCCCTAGAACTATTGACGAATGAACTACAGCTTCCAATTTTGGTATTCAGATGGGTCAATAATGGTGATATTTTCTACAGTTACACAGATTGTAAAAGTATGCAAACTCCATTGGCAACATACACAGAGTAAATATAGTTATTTTTCCTCCTTGAGGAAGAAAAATTGTTCTCAATCCAGTTTTAGGACTAGACTCTAATCTCAGTCTCAGAGCAGTTTGCGCCCACGTATCTGGGATTAGAATTTAGCCCTCTAAATCTAGTCTGTTGTCTGATAACGTTCGCATACTTTTTCTTTATTTGTTAGAACTGCCATATATTTTGCTAGCTGTGGACTTATGAATCCAGCACAATTTCGAACTTTGGTAGTTTTAAGGCAAAAACAAAAAAGATTTCAGGTTTTACTATTGGGACTAAATTTGTTTCCTTTTAAACAGAATCTAAACTTGTTATAATTGAGGCAACCAAGAAAGCTTTTCTAAAAGAAGACGCAAAAAATGTCAGGAGAGAAATATACAGTATTTACATCAATATTATGTTGAATACTATTCAAGAAAAAGATGTATTTTTAAAAAAATTGTTTCCTTTCTCTTTAACTTACTTGAGGATTTTAGAAGTACACTTCCTTCCTTCCAAAAGAGTAGAGCAGAGCCATTGCAATGATATATTGCAAATTACTTTTTAAATGGTAATTCTATATGCACATGAAGTATGTCAAAGCAGTCTTTAAATTAATGAAATCTTAATTATATAACTATAAAGAATGACACTCTTCCAACGAGTCCATATTATACATGATATATTGTGATTGTTAGGGTAGGTTTTGCCAAAAGCAGTAGATTGCTTTGAATAAATTGTCTAGATACATATGACTGCTATACACATTTTGACACTGCACATAACATGATTAGATTTGTGAGTGTTTTTAGTTCATGAAGTTTGTGTCTTGCCACCTCTTGCCTAATAATTTGAGACAGAATTAGCACTGGGTGAGTGGTTCTGCCTGCTGCCAAGAAGGGTTTGTTGAGGGTAAGAATCCAAAGCTAGAGATTAACTTGTCTTCATCCTTGTAATGTGCTGTACAGCCAGGATTTGTGCAATAGGATCAGAGAAGAGTCATACATGAATGTAGCACTGAACAGCTGGTGTGTATGCATTTTTTTATATGAACCCAGCTTCAAAATTTTGAGCAGTCTTTCAGTTCTCACCAATGTCCTAGCTAATATAGGAATCAGAAGTATGCTTTCTCTGTTTTCAAAGTGTTTTTGTTTTATATGGCAGTTTGTAGTATGATAGCTGTTAGGAGGAAGAGTGAGCCTTTTAAAAGAATCATGAATTCGACCCATGATTTAGGGCACATGCTAATTGCTGTTTGGTCTGGGTAGGAATTTTCCCAAAGGAAATAGCATTACTGAGCTTGCCACGTACATTATGCGTGTTTTTACTTCCCTCTGAGGCTAGGTCACTTCTAGTCTTGAGGCAGGCTGAACCTAGACAAACTACTGTTCTCTTCCAGTAAGGCAGTTTCTGTGTTTTCAAGTCAACTGAAACTAAACATTTAAGTTCTAATCTTCCTGCAGAGAGAAACCATATGCAAGATTGTGTCCTCTATGCAAAATGAACATAGTCCAAATTCACACTAATGATATTCTGAAGTCCAGTATAAAGAATTAGATTTGGAATTTCAGAGACAAGAGCATTTGGGAAATTTTCCTAGTATAATCAAAAGAAAACCTAACGTAAATTACATGGGATATACTAAAACAATAAGGAGTACGGTGGCACCTTAAAGACTAACAGATTTATTTGAGCATAAGCTTTCTTGGGTAAAAACCCCACTTCTTCAGATGGGATATACTGAGGCACCAGTAAAAAAACAATGCCTTCACAGAACCTCTAACATGAAAAACTCACATATGAGTGGAATCTTCTCTCTGGCTTGTAAATTTTCAAAGCCTGGTGTTTCAGTAAAAGCATCGGGCTACACAGCCTTTGTGGAGGAAGCCATAGATTTATGTTGCTCAATTACATTAGTTAAGACCATAGTGGCTTGAGATGGACAAGACCTAAGACTCCTAAATTGGGTGTATCAACTGATACTAGTTTGGGTCTTGGTATTTGCTTATCTTTATTCAAACCACATATCTGCAAATATTTCTCATGCTTCATCAAATTAATGGAAGCTGAATTATTTGCTGCCATATTTCCACAGGACATTTAAAGTGGAAACATCACCAAAACCAAAATACAACCTTCACCCCGCCCTCCCAAAAAAACGGCAAAACGAAACCCATCCAACTTTCCCTAACAGATGCTTCAAGGCAGTATCTGAAATAGCCCTGGCACTAGCTCGCAGAACAATCGTGCTATTTAGCAAGAGCATGTTTGTCAGCAGATTGTAACTTTCTATACAATCCATGACTGTAGTTAACTTGTCAAAATCCAAATACATTTTGTGAATGACATGGAAACCAGTGCAAATGGTCACCTGCTAACTACAGTCACCTTTACCTGGTCTAAACTGAAAAGTTTTAGTGGGCTAGCTATTTTGGTTAGGGGTGTGATTTTTTTACTGAAATAGTTACACCAGTAAAAGTTCTAGTGTGGATGCAGCTTATAGTTGATGTGGATATGCCTTATAGTTATATCAATATAGCTTGGTCCTTTTCCCATACAGGAATAGCTATACCACAATAAATCACTTTTATACCAATATAAACATGCCCATGCTAGGGGGTTGTAATGCTTTATACTGGTATACGTAAATCAGTACAACTTTCCAGTATAGACAAGTGCCCTGGCAGCTGTTAATATCTTATTAATGTCAGGTTTTTGTATATAGTTTTTCTGGTTACTAAAGAGGAAAGCAAAAAGACACTTCCTGGTCTCCAAGCTCTGTCTTCACACCCAGCCCTTGCCACTTCACCTCCCACCTCCAAATACCCCACTCTCTCATGCTTCAGGACACAAGCCAAACCCTGAGGAGGTTACAATGAAGCTTCCCCTATAGGCAGGCTGTACGGTAATTGCAAAGGTTTAGTGCTTTCCTCTGAAGCATCCAATCTGGCCACTGTCAGATACAGGAAACAAATTAGGTAGACCACTGGTCCAATACAGTATGGCAATCCTACATTCTCTCCCACTAGTTACCTCCTATCCCCTGAGCCATTGTAAAAGTAGTTCAGTTCAGCGCTAAAGCGCTTTCGCGCTGAGGCACCTTTAAAAATACTTTAGCGGCTCAGAAGCACTTTGGCAGCTCAGATGTGCTTCAGCAAACATCCAGCATCCTAAACCACTTTAGACTCAAGTGCCCTAAAAAAAGTGAATGAAAACAAGTCTTAAGGTGCATGTTCAGATCCATAGCTTGAAAACTTGAAAGATACTAAGCTATATATCTTCAAATCTGTGTTGATTTTCCTCCTCCATGAGGACTAATGTGATGGTCAGTTTGGTATCTAGTGTTTCAGCCATTTGTGAGTTAGGAGACTTTTATTTAAAAGTGCGTCACATTTTTTCCTGGTGAGAGTAATTCCCTCACCCGCCACCATATAACTCAAATGGCTGAATTAATTTAATTCACATTCCTTCAGTAAAATTCACTTTGGGACTGAGACCAACTATGGGAATTTTCAGAAAATGGTACGGTTTTCTGAGAAATGGGGGCTGGAATGGAATCCCACACTCATTCTGTCTCACTGTAAAGTATTTGTGATTAAAGTATGACTCAACTATGCATATACAGTTTATTATAAAGGACATGGTTATTCCCTTGTTTTGGAATTGATTTGGAATCCACACAAATTCTAAGGATTGATTCCCTCAAAGAATATAGATATCTGATAATGAACTACCATTTTAAAAGTATGGTTTTCTGTGGAGGATCTGTACATTTTGGAAGTCCATGTTCATTGTCTCGCAAAAATTTCCATATAAAGTGTGCTCAGTTTAAATAAATTCTCAGTTTAGTTGAACTGCTTACAGATTGTTTTTTCCTGCTTTCATACCATCACCAGTGCTAAAGCTTCCTCCCTAGGCCAAATTCTTCCCTCAGTGACACCTTTGCAACCCCACTGTCTTCATGGACTTTGCACAGGTGTAACTGATTGGCCCAATAATTGGATTTTAGTGAACAATTCTGATGATGATGAATAGAATACAGCTCACTCAATTTATTGGCTCAGCAGGGATACCAGGGGAGGGAGGCTTTGTGTGGGCAGGGGAGGGGTAGCAGGAATGTTAACAATGAAGTCTGAATTTTAGTGGCATGTATTAATTCCATGTGCACCCAGAGCCATGGATAAGCAATGTCTTTTAAACATGAGAAAATTGAAATATGGCAAATATAATTTTAAAAATGATAGAAAATGGCAAGCAACCTGCCCTTCTTGGGGAGACATGGTAAATCTTCAGTGTCCTTGCTGTGTCTGAGTGGAAGAAACAGAAGTTTCTCCTCCCACCCCTATTCTGAATTCAGTCATTGTGGGGGCTGAGGGAGACATCTTATACAAGATGGTTGCCTGGAATCCCTTGTCTCCCCTCATCGTCTGCTCAGTATTTGCAATGGGATGGAGTGCATTAGAGAATGTGGGAGGTGGACACTCTTCCAGGATTTCTGCTCCCACCTCTTGAACCATTGCTTATTTACTGAGCTGGGGACTCTCACATCTCCTTCCATAAACTCTCAAAGGCTGCTTGGATTACTACAAATCTGTGGCACTGCTGAGACAAACTTTGCCTGCAGTTCCTCAGGCACTCTTTCTTCCAAGTCCTGGTATCTCTGGCTCTGTTAGGAATGAATCACCTGCTACTCCTCATTCACTTCCATGTCCCCTTTATTGTCTTTTCAGTGAGTGGGGTGGGACATAGGGATGAGGGGAGGGACCAGTGGCTAACTCTAAAATAGCAACAGTTCTACAGGGTTTGGGTCCAGAAATTCTGGCTGCAGCTCATTTCCTCTCTTTCTGCTTCTGGTCTCTCTCATCTTATCAGCAAATTCCTTTGCAGTCTGTTGGGTAATGTGGTAATTGGGGCAGGGGGAAAGAGAGAGGTGCAAATCCTAGATTATGAGAACTGTGTTCTGCACTGTGACAGTTTAGGTCCAGAAAATTTGGCTGAAGTGAGCTGTTGCTCATGAAAGCTTATGCTCAAATAAATTTGTTAGTCTCTAAGGTGCCACAAGTACTCCTTTTCTTTTAGCCTCTCAGGGGCTCTCTTTCTCTGCTTACAGTGATTCTGATCTGTTAGCGGAAAGCAGCCATTAGCACAGGGGTGGGCAAACTTTTTGGCCCGAGAGCCCGGTGCGAAACGGTATTGAGGGCCAGGTAGGGAAGGCTGTGACCCCCCAAACAGCTTGGCACTCGCCCTCTCCCCGCCCCCTGACTGCGCCCCTCAGAACATCCGACCCATGCAACCCCCCCTGCTCCTTGTGCCCTGACCGCCCCCTCCTGGGACCTCCCGCCCCAACCGCCCTCCCCGGGATCTTACCCCTTATCCAACACCCCCTGTTCCCTGTCCTTCGACTGCCCCCCACCCCCCGACAGGCCCCCTGGCACTCCCATGCCCTATCTAACCCCCGCGTCTCCCGACCCCTGACTGCCCCAGAACCTCCGCCCCATCCAACCGCTCCCTGTCCCCTGACTGCCCCCCGGGACTCCCTACTGCCGTGCCGCCACCGCCCACTTACCATGCCTCTCAGAGCGGCAGGAGCTCGCAGCCTCGCTGCCGGCGTGGCTGCGGGGAGGGGGGACAGCAGGGGAGGGGCTGGGGGCTAGCCTCCCCGGCCAGGAGCTCAAGGGCCGGGCCATATGTGGCCCGTGGGCCATAGTTTGCCCGCCTCTGCATTAGCAGCATTGTCAATAGGGCCCAATCCTAGTGTCATTGACTTTAGAGAAAGGAGCCCATAATGAGTAAGAGCCATCATCTCTTTTGTAAAGGGACTGCTCAGTGCAACAAAAGCAAGTCTACTCACAGGATTGCAGGGTGGGAACTTGCTGCTTTATTTAACTATATCAGAAGGGGGGGGGAAGGGCAGGGAATGAAGGGAGGAGTGAAGTATTGTTCCATCCCATAATTCTCTAGATAACCCAGTTAACCCTATCATGACCACTTTACTGCAGTCTCATACCTTAGATTTTTAATTTAAAAAGATGATGTTAAAATAAAAAAAAAATGGTACAGAGTTTAAGCATAGAAGTTTCTGGTTATCAGGAAATAAGGTACAGATTATCAAAGGGTGCAAAGTTTGGTTTAGTATTGGATGGCGTAAGGAATACATAATCTGCAATATCCCCGATTGGAGGTAAAAGGTTAATGGGTCAAAGTACAGACATTGAGGTATGGGGCTATTTTGTTCATATAATGGCTATGTTCAGGTGTGGAGTATAATGAGTGGAAACAATGATGAGGATGGATTTACCCTCATTTGGTGAGATTTAATGTTCAGGGAGTTTATGGTTCCAGTTCATATGGTCCAATGGAAAAAGTCTCTCGGTCCCTTTCTCGTAGTTGATGCATGATGTCGTTCCGGCTCACATTTCCTGGTACTGTCAGCAGACGGAAGGCGTGGGTGATCACCACGATGTCACACAGGTTCCCCATGCAGGGGATGTTGGCACCACCATGCCTGTGGGCGATGAAGACCAGCTCGTTGCTGGCTCTCTGGGGAAGGAACAGCCACTTCTTCACCAGCTGCCAGACGATCTTGTCTGCCTTGTTGAGGGGTACCTTCGCCACGGCGGATCCCCTTAGGACGAACGAGATGCGGGGGATCAGGAAGGTGTTCAGGGCATTTATCTACTGCCACAGTGCTAGCAGGGAGGCATCGATCTTGGCGGCATCCTGCAAGATCTCCTGGATGGTGTCCTCAGGTGTCTGCCGGACACGGAAACCCGTCAGCGTGCCAAGGTGTTGGTACACGTGCCCCTCTGCCAGGGGGATGACGGGCTCACCCTGGATCTGGAACCCCGTCGTCTGCACCGAGTCCCTTTTGCTGCCATCGATGTGGAGAGTTGCGCACTTCTTTGCATTGAAGCGGAACCCCGTCCGGTCAGCAGCTCGACTGGTGGCATCTAGCATACATTGGAGGTTCTCTGCGTCGTCCGTGGTCAGGACCAGGTCATCCGCATAAGCCAGGACACTCACCCTCTCACTGTGGAGGTTGAAGCCATCTGTGCCATTGGCGATCGCTCACAGCAACGGCTCCATGGCAAGGTTAAAGATGATGGGTCTGAGGGGACAGCCCTGCTTAACTCCACTCTGGATTGAGATGTCAGCGGTCTCCCCTTTGACCGAGCGAATGGTGATGCTGCATCCTTCGTACACCTCTCGGATCACACGAAGGAAGTTCTCTGGCATCCCAAACTCCTGGAGGGTGGCAAAGAGGTGGTGGTGAGGCATGGACCCAAAGGCGTTAGCCAGGTCAAGCCATGCTACTGTGCACTGCCTCCACGCCCTTCTGGCCGTTTTGATGGTGGTTTGGAGGACGAAGTTCTGTTCATAGCAGCCCTCACAGGACATGAAGCCTTTCTGGATGGAGCTGATGGCTCCCCCGCTCACCGACCACGCCGTGATCCTCGACACCAGGCAGCTGGCATAAAGCTTGTACATCGTGGAGCAGAGGGAGATGGGCCTCCAGTTACTGGGGTCATCCTGCTCGCCCTTCTTGTACACCAGTACAGTCAGAATTTAATTCTACAACCATTACTTACCCCACTGAAACTAATGGGAGTTTTGTCTGCATCAAAGCTGCAGGATTTGGTCCAGGGACACTTGTATTTACCTTGTTTCCTTCCGCATGATTTGTTCAGCAAAGCTTTTAAGTTAATTGTGTTTTTGAGCTCCTATCTATCGTCTAGTCTCTGTTCATTGCTGAAAGCAGGCTTTATGCTCCTTTAGAGGGAAAAAGTTAGCCTGAGCTATTGCTACTGACCATGAGACTGATGTCTCTGGATATCCAGACCTGTTATCTCTTGAGGAAAAAACAGCTAATATTTAGTATCTACCAATGTTTTGCTGATATTGCTTAGATGCAATCATCACATTCTTGAGTAACAGTTAAAATAGTTATTAAAATGGCTAAATAAATAGTAATAGTGGGTCCAAATCATAGGTATAGTTTGATTTCCATATTTGGAGGGCAGCTCCAGTGAGGCCAATGGGGCTGTGCATAGAGGCAAATTCCATGCCTGCCCGAGGCCTGCAGTTTGGGGAGGCAATATCCCGCCACATTCCCCCCCAAACTGTGCCCATGGGCCCAATCCTATTCCAGTAGTAGTTATAGCAAAACTCACAGTGAGTTCATATGGGAGCAGGATCATGCCTAATATGAATAGTACAGCATGGACTAAACTTGTCTAACTTTGGGCTCTATGAATATGAATAGTACAGCATGGACTAAACTTGTCTAACTTTGGGCTCTATTCCCCAAGGGACGGTTGTGAAGAGCTGAGAACTGCTGATTTAGAATGAAGTTAGTATAGTCTTGTGTTCAGAGATGAGAGCTCGGTCTGCCGAGTTTTGAGTCAGCAGTCGTACAAACATTTTCTGTCTTGTTTGTCTCCTAACAATAAAGCAGAAAACATCTGATAGTTCTGAAGACCCAGACAGTAAAAAAAAAGCTTGTGGCACCCCAGCAACAGGTAGGCACCTTAGAGTTATTTTTAAAGATAGCTTATTAAAAGTGTAGCCTAAATTTTAGTTGTTTTTGTTTTGTTTTTTTACAAAGAACAGCAACTGTTGTGCTACTAGAGGCTTAGACTCTGGGACAGATTCTGATCTAATTTACACTGGTATAATTCTGGGGCACCTTCCTTCACTGAACCTGATGGGATGGACTAGCTTTACCTCTGTCTCTGTGTGTGTTTCTTTGCTTTATTACCTATATAAATTTCATGGTATTTTGGTTCACTTAAAAAAAAATCAAGGGGCTTTTGGAACACACAGGAAAATTAGTGTTGGTTTAAGTTGAATTTTAACTTTGGAAGGAAATAGTAGCACTAGAATTCTGGCACCTTTGATATGGCTACTAGTTGTGAAAAGATTCAGAAAGGCAAAATCCCACTTCAGATCCCACTTCTGTCATATGCCCTGTGGTACCTACAAGCACTGCATGCCGGCCTTGCAGGTCTATCTGTTTACCAGAAAAACTATATGTGGGACCTGATCTCTTTTAAACTGTTGAATATTTTATTATCTTCTTGGGCTCTTCTGACTTCATTCTTTACATTGGAAAAGGGAGGTCTGCTGCATCACCTCATAACATGACTCCCCGAGATCACATGAGAAAGATGTCTATACTTGGGGAACAAGGGACGTTGGACGAAAAGCACTTATACCGATTAGCAAGTGGCATGGCAGCAGGAGGTAAGCTAGAACTAGAACTTTCCAAGACCGTGTTTATAGTATTCACAATATGTATACAATATGTGAGGAATAATGTCCGACAGGTCTAATGTCCTGGAAAGATTCCCTCCAGATTCCTGACCAGGACTTGGGAAAAACTGAATAAATGACTTATGAAAAGTTCACACCACATTTTATATGGAGCCCAGTTTATGTTGGAGTGGGTCTTTGGGAGTTTAAAGTTTGATTCTGAGAGTTGCGCTAGCACCTGGGAGGGCACTGCTCCTGTAACTCCCATAGATCTAGGGCTCAATCCTGGAAGATGCTGGGTTCTGAATGGAGCCCTGACCTTGCACCATTCAGTGGCAGCTTTGACACTGACTTCAATGACTGTAGGATTGTCTCTTACAGGAAGAAAAGGAGGACTTGTGGCACCTTAGAGACTAACCAATTTATTTGAGCATAAGCTTTCGTGAGAAAGCTTATGCTCAAATAAATTGGTTAGTCTCTAAGGTGCCACAAATACTCCTTTTTTTTTTGCGAATACAGACTAACACGGCTGTTACTCTGAAACCTCTCTTACAGGAGGCAGTTATTACTTTGCAGGATCAAGTCTTTAGTCAACTATGAGCAAAACTGATCGTTATGTTCCCCAAGGCACAGTCTTTAATTTGATTCAAGAAACTCCCAGAACTCTGGGACACTATAACAGGGCATGCACAAGCTGTGTGATACAAACTTAGCAGCACACAATGTGCACCTATCTAACAACTTATGGTCATACAGGTTTTTTTTTTTACAATAAATATGCTATTAAATAACGTTATGTTACTAAGATATTCTTGTTGGTTAATTTGCAGGGGGTAATAATTTTCCAGGGATATTAATCATATAATCTGAGGGGCAAATTTTCAAGGAATTGATGTCTCCTATAGGTACACATTGTACTACACTCTGGGAATGGTGCCCATTTTCAAAAGCTCTGTGGAAAAACAGGCTGCTTACTGGTGAGCCCTATAAATGAAAAGACCAAGTCCTGGATATGTACAGATGAGAGAATTTTCAAAGGAGGGTCTGTGACTGTGCCTTTGCAGCCCCATCCTGGCAGACCTAAGAGCAGCAGAAGTGTCACTAAGCTGGCCCTGTTCTCATCCTTGATTCTCTTTTGTTCCCAGACTGCTGGTGGGGAGCTTGAAGCTTACATCTGTTGGAACATGCCCCAAATGATACTCTGTATATAGTGCATTTGAACCAAATCAAACGTTAATGGTCCCACTTTATATTGGGGGTTCTGTTTATAAGGGGTTAACAAATCATTAATAGATGTACATATACAATGATGGGGTCTAAATTAGCTGTTACCACTCAAGAAAGAGATCTTGGAATCATTGTTGATAGTTCTCTGAAATCATCCACTCAATGTGCAGTGGCAGTCAAAACATTGAACAGAATGTTGGGAATCATCAAGAAAAGGGTAGATAATACGACAGAAAATATCATATTGCCTCTATATAAATCCATGGTATGCCCGCACCTTGAATACTGCGTGCAGATGTGGTCACCCCATCTCAAAAGAGATATATTGGAGTTAGAAAAGGTTCAGAAAAGGGCAACAAAAAATATTAGGGGTATAGAACGGCTTCCGTATGAGGCGAGATTAATAAGACTGGGACTTTTCAGCTTGGGAAAAGAGGCAACTAAGGGGGGATATGATAGAGGTCTATAAAATCATGAGTAGTATAGAGAAAGTACATAAAGAAGTGTTATTTACTCCTTCTCATAATACAAGAACAAGGGGCCACCAAATGAAATTAACAGGTAGCAGGTTTAAAACAAACACAAGAAAGTATTTTTTCACGCAACACACTGTCAACCTCTGGAACTCCTTGCCAGCGGGTGTTGTGAAGGCCAGTGCTATAATGGGGTTCAAAAGGGAGCTAGACAGATTCATGGAAGATAGGTCCATCAATGGCTATTAGCCAGGATGGGCAGGAATGGTGTCCCTAGCCTCTGTTTGCCAGAAGCTGGGATTGGGTGACAGGGCATGGATCACCTGATGATAACCTGTCTGTTCATTCCCTGTGGGGCACCTGGCACTGGTCTCTGTCAGAAGACAGGATACTGGGCTTGCTGGACTTTTGGTCTGACCCAGGATGGTTGTTATTATGTTCTTATGTTATAAGCATGTCATAGACATGAGCAGTATATTATAGATGGTTATAAGCACATCGGTAGAAAGTGTGGAAGGTTTATAAGCCATGGTTATAAACAGCCTTTGGACTTGTTGGACTCTATAACAATTGATAACCATTTATTAAAACATCTATTAATAATTTACTAAACTTTTATAAACTATTACTCCAATGAAAGTGTGACCACTTTAATAGCACACTTCAATAGCTAGCACATTCTCAGGGACTAAAGATGTTAAAGGTCCTTGGACCTGTGGAACTTTTAATTCATTCAAAATTTAAAAATAATTAAAAACAATCAAAACAAATAGTAAAATATATATTTCTCTTTTACCTCACTTCAGTGGAAGCCAAGGGTGCGCTGAAAATCAAGTACTTATGTCCTAATCCAAAACCCATTGAAACACACTGAAGCACAGAGAATCTTTCCATTGACTTCACTGAACTTTGGATCAGACTCTTATGAGATGCTCATATATGGAATTCTGTATTTAGCTTTCGACACCCAAATCTGAAATAATTCCTGACTCATGCTCATTCCATTAGATTATGCTGTTTCATATCAGGACAGGATGGCATTTTTCTTAGATAATTAGAGTCTTCCATTTTTTCATAGAACTGCCCTATCACTAAAAATACAAATTTCCACAAACAGAGCACTTCCTATATGTCACTACTCCTTCACACTTTCATAGTGGTGAGGTATGCATCAATATGGACTGTATAAACTGTCACTGTGTTTACATGAGGCTCTGCTCGTCTTGTTTATTTCTGGTGCAATTAAAGATTGTATAATATTAGGGCTGTCAGTTAATTGCAATTAACTCATGTGATTAACTCAAAAAATGAATTGCAATTAAAAAAATTAATCACGATTAATCGCAGTTTTAATCACACTGTTAAACAATAGAACACCCAGTGGAATTTATTAAATATTTGTAGATGTTTTTCTACATTTTTCCAATATATTGATTTTAATTACAACACAGAATACAAAGTGTACAGTGCTCACTTTATATTATCATTTTGATTGCAAATATTTGCACTGTAAAAATGACAAATAAAAGAAATAGTATTTTTCAATTCACCTCATACAAGTACTGTGGTATAATCTCTTTATCATGAAATTTGAACTTACAAATGTAGAATTATGTAAAAAAAACCTGCATTCAAAAATAAAACAATGTAAAACTTTAGAGCCTATAAGTCCAGATGAGTCCTACTTCTTGTTCAGCCAATTGCTAAGAGAAACAAGTTTGTTTACATTTGCGGAAAATAATGCTGCCTGCTTCTTGTTTACAAGTAGGATTGAGTGGACTAGCAGGCTCTAAAGTTTTACATTGTTTTATTTTTGAATGCAGGTTTTTTTGTACATAATTCTACATTTGTAAGTTCAACTTTCATGATTAAGAGATTACTCTACAGTACTTGTATTAGGTGAATTAAAAAATACTATTTCTTTTGGTTTTTACAGTGCAAATATTTGTAATAAAAATGATAATATAAAGTGAGCACTATACACTTTGTATTTTGTGTTGTAATTAAAATCAATATATTTGAAAAATGTAGAACACATCCAAAAATATTTAAATAAACGGTATTCTCTTATTGTTAACAGCGTGATTAATCGCATGATTAATCACGATTAATTTTTTAATTGTCCAATTGTGATTAATTTTTTTAATTACTCGCCAGTCCTATTATAATATGCTATATTGATCAATGAGATGCTCAGTGTAACTAAGGGGGGATATAAGGCTACATTTTTTTAAGTGGCAAGTACTTTGTGTCTTATTTTCCTTTTTAACAGGTAGAATATAAAGAAAGATTATATGCTAACTAATTATTATATTTCTGGTAAGGTTCATACTAGATATAGAATCACTTACTGAACTTACAATAGAATTTTATATGCTTTGTGTTAGAACTGCGACAGCGACAAGAAGTGCTAATGAGAAACCAGATGATGGCAGTAAACCCTCAGTTAATAGGAGCAGGCCAGCAGAGAATGCAGGCAATTCCTTCACAGTTTGAACCTCGCTTTGTAGACAGGTATTTCTCTCAACTTCTCCATTGCATTTAAAGAACAGCAGATCACCTTATATTTGTGAATATGTAGAGTTTTAAGATTTAAGATTATTTTTAACACTTTTGTCTCTAGTCTTTAAAATAGCCTTAATAACTAAGCTTATTAATAATAATGAATAATGAACTTAATAATGAAGCTGTGTGTGTCTCCTTAGCTCGCCCCTATATATAAATTTAATATCCCTGTCTTTGGATACAGAATACTACATTGTTCCTGCTATGCTCCTATCCACCTTTGCACACAGCGCTAAGTTCGACACGGAAAATTGCTGAGTCAACTGTCTAATACCAGTTACTCTGCTCTGGAACATATTTATTAAGTCCCCCTCAAATCCTAAGGTGAACATAGAAAATTTTCTGACATAACTGGATGTCCTATTCCATCAGTACCCAGAAAGACCAATATTGAAAAGACATGCAATTACTGACTCCTACTGCCAAGGACAGGAACGTTTAAGTTACTTCCCTAGGACATGATGCCCTTTCTGACCACTGCTGGTGCAGACCAATCTGCCAGGAGAGATGTCCAAAGAGCCAATGGGCATCTAAACATTAAACAAACAATATAAACCAAACAGGGCATTAATTTCTTTGACAAATGTCTGCAGCCACTAGTACCTTAGGCTGTGATCTATTCTAAGGAGACTTGTGGTATGTCTACATTGAGATAAAAAAACACTCTGGCACCAAGTCTCAGAGCCCAGGTCAGCTGATTTGGGCTTGCAAAGCTCAGGCTGCAGGGCTCTAAAATTGCACTGTAGGTGTTCTGGCTCAGGCTGGAGTCTGGACTCACCTAAGCCCAAATATCTACATTGACATTTTATAGCTCCGCAGCCCAATCCCTGTGGGCCTAAGTCAGCTGACCCTGGCCAGCTGTGGCTATCCCACGGGTCTTTCATTGCAGTGTAGACATACCTTTTTGAGACTCTAAAGAGAGTTGTGGCTAGTCAGTACTTGCATGGGAGACCTTGAAGAAATGCAGAGTGTTGCTATATGTGGCATGAATGATTCAGTAGATCTTTCCTCTGAGTCACTTAAGAATCTGTGCTCAAGAGCAGGGTTCGGACACGGTGTTATTGGTGGTGCTGTTTTTCAGCTGAAAGGTAAAATTGAACGTGACCATTTGGGCTTGTAAAATACCCCAAGGCCTTTTACATAAGAATTTAGGTGTTAATCTGAGTTATTTTATTACTTTATTACTTTTTAGCAAAATTTTTTGAGCAAATTCTGCAAATAGCATCCCAGTTCTGCCTCAGTCAAATGTGCCAGTCCTGTTAAAGTCAAAGGGAGTTGTAAGTGAGTGTAGAACATGACACGTTAAGTTAGAGCATATACTTTACATATCTAACTGTAATTTTCTGTCTTTCCCTAGAGATTTGTTGCCTTCTACTGAAATGATGGCACCAGCTGACCCAAGACAGATCCATGTAGCTTCCCACCTTGGACCTTCAGTCCCACAGCATGCAAACATGCCAAACATACTGTCCAATCGGGTTTACCCTGGTCCAGGTAACAGCCAGTTGAATGATCCTGTGAAGTAATAAGGTACTACTGAAAAAGTGGATACTCCTAGCTTTTCATCAGGTTTGTCACTGATGGCAGTAAATAAGTTTTATTGTATTTACCTTTGTAAAATAGCCGTGAGAAAGGGAGCAGCCTGCCTAGCAGAAATCCCAATCTGCACAAATATGAGACTTCAGACATGCAAATTAGAATTTATTAGGTACACTGGGCTTTCAAGATCCCTGTCCATCCTATATGCTCCCTCCCCTTGCTTTTGCATTTTCCAAATAGTATGGTATTGTCCATCTCTCTCCATGTAAACAGAATGTTTTAGCCAGCAACATTTATCTGACTGGCAATGTTCTTTATATTACACACATTTAACTCTCTGTAATAGGATGTTTTTTTGTCTTAGCTGTTTTAAGGAGCTGTTTCAATGATCACTTTATTTGATCCTGTTGCCGGGACACATGCTACCTGGATATAAATTTATTCCCATATAGGATGGCTACATATTTGTTTTAATAAAGTTTACATTTTGGAGCTCAGTCCTAAAGCAAGGGGTGGATACAGTAGCAAATTTCATGGCTGCGGAATTGTACAACACATGTCATGCTGGGAATAAGAAGTTAATAATGGATCATTTCTTGAGGTTCTTACTCAGGTCTGAGTGAAAGCTGAGCAAGGACCCCATATTTGGTCTAAGATGAATAAAAGGGCACTCAAAGCCACGAAGATTCAGAAACAGGAACTTTTAGCTTCAGCTTCTCTCCCTTCTCTGGGTCTCTGCCTTTGATTTACATTTGGGTCTGAAACGGGTCTCAGAGAGGAAATGCTATTAAAAAATTACATGTAAGACCATGGCAGCCAGGCTGTAAATAGACTTTTAAGGAGTATACTTACATTTCTTTCCCTTTTTTAAACTATCAGTTATTATGTACTCAGTTGGCCCTGCATGTACTTCAAAGACAGAAGTCATCTCATAAATGTCACTGCTCTGCCTTGCCTTAGAAGTATCAATGGCACGTGTTCCTGACTAAGGTCCTGATCCTACAAACACTTGTTACTGGGCTTAGTTATTACTACTGTTAATCCCGTTGAAAAGAGAAATGTTTGCAGCATCTGTCTTGAAGTTATACCAGTGACTCTGAAAAATATTCCACAGGGTACATTTTCAACAGGCCTTTTAACAGTTAACTTTTAACAATACTTTTAGGAGCATCCTACTTTAGGGCATGTGTGACGAGTGAGTGCAATTCTAAGCCTTTCTAACCATATATATTTATTTTTTCTAGGATATAGTTTTCTCCAGCCAGAATCCATTGAAGCTGTGGCCAGAAGGCAGGAGTTGGTTCAAAAACAAAATATTGCCAGGTACCTGAATGTAAATTTGCACTGAGGTGAAGGCCTGGAGTGGAGAGAAAGGAGGCTGACTGGGATGCTTAAGCTGCAGATTTTGTAATACATAAATTTTGGTACCCCGTTAAAAGTAATTGCAGTACTTGTTCAAACCATCCAGATCTGTAAAAAATCCTCTATGTTTCAGGAAGCCAGGGACACAGAAAAACTTTCTGCTTGTCTCACTCATTCTGCTTTTAGCTTTAAATAGCAGATTTAAGAGAGGTTTCAGGCCAAAGCTGGAACATCCAGAACTTGGTTAAAGATTGGATATGGATCTAGACTTTGCAGCTTGGAACTCTGGATTCAAATACCACTGACCTTGGGAAAACTCAGAACCAGATCTGAACTTGGCAGCTTGGACCCATCACTCATAGTATTTTAAATTCTACAGCTGGAGTTCTGGGGAGGATTGGAAATCCCTACACCATGAACAGGATGACCAGATGTCCTGGTTTAGTGAAGCAGTTTTGGTGTCATAGATGATTATCTGGAAATCTGGTGATTTGTCCCAGTTTCAATGTAATCATCTGGATTCCTTTTCCCATGTAGTGAACCCCTCACCCTAATCTTCAAAGAGGAACTTGAATCCAAACTAGGGTTACCATATTTCAAGTTCCCAAAAAGAGGACACTGCTGGAGAGGGGAGGGGAAACTGGGAGGGTTACAACTGGAGATGCTGGAGGGAGTACCTGTAGTGGGAGTACTCACTAGAGGTGGGAGGGGAGCCAGTCACAGCTTCCTGCTTCTGCACTGGCCTGTCCCTAAAGAATCTAATGCCAGGAGAGGACTGGCATCGCAGAGTGGAGCTCTACCTCACCTTCAATATCTCCCTCCTTTCTCCGGCAAGCCACCCTATGCCAGATACAGTGAGGGGAAGCTGGCACAGGAATCTGTTCCATTGGCTTTAGGTCAGTGGGTAGTTCCCTCCACAAAGGTAATTCTCAGAATGTCATTTACTGCCAGAATACAGCCCTTTGCACCATCTAAGCATTAGACAGAGACCAAGATGCATTGGAGAGTTGACACAAGATCTTTACTTTCTGATGTTAACTGGCTCCGGCAGTATAATCAAGGCCCCATGTATAATACGATTATATTGCTGCATCAATTGCCACATAAGTGCCCTTTTTCAAGGTGGTATATAATTTTCTGCTTGGAATCTAAGCTTTTTAAGTCTCTAGCCCTTGTGGTTGTGACTCGAGTGTAACTGATGCAGGGATGCCTGTGTTATCAACTTACAAATCATGCTTTTGTCGGAAAATATTTCATCCCTTATTGTCACAAGCATAATATTTTTCTGGGGGTTTTCTTTTGTGCATTTGACAGCACTTTGTCTATAGTCACTTTCTCTGTTTCCTCTGTTGTTCATATGGATCTTTCACACACAGCAACATAGGGAAAGAAACATTTTTCAATTTGTGTATTATATCATTCTAGTTTAATCTGTCATTGAAAAAGAAATGACTAGAGAGCTGATCAGTCCTCACTGCTAATGCTCTGTTTACCTCTTAGGATGGAAATGGAAATGAGTGCTATTTTTCAACAAAAAGAAATTGAGAAAGCTCATCGTAAAGGGTTACTAAGTTTGGAGACACCTTTCCTTTATCACGGAATCCCAGCTAGCCCAGTTGCTTTCCGTGGCAGGAACAGACTTCCCGAAGGTCACCTTCCTAGCGACCTATATGTTCATCGAACCACCCTTGAGGACCTTCATGGCAACACCATGCTCATGGCAACCAGCCCGTATCCTCCCATCAGCAGTCTGCAAAGGGAGAGAGGCCGCCGGCCAGGGAGAAGAGCTGGGAATCACAAAACTAGTGACTGCAATGCCAGTGGCGCCAAAAGCCAAGCTGAAGACAAAAATGCAGACTCTGCTTCCACCACTGCCGATGATGAGAAAGAGGACAAGAAAGAAACAGAGCTTGAGATGCTAAACAAACACGAACAAAGCAAAACCCATGTTGAGCCATCTGCTACAGCTGTGAAAAGCTGTAAAGAGTATGAACACAGCCTGAGAAAAAGTTGTGCTACTCACGAAATTCCCACTGAAACAAATGGCTGCAGCAGTGCAAATGAGAAGGATCCCAGTAATGCTTGCACAGCCTTTGATGACAAGTACATGTATCCTCCTGCAATCCCATTCTCAGCACTGCCATATAGCTTCCCAGTACCCAGCAATCCATTACTGCCTCCAGGTTTGTCAAGCTGGCCTCTATTTTTTTTTTATTGATTAGCTTTCTCATCATCCTCTCCTTATTTAAACCCCACTTACAATGATAGAGTCAGGGTTTCAAAATGTGGACTTCATTAATCAGGGCATGTGCTACAGCTAACATAACCTGATAAGTACACGTCAGTGATGGCAAACATAGTTATTTCTCCCATTTATAGAGATCTTCACATGTTATTTGCTGGCATATGAAGGTTTCATTCTCTAAAGCAGTGATGTTCAATCTTGGAGAACCACATGGGAAGTAGATGGAGTTACAGAGGAGCAAAGTCACAAAGTAACCTCCTGATGCAAACATCACAATAGTGTGTCATGCCATTATGTTGTTGCAAAATGATCTCATCACATGCTGATGGGATGCTAACACATGTATCGTGTCAGGATAATGTTGTGGTTCTCTGCAACCCCATTTGATGCTTTCTATCCTCCCATCTCCTCCAGGCTCCCTTGTGGGATCCTGGCAGCAACTGCCCATTTGAGCAACACTCCTATGCATGTGTTGGGCAGCACAGGGAGTCCTCACATCAGCTGCCCTCTGCTTGAGACCAATCCATGCCTCAGGTTTGCTATGTACACACTACAGCTTACATCGGTAGAAATTATGTCACTCAGGGGTGTGAATAAGGTCTTATCTACACTACACAGTTTTGTTGACAAAAGTCAGCTTTTGTCAACAAAACAATGGAAGTTTACACACTGAAATGTTTCTCTCACCAATGTAACTCCACTGTTATGCCAACATAATAAAACCATCTCAACAAGTGGTATAGAGCTTTTTGCAACGTAGTTAGAGTGACACAGCGGCAGTGTAGACACCTCACTTGGTATGTCACCCTAACTCACCTCCAGGAGGTGTTCCACAATGCCCGTCATGACCACTCTGATCAGCAGTTCAAACTCTGCTACCTGAAGGTACATAGGTATGCAACCCTCCTCCGTTTAAAGGCCCGGGATTTTTTTAAATTCCTCTTCCTGTTTGCTCGGCATGAACAATTCACATAGCATCTTTCCAGCTGACCATTTTGGCTTTATGCAACAGACGTGCTTCCTTGTGGCGTACACCAGAGCTGTTGGATCTGCTGAGTATATGGAGAGAGGAGGCTGTGCAGTTGCAGCTTCACACAAGCCATAGGAATTTCGATAGCTATGGACTGATTGCTGGTGGCATGCAGGAGAAGGGGCACGAAATGGACACACAGCAGTGTTGTGCTAAAATCAAGGAGCTGAGGCAGGTGTACCAGGAGGCCAACCATTGCTCTGGTGTGATGCCGAAGACATGCTGCTTCTATAAGGTGCTGCACGCCATCCTCAGTGGCGACCCCACCTTCACTGTCAACAGTCCCATGGATACTTCAAGGGGAATAGAGTCAGTGGCCAGCAGACTCAACTCCAATGAGGAAGTGGTGAATGAGGAGATGGAGATGGAGAACTATGTGGAGCACACGGTGGCGTTGTCTGGTGGTGTGGTGTGTCAGGACCTCTTTTCCACTCCAGAGGGGTCTAGCAGGTCCCAGCACTCCAGCTCTGGAATGAAGGATGCAGGAGATGGGAGCTCGGGAAAGTGCTCATTTTGCTTTCATGCTTCATAGTGAGAGGAGATTGAGCTCTTATGTACTTTGTTATATGGTAGAGGAGGGATAAGGGACAGAAATTAACACCAGAGCTTGTCCATCTACACAGTGGGGCCGTGGTGGAAAAGTTTGTTAATATACACGGGGATGTTTCTGGAATCCTCCATAGTGATCTTTAGGAATATTTCCTGTAGGTATTCTGCAATCCTCTGCCAAAGGTTCTTTGGGAGGGCTGCCTTGTTTCTCCCCACATTGCAGGAAACTTTCCCATGCCACCCGGCAATTATTTCTGCGAGGACCAATGCGGCACACAGACCAGCAGCATATGAAGCCAATCTGAAGTGACACGAATACAGAAGATACTCCCTGGCATCCTAGGTTACCCTTAAGAGTGAGATATCAGGTTTGATTGCCCTTGCCTGTGGAAAAGAGTACCAAAATTCAGATTAGGTTCCTTACCACCTTATAATAATCCCCTTCACAAACCACCCTTTGTCCTTTCTTGCCCTTTCCGCCTTTCCCATCCCACCTCCCCGGGAACTCACCATAATTGGGACTTGCAGCAACCTGTGTGCTAGCCAAGGGGCTGTGAGAAAGAGGTGTGTGCGACTTTTTTGATTCAGAGGTGTGAGCGCACTCACAATACTGTCTTTCTTCACTGTTTCTTTGAGATCTGAAGATGTGCCCTTGAGAACACACTCCTCCACACCGGTAGAGTGCCTCCATCAGATAAGGCAGCAACCCAGGAGGAGTAAGGAGGATATGTTTCGTGAAATACTGCAGTCAACAGATGCAGCACACAGCCAAATAAGAGCATTGAGGGAGACAGTGAAAGACTGAGGCTGAAGAATAGCCAGGAAAGGACACAGGGGCAGGATCAGATGATAAACCTCATGGAGGACCAGATGGAGATGTTGAAGTCCCTCCTAGCCTGCACTCAAAGCTATCCCACTCAGTTCCCACTCCAGCCACTACAGAACTCTGATCCGTGCCCTCCCTAAACTCCTGCACCGCATTCATCGTGTGTTCCTGGTCCCCCACAGTACCCCGTGCACTCCATGTCTGGGGACTGGTTTCCAATGAAAATGGGAATTTCACCCAGCTGTGAGAGCCGTAACCGTGAGATGTTCCTCATTTTTGTCCCCTGTTTGTCCAAAAGTTTGTGTTTTATTTCTATATTAAACTTGAGTCTTTGAAATACAATGAGTCTTTATTTGTGAAATACATATATCACTCAGTGCTTTAACATTGAAACACAGTGGCTATAGGTAGGAATATTTGCTCCTTGCAATTAACGCTCAAGAAGCAAGCACTACAGGAGTAATTCATGGCAGCAAGTAAGCATTGCTTGGTCAAATGCATCACATACAGACACATTACTATGAATCATTGTTGATACATGGCTGTATTTTAAAGAATCCTTATTGAGGTCACAGGGACAAACCATCCCGATGTGTAGAAAGAATAGTAAATATGGCAGGCGACCAGCTTGGCTTAACAGTGAAATCCTTGCTGATCTTAAATACAAAAAAGAAGCTTACAAGAAGTGGAAGATTGGACAAATGACCAGGGATGAGTATAAAAATATTGCTCGGGCATGCAGGAGTGAAATCAGTAAGGCCAAATCACACCTGGAGTTGAAGCTAGCAAGAGATGTTAAGAGTAACAAGAAGGGTTTCTTCAGGTATGTTAGCAACAAGAAGAAAGTCAAGGAAAGTGTGGGCCCCTTACTGAATGAGGGAGGCAACCTAGTGACAGAGGATGTGGAAAAAGCTAATGTACTCAATGCTTTTTTTGCCTCTGTCTTCACGAACAAGGTCAGCTCCCAGACTACTGCACTGGGCAGCACAGCATGGGGAGGAGGTGACCAGCCCTCTGTGGAGAAAGAAGTGGTTTGGGACTATTTAGAAAAGCTGGACGTGCACAAGTCCATGGGGCTGGATGCGTTGCATCCGAGAGTGCTAAAGGAGTTGGCGGCTGTGATTGCAGAGCCATTGGCCATTATCTTTGAAAACTCATGGCAATCGGGGGAAGTCCCGGACAACTGGAAAAAGGCTAATGTAGTGCCCATCTTTAAAAAAGGGAAGAAGGAGGATCCTGGGAACTACAGGCCAGTCAGCCTCACCTCAGTCCCTGGAAAAATCATGGAGCAGGTCCTCAAGGAATCAATTCTAAAGCACTTAGAGGAGAGGAAAGTGATCCGGAACAGTCAGCATGGATTCACCAAGGGCAAGTCACGCCTGACTAATCTAATTGCCTTCTATGATGAGATAACTGGTTCTGTGGATGAAGGGAAAGCAGTGGACGTGTTGTTCCTTGACTTTAGCAAAGCTTTTGACACTGTCTCCCACAGTATTCTTGCCAGCAAGTTAAAGAAGTATGGGCTGGAAGAATGGACTATAAGGTGGATAGAAAGCTGGCTAGATTGTCGGGCTCAACGGGTAGTGATCAATGGCTCCATGTCTAGTTGGGAGCCGGTATCAAGAGGAGTGCCCCAAGGGTCGGTCCTGGGGCCGGTTTTGTTCAATATCTTCATAAAAGATCTGGAGAATGGTGTGCATTGCACCGTCAGTAAGTTTGCAGATGACACTAAACTGGGAAGAGAGGTAGATACGCTGGAGGGTAGGGATAGGTTACAGAGGGACCTAGACAAATTGGAGGATTGGGCCAAAAGAAATCTGATGAGGTTCAGCAAGAACAAGTGCAGAGTCCTGCACTTAGGATGGAAGAATCCAATGCACCGCTACAGACTAGGGACCGAATGGCTTGGTAGCAGTTCTGCAGAAAAGGACCTAGGGGTTACAGTGGACGAGAAGCTGGATATGAGTCAACAGTGTGCCCTTGTTGCCAAGAAGGCCAATGGCATTTTGGGGTGTATAAGTAGGGGCATTGCCAGCAGATCGAGGGACGTGATCGTTCCCCTCTATTCGACACTGGTGAGGCCTCATCTGGAGTACTGTGTCCAGTTTTGGGCC
Organism: Eretmochelys imbricata; assembly: GCF_965152235.1. Taxonomy (NCBI): domain Eukaryota; kingdom Metazoa; phylum Chordata; order Testudines; family Cheloniidae; genus Eretmochelys; species Eretmochelys imbricata. Next base: position 17,040,919 of record NC_135580.1, on the reverse strand, counting down.
CCACACTACAAGAAGGATGTGGAAAATTTGGAAAGAGTCCAGTGGAGGGCAACAAAAATGATTAGGGGACTGGAACACATGAGTTATGAGGAGAGGCTGAGGGAACTGGGGATGTTTAGTCTACGGAAGAGAAGAATGAGGGGGGATTTGATAGCTACTTTCAACTATCTGAAAGGGAGTTCCAAAGAAGATGGCTCTAGACTGTTCTCAGTGGTACCAGATGACAGAACAAGGAGTAATGGTCTCGAGTTGCAGTGGGGGAGATTTATGTTGGATATTAGGAAAAACTTTTTCACTAGGAGAGTGGTGAAACACTGGAATGCGTTACCTAGGGAGGTGGTGGAATCTCCTTCCTTAGAAGTTTTTAAGGTCCGGCTTGACAAAGCCCTGTCTGGGATGATTTAATTGGGGATCGGTCCTGCTTTGAGCAGGGAGTTGGACTAGATGACCTCCTGAGGTCCCTTCCAACCCTGATATTCTATGATTCTATGATTGTCAAACTGCTCTTTCAAAGCCTCCACAATTTGAATTGCCTCCTGCTGTGTCCCTCTAATTGCCCTTGTATCTGGCTGCTCAAAATCAGCTCTGCCAATCAGCCTCAGCAGCCCATCCCTTGGGAAACTTTTCCCCTTTTGATTCACAAATATTATGGAGAGTACAGCAGGCCGCAATGACCATTGGAATATTTTCCTCATTGAGGTCTAACCGGCCAAAAAGACAGCCCCAGTGACCTTTTAATCGGCCAAAGGCACATTCAATGGTCATTCAGCACCTGCTGAGCCTATTGTTACAGTGCTCCTTGCTGCTGTGTATTCCCAGTGTAAAGCTTCATGAGCCATAGGAGCAAGGGGTATGCAGGGTCTCCAAGGATCACTATGATCATTTGCAAATCCCCCACTGGAATCTTCTGGTTTGGAAATAAAATCCCAGTGTGCTGCTTTCTACACAGTCCATTGTTCTGAAAGATGCGTGCATCACCTGACCACCCCTCATTGACATCAGTGAAAGGCCCTGGTGATCCACCAGTGCCTGCAAAAGAATTAGCACTTCTGGTTGATGTACTCTGTCGCAAGATGTTCGGGGGCCAAAATTGGGATATACATTCCATCTATTGCCCTGCAGCAGTTAGGGAATCCCATTGCCTCAAAGCCATCAATTATTTCCTAGACGACAGACCAGTAGCAGTCTGGAGTTGCCAGCTTCCACACACTGATTGCCATTCGCTTTTGCACAGTGAGGGCAGCTCTCACTCTGGTGTCCTTGCACTTCAGTACTGGCACAAGCTCCGCACACAGTTCCAGGAAGGTGGCTTTGTGCATCTAAAAGTTCTGTAGCCACTGCTCGTCATCCCATACATGCATCACGATGCGATTCCCCACTCAGCGCTTGTTTCCCGAGCCCAATAACGATGGTCCACCATGGCAACCTGGTCCGTGAATGCCAGCAGCAATGTTGAATTGTTTCCATGGCAGACAGAAAGGCAGGCGTCGCCGATTCACTGTCTGTTTTGCAGCTCATGAAATACTGCAGGACCAACCGTATTGTGTTCATAATGCTCATCACCAGAATGGTCAGCAGCTCAAGATCCATGTTGTCAGGCAGAGATGGCGGGCACACATTTTACAAGGGCTGCTGAAAAAAGGCACAAAACGAAGTAGGAAGCCCATGGAATGGTGGGATGGAAAGTACTGCATCACAGGATTACGAGCAAATCCCCATGATGCACCGCAATCCGTTCCCAGAGCTCCCAGCAGCAGAGGGCGACAGAGATTGGCGAGTTTCACTGTGGGATAGCTACCCTTGATGCAATGCTCTCTCTATTGATGCAAGAGCAACGACTGTGGATGTGCTCAGCTGACACAAGGACCATTGTGTAGACGTCCTCCAATGATGTCATTAAAGAGACTTATGATTGTTGACAAAACTTAAGTCGACTTAACTCTGTAGTGTACACCACCTAAGCGCTGGCATGGACAGCGCTATGTTGGCGGGAGAGCTTCACAGGATCACTGTTCTAAAGTTTTGCAGCCATTGCTAAGTGCTCTAACAGCAATGGGTCCAATCCTAATAAAACTTCCATTCACTTAAATGGCAGCCAGTTCAGGTCTTTATACGAAAACATCCAGAAATGCCAGTTTGTATTGCTGGAAAATGAATTAATTAGCTTGCAGACTTGCCTTACATGTTTGTTTCCTGTCTGCAAAATTAATGCAATGCCAAACAAAACAATACAAAAATTGTTGAAGTCTCTGAACTAGCCTATCTCTTCTGCCCATACCCTTTCTGCATGCCTTTACAGCAGATACTAGTTGTGATGGGCTGAATTTTGGTGCGTAAATAATCTGTGTATAACAGCGGTTCTCAAACTTTGGGTCGGGACCCCAAAGTGGGTCATGACCCTGTTTTAATGGGGTTGCCAGAGCTGGTTTAGACTTGCTGGGACCCAGGCCAAAGCCAAAGGCTGAGGGCTTCAGCCCTGGGTGGCGGGGCTCAGGTTACAGGTTCCCTGCCTGGGGTTGAAGCCCTTGGGCTTCGGCCTTGGCCCCCCGGCCTGGGCAGAGGGGCTTTGGCCCCCTCCATCCGGTGTGCTGTGGCTTGGGCAGGCTCAGGCTTTGGTCCCCACTCCAGGGGTCCTGTAGCAATTTTTGTCAGAAGGGGGTTGCGGCGGAATAAAGTTTGAGAATCCCTGGTGTATAATATGCATTCTGACTTTGTTATATTTTTTTATGAAGTGCTATTTTGTCATTTTACAGAAGATGTCCCTAGTACAGTGCTTCACCTAGAGACTGATGTGCCTTCAAACAGTATAGAAGATGTTGCCTTTTAGTATTTACCTGGAGACTGACACACATCATGCAGTTCATGCTTCATCAGTACTATGATATGAATGAGTGTGACACAGAGCACTCTTATCGGCTTGTCTGTTTGTTCATTTGAAATATTAGTCAGTCAAGTTAAAATAGTGGTAAGGTATAACAAACTGAAAGCATCAGATAATGTAGTCTTTAGAGAAAATGCTGCGGTGTGGTAGGCATGTACAGTACCATCAGCAGAGAAAATAAAAGTAATTGAATAAAAGAAAAAACAAAACTCTTCAGAATTAGAAAGTGATGATTGATTATTTAGTATGTTGCTTAGGACCATGCTATACATACGTGACCACATAGTATTGTTAGTATATGAAGTAGGTCCTGTAGATGTGTATAAACTCTTACTTTTAATAAGGTTTTCCTATTGTTTTGCCTGTTGAGGTCATACAAACACAACATTTTTGTTTCCTTCTCAAAGGAGCGCATGGCCTGATTCTGAGTGGAGAAGATATTTCTTCCATTGAAGATATTCGCAAATGGACTGTTGATGATGTATACAATTTTATTATTAGCCTTCCAGGTTGTTCAGACTATGCACAGGTGACCATAAGTATTAATCATACTTACATTTTTAGATGTTTAAAGATACATGCCCTGGATTTAAAGTTCTGCTAACATTATTTTATCTACTGAAATTAAATTATTATTACTATTTATTATTTGCATTAGAGTAGTATCATGAGGCCCGTTTGTGCTAGCTAGGCAATGTACAACCATGCAGTAAAAGACAGCATACAATGTAGGTTAATGCTTGTTTGTGGTTGTATGCTGCAATACAGAGTGTTCTATCATGGCGTAATCTGAAAATGTTAATAGGAAAGAAACTGTATAAGGAAGTGTTTTAATCGCCCACACTCTGCCAGTAGAGCACTTGTGCAACTTTCACACACGCAGAAGCAATTGCATGTTATTGTGATGTTAAGCAATGTTTTAAGCAATAGTGAAATTACTTCATTCAATTTCATGAAAAATCATAAGCAGTGTAAACAGGAGGCTGAAAATCTGCATATTCATGGATAAAGAATGAATGACTCAGATGTGAGCCTCCCTTTCATTGATCACTTTTGTTAAAATAATAAAACTAAATAATGTTGCAACATTACACAGCTGGAACTCTCTGAGAGCGACTGGATGTGCTGCAGGCAGAGATGATGACAGCCACATCCATCTGCTCTCAGATTAAAATAAAGCTGAATTACTTCCATGTTACTGTTTCCTGCCTTTATTGTCTGGGTATTAGGATTAAAATAGAAGACATAAAATAGTCTGTTTTAACAAGCCATTGTGTGCATTTTATTGTTTGACAAGATATTTAAAGATCATGCTATTGATGGAGAAACCCTGCCACTACTCACAGAAGAACACCTGTTGGACACAATGGGATTAAAACTTGGACCAGCACTAAAAATTCGATCTCAGGTACTGAAATGCTAAATGGAGAGAGAATGAAAGATTTGTGTTTCATGGGAAAGTGACAAAATTTTGTTGATTTTCTTTGAAGTTATATAACACTCTTTCACCCATAAAATATCTGAAATAGTATTGTGACAGGGTGCACTATCTAGTCCCAGTGGATAGCACATTAACTCCAATTCAGCTTCCCTTTGCTTTTCAATAGTGCCCCGGGGAAGAACTATGAACAGCTGCTTGAGAGACAGTGATGGAAGGGAATGCCTTTGGGAAGGTTGGGATCCATAGCCAGGGTCATAAGATTGGGTTGAAATTAGAAATGAGGAAGACTTGTCTGGTCAATTAGTCCATCTCCCCTATTTCCCTCCCTCCCCTGACCAATGGAGGATTGTTCTGTCCTGTAAATTCTCCAGTACTTTGACTTTTCCTTTAAAATAATGCAAGTGATGAAGCTTCCATCACTTTCCTTGGGACAGTATTCCACAGTGTTACAGGTCTCACTGACAAGAAGGTTTTCCTGCCCATCAGTTACAAATGTCCTGTTCTTAATTTCATCCACTGACTTCAAATTTGTTCTCATTTCTATTTGTCTCATCTATCTTTCTCCTAACCCATGTTCCTTTCCTTCTTCTTATCCCTTGTATATCTCTCATTCTCCTCTTATTAAACCTGTTTCTCTCTTCTCTTAATCATTTGTCTTATGTACCACCAATAGCCTGCATTATGCAGGCTAAAGCGCACCACCTACTGGGAAAGAAGGAATTTGTTGTCTAGATTCAACAGGGTGCTTGCTCCCCTTCCTCCACAGATTTTGCTGAGCACAGCCAAACCAATTCTGCAGAAGTTGGTAGTAGCTGAAACTGAGAGGCAGGGGCAGTGGAGGCCATTTCTGAACTTTTGCTAACCATCCTTAGATCTGGCCCTATGAGATGGCTGGAGGCCATACAACCTGAAGGCTCTGAGGCCATGTCCCCATCAGCCCTGTGGATAATCTGGACCCTACATTCAAATGTAAGGTTAAGATGAGCAATTAGTTAAATTGACATTATTTGAAATAATTACTGTAATTGCTTATGTCTTTAAAGGTGAGTCGGCGGCTGGGCAATGTGTTCTACATGATGAATCTTCCTCTGCCCATGCCTCTTCCTTCTGCTACAAGCAAACCATCAGATCAGCCCACCAACATGGCCTCCCCTATGCACTGCAATAGCAGTGGTGATACACTGGGCAGTCCCTGCTCCCAGGACCCAGAAACTTCAAAAATAGTGGAGCAGACCGTTTCGGAAAACAGGGAAAATCCATGTGACACAGCTGGAGCCCAGGCTGACTTTCAGATGATCAATTTTCAGAAGAGCTGAGCTGGGTCCAACGTGCATAATGTTTTCAGTAATACAGTAGAACCCCTATGTTACAAATGGTTTCAAGGGACATCTGAAACCTTCATAAAACCAGGGATAGTGAAATAACCTCCAAATGCAGCAGGACTTAGTAAGGTATTTTTAAAAGCATTTTTTAAAACGTGCAAATACACAGCAGTGCAATTAATTTCAAGTGCAATTCATACAAGTGAATATTAATGCAATTAAAGCCTAAATTTAAATCAAAACTCCAAAATTATCATTCGGAACTGTTAGGATTCAAAGAATACTGTCTTAGGGCTTGATCCCGCAGGCTGCTGAGTGCTGAGGAACAAGGTGTGAGAGGGAAAGGGATAGCACTGAACAATTGGCTTTTGCTCAGCATCTCTGTTGAGAGCCCAATTCTGTTTCCACAGAAGTCAATGGCAAAATTCATATGGAATTTAATGGGAGTATATGGGAACAATTTCAAACTATAGAGAACTTTGCCTAGTGCTCTGCAATTTGAGTAAATTTCAATGCCCTCCCTGAACTGAGCATTTTTGTGTAGTGGAGAAGTGGATGCAGGGTGTGGGTAGGGCAAACTGGTTAAATTCTGGACATTAAAATGATGCATACAACTGTCATATTCATTATTCTGGGATACTCCTGCTGCTGCCCTTGAGTTGTGTTTTGCCTGATTGCACATATGAGCTGAGTTTAGGAGAAAGTGAGAGCAGAGTCTGTCATGAAGATGAGCCAAGAAAGAAATGTTTCCTAGTTCTTGCACTGCCTGGCTCAATGCCTCACAGTCACAACCAATGATGGGCTCAGAATTCCTGCTGGCCTATTGACCTGCAGCAGCACCCATTCCCCAAGTCTTAATTTACCTTATTAGACCACTTATTAAAAAGCACCTATGCTCAGCAGCATACCTTTTGAGTATAACACATTTCAAGGGCGGTCACTCATTTTAATGCCAAAGTTATCTATGTTCTGCACTAATTTGGTGTCCCTTCACTTTTTCTGTTGAAAATGATTGACAACAGAACAAACAAGGATCATGAAACTGAGGTTTTAGAAAGGGATACATCTCACAGCATTTTGTGATGTTTCCTGCATTAATTATTTTGTGTGTTCCTCACTGTAGGTTTTTGTCACACACTTTGTCCCACGTTCAGGTCTTGGCAGGCTGAAAGGTACAGTCAGTTGCCTTAATGGTGCTCTGCAATGCTCTTTCCCAGTCTCATCTGCATCCCTGAAGGACTGAGCCCTTATGCCAGGAAACACACACATTTTTTGGATAAAATAGAGTTTTGTAAATTGAGTGTTGATAAATTGGGGTTCTACTGTATGTCATTAACAGAGAGTCTCTTTCCCCTACTCTAGTTGATATGGCCTTGAGTAATTAAACAAAAGGAAAACTGATGCTTAGGACACCTCTAAGTGTCTAAGTATGTTTTTAATTTACCATGGTTGTGGGGGGAAAGTAATTTAACATTTTAAATTATAGGCACCTGTTCTTTTGTTTTATCTTTAAGTAAATTATGTTACGTCTTTGGTCTTGTAGATCACACCTTTATGCATTAGATAATGTGTGACAAGATGCTAACAGCAGCAACTAAATGAAGATGCTTATCTTACTGTATTGTACTGTTCATATTGTGTGGCCTTTAGGAGTATTCTCTTTCTGAAACAGCGAAGTTTTGGGCTAAAAATTGTATGGGCCTGATTCTGCTTTCAATGGGAGTTCTGTTATTGACTTCTATTGGAACAGGATTGGACTCTAATACTTTTGATATATTTGTGTATTTCTCTACATACTATAACTAGGGTTTCCGGTTTTAGGGCTAAATCAGTAAAACCCAATAAACCCTACTTATGCATATGTCTGATATATATATAACAAAACACCCCAAATTTGCCATTTTTGCAGTATTTAAAACTATTTATAGTGCCGAAGGACCCTAAAGTCCTCTCTCACAAGAGCCCCAATCCTAATCCTGTTGAAGTAAATGGGAGTCTTTCTATTGATTTAGGGTTTTAGATCAGCTCTTTGGAGATCATCCCTGGGAGTAAAGGGCTACAAAGGGGAACAATATTTGATATAATTCAAAGAAAACAATTTTTTAAACTGAGATAAAAAACCCCTCATATTGTTTACTCCTAAAATATGAGTCAAAAATTCCCTAAAAATAAACACCTATAATCAGAAAAAAAAACAAAATAAAAACCTGAAGCCGGAAAACCTAAGTATAACTCCGTAAGGTTCTCTAAAAAACAAAACAAAACAAACTAAGTAAGTGTTATTAAACTTAGAATGGCAATTAGTTTGCTGTTCAATTTTTCTCAGATAACTTTAGCAAGTAGTGACCTCTACCCTTTTCATTAACTTTTCTGTATTTTTCACAGCTAAAAACTTTCTAAGAAAGGATTTTGGGTGTTTTTGTAAAATAATCAAAATTTACTTTTAAAACTTTTAGATAAATGGCCACTGTCAACTTAAAAATCACATTCTTCCTGAAACATCTTTACCTACTACTCTAGTCAGTAATGCCTATGATTACAAAAAGTGAAAGAGATTAGAGTAAAAAATTATTCTTCATTCTTTCATTTGTGCTCTTGACAGCTGTTTATTTGTAGTAAGTTTCACTGTAGTCACTTTCTCTTTTGTTTGTGTAGGTTTTCAACACAGCAACAGGGGAGACAATTTTTTTAAAAAAAACAACAACAAAATTCAATTGTAAAACCACAAAAATTGTCAGGGAGACTCAGGGATAGGTGTAGTACCTGAAGTTATTTATTTTTTTTTTTTTTTGTAAAATTGACTACATTTCCAGTTGGCAGTGTCCCTTTGTCTCATTAAAAACAATTAATGCAATGGTCTTCCAAATGCTCACTTTCCTCTCATTGTATGGAACATTCCGTTTGTGACTTAATTTTAAGTTGCAAGACTTTCAAACTTGTACCTTCATGAAAGCCTTGCTGTTTTTCTTTTTATATAAAAAGCGTTTACACAGTCCCCATGAAATTCTCCTCCACATGGGAGGGTAGAGCTCTGCTATTCTCTCAGGTCAACTGGTCACAAGATGTCACTGCAAAGCTAAAAGAGGCTAAGGTGACATCTCTTTGCAGCTCAGCAGCACCTTTGCAGTATCTATTAAGGATAGGGATAGAAAGGAAGCCAGATTTATTTTTAAAGAAACCAGAGGGGAACTTAACACAATATATCCCGTACCCTAGAATAAGAAGATTTCAGATCCGGAGTTGAATTTTGTGGTTTAGGCCTATCTTTCTAAATGGGCTCAAATCTGAACAATTCATAGATTCATAGATATTAAGGTCAGAAGGGACCATTATGATCATCTAGTCTGACCTCCTGCACAATGCAGGCCACAGAATCTCACCCACCCACTCCTGCAATAAACCTCTCACCTATGTCTGAGCTACTGAAGTCCTCAAATCATGGTTTAAACACTTCAAGGTGCAGAGAATCCTCCAGCAAGTGACCCGTGCCCCATGCTACAGAGGAAGGTGAAAAACCCCCAAGGCCGCTGCCAATCTGCCCTGGAGGAAAATTCCTTCCCGACCCCAAATATGACGATCTGCTGAACCCTGACCATGTGGGCAAGATTCGCCAGCCAGATACCCAGGAAAGAATTCTCTGTAGTAACTCAGATCCCACCCCATCTAACATCCCATCACAGGCCATTGGGCCTATTTACCATGAATAGTTAAAGATCAATTAATTAACAAAATCATGTTATCCCATCATACCATCTCCTTCATAAACTTATCGAGTTTAATCTTGAAGCCAGATAGGTCTTTTGCCCCCACTGCTTCCCTTGGAAGGCTGTTTCAGAACTTCATTCCTCTGATGGTTAGAAACCTTCGTCTAATTTCAAGTCTAAACTTTCTGATGGCCAGTTTATATCCATTTGTTCTTGTGTCTACATTAGTACTGAGCTTAAATAATTCCTCTCCCTCCCTGGTATTTATCCCTCTGAAATATTTATAGAGAGCAATCATATCTCCCCTCAGCCTTCTTTTGGTTAGGCTAAACAAGCCAAGCTCCTTGAGTCTCCTTTCATAAGACAGGTTTTCCATTCCTCGGATCATCCTAGTAGCCCTTTTCTGTATCTGTTCCAGTTCGAATTCATCCTTCTTAAACATGGGAGACCACAACTCCAAAAGGTGGGGAAAATTGGGATCCAAACTTTGCAGCTTGGATTGTGAAAGAAACGTGATCATTTTGCACATATGGGATTATTCTGCCCATAGCTGAAAAAAATAATTATTTATTAGTTTTCTATGCCTGAGAAATTTCACTTAGGGCAGCCAAAATATAATGAACACAGATTTGCAGTGTGGAAATCCATGGTGGGATGAAGTGGGAAGAAAGAGGATTCATATAAACAGACACATCCATTCTCTTTATATACAAGGAGAAACCTCTAGTGTTGAATGTTCTCTTTCAAGATTTCCCTACCAACTCCAGAAATGAGAATGAAAAGCAAAAAAATTCTTCACAGCACTACTAGACAGGGCCACATATTCAGCCCTTGCTGTGCTTTTCAGATTATTCTTATATATAAACATTAGAGGCCTTATTGATTCTCAATACCTGCATGTTCTTTCTATATTTTTAACAAATATTACATGTTTCAGAGTAACAGCCGTGTTAGTCTGTATTCGCAAAAAGAAAAGGAGTACTTGTGGCACCTTAGAGACTAACCAATTTATTTGAGCATAAGCTTTCGTGAGCTACAGCTCACTTCATCGGATGCATACTGTGGGAAGTGTAGAAGATCTTTTTATACACACAAAGCATGAAAAAATACCTCCCGCCACCCCACTCGCCTGCTGGTAATAGCTTATCTAAAGTGATCACTCTCCTTACAATGTGTATGATAATCAAGTTGGGCCATTTCCAGCACAAATCCAGGGTTTAACAAGAACGTCTGGGGGGGAGGGTAGGAAAAAACAAGCGGAAAGAGGTTACCTTGCATAATGACTTAGCCACTCCCAGTCTCTATTCAAGCCTAAGTTAATTGTATCCAATTTGCAAATGAATTCCAATTCAGGAGAGTGGGTTTGTGTGGGGGGGGGGGGGTAGGGGGGAGAGAGAAAACCTGGATTTGTGCTGGAAATGGCCCAACTTGATTATCATACACATTGTAAGGAGAGTGATCACTTTAGATAAGCTATTACCAGCAGGGGAGTGGGGTGGGGGGAGGTATTTTTTCATGCTTTGTGTGTATAAAAAGATCTTCTACACTTTCCACAGTATGCATCCGATGAAGTGAGCTGTAGCTCACAAAAGCTTATGCTCAATTAAATTGGTTAGTCTCTAAGGTGCCACAAGTACTCCTTTTCTTTTTGCAAATGTTACATGCTGCACCAGAGGTGTAACTAGCAGTCTCAAATATGTACCCATATTGGCTGAGCTTTGTTACTTACTGGTGTTCCAGTGTCCATGCCACCTCTGTGTTCTTTTGTTCTGATGTGCCCCTGAAATCACAGTGGAACACAGATGATGCACCTGAATTCATGTGGTGGCACTGGAAATGATTTACTTAATATATCTGCCACATTCGGCAGCAGTGAAGCAGTTAATGAAGGGGAGTATGTATGTCTTATATGTGTCCAAATTATTTTGCCTGTGTCTGCACTAGATGTGTAAGCTGGGGCAGGGACTGTGACTTTTATTTGTACAGAACCAAGCCCAATTACAAGGCTTAATAAATAAAGTTTAATACTGCATGTGTTGAAAATCAGTCTCTGCTAGGAATAACTGAATTAGAAATTCTTCTGACAAGAATTAAAAATAGAAGTTGGAAGGTCCATCAATACCAGTCTTCTCTCACCCCATATTGCAGAATTTTATTATATGAACTATGCCCATATAGTCTTAATAGATATTCCATTCTTAATAGTCCAGAATAAGGTGAAAAATCTCAAAAGGAAACTCAGTATGATCAGTGAGAGGAATTCCCACCTGACCCTGAATCAGATAATTATTGTAATTCAGTGCATCAAAGAAAGAATTGCCTGTTAAGAATCACATACCACTGATGTTTCAGGCCATTCAGTGACCGAATAATTGCCCATTAAAAAAAAAAAATCCTAGAATTGTGGAATAGTCTTCACAGGACAGAGAATTCAATATGTTAATTTTTTTGCATGTGGAGGAGAAAATAGCATCTGAACTTTTTAACCTAAATTTATGTTTTTGGGCTGTCCACATATTCTCTTACTATTGCTTAGTTCAAACAGATCCTCACCTAAACTTTTTAGATCTCCTTTAAGTACTGTATTATGATCCCAATAAACTTCTCTACAAACTCTATAGGCTTCTGCTCACCAACCTGTTGTCACAGCTATGATCTAACATAACTTTTAACAGTTGAGCCGCTCTCCTTAGAATCTTCTCCAGAATTTGAGCATTCCCACAAACGTTTTACAGAAGGATACTTAAAACTGGACACAGCACTTCACATGGTACTTCCCTCAAATGCTGTACAATGGTATAATGGCTTCTCTTGTTTTGTTTGTAATATTTCTGATGCAGCTCAGGAACTGACTAGTCTTCTTTGCTGCAACTGAATAACACCTTCCCATACAGCTGACTTGAATCCGCATCAGCATAGGCCGCTGGTGGATCGGGCTAAAGGAGGTCAGTCCCCACAAATTGCTCTCTGCCAGGCGCACAGAATCTTGATGCTCCTCATCTCTGCCTCTTACCTGTTTCCCCCTGGACACAGGATCAGTCACAAGGGGCAGAGCCTGGGACTCGGAGCAGGAGTCCATGCACCAGATCGCAGTGTCACCCAAATTTGGTCTGGCTGTCCCTTCATCATGCCAGCAGGGAAGGGGGTCTGCCCTTACACCACTGAGCTCTGGTTACTGCCTCCCCTTGGCAGAGGTATACCTGTCCTGCCCATGATCACCGCCCCATTGGTGGAAGTGTGCCCTGCCCTCTGCTGGTAGGGGACCCTGGTCATATTGGCTCAGCTCCCAAACAATCAGCCAATGCGGAGGTGCTAACTGGAGCTGGGTGGCATGGGGCAGAGTTGGACTCAGTGCTGATGGGAAAACAGAGCTTAGCTGAATGGTCTGAGGCAGCAGCAGCTTCACTAAAAGAACGTGCCCCTCAGCACCCCCGCTCAATCTGGGGTTGCGACCCCCACCCCCTTACTTTAAGCACTTTCCTGGTGCTCAGATTTTGCTGGGCCTGGGTGCTAACAGGAATGGGCCATGTGGCTGTGGCTATCCCCTGCTCAGACCCAACCCCAAGAATATTTGCAACAGTCATCTATGCCTGTCAGTATATTCCAGCTCTTTACATGGCATCATACAGGTTGCTTTATGATTCTTAGAACCAAAATGCCTCACTTTATATATGCATACATTAAAATCCACCAATCGTTACTGTTTAAAGCTCATGGAATATACTACCAGTTTTACCATTGGTTGTATGTAAAATCTCACATATGGGATGTCACCCCCAATTCCTAGTACCTATTTACTGGTTTTTATATGTAAAATATGCCCATCACATTGTGTCCAAGTGCAAATATAAAATGACTAAATTCATACACAATTTATTGACCAATATAAACAAAAGTAGAATAAATTTGCACCTCTACACTGTGAACTGTGTCCATCCCTCAAAATCAGATCCTTGAGATAAAAGCCTATGAAAATCAATCCTAAAATGGTCAAAAAACTGTTTCTGTTAGACCAGCAGAAATATACATATTAGAAACAAAGGCCATGACTCCAGGTTCAAGATGTTTAAAGCTAATGAGGTACCTGGCTCGCCTCAACATTCTAAATTACAAATAGCACAAGGTGTCATCTCAGTTAGGCAGATCCTAAACAGGAGTCATACACAGTTTTATAGATCATTGTCAATAACCTGAATTTCACTTGGAAGGAAATAGGAAGAAAAATCAGTCTGGAAAACTGGTGTTAAGTTCTCCTTGCAGTTGGTCAGCTGCTTTCTGCAGCTGTTGTAGCTTCTGAGTTGTTTCTTGAGGGTATCCCCTTAAGTTCATTGCAATAATTAATCTGGGAGAATGGGTAACAGCAGCAAGGTCTACACCACAGAAAATGGTTACAGTTTTAGTTTCCTAACCAGACTTGGATGAAAAAAAGCATTTTCGGCTGTAGATACCACTGAGAATTCAGGAGCAAAGTGGGATCCAAAAGTTTCCTCTGCCCAAACTGCAAACCACATTGACAAAATGCAGTCAATCCTCCTCAATTACGGAGGCAGGCACCACTCCATCTTGCCTTCTGCTAGATGCTGCCCCATCCTACCAGCATCAATAATTTGTCTGGACTGAACTGCAACCATCCCACCCTATCCACATTCAATCCTAGCCAGGCACTGGAAAATCGATATACTACTCCATCTACGCTCAATAAAAATCAGATATAGAGCTGTGTGTCACCTGAACACTGATGGCAACATAGCCCTTCCTACAATGGCCTCACATACTGTACACATTAACTTAAGCAGTGACAGAATAGTACTGGAACAGTGGATCCCATATGAGAGAACTTTTAGGCATTTTGAACAATTCTGCAACCCCACAATTTAGGATGTATTTGAGAAGAATAAAATCTTCCCATTTATCCTAGCCAGTATCTGCAGGTGTGTCAACAGAACTTCCTGGGCACTGGTATCAAAAACTGCTGACAAATCTTTAAAAGAAAAGAAAAAAATGAAAAATCAGCTTCGACATGTACTTTGTCTATTTCTAGGACATCATCAGCCAATGAGACCACTCTTCCTGACATAATCAGGTCCAAAGCCAGACTGAAAGAGATCAAGGGAACTTGACACCAGGGGACACCAAAGTTGCCCAGCTATAACCTTCTTAATAACCTTCCTGGAAAGAGAAGGTTAAAGACTGGGCACGATAGAGTATAATTCACTTGCAGTCATGGTCTTCTCTTTGTATTTGATCTATACTTGTAATGCAATGCACGGTATGCATTTTAAAATATATTTCATGTTTTTTGGCAAATCTGCATTTATCACTTCAATAGCAAATTGCACAAGGATTTTTTGTTTTAATATGGAGCATTACCGTTCATGTTGTCTGGATTCTCTGATTAAAGTCTCCCTTTCTATACACTGATGCAATACAGCTTTAAAACAGCTGGTAAGGCTTAAAGTGCCAGTGATCTGCAGATTAAGTTGTCCCAAAGTATGTGTTACATGATGGACCATACTGGTTCCATTCTTTTGTCTGGGCCCTGTAGTGGGTTACTGAGTGACTTCTGAATTGTCCCTTTCAATCAATTGTGTATTATTTGCCTTAAAGGATACAGAAAGCTGTGCTAGGATTTCCCTTAAAAAGAAAGCAGACCAGTTTGAAAGCAACTATGAAGCCAGGTTTATTTGCAATGTCCAGAGGAAGGAACTCCAGGCCTTATTGGAAATCCACATCTTCAAAGACTCATTGTCATTTTCTAATGGCCCATTTAGGCTGATTGCTTACTGTCTGGTGGGCATTTCCCAAGTATACACACAGATGTAATTGTTACGTAGTCAATATTTCTAACTTTAGATACAGAAATGATACATGCATACAAATTGGATAATCACATTCAGTAAATTATAACCTTTCCAATGATACCTTACATGAGCCATATTGCATAAAATATATCTGTTATGCCATATTCATATCATAACCATATTTTTATGAAGAATATGGGGTGTAATGTCACAATAGCCATCTTGATTTTTAAGAGCAGCATCATTTGTAAAATCAGAGTATGAGAACCCAGTATCAGGGCTTGAAAAGACGTCTGTAAAGACTGGTTCCATAGTTGTGGATGACATTTTACAAAGACATTGTCTGTGCCCCATGCAGCTTACTATCTAAATCAGATAGATACAATAAAGAACAATCTTGACTATTTGAACTTCACGTATCCAAAACCCACTTTGTAAGCTGCTTGTATTCCCACTCTACTCCTAACACAATACACAAAATTCAGGACCTAATTCCTGAAGTCTTATGTTGCTGCCAGCAGATCCAGACTCCTCCTTACCTAAAACATTTCTCTTACTATGCCCTATTGTCACACTCCAATGGCCCCCTCTCTCAAGTCCCCTGGGGAGGCAGATCAGTACTGTATGTTGCTAACGTTGTTGCAGGCATTGCAAAGTATTTCGGAAACGGTTAAAGGTGTGAGTGTGAGTGAAAGGTTCCTTTGCAGGTTACAAGAGGCCAGAGGGGGAAGGAGGAAGAGAGCAGAGAACGGGTTAACTCGATACCCCAGCTCGCTCAGTCAGGAGATAAGGCACTGACTCCAGTTCAAGGCCACAGCTCACAGCCGACGCTTGGCTTCCTGCTGAAAAAGACGGGGTCTAGAATCCACCGACCAGCTGTGAGAAAGGAAGATGCAGCTGAACAGACCTGTAGAGGCAGTGAAGGCCAGTGTCATAAATATAAAGGGAAGGGTAAACCTCTTTAAAATCCCTCCTGGCCAGAGGAAAACTCCTCTCACCTCTAAAGGGTTAAGAAGCTAAA
This sequence comes from Eretmochelys imbricata, assembly GCF_965152235.1. Taxonomy (NCBI): domain Eukaryota; kingdom Metazoa; phylum Chordata; order Testudines; family Cheloniidae; genus Eretmochelys; species Eretmochelys imbricata. Next base: position 17,024,749 of record NC_135580.1, on the reverse strand, counting down.
GGTAACCTCGCTGGCACCTGACCAAAATGACCAATGAGGAGACAAGATACTTTCAAAAGCTGGGAGGAGGGAGAGAAACAAAGGGTCGCTGTCTGTCTATATGCTGCTTTTGTTGGGGATAGACCAGGAATGGAGTCTTAGAACTTTTAGTAAGTAATCTAGCTAGGTATGTGTTAGATTATGATTTCTTTAAATGACTGAGAAAAGAATTGTGCTGAATAGAATAACTATTTCTGTCTGTGTATCTTTTTTGTAACTTAAGGTTTTGCCTAGAGGGATTCTCTATGTTTTGAATCTAATTACCCTGTAAGGTATCTACCATCCTAATTTTACAGAGGGGATTTCTTTACTTCTATTTACTCCTATTTCTATTAAAAGTCTTCTTGTAAGAAAACTGAATGCTTTTCAATTGTTCTTAAGATCCAAGGGTCTGGGTCTGTAGTCACCTAGGCAAATTGGTGAGGCTTTTTACCAAACCTTGTCCAGGAAGTGGGGTGCAAGGTTTTGGGAAGTATTTGGGGGGAAAGATGTTTCCAAACAGCTCTTCCCCAGTAACCAGTATTTCTTTGGTGGTGGCAGCGGCCAATCCAAGGACAAAGGGTGGAATATTTTGTACCTTGGGGAAGTTTTGACTTAAGCTGGTAAAGATAAGCTTAGGAGGTTTTCATGCAGGTCCCCACATCTGTACCCTAGCGTTCAGAGTGGGGAAGGAACCTTGACAGCCAGCATGGAGGAAAACAAAGAGGACAACAAAGTCTAGCCGGTGTGTTTTGGGAAAGTTGAGGATACCACAGAAAGCCGGTTTGGACTGGTACAAAGAGCACCAGGAGCAGAGGTCACTGAACAAAAAACCCCCAGTGGATCCCAAGACTTAAAAACCCTCCTGAGAGCTGGAGCAATTCAGAGATTGGCAGCGGACGACCTGTGCACACAGGACAGAACTCCTGTCCACCCCTCCCCCTCTTCTTCTTATGTTACACCCAGGCCAGGCCAGCCTTGGGTGGTGCGTGTGTCAGTATGAAAGTGCGTTAGGGCTTGGGGCACTAACGCTTTCTTCCTTCCTCTGAGTGACGCGGGGAGCACCCATCACTCTCCACAGTTATTTTATTAACCAACCTTTAAAACTTAGACACTTGGTGTGTTCCATCATCTTCTCCCTTAACGATTCTGTGGCCTCAGCCTGATCACCTGACACCTCAGGCAGACTGGTAACAGAAATCTGTCATGCTATTCAAACTCCAGCAAGGCAAGAGCATGATCCCACTCTCCTAAAGACAATAGGTCATTGGAACAAGTGAGATACTCACATTATGAACTGACCCGTCTGACTCTTTTTACTTGTTGGGAGATAATAACTAAGTTATACATCTGGAATCCACATGGACACAGATCACCTTGAAAGGTTCTGCTACCTGCAATCACTCAGTTTTGACTAAGCCCTATCATACTAAAGTCTGGACACACCCCAACTCCATGAAGGTTCATACTATCTCTTTCAGCTGCACTGGCACAGGAGGTCACCTGGCAGCACTAGACTTTGTGACATCTGTAAAACAACGTCTCTCCGTGGTCAGGTTCCACCATGGGAAATAATTGTTTTATATGCCACATATCCACCACCATAGAAGGCAATTATAGGAAAGGCCAATAGGTTCCTCCTCGATTCTTGGTATGCATTTCTATTCCTATTTGGTTCATCCCTGGAAGTTCCAAAGTCCCTTCATTCTTCTCTGGGATGTCTCTACCACCTATCCAACTCCCCTTCAGTTCAAGGTTGTGGCCACAACAGTTCCTCTGTTTTGTTGGCCTTCAGGTAATCCTCTGTTTGTTGCATAGCCAAGTTCACCTAAGTCTGCATTCTTCCAGGCAGACTTTCCAAGTGCTGCTCCAATACCATGAATTTCCCAATTATACAGGTTTCAGAAATTGTGTAAGATGGCTTTTAATGAAAGGTCAGTATGTAGATTGAATTAAGAAACTTTGCTGTTCTACTTATTTAAATTCCTAATATGATCATGACTTAGTTAACAAGTCTGCTGTTTTAGCAGCAGAGACATGCTACCTCACACGCACAACAGAGAGGTATGGCACCGGACATAGTTTGCTGTTCCAGGGAGTGAGAGCATTTTCTTCCTAAAGCATTTTGTGTGTGTATGAATATGTCTGTAACCTGAGTAGCCAAAGCTTTCTTGCAGTATTAGCAGAAGGCTTCTCATAAGACAGATTTAAGTATTACATCACATGCCATTTGTCATTATTCTGCATGTCAAGTCATGTTTCCACATCAGTGTCCTGGCATTCCACCACTTCTGTGCCAAGTAAAGTGTTGTTATCCTTGGTCATTCAGGAGATGGGCAAAACCTCTTCCATAGGTAAGTTAAACCAACAGCCTCAATTTGCACCTGCTGTTTTGTCACTTCAACAGCTAAGCACATTATATAATTATTAAAAGGCTACTGTCAACTTAAAAATCACACTTCTGTCTGACTATACCTTACCCACTATTTTTAGAAGAAACACGTAATTTTACTCTATCTAAAATAGATTAAAACTTTATTTCCCTATATTTTCAGTTTGTGTATAAGTCCCCACTACAGTCTATGATGAGATAACTGGCTCTGTGGATATGGGGAAAGCAGTGGATGTGATATATCTTGACTTTAGCAAAGCTTTTGATACTGTCTCCCACAGTATTCTTGCCAGCAGGTTAAAAAAGTATGGATTGGATGAATGAACTCTAAGGTGGATAGAAAGCTGGCTAGATTGTTGGGCTCAACGGGTAGTGATCAACGGCTTGATGTCTAATTCGCAGCCGGTATCAAGCGGTGCCCCAGGGGTCGGTCCTGGGGCCGGTTTTGTTCAACATTTTTATTAATGATCTGGATGATGGGATTAATTGCATCCTCAGCAAGTTTGTAGATGACACTAAGAAGGGGGGAGAGGTAGACACGATGGAGGGTAGGAATAGGGTCCAGAGTGACCTAGACAAATTGGAGGATTGGGCCAAAAGAAATCTGATGAGGTTCAACAAGGACAAGTGCAGAGTCCTGCACTTAGGAAGGAAGAATCCCATGCACCGCTACAGGCTGGGGACTGGCTGGCTAAGCAGCAGTTCTGCAGAAAAGGACCTGGGGATGACAGTGAACGAGAAGCAGCATATGAGTGTGCCCTTGTTGCCAAGAAGGCCAACGGCATATTGGGCTGTATTAGTAGGAGCAGTGCCAGCAGATCGAGGGAAGTGATTATTCCCCTCTATTCGACATTGGTGAGGCCACACCTGGAGTACTGCATTCAGTTTTGGTCCCCCTACTACACAAGGGATGTGGACAGATTGGAGAGAGTCCAGCAGAGGGCAACAAAAATGATCAGGGGCTGGGGCACATGACTTATGAGGAGAGCCTGAGGGAACTGGGGTTATTTAGTCTGCAGAAGAGTGAGGGGGGATTTGATAGCAGCCTTCAACTACCTGAAGGGTAGGGTTCCAAAGAGGATGGAGCTAGGCTGTTCTCAATGGTGGCAGATGATGGAACAAGAAGCAATGGTCTCAACTTGCAGTGGGGGAGGTGCAGGCTGGATATTAGGAAACATTATTTCACTAGGAGGGTGATGAAGCACTGGAATGGGTTACCTAGGGAGGTGGTAGAATCTCCATCCTTAGAGATTTTTAAGGCCTGGCTTGACAAAGCCTTGGTTGGGATGATTTAGTTGGGGATTGGTCCTGCTTTGAGCAGGGGATTGGACTAGATGACCTCCTGAGGTCTCTTCCAACCCTAATATTCTATGATTTTATGATACAATCAGTCAGATTAACTTGTAGCTTGTGTGGATCCGTTGTCCAGCAACGAGGGAAAGAAAAACATTTAAAAAAAAAAAGGAAATTGTGATTATAAAATCACAGAAGTGGGCAGGGTGATTCAGGGGCAAGTATAATATCTGAAACTATTTAAAACTTTTTTTTTTCTGTCTGGTTTTCAGTTGAGAGTATAATTTTCGTTTGCGCAGGAATACAAACTGAGACAGGCTGAGCGCTTCCAGATTAGCAGGAATAACCGCGTACAAGGTTTGGTGTGGGTTGCATATTCTGGCACAGAACTAAACATGCTTTCCTAATATATATGGCCTATTAGTAAAAGCACGTGGTGAAACAATCTCAGATAAAAAGGTATTTGATTTTTATGTAAGATGTATATCTGCACCTATTGCTTAAACTATGGGCAAAGGTCTGACTAACCTAAACAGGTACAATGCCTTCATGATCTATGGACATATCAAAAGGCAACTACAAATAGAGGCACGGTGCATCAGCTATCTTTGTTTTGCTCTAATCTCTCATCTAGGAATGCGTAGTCAATTGTCCATCCTAAATGTATGTGCGTATATTAAAAAGGATGGGTTATTACTAATCTAGCTTTGCGGCAGACTTTCAAGAGAGAGAATAACATCTATGGCAATTTACGGATACTTTTTGGTTTGTTTAATCTATTTCCTGGCATAAAATAGTGTACCTGGCAGAATGTACCTGGAGTGCTGCCACACACATTTGGTGCACCGTGACGTGCTTTGTACTGTACATGAATAGAACACATGAACACAGTAGGCAGAGATGAAGAAAAACACCTGAGTAAATATAGATTTAGGAGCTTAACTTTGGACCTTCCGTTTAAAAATTTTGACCAAGGATTTTTAGCCTTTTGTATACAAATTCAGGACCTTTTAAAAACAGGATGCCTCTAGCCAATGTGCAAAAATGGATGCACAATTAGGCACCTACATTTGCGGGCTCATTTCAGGCAATTGTTCTAAATTGTGATAGCTGCATACATCAGTTTGTGTATGCTGACACAGAGTCGGAGTTGAAGGCCAGAAGAGACCATCCCATCAGATTCTAGGCTGACCTCCTGTTTATCACGCAGTTATCCCTTGAATTGAACCCAATAATCTGGATTTTAGACTAAAGCATTACAGTTCTCAACAGACTAAACTAGTGTCAGAGTAGCAGCCGTGTTAGTCTGTATCTGCAAAAAGAAAAGGAGTACTTGTGGCACCTTAGAGACTAACCAATTTATTTGAGCATAAGCTTTTGTGAGCTACAGCTCACTTCATCGGATGCACTCAGTGGAAAATACAGTGGGGAGATTTATATACATAGAGAACATGAAACAATGGGTGTTACCATACACACTGTAACGAGAGTGATCAGGTAAGGTGAGCTATTACCAGCAGCAGAGCGGGGGCCGGGAGAACCTTTTGTAGTGATAATCAAGGTGGGCCATTTCCAGCAGTTGACAAGAACGTCTGAGGAACAGCGAGGGGTGGGGTGGGGGGGAAGGGGACTAAACATGGGGAAATAGTTTTACTTTGTGTAATGACACATCCACTCCCAGTCTTTATTCAAGCCTAAGTTAATTGTATCCAGTTTGCAAATTAATTCCAATTCAGCAGTCTCTCATTGGAGTCTGTTTTTGAAGTTTTTTGGTTGAAGAATTGCAACTTTTAGGTCTGTAATCGAGTGACCAAAGAGACTGAAGTGTTCTCCGACTGGCTTTTGAATGTTATAATTCTTGACGTCTGATTTGTGTCCATTTATTCTTTTACGTAGAGACTGTCCAGTTTGACCAATGTACATGGCAGAGGGGCATTGCTGGCACACGATGGCATATATCACATTGGTAGATGTGCAGGTCAACAAGCCTCTGATAGTGTGGCTAATATGATTAGGCCCTATGATGGTGTCCCCTGAATACGTTTGTGGCACAGGTGGAGAATAGGAAGGGTGACGTGCACCAATGTCCCAAACTGGTGGTGACCCTGGGGATCATAGCACACAAGGGTGAGAAAAGAACCCCAAGGATCTAGCCACACTTGAATGGTTAGTTGAGTTAATTAACGTGTTAACTAACACTACTGTGAGCGCTAGTGTAGACACCGCACTAGCACCTACCATCCCGTCCAGGGGCGCTAGGTAAGATGCAGGGTACATTCCCCTCCCCTCAGGCGGGACAATGAGGGAGCAGGAGCGCGCTACTGAAGGGAGACGCGAGGGAGGCCGCCCAGCGGGGTGCTGGCCCCCGCCGCGCGGGGCAGGGGAAGCGCAGGGCACGTAGCTCGAGCCCCGCTCTCCGCCAGGACCCCGCCAAAACTGCCTCCCCCACCCTAGCCGGCGGAGACAGGCGCTCTCCGCCCCGTCCCGCGAGCCGGCCCCTAACCCAGCCCCCACAGCACCCGTAACCCCTCCCACCAGTCGCGAGCCCCAACTTAACTACCAGCCCGCTCCGCCCCCCTTACATAACGGCTCCCGCCGCCTCTCGCGGGACTCCCGCCTCCACGTCACCGGCAGACCAGACGGCGACAACATGGCGGAGCGGAGGAGACATAGGAAGCGGATCCAGGTATGCAGCTTCCCGCGGGGACTCGTGGCGACCTCCTGCCCTGTCTCTGCTCCCGCTCGAGCACCCTGCGGCCGGCCCTGCTCCCCGCCCCCGACGCCTGGAGGCCCCCGGCCTCCTGCCCACCCTCGGGCCCCCCACCAGCCTCTCGCCTCAGCCCCTGACTCCCTCCCGTAAGGCCCTGCCCGAGTGCCCCTCTCCTCCCTGGAGCACTCCCGCCTGAAGCCTGCGCGCCCCACCGCATACCCCGCTCCCCACCCGCGTGCAAAGCCCAGCCCTGCGCACAGCCCACCTGTCCCACTGGCACCCTGCCTCATGTGACCACACACGGACCACGGCTGCATGCTACCCTTGTTGTGGTACCGTAGCAATACATCACCTCCGTGCTGGCCTGCGTGCCCCCACCCAGCTCCCGTGCATGCTCACATAGCCTCCCCCACCGACACACCTGTGCAGAGGTGCACCCCCAGTGCGCTACACCTGTCGCAAAACCGCAGCTGTGCGCTGGCCATTGAATTAATGGGGATAACCATTTTCTTCCTTTTGGAGGAGGTGACGGAAGGGGTTTCCCCATTTAAAAGACCGTCTGAATTTCTCATACCTTCTTGCAGCTTAAAGACCTATTCAGTTGTAAGCAAAAATATGTGGAAGGGATTTTCTTCATAATATGGCTTAAAACTTTTCATTCTTTTTCTTAAAGAGGCAAGGTGGGTGAGGTAATATCGTTTATTGTACCAGCTTTTGTTGGTGAAAGAGAGGAGCTTTTTTGAAATTTAGACAGATAAATGATTACTTTTGTGAATGGTGGGTGTCTTTTCAGGTACAGTAAATCATCCCTCCTACATCCCCCCCCACCCCTCAAAAAATCCTGTGGTCTTTAGATATTAAAAAGTTTATTCAGACAAATACTAACGAAGTGGGGAGGAGCTGTTTTCAGTAAATATTCAAGGGGGGGAATAAAGCATTTATTACAGCTGGAGCAATAAAGGCATCTGTAGTTCAGGTTGCCAAAACATATTGGGTAGGATCCACAATGCTACTTAGGTTCTTAAATCCCAGTTTTCGTGTCACTGAGATCCATAAAACACCCACTAGATGCTGTAGGTGTCTAAACTCATTTGGCACCTAAGTTTTCATGGTAAAAGTTCTCCTTTGTGCCTATGTTTATGTCTCTGAGAGTGTACATATCTGCCTTCCTCAAGGGGTTGAGACACCATCTCCTGCCTAAACCCCAGAGCAATTCACAAGATCTGGAAAGATAGGCATTTGGCTGCCTATCTCACATACGTGGCCTAAACTGGTAGGTGGCCTCTGAATCTGCTTACCAGATTGGGTCCCATTCAGTATCTGGCCGGAGGAGGAGGTGGTTCCCATCTTATAACTTTAGCCCCCTGGTTAGAGCATTCACCTGGGATGTGGGAGATTCCGGTTCAATTCCCCCTTCTCTAGCAGAGGGAGGATTTGGATGTGGTATCCCACATCTCTCAGGAGAGTGCCCTAATCACTGATGTTAGGTTCCCTCAATGTCTCCTGCTGAAGCTGGTCCACTGTGGATAAATAATAAGTGAGTGGAGCAGAGAGACTGAAGCCGGGGTCTCTGATTTCCCAGGTGGATGCCTTACCCACTGTACTACAGTCATTCTCTCCCCCTGTTTCTGGCCCAATGATGATTTAATGATTTATCCACAGTGGAACAGTCATTGAGCACGAGAGAGTTTGAGAATTTACAAGTTATTTTGTTAAGTTAGTTTAAGTTAAAAACAAACCTTTAAGAAATTAAGGAGCTATCAGTCTTTTCTTTGTCCAAATGATTTTAACAATGGAATAATGCAGGCATTTCAGACTTCCCATACAGTTAAAATTAATTGAAATCTTGTGCAGGAGCACAGGGGGAACCCTGGAAGCACAGAGAGTCTCACCCTCCTTCACATATCACCAGTTTCGCTAATACAACCCTCTCTCTCACTTAATAAGTCAATTGCAAATTAAGGGACATATTCTCCAGTATGCTTAATTCTGCTCTAATGATGCTAAGCAGTTGTAAAACCATCTTAACTAGCTCACGTGCTCTGGCTGTTCTGGTGTACTGGTGAATTTGCCCCTAAATTTCAAATTTAAAAAAAAGATTTGAGGTTGTTACTACAGATCTTCAAATAATTAGAAATGCTGTATGGTAATCTTCTTAGGTTTCTTGTTTAGTATTCATGTATGAAAAAACCCTAGAGAAATTATGAGAGAACAAACTGCATTAACATGGAATTAAGTTTGAGCATATATATCAAATAATCAGTAACTTCTCAATTGAAAACATTATAGAGAAGTTGTAATTATCCTAAAACCAAGCATTACAAACACAGAAAATGATGCCATGCAGGGAGGGGAATATGTAAAAAAAAAATCTGTCTTTAGAAATAAATTTAATCTGGGATCACAAATACTACATTACTTCAGGGCAGAGATAAGGTTGTTTAAATTTCTTCACCATGTTGTTTTTTTTTAACCTGAATATGTTTGGAGTTCTTTTAAATGTAACCTTAACTCTGAATTTCCTGGGTTTGTAATGTATCTTTTGGGAATAATTACACCATCCCTGTAATGTTTTATATTGTTACATTACTGATATATATTCCCTGGCAAAATATACTAAAATGAAGTTAAGGTTGAGTGTGTGTGTGTGTGTGTGTGAACTCATGGAGGCAGTGTTCATGTAATGAATTGTAGAGTCGTACAGTTTGTGTATTTATTCACTTTGATCATCTCACGTGCCCTGTCCCCACTAATCTATCACACTGGGACTTATTCTAGCATGCCATGCCCATGATCAGTGTCAAACGGCTGCCATTAAAAAAAGAAAAAACGGTCAGAGAAATGTTTCTTCTTTCTTCCTCCCAATTTGGAATTTTCTGGGGGAAGAAAATCATACCTGGTTTGGCCCAAGAAGAGCAGGATTCATTCTTGTGCTTGTGACCTGTTCTTTTTTTAAAAACTTTAAAAGAAATTACTATTAAAAAAAGAAGAAACTGGAAAAAGCATATTTAGAACAAGAAAATAATTAGGTGCTTACAAGTTAGAATTGCATCCATTGCAATAACAATTTAAATATGACATTTAATGTCTGGTGTAATAACAACCTAAGGCTCCAATCCTGCAAAACTCATACGTGTATTTAAAGCATTTAAGAAGTACTCCTGAATTTAACAGGACTACTCACATGCTTAAAGTTAAGTATGTGTATAAGAGTTGGCAGGACCGAGGCCTAAATTTGTAACACAAATATATAGATAAACATATGTTGCCTTCTTAGCAGTTTCTCCATCATATATCAAACAGAATCTAGGAGATGAGTCCACAAAGAGAGTACTCTTTAATTCGCAGAGTTCTTAATTGGCCAAAATGAGTCAGTTGTTTTTCTTAGCTTCTCGGACTGATTTGGCATAGTTCAAAAAGGAACACCAGTTTTCAAAGTAATACTGCAAGCTGCCTCTATTAAGGTAGTCAATTTTTCCATTATAAATGTATATCCGATTTTCTGGAACCAAGGGTGAATCCATGAAGCAATGTAGTCTCCTAACTTCTATTGTAATCGGTGGAAGTTAGGAGCCTTAATATAAGTTAGGAGTCTACGTTGCTTTTTGGACTCCACCCTAACTGTTGATTATAGGCTGGTGTTTAAACTTCCAATCATTTGCCATCACTAAAAGTTTGCAGATGACACACACATTGGGGGAATGGTAAATATTGAGGACAGGTCACTAAAACACAGCAACCTGGATTGCTTGTTAAACTGGGCACAAACAATATGCATTTTAGTATGGCTAATGTAAATGTATTCATCTAGGAACAAAGAATGCAGGCCATACTCACAAGATAGGGGAACTCTATCCTGGAAAGCAGTGACTGAAAAAGATTTGGTGTTGTGGTAGATTATCAGCTGAATATGATTTCCTAGTGTGATGCTGTGGCCAAAAGGACTAATACAATCCTTAGATGCATAAACAGGGGAATCTCGAGTAAAAGTAAAGAGGTTATTTAACCGTTGTATCTGGTACTGGTGCAACTGCTCCTGGAATACTGTGTCCAATTCTGGTGTCCACAATTCTAAAAGGATGTTGAAAAATTGAAGAAGGTTCAGAGAAGAACCATGAGAATGATTAAAGGATTAGCAAACCTGCCTCATATTGGTAGACTCCAGGAGCTCAATTTATTTAACTTAACAAAAAGAGATGGTAAAGGGGTGATTTGATTTCAGTCCACAAGTATCTACATGGGGAATACATATTTTTATAGTGGGCTTGTCCATCTAGCAGAGAGGTATAACACAATCCAATGGCTGGAAGTTGAAACTAGACAAATTCACACTGGAAATAAAGTGTAAATTTTTAACAATGAGAATTATTAACCACTGGTACAATTGATCAATATTCATGGTGGATTCTCCATCACTAGTAATTTTTAAATCAAGATTGGATGTTTTTCTAAACGATACGCTCTAGGAATTATTTTGGGGAAATTGTGTGTCCTGTGCTATACAGGAGGTCAGACTAGATTACTACAGTTGTCTTTCTGGCCTTGGAATCTATGAATCTAGACATAAAACAATGAAGGAGGTTAGCCTCTTGACTTAGGCAAAATAAGAAAAAAACCAAGTTTCTCATATCCCACCAGGATTTATTTCCTTTCCATAGTTATGTAGTCTCTCATTTTCCCCATATCTAAGTTGTGGTGTTTCTCTCCGTCTAGAAATCCCATCTTCATCTCTTCCTTTTTACTCTGTTTCCACTCAGTGGTGTTTCCCTGCCACACAGCTCTCTTCTATGTAGTGTCCTGGCAGCAAGGTGAAATTTACTAAAATTTTGGTCTTTGAAGGATCAATAAAAAGGATTTTGGAGGTAAAGATTCTAGTAAATCTTACTTGGGTGGCAGTTTAACTGAGGTAATAGGAAGAGCACTATATTAAACAAAATGTTGAAAAGAGAAAATCCTGAGGGAGTCAGATTGCTAAAAATGGTGTGATACTTAGTGATATTGAGGTTTCTGAAGACCCAGGACTTTAATTTCTCGAGAAAGCTGTGTGTGTATGTGTGTGTGTGTGTGTATGTGTGTATATATATATATATATATATATATAATAGGATGTATTTAAAAAAATAAAACTTTTCCTTTACAGTCTGCAGATTAACATCTGTTTAAGAAAGTCTAAATACATATGTTCAAAAAAGGTATGGGGGGGGGGGGAGTTATTGTGTTTTTCTGTTACCCAAGAAACCTGATCCAAGGTGTTCTTTCATCTCATTAACAAAACAAACATGTTTTATAACCTACAATGAAAGTATTCACTTAAACACAAAGTTGTCTTAGTCCAGTTCATTTGGACAGGTGTTCAGTTGAACATCACAGCTGGAACTGCACTGGCCAAATTCTAAAGTGGATAATTATATGGTGCCTACCTAAAATTGTGCTTATACTTGTATTTGGATAAATAATTAGTACTTATTAAATGCCTCTCATCTTAGTGTCACTGTATTTCACAAATATTAGTAAATATGACCACTATTACATAGATGGAGAAACTGAGGCAAAGATTGTGATTGGTCAATGCCTCAGTCCAAGTTGGTGGCAGACTTGGGAATAGAAATCCAGATTTCTTGATTTTTCAGTCAGTTTCTCTAACTGCTATACACAGGCTTTTGGGATTCAACTAGATGAAAGATGTGCTGGTCATTATTTTTATGAAGCCGTTAACTTCATAATCCTACAGTTGGTTCTTCCACATTTGGGTTAGAATCTGTGGGTAGGACATTGTACAACAGCTTGCACCACTGTTTCTGTGGTTTACCCTTTCAGTGGATGAATAAAAGACTGGTCTTCAGAAGTGACAATAGAACACTTTTCACTAAAACTAAACCAACTTTCCCATTTGTTAGGGCTCTTTTCGGTTAGTTTCAGGGTGATTTTTTAAAAAAGGTCAGATGCTGGCTGGAGAGACAGGGAGGGAGAATGGCAAAAGGTAGAGAGGAGTGTACGCACAAGAGATGTCAGATAGTGGAGGAGGAAGAAAAGAAGAACAAGAAAAACAGGAGAAGTAGCAAAACAGGATATGAAGACAAAGATAATTTATTCCATGATAACAGCACTTACTGTCAGTCAGACAAGTAGTATGCTCTTCAAAAACACCAAGTCAGGTGTGGGGAAGGGGCCAAATCACCTGGCATAAGGCTAGGAGAAAAAATTAGGCATGACCTTTGCTTTTAAAATGTTGTCCCCTCCTCCTATTTTGTCATTAATTATTAATTTTGAAATATGATACTTTTAGTTGTTGCACTACAAAATTAAAGCTATGACTGAATATAATAAAGGAAAAAATAGATGATTCTTTTTTAGTGAGAGATATTTATATGCGACACAATGTCAATGAGCAATAGTAGAGAGAGAAGATGGGTGAGGTAATATCTTCAGTTGGACCAATAACAGATATTACCTCACCCACCTTGTCTCTCTATTTACCTGGGACCAATACGGCTACAAGAACACTGCAATGAGCAATATTGTTCATCCTTTTTTCTTAAAGGATGCATTTCTTATGGTTAAAATGTAGTACCCCGGTAGTCTGGAGATCTTGCTTCTAGGCCTGGTTCTGCAACAGGCTTCCTTTGAGGGACCTCGGGTAACTCACATATCAGTCACTTAGTCTAGAGCAGGGGTCGTCAATCTATTGCACACATGCCAAAGATGGCATGTGAGCCGGTTTTTAATGGTACGCTGCTATCTGCCGGGGACAGCAGCGTGCAATTAAAAATCCTGCCCGGCCTGGCCTACTCTTCTCCGCCCACCGCTCTCTCCTTGCAGGGCAGGCAAGCTTGCCTCTCCCTGTGGCCGATCAGCTGACAGCCCTTGTTATGGAAGGGAAGAGGGAAAAGCAGAGCCGCAGCAAGCTCTCTGCTCCGGTGATGTTGGGGAAGGGGGTGGAATCGGCATATCGCCTCCAGCCTGCTGCCGTGAGCCGCTCAGGGCAGGGGGCTGGGAGAACCCCCATGACACACGACACACCCCCACACACACCCAGCCCTCTGCCCTCAGCCCTGCAACCCCCACACACCCCAGCCTCATGCCCTGACCCCTGCACCCCCCCCACACCCCGTACCCTGACTCTTGCACATCCACACCCACATTCCCACCTGCACCCCTTGCACCAAATGGAAGCTGCCCAGGTAAGCGCTCCACACCCAAACCTCCTGCCCCAACCCTGAGCCCCCTCCCTCATTCTAGCTCCTGGCCAGACCCTGCACCCCAACCCCCAGCCTGCTCCTTCACCCCCAGCCCTGTTCTCAGTGCACTCCCACCTTCATCTCAGAGAGAGGAAGAGAATGGGCCAGAACCAGGGAGAAAGTAGGTACCTACTCTGTGTGGACAGGGCTGGGACCCCAGACTAGCAGCGGGCTGAGGGGGGCCGGCAGCCAGGACCCTGGCTGGAAGGAGCCAGCGGACGGAACCCCAGACCGGCAGCGGGCTGAGCCACTCAGCCCACTGCTGGTCTGGGGTCCTGGCCACCAGCCCCGCTCAGCCCACTGCTAGTCTGGGGTTCTGGCTGCTGCGCTTGCCAGTCGGAGTCCTGGCTGCAGGCCCCGCTCAGCCCGCTGCCGGCCTAGGTGAACGGAACCCCGGGCTGGCAGCGGGCTGAGTGGACCGGCGGTATAAAATCAACATTTTAATTTAATTTTAAATGAAGCTTCTTAAACATTTTGAAAACCTTGTTTACATACAACAATAGTTTAGTTATATTATATATAGACTTATAGAGAGAGACCTTCTAAAAAATGATAAAATATGGTATTGGTATGTGAAACCTTAAATTAAAGTGAATAAATGAAGACTTGGCACACCACTTCTAAAAGGTTGTCGACCCCTGGTCTAGAGTTAGTCTTAGTCTTAGCTTATCACTTAGGGCTAGATTTTCAGGGATATTTAGGTGCTTAAAGGTGGAGAGAGGCAGTTTTGTAAATCCCACTAAATACCTGAAGATGTAAGATGGACACCTAAATAATTCTGAAAATCTGACCCCTAGCCTTTGTACCTGAGTTTCCAATACTGACCTGCCTGATAGTTCAGTTCTAAACTCTAATTAGATGCCTGTAAAGTGCTTTGAGATCCTTGGATGAGAGGTGTTTTAAAATAGCAAGGGTTTTTTGTATTTTTTTTCAGTGATATTTTTACCTTGACACATTTCTTAAATAAATGCTAAAGATGCTACACAAACCAACAAAGACAAACAGAAAATAAATGTTCTCTCTCTAGGATACAGTGTAAGCTTTAATTTTTAATTTTGTTATTGTCTCCCATCTTTTATATGATTTAGTCAAGATAATTGAGTTTCACAAGCTTAGACATGTTGTGTGATTGAATTTTGTATAAAAATGTGTCCTGAATGAGTACATAATTTTTTGAAAGTGAAATTAGCTAGTTAATTTTTATTTATTTATATTTAACTCATAAGTGAAGTCTGTCCCAGGTTCTAGCACCATTGTCATCCATTAAAAACACTCTGATCAAATACAATCCTTTTCAGACTAAACAGGAACACATTCTTTTCTCCACTAATGTCTCCCACCAGAAAGCAAAACATCTGGACAGGCAAGTGAGTGAAAACTGCGGTTTACCATAAACTCGGTAACTCACAACTGTAACTTGAGCCTGTACATCAGAGGTGGACAAACATCTGGCCCGAGGGACCCTCCTGCCCGGCCCCTGAGCTCCTGGCCCGGGAGGCTAGCCCCTGGCCCCTCCCCTGCTGTTCCCCCTTCCCCACAGCCTCAGCTCACTCTGCCGCCGGCAGCACAGCTGCAGAGCCATGGCCTGACCCTGTACTCTGCTGCACGGTGGCGTGGCTAGCTCCAGCTGGGCGGCATGGCTGCCTGTCCTGGTGTTCTGGGTGGTGCAGCTATAGCGCCGCCAGCCACCAGTGCTCCAGGCAGCATGGTAAGGGGGAGGGAACAAGGGGTGGGGGGAGTTGAATAGAGGGCAGGGGAGTTCGGGGTGATGGTCAGGGGGCAGGGGTGTGGATGGGGTTGGGGCAGTCACAGGGCAGGGAACAGGGGTCATTGAATGGGTGCAGGGATCCCCGGGGGGCAGTCAGGAATGAGAGGAGGGGTTGGATGTGGCAGCGAGGGGCAGTCAGGTCTGGGGCTGGTCAGGGGACGGAGTTGGGGGGAGGGGAGTGGATGAGGCAGGACTTCTGGGTGGGGGGGCTCATCAGGGGGTGAGAACCAGCCCTTCGGACAATTTTGGAAACCCGATGTGGTTTCCAAAAAGTTTGCCCGCCCCTGCTGTACATGCTTATTTACTTTTATAAAATATCCACTACCGTAACTCCTATTAGGAGACCCATCTTGCAATGATTAATAGCTTATCTAAATAAATTTCTTTCAAATTCTTTCAAAATAGTACAGATCCTTAGCCCAAACTAAGTCCTATTTGTGCCACTATACTGAAGGATGCTGTGAAGGTGTAGTTGGGGAATACCCTGGTGACCCAGAACTGGTATAATAGAATGCTTGGGGGACTTTTGGGGGATAGCATGATGCTGTACTCTGGTGATCCTATGTCAACAGAACAACCCCTGAGGACTGTGGCTGCTTTAATTTATGCCCCCCAATGTGGGAGGAGGTGTTGGAAAGATAGTATAATGACACCTCTGCCTCCTCCCTAGTATACACTGAATAGAGCTCTGGTGTGCCTTAGGATCCATCCCAATGTTTTGAGTGTAAAAACAGCATTTAACTAAAATAATTTTAACACAGTTGCAGTACTGTAATAAGAGGGGAGATGTTAGAACAAGGGACTGAGAGTCAGGCTCTATATCTGACTTCCCAGCTCCATCACTTGCTGTGTAACCTTGGACCAGTCACACAGGGCCTGTTTTTTCAGACTTACTGAACATCCACAAATCCCACTACAGTTAGTGGGACCTTTGAATGTCAAGCAGCTCTGAAAATGAAGCTTGTAAATTCTCTCATTTCCTCATTTGAAAATTGAGTAAAATATTTACTCCACTTCATAGATGTTTTGAAATCCTGAAAAGGTGCTATAGAAGTACAAAGTATTATTACTAAATATTCATATGGATAAATTCAAAGATTATTTAGAAGTGTGATCACTTCTTTAGTGTTAGAAGGGCACCAAGATTCTTAATATTTTGTCTTCACATTAAATATCTTGTTAATGACAGTCCTCATTAGTTCTATTATGTTTTTCCAGAAACTTTGTTTATATTGTGACAGGGAAACATCCTATTTTAGGTCATGTCAATCATCTCACAAATGAGAAGAGCCCCAGTGAACAAGTCACACCTACGTGGGAACAAAAGAGAGAGAAGCTTAAGACCAGTTTAGCATGCACAGGTTTTAAAAACTTCAGAAGTTTTCAATTTGTCAAATATCTATAGCTCCGTTCTGTTTGGGTCCATGCAGAGCCATCATTAGCATCAATGGAAATTACAAATGCATGTTGAGGGGAGATTAGAGTACATAGGGTTAACGGTTTCATCTGGATCTTTACCAGGCCTCCATTTGCAGGAATAGTTTTGAACCTGCAGTCATTTGAGGAAATAATTTAGGCTATTTGTGCTTGCAAATTACATAAGTAATCTGTTATTTAGGCATTTAGATGACATAAAATGTGCCTACAAGAAAAGGAATGTGCATAAATGGAAATTAGGGCTGAAATTCTGGCCCTGCTCAAGTTAATGGGAGTTGAAATATTTGTTGTTTTGATATTCTTAGGTCTGAAATAGAGGTCTGTCAAATTGCATCTTTAAAAAGAGCAATATATTTAAGTTTCTGACACGTTCTGTGTTTTGGTGGGTTTTTTTTGTTTTGTTTTTTAAATATATGCCCGTGTACACTTGGTGTCTGTCACTTCAGCTTTTTTCATTCAGAGGTCTGTTTTAACATTGCAGTACAAATCTGGAACTACAAGCAATGGGATGAAACTGAGAGGGAAACATGTAGGCTAATTATCAGGAAAAACTTTCGAAGAGTAAGAGCTATTTACCTCGGGAGAGCCCTATTGCTTAGAACACTGAAAACTAGACTGGACAGAACATTAGAAAATGCACTGTAGGTAGGGAACAATCCTGAACTGGCCGGATAACAGGCAGGGGAAAAACATAAGCAAGACTAGCAGTAAAATTAAGCATTGATGGTAAATGTGAATGATGATGATTTTTCCAAGAGAGCATTTCCATACTCTGCATTGTGAAATAAGGACATTTGTCCTGTAGGGAGCTATTGTACTAAATATAGGTTATTTGATAGGGTGGAAACTCACAAATATTACAAAAACTTTAAGTGAAAATTAACCCATTGTATTTATTCCTCCATATTTATAACATCAGTATGCATGTCAAAGTATCAACACAATAGAGCGAGTCAGTTCATATCAATTATAGTTGCATTAGTTATGTGTGGTGTTTGGGTATATCTATTTGTGTAGATTTTGTTTATGCATTGCTATGGGATAGATTTACAAAGATTTCAAGTGAAAATTCAGAAATCAAGTATGAGCATGGAGAAATGCTTCATTTTGCCTATATAAGGGCTAATGTACAATCATCCACTGTAATACAGTACAGGCATGTGCGTTCAACCTTACGTGTGTTGCATATATATGTGTGTACAAGATACATGCTCCAAAGGATTTAGTCTGGAAGATACTGGCATTCTGAGAATTACCCAGTACGTTCTGTCATTTGGTAAAGTGTGTGTCGTACGTTAAGTGTAATTTCCTTTTCAAGTTGTCCATTCAGATAGGAAAAGCAACAGCGTGCTCAGGTGGGATGACCACTCATCAACCAATTTATTTTACAAGCTCTTCCTGTTTGTGTACAAATTGTTTAATTTTGGTAATACCCTCTCACTCTGTCTAAAACTTTTCAGTTTGGTTTTAAAAAAATACTTGATCTTTGCATTTCCATTTAAAGTGTTTATTGCAGAATTAAAATGTATTGCTATAAGTGCAAGACCAGAAGTGGTTCATGACAGGCATGTTATGGATTAAAAATAACTAATACATCTATAGAGCATTCATATTCCATACTGCCATGTAAGTGACCCAGCCTGTTCTAGTGCCGTGCTCTGCAGTCCTGCAAAGCAAGCACAGGCACAGAGATGATACTTTCAGTTTCATGACCTAGCATTATTCTGCAGTGACTGATCTCTGAGTGTTATTTGGGTTGCAGAGACACTCTAATATATCACTTTACATTCTTACAAATATGTTAATATTCACACATGCAAAACAGCTAATCCTTCTCCTCAAATGCCCATTTTTGTGAGGATAACTGAGGTTTCTACATCTTAGCCCAGCACATTTTTGTCTTGTTACTTCCTTTCTCCAAACTGGTAGCATCTCTTCAATTGTTGTCTCAATTTCTGCTTATAAAGTCATTCTTAAGTCATGTGGTATCACCTACAGCTACCAGTCATAAGATTCTGTAAGTGCCTCCCTACCTTTAAAGACTTCATCAGTTTCTACTCCTTTTCCACATTAGGTTCAAGCTTCTCATTGCATTAAAGGTTTTGTGCCACTCAGCTCTGCCAACATGTCTGCACATTTATCATCTGACAGTCTCTGACTCCTGGGTTCTCCATTTTGTCTCTTTCCATTCTCAACTTTATAATTTCTTTCATGCGGTCCTGAATGCTTAGAACAGCATCCCACCTTCCATGTGCCAAGCGCCTTCCTTCTCCTCCTCAGTTCCTCCTTTAACTCACTCTTGCAAAGCCTTCAAGCTTTGATCTCATGACGTGGTCTTCAAACTATCTCAGAACTGAACTTTTGGCTCAGTTTGTCTTATGCAGACTGAAAGCTCTTTGGAGCAAGGACCATGCTGGTCATTATTTATATATTGCCAAAAAAAAAACTTGGTGCTTTTTAAAATAATTGAGATTTAAGTTAAAATGAAACTCTCTTGGCTGTGTTTAAACCAGTATTAATTTTATATTTTTATATTATAGGAAGTTGGTGAGCCGTTCAAAGAGGAGAAAGCTGTAGCCAAATACCTACGTTTCAACTGTCCTACAAAATCTACCAACATGATGGGCCACAGAGTTGATTATTTTATTGGTAAGATTATCTGTAACCAAATAATGATACTGCATATTTACTAATATTGTACTTTTTTTAAAATTTAGGTTACTAGTATTTTTAATTAGTAAGCTGTGTAAGGTTTATAGCCCAGGAAAATTAACAAGGCACTTACTAGTCAGAAGATTACATTTACCAACCTGATGCAGAAGACACAGTCAGGAAAGCAGAAGTGAGGTCCAGAGTAAGACGCCCTGGTGAAAAGCCTGGTCTGTCTTCCACCCCTATCTGCTGGTAAGGGAGGAGGATTGAGATTTCTAACAGGCAGTTGTACCTGCACCCTGCTTGGGGGCTCTAATGTTCACGTTGGTCACTGAGTAGTAGGTGTCTGATAAATCTGACACCACATCCCACCTCTATCTGCTGAAAGGGAGCAGTAGCTTTCTGTCTCTTTCCCATCCTCTTGAGTATCCTGGTTGCTGTGAAAGGGACAGACTCTGCTACTTTACTTCCCCAGAGCCTTCAAGCTGCTGGGGGGAAGGTGGCAGCAAATTTCCACTACACAACCCCCTCTTAGTCTCCAGTTTTTGGGTCTTTTTTCTCTATGAATAAAGCCAGAGCTTTGTCAAACAGCAATAGCAGCATTAAATTAATATGATTAAAATTAATATGACCTCTCTAGGGGTCTGAATGGAAGCAGGAAACTAACCTGAATCTTGTTAATTTAATTGTCTTGCTGCCTCTCTGAGCTATGAGGAGTAGCAGAGGTATTATTTGCAGACTTTGCAAGACAATACTACATTGGCTATTCTGTTCTCATCCAGAAACTTATTTGTAATGATAAGGGGTATAAATTATCTTTTAATATGAAATTGATGGCGTAGTCTCTCATAATCACTAGGGAAAGCTTCCCATGTGCCATGGCCAGTGATTTTTTTTTTCAAACTCTATTTTTAGTTCACTTTTCATTATGAAGTAATGTTACAAAAATTGTGAGGGGTGGCATTAGGACTATGAGACAAGTCGTCCTACTTCTACTTATAACTTCATACAGACTCCTTTCTGTAGCCTTGGTCGAGCTTCTGAACCTTCCTGCCCTAGTTTCTCTATCTGTAAAATGGAAATGAAGGTAATTACATACCTCAGATGGGTGTAGTGAGGTTCAATTAATCTTCATAGTGTTTTTCAGATATAAAGGGCTATGTAAGAGCTATATACTTGTATTATAACTTTCTTGGTAGTTTGAATGGTTATATTTTTCAATCACTTATTTTCCTTGTAACTTTTGGAGATGACATTGTATTACTGGTAAAATTTTATACAAAAATGGCAGTAATATAACAGCAAATTCCACTCTCATCAAATGAAGGCATTTCTTGCTTGAGTGTTCAGTAAGTCATGCTGGTGTTTAAAATGTTTATGCTAATCATTTGTTTTATTTTTTGAAGGGCATCCATCACCTCCTTTCTCCACCCCTCTCCCATCCCACCCTTAAAAGCCCCAAGTTAAGGTGACTGTCCTGGCTGAAGGGGTTAAGGATACTACTTTCACTTGTACCCATCCCCTACTGGTTTAGGAGTAAGGCATGTGTGGTGTGGTATCAGGATTACTCCACCTGTATTTGGTATAATGGTGCTGTAATACTATAGTAGTTCAAAGTCTCAGTTTTGCCTGGTTAGAAAAAAAGTGCTCTATTGTGTATCCCTCAGTGTTGCAGGGAAACCTCAACATGGGCACCCCCCTGGTGCCGACATTAGTAGCACAGGCATAGCCCACCTCAGTTTCCATTTCAGCTGCCTATGCAAATGAATATTGTCTCTCTCAGCAGCAAATTCAAACCCGTTTATTCATATAAAGTGCCACAATCTTCAGATCCTTCATGGTAACAACAGTTTCTCCCAAAACAGAACACAGCATTCTTCCAGGTTACAACATAGAACTCTTCAATCCCGTTCAGAGGTCACCATTCTCTGGTTGCCCACCTGAGAGTTGTTAACCCTTCAACCCCAGTTTCTTTATCCCTGTTCTAGAATCCTCACTCTCCAGGGCATTCACCTGAGAGTTCCAAGACCAGTTTCTTTCTCACAAGTCGTCTTGTATAGCCCCACATTAGATCCCTGCAGCATTCCACTCCCCAGACCTCCTTACCTATGAGTTTTACCTCTGGTCCTGGGGATCTTCTTCTCCTTGCATCTAGGTCTGGCTTACACTGATCAGACTGGTTCTTTCCCTTGTTCCTAAGGCCTCTGCACAAGCTTTCCTGCAACTCATAAAGGTTCCCCAGCGCTAGTCAGTCCTCCCAACAGCTTTCCTCAGAACTCGTCACTAGCAGCTCACAGTTACTGTTTTCCTAGAGTTCTTTCCCTCTAGCCACTCTTTGCTACTCTTCTGTTTCTCCTCTGGTCTCAGGCTGCTCATGCCTCTTCCTGACTCTGACATGCTCATACTCTCTCTTTGTCTCAGTCTCCTCCTTGTGATATGGCCTTGCTCTGAAGCCCAATTGGGAGGCACCTGACCAGTCACAGGTGCAGTGGGCCCCCCTCTGTCTTAAAGGGGCAAGTTTCACTGTGACATCCAGAATACAGCCAAGATGATCAGTGTATTCCTAACTGTTTGTTTTTTTTTCTTCTTCTTTTGCTTCAGGTTCTCCTTCTAAACCATTTGTCTTGTGTTGATTAGGAAATAATTTAATTCTTACTGTGGGATATAAAACAGAATTGTAAATAGGATGAAATTCAAAAAGGACAAATGCAAAGTACTCCATTTAGGAAGGAACAATCACTTGCGCACACACACAATGGGAAATGACTGCCTAGGAAGGAGTACTGTGAAAAAGCATCTGGGTATCATAGTGGACCATAAATTAAGTGAGTCAACAGTGTAACCTTGTTGCAAAAAAAGTGAACATCATTCTGGGATGTATTAGCGGGAGAGTTGTAAGCAAGACACGAGAAGTAATTCTTCCGCTCTACTCTGCACTGATTAGCCTCAGCTGGAGTACAGTGTCCAGTTCTTGGCATCACATTTCAGGAAAGATGTGGACAAATTGGGGAAAGTCCAGAGAAAAGCAACAAAAATGATTAAAGGTCTAGAAAACATGACCTGTGAGGGAAGATTGAAAAAATTGGTTTTGTTTAGTCTGGAAAAGAGAAGACTGAGCTGGGACTTGATGATTTTCAAGTACATAAAAGGTTGTTACAAGGAGGAGGGAGAAAAATTTGTTCTTCTTAACCTCTGAGGATAGGACAAGAAGCAATGGGTTTAAATTTCAGCAAGGGAGGTTTAGATTAGACATTAGGAAAAAATTCCAAACTGTCATGGTGGTTAAACAGTGGAATAAATTGCTTAGGAAGGTTGTGGAATCTCCCACCTGTTATAAATATAAAGGGAAGTGTAAACACCTTTAAAATCCCTCCTGGCCAGAGGAAAAATCCTTTCACCTGTAAAAGGTTAAGAAGCTAGGATAACCTCGCTGGCACCTGACCAAAATGACCAATGAGGAGACAAGGTACTTTCAAAAGCTGGGAGGAGGGAGAAAAACAGAGGGTCTGTGGCTGTGTGATGCTTTTGCCAGGGACAGAACAGGAATGGAGTCTTAGAACTTAGTAAGTAATCTAGCTAGATATGCGTTAGATTATGATTTCTTTAAATGGCTGAGAAATTAAGTTGTGCTGAATAGAATGGATATTCCTGTCTGTGTCTCTTTTTGTAATTTAAGGTTTTGCCTAGAGGGATTCTCTGTTTTTGAATCTAATTACCCTGTAAGGTATTTACCATCCTGATTTTACAGAGGTGATTCTTTTTTACTTTTTACTTCTTCTATTAAAATCCTTTTCAGAAACTGAATGCTTTTTCATTGTTCTTAAGATCCAAGGGTTTGGGTCTGTGGTCACCTATGCAAATTGATGAGGATTTTTACCAAACCTTCCCCAGGAAGTGGGGTGCAAGGGTTGGGAGGATTTTGGGAGGAAAGATGTTTCCAAACAACGCTTTCCTAATAAATAAACCCAGATAAACGTTCGGTGGTGGCAGTGGAAATCCAAGGGCAAAAGGTAAAATAGTTTGTACCTTGGAGAAGTTTTAACCTAAGCTGGTAAAAGTAAGCTTAGGAGGTTTTCATGCAGGTCCCCACATCTGTACCCTAGGGTTCAGAGTGGGGAAGGAACCTTGACACTATCTTTGGAGATTAAGAGCAGGTTAGACAAACACCTGTCAGGGATGGTCTAGATAATACTTAGTCCTGCCATGAGTGCAAGGGACTGGACCAGATGACCTCTCGGGGTCCCTTCCAGTCCTATGATTCTATGATTGAAAGAATAGTTCAGCAATATATTTTGCCATGAAGCTGTTCTAGAGTTCCAAAATCCAGTCCAATCACATGGAACACAGTTAAGTCCTTACTCCAAATTCAAGTTTGTTGGAAGTGTTTTCATTAAGTTTGCACTTTTCTGGTATGATGCTCTGGCATTGTACGGAGCATAGTTATGACATTGTTTTTTAAAAAAAAAACCCCTCAATAATACAGATTGTAAAACAAAAATGTATAATATGCCTGACTAAAGAGTGGAAAAAATCATAACTCTTTTCCTAGCTACACACACAAACAGCTGCGTTTGTGTTTTAAATTCATACAACCTCGAAGTGGGAGATCACATGGTATAATCAATACCATTAATAGAATGCTTCAGTAATGATTGGCTGAAAGCGATATAATTGGAGTACAGACTGGCAGACTGTTTGTGCAATAGCTATTGTACAAAGTGTAAATATTAAAAAAGAGGGGGGAAAAG
The DNA here is from genome assembly GCF_965152235.1 of Eretmochelys imbricata. Taxonomy (NCBI): domain Eukaryota; kingdom Metazoa; phylum Chordata; order Testudines; family Cheloniidae; genus Eretmochelys; species Eretmochelys imbricata. The sequence goes on along the minus strand of NC_135580.1, from coordinate 17,000,493 downwards.
GATGTATCATCAGTTGTGCCAGAGCTCCAGTCCGTGCAGCTGAAGGGTTGGACAAAAATAGTTCTCCTGTAAATTACCTTCTCACTAAACACCTGACTGCAGCAGCCCCCACAGAGCCATTTTGTAGCCAAGGAGTACCAGAGCACAGCAGCACTCCAGCCAGGCCTTGTGTCCCGAAAATGCCCTCTATGATGAGACTGGGAAACAATGCTGTGGGGCTGGCTACATTATCTTTCCACCACCTGAATATTCCACTATGCCAGAGAAATTCCCATATTCTGGTATCTGGTTAAGATGGCTTGAAGGCTGCATTGTACTACCAGGGCAAAGTAACTTTATTGGGGGCCAGGATCTGTCCTGGAGCCTTTAAACTTCTAAAGTAACTAATTGGATCTCTCAGAGTTCCGTTATGAGAGTTGAGGTTTGGTTTTGTTTGGTGGTTTTAAGCTTTAAAATCTTCATTATGATTTCAGACACTCTTTCTGAGCCTGTATGCACATGCTTACACCTTCGTACATGTTTGGACATTTGGTGTCTGCAAGCCAGTTTATACAGAAGGTGTGGGACAGCAATTTTGTGGGACAGGTTAATCAGAATTTTCCAGGATAAACAAATACCTCTACGCTTGTTCCTTTGATCTCATCTGCTCCATGATTAGTGTATTGCTGTTACTTTTAGAGCCTGGACATAACAATCCATTTCATATTTTGTGCCAGATTTTTGCTTTACATAGTTACATGGCTCCCTTTCATAGAATTTGGCCAAGAATATTTAAAGATTTAACTGTCACATTAAAAATAAAAAATCATGCCTTGAAATACATTTTTAAAATCTGACTTTTTTTAACTACTTAATGTTTTACTTCCTGTATTTCAGCTTGGCCAGTAAAAATGGACTAATCAGTTTAACTTTTTTGATTTTCATTCACTAGCAGCACAAACTACTGTAGAGGATAATCTTTTTTTTTTAAGGTTCCTTTGGAATTTCTTAAACAGAAAATCCCCACACCTTAGTTTTGGAATTATAACAAAATTCTTATTTAGGATAGGATTTGCTCTTGCAATGTCCTGTTAAAATTGGTTTGTAATATAATATTGTAAAAAGTATGCATCTGAACCTGGATTCTTTATGTAGTCGAAGTTCCCATTTGTATCAGTGGGAGCTCTGTTGCAATAGTGTAGCCTATCTCTCTAAGAGTGGGGTGGGGGAGGGTTGTTTCATTATGCAGGTAGGATTTTTTTCCTGTATTTAGCAAAACTGAGAGAACTAATTACAGATTCTGTTTTTGTAGTATTTGGGTAGATCAGATATTGAAGTGAACTCTTTCTATATTTTATCACAGGTTTGTTTTTCCTTTTTTCCTTTCAGCCTCAAAAGCTGTGGACTGCCTTTTGGATTCTAAGTGGGCAAAAGCCAAGAAGGGAGAAGAAGCCTTATTTACAACTCGAGAGTCTATAGTTGACTATTGCAACAGGTATGGCCTTTTAGTCAAGATAAATAGTCTTAATAACAAGTACAATTTTCCAAAGCGTTAAAGTCCCATTTTCTGAAGGTCCTAAATCACTTGGGCCCTTTTGAAAATGGGACAGCTACTTTCAAAAATTGTTTTCACTATTTTTCTTAACCTTTTGTGTGTACCTTATAGTTACTTCAAAAGAGACTGCTGAAGCAATGTATGTTTATGATTAGAATGTTTGAAAAAAAATTTGTGGTGTTGTATCAGTAACATAGAAATAATGTAGTTTAATAATTGTAATTATATCATTGTTAACAATTAGAAGAACTTATTGGGCCCGATCCTGTAATAACTGGTGGCTTTGCCATTGGAGCAGCACCCCTGGAGGAAAAAGGAGACAGTAAAATAATAGCTAAGTGAAAGTATCTTTCTCCCAATTTCACAAACATTGTAATGTTTATCTAGCAGAATAGCTGCTCTTTCAGATGAAGAAAGTATTTCTTCACACAACACACAGTCAATCTGTGGAACTCTTTGCCAGAGGATGTTGTGAAGGTCAAGACTATAACAGGGTTCAGAAAAGAACTAGATAAATTCATAGAGGATAGGTCTATTAATGGCTATTAGCCAGGATGGGCAGGGATGGTATCCCTAGCCTCTGTTTGCCAAAAGGTGGGAATGGGCAACAGGATGGATCACTCGATGGTTACCTGTTCTGTTCATTCCCTCTGGGGCACCTGGCATTGGCCACGGTCAAAAGACAGGATACTGGGCTAGATGGACCTTTGGTCTGACCAATATGGTTGTTCTTATGTAAGAATTCTTGTGGGACTGCTGCTCTGAAGGCCTGGGCTCTATAACCGACAAATATCTAGCAGCAGTCGATCAAGAAACTGTCGGCTGCATTGGAGGGCAGCAAAGATAGATTTTAAGTTTCTACTTCATGACTTGTAGGAGCAAAATGAACTTTCCATTAAAGACTGAAATTGGGAGAAGCTTTAAATGCCTTGTTGTTCTTCAAGTGATTGTCCACATGGATTCCACCTGATGCACACCGGATTGGATTTTTTTGGCCAGCAGTGCTTGTTGGGGGTGGGCCTGTGATCTAGATGTCCTCCAGCCTGCACACTCAAGGGCATAAGGGCAGAGCGGGCCCAACAGTTCCTACTTATCAGTCACGGCCTTCCTGGTGTAAGGTGTATGCAGCCGCATGCCTGGTGTATGCAGCCGTATGCCCTCAAACCAACGTCCTCTGCCCTCACTTCTAGAGTAAGATTGCCTTCCCCTAAGAGGGGGGAGGCTATAACAGGCAGGGGTAGAGGAACAGTTGATCCCGGCAACAATTTCCTCCTCCTCCTCCTCTGATATGGCAGCCAATCTCTCTACGTTGTCCAGCAGATGACTTTAAGGCATTCCAAAACTGAAGAAATGTATCGCCAAGACCCTTGACATCCCACCGAAATTAGTGCAAGAGAAATTGCAAAAGCTGCTAGACATTCTGCATCCTTCCATGTCTGGTAGACTCTATGCTTATTAACAAGGGATTATTAGAACCTGCAGTGGACTAATGGCAGGCTCCAGCATCGATACCTGCCACTTCCAAAAACGTGGATAGACAGTATGAAGTTCCTAAGGGCTTCAAGTATTTTTATTTGCTTCTTAATAGGCATCAGGTTTAAAACAAATATAAGGAAGTTCTTCTTCACACAACACACTGTCAACCTGTGGAACTCGTTGCCATGGGATGTGGTGAAGGCTAAAAGTATAACTGGGTTCAAAATAGAATTAGATATGTTCATGGAGGAGGGGTCCATCAATGGCTTTTAGCCAAGATGGTCAGGGATGCAGCCCCATGCTCTGGGTGTCACTAAACCTCCAACTGCCAGGCACTGGGACTGAATGACAGGAGACTGATCACTCAGAATTGTCCTGTTCTGTTCATTCCCTCTAAAACATCTGGCACTAGTCACTGCCAGAGACAGGTTATTGGGCTAGATGGACCATTGGTCTGACCCACTATGGCCGTTCCTATAGTGCCAGATTCACTTGTCATAGTGGCTGTTACAGAACGATCCAAGCAGAAAGGGCCCCCAAAAACATCACCAAGAAAAAGGACCCTAAGAAACTAGATTTGTTCAGCAGAAAAGTTGTCTTCTCTGCCAATCTCCTAACTATGACTATTTGAACTGGGACAGATTCTCTCTGTTTATGGAAAGACTGCTGCAGGAGCATAAGGAAGAATTAAAATCCATCATGCGAGAGAGGCAGCTGATAGCTTTAACTTCCCTGTAGGCTGCTTTGGATGTATCCGATACGTCCGCCTGCACCATGGTCACATTGGTAGTGGTTCAGAATTGGGGAGGTCCAAAACACTCATCAAAAACTGATGAGGCCCTCCCCTTGTTAAAGGACTCCTGAGTCACTTTGCGTTCTCTGGGTTTGTACACCTCAGCCCCAAGAAGAAAGCAAACCAAACCTCAAGATTCCTTCAGACATAGTTGCTCTGCTCCATACTGTTACAACTTTCTGAGGATATTGGAGCCAGTAAGGGAGAAGCAGAGCTTCCAGAATAGAGAACCCACCGCCTCTTCCTCTGCTACAATGCACTCAACGTCTTCCTCTCAGCAGCAGTTTTCATGCCATAGTTGAGCCCTTTTGGCAACTGCCTGTCTTTTTTCAGGGAAGCCTGGGCTGGGATCATTGTGGACCAGTGGATGTGAGAGATTGCATGCAATACCTGTTACTGACAGTTCCAGTTGCTTACTACCCTTCAGGTACCTTCCCCATTCCTCTTCTGAGACACTCTCACAAGATACTGTTGAAGAAAGGTGGTTTCTCTCCTGCATCTCTGAGCAATGGAACGAGGTGCCCTTTGAGTTCGGGGTGGGAAAGGAGTTCTTATTCACACTATATTTTCATTCCAAAGAAGAAAGGAGGCTGGCATCCCATTCTGGACCTTTGATGTCTCATCAACTTCATCCACCATTTCAGGTTCAGGATGGTGACTCGAGCCTCCATTAGATCCTCAAGACTTTCATGGCTCTAACCTTTCAAGACACCTATTTTCAGATATCCATACATCTGGCTCATAGGAAATACCTCAGATTCCTAGTAGGAACATCTCATTACCAGTACAGTGTCTTGTCTTCTGGTCTTTCCACAGCACTAGTACTGTTCATCAAGGACTTGGCAGGTGTAGCAGCTCACGTAAGGAGAGAAGGGATCCAGGTCTACCAATATCCCAGTGATGGGTCGATCCAGGAAAGATCACCGCAACAAATGACCAACTTGATTAAAGTAGCCTTAAAGTTCTTTGCCACACTGACTCAAAGCAGAGAGTTCATAGAAGTCTTGTTAGATTTCAGGTCAGCAAGAGCCATCTTCTTCCACAAAAAAGATTTTACACTATTTTTGTCCTCAACTCTCATTTCAACGAATTGGACTGTTTACTAGACCTGAAACAACTTTTGGCCTCCTATTATTTCCATAAGGGTTTATCTAGCAATAATATCTGCACATCACCCTGCTATCCAGGATCAAACTGTATTTTTTCCATCCTAGAGTGGCTAGATTTCTTAAAGGCCCTATTCATTAGTTTTATTTTTTTACCCCCTCCAGTTCAGGAGTCACCGGCCTCTTGGGACCTCAATATAGTTTTAACAGGATTGATGGGTCTCCTTTTAGAGTCTTTAGGTGGTGTAGGGAACAGGTTGCTATCAGTGAAGTCTGCCTTTTTAGTTGCCATTACATCAGCTCAAAGGGTTGGGGATTCAGACCCTTATTGTGGGGACCCTTATTCTTTGGCAGAGGCTTCCAGAATGGATGCCTATCTTGGTAGGGCTGTCTTGCCATTTTTGTTTAAGTAGGATACCTACAAGCAAATGAATTGTTTGTTACTCACCAAGTGTAGAATCTGTGTGAACAATCACTGAAAGAAAGAGAGCTTACTTACTTTACAGTAACTGATTCTTTGAGATGTGTTGCCCACGTGAATTCCACACCCTGCCCTACTTTCTTGCTATTAGAGTCCTATTCCTCTGGGATTCTGTTTTGGCAAAGGACCTGAAGGATGGTTGGGGTCGCTCCACCCTTATGCCCGAGGTGGGGGGTGGATGGGAAGCAAGGAGATCTAGGGCACAGGTGCGGCCCCAATGGACACTGCTGGCCAAAAGAATCCAATCTTACAGGCATGAGGAACGTGTGCACCAAGAGTGGAATCCATGTGGAAAACACATCCCAAAGAACTTCAGTTACTGTAAGGTAAGTAACTTTTTTTTTTTCTTTTGAATAAAGAATTGAAGACCTGATTCTACTGCCATTTTGCATTAAATATTCCAACTGGCTTTAGTGGGAGTTTGTGTGTATAGGAACTGCAGGGTCAGGCTGAAAGCAATGCAGCTTAGGATCAGATTAGCAGAACTGGACTATTTTTCAAACATTCTTATTAAAATTATTCTGCCTTAAAAAGGAAAAAATGAAACCTTGCTTTTCTTTTTTTTATCTGTTTAATTTTTGTTGTGCCTCCAGCTGTGTGTGTTTTATTTTAATATCATTCTGCATATAGTTTTTCCAATGAAGTAGTTCAGCTGATTTCTTTCCCTCTAAAATATTTAGGTAAATTTACCATAAATAGCTCTGACAAAGACACGTGATCTACAATAATAGATAAATGAAAGGACAAGAATCAGTTACTGGGTGAAGATGGCAATAATTCAAACTAACTAGACCACAATGTAAGAGCCAGATTCTCTGGTGTTTTAATCCCTGCCTCCTGCAGCCCCTACTCTTGTAGTGGCACAGGCCATGACCACAGTATTCTATGCTGTGGCTATCTCAGTTGGCATATGCTTGATTTCTCAGATGTAAAAGTCTCCCCAACACTTTCCCCCTCACTTGGCACCAAGTTTATGCTTGGGACTGCACGGAATGTGGTTGTCTAAGTGTTACCTTGGTTTCAGTAGTATATTTTGGGTCAACTTACAGCTCTGAACCACATAGCCTGGAAAGTTGTATGTCCACTTCCCATATCTCCTGCTGCTGTGGGAAATGTTGACATGTAACTAAAGAGAAATGTTGAAAGGAAGTGTAAGAAAAATTTAAATAATGGACCTGATTTTCCACTCTCTTGCTCCTGGTGTTGTCATCTACATCTCTGCAAAATGCAACCGAATCAGGAAGCTAGAGGTTTTACTTCCACTTTGCACAGGCTTACAAAGAAGGCACACAGGTGTGAGGCAGAGGAGAATCAGGCCCACTATGTTTATTAATAACCAGTCCTGCTTGGTGTGATATTGTCTTTGCATCACGCTGTCACAGATATCCAATAACATAACTGTGTTCTAAACATATAACCGCATCATTAACTCCGAATTGATTTAGTAATATAACCTTTTTATTGTAAAAGACTTCTAAAGAAACAGTTCTTTCACCGAGCATTGAAAGTGATGAAAATGAAGCCTGATAAGGACACAAAAAAAGAAAAAGAGAAAGAGAAAGGAAAGACTGAGAGTGGGAAAGAGGATGAGAAAAAGAGCAAGAAGGAAAGTGGCAAAGATGAAAAGACTAAGAAGGAGAAAGAGAAGGAAAAGAGAAAGGATGGTGAGAAAGAAGAGTGCAAGAAGGTAAGTGCAACCCAAAAAGAAGACGGTCAAACCTATTAGCAGATACTACTAACTACTGCGAAAAACCTAGTTTTTAAAAGGGTAAGGTGGTTCGACCCAAAACTTAACCTACCATCTCCTTGCTATTCTATTACTTACTTTAAATATCTGGATCTAAATTTTCCAAGGGAGCCCAACCTGGCCTCCAATTGTGCACCTCATCATTTTATCGTAATGACAGAGAAGATGGAATTTACGCTAACAAACCACATTTGTCTTTGGTTGGAACATGCAGTGATCCTTTGTACCAATTGTGATGGGATCCCTGGGGTACAACCTGGAACTGGGGTACCACTGTGCCCCCTTAACTCTCCAGCCTGGGCTAGCTCTCATATTGCTTTGCTAGTGATAAGCAGCAAACCCCTCCAGGCACTATCATCACTTAGCACAACAGCATGTGGAGCCCCACACCCAGCTAATTGCATGAATGCTCCCTGAGCCACTCATGAATCACACAGAGAAAGGCCCAGCAAGTCTCCCAAGCCGCCAGCCTTGCACCCCCAGAATATACCGTCTTGCCCAAGTCAGAAGCCTGACCAGTGTAAGTTTATTACCCAGTCCACCCCTCCCTCGATGTGGAGAGGACACATGCTAGCCTTTGTAAACTGAGCTGAGGTTTCTCAAGCACTTCAAGCAAAATACATTGTTTTAGGTAAAATGTAAAACAGCTTTATTAACTATAGAAAGATAAATATTAAGTGATAATAAGTGGTAGGCACAAAAGGTGAGAGTGTTGTTGTTGTTGTTGTTTTTTGGTAAATGCATGGTCTAAATCTTAGTAGACTAGGCAATATTTAGATTAAGCAGTTTTTCTGAACTCACTGGATGTTGCAGGTAGGTCACAGTTCGTAATGCACAGGCCTCTCCTTTAAGCCTGAGACCAGTCTCCTCAGTTCAAGTCTTCGTCTTCACAGCTTTCAGAGTAACAGCCATGTTAGTCTGTATTCGCAAAAAGAAAAGGAGTACTTGTGGCAATAAATTGGTTAGTCTCTAAGGTGCCACAAGTACTCCTTTTCTTTTTGTCTTCACAGCGTTCTTGTTGCTTCCAGCGTAGGTGGGGGATGAGAGAGGTAGAAGCATGATGCCGCTCTCCCCTATTTGATATCCTCAGTCCATGTGCCTGGAAAACACTAGTCCAGATATGTCCTGGTGGGCTCTGCCGAGTCAGAGTTGAACAGTCCCCCATTGTGTGATGCTTGTGTAGCACTCTTACAGCATTGTAAACCCCTTGTTTACCTCTCCCCTGCTGATTAAAGGTCTCTTAACACCTTCCTGGGAGAGGATAACCTCCTTTGTTGTCACTGGAGAACTAGCACTGGACAACTCTCAGGGTATGTCTATACTGCCCACATTACAGTGCGGCCGCAGCAGCGCTGTGACGTGGGCAATATAGACATGTTTTATCGCCGAGGGAGAGTTCTCCTGGCAATGAAAAAACCCACCCTGAATGAGTGGTGGTAGCTTTATCATCAGGAGCGCAGCTCCCGGCAATAAAGCGATGTCTATACTGGCACTTTTCAGTGCTAAAACTTGTTGCTTAGGGGTGTGTTTTTTCACACCCCTGAACAACTTAGTTTTAGCGCTGAAAGTGGCCATGCAGAGACAGCCTCAAACTTACAACATATTTCAGTAGCAACCATATAGCAAAATTACATAACTTCATACACACTAACAATATACATACTTTGATAGAACAGTCAGGTTCACCAGATTGTGACCTTTCATATGATATCTTACATGGCATGTTTTGTATGAAATATATCATAATTGATATTCAACCCGGTCATATGAGGGTTCCAGGGTGCTGCGTTGAGGTGCAGAGTGCTACACCAATATTTTAACATTTGTATATATGTAAGACAGTGCACCAAATTTGTGTGTGCTGTTGCATGTGTAGAAATGGAAGTCCTATTTTGAAATGTTGGCTAGTAATAGGGAGTGCTTCTGCAGTAGTTTTCTTGTTGTTCAGCACTCATAAGCAACTTTGTAATGAGGATATATGGATGCAGCCAAAATTTCAAAATGGAACCTATGAATCTGGAGCCTTTTACAGTCTCTAAATTCCTTTTTAATTATTCCTTCTGTTTCATGATTGATATGCTCTTAGGATGAGAGCCCAGGAACACCCAAGAAAAAGGAAACCAAGAGAAAATTTAAACTTGAGCCACATGAAGATCAAGTTTTTCTGGATGGAAATGAGGTGAGGTTTGTGTGTAACTTATATTTCTACACTTCCTACATTTATCGGTGACCAGTACATTGACAATAAAATACTGAGACTGATTGATTTCTCCAGACTTTTTCCTTCTGCCCTTTTGATAGTTACCAGCATGAGTGGAAACCTTGCTGGCCTTTCTTGCTAGTAAAGTCATGCCATATTGAAGTATTTTTAAACAAAAGTTGGAGCTTCAAATTCAGTTACAGGGAAGGGAGTCCAAGGTGGCTGCCATCTAGAAGCCTCGTGGTCTGAACATGGGACTGGGAGTCAGGCACACCTGAATTCTAAACTAGGCTCTGCCACCAAATTTCTGTGTGGCCTTAAATTATTTAATCTCTCCGTGCCTCACTTGCCTCTTCTTTAAATCAGATGATTTACTTCTCTAACGATATCAGACTGGATTCCTGCTCTTGCACTTATATCTTGAGACAAGAGGGAATTCCTGTACTTTTCAGTGATTTTGCCCATTTAAACAGAGGGAAATGTCTCATACATGGGCCAATGAGACACAGCAGTCTGGAATGTTTCCTTAAATTCCTTTCTGGTGGAGGTCAGCAAAGGAGTGTCCCATTAGGACTGTGACTGTTATGACTGGTTCCAGTTCCCTGCCTATCCTACAGACGATACATTGAGAGAAACTTTCTTCACAAAATTGGTGAGCACCTACAGTAGTGGGTTTGTATATGTCTGGTATGCAGTTGATATAAGTCACCTTCTTTTCAGCTGTGAAGGTCACCAGTTACTGCTGTCAGGTACTTGGAGTCTTCACTACTAGATGAAGATGCTATCTGGCCTGACATTCATTAATCCTACTAGTTCAAAGTATATATTTTTTTTCCCTTTTGGGAACGAGTTTGTTTTTTACTGGAAGTTATGGCTTCATGGCCAGTACCTCCAAAGCTCCATAAACACTGTGATTTAGTATTATTTCTGACGCTCTTTCATTTCCATGAGTCTGTTACCTAATGTGAACTCCTGGAGAAAACATCTTTCATAAATTATTCTTAGCTAAAGCTTCTTTTAAGTAATAATGCTTCTAGGAATCCATTCAGGAAAGTGATTTTTATGGTTTAAGAGAAGGGAAAATTATTTACCTGTAATTCTCTGAAGATATCCTTTGTGTTCCTACTTCCTTACAGTTGGGAGATGAACCCTTGATGATTTACCTTTTGTCCATTTAGCTATTTTTTTTGCTCACAAATGATTCTCAGAGGTTAGAGAGTTCCATGCTTCCCACTCATTAAAGCATTACAAATGCATGCTCAAGTGGGACATTGAAGCACCACTGATGTGTCTCATTTACTGACCAAACTATCAGCACTGGAAAATGTTAGTCTTTGAGAGCTAGGGAAGTTTATTCCAGTCTCATGCTAAACTTCAAGTAGAAATATACAGCTAAATGGTGTTTTCAGCTAAGCCAGATAAGAGTAACTTTCCTTTCTTTACCTCTGATGGAGCTATGAGGATTAATGTTTGTAAGATGCTGAAAGTGTAAAGGGCTATGTATTATTAATGGAAAATAATATACTCCTGGGGGAATTCTGCGCCACTGCACTTGCGCAGAATTTATATCCCCCTCAGTTTTCTTTGCTTCCCTGCAGCAAAATGACTTTCTGATGGCGAAGCCACAAGAGCGGTCATATGACCCTCCCCAGCAGTATGTTTTGAGTGCCCAGGGCAGCTGGCATAGAGGTAAATCACTGTGGGGCAAAGGGCAGGACTGGGGAAGACCTGGCTGGTGGCTCTTACCCTGCGCTGGGCTCAGCTGCTAGTCCCAGCTGCGCTGGGGAGGACGGGACTTCCTCTTCCCCTGCACGGTATCTGGGGCTGTGTCAGATCCACCCCCAGATTTCTCCCCTGGCTGTAGGAAGCTCTGCAAACTCCCGACTTCCTGCACCCATCACTCCTCAGCTGCAGCGGGAGGGATCACTGTACAAGGAGCTGCTCCCCCATCCACCCAACCCCCATGCATCCAGACCCTCCTGCCAAGCCTCACTCTCCCCACACCCAGAACCCCAGCAGGCAACGCTCCCCTTGCACCCAGATCCCCAACCTGCTGAGCCCCAACCACCTTCACCTGGACCCCCCTGCAGACTCCCATTACTGTTGCACCCAGATCCCACACAGAACCCTCTCAACCCACACCTGGATCCCTCCACACTTGGATCCTGCCTTGCTGAGACTGCCTGTCTACACCTGGTGCACGTGGCACTGAGGGGCATGGTCCTGGGCTGTTTCTGGGGCAGGCCCGGTCCTTGAGCTGTGTCAGGGTTGTGTGCAGCCTCACTACTGAGTCACCTACACCTACTACAGGACAGGCCCAACAAAGAAAGTAACAGAACGCCACTAGCAATGACCTTCAGCCCCGAACTAAAACCTCTCCAGCGCATCATCAAGGATCTACAACCTATCCTGAAGGACGATCCCTCACTCTCACAGATCTTGGGAGACAGGCCAGTCCTCGCTTCCAGACAGCCCCCTAACCTGAAGCAAATACACACCAGCAACCGCACAACAAAAACACTAACCCAGGAACCTATCCTTGGAACAAAGCCCGTTGCCAACTCTGTCCACATATCTGTTCAGGGGACACCATCATAGGACGTAATCACATCAGCCACACTATCAGAGACTCGTTCACCTGCACATCTACCAATGTGATATGCCATGATGTGCCAACAATGCCCCCCTGCAATGTACATTGGCCAAACTGGACAGTCGCTACATAAAAGAATAAGTGGACCCAAATCAGATGTCAAGAATTATAACATTTAAAAACCAGTCAGAGAACACTTCAACCTCCCTGGACACTCTATTACAGACCTAAAAGTCGCAATTATTCAACAAAAAAACTTCAAAAACCGACTAATGAGAAACTGCACAACTGGAATTAATTTGCAAACCGGACACCATTAAATTAGGCTTGAATAAAGACTGGGAGTGGATGAGTCACTACACAAACTAAAACCTATTTCTCCCCCCCCCCCCCGCCACTGTTACTCACACCTTCTTGTCAACTGTTTGAAATGGGCCATCCTGATTATCACTACAAAAATTTTTTTTCCTCCTGCTAATAGCCCACCTTAATCGATTACTCTCATTAGAGTTGGTATGGCAACCCCCATTTTTTTTCATGTTCTCTATATATTGTGACGGGGCAAGGCCAGATGGCTATAGAAAAGTAGTGGGAGATAGATATATTAGCTCCAGGCTAAACAAATCCTTGGTACCAGGATAAGTGAAATGGCAGCTGCTCCAGTTCAATTAAGACACCTGGGGCCAATTAAGAACTTTCCAGAAGGCAGGGAGAATGCTAGGTTGATTGGGACACCTGGAGCCAATCAGGGGCTGGCTGAAACTAGTTAAAAGCCTCCCAGTCAGTCAGGTGGGTGTGCATGTCAGCAGCTGTGGGAGGAAGTTGCGCTGTTGGAGAGACTGAGTAGTACACACCATATCAGGCACAAGGAAGGAGGCCTTGAGGTAAGGGTGAAGTGGAGCTTGAGGAAGTGAGGGCTGCTGTGGGGGAAGCAGCCCAGGGAATTGTACATCATGTTTCTAAAAGGTCAGCTACCATAGTTGAAACTATTAGGGTCCCTGGGCTGGAGCCTGGAGTAGAAGGTGGGCCTGGGCTTCCCCCCCCCCGCACCACCTTTGCCCCCAGATTAATCGCTGAGACTGGGAGACAACAGAGTCTGTGCAAGGAAGGATAACTTCTCCTTACCTCCCTCACTGGCTTATGATGAAAATGGTTCAGTAGACTGTGACCCTTGTCTCCAGAGAGAGAAGGGTTACATGAAGGGTCACAGTGAGCCTCTGAGGCTAGCGAAATCCGCCAGGAAACGCGGGACCCACGGAGGCAAGGACAGAGTTTTGTCACAATATATATATCTTCCTACTGTATTTTCCACTGCATGCATCTGATGAAGGGAGCTTTAGCCCATGAAAGCTTATGCTCAAATTTGTTAGTCTCTAAGGTGCCACAAGTACTCCTCGTTCTTTTTGCTGAAACAGATTAACACAGCTACCACTCTGAAAGACTGCTGAGTTTGTGTCCCTGGGTGGGAGCTGCACAGTGATCTCCCACCTCTGTGCAGCCAGTGGCCTATGCTCCCCAATGCCAAGCTGGAGCCTCCACATTTATTTGACAAAATTTGCAGAATTTTAAAATACTGTGTGCAGAATTTTTAATTTTTTGGCACAGAATGCCCTCGGGAGTAAATAATACTAGTAAGTCGTCAAAATCATTAAAATATTTTAAATAAAGGCACCAACACACACCAGGGTGTGAGCAACATATCCTAATAAAAGCATTTATCAGATGCTGGAAGCTCCCAGCCTTCATCCTTGTGCCTGACAAGATATGGCACCAGTGTAATATTTGTATTATACATCCTTCTCCAGTAAAAGTATTATGCTTAGGCCTTCTGCTCACTGAGTCAGATTAAGGTCAGTGCATTGCTGAGGCAATTTGTGTAGGTTTAAAGGGGTGGTAGTCACAAGATTATATATCTGCTTCTGCAGCTACTTCACTGAGCAGAATTGGCATAGACCTTGGCTTCATGTCTTATCCAAAAATACAGAACCTCCAGCAATACAGTGCCCCCTCACCACAATGCTGTACTGTGGTTCAGTGCTGACTTGGAGGACAGAGTGGCACCTGGTGGTGAGTGTAACCTAGTACTAGAGTAATATGGTAATACAGAAACGTGCAGATGAGGAAACTAATCTGAAAGCTCTTACCAAAGATCTTTATTTTGGAATATAATTTGTTAATTTTAACCTGATTATTCTTACTGCAGGTGTATGTGTGGATCTATGACCCAGTTCATTTTAAAACATTTGCCATGGGACTTGTTCTTGGTAAGTAAGAATGGATGTTAATGTGTAGTATAGGCTATAGTACCAAACAGGCACATCTGTTTCTTTCCCATGGACAAACTCCTTTTTGCTCTCTCATATTCAGACACAGAATTAATATTTTTATCAATTTGCACCTCGCTTACAGTTACACCTGCTAACTGCTCTGTAGATTTCAATTGCTTAGCACTAATAGATTGTGTCCTTATTAGGTACTGAACACTCACAATTGATACCCTTTCCCTTCCACCTCCCAGTATTATTTATGTAGATCATTGGCCCGAGCAATTTTTTTTAAGGTCTAGACTAATTTTAATGTTTACACACAGGTCTATTATTCTTCCTTAGATGCTGCTGTGTAAGGGGAAATAGAAAAAGTTAGGGCCTAAAAGGCACCCAACTTCCCTGAGTTTAGAAATCATGGTAGCACCTTTCTAGAGAATCCTGTTGACACTTTATGCCTAACCACTATGGTGATGGGCACCTTCGAAATACCTAAGGTAGATGGATAAATATTTTTGATCAGTATGTAAAGGGCCTAACCATGCTACAACTAGTGGGGTTGTAGTGTACAGTATACTTTGTATATTGGGTTCTGTCTACACTTACTGGGGAATACTTACTACTTATATGGTGCTTTTTATCTTGAGAATTATACAGATCATCTTTTCAAACCATCTCTGAGGCAGGTAAATATTGTTTCATCCAATTATAAGATGAGGAAAATGAGGCAGAGAGGTGAAGTGACTTGCCAAGGCAAGGCCACATGGGTAAGTCAGTGTCAGAGCTGGCATTAGAATGTAGGAGTTGCTGGCTCCCAGTTCCATGTTCATATCACTTCTCCATCAGCACAGTTCTCTAAGGAGATGATATAATTTATATGACCATGATATATTTAGGGCTTTGAAAGGTAATGTGCTTAGCTTCTAAAGTGGTGGTGGGAGCCAGTTATGTGATTACGCAATCTTGTAGACTTCAGCAAATAGCAGGAGGACAGAAACTGCACAACTCTATGGAAGACAAGGGAGGTGAGGGTGGGGACTGAAAAACAAGCAAAAAATGAAAGGGTGGGGATATTCACTTGCTTGCTAAACTTAAGCCTGTTCTACTGGGTTTTTATGGCCTAAGCTGGTCGTTTATATATGTGTATTTGTGGGCCAAGAGAAATTGGACTCTGTTTCTGAATGGCACTCAAATAATGGGAATGCCTATTCAAAGTACTGTACAAACATTACTACAGGCAACACCACCAGACTACTATTGCCCTTTAATTGGTAACTTATCCATGTTTCTCAAACTCTTCTCTTCATTTTTAGTGATTGCGGTTATAGCTGCAACTCTCTTCCCACTTTGGCCTGCAGAGATGCGAGTAGGTGTTTATTACCTCAGTGTAGGCGCAGGCTGTTTCGTAGCCAGTATTCTCCTACTTGCTGTTGGTAAGTGTCATTTGTTTATCAATAGAAGTTACCTGAACAGGACAAGTAGGGTAAAATTTTCAGACATGTCTAAGTGACTTAGAACCCTTTCTAATCTGTAAAAGTGGAATAAGTACTTAGGCTCCTAAATCTGTCAACTTCACTTTTGAAAATTTTACCCCTATTCTTTAAAATAGCCATAGACCAGTGGGTCCCCAGTCTGAGACATGCACCCCTTTGGGGAGCATGGAGGAATATCTGGGGGGGCCTTGGCCAGCTCCCATAGGGAAGTAAGTGCCACCCAGCCCAACTCTGCCCTCAGCTCTGCTCCTGTCCACAGCTTTGCTCCCGGCCCCAGCTTGACCTCCCCACCACAGCTTCACACACACACACACACCCACCCACCCCAGCCCTGCTCCTGGCCAGGGGAGCATGAACACATTCCATTACTGGTAAAGGGGTGCAGTACGAGAGGAAAAGCTTGGGGACCACTGCCATAGACTTACCTTATGTGAGTAGTTCCTTAATGGCTACTAAATGTCACTACTGTGGCATTGGAAAAAAGTGTTCCGCAGGGTCCGTTTCAGGCTGCAGGCTTACACTAGCATGTGCAATCTTGATCTTGCATAGTGGAGATCGTATTCCTTAGGACAGCACAAGCACTCTCTCCTATCAGAGCTCTCTAGTCCACTGTTCATGTTCGACCTCTCTTGCTGCTTCACTCTTGTTTTAGGCCCTAGTGCTGCTGCTGCTATCTAATGGGAGATGTGTTAGTAAGATTGGGAGATAAGAGAGGTGCCCAAGGTGGTGGGGTATTTAAACTGGAGGAGAAACAGTGGCTAAGGTGAAGAGAAAAAATTTGAGACAACAGGGAGGGGGAAAGGACCATCATCTACAAATTAGAGGCAGTGCTTCTTGTTGGCCAGAGAATGTGTGCTTCCTCCTGAAAAGCCAGTTCAGGCTTTGGGCAGAGGTGGAATCACCTTACCTAGAAACAGTGTGTTAGTTATAAACTTATGGGCATTGCATGTAGCTAGAATACAAAGGAAAGGAAAACCACTTGAGTCGCATTCAGGTACGTGTTGCATCTTGATATCAGAGGCCTGCGTTTTGGCCACCTGCCTTTCTTCTAGGCAGAATTAGATGCAGTGCCCTTAAGGAATAGTTCAGGACCAACACATAAGCACTTGCAAAAGAAATAAAACTGAGAATGTGGCTCACCTGTTAAGGATCTGGGCCCAAATCCTTAAATCTGAAATCAGTGGAAGTTAGGAGCCTAGCTACCTTTGAGGAGCTGGATGCAGGTAATCAAGCTTTCTTTTTGATTTGTATGGTGTGTAGCTGAGCAAAACAATGCTTAAAATGCAGATGGGAGATCACTGACCCTCCTATTTTTCATGGAGATTTACAAACTGTAATAGAGAAAACTTGGTCTTTGGCTAAGATCAGATGATCCTATCCCATTGCAAGGGAATAGACTTTTCTGTCTATTAGCTCTTTACTGTTTCTAACTTTTATCATCAGACTTTTATTTTTGGGAGGGGGTTGAAGGATGGCACCTTTTAATTCTCCCCCTTGCTTACTTCTCCATCACCACCATTAAGTATCAGAACATGCTGTTAGACCCATCCTTCCAGCCCAGGAATTTGGTTTCATTTGTATTTTGCGTGTTTTGTCTGTCCTCAACTTGATTTTGAGTGCAGCAGGGGAGAGGCAACTAATAAAAACAGTTGTGTTATGTTGTAAATATTTATATACAATATTTGGGCTCTCTCCTCACAGCCCGCTGCATCCTCTTCCTTATTATTTGGCTGATAACTGGAGGAAGGCATCATTTCTGGTTTTTGCCAAATCTGACAGCAGACGTGGGTTTCATTGACTCCTTCAGGCCCTTGTACACACACGAATACAAGGGACCAAAAGCAGACTCAAGGAAAGAGGAGAAATCAGAGACCAAAAAGCAGCTGAAGTCTGACAGTGAGGAGAAATCAGATAGTGAGAAAAAGGAAGATGAGGAAGGAAAAGTCGAAGCAACAGGCAACTCAGGAGCAGAAGGCTCTGGAGGAGAGCGGCATTCAGACACAGACAGTGATAGGCGTGAGGATGACAGATCCCAGCATAGTAGTGGAAATGGAAATGATTTTGAAATGATCACAAAAGAGGAACTTGAACAGCAAACAGATGAAGGAGATTGTGAGGAGGAGGAGGAGGAGGAGGAAGAGGAAGAAGAAACTAGGTCTTTACATGAAAAATCCTAACTCACTGTAGTTTTGAGACTGAATATGTGTAAAACAATTGGATTTTCTTCATTGGCTGATCACCAAAATGTAGTTACAGTAACATTCTTTCCATTTGTTTGCTGAAATACATGTTATCCAAACAGTTTTATATCTAGTATCTTCATTTTTAAAAAACTATTAGCTTGATTACTTGGTACAATCTGAATTAATACACATTTACAAAAGTTTTGTCAATTTGACAAGTTTTCTGTCAGATCCTATGATTTGTCTAGATAGTCCTCAAACATACCGAAGAACATAGTTTCCCTATTGTCATTTTCTGATACTTGCATAACTTTTCAATAAGTATAGCCTACTCAAAATAGCTTTGTAAAATGGTAAAAGTTGAATGACCAAATCTCAGATTATTCCTAGTATATTCATTTAATAGCTAGTTAAGTAAAGCACTTCTTAGCTGATGGCTCTTGACATTCTTCCTGATTTTTATAAAATTGTAAGAGAGAACTTTAAGACAACTAGTTTTAGCAGAAGGTAATTTTAAAGTATTTTGCTAAAGACCTACAAGCTGGTAGTGCTTATTTGGCTGCAGTGTTTTCAGTTGTGTACAAATTGTGTACCACCAACTTAAGAAATCCAAACTGTTTTGTACATCTGGTTCAGAGAAAGGTGTCATCTCGAGGAGGCAAAGGGAACAGCAGTTTGGAAACTCCAGCTGTTGTCTTTTCCCACTCACTTCCCCTGCCATCATAATTTTAAAATAAAGCAACCCTTTTTATTTTAACTGTTACTTATTATTTAGAAGTTTTATCCAAATTTCAATTTGTATAATTGAAGCCATTTCAGGGTGTGTTTATTAGAGAAATGCAAGATGGAGGACCTCACAGAATCTGTACGTGATTGGTAGATTTGTCCCAGGAGCTTTTAGTTTCTTGCCAACATTCCATGTATTTGAGTGAGTAAATTGATCCTTTATTAAACAAAAGCAGATAACACAGCTGTCTGTATGCCTTAATGTTAATCTTAACATTTTCTATATTCAGAAACTGGAGTACTGTATTAACTGAGGAGTAGGCACTGCTTGAGAGTATTCACCTGTTCAGGAGTACAGATAACAAAAAAGCTAATTCAAAAGACAACCAAGATCAAATTGTTTTTAAAACTCCTGAAGCAATTTGAATGTTCAGTTTATCTCACACATCTCTTATTTGCTAGACTGTTGGAGGACATTTTGTTTAGTTATATAAGCATTTAAAAAGTTAAGATTTAACATTCTGAATTGTTCAGTTTCAGACTGAAATTGAAATAGTGAATACAGATGATATTCCTCCCTGACACCACTGTGAGGAAAGAATACTAGATATTGCTTGAATTTTCAGTAGCTGAGATTTTTTTTCTTGAATTGCTCTTTTCCATCACCAGTGTTTTGAATGAAGATGTTAATTTTTCTGGTTGTGCAAATATATACATTTTACATGTGCATTGATAAGGTCTGATTTGCTTACTACTTCTGAATATTTATTGTATGGGGAACAGAGATTGGATCTGTTATGCATTTTTCTGTTAATATGGAAGAAATTTTTGTTAACCTGTTCCCTGGCAAACTTTGACATTTGTGTGGTGTTGCTGTTTACAGTGACTTGTTTTAACAGATCCGTCACTACCATCCACTACCTTATTAAGATGTGCATGTGTAATGGGATAGTACACTGGCTCAAAACTCTTCTCTCCACTCAGTTTAGCAATTATTTTGAACAACACACGGCCTTCAGGCAGAAGCTAAAATCTACCATGCTTGCAGTTCCAATTTCCGTTGCTAGCATTGGGAACTGACTGCAATCCTTTGTGTACAACGCTCTAGCCATTTGGTTCTGTGATGTAGCTCAGCACCACCCTAAACACCCAGTATTATCATATATAAAATGGTAGACATACATCCTCCTTTCAGCTGAGCAGGAACAGCACGGAACCCTTGCTTTTACTGTAAAATGCAGGGTGGTAAAGCCATTTTGTAGTCGACGCTGAAGCTAAATCTTGTCTTTATTCAGGTGAAACTCCCATTGATTTCAGTGAGTTAAAATCAAGTCAGACTGACATTTGGCCTCTCTCTAGTTTTTAAAAACCTGGAGAACAGAACCTGAGGTAGAAAAAAAGTGTGTAATACATAAGCTGAAGATGGTTTAACTAATATTTGAAAATAAGGTCCAGCATTTTTCCAAGAAAAAAAACAATTAGGCTCCCCCAGTTTGAAGCCTTTAGGGCAATGTATTATAGCTCTAGTTCCCCAGCTAAAATGAAATGACATCTTAATAATCCTATTGAATATTAAGTTTAATCATTCTAAATTGGAATAATATTAAATACCTATTTAGTAAAGCTGTCACCTGCTGTCTGTGCAGTGACCTATTTGAAATGAGCTTGTGGTGGAAGTCCATTTCCTAGTAGACAGGTGTCTAGATCTCAAAACCCGTAACAACCCTGGGGCAGGAGAGTTCATAGCTTAACTAGGCATGGAACTGGAACTATCCTCCAATCCACTGGCTCCTAAACTTTATTGGTTCACATATCACCTTTAAAAAAGAACTTGTGAAGTGGGTGGAACATCCAGCTCATGTACACATTGAACCCCCAATTACCCTTAACCCTAAATTTGCAGTGATCAACTCACACAGTGACAGGGTAACGTGAGAAAGGGTGCACTATTGTTGGGAGCTGTTCTGTGGAGACACAAAGCATTTCACTGCCCAGTTCTATTAGATATTTCCACAAATACTAAATTCACTGCACTTACTATAAAAATTATTTTAGGGTTAGATAGGAAATGAGTGGCTACAATTTGATATGCCAGCAACAACTAAAGAAAAAAGGATCAGTGGACATGTGACATTTTGCATACACACTTCCAAAACAGACACAGGGTCCAAATAGAGATATGGACATAATGAAGGTACTGACCAGCATTCAGTTCTCTTAAGATATGTGGCTACTTTTTAAATCAAAGTATTTCAGAGTAAGTTGCTTCTACTCCCCTTACCGGTTTTGATTTAAACTTCATAATTTATATGCCTGTCTAGTAGGATGACTTTAATGGGAACAATTTTATTTATATTAGTGGAACATTTAAACAGTTACTCTATTAAAATTTCCTTATTGCAATACAATTTTAGTGGTCTCATTGATTTTTCTCCCTATAGCTATATAACAAGTGTAATAAAGTTATTTTTTTTGATAAAATGTGATTACCCTTGGTTTAACCAATTTTGAAAAATTATTAAAAATTTTAAACTTAAGCAGAAAACTATGCAGGTCAACATCTAGAGGAGATGTTATACTGAAACCTGCTCTGGGAACAGGGTAGACTAGAATTTAACCTAATTTCTCTATCAACTAGTGTACATTAATTTTTTTCAGATCTTTATCTGGTAATGTATACAAGACTCAAATATTCTTCAACTCATTCTCAAATCTGTACTGTATGCATTAGAGAGTATGGCAGTGGGGAGGAGGTTACTAGTAGCTGTGGAAACTGAGCAAATATATAGTTACTAGAAATTTAGTAGAATTTTAATACATATTAGACAAATGGGACCGTGACCACCCTGTGATGTGTATCTCAGATTTTCTCTTAAGTATTTTAAATATTAAAAAGTCTTTGTTATTGCCTCATTTGAGGCCTGATCCAACTTCTCGTGAAGTCCATGGGACTTAGATTAGATCCATAGAGTGTAATGTAGCTTCAAGGAGAGACAAAGGGGAAGGGGAATGACTCAAATGACTGGTAAATTACACTTTAGCCAGGAGCCTTTTTTTATGTCTGATTAGGGAAAGAGCCTAATGGCAGAGATGCTGTAGGAATACAACGTGCTGACTCCCTGAACCTATGAGTTCATAATCCAGCTGTCTTGACTTGCCTCCTGAGACAGCTAAGTTACTTATCATGCATTTTACCATATTATGCTAAAATACAGAAACTTATTGCAAATTTAGTTGTATCTCAGCCACTCTGCCTCCACCTTTGATGGACAGTCAGTGAATGCTGCTTTATAATTGGTCAGAGATTAGTTCGAAAGCCCATTTCTCTTGGAGGCAGCATGTTCATTTGCTAGTGTGGCTTTTTTAATAAGTCCTAATTACTTGGTTGACTTGAGTTTCATATCTGATGCCTTTTAATACATCTTAACAGCAACCCCAGAAACACTTGCAGAGGTGCTGGAACAATTTTTATAGTATGGTGCTCCATCTCCATTGCTGGCATTGAGAACTGAACTGTAGGCTTTTGTGTTCAACATTTTTTATCCATATGGTACATTACTATTTAAAGCAGTTGTCAAACCTTTTGAATCCAGAACAAAGAGGGGATCAGTTCTATTCAATGTATAGAACTGGGAACTAGAAACCCCTGTATTCTAATCCCAGCTTTGATACTGACTCATTCTATGGCACCAGTCAAACCCATAGGGCCAAGTTCTTCTCTGTCAACCTAATCCAACACCATTGCAAGTTGGAGGAATGACTTGCAACTCCATTCCAAGTCATATGACTGAAGGAGAATTTGAGTCTTAACCTCTCTGCAACATGAGAGTAATATAGTAGTTATTTACCTGCCATACAGGGGCATTGTGAAGATGTACGAATCATCCTTTGTAAAATACTTGGAAGTCAAAATTCATTTTATTGCTGTGCACATTTTTATTGCAGAATTGGTATGTATGTGCCTTAGTGCTGAACTCAGTTTATCATTGATTTTGATCATGTGCCTTAAAGTTTGTGAGGAGAATGGCATAAAATGGTGCAAGGCTGTATTGTATACTGAGTTAGACTGTAGCTTTCTCATTTACAGACAGAGCAGGACAAAATAACCCAAGCAATGCAAATGAATGCTTGAGTCTGTTTTCAATAGACTTCCTGGTATAATTTCACAGTTGCTTCTTGCTTTGCTTAATAAAAAACATTGGATGATTTTATTCATAATGTAGCAACTGAACAAACCCATGAAAACAAAAAGGTATAGCTCCTGATTGTGTATGCAGTCCATTATTCCATGGGTTGATACAGTGGTCATTAGTGCTGAACTTACATTTAGTTAGTGGAAAAAAGGGTTTCATAAAACATTTATTCCCCCTGCAAAGAACTTCAGAAAAAGTGTTAGGGTTGGTGATGAGCATCATGCAAATAATTCCAGTATAAGTCTCAAGTAGAGAGGGGTGGGGAAAAGAAAAAAAGTTCTGTGCAATTGTCATGTTTCAGAGCTAGACCAAACCACTTCACAAAAGATAATAAATGTCATTATCCTTATTTCACAAGATGGGGGGAAAGGCACACGGGGCAGATCCTTAGGTATTACCCCATTCAGCATTGCAATGCCTAAATCCTAGGCGACCCGCCACGCAGTGGAATTTTGAGCCCCAAGTGCACCACCCTGGCTCCCCCATACAATACACGGGAAGAGTTAGGTACCTACAGAAGGGATTTTTCATAAGCCAGCCAGCTGAGCGGGGAGCTACTGAAGTTAACCAGGAGTAAATTGTTGAGAAGAGGGGCTTAGGCACTTATGTTGCTGACAGACCAGAGACAGACACCTCCCTCTATTTGGGGTCTTCATCTGTGAACCCTATCTTAAAATAAGGCACCTAAGCAGCTGAATGGACTTAGAGACCAATGCCCTAACAGCTATTTCTCTCTCTCCTGCTCGCATTCAATACCTCTCTCACACCTGCCCTGTGTTTCCCTGTGCCCCCAGCTATCTTCTGTGCAGTCCTCTGCTGTCCCTCTACCTATTAGTGGCCTGCCTCCACACACTTGATGCAGTGGCTGGTCGGTAACAGCTGGTAGGCATTCTCTGAGCATGCCTGCAGGATCAGGCCCCTCTGGTGAGAAAGGCATTCCCCCACACCAGTTTGTTTGAAGCTATAAGATCTCCTGGCCTTTGGTTTGTGGTTGTTGATATAGCCAGGTGCTTATGACAGACAGCAGAGAAATGTGCAGAATCATTTATAATGAACCCAGTTTGCTGAATCCCTTATTATATTTCCAAGATATGTGGTGCAAATCAGCCATGTATAATAAAATATAAAGTACACATACGACATTTCAGCCTATCTGCTATACATGCAAAATTCTCATGTGACGGTATTACTAAAGATTAGAAGACAATTCTCATTTGGATCAACAGACAACCCTGCCTTATACCAGTGAAGCACTGATTCCTTTTTGAGTGCTTGTTCTCGTGGATTCGAATCAGGTGTGTGTGTATGCCGCATGCACAGTTGTCAGAAGCTTTTCCCCTTAGCCCCTCCCGTCAGGTTGGCTAGGGAGCCCCCTGGAGTGGCGCCTTCATGGCGTTCAATATACAACCCTGCCGACCTGACCCCCCTTCAGTTCCTTCTTACTGTCCATGATGGCCGTTGGAACGGTGCTCAGCAAGTTCTCCCTTCGCTTCTCTTGTTAGATCTAGTTGGTGTTTAGTTTTATTAGTAGTTTATTGTATATAGTTAGATAGTAGGTGTGGAACGGGGTACCTCCCCAATCCTTATCCCTTCCCTGGGCTCCGGGCCATGCTGCAAGCCCAAGGCTTTAAGCCGTGCAGCACTTGTAATAAGTCTATGCCAATAAGTGACCACACAACTTTTGCCTAAAGTGTCTGGCGGAGGCATGCCAAACTGAAAGGTGCAGAATTTGTAAAGCTTTTCGGCCAAGAACAAAGAAAGAGAGCGTGACTTCCACCTGAAACAGCTTTTAATGGAGTCTGCTCTTCGCCTGCAACCGTCCGCAGAGTGCCAGGATCCAGCACCAAGCATGTCGGTACAGAGTGCCCCGGCATCCGTACGCGACACGGGGCCAAGGAAGGACTCTAGCAGAAGAGACCCTCGGCTCTGGCGCCACAACCAGGATCAGCGAGCCGGCACCGCTCAACTTCCCTGGTGCTGCACAAGAAGGCCGAAACAGGGGGCTCACTGGCCCCGAAAGCAGCAAGTCATTCAGGGGAGGCACAAGGGCACCCTAGAAAGGACCCAGTGCCAAGACAGCACGAGTCACTGCCAACAACTTTGGTGCCCCAGACGGGACCACTGAGTCTAGCACGCAGCGACTCTCCAGTGGGCCAGTGCTAGGTGACAGAGCCACCCTCCACCCCGGATACTTCTGAAGCCACCAGGGACTTGACAGAGATGATGGTGGCACAGCACCCAGCTTTAAGGGACAAGCCTCTGGTGCCAATGAGGCTGGTACCATCTAGAGGCAAGCCAGCTATGATGGGCACTCCCAGTCCCTGGCTCAGCACCATCCTTGGCACTGCTTGACCTCGCTGTGGCGCTGCTCCCTGGCACCAAGCCTGGCAACAGACTCACCAGCATCGGTGATGTGATGCCCCACCTCTCCAACACCGCGGTCAGACTGACATCGATCCCCCACGCCAGGAGATGATCGGCACCGACCTACGGCACCAGGTCTTCGTCCGCCTTCGCTGGCACTGGACACGCATTACCCGTCTCCGTCACTGGATTCCAGGCACCAGGCCCAAGCCCTTAACCTCAGGTTGTGGCCGAGACATCTCCACCACAGGACCAGTCCCAGGTATCTACTGTAGTGGCCACAACAGTCTGTACTGACCAAGAGGAGGTCAGAGACTTAGAGGGACAGGAGGACCCAATACCTCCACTAGCCACCTCGTCTTCTTCCCCAGAGAAAGCTGTAGCGGGGCATCCTTCGGGGCCACCTCCAATAGATCACAGGGCGCACCAAGACCTCCTCAGGCGAATCGCCAGCAACATGGGGTTGCAAGCGGAGGAGATTGTCGAGACCAAGAACCCCATTCTCGCCCCCAAAGGTCCATCACGGGTGGCTCTGCCTCTAATCAAGACAGTGCAGAACAATACAAAAACTCTGTGGCAGACCCCAGCCTTGATCCCGCTGACTGCTAGAGGCGTTGAGTGTAAATACTTCGTCCCTTCCAAGG
Organism: Eretmochelys imbricata; assembly: GCF_965152235.1. Classification (NCBI taxonomy): domain Eukaryota; kingdom Metazoa; phylum Chordata; order Testudines; family Cheloniidae; genus Eretmochelys; species Eretmochelys imbricata. The sequence goes on along the minus strand of NC_135580.1, from coordinate 16,974,696 downwards.
GATATGAGTATTTGTTCTCGCACCCACAGCCATGCTTGTGAGTTGTGCTGGCGGTCAACAGGAAGGAGCATCAAGGACCGCAAGGGCCAGCACCCAAGTCCAAGGAGGCAAAAAGGATGGACCTCTTCGGCAGAAAGGTCCATGCCACGGGCAGGCTACAACTGAGGATAGCCAATCAGCAGGCTATCCTCAATAGGTACAACTTCAATTCATGGACCGCCATGTTGAAGTTCAAAGACATGATCCCGGCAGACTCCAGAATGGAATTCTCCACTATAGTTGAGGAAGGGAAAGTGGCTGCACGGATCAATCTGCAGGCGTCCCTGGACTTGGCAGATTCGGCCGCCCATACCCTCTCCTCAGGAATAGCCATGCGACAAACACCCTGGTTCCATGCATCTAGGCTACCCCCGGAAGTGCAGCAAACTCTGCAGGACCTTCCCTTTGAGGGCGCAGGGCTTTTTTTGGAGCAGACTGACTCCAAGCTGCACAGCTTGAAAGATTCCAGGGCGACCATTAAGTCGTTGGGGATGTACACCCCTGCAACCCAATGCAAACACTTTAAGCAACAGCAACACCATATCATCCTTAGCCGAGGCAGGATTTTTATAGGCAAAGGGGCAGAAATCACAGGCGCAAGCCTTCAAACCCGCCTTCAGCGCAGGATCAAGGCCCAACCACGCCATCGTTGGGCTCCAAACAAAGTTTTTGAAGGGAAGCCCGAGGACGGCGTGCTCGCCAATATCCTGCCCCGTGCTTCCTGAATCGTCTGTCCCACTTCTACCGTGCTTGGTCGCAAATAACATTGGACCACTGGGTGCTTCACAAGATAGAAGTGGAATATTCTCTCCAGTTCGCTCCTTCCCTCACTCCCTCCCACCCCCCTTCCCCATCCCTCTTCAGGGACCCTTCTCATGATCAACTCCTTGTTCAGGGGGTTTAATCGCTCCTTGCCATAGGCGTAGTGGAGGAGGTTCCTCAAGAGCAAGGGATTCTACTCCAGATACTTCCTTATCCCCAAGGCGAAGGGAGGTCTCAGACCCATTTTAGACCTAAAAGGACTCAACAAGTTCATGTGAAGTTAAAGTTCCACATGGTCTCACTGAGCACAATCATACCTTCCCTGGATCCGGGAGACTGGTATGCCACCCTTGACATGAAAGATGCATACTTTCATATAGCCATTTGTCTGGGCCACAGACATTTCCTGAGGTTTCTGGTCGGCCACAAACACTACCACTTCATGGTGCTCCCATTTGATCTATTGACAGCCCCCCGAGTGTTCACCAAGTGCATGTTGATGGTTGTGGCCTTTCTCTGAAAGAGGGTATAGGTGTATCCCTACCTCAACGACTGGCTGCCGCAGGGGTGCTCCAGGGAGCAGGTGGAGTCCCAAGTCCGGTTAGTCAGAGACACCTTTGAGACTTGGACTCCTCCTAAAGGTCCACTCTTTCACCAATCCAAAGAATAGAATTAATCGGTACAGGCCAGAGCAATTCTGCCAGAGTCCAGATTTCTAGCAATGACAGGTGGTATACCACCACAACTGAAAGGGGATGCCGGAGTCTCCTCGGTCACATGGCATGCCAGACTGATGCTCAGGGTGCTCCAGGCATGGCTCGCCTCAACTTATTGCCCAGGTTGAGACAGCTTGGACCCAGGAGTGACAGTACCGGAGTGAGCTCTAGAATCCCTTCGCTGGTGGCTAGACCCTCGTGTGGTCCGTGAAGGAGTCCCATTCAGCACCCCTCAACCCTCCATGACCCTAGTAACAGACATGTCAGCTCTGGGTTGCGAGGCCCACCTAGAAGACCTACAGATGCAGGGTCGGTGGTCGCAGGTCGAGCTCTCACTCCACATCAATATCAAGGAGCTCAGAGCTGTGTGTCTAGCCTGCCAGACCTTCCGGGCCAGAATGCAGGGTCAGTGCATGGCGGTGATGACCGACAATACCACCGCCATGTTTTACATAAACAAGCAGGGTAGAGCCTGCTCCTTCCCTCTCTGTCGGGAAGCTCTCAGCTGTGGGATTTTTGTACAGCCCACTCCATTCACCTGGAGGCATCCTATCTCCCTGGAGTACGGAACAAGCCTGCAGACCACCTCAGCAGGTCGTTTCGCAACCACGAGTAGTCCATCCATCCGGACATCAAACATTCCGTCTTCCAAAGGTGGGGGTTCCCCCGGGTAGACCTATTTGCCATGAGGAACAACAAGAAGTGTCCAATGTTTTGCTCTTTCCAAAAACACAGTCCGGGCTCTATCTCGGACGCGTTCATGCTACCCTGGGCAGACCGTCGAATGTATGCCTTCCCACTGATACCACTTGTCCACAAGGTGCTGCTCAAGATCCACAGGGACAAAGTGGAGGTAATTCTGCTGGCCCCAGCATGGTCATGCCAATATTGGTACACGATGCTTCTGGAGCAGTCAGTGGATACCCCGATTACACTGCCACTCTACCCCGATCTGATCACACAGGACCACGGTCACCTCCTTCACCCGGACCTCCAGTCCCTCCATCTCATGGCTTGGAAGCTTCATGGTTAAACCAACGGAGCTTCAATGCATGGAATTGGTGAGGAAGGTGCTGCTTGGTAGCAGGAGACCTTCCACCAGGGCTACTTACCTAGTTAAGTGGAAAAGGTTCTCATGCTGGTGTGAGCAGCGTCACGTACCTCCACTTCAGGCATCTATGCCATTCAATCTGAAGCAATAAGGTTTGGCGGGATCATCCATCAGGGTACACCTTGTGGCCATCTCGGCATTCCACCAAAGAGAGTTGGGGCGCTCGGTATTCACCAGCCCTATGGTGGGCCATTTCCTGAAAGGCATGGAACGGCTATATCCACAGTCCCGACCGCTGGTACTTGCTTGGGATCTCAATCTGGTCTTCTCTGAGCTAATGGGAGGTCCCATTCGAACCACTGGCTACATGCTCCCTTCTTTATCTCTTGTGGAAGGTGGCATTCCTGGTTACCATCACATCAGCCAGGAGGGTGTCTGAGTTAAAAGTGCTAACTTCCGACCCCCACTACACAGTCTTCCATAAGGACAAAGTACAACTCAGGCTCCACCCAGTCTTCCTGCCCAAGGTGGTATCCCAATTTCACATTGGCCAAGACATTTTTCTACTAGTCTTCTATCCCAAGCTGCATGCTAATGCACAGGAACAGAGGCTTCACTCACTAGATGTCCAGAGAGCACTAGCATTCTACATTGAGTGCACAAAGCCTTTCAGGAAGTTGAACTAACTGTTTGTAGCAGTGGCAGACCGGATGAAGGGGCTTCTGATCTCCTTAACACATTTCTTCCTGGGACACGGACTGCATCCGTACCTGCTATGACCTCGACAAGGTCCCAGCCCCGGCTATTACAGCCCACTCAACACTAGCTCAAGCCTCTTCTGCTGCTTTCCTGGCCCAGGTGCCCATCCAGGAGATCTGCAGAGTGGCAAACTGGTCTTCGGTGCACATGCTTACCACCCATTATGCCATAACCCAGCATGCTAGAGAGGACAAAGCTTTCAGCAGAGTGGTTCTCCAATCAGTGATTCCTTAACTCTGACCCCACCTGTGGGGGAAAGCTTGGAAGTCATCTGGTTGGAATCAATGTGAACAAGCACTCGAAGAAGAAAAAATGATTACCTTCTTATAACTGTTGTTCTTTGAGATGTGTTGTTCACATCCATTCCAATACCCACCCTCCTTTCCCTCTGTCGGAGTAGCTGACAATAAGGAACTGAAGCGGGGTTGGGTCGGCAGGGTCATATATTGAGCCCCATGAAGGTGCCACTCCAGGGGGCTCCCTAGCTGCCCCAATGGGAGCTGTTAAGGGAAAAAGTTTCTGACGGCCATGCGTGTGGCACACACACCTGCTTGGAATCGATGTGAACACCACATCTAGAAGAACAACAGCTACAAGAAGGTGAGTAATCATTTTTTCTGCTTGCAGTGGGTATAATGCACTAGATCTCAAACCAGTCTCTCAGTCCATATATAGCACCCATCACCAGACTGAGCAACTTCAGAAACAAACAAGGAGAGAAAAGTTATTGGTAAACAAGTTATTTGAGTTAATGCTCCAGCTGCTGAACAAACAGCATTATAAATAACTGCACCTCTCACTTAGGACTTGTCCGCCTGCTAGCTCCATCTGTGTTTACCAGTATGATTCTCATCGCAGGGGAGGCAGAGACTTACAGTATGTACCTCTGCCTATCCATCTACCAAAGCTGTTACAACCAGATAAAGACAAGCAGAGAAAACTGCAGTGTCATAATATATAGAAGCAGTGTTTACACTACAGATGGGGAAACATGCTGCAGTTATAAATGTTAAGGAAACTTGCTAGTTCAGTAAATGAAATACTGATCATGATTCAAGGCTGGATTTAATATCATTTGTGACCTGTGTGAAAGATGAGCTGCAACATGCAGCAGAAGAATACACCGACGTACAGTAGGGTTTACTGGCCTTCAACTGAGTATCTGGAAATAGATTACGACTAAGAGAAGCTTTTTGAATTAAAAGTTGACAAAGGAAATTGTTGAAGTATCTACTTAAGAAAAAACAATCCAGGAACAAATGGGAGGAAATAGGTCTGATCAGGAGCCCTAATTAATAGCAATAAGGAATCCCTTAAGGGACAGATTATAAGAAACAGAAAACACCCCTTTAATGGAACAGTAGTGCAGTATTTTTCTTAGATGTAACAATATTTTGAATAAATACATGGCTCTTTTTTTCCTCAGTCAAATAAATAGTTTATTAAGTTTCCATTAATCCATTAAAACCTTTATCACCACATACTGTCTCAGCCCAACCACTTTGTTTTGTTTTTTAAACATACTAGTTTCTCATACAATTCTCCTGACAGAAGTTCCTGCTACTCTCAGGTCCTTTCATTTCTCCCATACATGCTTACATTATTAATCCCTTTGGAAGTTTGAAGCTTAGATATGCTTCTGATCACCATCTCTTGCTCCCTGACGGTCAGATTATAAAATGTCCAACTGGGGGGAGAAGACTCTGTGAGCCTATGCAGAGGCCAGTCACAACTGCACTCACTGTTCTTTTCTGGGTGCAAGAACTGTTTTCAACTAGCCTCTTGAGCACAAGACACTCCAAAAAGAGGAGATTGGAGAAGATGAGGCAGCTATGAGAAGAAAACAGCTTGCACCTTTCTAAAGCATGGCACTGCAGCTGGGCTCTTTAGGAAGTTTAAGGGAGATGTAGGGTCATACTGCATGGAACTATTCATTACCTCCAATATACCCCAGTGCCTAATGAGAATAACCTGGCCTGAACCAGCCAGAGCTAGGGATGGTGCAGATGCAGCACACAAACCTCTGATCATGGAAGCAGGGAGTCCATTCTGCTTTTCTGTGCTAGTCCTTCCAAGCAATTTCAGAACAGTCTCAATGAGCTGCAAATGGAATCTCATCAGACCATCTTTTACTGGAAAGTTGGAGTCTGCAATATAGAGCATTGTTGGTGGAAGGATTAAAGGATTGAAGACATGGAGGAGGAGGGTCACTGTTCCAGAGGAGGGGGCTCACTGGATAGACTTAAGTCTGTTTCTTTTCTGGGTGTTTTTCTTCCACTGGGGCTACCTGCTGGTTTGTTATTGTAGGCTTGTTGGCCCTGAAGTGTTTGTTTAGTGGGTGGGGAAGAAGGAAGCAAACAAACTCAAAGGACTGCATGAATAATACAGAGAAAACCTTTACTGCTTCCAAGACAGAAGGTAGAGTTCCCTGTCCATTCCTCAGCATAATCTCTAGTTCATTCCTGGGAGAGGAAGAAAAAGGAAGGAATCAGCAGTGGTGGGGAAGTAAAGTCTGTTTCTACACACTGGTCAACAGGAAGCTGATCAACCAGCAAACCACAGCTTCCCTTGCAACAGCCTTTTGTGCTCTCTGCACTCATTGCAGGACAATGACAGTTTTTAAACCGCACAAATTTGAGGAAGCTGTGACATGAAACACACTAGGACCAGATTCATTGCAGAACCCAGGCTGCGAGCTCCCAGTAGCATGCTGTGCATGCTAACTCCAACCCTGGCTCTATCAGGGCCCTGCCTTGAGCCAGTGCAACAGTACCTGGATGATGCACTGATTCAGCCCATCCCCCACTCTGCAGCTAGAAGGGTATCTGCTATGAAGCTCCAGCCAACATTTAAAGCTGCTCTCCCCTGGCACCACTTCCTGCATGCCAGAGCCCCGGGTGACTTCCCTCACCTGCCCACCTACGCTATCCCTAAGCAAATATAACAGCCACCACCCTAAAATGTTTCCACAGTTGCAAGCAGGTGTAAATGCCAACATCCTAAATCTGGAGGCTCAATCCAGCCCATTATTTACAAAACTTACTGATAGATTCTTAACAAAAAGCTTGTGGGCTTTGTTACATAGTTAAAATCAACATGGTGCTAAAGAAGAGATAGTGAAGAAGGGGCCAATCCTGTGCCGCACTTAGGGCTCTCAGCTCTCACTGCAATCAAAAGAGGCTGGCAGAGCTCAGCTCAGGACTTCACAGGGTAGGGCCCAAAGTGACCTCTCTTCTCAAGTGCAAGGTATTTAATTTTTGAGAAATTTTATTCTACGTGATCTATTTGTTTGTTTTAAGCACTCAGACATGAGACTGCATTTGGAGTGATAGCAATTACCATATTAATTCAGAGGAGATTAAACAACAAGCAATAAACGAACTTTCAAGCACCTACCACACTGACTGTAGGGGAAAGGGATGGATAGGGAGCCATGGGAAGCAAAGTGGAAGCAGCCTTGAGGCTGCTGTAACCCATGCTTGGGCTATAGCACTTCCAAACAGCTCCAGAATACATGGAATGAAAAAGTGGCTTAAAGCCATCTTCCCCACGCCCCCAGCCACCAATCCATTCGTACACTCAGCACAGAGAAAAAACTGGGACCCAAGTCTCTTATGTAAGTTTTATAGCACTCAGATACCATGAGCTATGGTGATGCACACCTTCTAAATACCTATACAGGTCTCATGGATATTTCTAAGGCACCTGACCTTCATAGGCGCTGACTCCATGGGCTGGAGCACTCACAGGGAAAAATTGGTGGGTGCTTGCACCCACTCGCAGCTCTCTGACCTGCCCCCCCACCCCAGCTCACTTCGGCTTCCACTCCGCCTCCTCCCCTGAGTGCGCCGCCACGTCCTGTTTCTCCCCCTTCCCTCCCAGTGCTTGCACCTCGAAACAGCTGTTTCACGCAGCAAGCACTGGGAGGGAGGGAGGGAGGGGGAGGAGGAACGTGGTGTGCTTGGGGAAGAGGTGGGGCTGGGGTGCAGATTTAGGGAGGGGTCCAATAGGGGCAGTGAGGGGGCGGAGTCAGGGTGGGGCCGGGGCGGCACGAGCACCCACTGGTGCCAACGAAAGTTGGTGCCTGTGTCTGTCTCTGCAATACATAAGTGCCAGCTATATATAGTTAGTGCCCACTCAGAAAATCCTTATTTGATTCCCAACTCTGTCAGTCTTCTAGTCCAGGAGCTGTGTCCCTATACCCCTGTGATGCTCTCTACCTCGGGGGAACACCCTGCACCCCCATGTTCATCTTTATAAAATGATTATGTGGTATCCAATGCAAAGTTTGTCATGTTGGGTGTCTTTGGAAGGCTCATAATGCACTGAGCATGGTTGTTATAGTGATGTTATAGTAATTATTACATTAATGTCATAGTAAGGTTATAATTTTGTGTATATAGTTATGAGGCTGAAAATGTATCCTCGTGGCTTAAAGCAAGCCCAGGCAAAAACTTTCCAAGAGCAGAGAGGCCGTTCACACCTCGGCAGGGCATGTATGGGACAAACCCAGCCCAGCCTCACAGGAACAATGGACTCTGGCTCAGGTAGCAACAAAAGATTCTGTTAGACCTTCGAGGGAGTCACCCCCTTCCTTTGGGCAGTTTGGGATGCAGTGAGGTAATGCTCACCTGACTTTAAAGGGGGGGGGGGCAAAGCCAAGAGGAAAGAAAGGACATGATAAAAGGGAGAGACATTTTGCCATGCTCTCTCTCTTCCACCTGTGTCTGCAGACACCACCACCACCAAGCGACTGAACCACTGATCAAAGGGGGGAGCCTGGCTGAAGAGCCAGCCCATGGTGAGAGGCATCTAAGTTTGTAAGGGCACTGAAAGTATTAAGATCAGCTTAGAATGCATTTTGCTTTTATTTCATTTGACCAAATCTGACTTATTGTGCTTTGACTTATAATCACTTAAAAGTCATCTTTGTAGTTAATAAATCTGTTTGTTTATTCTACCGAAAGCAGTGTGTTTGGTTTGAAGTGTGCCAGAGACTCCCCTTGGGATAACAAGCCTGGTACATATCAATTTCTTTATTAAAGTGACAAACTTATATAAGCTTGCAGCGTCCAGTGGGCATAACTGGACACTGCAAAATGGAGTTTCCTAGGGTTGTCTCTGGGACCGGGGATACTGGCTAGTGTAATTCAATTGCAAATAGCTGGGAGCAGCTTACATGCCAGAGGCTGTGTGTGAACAGCCCAGGAGTGGGGGTTCTGACAGCAGAACAGGGTAAGGCTGGCTCCCAGAGTCAAGGATTGGAGTGACCTAGCAGATCACTGGTCCAGATAACACCAGGGGAATGTCACAGTCCCCAATATTATATTATCTTCCTTTACACAAATGACTGCAGCCTCTCCTAGCATGTAGGGCCCTACTTCATTCTTATGATGAGGCACCTATGAGCTAGATAGAGGGAGCCCAGCACTTCTGTGTGGTTCCACAGAAATGCTGCCTACCAGAGCTCAGAGCCAGGGTATCAAGCTAGAAGCATTAAACTGTCAGAACACGCTTTGGCTGTGATTTCCCTGAAGATATCACACTTCTGCAAGCTGCCTGTGTAAGACATAGCCTGGAAAAAATTAACCCTTTGAGATGTCACCTATGCCACATCAGACAGATCTAGAGAACCAGGAGAAAGAGGAGAGAGGAAAACAAAATGTCCAATAGAATATTTGGGATTTTCACTTATACAGACAGGGACATTGAAAGGTCTGAATCTTCTCTTGATTCTGCACTGAGAAGAAGCAGGTTTTAAAATAGGCTCCTATAAGTAGGGGAAATGTCTTGGTAGCTTCCCTGTTTAGGGAGATAGAGCCATTCACCTCCACTATTTCAGGAGACCCGTAAAAAATCCACATCCAATTTGTATAACATTGTTCCTGAGACATAACACTCAAAAGCTTTAAAGAGAACCCCAGAACCCTTATGAGATCAACAGAGGCTTCTATGGAAGCACATGGCCTACGTGGCGATAACCAGTTCTCACAATGACCTGAGTCTACCCAGTTCAACTCACAATGCATGCATGAATGAGCAGAGAGGATAACTTTTCCAAGAGGTTATCCATTCAGATCTAAAAGGGAGATGGGTCAGTAAGAATCTAAGTGATCCTCAAGATTTCTGTCAATACAGGATCAATGCCTGACTGGAGGAGATGAGTAATGAGCCACTATCCAGAGACAAAACTACATTTAATTTTTGTATTTTTCTAGGTCAAAGCCATCTTTCTTAGGTACATTCCTTGATTTCAGTCCTTCAATGACCTGAGCTCTCACCCCACAGCTCAATTAGATGCAAGGGACCCCCCTAAAGAAAAATCCAAAAGAGCCACCCAATCAAAGAAAGAAAATCATTTTTGTTTTAAGTATAAATAAATGCTTAAAAAAAAATCAAACATAAGAAACTAGTGGTTCTCACCTATGCTGCATTTTATTTCCCTAGGATGGGGCAACATCCCACGGTCTGTCCATTTTGAGAGCACAGTTGATCAAATGGGGATAGTAGATCAAGATAGTGAGTCATAGACAATGATAGTAAGACAGAGTGCAATATGAACTTGGTTCTCTTCCTTCACACACCAGTCCACACACATGCACACACCAGTCCAGCCAAGTCACTTGGAAGGAGGCATCTTCACTTGAGATTCTTTTTAAGGCAGGTTTTAAGTGCTTCCTTACTGAGAGGGAGGATTTTGCAACACATTCCAATGAGACAACTAAAATCTCACTCATTCCAGTTGTCACAGTTCAGCACAGTGGCACACGGGTCATATTGCATAAGAACCTAGTAAGTTATGATAAGATGGAAAATACATGTGGCATATCCATTGATCAGTTACGCTGGAAGGTGCCTTTCCCCTAACTCATTCTTCAGTGTACTGCTTTGTTACGTTTTGAGATTGGTAATAGGAAGCAACAGGAAATGTCACAATGTAAATAAGTCAATGTTTCAGGTGACAACAAGAAAAACCACACCACTTCATGAAAAGAAAATGTCACCTCACAAACTTCTTATGTAATTTGGTATGTTTTGTGAATTCAGGAATACAGAGAAAAAGAAACCGCGGTGAAGAGGTTTATTTACCTATCAGGGGATTTCAGCAATTTATTTATGTAAGCAGAGTCAGAATGAGCTCTACCCTGACATCTGGTGGTGAGCTGTGGAAAAGGACTTCAGGGGCTGATCTTGTTTGCATGGGCACACCCACCCTGCTTAACATGATGGTCTGCCTGCCCAAATGGTCACTTTGGCTGCTGTGGGATCCCCAGTCTCTTTGTTATTGGGGCAGGAGTAATAAAGGTTGCTATCCTGGTTATGTGAATCAAGGACAGCAGAACTGTACTTGGCATTTTATGACAGAGGGACTCGCCCTCAACTAAGCAGCACTCGCTAAGCAAGGACATGGGTTCCAAAACCCAGTGAATTGAAAGAGGTTGGGGACAGGTATTTATAGGGGTGGTGGTAGGGGTGCTAAACACCAATTTCACCCTCTCCTTGCCCCACCGTGTAATATCAGAGCTAATTTTGATACTATTAGAAGTCTGGTTACAGGCTGCTGAACTGAATTCACTTGGGGAAAATGGTGTGCAAGCACTGAGGCTTCCCCTATTATGAGCCGAAATCACTAAAGAGCTAAAATTACTAAGAGTTGAAATCACTGAGTGCTGTTATATGGGGGGCCTGAAGACCAGTCGGTGAGTGGCTAGCAGGACATGGAGCGGAGCAGATAGCACGGAGACTGGTGGCAAGCATAGTGGATAGCACAGCAGCTGGCAGAGAGGAGCGGCAAGCAGGATGGCTGGCGGAGAGGCGCAGCTGGCGGTGAAGACTGCAGCAGAACCCATGGAGAGGCGTGGCACTCAGCCATTGACCTGAGCAGCAGGGCATGGAAGATGCACCCCCATACCTCCCGCCACTTCCACCCAGGCTGGGAAATGAACTCCACAGATGAACTCCTGAACTCTGGGGGCTGCACTGACCAAGGTCAGAAACTGTGGGTGGGGTGACTGTTGGGTTGACGGACTTAAGACTCTAGGGGAAAGGGACATTGCCAAACTTACTTGGGGGTGGGTCTTTTGCTCATGGTTTGTGTTATGAATCCTGTTTGTGATGTTTCCCTAACATAATGCCACATTGTTTCCTTCCTTTATTAAAAGGATTTTTACTACACTCAGACTCTGTGCTTGCGAGAGGGGAAGTATTGCCTCTTAGAGGGGGGTGGTATGTAATTGTCCCAGGTCACTGTGTGGGATCTCAAGCCGGTTTTGCATTGTGTTATTGAAACGGAACCCCTTGATACTGAACCCAGCCCTCGTTGCTGCCAATTCTGATGGGAAGAAGGGCTACATTTACTTTCAGAGCTCTGATCACTGATGTCATCCAGGTTTGTGCGTGCAGCCAGTTACTTTCTAGCTGCTAACTTCAGGATATATGACTTGCTCTGGTTTGTATCTAATTGCAATTAAACCTGAAGCACAATATTAAACTCTATATCAGGGCCCTATCCTGCAAACTCTTACTTGTGGACAAAATGTTTACTACCTCATAGTGTACAGCAATACCCAGTAGTAAGTGTGCTTGTTGCATGGGTACTTTTTGTAAGAGTCTCATGGAAATGGTGATCAGACACATGACTCTCACTAGGCTAGCTTGTGGCATCTTTCCAAACTACAAGAGTGATCATCTTTTTAAAATAAAGAATTATTGAATTTCTCGTTTTTCACAAGTTTATTTAACCACTGAAATGGAATGAAACAGGAAACACAATAAAATTGAGCACTAATTCTTCTGAATTTACCTCCTGTGAGTGCCAGAATGTCACTTGCCATTGGTAGGTGCTCTACGGGCATTAAAAACTTTCCACACAGAGTAAAACATGGACTCTCAGTCTAAAGTAATAAAGTCTCCATGAGACAGCAGAGTGTTTCTCCATTCTAATAGGCTACACCAACACTGAGTAGGGTTGCCAGGTGTCCGGTTTTTGATCGGAGTGCCCAGTTGAAAAGGGACCTTGGTAGGACCCCTGCCCCAAGCGCTGGCTCCACAGCTCCCATTGGCCGGGAATGGGAACCGCGGCCAATGGGAGCTGCAGGGGCAGCACCTGCGGACAGCGCACCACGCAGAGCTGCCTAGCCACACCTCTGTGTAGGAGATGGAGTAGGGACATGCCGCTGCTTCTGGGAGCTGCTTGCACCCCTGACCCCTTTCTGTGCCCCAACCCCCTGTTCCAGCCCTGATCCCCCTCCAGCCCTCTGAACCCCTTAGTCCCAGCCCGGAGCACCCTCCTGCACCCCATCCCAGAGCCCGCATCCCCAGCCAGAGCCCTCACCCCCCCCCGCACCCCAGCCCGACCTCCAAACCCCTCAGTCCCAACCCAGAGCACCTTCCTACACCCCAAGCCCCTAGTGGTTAGGGTATCCTGGGGTCAAGTCCCCCTGCTCCAATCAGTCTCGTTATTTCTCAACAATGATACAGCTTCAACAGGAGAGACTGAAGGACTGCCATATCAGACTCTCTTAGTTCAGTGGTTAGAGCACTCGCCTGAGAGCTGGGATTTGAACTGGGGACTCCCTTCTCCTGCTACTGCAAGGAGGGGGAAACTGAACCTGGGTCTCCCACATCCTAGGTGAGTGCTCTAACCACTGGGCTAGAAGTTATAAGAGGACTGCCATCTCCTCCTCCTCTTCCTTTAGCTGACTTCTGAATGGGGCCCAATATGGTAGGCATATTCAGAGGGTACCTACCTGATGGGGCCCCAGAGGCAAGACTGGCAGTCGAATGCCTATCTTCTCCTGGTTCATGAATTGCCCTGGGGCTTATGTGGGGGATAGGCATCCAGACACCTAGAGCAAAGCAGCCGTGCATAAGCCCAGAGGCAAAAACGTAGGCGCCTGTGGAATTTTCACTTTGAAAAACTTAGGCAACAAGTGAACTTCAGTGCCTACAGCATTCAGCGGGAGTTTTGTGAGTTGCCGTGTGGGACTTAGGCCCCTAAATCCCATTTTTAGATGCTGAAGTATTTTTGTGGCTCCCACCCTGAGTTCTTAGAAATGTAAACCATCAGTACAGAAAAAGAAAAATACATAACAGTGTCATAGCTACATTCAACAGAGGCAACTGTCCCTGGAATTCACCATAAAGGACTGAGAGGGTATGTACATAGTATAGAAACAGCACATCCAAAAATCCATAGAGCCTCAGGTGCTTGGACACTGAGTGAAGTCACTTAAGTACAGTAGTTAGGTGTAGCCTATAGACCTAGCTTAAAGGTAATTTATGTATCAGTAATGCAAGAAACCTACAGACCTACATCCTGCTAACTTGAGCAGTTATCATAAAGCTTTGAGGCCTATGAGCCTTAGCATGAGTGAGTTACCAAACAGTGACCCTGAGTTCTTGGGGAACCGGGGCTATTACACTTAGGGGATTTTTTGTATAAAAATGGAACCAGGTAAGCAAAGGAATATGAACTGATATAAGCTTTTTGATATTTTAAGATAGGAACATCTGCAGATATCTGATCACAAGAGTGCCATGGCAACTAATGGATGCATATTCTAATAAGCTTGAGGTACAACACCTAGTAACCTATGGAAGAAGGGCACTCCAACATTAGCACAGTGAGGAAAAAACAAACAAGGAAGGGTGGAGAACCCTGCCACTGAATGTGCAGTAGGCATCCTGGTGTCAGCGTAACACATTATAAAAATTGTATTCCAGCCCAGGTGCTTTGGGAGGGAGAGATGTAGCCCTTGGGAGGTGCCAGGATGATGACCACGGTTATGGCAATGAGGAAGGTGATGGTGATGAGATGGTGATGAGAGAGATAATGTCTAACATTTCAGGTTGTTCTGCAAGGGATGGTGTGAGTATACGGATGTTCAAATGTACATTCTGTATTATCTCTATCTATCTTGCTGGTTAGAATGTTGGTGACTTAGCTAACTCTGTTAATACAACTATTACAGATACAGACAGGGGTTTTTCTAAGTGTGAATGTTGCAACCGTACACATCGGGGTTCCCAAATGAACATTTATTAATAATTTAATAATACTGGCCCTGATCTTGGGACAAAAACCTATCAAACCTCAGAGTGTTAACTGGAAAATCTTAAAATATCAATGTAATTAATGCACAATCCATATATCAGGCAACATACGTAAAATAACAGATTCAGTGCTGATTGCCAATAGGAAACAATGTGTAAAGTTAACCCCTCCTCCTGTACCACTCTCTACTCTGCCTCCAACCTGTTCCATCCCCAAATAGGAATCCCTATTCTAGTGAAAGGCCCTCTCAGAGGATTAGGGACAAAGGTATGATGTTACAAAGGGAGCCAACTCCTTTATCTACACACTCCTGCTGGTTTTCTTCCTCTTCACAGGCAGAGGGGATAATTTGGCCCATTGTTATTTAAACAGCACAGTAGACAGTATTTATAACACACATAAAAAGACCAGGTCCCAGCCCTATAGCACTTGTACTCTGACAAACATGATGTACCAGACATCTAACAACACACTGTTGTGTGTTATTCTAACAACACACTGCTCTTCTGTACTTCAAAGAATTCAAAGGAGAATTCAAAGGGCATTTCAAGCATTAACTATTAGCTATGTAGGTTTCAGAGTAACAGCCGTGTTAGTCTGTATTCGCAAAAAGAAAAGGAGTACTTGTGGCACCTTAGAGACTAACCAATTTATTTGAGCATAAGCTTTCGTGAGCTACAGTGAGCATCACTTCATCGGATGCATACTGTGGAAAATACAGAAGATGTTTTTATACACACAAACCATGAAAAAATGGGTGTTTATCACTATAAAAGGTTTTCTCTCCCCCCACCCTATGTAGCTTCACAACATCACTTTGAGATGAGTAAACATCACTATCCACCTCATGTAGTGGAGGAAATTGAGGAATGGAGTAGACTATTTATGTCCTAGAGACCAACGTATAAGCATCCTATGATGAAATCAGCACACATTAACATCACAAATGAAGGCCAAGTAGGCAGGCCACCAACAAGAACCAAAACATCGACCACAATCCCAATAAACCTCCTGCAACCTTCCTAATGACAAAAGTGGAAACTATTCCCAGTTAACGCAAGGACTAGGAAAGGAATGGGATTAATACATTTTGGGGGGGCGGGAGGGATCAGTGGGGAGAGGAAGGAAAAACACATGGGGAATCAAAAGCCAAATAGGGATGAACGTGAAATAGTATATAGGCTTTGCATAGTGCCTTAACATCAACCCTAAACTGAGAAAGCGCTGTTGTAGATTTGCTCCTAAGAACCAAAAGCCAGTCCCACCTAGCTGACTGTAACTTCAGGGCAGAGACATAGAACAAGAGACATTACTCAATTACTGAGAGCCTAGATTATGAAAGGCTGATTATAGCAGTACCAAAATTGCAAATTAAGTGACTAGAGGCATAAGGAGTACAGCTCCCAGTGAAGTCACAACAGGAGCAAATGTGGTTCACTAGAAAGCAACTCTCTTCCTAGGAGCAGTCAGTGTAGGTAGATTGACATCACCTCACTTTTCTTAATCAAAGGAATAGAACATCAGCATGACAGCTTTCACAACAATGCAAAAATAGACACAGAGCTTAAACTACCTTTCCCATTTGAGTTCAGTGGAAAGATTCCCATTGACTTCAATAGACTTTGGATCAGACACAAACACAAGAGGGCATTGCTTGGACCCAATGACAAGAAATTAACTCTAGCTCACCTTGTATAGGTGTCCAAGGAAGATCTTAAACAGTGGCTTCTTGGGAACCGGAAGGGAGAGAATGCCTTGGGAATGTTGGGCTCCACAGCTGGAGGTTACAGGACCAAGCTGAACTCCAGGAAAGGGCACTTTTCTGTTTACTCTGATTAGATTAATCTAATTACTTCAAGTGCTGAAGTTCATGCTGTAAATCAGTGGCAAAACTGGGACTAGAATACAGTCCTGGCTCTCAATTCCATTTCTTATCCTTCTTCATGTCAGCTAAGTGCTCTCACTGCTAGCCCCTATCTCTCCCTTATCCTCCAACTTAGATAGTGATAGCCACTTGCTGGCCCTAGGTTTTGTAAATCTAACAGGATGATCATCCTCAAACAATTAGAAATTGCTAGTGACACCTGATACACTTGATCTCTGAGGGGTATTTCATTCATTTGAATAGTTCATACTTATGAAGGTCATTCATTAATATAAAACTCCTCAGCTACATCTTACATGCTGTAGTAATGCTTAGTTTGTTCTCCAGAAAAGATCAGAAAAGGCTTTTCAGAATAATGTGGAATTCTTGTGTGACATGCTTAGGGTACAATCACTTGAGGTCATTATACAACTAGAAATTCAGCTCATTGAGTTGCTGACAGTACAGCTATGAGGGAGGCTACAGTAGGATAAACTTTGAGTTATGACTAGAAGAGATTAAGAAAAAGAAGGGGGTCATGGATAACTTGACATGGGGAGATGGAACCTACTTGGCTCTGACCAGGTCAGTGTTAAACAAAACTGTAATGCTATTTATAAATAGATTCTGTATTGAATTCTTTACTGTCACTTTAACACAGTGAAATCTGAACCAGTGTCTCCATTTGCAGCTGAGAACAACAGGTGGTCAATCTAAAACTTGCAACTTCCTAATAATGGGCCAAATTCTTCCTTTTCTAGGAAGAAACTATACAGGAGAGGAAACTATACAAGGTCAACTACCTGCATCTATTCCAGAGATGGGCAAACTACAGCCCATGGGACCGTCCTGCCTGGCCCTTAAGCTCCTGGCTGGGGAGGCTAGCCCCCAGACCCTCCTCTGCTGTCCCCCCTTCCCTCACAGCCTCATCTCTCTGTCCTGCCAGCGCTTTGGGCAACAGGGCTGTGAGCTCCTGCTGGGAAGCGTGGCAGCGTGGCTGGCTCCGGTCGGGAGGTGCAGCTGCCAGTCCTGCTGCTCTGAGTGGCATAGTAAGGGGGCAGGGAGTGTGGGGGGGAGGTTGGATAAGGGGCAGAGGGTTCTGGGGGGCAATCAGGAGACAGGGAGCAGGGGGCAGTTGGATGGGGCAGAGGTTCTGGGGGGGCGGTCAGGGGATGGGGAACGGTGGGTGGGGAGTTGGATAGGCGTGGGAGTCCCGGGGGGGGCCTATCAGTGGGTGGGGGTGTGGATAGGGGTCGGGTCAGTCAGGGGACAGGGAGCAGAGGGGATTGGATAGGGGGTGGGATCCCGGGGGGGCAGTTGGGGCGGGGGGTCCTGGGAGGGGGCGGTGAGGGGACAAGGAGCAGGGGGGGTTGGATGAGTCAGGGATTCTGAGGGGGGTGAGAAGTCAGAGGGGGACAGATAGGGGGCGGGGGGCCAGACTGTTTGGGGAGATACAGCCTTCCTCATCCAGCCCTCCATACAGTTTCAGAACCTTGACGTGGCCCTCAGGTGAAAAAGTTTGCCCACCTCTGATCTATTCCCTTCCAGCTCAGCTGTGTGGTGATGATCTCCCGTTGGCATGAGGAAACGGAAAACAGCATTAGGACTTAAGTGAGTCTATTCTCTGCATCATAAGATAGTTTAAGGTTTCTATTTTGCAGTGTTGATGTGAAGCCTGCCATATTGATGTTTTTTCCTTAGGTTCAGAAAAATGAGGTAATCTCAGTGCAGCTAAACTGGTTGCTCCCAGGAAGAGAGAGCTAAGAGTGATACCTGTAACTAGAAATCATGAGCCACACCTACCCCTGCTATAAGCAGGCATAGCTTCCATTGATTTCACTGGGAGCTGTGATCCTTATTCCAGAGATGAATTTGGTCTAGTCTCCATAGTGTAGCAGTTTGAAAATTCACTGAGTATGAGATGTTACAAGAATGTTCCTTGTTTGGTGCCTTATATTTTAGAGTGAAGCTCACTTGTCCCTTTTTATAAGGGATGTCCTTCGATGCCTAACATTTAGCATCAAGAACCAAATCAACTAGTATAGATTGGTGTAGCTCCATTGGCTTCTACATATTTTCTGTATTTTAACAACAATCACACAAAGGATCACATAATGATACAAATGTATGATTTTCTGCAATGGATAAAACATTGTGTGGGGCTGCCTCTTTACAATTAAGCTTTGTCTCATGTCCCTTTTCCAGCTGTTTTTTATTTCCTTGCGGGGTAAGAAGCTACTGTAGCAAAGAGAGGTAATGTAGCCAAGAATGCGTCAAGAATGGACTCATGCTTGCTTTCTAAAAGGGAAGAAGACCCTAATAAAGCTGGAAAATTCAGGAAGTCAGGTTAACTCAGGGCAAGAAACTTTCCATATTTATTCTACTGAGTTATGGGTATTTACATTAGCTGTGAGACCCAGGAAGAGGCAATCTGGGGCCCCTTATTTTAATGTTGGAAATAATTTTTTCCTCCAAAAATGGGGAATGGAGAATATGGCTATGGGAAAATTTTAAATGGGAATTGGATCAGATGGCTTATAAACCAAATTCTGCTTGTTACGTTGGTGTTCAGTACCTGGGTATTGAAGTCGGTGGGAGAACACATTGGGGTAATTATAACTGGCTTCACTGTGGCTGCACAAGGATGAGGGCAGAATTTGGCCCACAGCCTTTTAGAGATTCATGTGATTTTAGGGGAAGTCCCATCAGAAGGGTTTGAAAGGAGCTACAAAGGTTTCCAGTCTGGCTGTTCACCCAGGGAGGGGTCTCTAACAGCTGTTTATCCTACTGTGACAACATATTTGAACTGAAGAGTTAGATAATTGGTGATCTAGGTCAGTGATTCTCAACCAGGGGTCTGGGAACCCCTGGGGGAGCGTGAGCAGGTTTCAAGGGGTCTGCCAAGCAGGGCCAGCATTAGGTTTGCTGGGGCCTGGGGCAGAAAGACAAAGCACCACCACAAGGGGCTGAAGCCTGGGGCCCGGATTCCTGCCACCTAAGGACGAAGCTGAAGCCTGAGCAACTTAGCTTCGTGGGGCCCCAGGCAGTTGTCCTGCTTGCCACCCCCTAACGCTGGTCCTGGCTTTTATATGCAGAATAACCTAAGGCACAAGTGGAGTTTTATACCATGTTGGGAGGGCCTCAGAAAGAAAAAGGTTGAGAACCCCTGATAGAGGTGACTGTGTCGAGAGTACCCAGGGCTCTCTTTATTTAATGGAATACAAGAAGTGATTGCAAGAGAAACTACCTACTTCAGCTAGATCTACATTCTGGAATGGTATCAAGTTACTTAGCATCTGTTGAGATCAAGGACAATGCATTGCTGCCCAAGTAGCTTATGTATATAATCACAGACTGATTGTCTAAGTGCAGTGGTATTCCTTGATCAGATATCTGGAAGGATTAGATAGGGGTCTTTCTGGAAGTCTAGCTTTGTAGCCCTTAATTCTAAAATACTTTGTTATTTCTGGTCAGGGGAGGGGGCAGTGCTTCTCCCTGCTATGCAAAAGAACTCCAGCATAACTGTAAAATGCCAGCAGTGATGAACACTGCAAATGAAGCAAAAAGAAAAGGAGGACTTGTGGCACCTTAGAGACTAACAAATTTATTTGAGCATAAGCTTTTGTGAGCTGCAGCTCACTTCATCAGATGCAAATGAAGGTGGGCAGAGACAGACAGTAATGCTATCTACCACTTAGGTCTTCTCTGACTTTGTGTGAGAGAAAGCAGCTAGGACACTTTCTTCACCTGCTTTCCCACCCACCCCACCTCCAGTCCCTTGCTGTGACCACATGCAATCCAACATGACTCCGTTAATAAACCATCATTGCTTCTCATAAAGCAGGTGTAGAAATGAAACTCTACTTGTGCTATGGAAAGTGAGAGAACCCCCACCCCTGAGACTGAGCACGTTGTAGCTGCACTGTTCCTAGCTATACCTACCCAGAGAAACAAGAAGCCAGATCTCAGAACAAAAGCCAGAGTTACGAGGGATATTCCATCAGCACGATACAGGCACGGGCAACAGCTCTTGAAGACACTAGTAAATTGGGAAGTCTATTTCAAGTCTAACATTCCTACATAGTTTTCTTTAAGGAAGTTTATTGAATGAAAATGGCTTGATTTGTTGCTAACCCAACAGTGTGGATAGTAGTGTGGCTTCAGCAGCTCTCCTCAGCCTGGTATAAAGGTTGGATAGACCACTGGCTCCAAATTGCCCCTCTGCTCCTGCCACTATTGGCCTAGGCGGGCCATTCTTTGTTCCAAAGTAAAATATGCAGATCAGTGTGAAGAGATGTGGGAGATGGAGACCAAACTATGGCAATTAGAATAAGGAAATGTCTCAAAATGCAATTTCCTTCATATCAATGCTTGGTACTTGGAGAATTCTGGTAGGTGGAAGTGCCTCCTCCAGAAAGTGCAACTAAATGCTGCCAGGCAGGAATAAAGGAAATAAGTGGATTGTGCTAGAGATGATTACAGAGCAGCATCCTGAACCAGGGCACTGAAACTGACCACCTTCATAATAGACCAAGAAGTGGCAGCAGAATTTTCCTGAAAATAAACACACATGCATGCACACACAAATTCCAGATTCAAGGAATGTTTGACACAGGAAAAGGGCCATGGAGTTAGTTAAAGGCATTCTTATACAAGGTCATTTAATGGTTTCACCATGGAAGACACTTTGTCTAGTAGTGAGAGCACATGATTTAAAACTAGGTCCCAAGGATTCTATTCTGAGTGCTGCCACTGATTTGCTAGGTGAATTTAGGCAGAGAGATGGAGACTTTCCCAGATTTCCCCAACTGCCAAGTGGATTTAACAAGACTTGCCCATGTTGGTAAAATGCTTTGAGCTCCACAGGTGAGAGGTGTGACATTATTGACGTGAACTGTGACTGTATAGATCATTGTTGCAACCAAAGTCCTGTAGTTGCACCAAATCTTGTACGAAGGAGGTCACGTAAGGTGTCTATGGAAAGGTTGTAATTTGCTGGTTATGATTATGCTGTCTGTATGTGTGTATCATTTTTGTATTTGAAGTTATGAATATTGGCTATGTACTTATATCTCAATGTGTTTGACTCTAAGTAGCATCAGTGAAGCATTTGGTTAGCTTTCTGAGAAAGGACTATTCTGAGTAAGTGCCCAATCAAGAAACACTTAACTGACAATGGACTTTGGGAGATGCCAATCCACATTTGAGCTTTCCGGGGAACATTCAAACTAACATGTAAACTATGGCGTCGGCCTTCAAAAAGCTGAATCATTCATGGACATGTGACTTGCCCAGATGGCTACAAACTCCATCTTATTGCTGTGATTTTGCACAGAAGAACAAAGGGGTTTCCACCCACAAGAGAGAGAATACAAAAGGCCCAGGAAACCTCTCCATTTTGTCTTCAGCTGGCTCAAGAGATGGCCTCTCCACCCCAAAGAGATGCCTGAAAGAAACTGGAACAAAGGACTGTGCCAACAGGGGTGTGAGTGATTGCTGGACCCAGGCCATAAGCCACAACGTTGGTCTGAAAAGGAATGGGCCCAGACTAGAAAGGAGTCTAGTCTGTGAAAGAAGCTTATTGGGACATCTCTGAGGCTGAGATTTACCTGTATTCAGTTTCCTACTATATTAGGCTTAGACTTGCATGTTTTGTTTTATTTTGCTTGGTAACTTACTTTATTCTGTCTGTTATTACTTGGAATCACTTAAATCCTACTTTTTATACTTAATAAAATCACTTTTGCTTATTAATTAACCCAGAGTAAGTAATTAATACCTGTGGGGAGCAAACAGCTGTGCATATCTCTCTATGTTATAGAGGGTGGACAATTTGAGTTTACTCTGTATAAAGCTTATACAGAGTAAAACAGATTCATTTGGAGTTTAGGCTCCCAGAAAGACTGAATACTGGGTGCTGGGAAAGTCCCTGTTAACTGAGAAGCCCCTGGGCTAAGTGAATCTTAGTTTCTGTGAACTGCAGGGGGCTGGCCCAACCTCTTGGTCTGTGCTGTAGCGGACTGGTGTGTCCAGCTCAACAAGACAGGAGTGGAGGGAAGCCTTCTCTGGCAGGGAAGTTTGTTCTCAGTGGTATCCCAGCACATCTAGTGACAGTCTTGAGGGAGTTTCTGTGACCAAACCTGTCACAAGATGTTCAATAAAAGTGCAAGGAGGTAGCTATAGGCAGCAAATTGACAGGACTTTTTGTCTTTAAAGGAGTTAAGTATTTGTAAACTTTCCTGAAAAATATTAATGTAATGGGCTAAAGGCTCAGCTTTTAGCTATACTAGAGCATGTTAAATAAGAGTTTGTGCTTAAAGAGAAGTCAAGGTTCCCATATGCACCGAAACAATCCCAAAAGACTTTATTTCTAAATTTCTATAGACACAATCGAAAATACCTTAATATCTTTAACACACCACCATCAGCAAGTGGCTTTAAAAAAATACAAAAGTCAATAGCTTGATCTGGAAACAGGAAGAAATTGGTTAAAGGAAGTTCTTAACTCCATTAAAAAAAAACAACAGAAGCTACACATCAAAGGTAAAATGTAATCAAAGTGAACTAGCTTTAAATCTGACACAGTTCCTTCCTGAAGCCATTCCAGAAGCTTTTGTTAATGTTCAAAACAAGCTACAATCTCCTAGCTTCATTACTAAAAGTCCTTAATCTCTCAGAACATCGAGGATGGGAAGAGGCAGCTTGCTTTTTGTTTTTAATGCTAACCATTCCTCTTCTAAAGTTACTGTAAACTGACCTCTGAGTAGTTATTGTGTTATAATTTGAAATACTGTACAGTCGAGGGTCACCCCGTCCCAAAACCATTGACCAAGATTTAATAATGGTCTGTCACAGTGGTGGTATAATTTACTTGGCAGGTGAGAGCTGGGTGGGTGTTATACCTTGAAAAAAGATTTAATGGTAGGTAAGACAATACAATTTTTTTTTTTAAACAAACCACATAACAGGGATTTTATGTAAACCAGAACAACCAGAACTGGATTCCATCTACCTATAATAACATTAAATATATTAATAATATATATATAATAAAAATGATTTCAATACACACACACACACTAACTTACTAAGTGTACTTAACTATATATAACCCAGTCCCTCAATATATATCTGTATACACAGGTTATTATCGTATAGATTATTATTAGTTCAAGGTTCCCCTTTTCCCAATCTTTCACTAGGTGCTGTCTAATGCCCAAATGAGTCTTTGAACCTCAAGGGCCTCTCAGAACTTCCTGTAGAGATGGACTTGACTCCAGTGGTGTTTGCTTACGGAGGTACACAGCAGACCAGACCCACGGGATCTGAAGGACCTTTGGTTCTCCTGTTCTGGAAGTCTGGGACAATATGAAGCAGTGATAGGAGATGACTGGATCCGATGCTCAAGGAACATGCCATCAAATATGGGCTGACTTGACCAGACAGCTCTAAAACTAAAGGGCCCCTCTCCTGCCCAGTCTCAGCCTCTTCATCCACTCTTGGTTTCTCTCAGTCCCGGTTTCCCTCTGCCCATGCCCTCCCTTCACCCTTTTTCTCTCAGCTACTCCCAGACTGTTTCTCTGTGTCTCTCTCAGGCTTCCCCTGCTTGCCTCTGTCCCTCAACAGTCCCCATTTTCCTCCAACTCACTTCCCCTCCCCCTGAGGGGAGGGGCCACCTCCCACTTTCCCAGAGGGAGGGACTACATCCTTTCCACAGAACAATGACATTGAATTTGCCCTGAACACACCCTAAATTGTATCTCCAGATAGAGTTGAATTTCTTTACCATATTTACATTCTGTTCAAAGAAAGATTCCTGAGGGAAATATCTTCTCACTTGTATACACAGTATTGTTACATGAAAGGGGTTACCAGCTCAATATGAAGTTCTCCTGTGAAAGAACAAATATGGTTATGAGATTAGATAACATTTGAGCTGTACTATGGATATGAAAACATTCAATAAAAGCACTACGTAATGTTAATAATTGTAATGCCATTGTAACCAGGACATTAGGCAGAATTCCCAAATTTGTTTCCTGGTTTTCTAATCAGTCTTAAGTGTGGAAACATAGAATATCAGGGTTGGAAGGGACCTCAGGAGGTCATCTAGTCCAACCCCCTGCTCAAAGCAGGACCAATCCCCAATTAAATCATCCCAGCCAGGGCTTTGTCAAGCCGGACCTTAAAAACTTCTAAGGAAGGAGATTCTACCACCTCCTTAGGTAACGCATTCCAGTGTTTCACCACCCTCCTAGTGAAAAAGTTTTTCCTAATATCCAACCTAAACCTCCGCCACTGCAACTTGAGACCATTACTCCTTGTCCTGTCATCTTCTACCACTGAGAATAGTCTAGAACCATCCTCTCTGGAACCACCTCTCAGGTAGTTGAAAGCAACTATCAAATCCCCCCGTCATTCTTCTCTTCAGCAGACTAAACAATCCCAGTTCCCTCAGCCTCTCCTCATAAGTCATGTGTTCCAGTCCCCTAATCATTTTTGTTGCCCTTCGCTGGACTCTCTCCAATTTTTCCACATCCTTCTTGTAGTGTGGGGCCCAAAACTGGACACAGTACTCCAGATGAGGCCTCACCAATGTCGAATAGAGGGGAACGATCACGTCCCTCTATCTGCTGGCTATGCCCCTGCTTATACATCCCAAAATGCCACTGGCCTTCTTGGCAACAAGGGCACACTGTTGACTCATATCCAGCTTCTTGTCCACTGTCACCCCTAGGTCCTTTTCCGCAGAACTGCTGCCGAGCTATTCGGTCCCTAGTCTGTAGCGGTGCATTGGATTCTTCCGTCCTAAGTGCAGGACCCTGCACTTATCCTTGTTGAACCTCATCAGATTTCTTTTGGCCCAATCCTCCAATTTGTCTAGGTCCCTCTGTATCTTAACCCTACCTGCCACCGTATCTACCACTCCTCCTAGTTTAGTAACATCCACAAATTTGCTGAGAGTGCAATCCACACCATCCTCCAGATCATTTATGAAGATATTGAACAAAACCGGCCCAAGGACCGACCTTTGGGGCACTCCACTTGATACCGGCTGCCAACTAGACATGGAGCCATTGATCACTACCCGCTGAGCCTGACAATCTAGCCAACTTTCTACCCACCTTATAATGCATTCATCCAGCCCATACTTCTTTAACTTGCTGACAAGAATACTGTGGGAGACCGTGTCAAAAGCTTTGCTAAAGTCAAGAAACAATACATCCACTGCTTTCCCTTCATCCACAGAACCAGTAATCTCATCATAGAAGGCGATTAGATTAGTCAGGCATGACCTTCCCTTGGTGAATCCATGCTGACTGTTCCTGATCACTTTCCTCTCATGTAAGTGCTTCAGGATTGATTCCTTGAGGACCTGCTCCATGATTTTTCCGGGGACTGAGGTGAGGCTGACTGGCCTGTAGTTCCCAGGATCCTCCTTCTTCCCTTTCTTAAAGATGGGCACTACATTAGCCTTTTTCCAGTCGTCCGGGACTTCCCCCGATCGCCATGAGTTTTCAAAGATAATGGCCAATGGCTCTGCAATCACAGCCGCCAACTCCTTTAGCACTCTCGGATGCAACGCATCCGGCCCCATGGACTTGTGCACGTCCAGCTTTTCTAAATAGTCCCTAACCACTTCTTTCTCCACAGAGGGCTGGCCGCCTCCTCCCCATGCTGTTCTGCCCAGTGCAGTAGTCTGGGAGCTGACCTTGTTCGTGAAGACAGAGGCAAAAAAAGCATTGAGTACGTTAGCTTTTTCCACATCCTCTGTCGCTAGGTTGCCTCCGTCATTCAGTAAGGGGCCCACACTTTCCTTGGCTTTCTTCTTGTTGCCAACATACCTGAAGAAACCCTTCTTGTTACTCTTAACATCTCTTGCTAGCTGCAGCTCCAGGTGCGATTTGGCCCTCCTGATTTCATTCCTACATGCCCGAGCAATATTTTTATACTCTTCCCTGGTCATTTGTCCAATCTTCCACTTCTTGTAAGCTTCTTTTTTATGTTTAAGATCCGCAAGGATTTCACTGTTAAGCCAAGCTGGTCGCCTGCCATATTTCCTATTCTTTCTACACATCGGGATGGTTTGTCCCTGTAACCTCAATAAGGATTCTTTGAAATACAGCCAGCTCTCCTGGACTCCTTTCCCCCTCATGTTATTCCCCCAGGGGATCCTACCCATCAGTTCCCTGAGGGAGTCGAAGTCTGCTTTCCTGAAGTCCAGGGTCCGTATTCTGCCGCTTACCTTTCTTCCCTGTGTCAGGATCCTGAACTCGACCAACTCATGGTCACTGCCTCCCAGATTCCCATCCACTTTTGCTTTCCCTACTAATTCTTCCCGGTTTGTGAGCAGCAGGTCAAGCAAAGCTCTCCCCCTAGTTGGCTCCTCCAGCACTTGCACCAGGAAATTGTCCTCTACATTTTCCAAAAACTTCCTGGATTGTCTGTGCACCGCTGTAGTGCTCTACCAGCAGATATCAGGATGATTAAAGTTGCCCATGAGAACCAGGGCGTGCGATCTAGTAGCTTCTGCGAGTTGCCAGAAGAAAGCCTCATCCCCCTGGTCCGGTGGTCTATAGCAGACTCCCACCACTGCATCACTCTTGTTGCTCTCACTTCTAAACTTAATCCAGAGATATTCAGGTTTTTCTGCAGTTTCATACCGGAGCTCTGAGCAGTCATACTGCTCCCTTACATACAGTGCTACTCCCCCACCTTTTCTGCCCTGCCTGTCCTTCCTGAACAGTTTATAACCATCCATGACAGTGCTCCAGTCATGTGAGTTACCCCACCAAGTCTCTGTTATTCCAATCACGTCATAATTCCTTGACTTCACCAGGATCTCCAGTTCTCCCTGCTTGTTTCCAAGGCTTTGTGCATTTGTATATTGGCACTTGAGATAACCTGCTGATCGCCCCTCATTCTCAGTATGAGGTAGGAGCCCACCCCTCACAGACGTTCCTGCCTGTGCTTCCTCCCTGTATCCTGCTTGCCCACTTACCTCAGGGCTTTGGTCTCCTTCCCCCAGTGAACCTAGTTTAAAGCCCTCCTCACTAGGTTAGCCAGCCTGCTCGCAAAAATGCTCTTCCCTCTCTTCGTTAGGTGGTGCATGGTGCAAAAGGGTTGACTTGTCAAGTATTTGGAGGCTTTGCTCTGTAATTAAGAACAGACTCAGGGCCCAATCCTGCTCTCTAGTCCATGGGTCTAATTCCCATTGATTACACAAGAACGACAACCGTGACAACATCACTATCATGTAGGTCCAAATATATGAGGTGGGACCCAGTGTTATGCATTCTGGAACTCTTCAGTTAGATTTAGTTACAATTCCTACCCAACACTCTGTAGTAACAGAAGTCCCTGGCAGTGGAGCTAGTATGGTTCCCCTGTGCTGAGGGCAGGGCGGATGTGGATAGTTCAAGAATGGGCTCCGCAGGGCTTTCTGCATGCTGCCGCACAGGAGCTTGGGGTTTGAGCAGGCAGATTAATTGTTAATCACTAAGCAGATCCACTGGCCTTCCCCACTGTATACAGGCACCAGGGGTGGAGGTGCCACAGGGCCTACTCCAGTCCTGAGATTGGCGTAGAGGCTGAAGAACAGCTATGCTGCTGCTCTGTAGCTTTCAGGAGATAAGGAGGAATCCTCACATCTGCCACTTGAGTTAGCTGAGTTATTAGCACTACAGTGCTAATAAACGATGGTCACATAAACACCACCCTATACCGGAAACCTACTGACCGCTATTCCTACCTACATGCCTCCAGCTTTCACCCTGAGCACACCACACGATCCATCGTCTACAGCCAAGCTCTGCGATACAACCGCATTTGCTCCAACCCCTCAGACAGAGACAAACACCTACAAGATCTCTGTCAAGCATTCTTACAACTACAATACCCACCTGCGGAAGTGAAGAAACAGATTGATAGAGCCAGAAGATTACCCAGAAGTCACCTACTACAGGACAGGCCTAACAAAGAAAATAACAGAACGCCACTAGCCGTCACCTTCAGCCCCCAACTAAAACCCCTCCAACGCATTATTAAGGATCTACAACCTATCCTGAAGGATGACCCAACACTCTCACAAATCTTGGGAGACAGGCCAGTCCTTGCCTACAGACAGCCCCCCAGCCTGAAGCGAATACTCACCAGCAACCACATACCACACAACAGAACCACTAAACCAGGAACCTATCCTTGCAACAAAGCCCCTTGCCAACTCTGTCCACATATCTATTCAGGGGACACCATCACAGGGCCTAATAACATCAGCCACACTATCAGAGGCTCGTTCACCTGCACATCCACCAATGTGATATATGCCATCATGTGCCAGCAATGCCCCTCTGCCATGTACATTGGTCAAACTGAACAGTCTCTACGTAAAAGAATAAATGGACACAAATCAGATGTCAAGAATTATAACATTCATAAACCAGTCGGAGAACACTTCAATCTCTCTGGTCACACGATTACAGACATGAAAGTTGCGATATTACAACAAAAAAACTTCAAATCCAGACTCCAGCAAGAGACTGCTGAATTGGAATTCATTTGCAAATTGGATACAACTTAGGCTTGAATAGAGACTGGGAGTGGCTAAGACATTATGCAAGGTAACCTATTTCCCCTTGTTTTTTCCTATCCCCCCCCACCCACCCCCGCCCAGATGTTCTTGTTAAACCCTGGATTTGTGCTGGAAATGGCCCACCTTGATTATCATACACATTGTAAGGAGAGTGGTCACTTTAGATAAGCTATTACCAACAGGAGAGTGGGTTTGTGGGGGGGAGGGGCGGGGGGGGAGAGAGAAAACCCGGATTAGTGCTGGAAATGGCCCAACTTGATTATCATACACATTGTAAGGAGAGTGATCACTTTAGATAAGCTATTACCAGCAGGAGAGTGGGGTGGGGGGAGAGAAAACCTTTTGTAGTGATAAACACCCATTTTTTCATGGTCTGTGTGTATAAAAACATTTTCAGTATTTTCCACAGTATGCATCCGATGAAGTGAGCTGTAGCTCACGAAAGCTTATGCTCAAATACATTGGTTAGTCTCTAAGGTGCCACAAGTACTCCTTTTCTTTTTAGTGGAAAGACAGTTCTCAATGGCCCTTGCCCTGTTGTTAAAGCTGCTTCATGTCCTGAAAGTGTAATTACTGAAGCGCAGTAGGAACCTGATCCAAAGTCCATTGAAGGCAATGAAAAAAGACTAATTTTAAATCCCACAGTGATTGATCAAAGTGGAGGACATCCCCCCCCGGTAAAATATTAGCACCTAGAGCCCAAAATAGGTGCTTTTTAAAATAAGTTGCCATAAATATTTTGGGCTCTAGGTGCTAATATTTTACCGGGGGGGGATGTCCTCCACTTTGATCAATCACTGTGGGATTTAAAATTAGTCTTTTTTCATTGCCTTCAATGGACTTTGGATCAGGTTCCTACTGCGCTTCAGTAATTACACTTTCAGGACATGAAGCAGCTTTAACAACAGGGCAAGGGCCATTGAGAACTGTCTTTCCACTAAAAAGAAAAGGAATACTTGTGGCACCTTAGAGACTAACCAATTTATTTGAGCATAAGCTTTCGTGAGCTACAGCTCACTTCATCGGATGCATACTGTGGAAAATACTGAAAATGTTTTTATACACACAGACCATGAAAAAATGGGTGTTTATCACTACAAAAGGTTTTCTCTCCCCCCACCCCACTCTCCTGCTGGTAATAGCTTATCTAAAGTGATCACTCTCCTTACAATGTGTATGATAATCAAGGTGGGCCATTTATTACCAACAGGAGAAGCAGGGGAGGGGAGAAAACCTGGATTTGTGCTGGAAATGGCCCACCTTGATTATCATACACATTGTAAGGAGAGTGATCACTTTAGATAAGCTATTACCAGCAGGAGAGTGGGGTGCGGGGAGAGAAAACCTTTTGTAGTGATAAACACCCATTTTTTCATGGTCTGTGTGTATAAAAACATCTTCAGTATTTTCCACAGTATGCATCCGATGAAGTGAGCTGTAGCTCACGAAAGCTTATGCTCAAATAAACTGGTTAGTCTCTAAGGTGCCACAAGTACTCCTTTTCTTTTTGCGAAAACAGACTAACACGGCTGTTACTCTGAAACCTGTCTTTCCACTGTTTATGGCATTACAAAACTTTGCACTGAATACATAAGCATTGTTTCTTGCACATTCATCTGCTCTTACTACAGTATTTCTTTCCCATTTCAAGTTGGAATATTTTTGTTCCAAGGGAAACACCTAACCATCTGAAAATCATATAATTCTAACATCTGGATTATAAAATGCTTCCTAAAGTGTAAACAAAGAGATTAGATGAAGGCTAATGGACACAGTTGACCTAGAGCAGACCTCACTTTTCTACAGACATGTTTCTAATAATAAATTCAAGACGTGCAGATGCCTACGTTGAGCAATTACAGGATTGTATTGCTTCATGTCTCATGAAGTGGAGCTGCTGGTCTGGTTCTAAGGAACTAGAGAGCTACCACAGGGCTGTTGTGGCTGTCAGGGATTGGCCAGTCCTAATGATTTTCTGACTACATGCCTTATGCTGGAAATCAGGAAAGAAGCAATGGGATTGGAGTTGCTACACTGGCCTTTATCTTCTGGTGATTTACCTGTCTCTACTTACGTCAGCTTGTTTGCTTGCACTGCGAGAGCCAGGCTCTGGTCCCAGCTTTTTATCTGTAAGCAGTATTTGTAGCTTCAACTTTTTCATTCTATGGATCAATTTATAAAATAAATCTTCTCCTGGACCAGCATCCCCATCCCTCACTGTCTGGGTCTCAACATGTTTCACTGTCAACTGCTGGCAAGTTGCCTGCAGTTTGCAAGCTAAGGATCACGGTAACACAGTAGGAAATAGTATCCACACTCACCTGGAATTATCTTCTCTATCAGCTGAGTGCCTAGAAAAGGAATATAACAGCACACTAAACATTCAAACTCCAACAAAATCATTTCAAACCAAAATATGTACACTCCATATTCCCAATTTTAAAATTCCCAGAGCCTGATCCTATAGGTTGCTGATTTCACTTGGACTTGACTATTCACCGGCCCCATAACTGTCCCCTAGCTCACTGGTTCCCAAACTTTTTACTAAGGCAACCCCCTAACTGCAGTTTGTCTTTTATTGTGACCCAGCCAGGGTGGCCCAAAATCATAGGTCAGTGTTCTTTGCCTACTCTCGCTCCATGCCCTGTCCAGGGAGCATCCACCACGCATAACAACACCCTGTGCCCCAGCACTGCAATCCTAATCCCAGCCCAGCACGGAGGGGAGGCCCCTGTATGTGGGGAAGGGCGGGGAAGAAAGTGAGCTCATCCCAAAGCAGCACTCACTCAAATGTGGCCTGTTTGCCCCTTCATCATCACAGAGGGGCAGTGGTGTAACCTTGTGCTTCAGGTTGTAGTACCTGGAGTGGGGAGCAGGACCCAGACCTCAGGACTGGTGCCACTGCTATGGGATGAGTGCAGGGCAGTCTTATTCTACAACTCAACTCCCCTCCCAGCTCTCACCTCCTCACTGGGCCTCTGACAGGCTGCCTAGAGCCTTCTACAACCCACTGGTGGGTTAGGACCAACCATTTGGGAAACACTGCCCTAGACCATGGGTAGGAGCACTTGGCTCCCATCTCCCACTCAGGGAGCACAAGCACAGTCCCCAGTCACTAACTTCAATCTACCCAATAATTCTTCCAAAAGGTTCCCTTCACAATCTTCTCCTCCCCACCCCAGTAGCTCGGACAATGGCTTAGGGTCTCCCACAAAAGACTGCACCTACAGTGAACACCTGTGCTTATTGCCACTGCTCCAATGGCCCTGGCTGGTCGGCAGAGAGAGGGGTCACCTCTACAGGGGGAGTTAAGCTCTAGAAGAGGCTTCCACGGGAGGTTGTGGAATCGCCATCGCTGGAGTTTTGAAGAGCAGGCTGGAGGAAACCCCTGGCGCACGGTTGGCGGAGGTTTAGCTGATTCTGTGGATGACCTCTCCAGGTCCCGGCCAGTCCTACAGGTCTCAGAAACAGGACAGCCCAACCCTCCCTGTTCCCAAAGAACCCCGTGCCCTATGCTCCGACCTTTGGCGCTCGCTGGGCCCTTCTCTGCTCCGGGGCCCTGTAGACGCGCACAACACTGTGAGAAAGTTGGGGGCCCGTTTTCCCAGCATGGGGCCCTGGACTGAGGAGGGGAGAAACTAAGCAAATTATCTTTCCAGTCTGGACTCCCGCTCGCTGGGGAACGGCGTGTGCTGGGGCCCCATCGCCGCCCGCGGGTGCAGGGGGCGTGCGGGGCCAGCCACCCCCCCGGGGAGCGGCAGAGGGGCCCTGCGGGGCGGCTGCCCCCTGTCCTCTGCGGACACAACCGGCTCTGCGGTCCCGCCCAGTGCCGGCGGCGCCAGGCAGGGCGGCGGTGTGTGAGCTGCTCCGCCCCAGCAGTCCCCTCCCTGTGGGCGGCTACGCCTCTGCCAGGCCCGTCTCGCTTCCCAGGGCGGAGCCCGGCGGGAGCCCGCCAGCCGCAGCTGCCCCTCAGGGAGGCCGGGGGGAGCAACACGGAGCCCCCCGCGTAGCCAGAGCTGCACGGCGCAGCGCCGCCTGGGGAGCTGTGTGAAGCAGCCCCGTCCGGGGCTGGGGGGGCAGGAGCGCAGCAAGCCACTTCCCCCGGGCTGCCAGGCGAGGAGGCAGCGTCTGCAGCTGCAGGTGGGTTTGGCTCCTCCGAGCTCAGCGAGAGGGGCTTCCCCCTCATCGCCAAACCGCCCGCCCCAGCCTTGGCAGCCCGTCTGCCTTCCCTGCCCCAGCCGGTTGCGGGAGAGACCCCCCCACCCCTCGCTCCGACACCTCTCTTCACCCACTGGGGGAGATGCCCCCTCCCCTCCAACTCACCTGCTGTGGCCAGCTATTCCCTCCTCTCTGTGCCCAGACTTCAGGTTATCCACTCTGAGAGGACCCCTATCCCCCCCCCCCAACTCACCCAGCATGAGATGCCCCCTCCCCCCAGGTCCCAGTACACCCACTGTGAGAGATGTCCTTTTCCTCTCTGCCCCCAGAAATTCTACTCTCCAGCTGCAGGAGATGTCCCCCTACCTCTGCCATAGACCTCAACTCACCCTCTGTGGGAGATGCCCCCTACCCTTCTTGCCGCCTAGACTTCAAATACACGTGGCTGTGGCAGATGCCCCCTCTCCCCCTCTGTTCCCAGCCCTCAGCTCACCCACTATGAGGGAGGACCCCTACCCCTCCATGCACCTCTGTCCCAGCCCTCAGCTCACCTGCTATGGGGGATGCCCCCCTACCTACCACTTCCCCTCCAGATCCGACTTTCCCACTGTGGGAGATGTCCCCTCCACCCACCTCAACTCACTCCTTGTTGGAGATGCCCACTGTCTCTTCTCCCTACACACACACTCACCCGCAACTTTCCTCTCTGTGAGCAAAGAGGAAGGAGTGCTCTCTGATCACCCTGGGCTTGGAGAAAGCAGGAGTGTGTCTGTCAGCCCCCAGATGAGAGGATGGGCACAGGAGGGTGCAGCCTGGGGAGGAGAAGCATTGTGGGGTAGCAGGAGGGAAAACAAACAGTGAAACAGTAGCAGGAGGGAAAACAAACCCCCACCCAACACTGGAGGCTTGTGGTGCTTCTGGGAACTGAAAGTTCAAGTTTAAGTCAGATATGAAGCTGACTATCTGTGAGAGCAGGATGCCACCACCCTGGAGTTAGGGAACTTCAGAGCATAAACTCTGACCCCTGACCATTAAAGTAATATGGGATTATCAAGAAACACAGTATGTGGGGTAGCCCAGTGGTATAAAGTCTCACAAAATAATGTTTCCTATTCTCAGATCTGAGCTCCAGATTTTGGTCCAGTTTACTCATATAGCATGATAATAGATATATTGTCCCCTCTGTAACCTGTTTGGGTTTCAGAACTCAGTTATGCTGAAGACAGACAAATCCTCCACATTCCAGTCTGGGCTTCTTTCTTACAATGCTGGTTATTCGCTCTGGAAAAATTTCTCTCCTAGAATTGCAGATCCTTTGCCCCTCTTCATTATCCTCTGGCTGCACTTTCAGACACAGTCCATTTGTTTTGTTGTTTAAGGGGCACCTGGCTTTAAAATCACAGATAGAAAAATTTGTTTACCCATTTTATTTATAATACTCTAGATTATTAAAAGCAATTTTATAAATATTTATTTTTTACCATTTCAGCTTAGACATGAAAATAGACTTGTCATTTCATCTACTGGTTCTAGGCTAGATCAAGGATGTCTGAGTGCCCAACTTGGCAGCAGAAAGTTTACAAAGTTTTAATTTAGTATCATGACTTTTTTGCATTAGGACTTGTAAAATATGTAATCTTCTTTGGTGGCACACACTTCAAGGGACTATTTGTTAATAAATTTAAAATTAAACATTTCTAGTGTCAGATTTTGAAAAAGATTCTTTTTACAAAACCTAAAGTTTGGTTGGTACCGGCTACAACATAGCTTAATTTATGTAGTGTAGAAAGGAACTGTTTCCCCACAACTGGCCTAAAACCTTGCTAAGTCATATTTGATAGCCAGGTTTGATTCACACTATGAATTATAACAGTGCTGTAACCTTGTCACCTTAGTTCTATTTGTAGTGTAGATGGGGCCTCAGAGCGTTAAGGTAAGATGACAAGCCAAGCTCCTTGCCTTTGGGCTAAATTGAGAGAGGCCCAGACGCATACAGAGACAAGGAAACTCACTATTGTTTCTAACTTCCCTCCAATCTTTTTCTTTTGATGCTGATTCCTACCCCCACTCCTCCAAATGTGGCTGCATCTTTGCTAGTAAACTAAGATCTAATTCATCACCAGTACAGCTCCACCAGTGATAGCGTTGGTGGAAGGTGTAGCCATGTGTAAAAACGCCTCAAGTCCTGTTGACTCTACAGTTTCTGCTATTGCAGAATTACAGCTACAAAGCTTGCTTGTGTAGAGGCAGCCCTGAAGTCTCTGTCTCTACAGTATAGATGCAATACAAACTTTGTTTTGTACTTGTGCATCTATGCTGGACCACACTTTATAGATAGAGGGTAATTCCATCATCTGTGATTTCTAAGAGAAGGAATGTCAGAGCAGAATATGCAATGGAACTCCTGGGTTTTCCTCCCAGTTTTAATGTTGATTTTCTTCTGTGGCCAGTCACTTACCTATGGGTTGGTTAGTTCACCCATTGTTTCTTCCCTAAACACTTCTCTCTGACCCATTGCTCTCACCACAAGACCAAGAAAAAGAAAAGATGAAGTCTTCCTACTCAGTGCAACCCACTTCCCTTGTGTCTAATATATCTTAACTGCCACCAAAACAAAGTTGTTTTTTATAATACAGTCAGGTTTGTTTTAAAGTGTTTGGAAAACAAAATGTTATGACTTCATGAATTGAGTTTCACCTACAGTGAACCTTTTAGGCCTTTTGAAAATAGTGGTTTATAATAGAAATGCTTACACAACTTAACCACTAGCTGGATAGTTGAAAATGACAGCAACAACATTTGGGGCAGGGGCTATCGGCAAAAGTTCTCTCTCTTTGAATAAAGGACTCTGGTATTATTGTTCAGGAGTTAATACTACTAACCCCTTTGATGCTGATTGTTCAGCAGGTGGGAGAATTGACATATACAGAATAGTATAAATTATTTTTCATCCATTCATAAGTGCTTTAATTTATATTGTATAATGTTTGCTGCTCTTTCCCTACACACACACACCCAAAATTGCTCCTGCCCAACTTGTGCACATGCAACAGCCAGTACACAATTATAGAGTGAACTCTTGCATGATGTGCACTTTTGAAAATGTGAGCCATGTTGAACAGAGTAAATTGAGTTAAAGCCAAAAGCAAAAGGAGTTGTACAGTGAAAGATGCTATGAGATGAGATTAGAAAAGAGGTGGAAAAGTTCATGAGGTGGAATTATAGATCTATTTCAGATACCAAAAATCTCTTGCAACAAGAGCGGCCAAACAGGAAGAAACTGGTACTCAAAGACCAGGGGAAATAGGAAGGGGAATTCAAAAGACAGACTGGGGCAGAACCAAAATTCTAGAATCAAGAGCAATATGTTGCACCTGTGGTTCAAAACTGCTGAGCACCTGAAGTTCCCAGTGACTTCAGTGAGATTTATGGGTAATAAATAGGGCTGTCAATTAATCGCAGTTAACGCAAGTGATTAACGCAAAACAAATTAAGTAGATTAAAAAATAATTGTGGTTAATTGCAATTAATTATAATGATAGTTATAATGTTAACAATAATAGAATACCAATTTAAATTTATGATAAATATTTTTTGATATTTTTCTACATTTTCAAATATATTGATTTCAATTACAACACAGAATACAAAGTACAGTATTCACTTTATAGTATTTTTTATTACAAATATTTGTGCTGTACAAACCAAAAGAAATAGTATTTTTCAGTACACCTCATACAAGTACAGTAGTGCAGTCTCTTTATCATGAAAGTTCAACTTACAATGTAGAATTTTTTTTCTCATAAATGCACTCAAAAACAAAACAATGTAGAACTTTAGAGCCTACAAGTCCACTCAGTCCTACTTCTAATTGCTAAGACAAATAAGTTTGTTTACATTTATGGGAGATAATGCTGCCCGCTTCTTATTTACAACGTCTCTTGAAAGTGAGAATAGATGTTCGCAAGGCACTGTTGTAGCCAGTGGTGCAAGGTATTTATGTGCCAGATATGCTAAACCAGGGGTGGCCAACCTGAGCCTGAGAAGGAGCCAGAATTTACCAATGTACATTGCCAAAGAGCCACAGTAATATGTAAGCAGCCTCCCATCAGC
Organism: Eretmochelys imbricata; assembly: GCF_965152235.1. Lineage (NCBI taxonomy): Eukaryota > Metazoa > Chordata > Testudines > Cheloniidae > Eretmochelys > Eretmochelys imbricata. The sequence goes on along the minus strand of NC_135580.1, from coordinate 16,937,586 downwards.
TCCTCTCCCTCCCTCTCTGGCTCCCAGTGCCTCCCACCCACCAGCAGCTCCACCGATCAGCACCTCCCCCTCTCTCCCTCCCTCCCGATCAGCTGTTTCCTGGAGTGCAGGAGGCTGGGGAGGAGGGGGAGGAGCGAGGGCATGGCAGGCTCAGGGGAGGGGGCGGAGTGGGGGAAGGGCCTGTGGCAGAGCCAGGGGTTGAGCAGTGAGCATCCCCCGGCACACTGGAAAGTTGGAGCCTTTAGCTCCAGCCCCGGAGTCAGTGCTTATACAAGGAGCTGCATATTAACTTCTGAAGAGCCACACATTGGCCATCCCTGTGCTAAACATTCACATGCCTCATCATGCTTCGACTTGTATATTGCGAATATTTGTAATAAAACATAATCTAAAGTGAGCACTGTACACTTTGTATTCTGTGTTTTAATTTAAAGCAATACATTTGACTGTAGAAAAATATTTATAATACATTTAAATTGGTATTCTATTGTTTAACAGTGCAATTAAAACTGTAATTAGTTGTGATTTTTTAAAAATCTTGTGATTAATTGCAATTATTTTTTTAAATCATTTGACAGCCCTAGTAATAAACATTTCTGAAAATCAGGACAGTTATACTTAGGTGCCAAAGCATGGCTTTAGAGCATAACTTTAAGCACTCATCATTGAAAATTTTGATATGAAGGCTAAATTTTTCAATAGAGCCAGCCCTTCTCCTAATTTTGTGTGTGCAATTCTGAAAACACTATCACTTGTATGCACCAATGACTAAATTTGCACACAACATTTAAGGTGCAAGTGATTGTGCAAACAAAATTAGGAGCCATTTGTTAGGCGTGGATCTTTATTTGCCTCCTTATTTAGCAGCTTTTCCGTTCACCTTTAAAGTATTTTCATTGCTGTTTGATTAAAGGTGGAAAGATCTGTCCAAGTGTAACCAGGTTAAATGTGTCCCAAACTTGACAATATGCTTTCAAATGTACAATTATTTAAAAAATATAGTATTATTTAAAAATATATTTAAAACTGTGTGTATAGTTTTCAGAGTAACAGCCGTGTTAGTCTGTATTCGCAAAAAGAAAAGGAGTACTTGTGGCACCTTAGAGACTAACCAATTTATTTGAGCATGAGCTTTCGTGAGCTACAGCTCACTTCATCGGATGCATACCGTGGAAACTGCAGAAGACATTATATACACACACAGACCATGAAACAATACCTCCTCCCACCCCACTGTCTTGCTGGTAATAGCTTATCTAAAGTGATCATCAAGTTGGGCCATTTCCAGCACAAATCCAGGTTTTCTCACCCTCCGCCCCCCCCCCCCCCCCACACAAACTCACTCTCCTGCTGGTAATAGCCCATCCAAAGTGACCACTCTCTTCACAATGTGTATGATAATCAAGGTGGGCCATTTCCTGCATAAATCCAGGTTCTCTCACTCCCTCACCCCCCTCCAAAAACCACACAGAGAACCTGGATTTATGCAAGAAATGGCCCACCTTGATTATCATACACATTGTGAAGAGAGTGGTCACTTTGGATGGGCTATTACCAGCAGGAGAGTGAGTTTGTGTGGGGGGGGGGGGGGGCGGAGGGTGAGAAAACCTGGATTTGTGCTGGAAATGGCCCAACTTGATGATCACTTTCGATAAGCTATTACCAGCAAGACAGTGGGGTGGGAGGAGGTATTGTTTCATGGTCTGTGTGTGTATATAATGTCTTCTGCAGTTTCCACGGTATGCATCTGATGAAGTGAGCTGTAGCTCACGAAAGCTCATGCTCAAATAAATTGGTTAGTCTCTAAGGTGCCACAGGTACTCCTTTTCTTTGTGTGTATAGTATATAGAAAGCCTTAGGGCCACCTTCTAACCTGAGGTATATATCTGCTAGCTATCATTAAAGTGGGAGACAGTAAAATTTAAGCTCCAGATAACCCTGTCTTCTCTTCCCATTGAGAGTAGTACTTAAATTACACCTAGTTCACAAATATTCTCTATTTATGCAAAATGGTAACAAAATATGGATGGAGATTTAAATACAAATAAATCAGTTATAAAAGAGAATGAAAGAATAATTCTTTCTTTATTTACCTTAATGGTCAGGGCTTGAGTTCTGGGCTTTCCCCCTGCAACAGTTGATCACACCACCTTAACACAGAGTGTATGCTGGCAGCTCTCTTTCACCTGAGGCAGGTGAAAAGACTGACTGACAGATCAGTGTTGTAAGAGGAACACAAAACCCTGCCTAAAGTCTTGGCAGGTAAAAAGCTTTTCAGCTCCCCTGGAAAAAAAATTGTTGTTGGACAATAAATTTTTTTAACTTGTTAAAAATAGAATGCTGAAAGCAGAAGTTGGTCTGTAGAAGCTGAAAAAAATTGAGAACTGAAGCAGAAGCCCTTGAGGGGGGAATTGGGATAAGGAAGAAGAAAGGCAAAGTGTAGGGAAGAGGAATGAAAATGTTTAATGAAAATGCCTAGATCTGATATATGAAGTTATATTAAGATGATTATAAGTGTTATATTCATAGTATAATAGAGACAGCAAAGATTTTTTTATTTCTGGAAAAATGCAAACTGATCATTCTTACTGAATGAAAAGACAACTTATGTTCTCTCTCTCATAGGGCAGCTATGGACCATGCTTTCAAGAAACAGGAGGCTCTTTAATAATGATGGTAAAGTATTTAAAAAGCCTATTGCAGTTTAGTAATTCAGGATTAAGTTATAAAACTGCATATCACAGTAACTGAAAACATGACAAATTAATGGGATCCTACATAGAATGGAGAATGGGATTGGATTAGTTACAATAGGGAGAATATAAAACAAAACAATCTTGGGAAAGTGGTATTTGATTATTGTGGAAAAGCTGAGAAAGATATGTTTAAAGATGAGTTTAACTATGGAAGTGGTAATATACAAGTTCTCTAAGGAAATAGAACCACTGTTATTAAAGGCCAAATCCTAATTACCTTACTCAAGTGAGTATTATTGAAGCCAATTCAACTAAAGGGCCCAATTCAAAATTAATTGAAATCAGTGGGAGTTTAATTGGAACCTCACTTGGTGAATATGGCAAACAGGATTCGGCATATGCCCACCATCGCTGCCTCAGTTTTTTAACACAGTAAGATGCCCACTTTCAAAATAGCCACAGCCTCCCATTGTTCTCCACAGGAGTGAAACCAAGCTTCCCTCAGAGTGATGGTGGACTCTGACACCCTTGAAGACAGTTGGTGGCTTTAGTCTCTTAGCAAACAAAAGGAGGAGATGGCTGCCATTTTGAAAGAGGGCAGTTCTTTGTAGAATTCTCTATAGTGGAATATTACATTATCTCTCATAAATGTAAACAAACTTATTTGTCTTAGCAATTAGCTGAACTAGAAGTAGGACTGAGTGGACTTGTAGGCTCTAAAGTTTTACATTGTTTTGTTTTTGAGTGCATTTCTGAAGAAGAAACTTATGAAGAATAATGGCAAAAAAGTTACCATTCTCCCCAAAATTCTTCAAATGTAGCTGATGCACAAAATTTGAGTTTTAATTATTTGAAATGTCTTACTCTGTTCTGAAACCATTAGACACAAAAAGTCTTGACACCCAATGCTAATATTTTATGGACCCACTTTTGATTATTTAATGGATTTAGTTGTAAATTCTCAGAAAATTAATTCTATATTCAAAGTACTGTAATTTAGGGAAGGATTCTCTTCTCTTGCTCTATTCTTCGTATGTAACAAAGTAGTAGAACACTGGCTGAAAGTGAAAAACTTAACTCCACCTTAACTACAACTGGTACTTCCATACTACACATGCCTCTGTGCACAAGGGCCTAAGAGTGCTCTAGACTTGGGCTGCTGCAATCTGCAAGGCTTCCTCAGCAGATCAGGAGGAGCTACTCCTGGGGAAACTGTGGCTTAAAGTACCCCACACCCAATTTTCTGCAAGAGGCAGGCAGAGGAGAAAGAAAACAAGCAGACATCACCCACAGGGTTGTAGTGGCTTCTTTGTAGAAGATTGGATGAGGAGAGAAAGCCAGTTTAAAAAAAAATGAAAGTGATAGTTATTAGTTTTGTGGGATTAGGAAACAGATTTAAAAAATTATATTAGGTGGCAATCTAATTCATTTACTCTTATTCACTTCTTTAAACACACAGATAAGAACAGTTGATCTTACCACATCCTGGTTCTCTAGGAAAAATGGAGGAAAGCAAAATGACTTCTTCCAGAGGACAGCATAAGCATGAGGATGTTACCATGCCGATGCAGGTGAAGCAGCCATCCCAGGCTCACTTTGTATAGAAATGAACGTATGCAAACAAGTTATAAAAATAAACCCATAAAAATCTGAATGGAAAACAAAAAGTGAAATCACTCAGTAAAAAATAAAATCTAAATCTAAATTATTTAAGATGACAGATCTTTTAATTTACAAAACTAAGAACATTATAGAAGATAAAGGAACTTGCTGTCAATAAAATGGTGTTTCATATAAGCTTTATACACAATCAAAGACTTGTGAAAATTTAAGTAGGAGTTTTATAACTGCTCGACTGACAACAAAGTTATGATTGTATGCAGTGTTGTTATAGCCATGTCAGTCCCAGGAAATTAGAGAGACAAAGTGGGTCAGGTAATATCTTTTTTTGGATGAGTTTCTATTGGTGAGAGAGACAAGCTTTTGAGATTACACAGAGCTCTTCTTCAGGTATGGGAAATGTACTCAAGAGTGGCACAACTAAATACAAAGTGGAACAGATTGTTTCGCACAAGTGGATAACACATTTCAAGGGACCATTGAAAGTGAAGTGGCTCGTTAACATCCCTTCCAGTGGGGAAGTTATGATTGGCAGGAGAGTTACAACAGTAATCAGTTAATATACTTTAAGACTGTCATTAATTCTCTTTTCAGGTATGAACCATTGTGTCCTGTAAGATTTATTTTGCTGGCTCTTATCCTTGAAGAATGGCTGCCATGTCTTGTGAAAATTGTTCCTTTCAATACTACAGCCAACTCAATCAACCTCTTGAAGCTAGCTGTATGCTGCTCCTGATTATGCTTGGAAAAGTGTCCCTCAATCTCTTCATGTTGGGAGTTAGAAGACGGGATGTAAAACAAAGTTTTATGGGATATTTCTGTATTTCACTGGCAGTCCTTGACTTCACACTTCTGGTGAATATAGCTTTCATCTCGTATTTTGAGGACTTTGCACTTTGGGGTATGAGATTTACCAAGTACCACATTTGTCTATTCACTCAGATAATTTCCTTTACGTATGGTGTCTTGCATTACCCAGTTTGTCTTGTGTCTGTTCTAGATTATTACATGACTATAGCTCAAACCCCTAAACCTGCTAGCATAGGTCAAAGGCTATTTTATATACTTGCTGTGGTTTTTATATGGATTTCAGTCCTCTTTTATATTCTGAAAGTTCCAGCTGTCTCTGCAGAATTAGAAATACAGAACCACTTTTTTACATGCCCTTTCTATATCAGTGTTCAGAGCTACTGGCTATCATTAGCCATCGTGTTTGTCATATGTGTGGCTTTTGTGATTTGTTGGTCAGAAGTTATAACTATGGTGCGGTCTGTCAGGATTATTTCCTTTACAAGTGAGACTGTTTTAATCTTTTCATATGCATCTGACTGCAATTGTACAGTCTGTAAAAAGCAGCTTTTGACAAGACTCCTCATCTGCTTTCTTGGTACTTGGGCACCTTTTGTTTTCCTTCAGATGATCATCTTGTTGCTCGGTGCTCAGATTCCAGCCTACATGGAGATGAATGTCCCCTGGCTATACTTCATAAACAGCTTTCTAATCGCAACAGCATTCTGGTTTAGGTGTCATGACATTCGATTGACAGAGGGGACGTGGTCTGCAGATCCATTTGTCAGCTGGAAATTCTGCTTCATCCCATTTAACAATCAAAATACAGAGCAAGCTGAAAAGTCAGGCACAGTAATCATCTGTTAATGAACTGCTGTGTGAAAAGAATGTAAGTAAGTGCTGTGCATCCGAGGTGTCGGACAGTGCTATTTTGGGTCCTCTGTGAACACGTGTAAATGGATTATATAAGGAAATTCCTCAAACTATAATCTGAAGAAAAATTCACAAAATGCTCCAATATATAATGGAATATTGCACTACAATGTGGAATACTGCACTGTTTTCCAAGCTAGACTTCAAACAAAAATGGGTGCTTAATGCACAAAATATTTTAATGGAATTGTGTTATATTTTCAAATATAGTTGAAAAATCTGGGTAAATAAAAATGTCCAATATTCTGCAAAAAACTGCTTGATTTTAACATTAAATGCTAATAAACAAAGTTGAGATTGTTTAAAATAAAGCAGGTCTGATGCATGAACTTCCATATTAAAAAAAAAAGAGAGAGAGAGAGAGAGAGAGGAATAAAATCTTTAGCTAAACTTGAGACTTCTACAGCTGTGGATAGGGTGACCAGATAGCAACTGTGAAAAAATGGGACGGGGGTGGGGGGTAAATAGGCACCTATATAAGAAAAAGTCCCAAAAAATGGGACTGTCCCTATAAAAATGGGACATCTGGTCACCCTAACTATGGACTAGTATTATTTATTGTCAAACGTTTTAGCTTTAACTACCTCCTTTATAACTGATCAGTTCTAAAAAAGTTTAACTATTTCCTATTTAAAATGGAAGTTTCCCTCTTTGCTTAAGGAAAGAGAAACTGTCTAAAAGGAATGGATGTAACTTTTACTACCTTCTCCCCTCAAAAAGTAAATATCATGTAAACTATGTTTAAAACTGTCCACAAAAAAAGGAAAGGTGGGTGAGGTAATATCTTTTACTGGACCAGCTTCTGTTGGTGAGAGACAAGCTTTTGACCCACACAGACCTGAAGAAGAGTGTCTCAAATCTTGTCTCTCTCACCGACAGAAGATGGTCCAATAAAGTATATTACCTCGCTCACCTTGTCTCTCTAATATCTGGGACTGACACGGCTACAACTACACTGCATACACAAAAAAAAGAAAGACCAATAAGATGCACAATTACCAGGGTGACATTAAGTGTGACAGTTTAAACTTTTTGTAAGCACTAAATGTAACTTAGACATTCATAACATACAATTTGTACTGTAGAAGCAAGTGTTATTTATTTGTTACTTCATTGCGGTCTTTACATTCTATATTTAGCGTTACACTAACTTTACCAGTAACATCAGAATGCAGTGGCTTTCCTTAGTGTACAAATAAATGTAAAATTTTACTTTAATGTCAAAGGTTATCTTGTTTTCCATACAGTTATTTGGTACAAATAAATTAAACTGCTGATAGTATCAAAAATGTGAAAGAATGACTTATCAAAATGTACAGGGTAGGTGTGAAAGATTTGCAGCTGTATGTAAATCTGTAGAAAGAATCAGTGGATAAAATATGAGCTTTAGCAGAAAAAATATTTTTCTGCATATTGTGTTGCTTCAGAAATTAGGTGCCAGTGAGAAAAGATAAAATGGAATATCTTCACAGAACATTAATAAACACAAAATAGTGGTCATTGGATAAAACAAATGATTCACCACTATATTAAAGTAGTGCTTAATGATACCAATGCTGATTGTTCCAGGCACTGTGCAAACACATAGTAGGCACTATGAAGAACATAGTCCAAATAGATTTCATGGACAAAGGAAGAAAGAGAGAAGTGAGTTGGTTACAGTGACACAGTAGACCAATGGCATAGCAGATCCTTAGCTAATGTAAATAGTTAGAGCTCTGTAATTTACATTGGCTGAGGATCTGGCCTCTGGTGTCTTGGCTCCCAGTCTAGTGCTCAACCCACTGGATGTCACTGCTTCTTTGTACTCATGAGTAGAGTTGACATAGGAACTTTATTCTGCCTGTCCTTTACATGCACAGTATGTATGTATGGGATGCTGTTCTGGGAAGGAGGAGTGCTGGGAAAAGATGGGGTCCATCTAAGAAGGGGAAGAGCATCTTTGCATGGTGATTCACCAATCTAGTGAGAAGGGATGGTAAATTTCTATAGAGTCATATGAGCAACAGGATGGCATTAAGTGAAGGAATCTGCTCTACATCTTAGATGTATATACACAAATGCAAGGAGTATGGGGAACAAACAGGAAGACCTGGAAGTTTTAGTGCATAAGCTAAATTATGACTTACTTGGCATCACACATTGGTGGGATACATCTCATGAGGGGAATGTTGGTAAATAGGGGTATAGCTTGTTCAGGAAGGTCAGGCAAGATAAAAAGGAAGGAGGTGTTGCATTATACATCCCAGAGAGTAGTTATCGTTCCCACAGAGTAGTTATCAGTGGTTCACAGTCATGCTGGAAGGGCATAATGAATGGGGTCCTGCAGGGATCAGTTCTGGTTCTGTCCAATATCTTCATCAATGTTTTAGATAATGGCATAGAGAGTACACTTATAAAGTTTGCAGACGATACCAAGCTGGGAGGGGTTGCAAGTGCTTTGGAAGATAGGATTAAAATTCAAAATGATCCGGACAAACTGGAGAAATGGTCTGAAGTAAATAGGATGAAATTCAATAAGGACAAATGCAAAGTACTCCACTTAGGACGGAACAATCAGTTGCACACATAAAAAATTGGAAATGACTGGCTAGGAAGGAGTACTGCGGAAAGGGATCTGGGGGTCATAGTGGATCACAAGCTAAATATGAGTCAACAGTGTAACTCTGTTGCAAAAAAAGCAAACATCATTCTGGGATGCATTAGCAACAGTATTGTAAGCAAGACACGAGAAGTAATTCTTCCACTCTACTCCGCGCTGATTAGGCCTCAACTGGAGTATTGTGCCCACTTCTGGGCACCACATTTCAGGAAAGATGTGGACAAATTGGAGAAAGTCCAGAGAAGAGCAACAAAATCTATTAAAGGTCTAGAAAACATGACCTAGGAGGGAAGATTGAAAAAGTTGAGTTTATTTAGTCTGGAGAAGAGAAGACAGAGGGGACATGATAACAGTTTTCAAGTACATAAAAGGATGTGTGACAGGGCAAGGCCAGATGGCTACAAAAGTAGTGGGAGATAGATATATTAGCTCCAGGCTAAACATATCCCTAGTACCAGAATAAGTTAAATTAAGACACCTGGGGCCAATTAAGAGCTTTCCACAAGGCAGGGAGGAAGCTAGGTTGATTGGGACACCTGAAGCCAATCAGGGGCTGGCTGAAACTAGTTAAAAGCCTCCCAGTTAGTCAGGTGGGTGTGCATGTCAGGAGCTGTGGGAGGAAGTTGTGCTGTTGGAGAGACTGAGCAGTACACACCATATCAGGTATAAGGAAGGAGGCGCTGAGGTAAGGGTGAAGTGGAGCTTGAGGAAGTGGGGGCTTCTGTGGGGGAAATACCAGGGAATTGTATGTGTCATGTTTCTAAAAGGTCAGCTACCATAGTGGATACTATTAGGGTCCCTGGGCTGGAGCCCAGAGTAGAGGGCAGACCTGGGTTCCCCCCCCGACTTTTGTCCCCCTGATTAATCACTGAGACTGGGAGACAACAGAGACTGTGCAAGGGAGGATAGCTTCTCTTCACCTCCCTTGCTGGCTTATGATAAAAATGGTTCCGTAAACTGACCCTTGTCCCTAGAGAGAGAAGGGTTATGTGGAGGGTCACAGTGAGCCTCTGAGGCTAGCGAAATCTGCCAGGAAACATGGAATCCATGGAGGCAAGAACAGAGCTTTGTCACAGATGTTACAAGGAGGAGGGAGAAAAATTATTATTCTTAACCTCTGAGGATAGAACAAGAAGCAATGGGCTCAAGTTGCAGCAAGGGTGGTTTAGGTTGGACATTAGGAAAAACTTACTGTCAGAGTGGATAAGCATTAGAATAAATTGCCTACGGAGGTGGTTGAATCCCCATCAGTGGGGATTTTTAAGAGTAGGTTGGACAAACACCTGTCAGGGATGTCTACATAATACTTAGTCCTGCCTTGAGTGCAGGGGACTGGACTAGATGACCTCGAGGTCCTTTCCAGGTCTATGATTCTATGAAAACACAGAATTCCCAATAAGTTATTGGAATGTATTGGGGATAACTTTTTGTTTCAGAAACTGGAGGAAGTAACATGGGGGATAGCCATTTTAGAATTGATTCTGACCCACAGGGAAGAATTAGTTGCAAATCTGAAGGTCGAGGATATTTTGGGTGGAAGTGATCATAAAATGATAGATTTAATGATCCTAAGGAAAGGAGGGAGTGAGAGCGGCAGCATAAGGACAAAGGACTTCAAAAAACACTTTGTAAAACTCAGTAAACTGGTAGGTATGATCCCATGTGAAAAAAATCTAAGGGGCAAAGGAGTTCGGGAAAGCTGGCAGTTTCTGAAGGAGACAGTATTAGACATGACTGCAAACTATCCTGATGTGAAGGAAAAACAAGGGAGAATAGTAAGAGGCCAATATGGCTCCATCAGGAGCTCTTTAATGACAAGAAAATCAAAAAGGATCCTACAAAAAGTGGAAACAGAAAATTGCTAAGGAGTAGTGTAAAAGAATAGGAGAAGCAGGAAGGGACAAAACCAGAAAGACTAAAGCTCAAAATGAGTTACACCTAGCAAGAGATATAAAAGGCAATAAGAAGAGGTTCTTTAAATGCATTCAGGTCAACAGAAAGATGAAGGACAGTATAGGTCCTCTATTTTGCAGAGAAAGAGAGTTAATAGCTGATGACATCAAGAAGGATGAGATGGTTAAATGCTCATTTTGCTTCAGTTTTCACTAAAAAGGTAAATGATGACCATATAGTCATATATATATAATATTAACAGCAAGGGGGAAGGAATGCAAGCTAAAATAGGGAAATAACATGTTAAATTATATTGCGGTAAGTAAGATGTATTCAAGTTGCCAGGGCCTGAAGAAATTCATCCTGCGGTACTAATTGAAGCCATCTTGGAACTGTTAGCAATTATCCCTGAGAATGCATGGGCAATGGATGAGTGCCCTTCTTCAGTCTCCTGGGACAACATGGTACCTCTCCTTAGAAAGGTGAGCAAGAGGACAAGGGGAACTATAGATCAGTCAACCTAACTTCAATACATGGGGAAAATACTGGGACAAATTTTTAAACAATCAATTTGTAAGTAAGTACCTAGAGGATACCAGCGTTATGAAGAATAGGCAGCATGGATTTGTCAAGAATAAATCATGCCAAACCAACCTAATTTCCTTCTTTGACAGGGTTACTGGACTAGTAGATGGCAGGGAACAATAATTGTGACAACTTGATATTAGTAAGGCTTTTGACGACAGTCCCACATTACATTCTTGTAAGTTAGGGAGGGAAATGTGGTCTACATGATACTACTATAAGGTGGGTTAAAAGACTACAAAGAATAGTTATCAATGTTCACTGCCAAACTGGGAGGGTGACCCATGGGGGTCAGTACTAGGTCCAGTACTAGTCAATCCGAGACGATCTGCAAATGCTGATAGTCGGGGTGCAGAGTGAGGGCAGCTGGCTTCAGCAGTGTTACTGAAAATGCTCAGTACAACCCACGTAGCAAATCTGTGGGGGCATGTGATCCAGCATGTCCCCACCACCACCCGTCGCTTCTGTAGTCAATATTTTCATTAATGACTTAATAATGGTATGGAGGATATGTTTATAACATTTGCAGATGACACCAAGATGGAAGGGATTGCAAGCACTTTGGAGGACAGGATTAGAATTCAAAATGACCTTGACAAATCAGAGACTGATCTGAAATCACAAACATAAAATTCAATACAGACAAATGCAAAATACTTCACTTAAGAAGGAAACCTCAAATGCACAACTACAAAATGGTGAACAACTGGCTAGGCGGTAGTGCTGCTGAAAAGATCTGGGAGTTATAATGGATCAAAAATTCAATGAGTCAACAATTCTGAAAAAGGCTAGTGTTTTGCGATGTGTTAACAGGAGTGTTGTAGGTAAGACATGGGAGGTAATTGTCCCGCTCTACTCGGCATCAGTGAGGCCTCTCCTGGAGTACTATGTCCAGCTCTGGGTGCCGCATTTTAGGAAAGATGTGGATAAATTGGAGAGGTTCCCGAGGAGAGCCACAAATATGATGAAAGGCTTGGAAAACCTGACCGGTGAAGAAAAGTTTAAAAACAAAACAAAACTGGGCAGGTTGTCTTGAGAAAAGAAGACTGAGTGGGGACCTAACAACAGTTTTATGTTAAGGGCTGTTATAAAGAGGTCAGAAATCAATTGTTCTCCATGTGCACTGAAGGTAGGACAAGAAGTAATTTGGCATAATCTGTGACAAGGGAGATTTAGGTTTGATAGTAGGAAAAGCTTTTGAACTATAAGTGTAGTTAAATTCTGGAATAGGCTTCCAAGAAAGGTTGTGGAATCCCCATCACTGGAGGTTTTTAAATAGGTAGGACAAACACCTGCCAGGGGTGGTCGAGATTTACTTGATCCTGCCTCAGCACAGGGGCTGGACCTGATGACCTCCCAAGGTTTCTTTCAGCCCTACGTATATATGATTTTATATATGTATTTTTTAAATACATCTATAAAATATTTATCAACACAGAATGGGATGCATAAAGGAATTGAACACAAATTAAAAGATTCTAATTAAGAATTAGAATAGGAGATTATTCCACAGTTGGAATGTTGTACATATCTTTAGATATTGATTTTACAGATATGGGGAAGGCAGGCAGGCTGATATACGGATCTTGGTTGTACAGAATGGGTAAAGAAACTAGACCTGTGTTTTGTTATTTAAGCATATTTTTAAAAAAAGATGCTCTCAGTGACATTTTAAAAATGTTTCATGATTTATTTGCCAAGATGTGTAAATATGCCTACTTTATATGCACCAAAAACGATACTGTATATGCAAACATTTTAAAAAAAACTAAGTTGCAATCTGACAGCAGTCAGAAAGGACAGTTACTTCCTGGTTAAAGCAAGAGGTTTTTTTATAGTTGGAATATGAAAGCAAATGTTTTAACTAAAAATTATATTCCCTACCTTAGTGGGAAAAATATTAACTTGTAACGGCTAACCCAACTCAAGTGAATAGATGTTGGTTGTTCTTCTCCTGTCCTTAAAGCTTTATGTAGCATTTAATTTCTAATTTTAAAGTGAAAAAATAAAACTGATTAAATAATCAAAGTAAACAAATGGAAGTAGCTTTTATTTTTGAAGCACTGAACTCACAATACAACATAGTATTGAAATATAATGATATAAATAAATGATGCTGTAGGTTGGCTAGTTTTCCACTTAGACCCACAGGGAGCAATGTTATCACACAAGAATGTTCAATAAGAAAAAATGTGCAGATAACAAAAGGTGCAATTACAAGCAAATTTAAGCAGCATAGTATAAGGTGCTTTGATTCAACACTTGTATAATCAGATTATCCATTCACAGACATGATGTTAAAGGTAAATTTTACTTCACTCTGTTACAGACTAACAAATATGAGAATCTATAATTCATTCACATGCTGGTTAATAGGAAAGTGCTTTTTTCTTTAAAAATGATACACAAAGTGAAGATGATATTTTACATAGCTCACTGTGCTCTTCAACAGTAAAATTTCTTTAACTTAATTTTGGATTAACATTTACATTATTACTTTAATTATAGACACTGATATTACACTTTAATTATAGACATTGATCTAGTTGCTGAATTTGATGCTACATATGCTAAAACTTCTTGGTAAAGAAGAATCCAGTATGATATCACTCCATGATAAGAACAAACACATTATTCTCTTTTTTATATATATATATAAATCCAAATTTTTTTGCAAACAAAAGTTCAATTGTCAGTTTTAATACATGACTTTACCTTGCATAAAGCTTCTCTCATTCACCGCGTGCCACATCTTTCTGAGGTTTTAATAACCAAAGTGTCCTTTTCTAAGATGTAACCAAAAGGAGGAGCAAAAATTTAAACACATGCAAAATGGTTGGGGGAAGTATGGTTAAAAAGCAAGTGAAATGCCTATGGTGTCATTTGCTAAATTACCAATAAACAGTTGAATTTTAAGAACTAGTGCAAACAGGAAAAGGCAATATTTAACAATACGTAGTTTGAAATGTTTGGCACCACAATCACAGGTTCATCCCTTATGCTGGCTTACACAGCATGGAAACGGTATTGTATTTTATGTTAAAAATAGGAAAATAACGAATACCTTCAAGAACAACCCTGAAAAACACCAACCAATAAACTTAATTTCTAGTTACTATTTGAAAAGATATAGGGCAAACCCTGCCCTACCACGTTTCTGAACACTGTTTCTTCAGCCTATATAAACTGGATACACACCAAAAAGGGCTGATAAAATATTTACAAAAACCCAATGGAATTTAAAAATCAGCATATCTCAAATGTATTCATGCACCAGGCATTTAAAGATAATGAAATAAGTAAAACTTTACCTAATCCACAGGTTTATGTATGAAAATACTTCATTTTAACTTCATATGACAATAGGTGAAGATTATAAGGTTATGTCCTGTCACATCCATTTTAGCAGCTCCTATTTAATGAGGTTAATCTAATCTCTAGTCCAGTAAGAATTATGATACATCAACTTCTCAAATGGAACATGAACTATAGATGAAATTTAAAAAAGTTAGATAAGGTTACTAACATTGACAAGTCAGATTTGGCTTTTAAAATCTAGATCTAATAGTACATTACATACTTTATCTGTCCTGAGATGGCAGCATTCTTAATATTTGCTGCAATCATTTTAAAGCGAATGGCAATTTTTACATGGAAATGTGACAAAGCAAATCAATTTCAATTCACAAACTTTATATTACAAAGAATACTTTTAAAGCAAGATTTAGAAAACTTTAAAATAGAATACTTTTTTTTTTTTTAACCCACACACTTTGGGAAAAGGTATCAGTTAGGATTTCAACCCTCAGGATGTCAGTGTATCCATTGACTAGATAACAGCAGGAAGACCAGCTTCCACATACCATCCTCCTACTGTGCTTTAACCCAGTGTTGGAGGAACCATCTTTAAATATGAAATGGTAGTTTTCTCTTTCTGCTAATTTAATCCTTGTTTTCTTATTTAAAGAAAGCAATTAGCATGTGGAAAAATTGTTCACTAAATCCTAGACTGAGATAATAGACTCATGTCATGTAGGATACCAGCTCGAGGATAACTATTTTTTTTAAAATCATAGTTGAACCCCGGTGACCTATGGTAAAACTATCTGTATCCCATTACCCTTCCATAAGCTATCTGTGTTCAAATAAAGGATCTTCTCTCTCTACCCCATTTTCTTATCTTAGCTGATACTACAGTGGGAAGCTATAATGCTGCATCTTTGATATAACAATACAACTGCACCCCATGATATGATTAACAGGATTACAGATTCACTGCAGAATCTAATATGTTGAGAAGGTGGTAACTGCAAATATTTCAAATACTGGCAAAATAATTATAGAAAAATCACTGCCAAATGTGCTTTGTGCATTAATTTATGTGCATGCTTGTGTCAGCATTAAAGTCCTCCTTTAACAGGCCACATGCCATCCAAATTCTGTATAGTCATCTAGCCATCATTATTATAAACACCCAATAAATTCATGATGTAGGTGCTACCCTTATTAAGAACTTTCTGTATCCATCTCATCTTAGATTCCATTAAGAAACCAATGAATGGACTCAGATGAGACCATGTAAATCTGCTCTTTAATGAGAGATTTTATTTGCTTTTCAGCTCCAAATGGAAATATTAGGTACTTATTAATCTTTTATTTTTCTTACTAATGCTAACTCACATCTCTCCTGGATCAAACTGGTTTCATCTGCAGAGCAGTTGTACCTAATAAACCATTCTATACTTGTGTCAATTATTTTTGTGCTTCTACTTCTACTTCCTCATCAGGAGGCTGAAATACGCTGATTTATTATGTGTGAACAATGCTGTACTTTTCAACTGCAGCTATATAAGAATACAGTACTTTAAAAATGTTCATTAAGTATGAATTAAACATTATACTTATTTAATATTTATTTATCATTGTACTAAGATATTTGTGCTCAAATTATAATTCATATAAAACTCTTCAAAAGGCTCTATTTCTAGATGTCTATTTTATATCTAGATGACATTTTGGATAATTTAGCAGCAAGTACCTTGCATTGGAAGTCAGTCTGAAATTTTCACTCATCCTCTCAATTTCTCTTGAAATATATTTACCCCACTGATTCTTATGCATGTGCTTTTTAGGAAAAGCTGAATCCACATCTTTGTCAACTCCAAGTGAACTGCAAGCTTATTGAAAAATTTAAATAATATGCTGCTTATATATTACCTTTCTTCTCAGAATTTCACCATTTCAACATTAATTTGCCCCATAATAGCATCTGAGATGTATAAATATTACACAATTTATAGAAGGGTAAAAACTGAAGTGTAGAAAACGTAACCAAAGTTACACTGCGATTTTAACGTAAGAGACTTTAATAGAACTCTGAGAGCCTAGTTATCAGTCTCTTGTTCTAACCACTACACAAGAGGCACTGGTGCACACAGCCTACACTCATGATGTAAAAATCACATATTTTAATCTCTATGGTGATGCTTGGGGAGGAAATCTGGCATAGTTTAAAACTTCTCCTTAAGATGTGTGATATGAGAAGACAGCACTATTTCTCTCACTCAGATATTATTATTTGCAATGCAATGAGAACACAAATTAAACAGAATCAAATTCTTCTCTTCCATAAACAGGTGCAACTCTATAGAGTTGAATTTGTTTATGCCAGCACTAATTCCCTTAATCTTCCAAGACAAATATTAACTTGTCTAATTTTAGACACTTTTTTTCATTAAAAATAGTGAAACTCCCCTCTCTCTTTAAGAATATACTTGGCCATGTTCTCTAAATTACATTTAAAACAAAGAGGGGAAAATGAACTTTGAATCATGTTTACAAAGAAATTTTTGGCAAAACTGATAAAATGTTCTTACCTTGTGGCTCACACTTACCTGATAAGCACACTGCAAAATCTGACTCAAACTATAACTTATTTCACTATAACTATATCTACACACATCTTCAATAAATAAGAGAAAAGACTTGCAAATACTACCAGTGAGATGTCTTGACTTAATTAAGGTTATTTGGTAGTGCTCAGTTCAGTAGCACTTTCAGATACTTCTCTCTTTAGCTTCACTGAAGACCTGATCCAGCACCCATTGAAGTCAAGGGGAATCAACCTTCCAAAGAGTGCTGGACCAGCCCCTAAATGCCAAAAGCTTCATCCTTTTAGCAAAATAAAGCACAAAACAACTAACTCATAAGTTATTACAATAGTAAAAAACAATGCTTGTAAAAACCCTACTATAATAACTGTACTCACAACTTGAATGTAGGTGTTGACAGGCCCTACTACATAATGAATAAAAATTAATATAAGAGTATGTCCAAAAGTGTATAGAGCCTTTAGAACACAAACATCTCTCCTCCGGTTCCACACAATTATTACACACTTAGGGCTCAATACAACTTCCCTTGTCTCCAGAGATCATCGGATCAGGCCCTCTTACTCTTAAATCATTGGTATTCTAACACTTTAACTGTTTTCTGATGTACAGTGGGAAGGTTTTATTTCATGTGCATCCTACTGCTTTCAATCGAAATAACGGAGTTGACTTTTACAAGGCCTGGCACATGAGAAATCAATGAAGCTTTTCTTAGTATAAAGATGCAACAACACCTCTCAAACATGGGTCTAACATTTCAATGTATAGAAGAATCTGAAAATGATACTGGGATTAAACTTTTTAAATGCCCCCACATTTTCAAAGCAATCTGCAGGGATTTAGCCACACAGTCTACTGGCTCTAATGTAAGTCATCTGACTTACACTGATATTAATTCCTCTGAATATGTAGATGTTTTATTCTATTTTAAATCTCTTTAAAATATTTCCAAACTGAAACTATAGCTCGTTGTGCAAAAGTGACTTTTTAAAAAATTACAATTACTTCTGTAGGAACAATAAATAACATCTAAGACTGAAAAATATGAACTTAGAGCTCTGATCAGCCCCATATCCCAATCAACATTCAATAGTAATAATTAAAAAAAAAAAAACTCCAAGACCACACACATTAGAAAATCATAAGCTTCTCTTCCTTTTTGATCAACTAGTTTTGAAGCAGCATCAATTTAAAAAGTGATCTTACTGAATAAATTATGCCAGGAAAAGCTCCAGTGTGGATGCAGTTATACCAATATTAATTACTCTAATCCAAGATATCTTATTTCACTTTGTCAAACCAGAATAAGATATAATTTTATACTAATATAACTGTATCTACACTAGCTTTTTTGGTTGCACTGCTTTAATTATGTTAGCATAGTTAAAGCAGCAAAACTTTTAAGTGTGGACCAGGCCTACAATTCCAGTTCTCCAATCCACGATATTTTAAAGCATACATAGTGTTTTGTGGCTCTCCCAGCTCTATAAGGAATTATATATGAAGTATAGCTCAGCAAAAGAGCCAGAATGAATGTGTACAGCAATCTGGGTTACTTTGAGCTCCTGGCAGTCTGTCAATAATTAGTCAACAAGGATTTATATATATTAAAGGCTAATATATATAAAAAATCCTTGTTGACATGCATATATATATATATATATATATATATATATATATATATATTAGTCTTTATATACATATAACTGCTAACTGTAGAAGTGTTTTTCTGAAAACTGTCCAACAATTCAAGATTAAAACAATAACGAAACTAACATGCATGTAACACTACAAACAACTGTAGATCTAGGCTATAAGCCTCACAATAGAAGATCACACTATCTAACATACTGTAATTCATTATCAATTCACGTGTAACACATGTACTTTCTACATTGCCAAACAAAGAATAACACAGTAATCAGACAAAGATTAAAAAATTAGCCAATAGTATTTTTGTATATAAATAATTAACGCTCTCTAGTTTTGACAAATCCAAGAGATAAATATCAACATATCTTTAGTCTTCTACTAGCTTATCAAACAAGCACAGATAAGATAAAAAAAAAAAAGAAAGAAGCTAAGCAGAACCCAAAGTAGCCATTCTTTTACCACTGAAATGAACACTGCCAACTATCTGCACAGTGCACTTTCAGCTAAGAAGTTTGATTTAACCACACTAGGATTAGCCAGATTAGACTGTCTTCCCCACACCACTGTGTGTACAGAA
The DNA here is from genome assembly GCF_965152235.1 of Eretmochelys imbricata. Classification (NCBI taxonomy): domain Eukaryota; kingdom Metazoa; phylum Chordata; order Testudines; family Cheloniidae; genus Eretmochelys; species Eretmochelys imbricata. The sequence continues at coordinate 16,918,347 of NC_135580.1, read as the reverse complement.
AAAAATAAATCAAAAAGTGCCTTGCAAAAAACCCCCAGCTTTTGGCTGTGTATTTTTCTAAATCTTTTGTTGCCCCACTGGGTGTTAAGCTCTTACCATACATTTTGCATTAAGTAGGTAACTTTGGGTAATCTTAACTTCCAGCTTCATAGGCTGATAGAAAATATCGGAACAGAATCTTTTGATACAGTCAGTTCAAGAAGTTATAATTCAATGCAGTGGTTCTAATGCTGACCTCTGGTAGATAGAAACAAAGTGTTATGTCTAATGAAGGAAAGGGAACTACACCATTTTCTGCAGGTCCAATTTGCTCTTCAAAGTCATCTGTGAAATAGGAGCCAAATGTCAGCACACCTTTGACTAATTCTTTCCTTTTAACCAGCAACTGTGTGTTGGTCTAGGTTAACTAGCAGCAAGCAAACTAGAAGTATAACAATTTAATGCTGTCTTAGTGCATACCAGCATACAAACAACAAAAGTAATGTATGTGCTTCAGCACTCTCTGGGAAGAGTGTCATGCCATTTGCTTGCCAGTAGTTCTACCACTGCGAATGTTAGAGTTACGATGAACACCCTACATTTTACAGAATACTTCCAAATGAAGAAAATACTACAATGGCCAACAGATAAGCTTTAGGCTGTAAGAAGAAGAGGTTTGTTACAAATTCCCTTCAAATGATATGCTCAAGACGAAATGAAACTCAGAGAGTGTCTAAATGCATAGCATTTTACCATAATCAGTGCTTCCACAGACTTTGTGGACTCTTCTGTTATTCCATAGTCTAAAAAATGCTTGTGGGAAAATTTGTTTTTCTGAACATATGAACAAAATTCAAACGATGATCAGATTGTGTTAAAAAACCCTTAACCTTGTATGATATAGACCATGGTTCTGAGTGTTGGGTTTTTTTTTGGGGGGGGAGGGAGAGAGGGAAGAGACTAGTATCATCTACCACAACATATTACGTTTTATATGTGCCACTCATCCTACCTCACCCTCTGCTTTATTCTAACAATTCCCAAGCATTGCTTATAAATTTGCTAATTACTGGAAGTTTTGGAGGATTATATGATACAGCCGGAGGAGTAAATTTTAAAGTCATTATGTGGGGGGAAAAAAAGATATTTAGCAAAATATCACAGTAATAGGTATGCCATAGTATGTATCAGTCTGTTAGAGAGAAGCTACTGTCTAAAGCTTCCCATTAGGATTCCTTCAATGAGTTGATGCGGGCACAAATTTTCAGTGCAGGTCCCAGCTTAATGTTCATTGCACTCATAAGGTGATCCTCTTTCAACAAGAGAAGGGCCTGTCCATCGATCTCTTGTGCTCTAAATTCATCTGCAATATCTTGACAACCTGCAGTGGAATAAGAAATAGTAGGTTAGAAATAAATGCTGACAGATGCAATGGCCTTGCATACAGTGGAATTTTTCTGATTCATAATTCCCAATGGCTGTATTTTTCATTGGTGGAAGTTGTAGTGTAGATGAGAGTTAGACAACGATTGCAAGAGCTCCTGAATTCAGCTGAGTCCTATCTACATTACATCATCGACTGGTGCTACCACTGGTGCAACTGTGCCCATTAGAAATTAAAAATCCTAGTGTAAAACAAGGCAATTTTTTCCTATTTTGTTTACAAGAATGATTGCCATGATCTCAGAGTCCTTTGATGCAGACTAAAGAAATACCTATTAAATAAAAACACAGAATCCATCTGGGTTCTCTCCGGCAAGAAAAGATGACATTAATATTCTGCAGGTGTGAACAGCTCAAATCTCAGAGGCTCAGAAAAAAATTACTTACCTATAATTTCTGAAATATCCCCGGTTTTTGGGTTCACATGTGCAACTCTGACTTAAATTTTCAGAATTTTTAGCTATGAAGTTTTATTAGAACTCCCCCAACAAAAATCATTAATATTACAGGCATTGATCGAAGGGCATACTCTATGTCTGAAGAAGGAAAGATAGTAGACTGGCATGTCAATGGAGGTGAGTTAAGGTAGTTGGGTGCCTTGTTTGAGGAGTACCATAATGCTGTGTTTCCCAGGTTTGTTTGTTTTTTTTCTTTCCTTAACTAACAAGGTAACAAGCATTCAGCTCACTGATACATGGTTGCAACTTTAACACAGAAAATTGGGATGTTCAATGGGAAAGACTGTTTCAAATAACCAACAATCTCTCCCACAGATTGTCATTGGGGGAAAGAAAATGATTCTCTGAGAGATGTCCTGATGAACAGTTTTCCTAATCCCATTAAGTGGGGATTTCTGTTATATTTCAACCTGACCTGCAACATCCTTGCTATTTCAATGCCAGCCCAGGAATCTGTTAAGCAGAAACTGTCAATTATGCCAAATTGTATGGTAGTTGTGTCCTATGGAGAATGTATAAATGTCCTCTAGCACCTAGAAGACCACTCATTTTCAGTTTTGACTTGAAGATTCTCCTTTCCCGCTATACCTCATATTTTATATTAATTTAAAAACAATAACTTATTTTCTTAATCCACTTGTCTGGCACATTTCTTTTTATATCCTTTCAGATGTTTTCTCCCTTAACCTTCCACCCCCCATTCCTGATTTTAATTATTACTCAATAAGTTTTACTTTCTTGATTTCATTTAATATTTTTGGCTTTTCCCTTTTATAAAGAATCTGTACAGTTATGGGGAAATCCTCCACATGGAGAAGTCCCTATTTGTGTTCCCAACAGAACCAGGCACCATTGTTCCTAGGATGAGAGCAAGTGACTAATTCTGGATCTCATTGTAACTTTATATTTAAATTCTATAAAAGAATGAATATTGTCCTCTTTTCAGTCTGATTTATAAATGAGCAAAGGACAGGTAAATAGAAAGTGGTGAAGAAGTGTTAGTTCAGCTTGAGTGGAGTGTCACTGCGTATGAAAGCAATAAAATTTATGAGCTGAAACAGGAAGCCCTCCATAAAGAGTAAACCCACTTTCTATTTCCTTTTTAGCACTCTATACACAGATTTGGTTATGTATCAAATCAATTGACAATTTATTAAGGAGATGAACGAGTTACAGTCCAGGGTGATGCAGATTAGAGGACTGTTGAGCTAAATGGCTAGGAAACAGGAACGTCTTGATGGAGAATTCCATAGCATAAACTATGCCTTCAGGAACTTTAAGCTACAACTCAGTAACACATTAATTAACATAGCTACTGTAAAGCAGCAGATTGTCTTCTGTTAACTGTTGGTATAGCACCTACCACAATGGGGCCTTGATACCTGATTGGGGTTCCTGGACACTAACAAGTATAGTGGCATAAAAAGAGGAAAAGAAAAATTAAGCATCTCATAATGATCTATATACCCTGATAACACACCAGAGAAAGGATTACATATTCTATTATCAAAAAGAAAAGGAGTACTTGTGGCACCTTAGAGACTAACCAATTTATTTGAGCATAAGCTTTCGTGAGCTACAGCTCACTTCATCGGATGCATACTGTGAAAAATACAGAAGATGTTTTTATACACATAAACCATGAAAAAATGGGTCTTTATCACTACAAAAGGTTTTCTCTCCCTCCACCCTACTCTCCTGCTGGTAATAGCTTATCTAAAGTAATCACTCTCCTTACAATGTGTATGATAATCAAGGTGGGCCATTTCCAGCACAAATCCAGGTTTTCTCTCTCTCCTCCCCCCCAATCCACTCTCCTGTTGGTAATAGCTTATCTAAAGAGTTTTACTAAGAAACCTGTTTTAAAGTCAGTTTTGGAAAATTGAGGGATTGGAGTTTGGATTATTTCAATTCCCTTACTCAAATATATACTAGCATTCACAACTGCCAAAAGAGTGAGTATACTGTATATACCTTGTATTGCACCCAGTTGGTAATGAGCATTTGGGGTTATATAAAGACCACTAACCTTGGAACAGTATATGTGCAAGTGGAACATCTCTGGAGGAGCATATGCCACAGCAGATCCAACAATAATTCTTCTTCTCCAGGAGAAATTAGCGGCAGTAAAAATGTCACAGAAACCAACAGACCCTAAAAAAGCTCCCAGGGAATTCAGGAAAAGCTACGTATAGACACCAGATGAGGAGACCCTATTCTGTGCTTAGATTTCAGTTCATGGATTCTATTTAGAAGGCTGTAAATCAAAGGTATCTAATGGATTACCAAAGACAGAAACTGACAAATCAATGTTGTATAACAAGACTGATGGCCTGTACGGCGTGCATTAGATTCATAATCCAAAATAATATATGCAGTCCAATTACTATCCTGATTCTTTTCTGTACAAAGGTCAATCACCTCTGCCAATTCTGTTAGTAATATAGGAGAACATTTTCTAGAATACTGCTTGAAAACATACTGGAGGTATGACGAGAACCTGGAAGTGCCCAAAAAGATAAGAAATGTAGCCATATAGTAATAAGGAAGCTTTTTGGTATGTTGGGGCCCATCATTTGGATATCTAGAAGATAAATAATTTCCAAGGAGGGCAGAAAACAAGACCTTAGACTGGACTGAAACCTAATGTTAACTGTAGAGAAATTTCTGAACAAGTCTCATTTAAATTCAGAAATCAACATGTTTATCAAACATATATGAGGAACAGATTCAGTATCCTGTAGAAACTTCCTCAGGTAATTGTTTCAAAGTAGAGAACTATACATTAGGATTTTAAGAACAGTGTCCTTGTTTAGCACAGTTGCACAGGAATTTCTCATGCCTAGGCTGCTCTGCATGTTTTAAAAACGTACTGTAGGGTGATCCAAGGTAGATAATGCAGCTTAATATACATCCACATATTATAGTCACCAGAAGGAATTTACATCAAGGGTAATTTCTGTGGATTAAAAATTTCTACCTCTTTATAGAAGCATCACTTACTGTCAAATTAAATTCTTCTAAATTTCATTTACTTCATAAAAGACCAGTGGCAAAAAGGCAAGTTTTATCACCCAGGGATGAAGATACTTTCCCACAAAAAATCATCTTACTAAAATGTTTGTGTTTCAAGAGAAATTGTTTGCTATCACTATAAATCCCAGAAGCAAGTAAGCTAATAAGAACAGAGCCAACCTGAGTTTCAATGTGCAGAGATGTAAGAGGCATGTTTTGGTAAGAGAAGAACCTTTGATTGCTTCAGGCAGTGAGGTAGGCCTCATCACCAGAAAAGGGTAAGATATGTGCCTGAGCAAAACTACATTTCCCCAAGGGGGAAGCAAATATGGGAGCTAGTCACAGAAGAAAATGCCAAACAAATGTAAAATCAGAACTATGAACACTGAGCTAAAAGAGAAAATATGTACATAACAAGACAGGAGACCCATCCTAGATATTAGAATGGAATATTACAATTGTCTGTACGATTTCCAATACATGCATCCTTAGAGGCTACATAGAAAAGGCTCTCTGTATTTCAGGTCCTCTGAAAAGCCATACAAACTGTGGATTTAATTTTATAAAGGAAAAAAAATGTAAATCAGTCTTTTATATTATAAAAGATCTTTAATGTTAATCTTTCAATAATATATAAGGAAAGAAGAGCCCCTTTCTTGCTTTCTCTTTTAAATGAAGAATGAGTAAGGAGGGAAGAGATAGAAAGAGAAGCATAAAAGGGAGGAAGTGTGTCTGATTCAATCTCTCTACTGACCTCTTGAGAGAAATCAGACTGAAGGGAGGAACACCTTTACTCTCCATCAGCTGGGATGCCACAGCAGAGGTGGGACTAGTTCTATCGACATGGGGCTTGGAGGGGAAACCCGGTTGTGCTGAGGGAACAAGCAAGAGGAAACAAATCACATTCCAGCCTCTACTACCAATTAACTAGCATCTGAGTGCTGTTACAGTACCTCTCCCTCATAACCATGCTAAAAAAAAGCAAAGAGCTTTAATGTTCCAAAACTGTGTGTGTGTGTGGTTTTTTTGGTTTGTTTTTTGTTTTGTAAAGTGAAAGTATCTACATTACATACCAGGCAAAGAACGTATGAAGGCCCAAACTTCATCAACTGTCCACACTGATGGATCAGCTTGTACAGATGGTAGCAAGTCAATGTTCTCTGGCAGTTTTCTAACTTTTAGTTCCCTAAGTTCACGCTCTCTTTCCCTCTCACTTTGTCTTCGCAGACGAGTGGTCATGGCAGCTGGCACAGCATCATCATGAGAAGCCAAATCATCTTCTGCAGATGGATAAGTAATTGGAAGCTGGAAAATGTAATACAAAGAAACTACACTATTATATTTCTTTTGCAATTCCTAAAATAGTGCTCTAGTTTTAAGCAAGTATTCCACAGACCTGTCTAAGGAAATGCTCTCGTGATGCCCCATCAGAGCCACTTGGTCGATGCGCACGTCGTCCAAGACTTTGGCTATCTGACTTCCGATTCCAACGACTGTTCTTGTCTGATGTAAACAGCCCAAATTTTTTAGTGCAACTTACGTTGTGCCTAAAGAAACAAAATATATTCAATAGTGTACTGATAACTCAGTAGAATTTTTTTTTAAATCAATATAAACAACATTTTATGCTTCCTATGGAAATGTAGTCTGCTTGGTGGAACATGTTTGTTCCAATCCTGTTTCCCTAGAAAAGTTGGGGAGCTGTAATAGCGCTTGGCCTGCATGCTAATACTTGTGTACTCCCTGAGCCAGCAGTACCCATTATTCAGATTATTCTTAATTTTTAGTAGGGGCAGAATGCCTATTGAGCCTGTACATATAATTGCTATTATACAGATTACAGGCACGCATGAGCACTGATTTTTGCAGTGTGTACATTTTGGGGATAACTACACCACTTTTCCCTTCCTTATCAGAATTTGGCCATATTAATAAACAAAATATTTTGAACAGGTGGCACACACAAATCATGCCTTGACAAATTATGACCAAAAATGATAGGACAAGGTTACTTACCAGTAACTGAAGATCTCCAATATATTTTCTCTGCAGAGCCACACTGTAGGAGCCACAAACTTACTTCACAGATCATCAAACCATAACCAGCAGTAGCAAAAATCACCAGTGCTCAGTGCATTTCCCACCCAGAGATGTTCTGGCAGGTAAATCTTGTCTACACTGGGAAATTTATAAGATTAACACAAGTGGGAGAAGTCCCAGTATAGACAATCACTGTCTACACGGGGGCTCCAGCTGACACCGCCTTTGGTTTGAAAGGTCCTGCCCGCTAACTGTCCTTCTGTTTCTCTCAATTCAGAAGAGCCTAACACAAATTCTGAAGGTGGAGGGAAAATGTCTGGTATGGAGTGGCAGAGGTAATATAATTGGAGAACTTCTGTTACCATTATGAAATATACTTTTTTTTTCACCCCTCTCATGAAACCAGCTCCACAGAGCCCTATTCTGGAGCAAACAGCGGATCCTCAGAACAAGGGCTACATGGTACTACATGAACAGAGACAAAAGCACTGGTCCCCTCACATGAATATCCAACCTTGTCGCCAAACAGAGACAATTCTTTGTAAAAGCATGAACTGAACTTCAAAGGGCAGCCTTGCCAATTTTCACAAATGACATTAGTTTAGCCAAAGACCAGTAGCTGCCATTCTTCTAGTGAAATGGGCTCTAATGAAAACATTGCCTTTAAGGTATATCTTTCCTGTGGAGGTAACTGAATTAGACTCTCAAGTTGCTTCTCTTGAATTAGTTTAGCTTGAATAAGAGTAGCCAGACGGCAAAATTAATCTCAAGTTGTTGTGTCCATATTAGCATTGCACTCGTTCATGTGTTGCACTAAGATTTGTAGAGGCATATCCTATGGTTCTTTGCACTGCAAAAAGCTGAGCTGCTCTGTGACTTCTTTCCCAAAGAATTGTGGGAGAACATGTCTATTTTTTCTGGGCACTGGAGAAAATTATGGGATGCCACTGAGGACTAGTGACACTGAAGTGCAGTATGGACTCAAATAGCTCCAGAATGGTCATATTAGCAGCTGTTGTCCTAACTTGAGCTCTAGCAGGAACCCCTGATGAGCCAGCCAATTCAAGTGAAAAGCAGCACCACATTTGAATTAAGGAGTTTTGTGTTTGCGCGTGGACGGGAAATACTCGAGTTATAACTCAAATTAACGGCAGTGAAGACAAGTCCTAAGTCATCCTGGCACCGGAACACAACAAATCTGAATACATAACTTGATCCATTTTGATGATTTCTAAACTTCAACAGAGACTTTAGGTTTCCTCACCAATGCCACGAACAAATTAGGTGACTTACAGAAAGGTTTATATGTATCTAAATTTAAAAAGAGATACACAGCATCCTTGTAACATCTAACCAATGGATTCTGAATCTGGCCTCTCATCATAAATCACAAGTTCTAGGAAATTAAAGGTTACAAACTAAATAAATGGTTTGGGATGAAATTTCCTGTAAGGTGGCATAAAGAAGGATCAGCCACAAGGGCATGGATTTATTGAGCCTTATAGCCAAAGTAATGGCAATAAAAATGCAAGCTTCAAAGGATAATGGCGAAAGCAGTCACTTATCCGCAGAGCTGGTCAAAATAGTTCAAATTTTGATGAAAAATGGCAAAGAAATTGATTAAATGTTTGTGGTTCCTCCCCCCCACTTTTTAAAAATAGCTCAATTTATCAGTACACAAAAGAGTTGGTCGGATCAGATTGAAATCCTGAAGACTTCTACAGTTAAAAATTAATAAATACAAGTGTGACAGCCCCTTAAACAGTTTTTCAGTCTCTTCTCACCCCTTTGTATACTAACCCATAGGTGCATGGTAAACTTAAATGACTGCCAGATGTACCGTAGACAGAAATCATACCATCTTTCTCATAAAGAGACCGTAACCAAAAGTAACTGTGATTGGTCAATTAGCAGGATCAACATTTTCAGGACTTGACTACTCCTTTAAACATTTCCACTTCGAAGTATAACAATGCCTAGTGAAATGCTTTCTGGATTTCAAAATAAACTTTTCAACCTCTGTTGAGACCAGAGATGGAATTCTATGCAGACTATGAATGACTAGATTGTAAAGAAAATTTAGCCAAACCTCTAAAGCAGATGCATAAGAAGTCTCATAAATGGCATTATGAAAGTGCATGAAGCCATCAGTCCTACCACTGTAAACAGATGCTTACTGGGAAGTTCTAATACGACTGCCTTTTGTAGAATCAGCCTTGAACCAGACAAGCAGGGATCCTTCTGGAATCCAAAGAAGCTCCTATACATTGTAGCATTTGAGCTGGACTCAATACAGACTTTTTTACATGTATCCTCATTCCAAAGGAGTTGAAGCATGTTATCTTGCTGATGTGACTCACACCTGATCTGACAGAATTCTTATGAAGCACTTGTCCAAATAAGGATACATCTGTGAGCCTTAACAACAAGAGCAGACAGCCACAACTGCTCAGATCACTAGGGTGAGGAGCAGAAGGCTTTGGAGCCTCCTCATCATGAGGCATTATCTGAGGTCAGTGGAATCAAGAGATTGACAAATATTCCTCCATATTCCATTGCCTCTGGCTTGGGACATAAAAGCCCAGACAGATTGTAGAGTTATAGTGTGCATGCTCCTCACGCAGACACCAAGGATAGTAGTATGATCTAAACTGACACAAGAGAGAGGTGGAAGTCACATGGCAACTCTTGATGGCAGAAAAAGGAACAGAGGGATGGATGATTAGGAAGCAGGGCCTTTTACCCATACCGCTGTATTTCCAGAAAGTCTGGGGTACGTGTGCCCCTTAGTTTTTTTTCTACTGAAATGATTCTATGGCTTGTAAGACAAAGCAAGGCACTCCTAACAATGGGTATCTGCACAAGTAATTTCAGAAGGAGACCTTTCTGCTAAAATTTTGTTTTTCCTCACTGGCAAAAGCTTAGTGGGACTCACCTCAGAAGCTTTTTGTGCATGTTCATATGAAGCTTTTATCAGAATCTAAACAGAATGATAGATTTTTCCCATGTCTAATTTCAATCTCCCACCCAGTATAGGACTATTCCCTACAGTACATATTCCAGTGCTTTATTCAATCTATTTTTAAGTAGCTCAAGTACCGGGGCTTCATTCAGACCACCTTGGGAGACTATTCCACAGACCAACAAACCACTCGGTCAGGCTATTTCCCTTGACATTCAAGTTTTCTGTTTTACTTTGATCTCATGGTCCCTAACTATGCCCCCTTGAAGAACATCAAATGACTTGTCTGACTCTTTGGCCTTCAAATATCTGTAACAGTTCTATTATCTTCATAGTCATGGGTTAGTTAGCCAAGCTATACATGTTTAGCTCTTTTAATATTTCATCATTAATAATTCTGGTCCAGCTCCTTAATTTTTGTTGCTCTTCTCTCATTTCTCTCAAATTTATCAATACTGTATCATTTTGGTAATGTGATGCTCAGAGTATCCATTACTGCCTTGTTCCTCTGTGTACACAACCCAAAAAGTGCATGGAACATTTTTCCTGCCACATCACATTTGTGACTCATTTAATTTGGTTAATAAACCAAGTTCTCAATTTAGCCTAAAGGGTTCACCCTTGTTCCATTGCTTCAGATGGCAGGTAAATAACGGGGAATGGACTTTTCTACTTTCAGCTCAACTATTAAAAAACAATCACTAACTGGAAAATTTAATTCTGAGTATTTTCATTAAATTCTTAATGCTCTCTACACAAAAAGCAGTTTAAATTCTTAGCATCATGCAAAAAAACCCTGCAGTATTGTAATATCTGTAGTTATAAATGGAAGATATTTAAGATCATCTAACATTTCCCTTACAAGTGAAGGATTGTTCCCTACATTATGGGTCAGATTCTCAGACAGTGTAATCCATGCAGCCTCATTGATTTCAGTTGAGCTACGTTGATTCACATGTACTGAGAATCTGGTCCTATATTTTCTAATCCAACAATCTCATGTTCTTTAGATGTAGGGCTGCCAACTTTCAGCTCACACAAAACCGAACACCCTTGTCCCACCCCTTCTCTGAGGCCCCACCCCCAGTCACTCAATCCCCCACTTCCCTCTGTTGCTCGTGCTCCCCACCCTCACTCATTTTCACCAGACTGTGGCAGGAGTTGGGGTGCGGGAGCAGGTGAGGGCTCTGGACTGAAGGTGTGGGTTCCAGGGTAGGGCCAGAAATGAGGGGTTCAGGGTGTGGGAGGGGGCTCTGGGCTGAGGCAGGAGGTTGGGGAGTGGGGGGGGGGTTTGAGGGTGAAGTCTCCCGCTGGGGGGTGCAGGCTTTGGTGTGGAGCCAGGGATGAGGGATTTGGGGTGCAGGAAGTTGCTCCATGCTGTGGCTGAGAGGTTCAGAGTGTGGGAGGGGGCTCTGGGCTGGGACAGGGGCGCGGGCGGTGTGAGGGCTCCAGCTGGGGGTGTGGCCTCTGGGGATGAGGGATTTGGTGGGTACAGAAGAGTGCTCTAGGCTGCGATTGAGGGGTTCAGAGGGTTGGAGGGGGATCAAGGCTGGGGCAAGGGGTTGGGGTGCAGGGGGTGTGTGAGGGCTCTGGCTGGGGGTGCAGGCTCTGGGGATGAAGGGTTTGGGGTGCAGGAGGGGGCTCCAGGTTTGGCAGAACTCAGGGCTAGGGCAGGGGGTTGGGCTTACCTTGGGTGGCTCCCCGTCAGCGGTGCAGTGGGGCTAAGGCAGGCTCCCTGCCTGTCCTGGCTCCGTGCTGTGCCCTGGAAGTGGCCAGCAGGTCTGGTTCCTGGGTGCGGGAGCCAGGAGGCTCCATGCACTGCTCTCGCCCACAGGCACTGTCCCCCCACAGCTCCCATTGGCTGCAGTTCCTGGCCAATGGGAGTGCGGAGCTAGTGCTTGGGGCAAGAGCAGTGCGCGGAGCCCCGTGGCCTCCCCACCTCGGAGCTAGACCTGCTGGCTGCTTCTGGTGTGCAGCCTGTTGCCAGCACAGGAAGGGATTAGCCTGTCTTAGCACAGCTGACCGGACTTTTAATGGCCCTGTCGGCACTGCTGACCGGAGTTGCCAGGGTCCCTTTCCGACCGGGCGTTCCAGTCTAAAGCCGGACACCTGGCAACCCTATTTAGATACCTCAGTGTCTGGAATCCTGAATTCACCAGAAATCAAAAAGAGTTTAAGTTCTAGTGTGATCACCAACATCAGCTCCGATGCACCTAGGAAAAGCAGAGTCACCAAATCTCATCTCTCCTTGGATCTATGGTACCTATGTCTAGCCTTGAGTTTAATAGATTCTATTTATTTACTCAACCAATTTGTGACAGAAACTGTCTGATGTTTTTACTCATAATGATCTCATTCAGTCTTCAACAATTTCAAAAGAAGATCAAATTAGAGAAAAATGACACATACTTTTCTGTTTTAGAACGGTCAGTGGATAAATCATGCTTTCCTCTCTATGCTCTGGAATTAATGAAAGCAGTTCTATGAAAACTGACAGTAAAATGAATTTAGCTTACTTTTTCATTCTAAATTAAAACTGATTTTAAACATTCAAACAAGCAAAAAACACAAGGTAAAACTTCTACAGCAAAAGACCACTAAAAGATTAATATCTCTAGATAATTAAGATAATGGTGTATCTGTAGACTTCAATATTAAATTTCTACCCCAGCAGCACTGACTAAAGAGCTTACAAATAAAAGTTTAATTTTTTTAAAAAACAAAGTCAAATATAATCAGACCACAGAAGGACCTGAAACCACCTGTTACTTTGTTAATTAAGTAAACAGGTAACTGCTGTACAGCTTGGTTTATTTGGAGCATCAGAGCAGCTTTAGAAAACATCAACTTAACTATACTTACTCATTACATTTTTTATTTCTCTTTTATGTATGCAAGTAAAGACTATTCCCACTCAGTCTAATAAAGATCTAAAGCCCTACCTATTCTGTGCAGCATTTCAGCTATGCCAGAACACATCACTCTGTTTTCTGAATTGCTTTTTAGTATATTACACTATTCCCTCATCACTGTAGATTGTAAGATCTTTGGGGCAAAGACCCTGTTTGTTATTTAGCATGGGTAGTTTAACTATTTTTCAGGGCAATATACAATTTTAGTTTTATATCCTGATTAATAAATATACATCCATTAATAATAATAATGCAGAATACCTTTTGGCACAGGACATGGAGCAGAATCGCTTTGACCGTAGGAACTTATTAGAATATCCCATTTTTCCACAAAACTCACACTTCAGGAGATCATTTTCCATTTCATCTAGTCCCTCTAAAGGAAGGAGTGACACACACACAAGAAGTCAGTTTGAATGATTTAAACATGATGCCATTTAATTTCTCATCTCTTAAGGAGGTAAAGTAAAATTCAAATATCAATATCAACACATTTAACTGAATGCCTTTAAGAAGGTAAACAGACAACTGATGCCAAACCAGTAGATTATACAAATCATTCTTTGACTAGAGTGAAGTGTTAATTTATCTAATGAATTTAGCCTCTTTTGTTTTGTTTCATTTGCATACTATCCATGAGCAGGTAATGTCCTCAAATGTAATCAACCTTCCGCCCGCCCCCGCCCCCCATCACGGACCGATCACAAACAGTTCACTGTGAGCATTTGACAATCCATATTCAAAATTCAAGCTCTGTCACTTAGCTGTAATATGTCACATCATTACATAGTACTATTTCTCTTCCATGAATGGATAAGAATAACTCTTATAATCAGGAGGAGGGTTGGGGAAGCCACCGAAGCACTGAATCTAATCTATGGAACAGATAGCAATTAAAGAAGAGAATAAGCCTATAGAAAGGAAATTAATATTATTAAGATATTTTCCTTTCTAAGCCACACAGGCCATGCCCAAGCCAGTATTCCTAGAAATATTAGGCTACTGTAAGATGTATTGCCTATGTTTAGTTTATTTTTTCTTTTCAGATTGCATAATGTAGTGACATGTGTGATCAAATCTTTGTCAGGCTCCTTTGATTGTCTTATGCTCTGCCAAGTGGTTCAGGGAATCCTGTCCTCTCCTGTATTAAGCAGTGTTCCCATCTTATATAAAATATACTTCATTTACTGTTTTAATAACATTACTTCACATATTTTATCTCCATAGTCAGTATTGCATACTGATCACCATACTCAGTGATATAATTATATGTGAATACATGGTCGTGGTTACAAAGGAAGTGGTCAGAGCCACTAAAAATTTAAATATTTTTCAGTACTATACTTTGATTAATTTCAACAGCAAATTTTGCAATTTACTGACACACAAGAAAACTTAAGGCATTGTACCCAACCATATCATATAACCCATAGAAATTATCCTTCAGCCTCCTGCCCTCTCACCTAGGAAACTTAATTCCCCAAAATATTATAAGAGAAATCAGACTATGTATCATTCCTGGAAAGTTAACAAATCCAGATTCTGCTGGAACCAGCAGGGAAGCAACTGCCAAAGATGAGGACCTGTCATGCTGTAGACACTGCTAGGTCGACCCAGCTACTGCCTCTCAAGGGGGTGCGTTTACTTAAGTGATGAAAAAATCCCTTCCATTGCTGTACCACGTGTTGCTGCAGCTGTGTTGCTGTAGCCCTTGTAGTGCAGACATACTTAATGATGCAGTGACATCTGCCTGCTTTTGGAGAACTGGAAACAGCTTTTAGAGGTGCGATCTGCCCCATTCATATCAACAGATGTTAACTTGGATGCCAGTGAGAATATTCTAGATGTCACATTGTTGTTAACTTCAGAGCATATAAGAAAGGAAAGGAGAAGGGCTGATCATATTATGGATAGCTGAACAATCTATTTTGACAGTTTATTTTGGTGCCACTTCTTCCCAACCAAAGAGGAGCTCAGCAGGGCCTCTGAGCCCCTCAAGGGGGAGCCAAGCTCAGGAAGCCCAGCAGGGCACACAAGCTTCATTGAGGGGAAAATAAGCCTGAGAAGCACAGTAGATCATGTGTTGTGCTGTGCAAATGGGTGTTTCCAAGTCCCACTGAAGAGGAGCCAAGAGCAAGAAGCACAGATAGCATGCCTGGTCATATTTTGACCATCTGCACAAACTACTATGAGCAGCATCTTACCTGGGTAGATCCGGAAAGAGTACCACCAGCTTTTTCCCCCCACTCCCCAGTCTGACCCCTGGCCTCAGACAAGTTATCCTCATGCACAATTATTGAAATATAACACTACTGGTGCTAATGATCAAGAGAGCAAATTTAACATTTATATTCTGCACGCATTCATGTGAGTAAAGCTCAACTGCTTACAAAACGGGTGCAAGCATGTTCAAAAACAAATTCATTTTAAAATGCAAGTGAACATATAAAGAGGGTTTTTTTTGTTTTAGTTTCTGGGCCCCCCCCCCGTTATTTAGCTATTCCCCCCCCCCAAAATTAGGCAATTCACTGAATACATCTTACTTCTTGCTCTTTGTCCCTTTTCATTCATATTTAGCAACACAAAATTTCCACTTTGTTTGCAACTATGGTTGCTATTTTTTGGTTCTAGACTGTTCATGGAACTCTAATACTAGCTAACGAAGATTCTGGTATGGCAGTTTAACTCAAGGGTCAGGTATCTGAACCTTTAATATTCTGACTGGGTTATATTTACTCATCGAGAATCTTGCCCAATGCTCACTCTGCTACATTGTCAATAGGATAGCAAACTGGAAAGCACTATTTCAACAAGAAGAAATCAAACAATGCTGAATAGATTAATGTGGGGAAAAAACTTTAAGGTTCCAGAATCCTAATATATTATTAAAGCTAAACTCATTTTAAGAATGAAAATATTACCATGTTATATACCAGTTTTATAAACTCATACAGTATTACAACTGCAGTAACAATGGAGAAAAGACCTCAATCTCATCTGATTAAAAACTGGAAAATGCATCAGATCTCATCAACTTTGCAACTGAAGTAATGAAAACCACACAAATGTACCCTCAAAATCAATCTCTCTTCCTACGGGAAAAAGGAATATACTGATACAATTCAACCTAGATCACGCTACCTGCAAAAAGAAGAAGACCCTTAGAAGACTGCCGGGAAAATGGGTAAAAAAGAAACTGTTCTTTTGCATATGAAGCACTTCTTCCTTTTACCCACAGCTTAACTGTTGAACGATAGGAAAAGGGATTAAATTATTTGATCTTGGTGTTTGTGAATGGCTCTCAATGCTGGGTAAACGTTTTCTGACTCATCAACTGAATAACTGCAGAATGTTTATGATACAACAACAAACCGTTAGAAATAATAACTACAATGAAAATGTTTGAACAGTGCTGTAAAATAGATAAACTGTCTGCTTGAAATCTGCTCAGGAACAAATGCTTATGGTTAAGGCTACGATTTAGTCACGGAATCCATGACTTCCAGTGACCTCCATGACTTCAGCGGTCAGGCAGCCCCACAGCTCTTGCTGCCACAGGTGGTGGGGGGAACCCCCATGCTCCACGCGGGGTCGGAGAAACCCTGAGCTCCTGGCCACAGCAAGCCTCTGGAGCTGCGAGTGGTGGGGGTACCCTGCAGCTCCCAGCTGAGATGGGGGTGGGAGCACCCCAGAGCTCCTGACCCCCACAGGCAGCGGCGGCCCCCTGGAGCTGAGGTGGCAGGGGTACCTCACAGCCCTCAGCTGCTGCTGGCGGCTCCTAGCCCCTGTGCAGCTGCCTTACTTCAGGCGGTGTGGGGACCCACAGATCCCCATTTTGTCCTGGATATTTTTAGTAAAATCATGGACAGGTCACGACTTCCATAAATTTTTCTTTTTTGCCCATGACCTTTTACTAAAAATATCCATGACAAAATCTTAGCCTTACTTATTTGTTAGTATACAAAGAACCCTGGAGGGTCCTGTGAAAAATGAAACAGTATTCAGTGTAACTACTAAATTTAAGATGACTTGCTAATTACGCCACTGAAACTGCAAACGCTCTAAAGCATACACCAAAAGTAAAAGTCCTTAATATTTTTAAAATCTCACATGAAGTAAAAAATTAGTAATTACCAATGAGTCAGGCAATTGCCATCTCAGTAGTCTAATAGCTTAATATAAATCAAGAAGTAGAGCGCTCCACACACAAACATGAGGTAGGAGATTTACAAAGCTGTTGCAAGGTAAGTTTTGTCATTTATTAGTCTAGAAAGGTATTGTATATAGTATTGTTAAATTAACAAAAAAAGTCACAAGTAACAGAACTTACCACACATATAACAACTTTGAAAGCCTCCTGCCTCTCTTATGCTGTTCATGTCATCAGACTGTACTTCCTGCCAGAAGAATCAGTAAAATGGCAGCACTCACTGAGAGACACCGGCATCATTCACAATTATGAAGACAATAAAACAATGATAGATTGACAGAATATTTTACAAAATATTTTAGAACTGTTATCATCTTTTCCTTTACCATACTCCATATCCCTCAAATGTTAAGCAACATGCAAGCCAAGGAGTTAAGTAGCTTTCTCAGGGAAAAAGACAGGGCTCTGAAGAATCTTGCCTACATGCAATACGGAAAGGCCAGGGGCTCAAATCTCATTGGTTGTACACATTATAGAGTACAGAATGTTCCACTGATGACTACCAAATAGCTGAACATGGTGAAATTGCTGTGTTTTTTCATTTTAAAATATGTAGGAAATGTCATTTAAAAAACTGCATTAAAAGAGTGTTACGGTTTCAAAGTGAAATCCTCAAACATCAGGAAATTACTAAGTTAAGGCTGTCCTTGCAAAATCAAAAAAGGTTTTGGAGGACTTTTATGAGACATATCAGCAGTTGTGATCTCTCAGACTAAAACAAGTCAGAAAACCCTGAACTGGAAGCTTAAAATTAATTTTGTATTTAATTTTTAGCTATCATCTCACATGTTTTGACTTGCAACAGGACTGCAAACTACTATATCCCATTTCAATAAAGTGTTTCCAAGATAAATAAGTTATCAATGTGTGTCTGTTCCAATGTGTTACTGTAATGAACTACTAAGATGAGAATTTACATCCATTTCAACCTCAAGGCATCTGGCCCCAAATAGCGTTTGAGCGGTGACCTGAATCTCAGCTTTAAATAAAAATCCAATAGTGATTAAATTTTCTATTATGTCAACATCAACAAATATTCCTCTTAGCTTCAGAACCGTTAGAAACACTATGCTTTTTCCCTCCCCAAAAACCTGCAATTCTTCTCTCTTAAGCAGTGGCAAACAATGATAGTAAAAACAATGTTCCAGAAGTTAATAATTAAATAGGTTGAATTCTGAGCTTGTTTGTCATTGAGATATACTATAAATACAGTATGTTTTCCCATCACTTCTATATCAGTTTCACTAGTGGGAGAACCGCAGACGTGAACAATTCCAATTGCTATAGAGGTCTCTGAGGCCCTTATGAGGAAAGATTAGAAAAAGATGTACATATGGTACAGCTTGGATAACAAACAACTCATTTGGGTCAGGGGAGAGGACAAGCTAACAATATATGGATATTTGAAGAACAGAAAGGAATTATGGTACAAGGAGGTATAAACTAGAAGCTGAGGTGGAAAATTAAGAAAATCATAGTACCAGAAACAACTTCCTGACAGCGTCAGCTGTATTAGTCTGTGGAAGAGACCCCCAGAGGAGATGATGGAATTTGGGACTTTAAAATTAGACTGAAAATATATTATAAAATGTAAGGTGGAGAATAATTCACCATTGACTGGGGCCTGGACTAGGAGGTCTAAATCTCTTCTCTCTCTATGATCTATGATGCTATCCATACTAAGGCTTGAACACAGGATTTTGATAAATTGGAGAGGGTTCAGAGAAGAGCGACAAGATTGGCTAAAGGATTGGAAATCATGCGTCAGTGATAAACTAAATAGACTGAACACCTGGAATCTAACAAAGAGAAGGCTCAAGGCTGATTTAATCACAGGCTACAAATACCTACCATGGGCAACAAATATTTGATAATGGGATCCTCAGTGTAGAAGACATAGGTGTAACAGGATCCAATGGTGGGAAGTGGAAGCTATACAAATTCAGAGTGGAAATTCAGACTGGTTATTAATCATCGGAGTAAGTTAGCCAGGGTTGTAGCAGATTCATTCTTGATTTAAAATTTGCCAGTGATGAGGAATGTTTTTTTAAAAGATATGCTCTAATTCAAATAGAGGTTATTTTGTGGAAGTTCTATGGCTTGTGTTATGAAGATCAGACTAGATGATCACAGTGGTCCCGTCTGGCCTTTGAATCTATGAACCATAGTACTAAAATAATCCATGTTAAAAAAATGTTTGAAAACCAGGGTTCTATCAAAACTTTCTGTAACTGTTTTACAATGGAGCTACTGTCAGCATGGTCTCTTTTTTGAGAGCTGTGCTAGCCCAAGCTATGCTATACTACTTAGGTAAGTCAACTGCATAGTTTCTTAAAACAGTGTGCATCCACACTGAGCACCGTTACAATCTGTGTTTGGCTATAACTGTTTGAAAATGGTTTCAAACATCATCAAAAGTGTCGAAAGGATCTAAGATAGAGAAACAGTACAGATGTACAGACTGCAGTCTATGCCATAGCATCGACTAGAATAATGTGTATTAAATTAAATCTACGAACCTTCTGTAATTATGTCCTCTATCTCTGTGTCTGAGGAGTTCTCTGCATGTTTTGTATTGTTCTGCAGCTCTGACTCAACACACACAACACTCATGACCTGACCCTCCATTAGGAGCCTTTTCTTCGCAGGTTGCTCAACCAGCAGAGATGAACGACTTACCTGTTATAATAAAAGCAGAGCAGTATGAAACAACAATTAGAAGAAAATGGCACATGGTATTTAGCACTTGTAGTTGAGCCACTACAACAGTGTTTGCATTCTTTATCCTGTTCATTGTTATGATACATAGTGCCACTCATGCACACATCATTTTATAGACAAATAAAAGGACAGGTTCCTGCCCTATGGATCTTACAATCAAAACTAGACTTAACACAGGAAGACACTATAGTAAGCAAATGGAGATGAGGAAGGTGAATGAGTCCATGAGAGTTATCCAATAAAGTGATCAGCAATGCAGAAGACATCACACTTTTCAAAACTAAAGACCCAGTAGTCTGGAACTGGCCATTTCTGGCTTTAAAAGTTTCCAGTGGTTAGCAACAATCTGCTCTTACAGGGCCAACTCCTGTCAGTGTTTTGTCAGTGACTTTAATGGGATCAAAGTTTGTCCAACACATCTTAACACCAAAATCATAGTATATGCAGAGCACCATCTCAGATATCTACATCAAGTAATTTTTCTATAAGATGGATAAAAATAAAACTAAATATTATAAACAATATTACTAAAACTATTTCATCTCACTATATACATGTCCTCACAAAAACATATATACTTTTAAATAGCCCTCTTTCCCGCTCCCCCAGAAAAATTCTCTGCTATGGTTCTATTAAAAACTAGTAACCTGCCATTCAATTATACAGCTGGACGAAAAAAGTAGCATGAATTCGAACTATACACTTAAGATAAACCTGATTCACATATGCTGTAATACATGTAAATATGCAGATATAAAATATGCTGTAAAAGTGCTGTAACAAATTGGCTATAAAACAGAAGGAAAAGAGGGTCAATCCCAAAATCCTGAAAAGTTATTCAGAATACAAAGAACTTATCTATGTAATAGCCACAAATAACTGAATCAGATTTGTTTGCCTTTTAAAACATATATTAATAGCTTTTAACTTTTACACTTACAGGAAATGGCTCTAAACCCTCCTGAATCACAAAGCCCTCAATAACATGGGTCAGGATCTGTGGTTTAACAATAGCCTGTGGAGGTTTGTTTTCTAGGCTAGGAATGCTATTAGGCATTGATGTGATGTTACTCCTTGTGGCAGCTGCTGGAAGCAAAAGAGGAGGTGGTGGAATAGAGGCATGTGAAGGGTCTGATGGAGATTTAATTACTGAGGCACTGACTGATGATGCCATTGCAGGAAGTCCCACTTGTTCTGGAAAAAATAATTTAAAATAATATATTATACTTTCAATCAGTGTCCAGATATTTTCACAGAGTTATAGAAAGCAGAGATGGAAAACACCTACATTACTACATTCCTGGTCTTGTCAATGCAGATTTTTTCCCTATGGTTTATATTATAAACTTTAAATTATACCAATGATAGGACAACTTTACTTTCCGTGGAACAGTCTTCCAAGGAAAATAAAGTTATTCTAATACCCTGTACCATTAGGACATTTTTCCTGACATTCAACCTAAATCTCCCTTTGTTCAGTATCTCCCATCTATACCCACCTTTGTCCACAACAAACATCTTTAAAATATTTGTATCATACAGTCCTTAGCCATCCATCTAGATTGTAAGTCCACAAGGCAGGAACAGAGACCAACATTTAAAACTTGGGAGTCTACAGCTAGGCTCCTAAAACCATATTGAAGCACTTCACTAGATACGGTCTGTTTTCCAGTGGTCTTATTGGACAAACCCTGTTCCTACTGAGCTGCAAATTCATAAACTCATTAGAAAGCCAGGCCACTTCTATTTAGGTGCCTAAATATGGATACAGGAGCCCAGCTGTAGGCACTCAGATTTGAAAATTTTGGCCTGTGTCTCCTAGTGGCCATCTAAGATGTCATGCACACTGTGATGGGGCAAGGCCAGATGGCTATAGAAAAGTAGTGGGAGATAGATATATTAGCTCCAGGCTAAACAAATCCCTGGTACCAGGATAAGTGAAATGGCAGCTGCTCCAGCTCAATTAAGACACCTGGGGCCAATTAAGAACTTTCCAGAAGGCAGGGAGAATGCTAGGTGGATTGGGACACCTGAAGCCAATCAGGGGCTGGCTGAAACTAGTTAAAAGCCTCCCAGTTAGTCAGGTGGGTGTGCATGTCAGGAGCTGTGTGAGGAAGTTGTGCTGTTGGAGAGACTGAGCAGTACACACCATATCAGGTATAAGGAAGGAGGCCCTGGGGTAAGGATGAAGTGAAGCTTGAGGAAGTGAGGGCTGCTGTGGGGGAAGTAGCCCAGGGGATTGTACATGTCATGTTTATAAAAGGTCAGCTACCATAGCTGATACTATTAGGGTCCCTGGGCTGGAGCTTGGAGTAGAGGGTGGGCCCAGGCTCCCCTCCCCCACCACCTTTTCCCCCTGATTAATCGCTGAGACTGGGAGACAACAGAGACTGTGCAAGGAAGGATAACTTCTCCTCACCTCCCTCGCTGGCTTATGATGAAAATGTCTCGGTAGACTGTGACCCTTGTCTCTAGAGAGGGAAGGGTTACGTGGAGGGTCACAGTGAGCCTCTGAGGCTAGTGAAATCCGCTAGGAAACACGGGACCCATGGAGGCAAGGACAGAGCTTTGTCACAACACTTATGGTATATAAATAAATTCACTATTATTCTAATCTTCATCTCAGCGGGTTAATTATTTGTTTCAGTGCATCAATAATATTCACTTCTTGTCTCTCATTCTATACAAAAAAACCCTCAAAACCAACAAGGTCTGCATATGCCTTAAACTGAAAAACCACAAGTGTATTGCTGTTTCCTTTGTCCTTCCATGCCCTAGTCCCTCTTTATTTGCTGTCACACACACACATTCAGAGGTGTAATGGTCCCCTTGCCAGATACTTCTCTCATCTTTCCAGCCCAAGAAGCTGATTGGACTGATACAAATCTCTTAAGAGGACTTAATTAAAATAGTAGAATAACTTGCAGTTAAAGAGATTTGTAAATGTGTAATATATATTAGGATTTTTAATTTACTCTGTGTTTAGAATAAAAGTGTTTGCTCTGAAGTTTCTCATCAAAACAAATGAAGGCCTGGGATAAGATAGGGGTTGAAAGTAACAGGAATTAAGTTAGGCATTCTGTAGTGTAGAATACTGATACCTGCTTTGATACTTTTTGAGGTTCTACAGTGGTTCTATGCTAGAAACAGACCTGTGGCTCTGAGGAAGAACACAAAGAAATAGCTGAAGGGTTGGAACCTTTTGAATGAGTGGCACTGCAGGTTTGCTTATGTAATAACTCCTCTGTTTGCTGAAACTTGAAAAACACATATCTGAGACCATTTCTTTTGGACTCCCCCAACAGACTCAGGTATGTCTGGGTTGTTTCACGACAATTACTAATAACAGTTATACAATACACACAAAGGGCGCTCTAGTTGGAGTGGGAGCAAAACAACAATAGTGGAACCTGTGCAAAATGACTTCTTCAGTCCAGGCAGAATCCCTTCTAGCCTTCCAGGAGGGCATAATACGCTGGCTCCTCCAGGCAGGAGTAAAGTATACTTGTACCTGATGTTGGCTAGTATTTGTTTTTGACTGAGTATATACGGTAACTGATCCTGATACCAGTCAGCATTCTCTCCTGGCATGTGAAGGCAATAAATAAATCATGTCCTGCTGTCTGAGGGAAGAGACTTTTTTATGCTTTCTTCTCCCTGGTCTATTCCAGGACCTGATCCTACAATGTGCGGAGCACCTCCTGTGATGATCAAAATGCTCTGAACTCCCTCTGATTTAGGGAGGAATTGAAGGTACTCAGCACCTCACAGGAGTACTCATCTACCTGCAGGATCAGGACCTAGTGCAACAGAATGGAAGATACAGACAAAGAATATTCTCTATAATTAAACTAAATATATTTACTGGTTCCTTTTGTCTCACAATATGCCATTCTCATGACCTACCAAAAATTGAAGTGAATTGGAATAATTACAATGCAGCTGATATCCTTATAGCATTTTCCAGATCAGCTTGTATGATCAGGGCTGCAGTATGTTGGGGGCAGTTCACAAACCAATGAAGATTACTACTGTTATTAATTAATGAATTAATTGTGGTAGTGCCTATGGGCCCCAGTCAAGACAGGTGTTCCATTTGCTAGGTGCTGTACAAGCAAATATGGAAGCAGAGTTGCTGCCACAGAGACCTTGTGTCTAAGAGGTCAAATGATATACAAGCTGTACGTCATTTATCTTTTTGTTTGTTTTTAATATAAAAATCAATTAAAATTAATCAAAAAGCATATTCTCTCTATATAAATAGCTTTCTTAAAATTAAAATTCTTTTTCATATATTTCTTTATAACTGAATACATCATTCTACCATCCTGCCTTCTAGTATATTTCATGAAGCTTCATTAACTTAGAGAACTATCTCATTAAACCGTAAAAACAGGTGAAAGTCAGATACTTTTGCTTTAAACATTTCAACCTAGGAAAGTTACCTGATCAGAAGGAGATTCAGGCAGAAAAGCTGACCTAATTCCACCAGTCTCTACACTTGCACTCACCTGACAAAGACTCCTCTGAAGCAAGCTCCTCGCCATTCCCTAAGGTTATGACTGGTGGAGACAAGGTTGGTGGGGTCGGGGTTCTAACCATACGGACGCATTCGGACTCCTCTGGCATCTCTTCCTCACACACGTTCTCCACTTGGTAAATCTGCATTGAACAGATCACTGGTTTAAGAAAGATTTCCATTCTTCCATAGCACCCCAAAACAGATACATGAATGTAATCTTGACAAACAAATTTCCAATTGATTTTTAAAAATATATTATCACCTGTTAATAATATACTTTCATTTTTCCACACTACAGACACGCCCCTCCCCCCCATCTATCCATGAGTGGATTCTGATGGCATAGTAATAATGAGAGCAAAACTATCAGCCAAATTCTAAGACATGTATACCATTCTCTTCACAGACAGGTGGTCCAGAGAACTTAACTGGCCCTCCCAATCTCTAATCTCTCTAGTCTTCCATGTTTTATTATATATATTTAAAGACTATCACTAGATTTAAGCAATAAAACAGAATGGCAATCTTGGTAAAGAGGACATGGATTGAAATCGCAACACTTTACATTATAAGATCCCTATTTTCATTGTTTATAATTTTGCCAAACTAACTGTTTCAGCTAAAATTTAATGTGCCAAGTGTGTCTGCCTCATACTGAATGTTTTTGGAAAGTTTCAGCAAACACTGTACACTGATTTCTCAGAATGAGTTTAGGGGAAAATGCAATGTTTTGCCCATGTTAAAAAAAAATCTTATAACTGTTTCATTGAGAAGTTCTATCATCCCCATGCTTTGGACCAGAAGTACTTGAAATTTGGCAGGTGGGGTCACCTGGGAATGAGGGATGTGACTTTTAACATTCTCATGAAAGTCCACCCCCATTTGGTCAGGTTATAAACCTCTGAAAATTGCAGTTTGCACATGGCCAGTGGAGATTTGTTAGAGTTAGGCAGCTAAATTCTCTGAAGATTCTGTCTGTACTGAGCATGCGCCATCCTGGGTGTGCAGGGTCTGAGTGAGACCTTCCCATCAATTTCTCCTCCCAGCTCTTGGGGCACCAGGCACAGGAACTGAGAGCAGGATAACTATCTCTCCTGTGCTCACAATGCTCACCCTGGTGGCGTTCAGGATGCATAGAAAAGGAGGGGTCCTACGGGAAAAATGTGAGATCATTCCATTAAACACTATCATAATGCATACGCACAAGGGGGTCAAATTAAAGATGGCACAGGCAACCTTAATTCTGCCATTTCCTAACTTTTGAGTGTTTGACTTTGCAAACTTAACATTCTTTTAATGTCATTTTTTTATACAATCTTAGGTAAAGAGTTTACAAATTATACCTTTTCATTAAAAATACAGAGATTCACAGTACCCAACAAAAAAGGCTTCATGTTAATAGGGGAAGTTATATTTTACAATCAATATTTCTGAACTGAGAGCAAGAATCAATTCAGTTTGGAGTCTTTAATGTACAAGGTCTCCAAAATTATGTGCAAACACCAGAGTGCTTTCCTTCTCATACAGCTGGATACTACAGTAAGCAAAACAAGGATTTCAAGAGAACATGCCAAGTTTGTCAGCTAAAGTTGTTATAAATGATTTTCTCCAACACTATAATGTACATTGAAGTGATTTACTGACAGTCAACTCAGGAGATTAGGGAGTTCAACTCCAAGCTGTCAAGAGACACCTTGCTTCCATCCCCAGGCCTTGTCCCTGCCTAAACTAACAGGGGACTGGGATTAACATTACCTTCCAAATGCAGATCAAACAATAACTACAGTAGTATTTTCCTCAGTCTGGTGATAGCCTGAAACAAAGCCTATGAAAGGTGTGAATTCCCCTGCACCATTAATCTCATTGGGGTGTTATGTCTAAAGCCTAATGATGATGCTTTAAATGTCAGCATTAGCTATTTCACAACTGATCATTTTAGTAGATGGTGAGAGTGAAGATCATGAGGGTAGAAGAGAGCTGCTGCAGAGATGAAATCCAGAAGGAAGAAAGAGAGACAGAGTTGCAGATGGAGAAGAGAGAAAGAACAAAAAAAAAAAAAAGGAGGATAGAGAAGATAGAGAAACAAAAAGGAATGAACACCTGGGGTCCTGAATACATAATACTAAATAACATAATAAATAATGATAATTGGTAGCCATCCTCTGATAACATCCTTAGAACAGGACCTTACTCTACAAGTAGTCCTGTTAAAATCAGTGGGACTGCTCATCATGAGAAAGGGCACCAAAATCCAGTCCTAAAAGTTTACTGCTATATAAAGGTCATATTCTACACTTGATATTTGTGCAAACCTCCCATTCACATCAGGGAGTTCCACTGAGGGTAGTATACACTCCTAAATGTATACTCTGACCCACAGATTATAATTAAAAATGGAATTCAGTCCTCCACATGGAAAGAGTTTGATACCCCTGTTCTGCTTCAGGAATATTAAGCATGGTCATACAGACAGACAATAGTCCTTTTCCACATAAAAGGTCTGTAAGAAAAATGCATATAGTTTCCAAGTATTTGTGCTCAGGGAAGAGGGGAAGAATTTAGAAGAAGTCCACTGTATAAATAATACATGTCTGAATACATCAGAATAAAAGATCAGAAGCAAATAATACATAATCTTGTTCACATTACAGTTAGAACTGTTGATTAATCGCAGTTAACTCATGTGATTAACTTAAAAAAATTAATCACAATTAATCGCAGTTAAACAATAGAATACCAATTGAAATTTATTAAATATTTTTGGATGTTATTCTACATTTTCAAATATAGTTATTTCTATTACAACACAGAAAAGCAAGTGTACAGTGCTCACTTTGTATTATTTATTATGAATATTTGCACTGTAAAAATGATAAACAAAAGAAAGAGTATTTTCCAATTCACTTCATACAAGTACTATAGTGCAATCTCTTTATCATGAAAGTGTACCTTACAAATATAGATTTTTTTTGTTACATAACTGCACTCAAAACCAAAACAACGTAAAACTTTAGAGCCTACAAGTCCACTCAGTCCTACTTCTTGTTCAGGCAATCGCTAAGACAAACAAGTTGTTTATATTTACAGGAGATACTTCTGAATGCTTCTTATTTACAATGTCACCTGAAAGTGAGAACAGGCGTTTGCATGGCACTTTTGGAGCTGGCGTTGCAAGGTATTTACGTGCCAGATATGCTAAACATTGGTATGACCCTTCATGCTTCAGCCACCATTCCAGAGGACATGCTTCCATGCTGATGATGCTCGTTAAAAAAAAAATGCGTTAATTAAATTTGTGACTGAACTCCTTGGGGGGGGGGGAATTGTGTCTCTCCTGTTCTGTTTTACTAGCATTCTGTCATATATTTCATGTTATAGCAGTCTTGGATGATGACCCAACACATGTTCGTTTTAAGAACACTTTCACAGCAGATTTGACAAAACGCAAAGAAGGTACCAATGTGAGATTTCTAAAAATAGCTACAGCACTTGACCCAAGGTTTAAGAATCTGAAGTGCCATCCAAAATCTGAGATAGACAAGGTGTGGAGCATGTTTTCAGAAGTCTTAAAACAGCAACCCGTCGATGCAGAAACTACAGAATCCAAACCACCAAAAAAGAAAATCAAACTTCTGCTGGTGGCATCTGACTCAGATGATGAAAATGAACATGCAATGGTCCACTCTGCTTTGGATCGTAATCGAGCAGAACCTGTCGTCATCAGCATGGAAAAATGTCCGCTGGAATGATGGTTGAAGCATCAAGGGACATATGAATATTTAGCACATCTGGCATGTAAATATCTTGTGACTCCTGCTACAACAGTGCCATGCCAACGCCTGTTCTCACTTTCAGGTGACATTGTGAACAAGAAGCAAACAGCATTATCTTCTGCATATTGTAACTAAACTTGTTTGTCTGAGTGATTGGCTGAAGTAGGACTGAGTGGACTTGTAGGCTCTAAAGTTTTACACTGTTTTATTTTTGAATGCAGGTTTTTTTGGTACATAACTCAACATTTGTAAATTCAACTTTCATGATAAAGAGATTGCACTACAGTACTTGTATTATGTGAATTGAAAAATACTATTTCTTTTGTTTTTTACAGTGCAAATATCTGTAATAAAAAATAAAGTGAGCATTGTACACTTTGTATTCTGTGTTGTAACTGAAATGAATATATTTGAAAATGTAGAAAACAACCAAAAATATTTAAATAAATGGTATTCTATTATTGTTTAACAGCGCAATTAATTTTTGTAATCGCTTGACATCCCTAATTATAGTAGCACTAACTCTCTTTGGAAATGTTCTTTGGAACAGATACAGTTAAATTGCTGGCCCATCAGAACTCAAGCTGTGACGGATACAAGAGACCCCTACTGAGCTTATGAAAAACAGCTGGTCACAGAATAGGAAACTGGGGCGGGGGCAGGGGAAGGACATCTTATTTTTGTATGTATATTGAAATATAATCCTGTACAATCCAAAGAAATTAAACACACTTCTGGTTCAAGTCAAATATTTTTCACAAGCTCATTGGGGATGATCCCAGCTGGCTGGCTGAACAGTGATTTATACTCTGCCTCTCTTACATATAATATTTAAAAGGTAATGAAGATGTCACAGTGTTTCCCCTATGTATTTTCACCATTTTTTTCAAGTCTAAATAAGCTTAGGCGCACTATTTATCTAATAAACCTTCTCTAAATTATCTTCCCTCCTCCACCATTATGTGAGCATAGAGGGCTTATTCATTTTCCTTGTGTGTACTGATAAGTATAGATGTTTGATTTCCATTCTTAGTTTTTCACCTTTGATGCTCTTTTCGGTGTAAATTCTCGCCTGTTTAATATTTCTTTAATTTTAATATTTCTAAATGTTTCTAATATTTCCAGTTTGAAACATAACACCACCCTTTCAATATTTAATAGATGGACACATGCAACACCACAAAGAACATATAATGTGTGAGGAAATAAATGTATTTATGAATATATAAGAAAATATGCCTGAATGAAAAATAATATTTTGTCAGTGTGAATGAGTGAAAAAAATCAATGGAAATGCATAGGTGGATGGTGAGTGAATGAGTAAGTGCTTTAATTATGACAGCAATAGGAGCTGTCAAGTAGGCGCACATCAGGAAAACCAGATGACAAAGGTTCTAATCCAGCAAAACACTTAAGCATAGTCTTATCTTTAAACATATGAGTAATTCCACTGTCTTAAATGTGACTACTCATGCTTGCTGTTAAGCACCTTCTTAAGTGCTTTGCCGAATCAAGGTCAAAATGACCGAGCCACAACTGAAAACAACAACTAAAAAATAATAAGAGCTAAGACTAGCAAAGAACAACTTGATTAGGGCAGTGGCTGTGAACACAAAGTGGGCATAAACATTCCCTAAATCTCTCTTGGTGGAGAGGCTTTTCAGTTACAGTACCAACTGAACTATCCAAAATTCAGTTACCCATAACTTGCTTTTATGTTCCCTGATGTCTATTATATTGAAAATTCCCAAAGCCTTGATTAGACAAATGTATCTGAATATTAAAATTGCACTGTATTTAATATAGAGGGCCAAAATTTCATAGTCCAGAGGGGAACTTTCCACTGGCATAAACCTGGTGGAGACAGCTCTTGCACCAACTGTTCCCCACTCCGGCATAAGGGGAAGAAGGGATTATGTTAATGACATTCCACGGGTATGGGGGAGCCATTAATTCCCTGAGGGACCTTATGACAGTGGTGTAAGTTACAGCTGCTCCTGTGCAGTTCTCTGTGAACCTCCATCTCCTTCAAATGAACTCAAGTAGAACTTGTGGAAGGATGCAGAATATGCCCCAAAAGGCTGTCTGGCATTTGGCTCATATTCCTGGGCTTCACTCAATTTTCACTTGATTTTGAACAACAACAAAACATTTTCTTCAAAGGATATGGTTTCAAAATGGAAAAGTCAGTTCTGCAAAGAGAGTAATATAACTTGCTTATACAGCAATAAAATGAGTGTCAGACTGGGAGCCAGCTTTTCAACACACCACTTTGTTCAGGTGCCATGCAGTAATGCCAGTTTTACCAAACCTGTAAATGATTTTGAGAACAGATTCTTCTTTCCTTACACACACAAGAGATTTTTGTCATCTATGGCCATAATAGAATGTTGTTGGAAAAAGGGTTTTTCACTTTCAGTTAAACATCAAAACCAAAAAGAAAATTTCTGAGGGCTTACCACAGGGGTTTCAACAGGTACCGATGGTTGTACTTGAAGGTTTACTGCAACAGTCTGTGGTGGTGGAAGAGTCTGAAATGGCAGCTGGACCAAAGCTTCTGCAGCAGGAAGCTCCTCCTCAGAAACCAAAGTATTTTGCACCAAAACCTGGCCTTGGGATAGAATTTCAGGCTGCATTTGTAAAGACTGCACAGATTGCAAGGGCAGTTGCTGAATCTGGGTTGGAGATGTTGACAGATGTGGAGGGGTTGCAACTGGGATTGGCACGGACTGTAAGGTTGGATATTGCTGGTGTGGTGTTGGAGACACTATCTGCTGGCCTGGGGACATCAAGTTCGGCTGATCTACTGGTCCAATGTGTACTACTGGGGAAGGTGGAACTGTAAGATGGGATGGAAGATTAAGGTGTTGTGCTACTGGTCGTACCGGACTAGTAGTGGGCTGCTGTGGGTTTTGCTCTGACTGTAGAGCTGATGGCATAAGAGGATGTGGTTGTGACTGAATAAGTGCTTGTGGATGAATAATTATGGTGGGTGACTGACTAGGTGAGTGTGCAGGTGTAGGAGACACCACTACTGACTGCTGAGCTGACTGGGACGGAGTAGGAGATATTGTTAAAGGAGGAGGATGTATGTGAACAGGTGAGCAGTGTTGTGACTGGACACTATTGGGAACCGGAGGAAGACCATGGCTTTGGAGTGGAACATAGTGCTGTGATGGAGATGGTTCCTGATTGGGAGGAGTCTGAAGTGTGATTGGCTGAACTTGCTGCTGTTGTAATATCAGCTGATGATGGGAAATCTTTGGAGGTGGTGAATGAAGAGGTATCTGCTGATGTTTTATTAGAGAATGAGGTTGAATTGCAGAATATGAAGCTGTGAGGGGGAAAAAATGACCATTAGTATTTGTTTACTTAAGTTCCAAGAACATTACAATAAATATTTAAATGAGGAAAATTTTCACATCAGATGACTAAAGTCAGCACAGAACTTGACCAAGCCTTTCAGATGAGCACAACTTAGAAATACATTAGAAGATATCCTCTTCAATCATATACTGTGTCTCAAATATAACACGTGAACATAATGCATTTATTTTGGTAAATTCCAAAGTGAAATACAGCAATGAACAATTAAACAACATGTTTTAGATACATTAATGCTTTTATAGAAAGACATCTATCTTTCTGCCACCAGTTCTAAGACTATTGTTAATAAGACTTTTAGTTAAAAAATACCATCCTCAACTTTGAAAAGAACAGCGTTTACCTGCTTTAAAATAATTATAATATAAAAGAGGTAAGTACTTTAGAGTCAATAAGGTTTGATTAAAATTGCTAACTTAATGTCGGTCAGTGCTATTTAAAAATAGGTTTTTAAAAATATTGGACTGAAAGAGTTTTAATTTAGAACATTTAGACTAAGCCTGTAAAAACTAAGTGCCTAAGGTTATGCAACTAATTAATAATTAGGAACCTAAAAAGTGGCCTCATTTTCAGAGATGTACTTCCCTTCCTCACAAAGGAGCCAGTGACTCCTTGTCATAACTGCCTACCCTGGGAAATTGAAATGCCTGAGATTTTCCTCTGGGGCATACCCTTCCTTTTCTCCATACCTCTTCCCAGCCCTACCTGTTTTCTCTTTCATTTAAAAAATAAATTTTAAAAAAATTAGATATCAAATGATAAAGTAGGGGATAGGTTACTTTCCTGACTGACAACAATGGGGGTCAAAAATTCAAGAGCTGTCTGCCTTGCAGCCTCTCTCTCTCTCTCTCAAGAAGCCTGAAATTAAGCAGGTCTGGCTCACCAGCTCCACTCAGCCCACTTACCATGGCAAAATTTCTACTCTTTGAACCAGCCGGAATTATTAAATTATGCAATAGCCAACCTAAGTGCATAGTCTTAGCTTGGTTAACCTCATCCTCTAGCTCCCCACTTTTTTTCGTCATGCTCATTTTCTTGACTTCTTGTAAACTAGATTATAAACTCTCTGAGGCAGGCACAGGTCTACCTATGAAGTTTATGCATTGTTGAGCACAATGGTGTCCTGATGATTGGGCCTTTGGGTGCTAATGCAACAGAAATATCGTAACTACCACCACCCTGGATAATACACGCACACACACACACACAATCATGCTCCTTTTTGAATTCTTTTTCTCTCTCTCCTGCCCTTCTCTGTGAAGGCATAGAGAATTCTAAGATAAAATTTTTTAAGCACCACTGAAAGTAATTATTCATCTCCAAGTGATTTAAGACCTCAAACATTCAATGAATATTTGAGACATTAGACACTTGCTTGTGGGCTCTAAATGACAGGGTGAACTTTTAACAACCTTTTAAAAGCTAAAGCTTAATCACACCTGGTGTTATTAATTGATGTATACTTGATGTCCGTGTGACAGATGTACTTCGACACTCAGAAGTTGGGCTCTCTCCTTTTCTGTTGCTGTCTGGAGAATCCAGTTGGCTGGCCTTGGTACCAGTTACAGTTTTATTAGTACACAGAGCCAATGACTGAGCTTGACTATTGCTCTTTGGTGGGCCATTCTGTGAACCACACAATACACCCAACTTCTGACTGCGCAATGTTAAGTTCTGAACCTGAGAAAAGAACCAAATATGAAAAGTATAGCTACAAATCTAATACATTAAAGACAAAGACGACAATAGTTATTTACTTTATCTGATGCATTTCATCAAATGATACCAAGATATCTGTAAAAAAAAAAACTACACAAGTTAGTATCAGGGCATTTTACAAATCACATAATTTCAGGTAAGACAGAAGACTACCATTCAATTCAGCTTTAAACTGATGACAAAGGAAATATCTTCCAAGTGCTGATCTTTACAAGCTTTATGGCAAAGGCCTCCATTCTTTCCAGTCTTTTGAAAAGAAACTGTAATGGTTGGAAAACAACTTTTCTCTGATTTGATTTGGAGTCTGAAAAATTGCTCCAATATTGCTGTTTCTTTACAATTTAAAGAGATACATTATTGCATTTTTTCAATACTGTAAAGACACAATCACCAACATGTGTATATTAAGAGAGGTTGTTTAACTTTAGTCAGGGTCCTGTGTCACAAAACAGGACCATATTCTTCTGAAAGCATCCTTAAATTCAGTGGCGAGCCCTCTAATTGTGCAACGTTAATTTATTCTGTCACAATGAAACACCCTTTATTCCCACCTTGATGCACAATATACATAACTATGTCTCATGGAACATAAAATTAGTCAATGATTACTTTCAAAAATGATTATTTTTGACAATGGATTTTTCTGTTATGTTCTTTAGGTGGCCCGGTCTCTACCCAGATCTCAGCTCCCACAATGTTATCCAGGCAATCTAGCTCAGAAGCTCTTTCTCTGCAATTCGTGCTGGAGAAAGGAGAGTTGGTAGCCAGTTTCAGTAACTCACATCTCCAGCTCTCCAGTTGTTGGCTGCTGTGCCATTCTCCAGGCAACCCAGCCTAATGCTCCCTGATTGTAAACTGGACTAACCTGTTTCCTCTATCCCTGGCTGCCTGGATACATGCAACAATGCAAGGAGTGTATTCTATAATCCAGAGGGAAAGCTGGAAATCAAGAGGCAACTACAGGAAGGTCTAGGCATGGCTGCGAGACAGAACAATACATGAGGCACATGGCTGCAACAAAGTGGCCAATTCCATGACAAAAATGCCAAATTTTGTGGCATCTTGGAAAAATATCTGACTCTAAGGCTACAAAATTAGGTCGAATTTATAGAAGTCGGCTTTGTAGAAAGCATTTTTACACAGTCGATTGTGTGTGTCCCCACACATATGCTCTAAATGCATTTAGTCAGCAGAGTGCGTCCACAGTACCGAGGCAACCGTCGACTTCCAGAGCGTTGCACTGTGGGTAGCTATCCCACAGTTCCCACAGTCTCTGCCGCCCATTTGAATTCCGTGAAGAAATCTCAATGCCTGATGGGGCAAAAACATTGTTGCGGATGGTTCTGGGTACATACTATCAGGCCCCCCTCTTCCCTCCCTCTCTCCGTGAAAGCAACGGCAGACAATTGTTTCGTGCCCTTTTGCCTGTGTTACACGTGCAGACGCCATACCATGGCAAGCATGGAGCCCGCTCAGCTCACCGTCACCGTATGTCTCCTGGGTGCTGGCAGACGTGGTACTGCATTGCTACACAGCAGCAGCTCATTCCCTTTTGGCAGCAGACAGTGCAGTATGATTGGTAGCCATTGTCACCATAATCCAGGGTGCTCTTTTAGCCGACCTCAGTGAGGTCGGTCAGGGGCACCTGGGCAAACGTGGGAGTGACTCAGTCAGGTCATTTCCCTTTTAAGTTTCATGGCGATTCAGTCCTGACAGCAGTCATACTACACCGTATTCTAATGAGCAGCCAGGAGATGACGATGGCCAGCAGTCATACTGCACCATTTTCTGCCGAGCACCCAGGAGATGACCATGGCTAGCAGTCGTACTGCACCAGCACCAGTCGTACTGCACCAGCTGCCAGCAAGATCTATAAAGATAGATGAAGTGGATCAAAACAAGAAATAGACCAGATTTGTTTTGTATTCATTTTCTCCCCCTTTCCTCCCTCCCTCCATGAAATCAACGGCCTCCTAAACCCAGGGTTTTGAGTTCTATCCTTGAGGGGGCCATTCTGTTTCTCCTTGATGCAAAGCCACCCCCTTTGTTGATTTTAATTCCCTGGAAGCCAATCCTGGAAGCCGTGTTGTCAGTCGCCCCTCCCTCCATCAGAGCAATGGCAGACAATCGTTTCATGCCTTTTTTCAGTGCGACGCCATAGCACTGGGAACACGGAGCCTGCTCAGATCACCGCGGCAATTATGAGCACTATAAACACCGCGCGCATTATCCAGCATGATATGCAGAATCATAACCTGCAAGAAAAGCAAAACCAGGTGAGGAGGAGGCGACTGCAGCGCGGTGATGAGAGTGATGAGGACATGGACATCGACTTCTCACAAAGTACAGGCCCCGGCAATGTGCACATCATGGTGTCAATTGGGCAGATTCATGGCATGGAACGCCGATTCTGGGCCCGGGAAACAAGCACAGACTGGTGGTACTGCATAGTGTTGCAGGTCTGGGACGATTCCCAGTGGCTGCAAAACTTTTGCATGAGTCAGGGCACTTTCATGGAACTTTGTGACTTGCTTTCCCCTGCCCTGAGGCACAAGAATACCAAGATGAGAGCAGCCCTCACAGTTGAGAAGCGAGTGGCAATAGCCCTGTGGAAGCTTGCAATGCCAGACAGCTACCGGTCAGTCGGGAATCAATTTGGAGTGGGCAAATCTACTGTGGGGGCTGCTGTGATGCAAGTAGCCAACGCAATCACTGAGCTGCTGATATCAAGAGTAGTGACTCTGGGAAATGTGCAGGTCATAGTGGATGGCTTTGCTGCAAAGGGATTCCCTAACTGTGGTGGAGCGATAGACGGAACCCATATCCCTATCTTGGCACCGGAGCACCAAGGCAGAGATTACATAAACCACAAGGGGTACTTTTCAATGGTGCTGCAAGCACTGGTGGATCATAAGGGACGTTTCACCAATATCAAAGTGGGATGGCTGGGAAAGGTACATGACGCTCGCATCTTCAGGAATTCTGGTCTGTTTCAACAGCTGCAGCAAGGGACTTACTTTCCAGACCAGAAAATAACCATTGGGGATGTTGAAATGCCTATAGTTATCCTTGGGGACTGGCCTACCCCTTAATGCCATGGCTCATGAAGCCATACACAGGCAGCCTGGACAGTAGTCAGGAGCTCTTCAACTATAGGCTGAGCAAGTGCAGAATGGTGGTAGAATTTGGGTGTTTAAAAGCACGCTGGCGCAGTTTACTGAGTCATTTAGACCTTAGCAAAACCAATATTCCCACTGTTATTACTGCTTGCTGTGCGCTCCACAATATCTGTGAGAGTAAGGGGGAAACGTTTATGGCGGGGTGGAAGGTTGAGGCAAATCGCCTGGCTGCTGGCTACGTGCAGCCAGACACCCGGGCGGTTAGAAGAGTACAGGAGGATGCGGTGCGCATCAGAGAACCTTTGAAAGCTAGTTTCAGGAATGGTCAGGCTATGGTGTGAAAGTTCTGTTTGTTTCTCCTTGATGGAGTCCCCTCCCCCACCAGGTTCACTCTACTTTCCTGTACATTAAGCACCCTCCCCTCCCCCCTTCGATCTTGCACAGGCAATTACGCCAGTGTTGCTTCACATTCATGCATTATTTATTTATTCATCACACAAACAGGGGGATAACTGCCAAGGTAGCCCGGGGAGGGCTAATGGAGGAGGGAAGCACCGGATGGGATGGTGGAGGAGGGAAGGACAAGGCCACACAGCACTTGAAAACTTTAAAAATTATTGAATGCCAGCCTTCTGTTGCTTGGTCATCCTATGGGGTGAAGTGGCTGGGTGGCCGGAGGCCCCCCCCACCGCATTCTTGGGCGTCTAGGTGAGGAGGCTATGGAAATTGGGGAAGAAGGCGGTTTGTTACACAGGGGCTGTAGTGGCGGTCTGTGCTCCTGCTGCCTTTCCTGCAGCTCAGCCATACGCTGGAGCATATGAGTTTGATCCTCCAGCAGTCTGAGCATTGACTCCTGTCTTCTTTCAGGAAGCCGACGCCACCTGCCATCTTCAGCCCACCACCTCTCCTCGCGGTCATATTGTATTTTCCTGCACTCTGAGATTGTCTGCCTCCACGTATTTTGCTGTGCTCTGTCAGTGTGGGAGGACAGCATGAGGTCAGAGAACATTTCATTGCGAGTGTGTTTTTTCCACCTTCTAATCTTCGCTAGCCTCTGGGAAGGAGAAACATATGCAGCTGGTGGAGGGAAAAAAAAAAAGGGAGAGTGGTAGTTAAGAAGACACTTTTATAGAACAATGGGTACACTCTTTCACGGTAAACCTTGCTGTTAACATTACATAGCACATTGCATTTCATTTCAAGGTTGCATTTTGCCTCTTATTGAGGGTATGCCGGTTTGGTGTGAGAGATCTCTCACGCAGGGCTGAGCAACAGAATTCGGCTTGCAGGCAGCCAGGGTAAGCGACAGTCTTTTGGCTTCTTTAACCCTCATAACATGTGGGAATGGCTTCAAATAGCAGCGCCCTCATTTCCCATACGAAGTAGCCGTTGGGTTGGCCATTAAAAATGGGCTGGCAATTTTAAAAGGAGGAGCTGCGGTTTCCGGGTTCATGTGCAGCAGAAACCCAACTAACCCCCTTCTCCCCTGCCCACACACACCCAATTCTCTGGGATGATGGCTTCATCCCTCCTCCCACTGCATGGCTAACAGCGGGGAAAATTTCTGTTCAGCCACAGGCAAACTGCCAGCAGGACCGGGCACCTCTGAATGTCCGCTTACTAAAACCACCCTATTTCAACCAGGTGACCATGAATTATATCACTCTCCTGAGGGTAACACAGAGAGATAAAGAACGGATGTTGTTTGAATGCCAGCAAACACCGGGACCATTCACTGCAATGCTGTGTTCTGCAATGATTCCCGACTACGTGCTACTGGCCTGGCGTGGTAAAGTGTCCTACCATGGAGAACGGAATAAGACTGCCTTCCCCAGAAACATTTTGCAAAGGCTTTGGGAGTACATCCAGGAGAGCTTTATGGAGATATCCCTGGAGGATTTCCTCTCCATCCCCAGACACGTTAAACAGACTTTTCCAGTAGCTGTACTGGCCGCAAATGCCAGGGCAAATTAATCAGTAAACACGCTTGCTTTTAAACAATGTATAATATTTACAAAGGTACACTCACCAGAGATCCCTTCTCTGCCTTCAAAGTCCAGGAGCCCGCCTTGGGTGGGTTCAGGGGGAACTGGGTCCAGGTCCAAGGTGATAAACAGATCCTGGCTGCTGGGGAAACTGGTTTCTCCACTTCCTTGCTGTGAGCTATCTACAACCTCCTCCTCAACTTCCTCGCCCGCAAAACCCGCTTCCATATTGCCTCTCACTCCTTGGACAGAGTCAAAGTATAGGGTTGGGGTAGTGGTGGCTGCACCCCCTAGAATGGCATGCAGCATGTCTGGGGCTCTGAACCGGAGCAGCCGTTTGCCTCTCTGGTTTTTTGGTAGGCTTGCCTGAGCTCCTTAATTTTCAAGCGGCACTGCTGCAGGTCTCTGTTATAGCCTCTGTCCTTCATGCCATTGGAGATTTTTTCAAATATTTCGTCTTTTCGAACAGCATTCTGCCTGCACCGATTCATCTCCCCATACAGCAATCAGATCCTGTACCTCCCGTTTGGTCCATGCTGGAGCTCTTTGGTGACTCTGGGACTGCATGGTCTCCTGTGATGATGGACTCTGCATGGTGATCTGTGCAGGTGAGCTCGCCACGCTGGCCAAACAGGAAATGAGATTCAAAAGTTCGCGGGCCTTTTCCTGTATACCTGGCTTGTGCATCTGAGTTGAGAGCGCTGCCCAGAGCGGTCACAGCTAAGCAATCTGGGATAGCTCCTGGAGGCCAATACTGTCGAATTGTGTCCACAGTACCCCAAATTAGACCCAGCAAGGCCGATTTCAGCACTAATCCCTTCGTCAGGGGTGGAGTAAAGAAATCAACTTTAAGAGCACTTTAAGAAAATCGACTTTAACTATTCACTGTTTTTGCAACCACGAGGGATAGAAACCATTTTTAAAAAATGAAGACAGCTTCTGGAGCACAATGCGGCAAATGCCACATCTGCAGAACTGCAACCTTCATTCAGCCTTCTTGTCCATATGCATTACACTACACTCTTTAATTACGTGACCACATACTATTTTTCTCCAGGAACCTGTTTCATTCAGTGCACAGGATAGATGGCACTCAGTTAATGAGCAGCCTTTCAATATTTTTTTTCTTCTCATTATTCATTGTGTGGCCCCATGTCTTAGTTATTGCACACTATTCAAACCCTGCTCTGAAGACAGAATTATTAATTTCCTCCTGGGATTTTCTATGGTGTTCATCACTATATTACCTGCATGCTTCACAAATAATTAATCAATCTTCACAACACCTCTGTGAGGTGAGGAGGTGGTATTATCCCCATTTTACAGGTGAGGAACTGAGATACAAAGAGATTAAGTGAAAAGTTTCCATTCATTTTGGGTGCCCAATTTGACACACTTAGGAGTTATGGTGTCAGGACCCAAGCCTACCCACAGCAACACCCCAGTCCAGATTTTCCCCTTCTACTCTGCTTGGAGCAAGGAGACTCTTTGGGGAATTTAGCTGATAAGCTCTGGCAAGTCTCTAGTGAGAACGTGAAAACCGATTATTTTTCCAAAGGTTTATATTTTGGTCAAATTTCAGTGGATTTTCACAGGGATAGCAAAAGGTACATCCATGATATAAAGATTACCTCCTTTCAACTCTCTGCTCCAAAGCATGTGTACTCTAGAGCTTCTCAAAGGAAATATTTCTCAAGAATTTTTTTACCAGGGCAAACCAACATATTTTTCTTGGAAACGACAACCATTTGGACTGAGATTTCAACAAACACAAACAGAGATAGAAAGAGAGTGCTTGGGGCAGACACCCAGCATGGAAAGTTTCAACTTAAATGGTAAAAGTTTTGCAAAAATTATAAGCTACTGAAAACAGGGTCTTACAATGGGAAGTGTCATGCAACCTTAATCAGAGGCAACACTACATCCCCACCAGTAATATTCAATCCTTTTGTGAATCCTATAAAGTCCTTAGCATCAATGATATCTCATAGCAATTTTGAAGTATTTTCTTTTACACATTTCAAATGTGATCTTTTTAATTCCATCTCATGTCTCCTTGTTCACATATTACGAGAAAGAATAAACAGACACACCCCCAGTTTATCTTTAATACACTGTTCACTATTTTATACATCTCCATGTTCTCTACTATTCTTCTCTAAACAATCCCAAACTTTTCAATCTCTCATCCTTCCAAAAACACTTCCATGCCTGCAGTCAATTTGGTTTCTCATCTCTGAACCCCTTCTGCTCCTGTTTTGAGATTCATTATGAGAACTAAACACAATATCCCAAACAATTAGATCACTTTTACCTGGATACCTGTGCCTAGCTTCAGGCAACCAAATTTTATCAGTTTGACATCAACCTAAAATGGATATATGCATGGTTACCAGGCAACTAGAGGCATTTTCCACATACCCAGTGAACTAAGGTATCAAAGAAAAGAGAAAAGAAATACTATTTCTAAATATAAATGATACTTTAAATTATTTAATTTCAGAGTATTCAGTTATGTTAGTGGTCCCAGAATTTTGCCAGCATTTAATTCTTATGGAAGCTTTTATTTTTTTATCCCCTGGGCCTAAATGACTCTACTACCTGTACTTGACCAGGATACCCCACTTTTTCTGCATCATGTTACACCTGTTATCTGTCAAATGAACTATAATCTACATATTTAGTTGGTATCTGGTGCTATACACTAATTAGTTGTGAAATATTGGGCAATATTTTTGAACAAAATGTTTTATACAATTATGTTGTAGGCAATAACAAAGGCAAACTGAGCTGGAAAAAAACCCACATAATGGAAAGAAAATTGCCGCTGTTATGAGTATTATACAAAATACTGAACTGCTGACAGTGACAGATATGTATGTATGTAATTATTATTTGTAGTATAATCATACCTAGAGGACCCAACCTAGATTGGAGTCCCATTGTGCGAGGCATGGTACATACACGTAGTAAGACACAGCCCCGAAGAGCTTACTATCCAACTAGACAAGACAGGCAAAAGGTGAAAGAAAGGAAGAGTTATCCCCAATTTACAGATGGGGAACTGGGAATTAAGAATCAGACTGGTTAAGTGACTTGCCCATGATCTAACAGGAGATCTGTGGTAAAGCTGAGAACTGAACCTAGATCTCCCGAGTACCAGTGCAGTGATTTAACAAGAGCATCCATTCTTTCCAGACCTACAAGGTATGCAATAATCTACAAACAGAAATGTCATCAGGGAGATTTAATATTAATCTCACAAACCTATGGTAAATATTTTATTAGGGAACAATCCTGCACTGGCAGAGAGATAGATCAGATGACAAAAAGTCTTTTCTCAATATAATTCCTACGATGTTATGATTTTTCAATCATCTGACAATAGAGGGATTAGGAGCTAGTTTGGTTTATAATCTCAGTCACACTCCCTGTGTTTCGATTTAAAGATTTTATTTTATTTCAGAGTAGAGGAAAAAAGAAAGATACACAGGCTAGTCCTAAGAAAAAAAAGGAAGGAAGAAGACAAAAGGAAAAGAGGGGAAGAGAAAAGGAGAATGAGAAAAAAAGCGGGGAATGGAAAGAGAAATAAGACACTTTTCAAGTCTAGAGGTTTTTTGTTCAGCTATTATTGGTGAGCACTGAACTTTGTGATGTCACCACCTCAGGGAGAACACCATGAGACTACCACCATCTTCATTCCCTCTTCTAATCAAAAGATAACCTCTGTCTTATACTATCAATATATTCACAGTATATCCAGAAAATGCAGCTTAATGCAAGTTTCTTTGTTAAGTGGTGCTGACTCCTTGTTTGATTATGTTTACGAAAAAGTGTTTTTGTTTATATGGAAAACAAAACACAAAGAGTCTCCATTCCCTCAGCGCACCTATCGGAAAACACCCTCCAAACCCAAAGGACACAGGTTTAATACAGGCTAAAGGAAAAAAAATGTATAGCAGTCCACTGCTAAAGCATTGCCAACGCATCATTGGTTGTTGGTGAAACTGGTTCTTTATGATGTCACTGCTGCTATAGAAACCATTAGTCAACACAGGTGAAGATCCCATCTGGCAGTAGAAGAGCATGGAAAGCTGAGAGAGGAGGCAACATCTCGAGTCTGGCAGGGTCATCACAGCAGCTCAACTGAAAAAAGAACACTCTACGGTCCTGGGTACGGTCCTATTATCAACCTGCAAAGATGTCTCAGGAAGTTGACTGGTTACACAGCCAGGCAGGTGTGTGTAAAGTAGACCTCTACAACCCTGATGAACAGAAGGACCAGGACCGGAAAGTGATCTGTTTTGTAGATGTCTCCAGCCTGAATGTAAAAGACAAAGATTCAAAAGCAAAGAAAGCTGCTAGCCAGTCCAGCAGCATGTCTGAACCTTCAAATGAACTTGATCTGGGCAATCTGGAGGAAAAAGAAGTCATTGTAATAAAGGACAACGAGAAGCATGATCATTCTAAAACTGAAGGAGCAGTATGTCTTTTCAAACAAGGTTCAACTGATGAACTCAGCATTGTGAGCTGGCTCAACAATGACCTTCAGAAATATGCAGTTGGATTCCAGCATGCACTGACCCCTTCAGATGCCCCTCAGAAACGCAAAGTTAGCCAAACCTTCAATGATCCATCGTTGTCCCAGAACAGTGACACATCTTTAAAGTCTACCGGTGCCCAAAAGGGAAAGAGAGATCCAGATGATGTTTCATACTATGTAAATAAGCTCTGTTCTTTAGTTGTTCAAATGGCTCGTAAAGAGATCACAGATAAATTGGAAGGCACTGCCAGTAAGTTTATACGTCAGGGGATTCATGGTTCAGGGAAAAATAACAATTCCCGTGGTTCTGTGAGCAAAATCGCATCACAAATGGTGAATGAAGCTGTTGAAGCAAGCACACAGGACCCCCAGGGTAAACTATCATCCCCCAGACCATCTCAAGAAAAGACTACCAAGAGGGAAGATACTTCAGGTTCTAATAGAACATCGCTCTTCTATGGTGAGATGTCTAATCAAAATGGCTATAAACAGGGAGGAAAACCTGGAGATAAACAAATGTGTCAGCAAGCAAAACAGTCTGGGCAGGATGATTCTGGTACTTCTGTAAGCAAAGGGTTAATGGTTTATGCAAATCAGGTTGCTTCAGACATGATGTTCTCATTTATGAAGACCATGAAAGTCCAAAGGAAGGATGGTAAGACAACCCCAGCTTGCGTAGTTTTGAAGAAAGTAATCCTCAAACATACCAAAGATGTCATATCAGACTTGATAGACTCAACCATGAAAAATCTGCATAATGTCACAGGGGTGCTCATGACAGACTCTGATTTCGTTTCCACAGTGAAGAAAAATCTTTTCAACATAGGAAGTCAAAAGTCTACTGAAATTTTGGAAGCAATGGTGAAACGCCTGTTTAAAGCCCTAGCAGGGGATGATAAGCAGTCCAGGTCTCAAAGCCTAGCATACACATCACTTAAAACAGGCTCCCAAGACAGCAAATCTCAAGGCATGCAATTTACAGCAATGAAAAGTGAAATGCATAACCAAGGGAAGGACAAAGACCGAGGAGCCAGCAAGGGTCAATCATCATCAAGCAAAGCTTCAGAAAAGCATTGCTCAATGGATAAGTACGCAAAAGACCTCATTGTGACTGCATTAATGTTGATACAACAACATCTATTACAACAGACAAATGGCAAAGACTCAGCATGTGAATCAGGTGCCAGTTCGTTTGGATATGTTTCTCGTGATTCTCATTTTGAAAAGGCTGGGAGCAGCCATAGTTCCAAGTCCCTTTCAATGGCTGCTGGATCAAGGTACTCAG
This sequence comes from Eretmochelys imbricata, assembly GCF_965152235.1. Classification (NCBI taxonomy): domain Eukaryota; kingdom Metazoa; phylum Chordata; order Testudines; family Cheloniidae; genus Eretmochelys; species Eretmochelys imbricata. The sequence continues at coordinate 16,874,277 of NC_135580.1, read as the reverse complement.
GGGCAAAGAATGACCACCAACAACTTGACTCCCAAAAGGGGGACATATCAAGTATCCTGTTATCAATCATCCAGAAGGTCTTATGTGAGGCTGGTTTCAATATAGATGACAATTCCAGTGAAACAAACAAGAATTATAAAGAGGCTGCCACCAATGATAGCAAGCGCAGCAAAAAGGCCTTATCTAAACAGCCCAATTCAGCCATGGATCAGTTTGACAATATGGATCAGATGAACAAGCAATTTATTGATCAACTGGTGGAATCTGTAATGAAGTTGTGTCTATTCATGGCCAAAAACAACAGCCCAGATTTAGCTATAGGTGACCTGTTGGACGAACAAAATGCATATGGTGCTTCATCCTCAAAAACGCCAGCAGCACCCAGGAGAAATTCACAATCCAAGGGTAATGGAAAACAGCTATCAGGTTCATCATCTGGTTCTGAAGTGATAGTGAACAACCAGAATACCAACAGCAGCACACTGAACAAAGAACTCCAGGCTATCCTCCAGTGGATGGCTGCTTCCCACTTCAACGTGCCCAACCTGTCATTCATGAATGAAAATGAAGGGGATTTGAAGAAGCTTCCTCTGTTGGCTGAAAAAGCAACCAAGAAGAACTATAGTGTTGGGGATATTCTCCAAGAGGTGATGAGGTACTTTGAAAAACAACAGATGGATGCCGCTGTGGGAAACATGCCTCGTAGTGGGCTGATGGACTGGTTGCTTGCTAACCTGTAAGCAAGTGCCGACTCTTCCTCCCTCTCATGTTACTTTGACCCAGCCCAAGCGCCTAAATCAAATCTTTGCTGGCGCAACAAATAAGAACATCACAACCCATTTGCAAGAGACAACACTGCATTGAATTCAACAGGTTGTCATACACTAGCTGGGCAAGATCATCAATAAAAAAAATTTAAAAAGGAAGACTATTTTATTAAGCACTTCAACAGAGTGTGAGAAATACAAGGCACTAGTCAGAGCAATAAACCTGCTTCCCCACAGGTAGATATGAAAACTAGAGTGGGGTGAGGAGGAAATTAAAAGATGGGAGGCAAAGTGGAGCAGTAAGGGGGGTCGGGGGGAGGGTCCATTAGAGAGGTTCCTTGTTAGAAGCCTTTCTAGAGTATCTTGGAAAGGATAGTTGTGATTTCTACCAGGGTGTTGTCTCTGGACACTGCTTGGACATTTTATCTTTCATATCAATCTCTGACTAGTTGGTGTCTGATAGATTGGAAACTCCACCCCCATCTTGGACAGAAAAGGAACTTTCTGTGTCTTCTCCCTTTCAAAGACTACTAGCTCCTGCAAGGAATAAGGGAAAAATGTCTCCACTTCTCTGTCACTCTCCCAGGCTATTTTTAAAATCTTCCTTCACAGTGAATAACCCCAGTGCTTGCCTGTGCTCTTACTCAGAACTTCCTCAAGCAGCATCACATTAAGATCATTTTTGCCAATTTTACTGCTGTCCACTGTCTTCCAAATAGTAGTAGTGAAACTGACCATAGTCTTATTAATTTCACCCTGGTACTGTTTAGTAAAGTAGATGTCTTCAAAACTTTAAGGGCTAGAAATTTCATTATTTGAAAAAAAAAAAGTTTAGATTCTGTGGAAGACGGTATAGATCCCTTCACAGTAAGCTTCTCACTTGCCCTGGTGAGTCTCTATTTCAAAGTTCTTACTTCTGTAGACAGCATGTATTGTAAAACACAGCAAAAATGGAGTTTAGAAACACATCTTATATTGGGAGAGTGGAGAGATGAGAGGATGCAGTAACCAATTACTACAAATCTTTGAAGATTTCCCAAGTTGGAAATTATGCAAAATAAGGATTATTTCTTGCCTTGACTTTTATAAGCAACAGTACAAAACAAATTCATCAGATGCTTTCTAAATACTGTTCCCCACCCTGACTACCGCCTTCAAAAATCCGTCCCGCTGTTAAAGCTTTTTTGTGTCCAATTAACATTTTCTTAGCACCAGAATTTCTTATTAGTTAATTACACAATGGATATCTAGTAGGCATCCAACTGGAATAAACCTGGAATACAGGTTTTGCTTCCATCTTTTTGAACATTGTATAGTTGATATTTAGGAATGAAATTAGCCTATACAATTTACATTGTCTATTATTATTTATACTGAGTGAGCAGAAATTAGCTACTTGCCACAGTTCCTGGACTGGGACCTGGAGAAGAGGGAGGGTCTGGGTTTCCCTACTGGTTCACTGGAAAAGGTGGTACAGAAACACCCTGGTGCAAAGGGGAGGAGGACTACTGAGTTTGGAGCTGGGCCCCCTAAGATGCATTGCTCTGCACCCTGCAGAGCCTGGGAAAGGGTGAAGAGTCTGCAGTGGGTGTGCCCAGACAGAGGAGAAGAGTTATATTATATTTCTTTGAGTTTACTGGACTCTGTTTACCCTGGAAGGGTCAAACTAACCACGGACAGAGGGCTGAGTCATGAGAAGAGGCAAACCACTACAAGGCCAAAGCAGCTGTTGGCAGGGGTGGAAGCCTATATTGCCACTCCCAGCCACAAGGGGGTGCACCAGCAGTTAAGTCCATACCTCCACACTCCTCAACTTCCCTCTCACAAGTGCACAACATAATGTCCAGTACCCTTATGCCCTTTCTCTCCACACAAACAAGCAATTCACCCCTAAGATAAATAGATGAAAAAACAGAGTTGAGATGATGTAATATCTTGTAAGTACTGTGAGAAAAGTGGGACTTCTGGAAGGATTTAAATGAGGAAAGGGGTGGTGCTCAGGAGAGAGGTTCCATATATAGCGGCAGACATGGAAGTTGTAACTCCCCACCTGCCCCCAATGGGCAGTGTATCTTTAACAATTACCTTTTAAAATTATAGGAATCATATGCAACTGCAAGCACCATACAAAAGTTTTAGGAAAATGACAAGACAACTGCCTACAAGACCCTGGTTTCATAACAAATTCCTTTATTAAAGCAATAGAATATTGACAATGTTCTCTTCTGCCTGAGAGATATCAAACCGTATAATGTGGCAAAACCATTAACTTTATCACCTGAGAATCAAAGGAAACACTCTCTTGAGCCTAACAACCATAGGTTTATCTCTGTAAATATGATTCTTATAACATTTAAACTCTTAACAGAGATTCAAAGGAGAGATGCTAAGGGAAAATTGTCCTGGAATTTAAGGTTTTTTCAGACCCATAAACCAGGATTTTAGGAAAAGTAAACAATATATTAACATTCATCTAAAAACTAATGTAAAATGGAATAGTTTTTAAAAGGTTGCCGTTTTAAAGCTTTTCAAATCTTTATACCAAAGGCATACTTTCTTCCCAAACTTTCAGAACTACCATCTCCCTGCTCCCCACAATAATTTCAAGTAAATTACACAAGTTTCTGACAAGTTACACTATATCACCATTAATTTAACACTGTACTTAAACTACTAATTGTCATTTGGAAAGATATCCAGAATAGCACTGTTTAGAGATGTTACATATGAGGAATAGTTAGCAATCATATTAATAAATGTTGTTTAACTTTTTGATACATTTTTGTTCAAGACTTTTAATCCTACTTTAAACAGAAAATATCTCTATTTTATTAACTCTCTTTATTCTCATCTTTACATTGCAGCATGAGTTGCTTTTTTGAATTGCAGGGAAAGAGGAAGAGCAACAGTAACAACATTTAATACAGCAAAAGCTCTTAGTTGCACATTAAGCTGTATTTTCAAAATGTCTGCACACTTAAAAAAATACAAAACATAAGTGGGAAGTATACCCACTGAACATTTTCAAAGAGAAGTACAACCAGAATGCAGTCAGCAGCATCTGGCCTGACATGCGCTCACTAGGAGGGAAAGGACAGGTAAAAACATTGCAATGAGCTTCCTACTTACTGACCACTCCAAATCACCTGCCTTTCAGTGGTTTATTAGACTAGCTATTTTACACACAAGCCAGACACACAGTCATTTGAAAGCACATCATGGCTGCTGGGCATAGCACCAGTAATATCCTTACAGCTCACATATGGTCCAATCCCTAACAGGACCAGGAAAGGAAGCAGAGATGAAAACTCTCAGGTCTTGTATTTTGAACAACATACAACTAAACTCCTAGCAAGAGTCACCAAACACAAGGAAGCAGAAATAAAACCAGTTAAACTGCCATTTTGAGTTTCCAGGGGATGGGGACACACATAAAGGATTTATGCTGTGCCAGTCAGGGGGAGGAGAGGAGAGGAGAGGAGCCATCGCCATATGTAGATAGTGATGTGAAATATGACTAATACGTGTAACTAGATGGGAATTTGCAAGAAACACTGTTGGCATCAGAAACCATTTTATTTCCTTCATCTGTCTAGAACAGTTCAGGAGTTATAGTCCAAACATATCAATTTATTAGGGGAAGTGTCTCTCTCTCAAAAAAAGTGAAGTCCAAAGAGAGTAAACTCATAGTGCAGAGTGGCCAATCGATCCCAGGTGACACAGACTAAATTCATTTTTGCATCAGGAGACTTTTCAAGGACTGAGGAAACCTATGGGAGCAGGAAAGGGCTATGATCTATGAATGTATAGCACTCTTGCAACACTAAACACCCAACACAGAAGCAATGGCACAGATAACTAGGAGCATGTCATGAGTAGAAAGCTCTCAAAAGGTAGACACTGTCATGGCAGTTGAACACCAGGGTGGTAGGGTCTGAAAGCTGATTAACACAATGGACTATAGTCACAGTAGAATCCTTATATGGGATACCATTGGGAACAGTTCACCTCAAAAGTGAAATGATGCACAAGACACTGCTCATCCTTTAAAAACTGTGATAATTACTGCTGAATCACATCTTCCCCCCCAAAAAGAGTAATTCTGCAATTCCACATACTGTGCAGTTCAACAACCCAATACTCTGGCTAGCTGCTATGTTTTGTCCAGGGGTTTCTATGCCAGAAGTGAGAGCAGGCCATTGTGGGCTGCTGCCTGGCCTGTTAGAAGGGATTCTGACTACTTCTGTGGGGACTTGCTAGCTATTTGAGTTGCCTGCTGTTCCCTGAGATATATTTCTCACAGAGGATCCCTCACTCAACACCTACTAGCCCTTACTCCCCATATCTCTTGAGTGGCAGTTTTTTCTGGCTCTTTCTTTCAAGTATGTCTATATTTGTTCTGCGGTCTTTGGGGTCCCTTCCTTTCAAGTTCACCCTCCTCCACTGTACAGGAGGGAGAAATGGTTAAACTATGTGGAAGGTAGAAATGTAAAAAAATATATAAAACATGTAAGTCACCCCAATATTCCCCTCAAAACTGAGGCAACAGCTGGTGCTGTGCCCTACAACAATGTACTGAAATAAAAGTATCTGTGGCTTGTGTAAATGAACTCCTTTAGAGGGATGTCGAAAGCAGTCTCACCACTTATGAACCCAGACCAATTTTTAAGCTCTCAAATACAAGTGGCCTGATATTCAGAGGTACTGAGCATTCACAGCTTACAATGATGACAGTGAGAATTGCTCAGCATCTCAAAGAATTAGGCCACTTTTATTTGAGTGCCTATACATGGATTTAGGTGCCTACATTTAGTTCTATCATTTTGGCCTCTGTCACTAAGATTCACCCATACATGGTCACCAGGCAGTTAGAGTCATTTCCCATTTTAACCAGTTAACTAAGGTTGCAGAAAAAAAAGAAAGAATATCATTTCAAAATATAAAATAATGCTTTCCGCTATATTATTTCAGTGATGTGGGCTAGTAATGAGCGCTGCACTGGGGGCTAGGAATATTGAATTCTAATCCTGGCTCAAAGACACACTCCCTTAGTGGCCTGGGTTGTCCAGGCTAAAAACAGAAATAATACCTACCCTTTCCAAAGAGCTTGAGCAAAGGGAGAAGCATCCTGGAGGTCAGGGAGACAAATCTGAAGGTCTGGATAAATACTGAACTCTTGGTGCCTATCTAAACTGAAACACATAGCCTTCTGAGGTTCATAGACTGCTATGTTAAAGCTTAAGTGGGGACAGAAGAACATTCATACTATTAGTACTACTAAACATTACAAAGTTCCTCACATGTTTTACTGACATATTACTAACGAGTATTAATAGTTAAACAAAGGCACAACTGAACCACTACTGAACAAAAATTGTTTACCAATAACTCCCAATGCAGTGTATTTAGTCCAGTGAAATATCACCTCCTCAAGGAAAAAGGGATGTTTTCATCCTTGTGAGAATGTGGCTTTGAGCAGAAAACTGGTAAGCACGTAGACTGATTCAGGTGGAAATCAGATACTACATTTGACAGAAACTTAGGGTGTAGCCTAACCAGACTATGTCTCTCTAGAGCATTTAGTCCTCCCACTCTCCTGCTGAGGTGATGGCCACTAAAAAGGCTAACTTCGCTGACAGGTGCAAAAGCAAGCAGGAGGCTAAAGACTTGCATGGAGGGCCCATACGAGCAGACAAAACTAAATTCAAATTCCTGGTGCACTTGAACTTGAGCAGACAGGAACAATCTATTCAGGAATCTTGTCATCGTAGGATTAGTAAAAACAGTTCTACCATCAATTTGAGGGTGAAGTGTAGCAATTGCAGTCAGATGCATCCTAGTTGGGCTGAGGGCTAAAGCAAACGCTAAGATATAAAGTAGGGCTGTAGATTAAATCGCAGTTAACTCACACGATTAACTCAAAAAAATTAACTGTGCTTAAAAAATTGATCATGATTAATCGCAGTTTTAATTGCGCTGTTAAATAATAGAATTCCAATTAAAATTTATTAAATATTTTGGATGTTTTTCTACATTTTCATATATATTGTATTCTGTGTTGTAATTGAAAGCAAAGTGTATATTATTTTTTATTACAAATATTTGCACTTTAAAAATTATAAACAAAAGAAATAGTATTTTTCAATTCACCTCATACAAGTACTGTAGTGCAATCTCTTTCTCGTGAAAGTGCAACTTACAAATTTAGATTTTTTTTTGTTATATAACCCCACTCAAAAACAAAACAATGTAAAACTTCAGAGCCTACAAGTCCACTCAGTCCTACTTCTTATTCAGCCAATCACTAAGACAAACAAGTTTGTTTACATTTACAGAAGATAATGCTGCCCTCTTCTTATTTACAATGTCACCAGAAAGTGAGAACAGGCATTTGCACGGCACTTTTGAGGCTGGCATTGCAAGGTATTTATGTGCCAGATTTAAACATTTCATTAAAGTGAATGTTAAAATTTTATAAATACAGAGGTTGAGAAAAGAGTGTCTGTACATCTGGGTATAGTGCTTAGATTATCCACAAATATAAAGTTTGTTTTTAAAAGTCATATGATACATATAGTACATAATCAGCAATAACCCAAATTTAGGTGAATTAATTTAAGAATACAGTTTAGATATTAGCATCCAAGTATTCGGGTACATCACACATGAAAAGATGTAGAGATTTTGTTGTAGAAAGCAAAATATATCAATGAGTGAAGACTGTCCCTCAGTAATTGAGCATTTAGAAATTGTTGTCTATTTAGAAGACACAAAAAGTATTTCAGTTACTTTCCTGACTGCGCTTCTCATAGGCACTCCAGCTTCTCTCTCCTGGTATTACTCATGTCCGGTGATGTGTTCTATGTAGATGTCCCTCGACCACCTGATGAAATCTGACACCACGAGTTGCCGCATTAGCTGAGCGTCGTGTCGACTGATTCCGCATTCTCTCAACACTCGCTCGTTACTGGGGTCCCATGAGCCCATGGCTCCGATGATCAACACGTGTATCTGAACCTGGTAAACCCAGCTCTCAAGGTTTCAGCCAGAGGGGAGTATTTCTCCTCCTTTCGAGCTTGGGCATTGTGGAGGGCTGGGGTCCTGTTTTCGAGGGCACTGTGACGTCCACCATGATGATCTTCTTCTGGTCCTCACTGGTCATGACGATGTCTAGTCACATTTGGCTGTCGGTTACAGGGATGGTGGAGTTCATGGCAACCCTTCCTACAGGTGGTGGGATGGCTCTGATCAGGTGATCTTGGATGGTGTTGTGTCGCCGCTCCCAGGCTCTGGAATGGGGCTTGCAGCTACACAGGAGGTGGGACACTGTCTGCTGGCATAGCTGCACTTCTTACATCGTCTGTCCTGATTCCCATGGCGGACAGCTCTGTTCAGTTGAGCCAGGCCCCGTGGATGAACCGCTAGTTGGCAAATCAGGTGAAGCTGCCGCCAGAGAGGAAGTGATTGCTGGCATCCCACTTGCACGTCACCTTGAACCTTGCCCTGGTCCAGCTTTTCTACATACTGGCAGCAGATGGCATCCTTCAGGGTCCTCTCCAGCATGGTTCTAGCTTTCAGAGTGATTTCACAGGATTATATGGTCTGTGTTCTTCACATGTGGGACCAGGAGTCCCAGTTCCTGGCATTCTTCGCACCACATCCAGCGGCAGCCAATATGCTTCTCCAGTCGTCACGTAGCGTTGCGGACACAAGTCCAGAGTGAAGCAAAGTCTCCCCCATCTCTTCCAAATTCACCTTCCAGTGAGCCGCTCAGGTAGGTGGCAACATCTTAGTTGGAGGGGGTCCTGGCAGTTCACTTTTTGATTACATCCTGCAGGGCACTTTCTGTGATGTTTCTCACCATGGCATCTGGGCACATCAGGAGACAGAAGGTGTGAGTGATCACCGCAATGTTGTACAGATCACCCATACAAGGGATGTTGGTGCTGCCCTGCCTGTGTGAGATGTACACCAGTTCATTGCTGGTTCTTTGGGGAATAAACATCCACTTCTTCACTAGCTGCCTGATGCTTTTGTCTGCCTTGTTCAGAGGTACCTTCACCACGGCAGATTCCCTCAGGATGAATGAGATATGCGGATCAGGAAGGTGTTCAAGGCATTGATCTTCTGCCATAGTGTCAGTAGGGAGGAGCTATCCTGGCCACATCTCGTAGAATCTCCGTGATGGTATCCTCAGGTGTCTGCTGTACGTGGAACCGGTGGGCGTGCCGAGACGTTGGTATGCTTGCCCATCCTTGGGGAAGATCATAGGTTCACCCTGGATCTGAAAAGGCATCGCCTAGACAGAGTCCCCCCTACTGCCATCAATATGCAGGGATGCGCACTTCCTAGCATTGAAGTGGAGTCCCATCCAGTTAGCAGCCTGGCTGGTGATGTCGAGCTTTTGTTGGAGATACTCAAGGTTGTCTGCGATCAGGACTAGATTGTCTGTGTAGCCCAGGATATTCACACTGTTACCATACAGGTCAAAACTGCCTAGACCACTGGAGATAGCTCAAATGAGCGGCTCCATGGCTAAGTTGAAAACAATGGGGCTGAGGGGACAATCTTGCTTCACACTGTTACGGATAGGAATTTTAGGCGTCTCCACTTCTATGGAGACACCATGGAGCAGATGGTGGTGGTGCAGCCTTCAAAAAGTTCCCAGATCATTTGAAGAAAGTTTTCAGGCATCCCAAACTCTTGCAGCGTGGCAAAAATGTGCTGGTGGGGTATCGATCCAAATGCATTAAGCAGGTCGATCCATGCTATGGCACATTGCCTCCATGCCCTTCTGGCCATGTGGATGGCAGTCTGAAGGACAAAGTTGTGTTCGTAACAGCCTTCACAAGACATGAAGCCTGTCTGGATGGAGCTGATGGCTCCTCAGTTCACAGACCAGATGCTAAATATTCGTATGCCCCTTCATGTTTCGGCCAGCATTCCAGAGGATATGCTTCCATGCTGATGCTCATTAAAAAAATAATGCATTAATTAAATTTGTGACTGAACTCCTTGGGGAGAATTGTATGTCCCCTGCTCTGTTTTGCCCGTATTCTGCCATATATTTCATGTTCTAGAAGTCTCAGATGATGACCCAGCACATGTTGTTCATTTTAAGAACACTTTCAGTGCAGATTTGACAAAACGCAAAGAAGGTACCAATGTGAGATTTCTAAAGATAGTTACAGCACTCGACCCAAGGTTTAAGAATCTGAAGTGCCTTCCAAAATCTGAGTGGGACGAGGTGTAGAGCATGCTTTCAGAAGTCTTAAAAGAGCAACACTCCGATGCGGAAACTACTGAACCTGAACCACCAAGAAAGAAAATCAACCTTTTGCTGGTGGCATCTGACTCAGATAATGAAAATGAACATTGTCGGTCTGCACTGCTTTGGATTGTTATCGAGCAGAATCCATCATCAGCATGGATGCATGTTCCCTGGAATGATGGTTGAAGTATGAAGGGACATATGAATCTTTAACGTGTCTGGCATATAAATATTTTGGGACGCTGGCTACAACAGTCCCATGAGAACACCTATTCTCACTTTCAGGTGACATTGTAAACAAGAAGCAGGCAACATTATCTCCTGTCAATGTAAACAAACTTGTTTGTCTGAGCGATTGGCTGAACAAGAAGTAGGACTGAGTGAACTTGCAGGCTCTAAAATTTTACATTGTTTTATTTTTTAATACAGTTTTTTTTATACATAATTCTACATTTGTAAGTTCTACTTTCGTGATAAAGACATTGCACTATAGTACTTGTATTAGGTGAATTGAAAAATACTACTTTGTTTTTTACAGTGCAAATACTTGTAATCAAAAATAAATATAAAGTGAGCACTGTACACTTTGTATTCTGTGTTGTAATTGAAATCAATATATTGAAAATTTGGAAAACATCCAAAAATATTTAAATAAATGAGTATTAACAGTGTGATTAATTGTGATTAATTTTTTTAATCACGCAATTAATCAAGATTAATTTTTTTAATCGCTTGACAGCCCTAATAAAGAAGTAGTCCAGAATTCTTTGAATCATAGTTTGAGTATGCGGGATATTATGTGTAACTGCCCAGATGGAGGATTACCTACTCTTGGTTTCTACTATTAAGGAGGACATTCTGGACTGCCACTGAACAGTATGTGTCCTCTGTTGTCAGCCACTGATAAACCATGCTGAGAGGTGTAGCACCTGAGGATTTGGGTGCAGCACACAGCTGTGATTCTGAGTTATCAAGTGTCTGGTTAGTGACAATAGCAAGGGTTACCTGGGTTAGACAGCTTTTGTAGATCACAATACCAGGGCTGCCTGAGCTACAAGAATCAATTTGCCTCAATCTTGTTTCAACTTGACAATGACTCTGGGAATAAGGGGCACTGGTGGATATGCATACATAGAAACAGGAAACCATTCAAAATTGGCCCAGGGCTATGACCTACTCTGGAACAGAACTGGAGAAATGTCCTGTTCTACTGAGTCACAAACAGGTCCACCTTCAGAAATCACCATACAAAAAACACTCAAGCTAGAACCACTGTGTTGAGAGACCATCTGTGGTCTAATTTGAAGTATCTGCTCAAGCTGTCCACCAGGCCATTTGAACACCTAGCAAGTGAGAGGCCCTGAGACTGACCAAGCTCCAACATGCAGAAATTCCACAACTTGACTGCCTCCTGGCACAGGCTGTCTGATCTAGCGCACATAAAATACCACTGTAATGTTGTTAGAGAACCTGGACAGTCCTGCCCTGAATGTGAGGCAGGAACTGCTCACAGGCACAGAATATTGCACACAACTCAAGAACATATGTGTAAGGTGGCCTCATGGGCAGTCCACAAACCCTGAGCCTGAAGATCTCCCAAATGTGCTCCCCACTCATGGCTGAAGCGCTGTTATCAAAGTGATTGAAGGGAAAGGTTGAGAAAAAGAGACATCCCTCTCCCCCATACAGTCTTGGCTCATCCACCAGTTCAGAGACAGCTACACTGTCTAGAATGCATACCAGCCTGTCCAGATACTGAATCTGAGAGTGACAAACTCACATTAGCCATGTCTACTTTTCCCTGAGGTAGAGCTGGGCATGAGGGTTCACATAAGTACTGCTGCCATGTGACCTATGAGTCTGAGGCAATTCCTTACTGTGGTTCCTGGCTGATCCTTGAGCAATGTATAGAGGCCCAATATGATCCGGATTCTGGGGAAAGGCAGGAAAGCCCTGGCAAAAATTTAATCCAGGACCACTCTAATGAACTCTATTCTTTGTAGAGGTGATAATGTTGACTTTTCTGTGTTTTCTAACTTCAGGCCCAAGGTGCTGTATGTTCAGAGAGTGTGACGGATAGCAGCCTCTACTTGGTGTCTGGAGTGATCTCAAAGCAACAAATCACCCAAGTAGGGCTACACAGACATCTGGCTGGCAGAGATAGGCAGCTACCACCATACACACCACCATGCTGTAAACCCACAGTGCTGATGATAGATAAAAGGACAGAACAGAATAGTGAACTGTAATGATCTCATAACACGAACCTTAGGAACTTCCTGTGGCTCGGGTGGATCACCACACAGAAGTAAGTGTCTTGTAAAGTTGAGAGTACCACACCAGTCTGCTGAAACTAGGGAAGGGATAACAATAGCAAGGGATACCATACGGAACTTTTACTTCTTGTTGTATTTATTTAGGTTCAGACGGTCTAGAATGGGTCTGAGACTCCCTTCTGGCTTTGGGTATTGGAAAGTATCAGGAATAAAAAACCCTGCACCAAAGAACACAGTATCTTGCACTTGTTATCTCAGTAGAGACTCGTGAGGGGGTCCATGAAGAAGGAGTGGGAAGAGGGAATAGAAAGAAATTTCAGGATATATCTCAATACCACTGTGCATAGCAGGCTGAGTTAAATCCAGTAATGCTGAGTCAAAAGGCAGACTGGTACCGAGCATCACTAGCATCTCTCATACATGATCTGCTCCTGTGAGAGAGTGGAAATATTGATTTGTATGATGGGGGCATCCCCCAAGGCATTCAATACAGCCAGTGAGGAGGCTGGTATGGCCCCAGACCGCAGTTGTGCCTGCACCAATTGTCCTAATCTCTGGCTCTAATCTCCTCATATCTCCTTTTGTGGGTATGAGAACAGGGTCTGAAGGAAACCCTAGACTGTCAATAGCGTGAGATCCAAAAGCCCACTTCGGATTCTGACAAAGAAGTGGAATATTCTGAGAGCCAACGTGGTGCAGTACTGGGAGCAGCTGTTGGAGACTGTGACCAGGATCTATTCCGGGAATGTGGTACCAGAGAAAGCATGGACAGCTTCCTAGCTGCTGGTATTGTGTGACAAAACAGAGATAATACAGCAGTGGAGGAGCCTGAAGAAAGGGTAGCAGAACTGTGGTTGATGTGCCCACAGCAAACTGCCAGAGCTGATGACTACGGTACCTGGAATGGTGTTGGATGAGGGTCTTCACCCTGAATTAACAGCAACGGTGGCCTCAAATGCGTAATCCGCCACACAGGCCTCCAGCATTGTCAGTACCAATAAAGGCAGATGTCCCACCATGATCAGAGATGTCTGATATAGTGTCAAAACAGAGGAAGTCGCCAGTCTCAACGGTCCCTTGGAGGACACCAGAGTTAACGTCTCAGGTCAATGACAGAAAGTATGAACCAATAACAGAAAGTGGGGAGCCAAAGGGCATGCTCTACCATTGGCACCAGAACGAATCTCCATGGAGGAATCTTTCACTGCAAATGTCAAAGAGCCCAATACCAACTTCTTATCCTTCTGAGGCTGGAATTGGTCTGATGTCTTTGACCTTGAAGAAGATGGTCCCAGTGATGGGGATCTCCTATGGCTCCTATTTGCCAGTAAAATGGGGAGTACTCTGGAAAGGAGTTGTCAATGAAATCCCCTTGGAGAACAAAGGGGTTTCAGACACTGATCTAAGGGAAACCTCCATAAGAATATATCAAAGGTGCTCTTCCTGCAGCTTCTTTGTCCTGGTCTTGAAGCCCTGGCAAATTGAGCACCTGTCTCTTACACGGCCATCATCCAAGCACTTTAGATAGCAGGAATGAGGATTACTGCCAGGCATCAGCTTTCAGCAAGCAGAACAAAGCTTGAAACCTGGGGACGTTGGCATGGGATCCCGTGGTACAGGGCAACAGCCTGAAGCTTGCCTTACTCAGAAAAATTGACAGAAAACTTCTAACAAAAAGGAAAATAAGAAAAATGTGCAATGAACAAAAACAGTACCACTAGGAAGAATAAGTATGTATCCATAACTCTGTTCCCAAAGAACGAGGCGGTAAACACAGACTGCTCTGACTACAAACCATAAGAAGGAACTGAAGGAGTGGAAGGGTGTCACCATCCTTTACCGTCCGTTTGGAATACAAGGAGCCGTGCTGTGGGTGGGGCTGAGTCTGTGGCTACTATTAGGGGAAACTCTGGCACAGGTACACAAGACATGTAAATACCTCCAGTGTAATGGACATATGCAAGCACTGAAAGAAAGTTTATCGTATTGCACAACATATGCGTGTACCAAAGACAAATTGGGTTGGAAAATAGTAAAATAAAAGGAAAAATACTGCAGTATGATACATAATACTTAACAGAAAGTACAAAAGAGGTTATTGATATACAAGAATTTTTTAATTCTGGGCATCTCAGAATCTGGAAGAATACTGACAAATTGGAAGGAGTTCAGAAAAGAGCAAATTATTGGAAGGCTGAAAGAAATGATTTATGAGGAAAGATTAAAAGCACTAAATATGTATCTCTTGGCTACATTAGACATAAGAGGAACATGTTGTATGCAGTGTAGTTGTAGCCATGTTGGTCCCAGACACAAGGTGGGTGAGATAATATACCGTTTATTGGACCAACTTCTGTTGGTGAAAAAGAAAAGCTTTTAGACCTGAAGAAGAGCTCTGTGTGGCTCGAAAGCTTGTCTCTCTCACCAACAGAAGTTGGTCCAATAAAAGATATTACCTGACCCATCTTGTCTCTGTAATCAGAAGAACATAACAGCTTAAGTGTAAGAGTGTCAACATCAACAAATGGAGAGGAATTATTTAGTGCGATACAGTGCAGACTGGAAGGGATAGATTTTAAGCACTGCCCTGGATTACAGTTTTTGGTTGTACTGCAACCCGAATTAATTGATTCCAGCTAACTCAAATTAGCATTGTAAATGCTAGTCTAGACACTCACAAATATTTGTTTTTGGTTAACCTGAGTTACATCACAAACAAAACTGCAGTCTAGACAAACCGTGGAAATAAATGGATAAAAATTAATAAAGGAAAACTAGTCAGATAACTAACTCCCTGACAGTGGCAGGTATTAGAATATGGAGAAGTATGTATCCTAAGCTAAGTGGTAGAAGCCACAGCATTTGAGACATTTAAAATTGAAGAAAGCACTATAATCAATAAGGAACAATCATACATTGACAAAGGAAGAACTAGATGATTGAATAGGTTATGACTATCTGAGATTGCTTGATTTATTGCACCAAAAATATAACTTCACCAAGAGTCACATAATCTTCCTTAGGTTATGTCTACATAGCAGCTGGGAGATGAGAATCCCAACTTGGGTTAACATACCTGTACTGGCTCTTCTTGAACTAGTATGCTAAAAATAGCAGTGTGACCACGATGGCCATGGCAGTAGCTCCAACTAGCCACCTGAGTACAAACCTGTCTAACGTTCTAGATACGTACTTGAGTTGCTAAGCCAGGGGTGGGAAAACTTTTTGGCCCAAGGGCCACATCGGGGAATAGGAATTGTATGGCAGGCCATGAATGCTCACAAAATCGGGGTTGGGGTGCGGCAGGGGGTGCAGGCGCTGGGGTGAGGCTGGGGATGAGGAGTTTGGGGTGTAGAAGGGTGCTCTGGGCTGGGACCAAGAGGTTCAGAGTGTGGGAGGGGGATCAGAGCGGGGGCAGGGGTACAGGAAGGGGTGCAGGTTCCAGCTGGGGGTGCAGGCTCTGGGGTGGGGCTGTGGATGAGAGGTTTGGGGTGCAGGAGGGTGCTCCAGTCTGGGATCAAGGGGTTTGAAGAGTGGGAGGAGGATCAGGGCTGGGGCAGGAGGTTTGGGCGTGGGGAGAGGCTCAGGGGTTCAGGCTCTGAGCGGCGCTTACCTCAAGCGGCTCCTGGAAGCAGTGGCATGTCCCTTCTCGGCTCCTATGTAGAGGCGCAGCCAGGCGGCTCTGCACGCTGCCCCATCCACAGGCACCGCCCCTGCAGCTCCCATTGGTGCTCACAGGAGCCGGAGCAGGGCCATGCCATGGCTTCTGGGAGCCATGTGGTGTGGCCCCCAACCCAGCGTCCTGGCTGGAGCGGGGCCGAGCCATGTGGTCCAGCTCCCGACCCAGTGCCCCAGCCGGAGCACTGAAGTGGGGCCGAGCTGTGTGGTGCGGCTCACGGGCCGGCTTAGAACAGCTTGCGGGCCATAGTTTGCCCACCCCTGAGCTAACCAAAGCTGTCACCTGTGCTGCCATGGCCACACTTCTATTTTTACTGTACTAGTTTGCGCAGAGCTAGCACATGTATGTCTACCTGATCCGAGAATCACACCTCCCAGCCGCCATGTCGACATACCCTTAGACTTTTTAGGAGACCAGAACTTGATGAGCCAGACATTTCTGAAAAAACTAGGGAAGACATAGCTGTTCATTGTAACTGGGTTCACTGTTGCCATGGTGTAGCCAGACAGCCAGCCCCCCCCCTCAGACCAGCATTGCTGGAAACACAGGAGGAAGCCGGAACAGGGCACTTAATATATATTCCAGCACAGCCTTTGAAGCTGTGAAAGCACAGGTGTGCTGCTACAGTGTGCCTCTGGGAGCAGATACAACGATTAAGCTCACAGCAGGCAGAGGCCCTGTGACAGACATGGCTTTTAGCCCCTACTAACTAGCGTGATGCACACACACCAACATCCTAGTTGGGAAAATATTTACCCTGATAAAAGAAATGTCCAGTAGTCGACACTTATTGTTTCTCTCCCTTGCAAGTGTAAACTACTCTTGCGAAAGCTGGCGTCACCCAGACAGACCAGCCTCAATTTGGCATAAGAAAGGAGAAAGAGAATAAAGGAGTACAGAGGTATAAGTAGGGGACCTACAGCACCATGATTTTTGAGTGCTTTTCACTATCTATCTGCTGGTCAGATAAGTGACAGCCTCCCAAGGCTTCTGCAGCTAAGAGGGTCCCTACGCCTTGTCCCTTATTCGTCTTTCCGCGGAATTGAGTGACCGATCCTGGCTTGGCACCGCTGGAATCGAGAGATGCAAGGAGGGTAAGAAGCACCCACACCTGATCTCCTATCTTTAGTGTACACATATTTTGAAATAGAGCTCTATACTTTGTTTTCTTCCTTTGGGATTGTGGCTTCAGTTTTGTAACTTGTTTGTGTGTGTAACATCTCTGCATTTAAATAAGTAGGCACTAGCAATTTTGTAACCATATGATTAGAATCTAGCTTAATAAATTTTGGTAACCATTTGTGCATAAGCCTGACTTGTTTTCTCTGGTTTACTGTAAAGCAGCCAACACAATTAAAGAACCTCAGCCGTTTTGGCTCTAAAGCCTGGCCATTAGGTGAGAGTACTAAGAGCCTAGTGTTGAGTTGTGCCGCCTCCACGGGGCAAACTCTTGGGGCACCTGTCAGTCAATCCTGGCTGCCCGCTGCGAAGGAGCTCTGAGCTCTAGCAGTTAAAGTCACGGGTGGTTAGGACCTTGGGGCATCCGTCAGCCTAGCCCGGGCTGCCTGCCGCGAAGGGACAGTGCGTCCTAGCGGTTAAAGTCACGGATGGTATAAACGGGCATAGCTGGCACCTCACCAAACATCCTTGGCCGTCGGCTAACACATGGTCACTAAGAAACCAAATCATCTAACTCCCAATGATCTTATGTCATTGTCAAGGTTCCTCCCCCACTCTGAACTCTAGGGTACAGATGTGGGGACCTGCATGAAAACCTCCTAAGCTTACTTTTACCAGCTTAGGTTAAAACTTCCCCAAGGTACAAATTAATTTCATCCTTTGTCCTTGGAATATCCACTGCCACCACCAAACTCTAATTGGGTTTACTGGGAAACGTAGTTTGGACACGCCTTTCCCCCCAAAATCCTCCCAACCCTTGCACCCCACTTCCTGGGAAAGGTTTGGTAAAAATCCTCACCAATTTGCATAGGTGACCACAGACCCAAACCCTTGGATCTGAGAACAATGAAAAAAGCATTCAGTTTTCTTACAAGAAGACTTTTAATAGAAATAGAAGTAAATAGAAGTAAAGGAATCACCCCTGTAAAATCAGGATGGTAGATACCTTATAGGGTAATTAGATTCAAAACATAGAGAATCCCTCTAGGCAAAACCTTAAGTCACAAAAAAGACACACAGACAGAAATAGTCATTCTATTCAGCACAGTTCTTTTCTAAGTCATATAAAGAAATCATAATCTAACACATACGTAGCTAGATTACGTACTAAAAGTTCTAAGACTCCATTCCTGTTCTATCCCCGGCAAAAGCAGCATACCGACAGACACAGACCCTTTGTTTCTCTCCCTCCTCCCAGCTTTTGAAAGTATCTTGTCTCCTCGTTGGTCATTTTGGTCAGGTGCCAGAAAGGTTACCTTTAGCTTCTTAACCCTTTACAGGTGAGAGGATTTTTCCTCTGGCCAGGAGGAATTTTAAAGGGGTTTACCCTTCCCTTTATATTTATGACAGTCATAAAGCCAAATCTAACAGGAACTGGGCTCTCTGCTGGTGATCTAATGAAGTCAGCCATGATAATCATCATCCTCTCTATGATGAAGGGAGCAGATTACTTTCTTGCCTTACTGTTGCTTTGTATTGTATTGTAGGGTGGCATGGGTAAAGACTAAGTAGCAAAATTCTCTAACATGGTGAAGAGGAAGAGACACAATAGCTTCAGCAATTCCACAACAAATTTAGTTTCATGTTGGGCATGTCAATTCAGAAGAAAGTAAGTGCAAGTTGCCATGTCACAGTCAGCATCATGTGCTGTTTTGTCTCCGCAGCTGTAGTTCTGCAGTGGTAATGGGAGCTGGGATACTTTCTCACATCCTGTTGTTCACTTTACTCACTCTGGCATCACTCAAAACACTACAATATTTATCTTATGTCACTGAGAAATTGTTAGGACTTGAGGATTGAGATCTAAGGATATGACAAAGGGTTTTTACAGTTGCAGTTTAGCTAATACATAGGTTGAAAGAGCCACATACCTTTGGGCACCATTACAAAGAGTTTTCAAAAATTGTGAGAATATTTTATCTTGTAAAAACAAATAAATGAAAGTCTGAAGGATGCTGCCAACATGCTGTGGCCTGTATGGAGGGAGACAGTATTGAATCATAGAATATCAGGGTTGGAAGGGACATCAGGAGGTCATCTAATCCAACCCCCTGCTCAAAGCAGGACCAATTCCCAACTAAATCATGCCAGCCAGGGCTTCGTCAAGCCTGATCTTAAAAACTTCTAAGGAAGGAGATTCTACCACCTCCCTAGGTAATGCATTCCAGTGTTTCAGCACCCTCCTAGTGAAAAAGTTTTTCCTAATATTCAACCTAAACCTCCCCCACTGCAACTTGAGACCATTACTCCTTGTTCTGTCATCTGCTACCACTGAGAACAGTCTAGATCCATCCTCTCTGGAACCCCCTTTCAGATAGTTGAAAGCAGCTATCAAATCCCCCCTCATTCTTCTCTTCCGCAGACTAAACAATCCCAGTTCCCTCAGCCTCTCCTCATAACTCATGTGTTCCAGTCCCCTAATCATTTTTGTTGCCCTCCACTGGATGTTTTCCAATTTTTCCACATCCTTCTTGTAGTGTGGGGCCCAAAACTGGACACAGTACTCCAGATGAGGCCTCACCAATGTCGAACAGAGGGGAACGATCACATCCCTCGATCTGCTGGCAATGCCCCTACTTATACATCCCAAAATGCCATTGGCCTTCTTGGCAATAATGGCACACTGTTGACTCATATCCAGCTTCTCGTCCACTGTAACCCCTCGGTCCTTTTCTGCAGAATTGCTGCCTAGCCATTCGGTCCCTAGTCTGTAGCAGTGCATGGGATTCTTCCGTCCTAAGTGCAGGACTCTGCACTTGTTCTTGTTGAACCTCATCAGATTTCTTTTGGCTCAGTCCTCTAATTTGTCTAGGGCCCTCTGTATCCTATCCCTACCCTCCAGCATATCTACCTCTCCTCCCAGTTTAGTGTCATCTACAAACTTGCTGAGGGTGCAATCCACACCAACCTCCAGATCATTAATGAAGATATCGAACAAAACTGGCCCCAGGACTGACCCTTGGGGCACTCCACTTGATACCGGCTGCCAACTAGACATGGAGCCATTGATCATTACCCGTTGAGCCCGACAATCTAGCCAGCTTTCTATCCACCTTATAGTCCACTCATCCAGCCCATACTTCTTTAACTTGCTGGCAAGAATACTGTGGGAGACTGTGTCAAAAGCTTTGCTAAAGTCAAGGAACAACACGTCCACTGCTTTCCCCTCGTCCACAGAACCAGTTCTCTCATCATAAAAGGCAATTAGATTAGTCAGGCATGACTTGCCCTTGGTGAATCCATGCTGACTGTTCCGCATCACTTTCCTCTCCTCTAAGTGCTTCAGAATTGATTCCTTGAGGACTGCTCCATGATTTTTCAGGCACTGAGGGGAGGCTGACTGGCTTGTAGTTCCCAGGATCCTCCTCCTTCCCTTTTTTTAAAGATGGGCACTACATTAGCCTTTTGCCAGTCGTCCGGGACCTCCCCGGGGTGATTAAGTCATAGGCCTCCAACAGAAAAGGCCAAGACATCTGTTTGTGCAAGATTTTTAATGTGGGAACAGGGGCAGCTAATAAACTCTGTCTTGTTTTTCTGCAGAAAAAAGTAAAGTGGTATACAAGGGAGGAAGCTAGAAGGAAGGAGAGAAGAGAAATGAGAAAGGACCAAATAGCCACTGTGCCAACTGGAGAGTCCTACAATGGGCTGCAGCAGGAGAGGCAGAACCACTGAGTGATGCATCATGGTCTACAGTCTACAAGGAGAGTCAGCAACAAGAGTCTCTGGACCACCCAGCCCTTTTTCTCCACAAGGACAGCCACTAACACAATGCATCTCAGGCTGTGCACAAAGAGGAGCTGAAAAAAAGAGTACCAGACTTGTACTGTGTCTTCAGATGTATACTACCAAGAAGAAGAGGACCTGAAGCAGTGGCAGGCAACTCCAGCTACCATCACACCCTACAGGAGCGAGCTAACAGATCCTCAAACATTTGCGCTGCTGTACTCTATCTGGAGCACTGCTGAGCAGTTGGTGGATGAAGTCTATTAGAGGTGGAGAGGTATGTTTTTTACATATTAAATAAAAAAGGGAATAGTGGATTTAGTGGATGAAATTAATGTAGTAAATGTAATATATCTGGATTTTATACAGTTAATCATGGATTTGATCTATTCTCTCCTGAATTCATACTCAGAAAATTATGAATATTAGTTTGCAACAGACAGTAAAAATGGTGGAATTTGGTACTGGACACTCAAAAACATCAAACTATAAAGATATATATAGCTAAATAGCTCTGATGAGACTGCTAAATTCTGCACTCGGTATTGAAAAGATATTGACAAACTAGAAGGATTTAGGAAAAGAGCAACAGCAATGAATAGAGGACTAAAGGGAGAGGTTTATGAGGAAAGATTAAAACAATTTAATGTACATAATTTGGCTAAACAACGATTAGAAAGGGTAAATAATAAGGATATAGATTTTCTTGCATAAATATAACTAAAAGAAATTAGATGAAATTAAAAGACAAAATGAGGACACAAACACTTCCTGCTAGTTAAATGATCTTACAAGGGAAATATGGGAAGCCACATAATCTGAGAGATTAAAAATTATCCTGGACAAAGCCGTGGAAAATGTTTTGAGGGATCAATCCTATTTTGACAGAAAAACGGACCAGATGACATCATCTCCACCTCTGACATTTGTTTCTATGACTTTTCAATAGTCTGATAATAGATATCTAGAGAATAAGATCATTTAGTATAATGTCCCAGTCATTGTTCCTCCTTCCCTTTAACATGTTTTAATTTTATATTGCCAGATTAAAATATAGAGTGTAGACAATGGAATTGCATTGTTCAGGCCAAGGAAATTTCTCTGAGATGTTATATTTGAGGTGCTGGATAAGGCACTCTGTCCACTCAGAGTGTGCCTTCATTGATGAAAGGAAGAAAAAAAAACAAAACGTGTGTTCTTAACTTGGGTTAGCTAATCAGCCAACTCAGGTTTAAAACAGCAGTGAAGACATGGCAACTCTGCTTTTAACTTGGGTTAGCAACTCAAGTTCCATCCCAGGCTCCCATATAGGTATTAACTCAAGCTGCTAACTTGAGTTAAAAACAGAGTCACCATATCTTCACTACTACTGTAACCCGGGTTAGCTAACCTGAGTTGGTTAAGAACATACTCGCCTCCACAAAATGAAGACATACCCTAAGAATCAGGTTTTTCTAAGATGTCTCACTCTGTGTATTATCATCATTTATTGGTGTTTGCATTTCCCCAGGCAACAAACCAGGAAAAAGATAGGGATAAAGAACTTGACCAAGAAAGCTTTCCAAGAATGGATGACAACAGGTCTGTGGATGGAGAACTGAGACACGGAATATTCAAGGAAATGGGGGATCAAATCATCTAAGTTGAGAGGTTCCTAAGCATGTGCTATAACTCCCAACATGAGCAACAAGAAAAAGAGGTCAGTTCAAGGAACATCCCCATCACCCTTCAAGGAAGAATGCTCTGAGGATATAAATGAGGGGCACATCCCTCCTAAAGAACAGGAAAATCACCCAGGCTCTCCAACATCAGTCTAATGGAGCCAAGGGGGGAAGCTTGTTGCACTTTCCCGCCATCTAACTTCTTTTCTGGTCTGTCAGAGCAACCCAATGATGCCCTGAGGCAAACAGGATTAATCACCTCACCAAAACACAGCCCGCTGATCCCATTCCACAAAATTTAGCTCTTTTATTTCCAATACTCATTGGCACATCTTTCACTTTTAATGGCAATCTACAATAGCTATTCAAATGACACTTGCTGTTCCCAAATCTGCCTCAAGACAACCTCAACAGCGCTGTATTAGTTAGATAATCAACTCAGATCTCATAATTACAACCCTGTTGAATTAATAAAAATTAACTACTTTCTTAAAAATCAGATAAATATGTGACTGGAAATGTTGTGATCTGGATACATGATAGTGCTTGTTAAACAGTATTCAGAGCATTGCAAGCCCATCAAATATTGGCTCTTCTTTGGTTCTTGGTTCATGAATGCTTCATGAACCAATCTCAATTTTTTTCATATCTGTTCACTTGAAAATATTCTGCAAATATTACAAACAATTGAGTTTACAGATTATTTACAAAATCTCTTTGGTCATCATTGGTAATTCACTTCAGTTAGCAGAGTTTGGATCTGGTCCGTGATTGAATGACCTACCTTTTACAAATTGGAGCCATGCCTCCAGAACTCATTGTGGCTTTGATTCTCTCAGGTAGAGGATGGACTCTGGGTGGAATACTTCTCTTGCTGTTGCCAATATTGAATACCACAGTAGCTTCTGACCACCACCACTACATTCAATGCCATCAAATTGGGCACCTACCAATAGTCTATTGGCACTTGTGCATGCATAATGTTTTCCAGTTGTATTATAATGGTGCCTCTGCCTCTTACATGTTCAACTGTGTGCTCTGTAAGTCCAACTGTTGCTACTGTAAGGTACGTGTCTGGCCTTGTTTTTCTGGTTTAAACTCAACTATGTATATTATTTAGTTCAGGGATATTCAGACTGAGGCCCTGGAGCTGCAAGTGGCTCTTTAATATGTCTCCTGCAGCTCTTTGCTGCACATATTAAAAAACTGTGTGATTTAATTATTAACCAATCCAAGTTATTAACCAATCAGGATGCTTTTACTTTTTATTAACCAATTGTCGAATACTGGGTCAGTCATTTTTCTGTGAGTATATAGTAAATGAAACAATGAATTCACACTACTAGGGCTTTTTTGTGTAATATTGATCACTAATTTGGCTCCTGAACCACTACGGTCTGAGTATCATTGATTTAGTTTATGATTTTGAATTGCACACTATTTTCTGACCATCACCACTATGGTATTCAATAATGACTGTCATCTCTAAATCTATCTGCCACATACCAATAGCTACCACTATCTGTCTATGGTGGTTCCCAGCATTGAGTAGGGTGGGAGGAGAATTTTCGCCCATGCCTATGTCTGCCTTGGTAGTGTCTACATTAAATAACTGTATCTTTCACTGCCAACCAGAGGATTAACTCTCTGCTTTGTAGCTTAACTAATGTTTTGTTCCCATAAAAAAAAAGTAATTATTGGTGATTGTATCAACACCTAAGCCACATCATGACTAGAAAAGTGTTCAGTGGAGGAAAGAAGGATTCTGTTGCCACAAAGACAACACAATGATACCATGCAGAAGACCACGGCCATTTGTAACATGGACACCACCAGCTTAGTAGTACAGTCATCCTCACAAGCAAGTACTGCTGCTGCAAGCAGTAGACTGCAGCAAACAAGCAAAACAAACACCACATCACCACAGCAATTTCTGGATACAGTGACAGAAGATAAAGTAGAAAGACTGAGGAGAGAGCATATGGTGAACTCCCAAATCCAGTCCTCAAACAAGATGAATAAAGAGTATTCAGATGTATTTGGCTTTTATCTAAACAAGATCAGATAAACATGCACTAGGGCCTGCTACTGAAGACCATATGCTCAACATTTTGTATTTGCATGCTTTTTGTATCTGCCATATTTTGTTTATTTTAATGAATGGCTGTCTCGCCACATGGCCTATGAAGAAGCAAGTATGCCTATCAGCAAGGACAGAATCCACAGCACTGCAAAGCCATTCAATATACACACTAGGGCCCCAAATCAGCAAAACTTAAGCACACAGGTAACTTTACTCACAAATAATCCCATTGACTTCAGTGGGACTATCCATGGGCTTAAAGTTAAGCTCTTGTTTAACTAGGCACCTAGAGCAGCAATCATCTTGGTGGTGGAAAATTGTGGTAAGTGAGGCTAGCTACTCACATCTTTTCAAATGCCAGCACAGGGTTTGTATTGGCAGATATCACCTAGTGTTATGCATATCCCTTCAGCACCCATGAGGCCTTAGACTTGTCATCCATGAGGCTGTCACAGCATTAGGCACACCAAATGCATTTGGTGAATGAGGGTAAATATCACTTTATGAGAGAAATAATTTATAACATCATATTAGTGTTATAACCTTGGCTTTTCCAACACACACAGATGTCCTTTGTGATTCAGGTTGCATCTGCAAATACACATTTTTACATTTTGACAGTATATGAGAAATGCAGTGAGAAATCACTGAGTGCTATTACACCTTGCACATGTTTTCTTTAGATTGCTACTGCTTCTGCAAATGCAGCCTGCATCACAAAGGGCATTTTATGTGACTTGTGTTATTCCTTATAAGGTTATTATAAATCCCACATAATGTAATTCACTATTATTCAGCAAATGCACAGTGTGTGTGTACATGTTGCTGCTGCTGGCATCAGAGATATGCACCCTGTGATTAGGTGAAAGGAGGGTACTCATTTTCTGTTGCCAATGTGTTTCACTGCAGCACCCAGACCATTCCACATAGTGTAAGAGGCTCTGTCGGGACTCTACAGTTATCACGCAATATATCATATCATTCAGAAAACATGTCACTATGTATGTGGGAGTTGCTGTTGCTTCCTGCAGCACTGTGCCATCCTGTATAAGTGATGACATTGTTTCAGACTTGTATAATAAAAATTTTGGCTTTTTCAGACTAGAAAAAAAAGGTATGTCAGAAAATAGTTCATCATTTCATCATCCCCCCTTACAAATGAAGTGTGTATCACAGTGAATGAATGTATAAGACTACACACACTATATGAACCCTGTAAACAACAAACCCATGTATTTCTGGATGTACATTGATGAAAATTAATGAAACATTACCTTCTATCCAGATGATAGTCATGGGTGTGTATTGCATAAAAGTGAATAAAAGTATATTCTGGGTGTGCTACAGTCTTTCCCCTACCAAAAGCTCGACCCTTTTAAAACATTTAATTTCATAACACACTGTATTAAGAATAAGATATTGCATAGCTGTGGCCAATGGCAAACTTTATACATCAAAATTTAACTGGCACTTTGTCTTTATGTACTCTGCAGAGAGTACCTTCCCTCAGCTGTACCTATAAAACACATGAAAAAGCAGACTGGTCAAGCCATCAGTAGTATGAGATGGGGGATACCCTATCACAAGGAAAATCCTTGCCAAAACCTCCACTAGAAGCTACAGAACGCGCCTCAGCCAACTCTGTCTCAGTGGGAACAGGTGCATCCATGGCATGGTCTTCCTCCCCAGCCACATCGTGAACAGGAGATTCTCACCCAAAATCAGAAGCAACCGATTCTTCCAAAAACCGAACTGAAGAAGGAAATTTGTCAGCACAGTGTTAAGGAACAATGGCTGACCATTGACAGAAACATTCAAATAATCCAGAAATGCCTCTGACTGGTCATCTCTATCTACACTTCCCCACTGCCTGATATCTTCAGCCAGCAATTTCTGTTTCCTCTCTATTTGCTGACTGGCATTGGAAGCCACCTGAAGTCTGCACTTCAAGCTGTGCTGCTGCCTTGCAAAGTAGCTATTCAGAGATATGCTATGTAATATGATCACTCCACATACACATCAAATTATGGTCCCAGAAGTTGATGGAAATGTCATCACCTAGGCAACATCTAGCCTCAATCCTCCTCTTGACTACTGATCAGTATGTGTCTGCTGTATGAAACTGAGTGACAAAGAAGTACACTAATTAATCACAGGAAGAATTTCTTCCAGTCTCCCATAAAAACTTCCTATTTAAGTAACCTTCCTACTCCCATACTGTTCTTAGATAAAGACTGTATATATACAGGGTGGCAGGAAAAGGACTTCTCAGCAATAATAAAATGAATATGTTCATATGTAAACAAACATATGTATAGTCATACTGAATCTATTCATGCATACTTGCATTCATTTAAAATAACATTGTTTCCTTTCAGAAATTTATATATTCATGACAACTAAAGGGCACTGATTCTGTTGAAATGAACCAACTTTAATATTGGTAAAGGACATATTTTAATATTGGCTCAGCTCTATAGGAAGTCTGTTCTACCTAAAAAGAGCACCTTCTTAATTAACAGATAAGCCTGTGTGTCTATTCAGTCATATCATCTGTCTTCAGTGAAAAAAGTAAAGGTTTGAAGGGTTGGGGTTTTCTTTTTGTGTCACCCCCCCCCACCAGCTTTTTACACACACACTCCATAGCCTTGCAAAGGCAACATAACTAAGAATAAAGATTCCAAATGTAAATACCCCAACTGATTTTAACGGGATTTGACTCAGACCCCATGTTATCTTGTTCATCATTATAATTGTTTACTAAATTCAAAACAGCTACACCTGTGCAATCACTAAAGGCAGAGAGGCTGCATAAAGCATAATGTAAAGATTATGGAGTTGCACAAGCATCACAGAACATAATTGACATTTATTGCTAGTTGTGGTGATCAGGAGGGAAAGTAATCAGCCTATCAGATTCTAGACTTGTTGCAGGACAGGCAGTTAGGAAAAAGCTTTTTACTTGAAAATTGAGCACATTTGATCTAGAATGAAAGTAAAACAAGAAATATTGAATCCCATAATCCCAGAATGACAAAGTACATTTTCAGAGTTGAAACAGATATTAATAATGCATGGTTATTCACAATGTATTTTAAGGTAGATAAAATGAAAGCTTGTGTTTGAACATGCCAAAGTGCTAGCATGTCTCATGAACATCTATCCTTTCAATACATATAGAAAAATCCCTAAATATTATTATCCATACAACTGCCTCCCTGTCAGCACCAAAACTACCACAGCAACTATACTGTCATGGGCACTTGTTCTAGCCCCCATTCCCCAATGAGTAGAGTAAGTAACAAAGAGAGAAGTTAATTTTGCTTTGGTTTTGGGGACTAATAAAAAAAAAATTAGGATTGGACAGGACAACAGCATATGTCACATATTTTAAAACATAGTCTCAGGATGTCCTCCAGAAAAATATCTCCAAGGTGTTTGTCTCCAGAGGTATCTTCTCCTTTAAAGCTGAACTCTGTGTTGTATTATCAATATACAGATCTCTCTCTCAGGTGAAAGTATTACTATTTCCAGCAAAAATACAGCTTAATGCTTTATTTGTCAAGTCATAGGTTGCCTTTATCCTTGGTTATGGTTATGAGACGTGCTTCTGTTTATATGATGAAATAGACAAAGACACCACCCTCTTCTCTTGCACCTCCTGTATCTAAATCCAACTTCCCCACAATGCAGGACAGACTTCTCACAAGCTAAAAAGGAAATAAAAATTATAGCAAGTCCGTGTTAAATAATTGGAAACACACCACTAGTTGTTGGCAAAAATCTCTTCTTTATGATGTCACCACTACTATAGAAACGATGTGTTAACAAAGGTGAAGATACCATCTGGCAGTAGAAGACCATGGCAAGTTGAGAGAGGAGGCAACATCTCGAGTCTGGCAGGGTCATCATAGCAGCTCATCTAACACAAGAACACTGGTTACAGTTCTACTTTTAACCTGTAAAGATGTCTCAGGAAGTTGACTGGTTACATAGCCAAGCAGGTGTGTGTAAAGTAGACCTCTACAACCCTGATGAACAGAAGGACCAGGACCGGAAAGTGATCTGTTTTGTAGATGTCTCCAGCCTGAATGTAAAGGGCAAAGATTCAAAAGCAAAGAAAGCTGCTAGCCAGTACAGTAACATCTCTGAACCTTCAAATGAACTTGATCTGGGCAATCTGGAGGAAAAAGAAGTCATTGTAATAAAGGACAATGAAAAGCAAAATCATTCTAAAACTGAAGGAGCAGTATGTCTTTTCAAACAAGGTTCAACTGATGAACTCAGCGTTGTGAGCTGGCTCAACAATGACCTTCAGAAATATGCAGCTGGACTCCAGCATGCACTGACCCCTTCAGATACCCCTCAGAAACACAAAGACAGCAACACCTTCGTTGATTCATCGTTGTCCCAGAACAGTGACACATCTTTAAAGTCTGCCGGTGCCCAAAAGGGAAAAAGAGATCCAGATAATGTTTCATGCTATGTAAATAAGCTCTGTTCTTTGGTTTTTCAAATGGCACGTAAAGAGATCGCAGATAAATTGGAAGGTGCTGCCAGTAAGTGTATACACCAGGCAATTCATGAAAATAACAATCCCCGTGGTTCTGTGAACAAAACTGCATCACAAACAGTGAATGAATCCACTGCAGCAAGCACACAGAAACCCCAGGGTAAACTACCATCCCCCAGGCCATCTCAAGAAAAGACTACCAAGAAGGAAGATACTCTAGGTTCTAAGAGAACATCACTCTTCTATGGTGAGATGTCTAATCAAAGTGGCTGTAGACAGGGGGAAAAGTCTGATAATAAACAAATGTGTCAGCAAGTAAAACAGTCTGGGCAGGATGATTCTGGTACTTCTGTGAGCAAGGGGTTAATGGTTTATGCAAATCAGGTTGCTTCAGACATGATGTTCTCATTTATGAAGACCATGAAAGTTCAAAGGAAGGATGGTAAGACACTCCCAGCTTGTGTAGTTTTGAAGAGAGTAATCCTCAAACACACCAAAGACATCATATCAGACTTGATAGACTCAACCATGAAAAATCTGCATAATGTCACAGGGGTGCTCATGACAGACTCTGACTTTGCTTCCACAGTGAAGAAGAATCTATATAACATGGGAAGCCAGAAATCTATTGAAATTTTGGAAGTAATGGTAAGACGGCTGTATAATGTCCTTGTAGCAGAGCAAAACGATAAGGGACAGTCCAAGTCTCACAGCCTAGCATATTCCATACTGAAAACGGCATTCCCATCAGACTCAAAATCTCAAAGTATGCAGTTTGCAACACTGAAAACACAAACACAAAAGAAGGATAGGGAAAAACCAAAGCCAAAGATGTATACCTGTGCTGAGAAAGTAAGTGAGCACATAATTAAGGAGGGACTAACCATGTTGCATTCCAAACAAACTGCAAGCAAAGCTCCAGAAAAGGTAAGAGGGAATCAGGAAAAAAAGCCAGAAAAGGTCAGCACCTCAATAGAGTCACTAGCAAAAGACCTCACTGTGACAGCATTAATGTTGATACAACAGCACTTAATCCAACAGACAAACAGTGGCAGAGATTCAACCGCTCATGATTCAGGCACTTCTTCACTTGGGTTTGTTTCTCGTGAATCTCATTTTGAAAAGGCTGGGAAAAGCCAAAGCTCCAAGTCTCTTGCAATGGCTGCTGGGTCAAGGAATATTCCCCAAGAGCTCAACTCCCAAAAGGGTGATATATCAAGTATCCTCTTATCAATCATCCAGAAGGTCTTACGTGAGGCTGGTTTCAATATAGATGACAATTCCAGTGAGACAAACAAGAGTTTTAAACAGGTTGCCACTACTGATAGTGAGTCCAGCAAAAAGGCCTTATCTACACAGCCCAGTTCAGCCATAGATCAGTTTGACAACATGGATCAGGTAAACAAGAAATTTATTGACCAACTGGTGGAATCTGTGATGAACTTGTGTTTATTCATGACTAAATGCAACAATTCTGATTTAGCGATAGGTGACCTATCAGATGAGCAAAATGCAGCTGGTGCTTCATTCTCAAGAAACAAATCCACAGCTTTTGATAAAGAAGGGTCAAGGGAAGCTTCACAAATGAAGTCAAGTGGAAAACAGCTATCAGATTTATCATCCGGTTCTGAAGTGATAGTGAACAACCAGAATACCAACAGCAGCACACAGAACCAGGAGCTCCAGGCTATCCTCCAGTGGATGGCTGCTTCCCACTTCAATGTGCCCAATCTGTCATTCATGAATGAAGAGGAAGGGAATTTGAAAAAGCTTCCTCTGTTGGCTGAAAAAGCAGCAAAGAAGGGCTGCAGCGTGGGGGATATTATCCAGGAGGTAATGAGGTACTTTGAAAAACAACAGATTGATGCCGCTGTGGGAAATGTGTCTCGTTATGGATTGTTGGACTGGCTGCTTGCTAACCTGTGAACAAGTGCCAGCTCTTCCCTCTCATGTTACTTCAGCCCAGCTAAATGCCCATCTTAACTCCCTGCTGGAATAACGAGAACAATACAACTGATTTTCCTGAGACAACACTACACTGAATTCCTCAGGTTGTTACGCACTAGCTGAGCAATATCATCAATAAAAAAAATACCACCCCTATTGCCATTAATTCTTTTATTAAGCACTTCATCAGACATTTAAAAATTGCCATACACATACTAGCCTGAGGACAGTACTGGAACAAAGGTAGATAAGATAGATAAAGCGAGGAAGGTATCCACCAGCAAGATGCAGAGGCAATGCCGTAATGAGAAACCTAGCTCCCCTGCCATAAGCTGTTGGAAGTGGAAGGGTACTGGAGTTTTGATCATGTTTTGAACAACTAGGGTGTTGATCATGGGTCCTGCTCACAGGTTTGTCTTTCATATCATCCTCTGACTAGCAGGTGTCAGATAAAAACTTATCTCCATCGTCCATTAGTTGCTGGAAAGAGCTTTTTGTCTCTTCTCCTTCCTCAGAACCTGCTGGATGCTACAGGGAGTAGAGGGTGGGATTGAAGAGATCTGTGTTCCTGTAGCTACTTCCCAGTCACATTTGTGTGTCCTCCCCAGTGAGTTTGCCTCTGCTCCTGCTTAGAGCCTTCTAAAACAGCTGTAGCATAGAATTAACACAATTCTTGTCAGTTCTGCTATCCACAGGGTTCAGAACGGTAGCAGTAAAAATGAGCAGAGTCTTGTTAATTTTACACTGCTGCTGTTTGGCAAAGTTACCAACAGCAGCAGAAGCACTGGAGCCATCTCTTTGCAAAAAAGATGAAGCAACATTAATTTATGCTCTGTTCATATTTGGAAGGTTTTTTTCAAAACCAGAAAGGCTAAAAAGGTTGGAAATTTTAAAATCAAAATTTAGATTCTGCAGAGGTTAATGGATCCTCCTTGCCCAGAGTGAGTGTATTTTTCAAGCCCCATACTTCAAGGGACATAGTCAACTTAAAAATAAAAAGCATACATGTATCTGTAAATATATATGTAATATTACAATAACTGAAAGATTTTTTTTCCAATTTATTTACCTTAACTGTACAAAAATGGCTGTCAAATGAAGTTTCACTATAGCAGTTCCCCATTTGTTTAGATACAATGTAGTTGTAAAACCTCAAACGAGCAGGGTGGCACAAAGACAAATGTGGTCCCTAACATTACTTTTAACTTTCTTTTCCCCTAAACCAGTGTTTCCCAAACTTGGGACGCTGCTTGTTCAGGGAAAGCCCCTGGCGGGCCCGGCTGGTTTGTTTACCTGCCACGTTCACAGGTTCGGCCGATCGCGGCTCCCACTGGCTGCGGTTTGCTGTGCCCGGCCAATGGGGACTGCGGGAAGTGGTGCGGGCCGAGGGACATATTGGCCGCCGCTTCCCACAGCCCCCATTGGCCAGGCACAGCAAACCGCGGCCAGTGGGAGCTGCGATCGGCCAAACCTGTGAACGTGGCAGGTAAACAAACCGGCCAGGCCAGCCAAGGGCTTTCCCTGAACAAGCAGCGTCCCAAGTTTGGAAAACACTGCCCTAAACAATTAATTGATTTCAAGTTGACACTGTCCCTTTAAAGCAATACAGATATTTGCCCTGAGATATACACCAAATTGAAAAGAGAGATAGGGACTATTAAGCCCACTTCTTCTCGTGATACTATATACCATACATTAATATCAAAGGAAACATTCCCCATGTCAGAGACAACAGGTTATCACAGAGGAGATATTAGGGAGTTTAATCCCGGAATTTACGATCTCCAGGTATTTTTAGTCCTATAATCCCAGGATTTCAGGAAAAATGAGAGATAAACAACTATTGTGCAGCTGAAAACTCATCACAAAGAAAATAAGTTCATGAAGGGTTTTCTTTACAAACGTATCACGTTTCCAAGCATTTATAGCAATGGCCTCAATTCTTCCAAATCTTTTGGACAGAGAATAACTTTCCACATTTACTGTGGGGGTTTACAAATTACTTCAATTTTGTTGTTTCTTTATGACAAAATATTAACATAAATGTAGTTTCCTTCAAAAAAAGGATTCAGAATTGCATTATGTAGAGATGCTTCAATGTTGCATTTTAATGTTTAACTTGGATTAGTACAGGCACAGGTGGTAGCACCATCTATTATTAAGGTTGCCCAGCAGTTGCATTATAAATACCTTATTTTGAGTTGCATGTAACTTTGTCAAACTTTAAACAGTTTGAGCTAAATTTTTCAATGCCAGATGTCTACCTCTGACTTTTGTTTTGTTTTTGAAAATTTTAGCCAAAATGGTTCAGCCACTTCTGAAAGAAAGCCTAGGGGAAAATACATTGTTTTGCCCAAGTTAAAAAATTCTGGCAGCTTTTTCTTGGAAAAAAACTCTAGTGTCTCTGTGCTTTGGAGCAGACACATGAAATTTGGCTGGAGAGTGAACTTTCTTTCAGGGTTGTGCCTTGTGCCCAAACTTGACCAATTTACAAGCCTCTGGAAAAAAAATGACAGTTTACACATGCTCAGCTGACATATCTTAGATTTTAGCAGCTAAATTCCCCAAAGATTCCATAGACACTGGGCATACTCCAGCCCAGGCTGAGTTTTAATTACGGCGCAGGTATAGCTCTGGACTGCTGCAGGTTATGCCAGGTCCAGATCCGAGCACCTGAGCTGAAAGCAGGGAGACTGTCTCTCCTGCACTGTCATTGACTCACCTGCTGGGTCCAGGCAAGCTGGAGGAATAAGTTGCCTGGCTCAAATGCAGAGGGGACAAGAGCCAGACCTGCAGGAGGACTGAGGGAAGAAACTGGAATAAGGAACCTGGGGGTGAGGGGACAGAAACTGGGACAGACTGAGAAAGGTGGGGGAAGGAGATGAAGACAGATCTCACAAGGATGGTGGGGAAAGAACTGGGACTGGCTGGACAAGGAGCTGAGGGAGGGCATTCAGACTAAATCAGGAGCCCAGGGAGGAAGAATGGGACTAGGAGCCAGTGGGAATGGTAGAATGGAAACTAGGACTGGGAGTGTGAGATGAGAAACCTGAGGAGTGGGATGAGAAGCCTGAGGAGCAGAGTTTGGGACTGGTTAGGTGATGAGAATGAGACTAGAACAAGGAGCCCAGGGGGTAGGAAGAAACTGGACTGAAACAGTGAGAGTTTAGAGAGGATGGGGCAGAAGGGGTCCCAGTGAGGAGGGGATCAGAATCTGTGCCCACTGAGGCACATTCACGTCCAGAGCCTGGAACAGAATCCAAGATCCCACTGCAGTCAGCAAGTATCTAAGAATCCCTCCCCTTCTAGTGCTGCTCCACACAGAGGATGACAACCTATTACAGCTATCAGTTACTCCTTAGCTCAACTGGCAGAGATTTGTGTGGTGAATCTAAAAGTTCCATCCCTGCTGACCACCAATGTGGGTGTCAATATGATGCCAAATGATGGAATTTTTTTCCAGTCTTTTTTTTTTTTTTAAAAAAACTAGGAAATTACATGCACAAACTACATTAAAAGAATTAGGTTTGCAAAATCAAGCACTCAAGTTAAAAAATGCCACTATTAAGGTTGCCTATGCAACCTTAATTCAGCCACCTTGTGCACATGCATTCTGAGAGTCTTTAATTACTTGATCACATACCATTTTTTCCAAAGGACTCATTCAGTACACAGAATGGGCCTGCTCTGGGGGTGGAGCAGAGTTGTGAAGTGAAGGAGACTGTTGAGGCAGGCATCCTACAGACATTTGTTGCAAAACTAGGAAGGTGCATTGTGAATGAGACAGGGAAGTGCAGGAAGAGAAAGGATGGTCTCATGATTAAGCCAGCTGAATGCTGCCCTACAGAAATAAAGTTGATACCTGCCTCGACCACAGAGTTCCTATGTGATGTCCATCAAACCACTTAAACTGTACTTTTCACAGGTGGTCACTAGTTGTGTGTTCCTCATTTTCTGAGTGCCGGACTTAAGACCCTGCAGTCTGATCTGCAGAAGTGCTGAGCACTCTCAGCTGCAAGTGAAGTTAATAGGAGCTGTGCTTCGAACATATGAAGTGCTATATAATCAGGCTTGGCAGAAACTGATTTTTTTTATCATTTTAATGGACATATCAATGTTTATTTTTAAGCAACTTTTTCAATTATCATCTATTTAAATTTTGACAGTTGAGGAAATTATATGGTGGGTCTGATAATTATTTAATGTCAGTAGATGTTGAAATTCAAAATGTTAAAAAGCTATATAATCATTCAAACACAAATTCTCAGCATATGATGTCAAAATGTACAATGTAAGTACCCTTAAATCACACTCAATCTAATAAGTTCTCAAGCAACATTTTTCTCACTTTGGTTACCTGTAAATTCCAATTACCAATATAAATATTTTTGTTGGTTTGTGTGCGTGTATAGTGAAATTGACATTTACCAATAAAAATTAATCCTTCCAAGCCTTATTAGAATGCTAAGCATTCTGAAAAAATATCAATGGGCACCCAAAAGTAGTAGATATTTTTCATAGAAATGTAGGGCTGGAAGGAAGCTGCAGAGATCACCTAGTCTAGTCCTTTGTGCTGAGGAAGGACCAAGTAAACCTATATCATTCCTGACAGGTGTTTGACTAATCTGTTCTCAAAAACTCCAATGATGCGGGACTCCACAACCTCCTTTGGAAACCTATTCCAGTGCTTAACTATCCTAATAGTTAAGTTTTTCCAAATCTGTAACCTAAATCTCCATTGCTGCAGATTAAGCCAAATACCTATTGTCCAGCCTTAACATATTTGAAGACTGTTATCAGGTCTTCCCCCGTCATCTTCTTTTCTCAAGACTAAACATGCCCAGATTTTTTATCCATTCTTCATAGGTCAGGTTTCTAAGCTTTCTATCATTTTTGTGGCTCACCTCTGGACTCTCAGTTTGTCCATATCTTTCTTAAAGTGTGGCACCCAGAACTGGACACAGTACTTCAGCTAAGGCCTCACCAGTGCTGAGTAGAGTGTGGGACATTTATCTCTCGTATCTTACATACAACACTTCTTTTAATACACCCCAGAATTATATTAGCCTTTTTCACAAGTGCAGCACATATCTGAATCATAGTCAATTTGTGATCCACTATAGCCCCAGATCCTTTTCAGCAATATTACTGACTAGCCAGTTATTCCTCATTTTGTAACTGTGAGTTTGATTTTTTCTTAAGTGTAGTACTTTGCACTTGTCTTTATTCAATTTCTTTTGCTGATCTCAGACCAACTCTCTAATTTCTCAAGGTCATTTTGAATTCTAATTCTGTCCTTCAAATTGCTAGCAAACACTCATTGCTTCATGTCACCTGCAAATTTTATAAACACACTCTCCGCTCCATTATCCAATCATTAATAAAAATGTTGAACAGTACCACACTCAGAACTGACCCCTGCAGAACACCATTAGATATGTCCCCAGAGTTTGACAGCAAACCACTGATAACTTTGAATATGGTCTGTGAACCAGATTTGCATCCACCTTATAGTAGCTTAATCTAGACCACATTTCCTTCATTTACTTTTCAGAATGTCATGTGTGACTGTCAAAAGCGTTATTAAAAATCAAGATATATCTAATGTTTCTACCCATCCACCTTTCACCTGCCACACCTCACCCCAGAGAGGAGCAGAATCATAGAATATCAGGGTTGGAAGGGACCTCAGGAGGTCATCTAGTCCAACCCCCTGCTCAAAGCAGGATGAATCCCCAACTAAATCATCCCAGCCAGGGCTTTGTCAAGCCTGACCTTAAAAACCGCAAAGGAAGGAGATTCCACCACCTCCCTAGGTAACGCATTCCAGAAGAAAAGTCCTCCAAGTGGCCTGGAGTGGCCAGTCAGGGGCCAGGAGAGCCATATAAAAAGGAGTTGCAGAGACAAAGGCAGACAGTTGTTGCAGGAGCTGGAAGAGAGAGGACCATATTCCTGGCTGGCTGAAAGAGCAGCAGGACCATGGACAGTTCAGTGCAGGGACCAGGGGCTCCTGGCTGGCTGTGGGGATTGAGCCAGAACTGAGCCTAGGTAGCGCTGCAGGAAAACAGAGTCTCCCAGGAAGAAGCCCTGGGGAAGGTACGGCCCCATAGAAGAGCCAGGAGAAGGTAAAGACTGTATATTCTGGAAGGGGTTTGTTCTGTTCCACCTACAGACAGTGTGTGTGTGACTCAGCCCTGCGGCTGAGTCACTGAAGACCCACTGAAGAAACCATTGACCAAGGACAGGAGGCACTCACAAGATCTGGGTGCCACCCCGTTCCACAAACTGCAGGCGCATGCACTTGACCAGGGAGGGCCCCTTGTGTGAGGTGAGTGATGAGCCTGTTACAGTAAATTGATCATTTTCAGGGCCTGAGTTCTGTACAGTAAATAAGACACAGGCCACACACTGAACAGTGGGCAGAAAATAAAATATTGAATCACTGTTCATTAAGTATTATCCACTAAAGACTGTATTATAACGCATACACATAAGGGCTGAATTAAAGATACACAGGCAACAAGTAACCTTAAATTGTGGCATTTGCTAACCTTTGGTTGATTGAATCTGGCACCTTAACGTTCTTCTCACATAATCTTGTGTGTGCAATAGGTTTATACAATTTTTTTTTTCCAACCTTTAATGAGCTTGAATTGTACGCATAGAATGAGTGTTACATATCCCCAAGGACAAAAGCCTTGGAGTAGCCGTGCTTCCACATTCTTTATTATTGTATTCTGAGTGTAAGTTGTGGGGGTTTTTTTGAGTCTGAAAAGGTCATTGTGGCAAGTCCAATGCAACATCAGAATATTCTGTAATTGAAAATAAGCCTTTCTTGACTACTGTTGAAACCTGAATTTCTATTTCAGAGTAGCAGCCATGTTAGTCTGTATTCGCAAAAAGAAAAGGAGTACTTGTGGCATCTTAGAGACTAACCAATTTATTTGAGCATAAGCTTTCGTGAGCTACAGCTCACTTCATCGGATGCATAAAAGTGGAAAATGCAGTGAGGATGTTTTTATACACACAGATCATGAAAAAATGGGTGTTTATCACTTCAAAAGGTTCAAATGGCCCACCTTGATTATCATACACATTGTAAGGAGAGTGATCACTTTAGATAAGCTATTACCAGCAGGAGAGTGGGGTGGGGAGAGAGAAAACCTTTTGAAGTGATAAACACCCATTTTTTCATGATCTTTGTGTATAAAAATATCCTCACTGCATTTTCCACTGCATGCATCCGATGAAGTGAGCTGTAGCTCACGAAAGCTTATGCTCAAATAAATTGGTTAGTCTCTAAGGTGCCACAAGTACTGAATTTCTATGTTCATTGTATGGTAAAATTACATCTAGCCACCCCTCAACAGAATAGCCTGGCCCCAAACAATAAATCTACCACCATGCAAGCAAGATCTTCTGGACATTTTCTCCAACCTGTTCGTAATACCTCCACCTTATCCAAGATCAGTTTCAATCAGCTCTCCCATGAACTCATCAACCTTGATCAGACAGGGAGAGGGTACTGAGACTGAACCCTGGGATCTGAAAGGATGGTCCGAATAGATCCAGGTTCTATTAACATACTGACATTACTGAAAACCCTGCCACTATTCAATTCTGTGGCTTCGTACACATTGAATAATAACACATACCAATATGTAAATTCATATTTGTAAGATGTAGTAATCCTTTCTACTAAATTACTTTTTTTTAAATTAGGTCAAAAAACAATGGAACTATATGAAGAACTGTCATAAATGTAAACAACATGAGAACCAAACAGTAAGGTCTTGATCTTTAAAGGAATGCATCTGCCTCATAGCAAAGCAAGACATACAATGTAACCTACAAAATAACTATTGCTAGGTGAGTTGTGGAAGACTGCCCTTAACTAATTATTACTGTAACAAAAAAAATGTATCTATGGTTTGTAACATCTGAAAGCCAAATATTCCATGTATTATGTTATGACATTAAAGAGAGCACATTAAGGACTTATAGATACTATTATAATATAAACATGGAAAACATATACACATTGATATTTCACGTAGGGCTCTAGCTCAGTGAAATGGAGATACAACGAATCCAGGCAAGCTCACCTGAGTAGCTGCAGACTGACAGGAAGAGGAGGAAGATGATGAGACAACAGGAATATCAGACTGGACAGCAGCCACAGTGGTAGCAGGAGTAAAAATCAGCTGGGAAGACAGAAAAAGAAAACTTAAGAAAACACAATTTACAGATAAAGTAGTCAGGTAACAGTAAAACCTTGAAATTTACGAAATAAAATGTTTTGTAGTAGGGAGTAAAATGTGTTACACTTAGGGATGCATGAATTCTAATTTAAATTTTTGTTGTCTTTAACTCAACTTTTTTTTTTAAAGCAAATGTTTGTGGTATCTCAAACTATACATTATATAAACAAGTATTTTTAAAAAATTGTTCTGCATTTTAAGGATAATAATACTTTTGTACTTATAGGTTGCCTTCCATCCAATTGCCTCAAAAGAGGCTTACTTAATCTTTCTTCCATTTTACAGAGCAAGGGGGTGAACAGAGGCACAAAGTCAAGCAACCAGAGTCAGATAAAGATATGGAATGAAGCAGCAACAGGACCGGACATGTCTTGACTCCCAATAGTCTGCTCAGACAACTGGACTACAGTGTCTCAAAATGAATTTTCAAATTAGAGAATATCATGTTTAGTAACACAAAGAAGTGACTCTTTTTTCAAGTATGCCCTAAGTGTTTTGTGGGGAAAAAACTGTCACAGCTAGAGACTGAAATCCTCTGTTCATTAAGATAACATACCATACAGATAATACCAATGGAAGCTTCCCCACAAAGCACCACAAGTATGTCTCAGTCATGACCTGCAAGGACTTTCTCTAGGGACAGTTCAGACTCTGTCCATTCTATCCTCTCTAGAGCCAGGTGCTGAGATTGCCAACAAAATTGCAAATGAGTTCTAATGGTGGTGGGGGTTTGGTGTTGTATATTGTCAACATTGTTTTAAAAAATATTTCAGTTCATCCACTGCAAGAGACAGAATAATTTGTAGGTGTAATACTAGAATTCCTCAGAAGAATTACTCTTCAAAAAAGGCAAGAAAGAATGCTTTTAAAGGATAGCCAAAGAGGTTGACGAGGATATCCACTCTGAACTAAGCAGACTACATGTCTGTTAAAATGAGACCATGGAAAAGTTAATTCAACAAACAAGGTTTCATAAAAAATAAAAACAAAATGGCCCAAACCTAAGGTTATGATTCAGGAAAAAGTCTTCAAGATTGGGCCCTGTAACAGAGTCCTGTCCCTTTAAGGCTAAAGGAAGTAATGTGAGAGACCAGTCACCCCATTCCATGTGTCTGGGGATGGCAGAGGAAGGCTGAAGGAAACCCAAACAGCCACTGGGTCAGAGGAAGATAGTGTCTGAAGGGGGCAGGGATAGGAAAAACCCAGGTCATTGCTCTCTATGGCAGCAGGAAGGCCTAGGCCCATGAGCCTTGTAGAGTGAGAGGAGCAAGGCTCCCTACCCAGGTGTTTAGGATAATTAGACCACATGGGAAGGGTCAAGGGAGTGGTCAGATGATGGGGATGGATGACTCAAAAAACAAGGTTCCAAGCCCAGTCAGGGAGAGCTTGCTGAAGGGAGGATTTAAAGGACACAGTCCAACAAGGAAGGTTGTGAAAAGCCCTGAACTAAACAGGGGAGTCTGCGGATGGAGGACACCAGCACTTGAAGCACACAGTCCCAGAAAGGAGGACTTGGGGGACCCTGAACCTAGGGTTGGATGAAAAGGCAGCTCTTTTGAGAGCTGGGTTAATGTTTAATAAATTAGAACCCAAAAGAGTGAGAATATTGTTCCTAAAGACTTTGGAGTGTAAATGAATTATATCTGGAAACTGAGGTAGGGGACTGCAGTGACATGCCACACTGCATGAGGGTGAGCTTGGAGACTGCACTCTCCTACAGGTCTTAAACAAAGATAGTATTTTATATTATAAAGAGAACTGTATCATAACTAAAGAGACATGAAAGTGTATCTTCTGCACTTTCCACATCACATCTGAATCTCCCAAGACTCAGTAAATAGCTGCTCTCAAATATCTAAAAGGGAACTGAAATGAAAAACTACTGATATTGTATTACTGCTGTACACTACAACACCTTACATTATTTACTTGAATTGAGTGTCAAATGTTGAAATACCAATATCACTGGCATTGGAGGGGGTGGGGGGGGGGAACCTGAGTAAATTAGCTGTTCACAAGAGCTAGACAACACATACTGAAAAGTTAAATAGATATACATGTTGTGACGTGATCTGATTAAATTATGACCATGCAAATCATTGTTGCTACCACTGTTGTATAATTGCAGCAAATCTTATACAAAAAGTGTGACACGTGGCCAGAAAGGGTTAAGCATTCCATAGGCTAAATGACCCAGAGTCAACCTGTAGAGACATGTTAGAAAAGTATGTGAATGGTAATTAGGGCCACTCCATGCTAGATAGGCTAGAACTTTGAAATGCAAACCTGTATTGTTAAGAATTGGATGTGCCCCATTCTTTGCAGTTCACCCTAATTGAGTAACTCCAGTGTGGCTCCCCTGGGACTCTGGTCACACAGGTATATATTGTGTCTTTTTCCATCCTATTCAATACATTAGGTATCCACCATTAGCTTTATACATCAGTCTCTTTGAAACTCCCTTTATTTATTTTTTGCAAATTGGAGACAGCTCCTTCCAGATGTCCACAATACACTGGTAGCATATACTAGATTGCTGCATCTATGGTTTTAACTACTTTCTCAATAAGTATGTAGGAAATTTAATAGGATAAGAAAAAGCTCTACCACGGTGTACCTATATTGTTTTGCAAATCTCAAGGGGACGAGGGGATTTTTCCTAAATATAATTATAGGTCCCAATCGTGCAAGTCTTAGGCATGTACACCGAACCCTCACTAGAATGTGGGATTTGGGATCCATGCGTGGTACCATGTTATAGCGGGGACCACGTTAAAATGAATTGCAATTAAAGTAATTCAATTTGGGATCCATGGCCACAACCACGTTGTATGTGAATTCGCGCGAGGGTCCGGTGTACTTAACTTCATGCACTGTGAGTAGTCCCACTAATATCAAGAACCCCTATTATGGAATGAGATCTGAAGTCGATGGGGAGTACTCAGTGCACAAAGCACATGCGTAAGTCCTTGCAGGACCTGGGCCATAGCTTGCATGCAAACAGAAATATCTCTGGCCCCACACCAGCACTGAATACCACCTGGATGGATCTGTGCACTTGTGCAGAGCCCCAATGCCTTTGGTGAGGCTCCGCATAAGGGCAGGGGTCTGCCCATGTAAAGCCCACTGCAGGACAGGAGCCTGTGTTTGCACTGTGAACAGCATTAAATTTTTTAAATCTCCATAATTAAGGTTTTACAACAGTCATTTTCTTTTACTGTAGAATTATTCAAACTTTGAAAATTACCCTGTTTAAAAACATGAAAATACAACACTGACAGGAAATTGCAAAAATCAAATGAATCCCATATGAATCTTAACAGAATGAAATCTATAGACCCAAGTCAGTCTCCAGAGGCAATACTCCATCGAAGCATATTCTTAGTTAAATGTGAGAAAGCTTTAATCAAGAGCCTGTGAACTCTGATGTTAGAAACACATTAGAACAATCTGCTGGGAATACAGACGGCTACTGTATGTCTAGTCATATATCCACTAAACAAGGACAGATGTTCTCGTCCTATTTTACAAATGTTCAATCATCTCATCAAATAACATTGAGCTGTTCTAAAGCAGAATTTCTTTTTTCTGCTCTTAAAGGACTAAACAGTCCCTTTGTCTCTGTGGCTCACATTGCTCTAAGACAGGGGTGGGCAAACTTTTTGGCCCAAGAGCCACATCGGGATGCGAAAAATGTATGGAGGGCCGGATACGGAAAGCTGTGCGTCCCCAAACAGCCTGGCCCCCGCCCCCTATCCAACCCCTCCCACTTCCCACCCCCTGACTTCCCTCCTCAGAACTGCCGACCCATCCAATCCCCCCTGCTCCTTGCCCCCTGACCACCCCCTCCCAGGACCCCCCGCCCCTAACCGCCCCCCCAAGACCCCCCCATCCAACCCCCCTTGTTTCCCCCCCCCAAACTTCTGCTCCATCCAACCATCCCCTGCTCCCTGTCCCGGCTGCCCCCCCGGGACTCCCTGCCCCATATCCAACCCCCCAGCCCCGGACCCCTTACCACGCCGCTCAGAGCAGCATGTCTGGAGCCACACTGCT
This sequence comes from Eretmochelys imbricata, assembly GCF_965152235.1. Taxonomy (NCBI): domain Eukaryota; kingdom Metazoa; phylum Chordata; order Testudines; family Cheloniidae; genus Eretmochelys; species Eretmochelys imbricata. The sequence goes on along the minus strand of NC_135580.1, from coordinate 16,830,864 downwards.
CGGCCAGAGCCAGACGCACTGCCCTGCATAAGCGCGCAGCCCCGCCGCGCACAGCACTACCAGTGCAGCGCCATGGCTGCAGGGGAGGAGGGACAGCAGAGTATGGGGTCGGGGGCTAGCCTCCCCAGCCAGGAGCTCAGGGGCCGGGCAGGACGGGCCCGCGGGCCAGATGTGGCCCGCGAGCCGTAGTTTGCCCACCTCTGCTCTAAGAACTATTTATGTACAAAAATAAGCTACCAAATTCCCAACACTGCCTGAAGCTAAAGATACCTGAACCATTTACAAACAAACCAGTAAAACTTTCAAAAATTAACTGTGAACACGGCAACTTGTGAAACTTACCATTTGTGCTCGGAGGTACATTTGAGCCTGGCTTGCACTCAGGGTAGGAGAAGTACTCCCCAGCAACATAGTCTGTTGGGTTATACTGCTGCTAGTGGTATTGGAGGTCTGTGAACGGCTTATTAATTGTGGAGATGTAGGAGAGGTGGAAAGGTTAATCTAAGGAAGTAAAAACGTTACTTTGGTCGTGGCCCTTCATCCTAGGTTTTAAAGTCAATCAGCCTTACCAAATACATCAAGGCAGTTGTGGCATCCAAGCTGTAAAGAATTCAGCAATATTTTGATCTAAAAAGTGTATGACTGCTGCAGATTCTCATCAAAATAAGTCAGCTACTGTGTGAACGCTCATGCAGTACCATTTTTTATAAGTAGCAATATTAATGTGGCAGTATTATACATTTTCATTATAATAATGCAATTTACATGCAGCCATGCTTGGGCAGTTCAATCCATGAATTGAAGAGTTACTTGTCACCATAAGTTTTATTTTTAGTTTTGCATTGAACATGAAACAGAAATAGCTAAAGCATATACAATACAGAAATGTGTGGTCTGTCACTAGTTTAAGGCACCAATTCAAATCAGTGGCATCAATAATCCACACTGAAACACGATCTACTCCTTTTCTCACACCTTCATATTCATGTGCTGCCCCTGTCTAAATTAGGATGGAAAACAAGGAGTTATTTACATATCACTACAGAGGTGCATGTTTATATAAATGAAGTAAACAACAAAAGAGTTCACACAGGTAAATTTTCAAATGAAGAAATTCACAGTATTTTGGTAAAATTGTAAACTAGTGAAGATAAAGAAGAATGTGAAAATGTTGGCTTAAAATTTCACAGGTTCAGAGATAACTGGCTTCAAAGAATTGTGCATTGGCATAATTCACCCGGATACAGGTTCTAAATAATTAATGATTCGTGTGTACATAAAAAAAAAAAAAAGTAAATGTGGGGGCTAGGTTGCATGAATGTTATTTTGAGGAACACAAGGCCATTACAACAAATCCTTAAATACCATTGCCAATTTAAAATTTACACTGTGCATTGTATTCTTCACATGAAAATGCATAATTCCCAATAATGAATGTTTGGTTTAATGTAAGCATTCTTAATGAATGATAAACTGTCATTGTTGGATCAATAGGTGTTTTTGTGAGTTGTGAATGGAAGTTCTAGCTAAAGAATGAATGCACTGGAGAAGACAACAATTAATTTATTATGGTTGAACAGAAACAAAAACTAATTAATGAAAAGGTTATTTAACTATGGATAATTTACCAGAGAGTTACCATGACATGAAGAAAAGATAACATAGTTTTCATCTGATGATGCCAGTTGTTTGTACTATCCAAAGAATTACACTTATTTTATGCTAAATGGCCATAGAACGTTAAAAGTCAAAGACTTAGTGTGAAGTGTAGTTGTAGCTGTGTCAATCCCAGGATATTTAGAGAGACAAGGTTGGTCTCTCTAAATACTTAGTAGTCTATTATAATTGTTAGTAATCCAACCAATTATTATACATTAGTTTAATATAAAGTGAGTTACTACAAAGTAAAAAATAAGATTAGCAGCTCAGAATTAAGCTCACAACTAGGAAAAACATTAGGATACAAATATTTTGCAAGCATAGTAATCTGTCACATCTAGTTTTTCAAAGCTATTCCATTATACAATATTCAAAAGTGGAACCTACTGAAACAAACAGTTAAATCTGTCTTCCTGAGACTTACGATGTTTTGACTTTGAAGATATTACACTTCCCGGCATCGCCACATTAAAATTTTGCTATGCTTGTACTGGTTTTCAAGGAATCAGAATCTTCAAATTATGTGTAATCGCTTGTGTGATCTCTGTATACAGTTATCATGAATGCATACACAAACCAAGTATCTATATGAGAAGATGGCCAGATATACTTAATTGGCCAATTTGTATACCTAAATGTCATTGTGCATTTAAATTGAACAATGACAATACCTAGCGTTACAAAATTAGAAATTTGATGCAACAGTGAGCTTCTGAGATTTTGAAAAATTAAACCTTATGTTTACTTTAATCTGTTCCTCAGCATTTCCAATTAACAGATGCAAGTTAACAGACTGACAAGCACTTGTGTAATAGCTCCCTACTAAACACATGCATTTTATGAGACCATAACTGCAAAAAGCCTTATGTCATACAAATAAGGTGTGGCGTTTTAAAGGAACAGCATTGAAAATCTGTAATAGTAGAGGCCAAACAAAGTGTACCTATTTTTGCACTACGTCAGTGATTTTCAACCCCTGGGGTTCCACAGACTATGTCTAAGGGCTCCGCGAAAGGCTGCGGTTACCATTCAACAGTGGTTTTCAACCTGGGATCTGCAGACTGTCTAAGACTTCCAAATGGGTCCACACCGCCATTTCAAATTTTGTTAAGGGTCCGCAAATGAAAAAGGGTTGAAAACGACTGCACTAAACACAGTGGCTTGTAATTCATAAATAACAATTGGGTATTTGTGTACTTTAACACTGTGCCTCAATCAGAATCTGAAACAATAATTAGTATAAAGGGTAATATTGTGGAAACTAATTAATCTGAACAGCTACCACAAATAGATACTTACTGAATGTGGTACAAGCCAGCAATTAATATTTTAAGAAAAATATTAACATTTGGGTGTCTAAAGTTAAGTGCCTAAATCCATATTTAGGCATGACTAAAAGTGGTCTACTCTTTTAAGGTGCTAACTACCCACAGCTTGCTCAGCAGCTCTGAAGATCAAGCTACCTTTATTTAACTACCCACATATGGGTTTAGGTGCCTAATTTTAGATTTTCAAATTTGAAAATTTTGTCCAATAACTGTAAAATATTATGCAACTTAATGTTAAATTATGCTTCCTAGAAATTGTACTTAGTATTTTCTTAAGATAAAGGTTGAGATTTTCAAAGGGGAATTGGGCAACTAACTATCTTGGATTCCTTTGAAAATCCCAGACTAATTGGGGTACTAGTTTAAACACATGATGTCCTTTTAGAGGAGTGTATCTTACATTAATTAATGATTCTATGATCTAATACATCTTTTTTACCTCTAACTACTACAGTCTCATTATGTACCTACTTCTCATTATGTTGCAATAATTTTAGTCAGATTTATTTATTTGAAACATGAAAAATGTTTTCTTTACAAGAAGTTGCATTATAGCCATTGAAGGCTAGGATGGGATATAGAACCTTGTTTGATTACATACCGAGGTCTGTGACATGCTTGACTGCTGAGTGACGCTCCCAGTAGGTGATGCACACTGCCTTCCACCCGACAGGCTTGCCTAAATAGCAAGAATATATGTTAAATACGTCAGCTAAGCGGAAATAAAAAAAATGTTTAAACAGATACTATTACATGAGCCAACAGAAACTCACCTCTAGTTTTACCCTTTCTCTGAATTACCAGTAAAAATAAACAAATTTTACCCAGTAGAGTTAGGGATATGTTTACAGCACACTGTACTCCAAACTATGGTCCTAAACTGCCCACTGTCCTCAATTCTCTCTATTGTTGGCTACCTTTGAATCTGTTCACAACTTTTCGCTTTTATTTGCATGGCAATCTTGTTTTGCTTTTGCGGGTGAGAGCAGGGTTACCTGTAATATGGATAACAGCCTAAAACATATCTGAACAGCAAGGAAACAGGATCCACTTTCTAATTAAGAATGCAATCCCACTATGCTTACTCACATAAGACAACCCCCATATATTTTAATATGTACTCACATGAGTAAGGATTACCAGGTCAAGTCCTGTGTGGATTGTATTTATTTGTTTTAAATTCAAGGTCCTTTATTGAACATGGATGCAACATCAGTTACCTTCTTCTGAGTCATCTCAATTATAAGTTGAGATCATATGACTATCTCAGGCAATCAGCATGATCCAGCGGAAGAGGTACACGACTGTGATCCAGCAACTCCCGAGTCCTAATCCTATGTCTGATAAAATAAAGCTGTATAGCCTTGAGGTCTTTAACTCTTCATGTCTCAGCCTCTCCATGTGTAAAATGATAATTACCTCTCTCACCAGGGTACTGTTCCCTTTCCAGTAACCACTGAGGTCAATGGAAGTCTTTCCACTGACTTTAATGAGCATTGGAGAAGGCTTCTTGTGATGATTAATGCTAAAGCCTCTGCAAATAGGAACAGAACATGGCATTGTCTCGTACTTTCTTTTCCAATTTCAGAATTACAACTAAGGTTTATTGTAACTTATTATGTACCCATATTCCTCGGCATGATTCACTAAAATTAAGTACCAAAATAAAATATAAAACGCTAATTATTTTTATTTTATCTGTATTAAGGACTATTATGTTCCTTCCCCTGCGTCCATATTTTGGAAAGGGGGGTTGAAGAAGTTTGGATTTTTCCTGTTAACATCATTAAGTCCTTTACTTTACCAAAATACACTATACAGTTAATTATATAATATATGTAATGGACACCCAGAGCATAGGATAGGCACCTAATGAGATTCTTACAAAACTAAAAATATTCAAGTGGGTTTGCAGTCCACACAGAGACAATTAAAAGAATAAAGTCACTAAAATACTACAATGAATTATTGTGAGATATTTAGACATGCACAGTAAAGCTGTTGTTTATGTTTGGTAATGGTTTACATTTTTCATCCTAGAGTATTAGTTTTACACATGTGACCCTGGGAGCCCTCATTGCCAACTGGCAGAGGGCCCATCATACTGTAGTGCATATCAGGCCTCACACACACAGTACCCACAATGCACTGGTGTCATAATACGTATCTAAATGGTGTCTTGTAAGGTATTATATGTAAACTGATGACACGCTGGTTCCAAAATCATTGTGTGATATGTACAGTTTGTGTGCAAAGAGTTGTGTGTGTGCTGGAAATATGGGCTTGGGAGGCAGTGCATACACTAAACAAAGGAACGTGGATTTGCCTGTCTCACCATCTTGATTGCAGGCAAAGGACAATGAAAGTAAATTTACGTATAAGGTAAACAAAGCCATCAAGCTAACAAATGGAAGGAGGAGGTTAGTGAGCTCACCAGGGGACAGAACCTGTACCTAGGATGCGTTCCTGGCTCTTAAGGCAGAGACAATGGGCTTTGGGTAACATAAGGGGAGCAAAAAGACTTTTAAACTATCCATTATTTAAGGGACATAGCGTACAGTACCCTTTCAGCCTGTGACAGTTGGATCCTGTCATCCGAAAGGTTGGGGATGCTGGTAACCTGATATAAGTAAGAAAACTGCTTAGGCAAAGACTGTATCCTGCTAAAATTAAGTTTTAGACAATATAAAGTATGTTTTGTTTTGTATATAACCATACCTGTCTCCTTCTCTTGCTTAGAATATCACTAAAATCTCTTCTTTGTTAATAAAAACTTTTTCTAAGTTTTACTATGAATCATCTCAGTGCCATTATACTGAACTAAATGAAAGTCTTCAGCTAAGTAAACAGGCTAATATGTACACTGTCTCTTTGGAGGAAGAAAACTTAATTTAACAATTTCTGTGAGTGTCTAGTGAGAGAGACCACACACTGAGCGAGGAACTCAGGAACTGAGGTTCATTGATTATTACCTGCAAGGCAAGATTAACGCTGGCAGAGTCTTGAGGAGTTTGCTGGTGAAGCAGACAAGTTGCTTTGGCAGGGAGTGGGGACACAGTTTAATCTCCAGCAAAACTCACTCTTGCTGGGGGGGGGGGGGGGGGCAGAGGGGTAACATGGTGGCTCACAGTTCTGGGTGTCCTAAGCAGAACATCATAACATATTTAACTCTCACCTGTGGAACAGCTGCCAGACTCTGAAACTGGGTACTGCTTAAGTGCTGCTGTTGTAGAGCAGCAGTCTGCAGCATTAAATGCTGCTGTTGGGCTGCATACATCTGCTGAAGATACTGAGCAGCTGAGCTAGGGGGACGATGCAAGGCCTGTTGAATAACCTGCAATATACCAATACATAACAAACCACAATTACAAAATATTGGGGCTGTCAAGCAATTAAAATAATTAATTACAATTAATCACACTGTTAAACAATAATAGAAAACCGTTTATTTAAATATTTTCGGATGTTTTCTCCATTTTCAAATATATTCATTTCAGTTACAACACAGAATACAAACTGTAGAGTGCTCACTTTATATTTTTTATTACAAATATTTGCACTGTAAAAAACAAAAGAAATAGTATTTTTCAATTAACCTAATACAAATACTGTAGTGCAATCTCTATCATGAAAGTTGAACTTACAAATGCAGAATTATGTACAAAAAAAACTGCATTCAAAAATAAAACAATGTAAAACTTTAGAGCCTACACGTCCACTCAGTCCTACTTCAGCCAATCGCTCAGACAAACAAGTTTAGTTACAATTTGCAGGAGATAATGTTGCCTGCTTTTTGTTTACAATGTCACCTGAAAGTGAGACCAGGGGTTCTCATGGCACTGTTATAGCCAGTGTTGCAAGATATTTTCATGCCAGATGTGCTAAATATTCATATGTCCCTTGATGCTTCAACCACCATTGCAGAGGATATGCACGCATGCTGATAATGGGTTCTGCTCGATAACAATCGAAAACAGCGTGGACCGACGCATGTTCATTTTCATTATCTGAGTCAGATACCACCAGCAGAAGGCTGATTTTCTCTTTTGTGGTTCAGGTTCTGTAGTTTCTGCATAGGAGTGCTGCTCTTTTAAGACTTCTGAAAGCATGCTCCACACCTCGTCCCTCTCAGATTTTGGAAGGCACTTCAGATTCTTAAACCTTGGGTAGAGTGCTGTAACTATTTTTAGAAATCTCACATTGATACCTTCTTTGCATTTTGTCAAATCTGCACTGAAAATGTTCTTAAAATGAACAATATGTGCTGGGTCATCATCCAAGACTGCTATAACGATAAATATATGGCAGAATGCACGTAAAACAGAACAGGAGACATACTATTCTCCCCCAAAGAGTTCAGTTACAAATTTAATTAACGCATTCTTTTTTTAATGAGCGTCATCAGCATGGAAGCTTGTCCTCTAGAATGGTGGCTGAAGCATGAAGGGGCATATGAATGTTTAGTATATCTGGTACGCAAATACCTTGCAATGCCAGCTACAAAAGTGCCATGCAAATGCCTGTTCTCACTTTCTGGTGACATTGTAAATAAGAAGAGAACAGCATTCTCTCCTGTCAATGTAAAGAAACTTGTTTGTCTAAGTGATTGGCTGAACAACAAGTAGGACTGAGTGGACTTGTAGGCTCTGAAGTTTTACATTGTTTTTGAGTTATGTAACAAAAAACCCCCACAAAACTACATTTGTAAGTTGCACTTTCACTACAAAGATTGCACTACAGTGCTTATATGTGGTGAATTGAAAAATACTATTTCTTTTGTTTATAATTTTTTCAGTGCAAATATTTGTAATCAAAAATAATATACACTTTGATTTTAATTACAACACAGAATATAATATATATGAAAATGTAGAAAAAATCCAAAATATTTAATAAATGTCAATTGGTATTCTATTGCTTAACAGTGCAATTAAAACTGGTATTAATCATGATTAATTTTTTTGAGTTAATTGTGTGAGTTAACTGCGATTAATTGACAGCCCTACAAAATACTCAACTATTTTAATCTTGTTAGTGCTATAATGGAAGTTCACCACTGCAAGAAAATAAAAAACAAACAAACACTCCCCCACTCCCTGAACACCTGCATAACATTAAACTTCCTACATAATCAACTTTCAAGTGAATTATAGATTGTAACTAACACACACATTCTGGTCTATAGTATAAGCCTATTCTTTGACAATCCACATTATATAGCACCTTTCAGCTCAATTGTTCCCAAATCAATTTACAGATAAAATACATACTATACAGCCCTACTGAAATGCTGGCTCTTCTGAGGTAAATGACAGATAAGCAGATAACTGGCACTAAGAAACGTTGCACAACAGCCGGGATTAGAGAGAAAAGACTGGCAAGAACGCTGGGTCAACCTTCTACACCTACTCTTCAAAAACGTGTCATAGGGCCTTTGGGATAAAATTCTAGCTCCAATGAAGTCAATGGGAGTTTTACCACTGACTTCAATGAAGCCAAGATTTCATCATTAATGTCTATGCACATTGGTTTTTAAAGGTCTTATCAGAAAAACCTCACATACAACCTTACAAAATACATGGTACACAATTTATCTATGCAAAAGACCAGAGAGCTGAGCTGACCCTTGTCATGACAAGGCTGTGGTTCCAGGGAATCTAGATATTTCATCCACTCCATTACTTATGATCGTGATAACAAAACTAGTCTGTATAGTGCAAGATTCAAGTCAGCAGCACAGTTTCTACCACTGAAAGTTTTTTGTAAACAATCACTATTTCATGAAAACACTCAAACAACCCAGACAGTGAGAACCAGAAAAGAAAGAATGAAACTTTTAACTTACTAGCATGCAGCACTGCCCGATTTATTTTTATAAGCCAGTACGTTGCCTATGTTTGAGTTTTTAATCAGTAAACATCGTTTATGAAATTCTTTCTATTTCTCTCTACACTACATCAGAGGTTCTCAACCTTCTGAGGCCCCCCCCAACATGCTATTAAAACTCCCTGGCCCACCTGTGCCACACAACTTTTTTTCTACATATCCAGTAGATTAAAAGCCAGGGCCAGCGTTAGGGGGTAGCAAACAGGGCAGCGGCACAGGGGGCCCAAGTTTCTCGGGCTACAGCTTCAGCCTCGCATGGCAAGGCTCGGGCTTCGGCTTTCTGCCCTGGGCTCCTGCAAGTCTAACACTGGCTTTGCTCTATTTTGGAGGCCCCCCTGAAACTTGCTTGTGGCCCCCTGGGGGCCCCAGATCCCTGGTTGAGAACCTCTGCTCTACATCACAGCCCAGTACCTGTACAGCATGTCGGTCGGAGCCACTGTAGACAGATATCTGTGGTGGTTGTGTCCGAGAGGAGGAGGTGGTGGTGATGGTAGTTGTACATGCGGAACATGTTGTTGCATTGGATTCATTCTCCATAGCAGTGCAATGTTCTTTCAGTCTGGCAGGAAATTCAAGCAGTTCATTTATACTAGTACATGATGTACTGAATTTAAAGAAAAAAAATCTAAAATTATTCCAAAGAAATAATCATGGACAATTTATGTTAATTCCTAAGAAAAGGATTCATTGTATATCACTTATGGACAGGCAGACATAGTTTTAAGCTTGTGAAGGTATTCTAATTATTAGGTATAATACACTTAAGCTACATCAAAAACTCCTAAAGTAGTAGTTTACTGATGTAATTACCGTCAAAACTGAATACCACCAAGCTACACATTATATCACCATCCTCCAAAGAAGCACAGTGGGAAAGCCACTGCCTACTCACATCATGCACCTGCACCAAGATAAAGTTTCTGAAAAAAAAAAATCATTGGTGGTTAACTTTAGCCCTCAGGAGACAAGACTGGGAAAATTGCTTTTACTTCTCTGCTGCTTTATGCAGAAGAGCAGTGTTGTACGAAGGGAATCTTCTTATCTATTCTGGCCTCTCTTTACCCACCATCTGAAATACAGATTCATTCACTTAATGTAGACTTCCTCAGCTTTCCTAACCAACCTTTCTTTCTTTCTTCTGTAGAAGATGACTTCTCTTCATAGAAGCCATGTTTAAAATTTAAGTAAACTCACTATGAGTTTCTGGTGGAGTTAACATTTTTGTTCGATTTTCTGTTTCAGTATGGTCAGATCAAGAATAAATAGCAGGACTACTATTTTTGGAAGGAGTAGGATCATAGGAGAACATACTTTTTCTTTTACTTTATGTTTTTAAGAGAAGGTAGCAGAGCACAGAAAGCAGTCCTTCAGAAAGTTGCAGTATACTGCAGACGAACAGCATTGCTAAGAGCATAACAAAGCTCTGTAGAGTGCTTACAGTACATAACTTGTAATAATCAATAAATTCTAACAAACATGTGACAATCTAGGACTTCACACTTGTCACTATGCTGCTTGCCATGGCCATTGGGAACCTCATTGCAGTAGTGGGAAAACAACTCAGAATTCTTGCTCCAAAAGCATAGGCCTCCTACCACTTGAACTGAAAGAGAATCTCCAGCTGTAAAATGGGAACAATGATACTTGTTTGCAAAGTGCTTAGAGATCTACTAATGAAAAACGATATGTAAGAGTTAGGTACAGTATCGTCATCATTAGGTGTTATGTATAGGGCTTATGGTACAAAGCTGATCAGTTCTGATACTCTCCAGCAGAGGGCAACACCCCTATGTGCACATGCCAGTATCATTCAATATTAAGAAAAAAATGTAACAGGTAAGAAGGCAATTAATATAGAGGCAAACTTTACAGTATTGTATCTCCCTCCTGTGCAGGATCTTGGGTTCACTTCAATGAAACATTTACATTTAAAATTTCTCTTTCCGATTTGAGCAGAATCTTGTCTAATTCAACTAAGTTATTAATATAGGGAATCACTCTGGATGTTTAATTTTCATAATTGATAAGTATTTTGAAGGTACAACACTGGCTATGTGTGTGATGTATCCGCCTCTAGTGGCTGATCCACAAGAGGCCAACAGGCTATGATTTCTGCAAGATAAGAGTTACTCCTTTAGCTTAAATGGTCCCACTTGCTCAAAAAGAGCTTTATTACGCTCCCAACTTTCCCAAGCATTCATTTGTAGAAAAATAATGCAATAATTATATGAAGAAAATATACTATAATTATGCAGAGTTTTTGTTATGTTTAATTTGAGATCCAATCTTAAACCCCATGGGTGCATAACTCACTCAAATCAACCCTGCTCTTGTATTTTTTGCCACTGATTATGTGGACAGGGCTTAACAGAACAGGGTCCTTCATTGGTGGCACCTAGGTGCTACCACAGTACAAACAATAGTAATGGAAGCAACATGTGGACATTTTGTGTGTGTGAAAGAAAAAGAGAACATTATCTTCTCTATTAATCGGTTGCAACGTAGAAAGAACTACAGGTATTTCATTAGCTGACAGATAACATGATATTTTGTTAGCCCAAGTGACAGAGACCTACCATTTTTGAGAAATTTGTATTTTGGGGGCTGAAGAGCCTGGAATCCAGAATCAGTTCAGCAGGTGGGTGATGATTTATGACACAGAGGATAACCTCTCCATATTGAAGGTTGAAACCAAAGTCCCTTTATAGGACTGACTTGATCGCATTGGCATAGAGCTGCTACACAAGAGATCTTACAGTGGCACAGCTGCCTCGGTACAAGCTCTCTAGTGTAGACATAGCCTTAGACTAAAATTTGGAGCAACCCAAGCAACTAAGCGAACCCATAAAATTACCAGATGACAGAGGCTTCAAACACTAAGAATCAGTAGAACGACAGGTTTCAAACAACGGTTTCAGCCGTGTTAGCGTGTATCCGCAAAAAGAACAGGAGTACTTGTGGCACCTTAGAGACTAACAAATTTATTTGAGCATAAGCTTTTGTGGGCTACAGCCCACTTCATTGAATGCATGCAGTGGAAAATACAGTAGGATGATTTTATATACACAGAGAACATGAAACAATGGGTGTTACCATACACACTATACTATAAGGAGAGTGATCAGTTAAGGTGAGCTATTACCAGCAGGAGAGAAAAAAATCCTTTTGTAGTGATAATCAAGATGGGCCATTTCCAGCAGTTGACAAGAACGCATGAGGAATAGTGTGTGTGTGTGTGTGGGGGGGATAAACATGGGGAAATAGTTTTACTTTTTGTAATGACACATCCTTATTCAAGCCTAATTTAATGGTGTCCAGTTTGCAAATTAGTTCCAATTCAGCAGTCTCTCATTGGAGTCTGTTTTTGAAGTTTAATCACAAACCCAAGTAAGCTTAGCAGAGTCCATGAAACTGCCTGATGAGGCCTAGCCACCCCAGCAGTCTCCACCCTCCCCTATGCCTGGGCCGTGCCCTCAGCAGGCTGCCCTGTGGTAGAAACAACCCTCCCCCGCGCTCCTGCCACTGCCCTCTCCGGGCCACCACACACCTTAAGACAACCACGCTGCTCCAAGACACCCACCCCACGACCCCCCGCGCTATACAGCCTCCCACCGCGGTACTGCCACCTCTGGGCCAGGCCACCGCATCCCACCTCAGGCCAGGTCACCGCCCCCTCAGGACACCCACTGTGCCACCACCCCCACAGTGCTGTCCTGTGGGGCGGGCTGGCCAAGACGGGCCCCTGGTGGGGGCAGCACGGCAGGCAGGAGCCCTTGAGCCAGGAGGTGCCCGTGGCCCAGCGCCCGGCGATGCCCTGCCTGGCACCCGCTGTCAGACGGGAGAGGGGAACGGCTCCCTGCATGAGGCTAGCCCAAGGTCGCCGCGTTATCAGGTCCCAGTTCCCGGCCCGGCCCCGCCCGCTTTCCCCTCCCCCATCCACCCGAGCGGGACCGGATTCGCCCCGAACGAATTACTCACTCCGCTTCCGCCATCTTCTCTCCTCCCTCACGGGGAGGCATTGCGCATGCGCTCCGCCGCCGGGAGGTCGAAGTCGGGGGGAAAGGGGAAGTTGTGAGCCCCCGGCTCCAGACGTCCGGCCCCACTGCTGCAGGTACCTCACCTAGCACCGCGGTCCTGCTTGGAGCTGTGTGGGCGCCAGACAGCCACTGCTCCGCGTCCTACGTCCCTCACGCTGCCCAGCCCACACCGCTTGTGTTGTCAATAAGCTTCTTCTAAGTCGCCGCAGGCTTAAAGCGGGAGTGGGAGGCGGAGGGCTAATAGCCGTGGCCCAGGGTCGTGGGAGTTTCGAGGGGACTGTTACCATTTTAATCAAGTCCCGTATCCCAAATTGCCTCCGGCCAGGGCCCATGAAAGGTTATCACGGGTCATGGTAAAATGGTGGCTGCGCTTTAGCCCAACACAATGGCACTCCCTCCAGTCCCCCTCCCCAGTGTTTGTTTTTGGAAAAATCTAAAGCGTGCACAGGAGACAGGCTGGTCAGAATTAGAGGGTAACTAGAGCAGGGCGCTGAGAGAAAGGGAAACCTGGATTCCCTGCCCTGCTTGGCTCACACCGTGCACCTCACTTACGGCCTGATTTTCAGAGGTACCAGCCTTCACATCTCCCCCAGAAATTAATGAGACCTGCAAGACGTTGACAACTCTGAAAATCTTTGCTCTCAGTTTCCCCCTCGTTAGATCTGTATAATTAAAAGTTTCTCTCAGAGATGTTGTGAGGGCTAAATTAGTTAACATTTGAAAATCACTTTAATCTGTAAGTATTTTAAGATCCTTGGATAGAAGACACTATAGAAATGCAACTAATTTATTTTTAGTGTTGAACAAATCTATATAATATATTAATTTCCCCTTTGATACCACACATTCAATGTTGATGTTGTGACTCATGATCACATTGGGTTGTGTTGTGACATTTTCACACCAAGATAATGACTGCATAGCAACAAAATGTCATCACCTTGCGTAGTGACATACTAACTCAGTGATCAAGTTAATTCCACCAATCACATTCAAAAAAGCAGGTTTCAGAGTAACAGCCGTGTTAGTCTGTATTCGCAAAAAGAAAAGGAGTACTTGTGGCACCTTAGAGACTAACCAATTTATTTGAGCATAAGCTTTCGTGAGCTACAGCTCACTTCATCGGATGCATACTGTGGAAAATACAGAAGATGTTTTTATACACACAGACCATGAAAAAAATGGGTGTTTATCACTACAGAAGGTTTTCTCTCCCCCCACCCCACTCTCCTGCTGATAATAGCTTATCTAAAGTGATCACTCTCCTTACAATGTGTATGATAATCAAGGTGGGCCATTTCCAGCACAAATCCAGGGTTTAACAAGAACGTCTGAGGAGGGGGGGGGGGGAAGGGGAGGAATAAAACAAGGGGAAATAGGTTACTTTTTATAATGAATCAACCATTTCCAGTCTCTATTCAAGCCTAAGTTAATTGTATCCAATTTGCAAATTAATTCCAATTCAGCAGTCTCTCGTTGGAGTCTGTTTTTGAAGTTTTTTTGTTGAATGATAGTCACTCTGAGATCAGAAATCGAGTGACCAGAGAGATTGAAGTGTTCTCCGACTGGTTTATGAATGTTATAATTCTCGACATCTGATTTGTGTCCATTTATTCTTTTACGTAGAGACTGTCCAGACACAAATGGACACAAATCAGATGTCGAGAATTATAACATTCATAAACCAGTCGGAGAACACTTCAATCTCTCTGGTCACTCGATTTCTGATCTCAGAGTGACTATCCTTCAACAAAAAAACTTCAAAAACAGACTCCAACGAGAGACTGCTGAATTGGAATTAATTTGCAAATTGGATACAATTAACTTAGGCTTGAATAGAGACTGGAAATGGTTGATTCATTATAAAAAGTAACCTATTTCCCCTTGTTTTATTCCTCCCCCACACACACACTGTTCTTCAGATGTTCTTGTTAAACCCTAGATTTGTGCTGGAAATGGCCCACCTTGATTATCATACACATTGTAAGGAGAGTGATCACTTTAGATAAGCTATTACCAGCAGGAGAGTGGGGTGGGGGGAGAGAAAACCTTCTGTAGTGATAAACACCCATTTTTTCATGGTCTGTGTGTATAAAAACAACTTCTGTATTTTTCACAGTATGCATCCGATGAGGTGAGCTGTAGCTCATGAAAGCTTATGCTGAAATAAATTGGTTAGTCTCTAAGGTGCCACAATTATTCAAAAAAGCAGTAACCTATGGTACAAATAACACCTTCAAACATAAAGCCACACAACATAATCATTGAAATCAATGGGGCTAAGTATATGCCTAACTGTTTGTAGGATTGGGACCAATGTAAGGTAGTTACTCAAGATATGTCTATGCAGCAAAGAAAAACCCATGGCTGGCCCATGCTAGCTGACTTGGGCTCATGGAGGCTTGGGCTGGAGCCCGGGCTTTATAGGGTGACCAGATAGCAAGTGTGAAAAATTGGGACGGGGTGGGGGGCAATAGGAGCCCATATAAAAAAAAGCCCCAAATATCTGGACTGCCGCTATAAAAAATGGGAACATCTGGTCACCCTAGGGCTTTAGGACCCTGCAGGGTGGGAGGGTCCCAGAACTCTGGCTTCAGACTGAGCCCATAAATCTACACAGCAATGAAACAGCCTAGCAACTTGAGCCCAGTGAGCAGAAGTCAGCTGGCATAGGCCAGCCACAGGTTTTTCTTTGCTCTGTAGACACACCCTCACTGTCCTGCAGAGAACAGTGAGTGCAGCCATTTATGGATTGTGTAAAATTATTGGGTGAAGAAGTTAAAAAAATACCCTTCATATTTTCAGTAAATACTTTGTGAAAATTTTAAAAATCAGTTCTTTTAAAAAACTTTAAAATGACATTTTAGAATTTTTTTAAAAATTTCCATATTTTTAGCAGGTATAGTGGTACTGTATCTATCAAATCCGTGCGTGATTTTAATCACTGTCTGCTGCCAGAGAACTATCTTTTATTCTGAGCCTGATCATGCAAAGTGCTAAACATCTACAGATTCCAAGAGCCCTCAATTCTCACTGGGTGAAATCCAGGTGCCATTGAAGTCAATGGGAGTTTTGCCATTTATGTCAATGGGGTCAGGATTTCATCCATTCACTTCAAAGGAAGTTGAGGGTATTCAGTACTTTCTAGGAGGTGCTTAGCACCTCACAGGATATGGGCCTGATTTTGTATCCACTGATGTCAAGGATGAGGAGGGTCTTTTCATTGACTTCAATGGAAGCCTGAATGGGCCATAGCCACACTGAGAATGCCACACTTAGGGCAGACTGCAAGAAATACAGCAGACAATCCCCCAAACTGTCAGTTTATTCTATAATTTTATTAGCCAAGCCAGTAACAAAACAGCTTCTGCAATGCCACACTGGTTAACAAGAAGCCAACCATAGTCACCTTTTGGCAATCCTGGATCGCATATAGACAGCCAAGTGGAGTATAGAGAGGGGTTACTGAAAACCTGATTCACCCTATGGGAGATTGGTCCTTTTGGATTGGTTAGACACTTATCCCCAGGTCAATATGAGTCTCACTAATCATGCTGGTGCCAATCTTTTAGTAACGAAAGCTAAAGATTTAACAATAAAAGGAAAAAGAAAGAAGAGGGTTACAAATGGTTAAAAGATCAATATACATACAAGTGACTTCCAGTGTTCAGGATCACAGCAGTGATGGAATAAATTGCTGGCTTGTAAAAGTCTCTCTGGAATCTTCCCAACAGGTCAGAATCGAAAGGCAGCTTAGATGTAAAGTCTGTTGAAGTCTTTCCATGCATTTTCCAGAGTATTCCAAATAATTATTTGGAAGATCTCCATCTGACAACTTATCCTTTCCTTGTTCAAAGTTTAAGCAGACTCGACATGGCAGGATCAGGCTCATGGCCATGGAAAATGTGTCACGGACTGTGAAATAAGCCCTGCCCCATGAAATCTGATCTTCTCATGCTGCTGGGAGTGCCCTCACTTCTGTGCTTTAGCAGCTTCAGGACTTGGCCCAGGGCTTTCACCCTGATGGCTTCTGACCAGGCTCGGAGCTTCCACTCCTGCCAGGGCTCTGGGCACCTGGGCTTGGGGCTTCTGGCCCCCATGGCTGTAGCTGGAGCTTCATCACGCATTTGGGGGCCCCCAAATTGGCCAGGGCCCCTGCATTAATCTGCCAGTGGACTAGTAGTTAGGAGCCCCCAGCTGAGGTGCTCCCAGCAGTTGGGACCCAGCTCTGGGAACCTCCTCTAGCTTCAGGAAGGTTGGTAGCTGCTGTCTTCAGAGCCCAGCTTTGAAGGCAGCATAGAAGTGAGGGTGGCAATCCTGTGACAACCCTACAACAATTTTCAAGCCCTCCCACCCCAATTATCCCATTTTGGGTTGGATGTAAACATCTGAAATTGTTAAATTGGCTAATTTTTAAACCCTCTGGTCGTGAAATTGACCAAAATGGTCCCTGAATTTGGTAGGGCCCTATTTATAGCTTTTCTAGCAGGTTGACAAACCTCCTAACAGATATTGTCATGGCAGGGCCTTCCCCTGAGAAAGAATAGGTCATGCATATATTATGTGGACCATTTCTTTGAAGCTAGTCTTCTACTTCCTATGCATACCCAGGTAAACTAGTTACACTTATTCACATAAAGCAATTAGTTGGTCCTTCATTATAACTAGGGCTCTCAAGCAATTAAAAAAATTAACCGTGATTAATTGCGCGGTTAAAAAAAATAATCATGATTAATCGCACTGTTAAACAATAATAGAATACCATTTATTTAAATAGTTTTGGATGTTTTCTACATTTTCAAATATATTGATTTCAATTACAACACAGAATACAAAGTGTACAGTGCTCACTTTATATTTATTTTTTATTACAAATATTTGCACTTTAAAAATACAAAAGAAATAGTATTTTTCAATTCACCTAATACAAGTACTGTAGTGCAATCTCTTTAGCATGAAAGTTGAACTTACAAATATAGAATTATGTACAAAAAAAACTGCATTCAAAAATAAAATGTAAAATTGTAGAGCCTGCAAGTCCACACAGTCCTACTTCAGTCAATCACTAAGACAAACAAGTTTTGTTACAATTTTCAGGGGATAATGCTGCCTGCTTCTTGTTTACAATGTCACCTGAAAGTGACAACAGGTGTTCGCATGGCATTGTTGTAGCCAACGTTGCAAGATATTTACATGCTAGATGTGCTAAAGATTCATATGTCCATTCATACTTCAACCACCGTTTCAGTGGACATGCATCCATGCAGATGACGGGTTCTGCTCAATAACAATCCAAAGCAATCCAAACCAATACATGTTCATTTTCATCATCTGAGTCAGATCCCAGCAGCAGAAGGTTGATTTTCTTTTCTGGTGGTTCGGGTTCTGTAGTTTCCGCATCAGAGTGTTGATCTTTTAAGACTTCTGAAAGCATGCTCCGCACCTCATCCCTCTCAGATTTTGAAAGGCACTTCAGATTCTTAAACCTTGAGTCAGTTAGAAATCTCACATTGGTACCATCTTTGCATTTGTGAAATCTACAGTGAAAGTGTTCTTAAAATGAACATGTGCTGAGTCATCATCCAGTGGGAGCCACGATCGGCTGAACCTGCGGACGCGGCAGGTAAACAAACTGATCCGGCACACCAGGGGCTACAAGCTACTACAAGCTAATCTGGTTACATTGTTAAACTTATAACAAGATATAGGTAAACACAGACAAATGCATTTGGCATCTACCTTTGATTTCTTTTACTACAAATGAATTAGTTGATGATGGCTAGTCTACTACAGCATTTCTCTAATGCAGCCACCAGAGGCTTTTCTAGTGGCCACAGCCTCTTAGGCAGTGACTGGGGGGTGGGGGTCAGGTGCAAAGCAGTGGCCCCTCCCCCAGGGCCATCAGCAGGGGTTTGGCACTTCCCTCCCTCTGGAGCCACAAACGCCACAGGAACAGGCAGCCGGTGTGAGTTCCCCACCTTCCCAGGGGCAGTGAGGCTTGGGCTTCAGTCCTGGGGTGGGGGGCAGCAGGCTCTGGTCGTGGGGGTTTAGGCTCCAGCCCTGGACCCTGGCTGTGGGTGCCAGCCCTCGGCTCACCCCCCACCACACACACACACACACACCACCTCCGACCCCCACTGCCTCCCCTGCTCCCCATCCATTGCCCTTGGCCCCCGCTGTTTCCCTAACAACCTTCCCATCCAGGGCTTAATTTGTCCCCTGCCTTGCCAGGGCTGAGTAAGTCTGCTGTGAAAATTCATATTTGTATGTTTGTTAATATCACTTTTCACAGCCTCCCAGCTAGCTAGTAAATCTGCTGTGGAAATTGATATACAAATTTATAACAAATTGATAACAAATATTACTTTTCACAGCAGCAGACTTACTAGCTAGCAAGTTTTTTAAAAAAGCAACCAAAAAGCAAAAGAAACAACAACAAAAGAGACAAGAATGTGCAAAACGCCTTATTTGAGTTTCTATTCTGTTTAGGTCTAGTAAAGAATAGAGACAACTTTACATTATTTTTAATAATTGAGTCTGCAAAAAAACCTCTACAAAAATAAATTTACAATGATTTGGACATGTATATGTGCATATTTATTTGTTTTTCCTAAAGTTAAGTATTGTAGGAAAAATTGTCAGAACAGCCACTCGCAAGAGTTGGCGGCTGTACTCTGAGGCCACCAAAAAATGTATTTTGAGAACCCCTGATCTAGTACATCTCCTTGAAATTTACGTACAAGTAGATTGACTTGATTACAATTGTAATGCCTTCTGTTAAATTGTTATGGATCATACAATATGGGTCATCAGGTTGGTTGGTCTGTCAGTGATACAGTAACAGAGTGGGATAATTTAAGATTTTGCATTACAGAAGCATGGCAGGCTGATACATTTTGTCTGATGCCTGGCAAGCCAAGGGTTAAAATCTTGTTCCAGGTAGTTAGCAACTAGATTTGTAATAATTTCCCAGGAAACAACTGTTTTCTTATCAAAGCTGATTGGCTGCAGTCACTTGATTCCCCTCACAGGTAAGGTAGTAAATTAACAATAGAGAATGAACTAGAAAATAACATACTGGGAGCTGGAAGAAGCAGTAGATGAAGCACGTGTTTGACTAAATTACAGGTATTGTTACCCTATATTATTTGATCTCTAGTAAATGCAAGTCTTAGGATATGGCTATACTACAGAGACTATGCCAGCATAGCTATGTTGCTGTAGCTGTGCTGGCATTACCCCGTAATTTAGATGCAGCCTATACCGAGGGAACAGATTTTTCCCGTTGGTGTAGGAACACGACCTCTCCGAACAATAGTAGCTACATTGACAGAGGAAGACATAACTGTGTCTACACTAGCAGTTAGGTCAGCATAGCTACATCAGTCATGGATTGTTCACACCCTTGACCAACGTAGCAATGTTGACCTAATTTTTAAGTGTAGACCAGGCCTTATTCCTTTGTTTAATGCTGGTGAATGGAAGTTCAAAATTACGTTAGGTCCAGATCTGAATGTGTGGATTCTCCCCCCCCTTTTTTTTTTCTGGAGGTGATTAACAAGTGCACTGACCAGCTTGTCACAAACTGTTGCATTATCCTATAATATTTCACTCCACCGACCTCAAAGCAGTGACAGCAGGAACAAGGTCTGTAGCTGATTGTCAGGAAAAAAAAAAAACAGATCTAGAAACTTCTAATTGTATGATTGCTTAAAAGAAATAATTTAGACAAAGAGCTACCATAGCTCTATGTTTCCTTCTGGTAAATTACTGATGATATGTTTTGCTGCCTACAGAAACAGGTTTAAAATTACACCCATATTAGTGGATACATGGGAAAAAATGAGAATAGATCACCCAGGCTTCCTGAGTATTCTACATTACTGCAGAACACTCCTCACCAAATTACTTGTCTCCCTTGAAAAATGGAGTAGATTGTCCTAGCAAATTATTGATGACACTTTATCTTGTTGCACCTGAATGCTGTAGTGAACAGTGTAGTGCATGCAGGTTTCAATCATTTGTTGAATTCAAACCTGTTAATTAATCATAACCTCAAAACAGTAGTAAATCGCATCAGTGTGCTAAAAAAGGATTTTTGCAGTGAGTTTCAGCAAATGCTGCTCTAGTTGTCACTTCTGCTCCCAAAACAACTGATATATTACCATTAAAATACCTCACTCCCCCATTTATTTCTCTATGTAACATCTTTTATTGGACCAATTTGTTAGTGAGAGAGAGTGAGCTTTCAAGCTTACACAGAGCTTGACTCTCTCACCAACAGAATTTGGTCCAATAGAAAATGTTACTTCACTCACCTCATCTCTGTAATATTCTGGGACCAACGAGGCTACAATGACACTGCATTAAAACACGAATTGGATTAGGCTCAAATCCAGCAAAGCATTCAAGCACGTGCACAACTTTAAAAAAAAAAGTGCTCTTCTTGATTTCACACACCACATGAGCGAGGAGGCGGAAGTAGCAGTTGTGCTGGTACAACCTACCAAAGGTAGCAAGCTCCCCATCCTTAACTCCTCGAAGTGAAGAGCACTACACCCTTAAGAAACCTCTGTCAGACACTTCTATTTCACCCCAGGCAGATCCTTCCCTATAAAATCCCAACACCCTCTATGCCTTCACCCACACATACTACTCAACTATGGCAAGGGTAGAGAACAGCAGCAGCAGCGCATGCCCCCTGATTCTGAACCTTAGTGACTACAAGCCCCAGAATTCCGTATGGCTTTGCCCATTCCCGCTGTAATATCCCCCTCCCCAGAAAGCTATGGACTGTACCAACTGCGAATAACAGATCACTGCTGTTGCACACCTTCACTTTACAGAATACGAGAGAAAGTGGTGGCAGTTCCTGTCTTTTTCTGCACAGTTTGTCTTCGGATAAATCGCTCTGGTGCCCGTTTAAGGAGATTGGTGTTTGTTTCCCCCCCTTCCTTCCTCAGAGCGTAGAACAGTCTCCTCAACAGGTGCGCACTGGAGGAGACCAAGGAGGCAATTGATAGGGGGATTGGGTGGGTGGTCCCCTTGCTGCTCTCGCCGGAAGTAGCGGTGTGTCGTCATCGTCGTCCCCCCCCATTGCTGTGGAGTATAGGCTGATCCCACCTCTTCCCCTCACCGGACTGGTTTGTCCTCATCTTGCTTCCCTCCAAGAAGTGGTTTGTCCCTGCCTCCCGGTATGGGCCCTGGGCTCTGCCCGTCTCGGGCGGGGCTGACTCTGAGGCGCTCGTAGCGGCTGGCCGGAGGCGGGGCTGAAGAGCTTCCTGAAGCCTGGGCGCTGCGGCGCTTGTGCCACTACAGGGGCCGCTCTCGGAGTCGCTCGTTTCCTCCCTTCCTGCTCCTCTGGTCGCCTCGCGGGGCCGGGGAGATGCCGACTCAGCGGGACAGTAGCGGCGGCAGCAGCAGCAGCACCACCATCATGTCCCACCCGACGCTGGGCGGGAGTAGCCTCGGCGGGGAGAGCGCCCACCAGGTCCGGGTGAAAGCCTACTACAAAGGGTGAGTGAGACGGCTGGGCGGGGTGCCTGGCGGACGGGAGCTCGGTGGCTGGGGGGGGATACCCGAGTGGGGGGTGGGGAACACGGGGTGAGAGTCTGGGGGCCAGGGGGTTGATTGGGGGGAGGGCGGTGCGGGGGCGGTTGCAGGGAAGCGTACGTACGGGAGTGGATGGGGGCGGGAGCGGGGCAGCGGCCTGTGAGGGGCGGAGAGAATCATAGAATATCAGGGTTGGAAGGGACCTCAGGAGGTCATCTAGTCCCCAATCCCCAGTTTTTGCCCCAGATCCCTAAATGGCCCCCTCAAGGATTGAACTCACAACCCTGGGTTTAGCAGGCCAATGCTCAAACCACTGAGCTATCCCTCTCCCCCTGAGGGATAGAGCTGAGGGACAGCAGCGGTAGGTGATATTTGTAGATCCCTGGGGTGGTGGCTACCGGCACTGAATGGGCAGGTAATGGAGCAAGGCCTCAGGGGAGAGGGTGAGCCTACAGGCGGGGCGGGGGTACCGGCAGTCTCTGCAGAAGCTTGGCGCCAGGGGAAATCTGGGGTTTCAGCGGGTGCCTGCAGTGATTATGGGGGGATTCCAGAGTTGCATTAGAATGGGAAATCAGAGGAAGCAGGAAGGAGTATTTACTGAAGCTGAAGGGGATCGAAGGGAGATGGGGCTTTGCGGGGGGGGGCACCCTCGTGTAAGTTAGGAGAGAACTATCATGCTGACTAGATAATGTGAACTTTTGGGCTAGCGGACTTTATAAGTCAGTGATTTGAAAATACTCATGTTTTCTCCCTAATGGTGAAATAATGGGAATGCCCCATTTTTTGGAATGTTATTCTTGGCTGGGTAGGAGGTTGGGGAGTGTGAATTCTGCCTATGCTGTTGCTTTTAACAATGTTCGGGGTGGTTTTTGACGCTAAACTTCTGTCCCTTAGCTTATGCAATACATCTATAGACAGTGTTAAACTGTGCTTCAGGAAGCGCTGCCAGTTGCTCCAAAACTTGCCAGTTGCAGTATTTTTCAAACATGGTTCTTAAGCAGTCTTTTGAACACAGTTGGAACTAACAGGGATTGTGCTCCAGGGAACATCTTGGGGGTGGTGGGTGGTGTCAGGTTTCATGATACTGCTTGTGGGAAGAGGCACACAGGGGAGAAGTGAAGAGATGAACCCATTCTGGCTCCAGATCATCAGCTGTGCTCATTACAGTGGCATTACTCACAAATATGAATTTACCTGGGATAACCTTTCCCTTTTCCCTCTTCCCTCCCAGATATTCTAATACATTTTTCAGCAGCTGACAACTGTTCAGAATGAGCACATTCTGCTTGATTTACTTACAGTATTTTTAGAAAGATTTGAATTTATGTACTAAGGTAGTGCGTAGGGTCACAATCTCTGTTGGGACCTATTGTGCTAAACAGTGAACAGATACCTAGGAAGAGACAGCATATGCCCCGAAGAAAAAATCCAAATAGCTAAAACATCGGTGAAAGTTCATTTCAGATAGAGGTACACATGTAGAGACCATCACATTTCTTGACAGAAAATTGGATGAAGGTATAGCAGCAATTTTACTAAGTTTGTAGTGCTTGCCATTCAATAATAGTGAATATTTAAGGTATGTCTGCCGTTTCATAATTTTAGAGGAAAGTTAAAAAGCCATGTGTAGACTGAGCACCATAAACCTTTTCTGTGTTTGATCGTTGTCACTCAATTTCATTCCTGACCTAATGTGTAAAGAAGTTTGTTTCTGGGCTTCTCTTGAGCAAGGTCTGTCTTAATTATGCCAATCGGTGTGATTATTTGAATTGGCATCACTCAAAAATAATTGTTAATGTCTTGTTTATTTACTCTACCTGAGTGGTGTTAATGCAGTCAGTAGTTCATTACTAAATATGGAACTAAAATGACTCACACAGGAAGTTAGTTATAAACAAGCTATCTGACTGGAATGCCTTAGTCATGATTTGTATTAAGGTCTTACATTTTGACAGGGTTTTTTTCATCATGGGATCCCCTATTTTGATTTCTGCTTCCCTGCAGTCAAAATACTTTCGGCAAACCTGCACGCTTGCAGACTTTTCACCTTGCACCATTGAGGAACTGTTAGTGTGCAAGATATTCCCTACTCCTATTCCAGGCCTCTACAGGCTTCGGAGCTGAGGACCTGAAACTCTGAACCCCTGTGTGCAACATAGCTTTCTTCAGCAGTGACAGTAACTCAAGATAAAACAGATCTTTTACTCAAACACTTACTTGCTAGAGTGGTCATTGCAGTTAGAGCATAAAATAAATTCCTCAGAGTGGGAGTTGGCAAGAGATACAACTCTGAAACCAGCTAGTAGGACTATTTGGCTATGTTAGGCACCTTACCCATATTCTTATTTACTTACTAGTAAAATATTTTTTTACATGGTACTTGCACAGTGACATTAATAAAGAGTTCAGCAACAACAAATTAAAAGAGCCAGCACCCATTGGTATAAGCGTGTGAGCTCTCGTGTACATTTTCATCACTTTGTGATTGGAAGTTCGTTGTGATGGGCCCATACTTTAGTGTACTTAACCGATTGTGTGATACCAGTTATCTGTGCTGTACAATAATAAAGCTATATGATCTCAATACTGTAGAAGTAGAGGAATAAATTATTAGTGGCATGGGTTAGAACAGCTAGAAATAGGTCATGCAGTAATTTATGCTGTTGTATGCAATGATGAAGGCAAGTCCTGAGGAGGAACCATTATCCATCCAGGTTAAGATGAGACTGCAGGAAGTGCTGAGTAGTGCTTACCTTTAATGATTGGCGTAGATGGAGTGTCAGAAAATTCTCTACCTATTTTTCAACAGCATAAGCTCTAATTTAGACCAGGCTTAGAGGACAGTTAGATGACAGGATAAAGATGCTTCGGCCCCCTCAACAGTATAATTTATGCCAGTGATGAAAAGTTAAATTCCCAGGAAAATTAGTAGTCTGTTTATAATAGATCATGAAGATATCCTAAGTGAATGCATAGTAAAATAAACAGAATTCGTGTTCTAGTATCAAGACTAATTCATCATTAAATATACTGGGGATAATGAAGGACCACAGAGCATAAGTAGTCTTGTCCCAAGAACAAGCAAGAAAATATCTGTATCATGAGCTTCATAGTATGTTAACTTGCCTTTTCTTTTTTACACTAATATAGCAGCGTTGAGTAGGAAAGGGAAATAACTGTTTAATATATAACCAAGGAGCCAAAACATAACTCAGCAGACACTTGAATTTGATTTTGTTGTGTATCTTCATTTTAGAATTCTTTTCTGGATTATAGTGGTATTGGGCAAATTATAGCACATGAGTTAGTATGAAGTTAGTAGAGCAGAAAGTTTTTCTCCGCTGTCTTGACCAAACTTCTTATGGTCTTCTGTGGAGGAATATCTTAAGAGGAGTAAACCTTTTACTCTTTCTTTTCATAAATTATCTGTCGGTGCTGTAAATACTTCACTATAAAAATTAATCTGGGTAGGAGGGTGACTGGGTCTTCAGGCATGGTGAGCAATTAAATCTCACTGTGCAGGAGTACGTGATCTCCAGACCTTGAAGCATCCATTATGAGAAGGGTCACTTTAAATCATGCTCTAAAGAGTTTCGATTTAGTACTGGATGAGAATATTTAAATAGGAGACTGATTCTGGGAGTCTTATATTGTGACTTTCTGAGTGATGTAATTAGACCTCCTCAAAAGCATGAATGTTTGATGTAGGAGTATGATAAATGCATGGAGGAGTTTTTTTCCAAAGCATCTAGATGTAAGATTCTAAAGAATTTAGTCTCTATCCCCACTGTGCATAGTAGTTAATCTTAGGCTTCCGTGGGAGACCAGTGGTATAATAAACAATGGGATAAATGTATCCGTTAGATAAAAAAAAATTTTTAAATCCGTTAAAGCTGTATATCAAAGGCTGTATATAAAATGACCGTTAAGGATAATGAAGAAAAGCCATTTGATCTCGATTGAAAAGTGGGAGGGCAGCAACAAGGTGTACAGCATCCCTTTTTAGATACGATAACAAATCAGTCTGTTTTGAGTCTTTACCGCACTGAATTCCAGGAAAGACAATAGTGGTAAACACAATTTTGGTGTAGCTCATGATTTACTAACTCTGTTAGAGAGGCTACTCATGTGAAATGTTGCTTTAAGTTTTTTCTTCCAGGGGTGGAGCAGGCCTCTTTTATTTACTGAAGGAGGAGCCTGTTCATCTTAAATGTTTACAAAGAGAGCTTTTGAATATTTGTTTTAAATGCGAGGTATTCAGGCCATGGTCTCTCTCTGACTGTATTTGTACAGGTCCTTGTAAAATAAGGCCTTTATTTTTCAGAGTTTATTATTTTAATTTCAGAGCCCAAATCGAGTTTTTATAGTGGAGGTGTTTACACCACCATTAAGGGTTAGCAAATAATAGAAATGTAGGCCTTGAAAGGGACCTTGAGAAGTCATCAAGTCGTGGCAGGACCAGAAACCTAGACCAGTGGTCACCACCCAGTCGATCGCGATCTCCAGCAGTGTAGCTGGGCTGCCACTAAGGCAGGCTTGCTCCCTGCCTGCCCCGGCCCCACATCGCTTCTGGAAGCAGCCAGCATGGCCTCAGGGGCGGAGTGGCAGGGGTCTCCCTCTGCATGCTACTCCTGCCTGCAAGCACCGCCCCTGCAGTTCCCATTGGCCACAGCTCCCCGTTCCTGGCCAATGGGAGCTCCGGGGGCAGTGTTTTCAGAGAGGGGCAGTGCACAGAGCCATGTGCCCGCACACTCCCTCCCCAGGGGCGCATTGGCCCCTTCCGGGAGCGGCATGGGGCCAGGGTAGGCAGAGAGGCTGCCTTAGTGGCAGCCACACTGCGCCACCAACTGAGAGCCGCCAGAGGTAAGTGCTGCCTGGCAGGAGGTCTCACCCCAGCCCTCCCAGAGCCTGCACCCCATACCCCCTCCTACACCCCAAGCCGTAGCTGTGACTCCCGTCCCAGAACCAGCACTCTGCACCCCAACACTCTGTCCCAACTCAGAGCCCCCTCCTGCACCCAAACTCCATCCCAGAGCCTGCAGCTCCTGCCACACCCCAACGCTCTGCCCCAGCCCAGAGCCTGCATTCACTTTTTGGTGTAACTGTCACTAATGGTGGCAGGATTAGTTAGAGCAGGTTGGAAGATTTCACTCCTGCACAGTGGGGGTGTGGGTGTTTGTTTTAGGAATACCTTGTTTAAATTTGGACCAATAATCCTCTCACTGGGTAACAGCAGAGGGAAGGGGACTTACCCCACTCTGCCGTAAGCCACTGCAAATGTCAGGACAATCCAAACTGGCATATGGATTTCAGAGGCTTAGAATAGTTGTCTTCTGAAACATAGTTGACTCTCAGTCTTAATTATGGCAGAAGCTGCCTCTCCTTTATGACAGAACAGCGCTGTGTTACAAAGTCTGAAGGTAAATACAGGCAATACCACTGAGTGTCCCATTCATCTCCACGGGGTGTTTGCTGTGAAGCTTCAGTTTTACTCTTTGCTTTATAGAAGGGTTTACAGGCTCCAGCTAAGGGCTTGTCTATGTAAGAGATGTCTGTATGAGGTATTTCCAGTTATACTAGTATAAACTATTATGGTTATACCCACGGCTTAAATTCTCAGAGTATTTCCCAGAGCTCCCTTTCCACCTACCAGATAGACAAAAAGCTGCTTGAGGAGGCTCCACGACTGTATCAAGTTGTTTTCATACTTTATTTTCTTCTCTGACTGTACTCCTGAGATCAGTTGCAGGATGTCTTCCTTTCCTAACCTAGGATCTCGCATATGGCTCAGCATTGAACATTATGAGAGACAGTCCTACCAAGCTAATGAAAAGTAGTGTTGATATGGTCTGCACTTTCAGAGATTATATTCATGTGTGAGAAACCGCATTCACTTGATGTTATCAGTAGATATTGATGCACTTTAAAGGAGATTTTACAGGACCTGGCATTGCCTTCTGGTGACTGTACTTTTACTCTCTGAACCCACATGCTACCACTCTCTTATCCAGTTACAATCTATAGCAGGGAGCGTGGACTTCACATTCTCCATGGAGTATGTTGGCATGCTGCGGCTAGTTCCTAGGCTATAGAAATTTAACATCAGCAGCAAATTGCTCATCCCTTTTGTCTATGAGCCTATGCTGCAAACTTCTGTAGAATTGGGATTGGTTGATTGATGTGATGTCTTGAAATTCCATCACAGCTTCAGCTTCTCAGGCAAGCCTCTCTTGCTCCCCTGGTGCTTGCAGTCTCTGCTCAAAAACACAAATCTACCTCAGAGTTTTGTCTTGTGCAGTTTGGATGTTGATTTCCATGGACTGCAGCTCAAGTGACAGTTCCACAAACTCTTGTAGAGCATCAGAAAATATGCCCAGGTTGAGTACAAATTATGTAGATGTCAAGTGTTTCTGGAGTCTGCTGAGCATGTCTTTTTTTTTTTTTTTTCCCTTTACTTTGTGCTTCTGCAGACTGCTCTAAGTGAAAAAAGAGACTGTAATTCTTCCAGATCGCTTTCACTGCACGGCTACTTGATGCAACACACCATGTTCCCAGAACGGGCCCAATTTTCAAGATTTCTACATGCAAAGTTGCCGCACATTCTTGAAGTTCCTTTGCACTTTTAGGGGAGGCATAGTAGAGAGTACAGTTTGTCCATAAACACTTTAAAGTGGTTGACTCCATGAATATCCGGCATGACGATGTGAACAGAGTGTTCAGGGCAGGGCAGAGCAGTGCAAGACAATTCAGGAAAATGGAGCTGTATCAGAGTAGCCACTCCACTCTTCTGACCTAGCATAACTGCAGCTCCATCACAAGCAAGAGCCATCAAGTGCTCCTTTAGGTAAGCCTCTGTGAATCCCACTGCACACAATTTTTGGAGTAAGATTCTGGCAATGGTTGAGGCATCAGTGGCTAGAAGCTCAATTAGGTCAACAAAACACATTCATAGGCTGCTCCATCTCCTCTGTTGCAAATCATATGTAGATGCTAACAGTGTAAGCTTGGCTCAAAGTAGTTGACTCATCAATCATTACTGCGATTTTTGAACTTACAAGATACTATATTTTAAAATATTTTTTCTTCATTTCCTCCACAATGTGCTGCTGTACGCTAGTGCAGGTGACATTTGAGTGGAGAATTTGCCCCATATTTAGTCTGTTTAACTTCTGCAGATCAATTTGTTTCAGAATTATAGGAGGGACGATTTTGTTTTACCAGTTTGTACGCAGTATGGAATACTTTGCAAGGTGGTTCAGTATTTTGCGACTGCCCTTACACTGGGCATGCTATCAATTTATCTTTCTCTGCCTCACTGTGAATATTTTCTGTGGCTTTGTGACTGAGACTTTGAGGAAAAAGATATGAGCACAGAGGCTTCATTTGTTTTAATTTGCTGTCCCCATAGCTTGAAATATAAGAATTAGCCCAATCTTCAAGCCATGATTTCTGCTCATAGCTCTGAAAACTGTACATTTGTTTAGATGCTGCAACCCAGTTAATCTTTTTTCTAACATTTCGTCATGGGTTTATCCTCCCCGCCCCAATTCTTTCTCTTGGCTGTCTAACCAACACAGCAATAGGTCACTCCTGCCCCTTTCCTGTGCGTCATAGTGTTGTTCTTGCTCTTCAGGCATACTCTGTGCTGTTTCTTCATCTTGGTGAACAACTTCCCCACCCTCCTCCTAATCAGACAGTTTCTTCCTTCTTGTGAAAAATATAGTACGTTTATTTTTTTGATTCATGTTGGAAAATTGAGTACTGTACACAGATATTAACCACACATGCAAGTCAGATGCGATTACCCACTGACTTTTGCCCTCATTGATTACATCAGAAAGGCGTGGTAGTTTACATTCTGTCAGCCACCCATATCTGTGGTCTGCCAGCCTATGAAGGGCTCCTCCTGCTCTCCATGTACAGTATATAACTGTTAATTTGTCATAATTACTATGAAAATAAATTGTTGCATAATTTTTATTAAACATGCATTTTGTATTGCTTATACCAGGGGTTCTCAATCTTTTTCTTTTTGAGACTCTCTGTCCCCCACCCCAACATGCTGTTAAAAACTCCAGGGCCCACTGGTGTCAGGGTGGCCTCCAGGTTTCAGCTGCTGGGCTGAAGGAGAGGGGGGCTAAGGGCTTCTGCCCTGTGGTAGGGCTCCGGGCTTCAACTATGGGGCAGCGGGGCTCTGGGCTTCTGCCCCGTGGCCCCCTGAAACTGGCTCATGGACCCCAAGAGGGCCGCAGATTGAGAAGCGCTGGTTTACACCACACAGCATCAGGCTGGAGTTAAGGTTTGAAAATATTTACTGGAGCTGCGCTCCGTACAGCTCTGGCTGAATTTAAGTTTTGGTTACACCAGTATAGACTTGAACTGAAAAAAGCCAGTCTTATTCCAGAGTATTTTAAACTGCTTCTGAAAGGACATAACTTTAAACCAAAAAAGGGCACACTGTTTTATACCAGAGTAAGTGTGTTCACTCAAGTAATTATACTGGCATAAGTTCAGTGGTTTAAATACGCACCCTACTTTGTAACAGTATAACTTTTCTGGGTAGACAAGTCCTCAGACTAGGGCCACGTTGTGCTAAGTACCATAGATTGTTCCCATCGTGAAGAGTTTAAGGTCTAAACAAGGCAGAAAAAGGGTGGCAGAAGGTGATGGCTTAAAAAGGTCATGTTAGATCATTAATATATAGAAACCATCAACCACAAACATAAATTGTGGAAGTAAGTGGCGGTGCTATTAGCTGCTTGTCATTTTAATAAAAATACTTGGCTTCTCTGGGATTGCATGTAGAGCTTTGTTATGGTACCACCATTGTTTCCTACCCCTGTTCTTCACTGTCAATGGCTCATGTAATTTTTTTCTTCTTTTTCCTGCTACTTCCCTTTCTCCCAAAACACACTTTTTTTGTTCCTCCATCTGTGTTCCTGTTCTTTGCTTCACTGCTTCATGCTCCCCCCCCCCCCCCCCAGCTGCTTCCAATAGTTGGAGCTGGTTTCCCACCTATTTGATAGATTATCCATTTCAGATACCGTCTTAGAACCCACTTACTTCATGAATCCTTCCTTTGCTGGCCTCCTGCCCAGTTATTACTGGAACTGTTAATGTTTTGTTTCATCTGTCAGTATTAGCTCAAAAAGGGGGCAATGATTTCTTCTGTCTTGTCAGTTGCTATGTACATCTACAGACTATATGAACATTTCATAGCTTGTTGCACATTTGTTGCAGAAAGAATTTATAGATTTTATTTCACTATAATATAGATTCATGAAACAAACAAGCTTCTTATATACTGCTTAACTAACCTTAACAGAATTTTTTTTCTTTCTAGCTATAAATTGTAGCATTTCGCTCTTCTCAGTCCAGCTTCTGTTGGTACTGGTTACTTGCATATATAGCTAAAATCTGTCCTGTTGATCAGTGATTGGTGTTTTCATGATGTAGCATGCATGTTGGAATGATGTAGCATAGGGCCATACATCTTAATCTTTCAAAAGTAGATGATTACTCTTCCAGTTTTCAAACAGGTAATAAAATCATTTGAAGCCCAGGTTCTAAATTGCAGAAAATAAACTGGAGTGCTTATTAATTCTGTTTTAATGGCTTACAAAGGCCAAATTATTTCCCTAGCACTGGTGTATTCATGTTACACATGGATTAAAACAGATAAGAGTACAAGGAAGTACTTTAGGATGATGAACTTTTTTTGGAAGACTTTTTTGGCATTGGCAAACCAAGCAGTAGAGTTCAGGAAATGAATAACTCTGTAGTCCTGCATACAACATTGTAGTTTCTGAGTTTGAATAATTTTGTTAAATTTATTTCTTATTCAGGGACATCATGATAACCTATTTTGAACCTTCCATCTCATTTGAAGGACTGTGTAATAAGGTTCGAGACCTGTGCTTCTTTGACAATGAACAACTCTTCACTATGAAATGGATTGATGAAGAAGGTAAAGTGACATCACATAGTTTTGTCTTGTGGCAATTTAGATCTCCATCCTTCTCCTACATAAATTAAGAAGGTGTAACTGAGTTCAGATGACAACCAGTCCTCCCTTTCCTCTGTAAACTTATTTTCTTACTGAAAGTATTTATTTATAAAACATCCATAATGGTGGCATCTGGATTCTATACTAAATAATTAGTTCAAAACAAAAAACATAGTAATCTTATTCATAGCTACCACTAGGGTCAAATGTTGCAGAACCTACCCACCCTTCCTTCCTCCAACCCTAGTCTTAAACTATGGAAATGGACTTAAGCATCTTAT
Organism: Eretmochelys imbricata; assembly: GCF_965152235.1. Lineage (NCBI taxonomy): Eukaryota > Metazoa > Chordata > Testudines > Cheloniidae > Eretmochelys > Eretmochelys imbricata. The sequence continues at coordinate 16,798,115 of NC_135580.1, read as the reverse complement.
TCACACTATCTTAATGCAACATATCAAATCCTATTGAAGTGACCCCCCTCTGCCCCCCATTGTTTTCTGTGAGCTGTCAATCAGACCCCTTGATTCAAAACCTTATTTCTTCAGGGGAGAAGAGTGGTGTTGTAGAATGAAGGAACAGTAGTAACAGTTCAGCACATACATCTTTCTGAGGAGCCGACTTGTAGAAGAGTAGTATACCTCTACCATTATACTGATGTGGAAAGTTTGTTATGAGTGCATGCTGGGGATGGACACTAGTGACTATGACTACAAATAATTTTGTTTTCTTTTTAAAGAGAAACTGACTCTGTGCACAAATATCTACAGCTGTATGTACAAACTAAATAGATGAGATTTCCATTTTGAAGAGAAGGCCTATAAAACCATGTTTTCTTTTTTTTTTGAAATGTGCAAAGGGAATAGTTTAACTTCTGTATATAAGGAATTTTCTTGGAACTTAATTTTTGTACTCAGTCTGAACTGTAATATCGGTATTTTCTGCCAGCGGTCTTTAGCCCTATCCTAAGTTAGAGAAGGGTGAAAAATTGGGCTTATTAATAGTGCTGTGGTTATGCTGAAATCTTTTAGTTTCATATGGTGGGATTTTTCAAAAGCATTCAGCATTGGCCTGACCACTGACTTCACTGGGAGCAAAGTTCATCCCATGCTGATTGCGTTTGAAAATCCCACCCATATGTACTAAGTATAGCTCTTCAGTATACATTGTTTGCCTGCCTGCCAAAGAAAACCCTTAGTCAGGTTAGTTTTCCTAGAAACTTGTAATTTAGTTTATTGCACAAAAATTCCTTTCCCAAAGCTTTTTTTAAAATACCCTCAATACAGCTTGTTTATACTACTAGTATGTAAACTGACAGCTTATAATGCACATGCTTTTACTTTCAATTATTTAAAAAAAAAGAAAAGGACTTGTGGCACCTTAGACTAACAAATTTATTTGAGCATAAGCTTTCGTGGGCTACAGCTCACTAGACTAAATTATTCATGCTTCTTGGGAATATAATACAGGAAATATGGCATTTAATAAGCAAGCAGTGAAACTATGGCTTAAAACTGCCTGAGTAAACAGTTTTATTTGAGTCACACTCTCTTATGCGATTTTTCCTTTGTTTGTTACTAGGTCTAATTTTTTTAGCTCTTGTAAAATAAAAAGCTTGATGTATTGTAACTTCTATTTTTTTTCACACATGCATACTATTATACAATTCATTACTTCCAGCTTCCTTTGAATGCATGCAAAACAGCAAATGTTGATGTTACTCCTGAAAGGATACTTGCTGCTTATTCCCTGTAAAATCCATCTCCTTCTTTTTTTCCTCCCTTCATGGCTTTGTTCATGTGCTCTTACGAGATTTCCTCTATTTATCTAATAGCACTTAATTGAATAACCTGCCATGATTCTTAATGTTGGGAGCGCACAGCTGAAATCTGTAGGTCATGTCAGAGCTAGCATAATTTTTTTTTTTTTTTTTTTTTCAGAAAAATTTACTCACTGTTAATGCTCTGTTAGCCTCTCACTCTAGACCTTGGATGTATACAAGCGGATGGGTGACCTATTTATGTTGTGGTGCAATAAGTCACTATGCCCTTTTGTGAATAAACATTTTTATTGTTCGTCTTAAAGTTTAAAGGAAAGATTGTGTGAATGTGGTGGGGAGAACAGCACGTATTTTCCTGGCACACCTAGAAAAAGCTATTAGTACAGGTTTTGAGAATGAAACATTTACCATCTATCAGAAGCATTATAGGCATTAAATCTCCTTAGAGATATTTAATAGCATCTGCCCATTCTCTTCTTGTATTTCTGAAACCTGTGTCACAGTTCTCTGTTCCTGTTTGGTGGTAGAAAAACTGGTTTGGTTTGATATTGCAGCACAATTGAATAAAAATAGTTCCTTTTTTTAAGCCTCTGGAGCACATGCATTTATGCAGAGAGTGGGCAGTTCCATGTCCCACAAAGGAACTAATTTCTCACATTGGATGTAGTGAGACGTGACAGTCTGGCTTTAAAGAGCATATAAATTATTTTAGTCTTGACAAATCATAGCTGGCAGGAAAGAGGAAGTTTATACTTGCTGCCAAAACATTTTAGTAGGTGATCATCTAACAACAAATTGCGAAGGCTTGGGACGTTACATGTGATATCAGTGATAAAATCACATGATCATGAGAACGAAAATTAAAATATAGTCAAATCCACATTTTCTGTAGGTAAATGTAAGGTAAAAAATGGTCAGGTCTGTTATGACATCCCCATTCAGCTGTGATTCATGCTGCAAAAGTTAGGGTGAATAGTCCCTTGTGGGCCAAGGGGCGGTGGGGAGAGGAGAACAACTACATATTTATCATCCTTCAGATTTTGAGTTTAAGACTATCATTCATTTTATATCTTCATCCAGGTTAATTTGAGGAAAGTACTAGAGTATTAGCTGCCTTTTTTTCCTCTTCACTTTAAGGTTTTGTGTCTGATAGGAAGGATGGAGAAAATATAAAGGCAAAGTTAACCCAGTTTTAACATTGTGCATTTATGAAATATTAGAATGTGTGTGAAATCTTGAGCGAAATCTTAATAATCTCATGTGGTGAAGTAGTACCTACTCAGGCTCATGAACCCCAAAACCACTCAATATTTGAGAGCTTTAGTGTGCCTGCCTCTTACTGGGCATCCCTTTTGAGGCTGAGGCAGTCCTGATTCTGTTGGAAGTTGGAAGTGCACATACCTGCTGGAGGAGAATCTTCTTTTTTTCCAGCTTGAACTAATTTGTTGAAGAAAGATCTAGAGATAGCAGACAGCCTTCCCATGCAATTCATAGCTCCCTTGAAAGTAATGCTGTGCTACAACTACAATAATCTTTTCTAGCATCATAGATACTAGATGTATGTGCAAGAACAGCATGATGTTTAGAAAGAAGATTGTCTACACAGTGCCAGTGCTGTTTGAAACATGACTACACCAGTGCACACTAGGGAACTTTTTAGTGCACACCAGCAGGGCCCACATGTACACTTAGTGCATGACACACTGGTGCACACTGAAGTTTTCATCCCAGCTGGTATGCACTAATGCACGGTGTAGACACGCCCTTAGATCTGTAGCTCGCATTTAGTCCTACCCAGTCTAAATGGGTGTGATAACAGGTCATATGTGTAAAGACTTGTAAATCAAAATAGTTACTGAGTAAATAGGTCTTAACGTCTTCTTTATTCTGGAGGGAGTTCAGATGGCGTCTCTGGAATATGATTCTTTCAGGATGACTGTTGAAATATTAATATTGAGGCTGCTAATATTAATCTAGATACTAGCATAAATATTCATAGTATTACTGTGATTTAAAATTAAGTGCTGCTAGTCTTGGGAGGACTCCGTCACAATGCTGTATTCTCAAATTGAATTGATTCTTTTTTAGGAGACCCATGCACAGTTTCTTCTCAGCTGGAGTTAGAGGAAGCCTTTCGGTTGTATGAACTAAACAAGGATTCAGAGCTTCTAATTCATGGTAGGATAGAACTTGCTGTCTTTCTCCTTACACCCATGGGCCAGTACATATTTTTTTTTTTTTCTGTGTACGTTGATACTTTATGGCCTATCTCATAATATCTGAATATTGAGGATCCTTCTCTATTTTGCACTTTTCTCCGTCTCTCCATCCCAAACATCAAAGCCTCATATGGCAAAAAACATTCAGTGGCCTCATGGCAAAAAACTGCCCCAAACTCCCATCGTAGTATGTCAGCACTTCCTTAATTGGAGGATACATACTTCTCCTTGTACTACATTAAATACACCAAAATGAAGGATGGAAGGGTCTGGCCATCACCACTGCTTGCCTGTTTATAGTCACAAGAGACTGAGAGATGTATATCATGCAATGTCCTAACATTTGTTTCCTGTTCAGTGCTTTAGAGTAGGGGTTGTATTATTAGGAAAAACAAATTTCACTTAGCTCCATCCACAGTCCCAAACTATCTTTTTGTTAAACTTGAAATTCTTCGGAAAGTGATGGGTCACCAGAGAAATGATGATAGTATGTGCCACAGAATATTTGGCCCCTGCTTCAGTGAAAGTGAGACAGCCCCAACATTCAGTGCCAGTCTGCTTGGAAGGAGGGGAAAATACTTTCATAGTCCTGGATTTGGGAATCAATTTATTTCTGTGCACACGAGCAAGAATCATAACTTCTAACTCCAGTCATACTTGGTTATTGCTGTTGTCCTAATTACTGTTTCATTTTTCAAGATTCCTAAAATGATGGATCTTTCTACCTCCTAGGACAGAATTCCTAATGTTAACTATCTTCACTATGGGAAGGCATGGGGGAAGAGGCAAAATTCCATGTATTTAATGTAGTATCTGGCATTCACTTCTGAGAGTGTCTGTAGGTCAAGAAGTAATGGGCTTAATCTGCAGCAAGGGAATTTTTGGTTAGCTATTAGGAAATTGCAAACCATAAGTGTAGTTAAGCTCTGGAATAGGCTTCTGGGGAGGTTGTGGAATCCCCATCATTGACAGTTTTTAAGAAACTTTCAGGGATGGTCTAGGTTTAATTAGTCCTGCCTGAATGCAAAGAGCTGGACTTGAGGACTTCTCCGGATCCCTTCTAGTTTCTACTTAGTTCAAATAGATCATTACCCAAGTCTTTGCATACATGGTGACATACTGTAATACAATGGCTCTCATCCTTTCCAGGCTACTGTACCCTTTTCAGGAGTCTGATTTGTCTTGTGTACTCCCGAGTTTCACCTCACTTAAACTACTTGCTTACAAAATAAAACATAAAAATACAAAAGTGTCTCAGCACGCTATTACTGAAAAATTGCTTTTTCTCATTTTTATCATATAATTATAAAATCAATTGGCATAAATATTGTACTTACAATTTCACTATATAGTATATAGAGCAGTATAAACAAGTCAGTATAAAATTTTAGTTTGTACTGACTTCACTAGTACTTTTTATGTAGCCTGTTGTTAAACTAGGCAAATACCTAGATGAGATGGCATACCCCCAGAATTACATGTATCCCTGGTTGAGAACCACTGCTGTAATATGCTTTCACTTCTGCCTTGACTCCACTTCAGTTGTGACAGGCTGAAGTGATTTAAACTAGCACCATGTCTAACTCTGCTCAGTGGTCTACACTAGTGCTTCCTCTGTTACTATTTCCAGGGGAGAGTCCTGGGTGCTAGGCAAACTGTGAAAAGTACTAGTGTAGGCAAGACCATAAATGCCTGGTTATTAAAGCACCATAAGGTGAACTGTCAGGCTGGAAGGAGGTTACTAGTGGAGTTCCTCAGGGATTAGTTTTGGGACCAATCTTATTTAATCTTTTTATTACTGACCTTGGCACAAAAAGTGGGAATGTGCTAACAAAGTTTGTGGATGACACAAAGCTGGGAGGTATTGCCAATACAGAGAAGGACCGGGATATCATACAGGAAGATCTGGATGACCTTGTAAACTGGACTAATAGTAATAGGATGAAATTTAATAGTGAAAAGTACAAGGTTATGCATTTAGGGATTAATAACAAAAAATTTTGTTATAAGCTGGGGATGCATCATTTGGAAGTAACGGAGGACGAGAAGGACCTCGGAGTATTGGTTTATCACAGGATGACTATGAGCCACCAATGTGATATGGCCGTGAAAAAAGCAATGTGGTCTTGGGATGCATCAGGCGAGGTATTTCCAGTAGAGATAAGGAGGTGTTAGTACCGTTATACAAGGCAGGGGTGAGACCTCATCTGGAATATTGTGTGCAGTTCTGGTCTCCGATGTTTAAGAAGGATGAATTCAAATTGGAACAGGTACAGAGAAGGGTTACTAGGATGATCTGAGGAATAGGAAACCTGTCTTATGAAAGGCGACTCAAAGAGCTTGGCTTGTTTAGCCTAACCAAAAGAAGGCTGAGGAGAGATTTGATTGCTCTCTATAAATATATCAGCGGAGGGAGAGGAATTATTTAAGCTCAGTAACAATGTGGACACAAGAACAAATGGATATAAACTCGCCACCAGGAAGTTTAGACTTGAAATTAGACAAAGGTTTCTAACCATCAGAGGGGTGAAGTTCTGGAACAGCCTTCCAAGGGGAGCAATGGGGGCAAAAGACCTATCTGGCTTCAAGACTAAGCTTGATAAGTTTATGGAGGAGATAGTATGATGGGATCTTTGACTATTAGCAGTAAATATGCCCAATGGTCTGTGATGGGATGTTAGATGGGGTGGGATCTGAGTTACCACAGAAAATTCTTTCCTGGGTGTCTGGCTGGTAAGTCTTACCCACCTGCTCAGGGTTTAGCTGATCGCCATATTTGGGGTCTGGAAGGAATTTTCCTCCAGGGTAGATTGGCAGAGGCCCTGAGGGTTTTTCGCCTTCCTCTGCAGCATGGGGCATGGATCACTTGCTGGAGGATTCTCTGCACCTTGAAGTCTTTAAACCACAATTTGAGGACTTCAGTAGCTCAGACATAGGTTAGGGGTTTGTTGCAGGAGTGGGTGGGTGAGATTCTTTGGCCTGTATTGTGCAGGAGGTTAGGCTAGATGATCATAATGGTCTCATCTGACCTTAAAGTCTATGATTCTATAACGTGGGGTATTTATGGTTGAGGTTCCTGAGCTCGGGTCCATGGCCTGCGGGTGGTCTTTAGAGAGCTTGCTGGTTACATGGTGCTGGCTTCTCAGTTACTGTTGCTCAGTTACCTTATTTGACATGTAAAAATACACTAAACAATTTCCTAATATTACTTTGCCATGTAGGCAACTGCTGTAGCTGTCACATGGACACTACGACTAAAAATGAGTTGAGATGTAGCCATCAAAAATGTTAAAGTGTACTTAATCTTATAGAAAAAGTCTGATCTATAGATTTGGTAGCAATAAGCTCTTCTGATGAGTACTTGAAGCCAGTTTTTGTGTCCGTGATAATATCAGATGAACAAACTTGCATTAATCATTCATGTTCTTGTGAGGGAAGTATTGTAATCCACATTTTACATGCGGAAATGAAGCCAGAATTCTTATTACTTGCCGAAGGTCACAGAAGAAGTCAGGATAGTCTTAGAATGTGGGAGTTCCTGGCTCCAATTCTTTGTTTAAGCCTAGCCTCTAGCATAGCAAGAGGTCTGCAGTGAACTAATTCAGTACAGGTTGGCTTACGCAATGCAGGAGACCTCTTGAGCAGCTGTTTAAAAGAACCTTTTTCAAGGAACCTCATTGGCTTTACACCATAGATCTTTCATTGTCCTTGACATCCTCTTTCTTCCCAGATGATACAAGTGCTTTTCGTATCTGTTTGTATATTTTGAAAATGTATCTTTATATCTGAAGTAAAAGATCAATCTGAAGCATTACTCTTTACCTTACAGTGTTCCCTTGTGTACCAGAAAGGCCTGGCATGCCTTGTCCAGGAGAAGATAGTAAGTAGGCATTTTTGTAAAGGAAATACTTTCTGTAAATGGTCATTGTATGGTATCCCAGAACATACGCTGAACTGATTAAAATAGTAGCTTTTTATTTTTCCTCTTGATAAGCTTTGATATAGAACCTAAGAAATTGAAACGGAAATGTGGCTATTACTCTTCTCGACAGGCTATCCGGTTTTCCGCAAAGATGGATAGCCATGATAACTAACAGTGCTGTCCAATCTTATTAGCTGAAGTGGCCAAAAATCAAACTACGTTTCAGGCACCTTTCAGGCAGTCTCCCGTTGCTGTCTTTCAATGGACTCTGAAAACTGTATATGGTGCTGAAAATGCTTTGCAATTCAATGAAATGGTGGAAGACGGAATTACTGTTTACCTCTTAAATTATACTCTTAGGAATTCCTCGTCGTACCAATTGAAATTAATATTTTGATTAAGATTGGATTTGCCCAGATAACTTTTGAATGGATTATGCAGCTGAGGCTTTCCTTCCCCATGCTCCCCAATATATTTGATTTTACAATGGTTTGCATTCAACCGCTGCTCTTAAATTAAGGTTGCAGACCTGCCCATTCATCCTTGGATGTGGTCCCACCAGATCAGCTTATCATGTTCATAAGGCAGTGTGAGGAATCTTGCAGTGTTGGTATGTGACATACCTTTTCTCTGACACCACAGAAGACAAGTCTCCCAGAGGTTGGGACTTTCAAACACATTCCTAGGCAGCTTACAGAAAACTAAGAGTTTCTGGTATTTTGCAATTAGCTTCCTGTGCTGAGAAAATCTCATGAGAGCCAATTCAGACCTTTACAACAGAAGTAAACCCACTTGATGCAAGTTGCGTGTTTTCATCCAACATGAACTTGTTCAAATTTTTGTGCTGGAAGGCACATTGAGTTAATATTGTAGGTCTTGCTACACTCAAAGTTGTGCTGTATTTTGTCACTCCTGGATAAGAATTTACCTCATTTGTAACCACTCATGCCTCTTTGTATTACTTGCTCCAGCTTGCCCCCTAACATGACAATTTCCTTTTACATGTCAGCTTCTCCTGGACAGTTACCAATTTGCTGGTTGAATATTGTAGGTGGATCTTTGGAGTTCTTGTCACCAGTAATGAAGTGTCATATTTTTTTTGTCTTCCTGGGTACAGCAGTGGATGTCAATTTATAGATTCAGTTCAGCTCCTGCTCTTGAAATTTGAGGTCATGTTACCCAAGTGTTAATTGTTAGTTCTCTACTAGTTCTTAAGAAAAGCCTCAGCTTTAACTTGGGTGCTTAAAGCTATAAAAAAGCATACTATTGGTATGAATGAAACCCATTTAAAATTTATTTGGTTTGCTTTACCATACACATGGATGATAAGTGTGACATCACTCAGATTTTTAGAAACTGGCATTCCCAAACGTAAGTGGATTTGAAAAACAACTTAAGATGCAGTTCTGTGTGGTTCAGTGTGGTCCTAATGTGGTACTGCCAGTGCAAAATGCATTGTGTGATGGCAGCTGTGGGCCTAAAATATCAGGGGATTATAGTGCAGCAAACAAAGTGTAAATCAGGGCACTCCTCTTTATTCTTTCAATTTAAATAAAATAGTTGGTTTTTTATTCAAATATTTGTAATACCTGGACAATCTCCATTCTCTTGGCTCAGTCTTGAATGCTTTTAGGCAATAGCAATTATTTGTAATTACCATCAGGGTTTGGAGGTTTTGGTTGGTGGGGGCAGCACTCACGTCAGTGAAGAGGTTTTAGAGTCCTAAATTGTAGTTTCTGTTCATGGCAAGACATTCCCATTGACATCAAATTCTGCTGGAGTAGAGACTTACAGGATTGGGCCCTTTATTTGTAAATTAGTGTATAAAGTGTCCATGAATGTGTTATGGTGTAATGTTCACACTTGAATGGATATAATTGTATTTTACTTATCTTAGAATCTATTTATCGTCGCGGTGCCCGGCGGTGGCGGAAGCTCTATTGTGCAAATGGTCATACTTTCCAAGCTAAGCGATTTAACAGGGTAAGACTTTCCATGGGTAGTTGAATAGAATGTTAAAACCTTGATGCACTGGCCTTCTCTTCTGTAGTTGTACTATTACTGCCTCCAAAGATTAAAATGTTCATTGTCTAAAGAAAATGGACTTTGCCCTCAGTGTATCAAATAAGGTGGTTCCTTTTATATAAGTTCTGATAACCAGAAAGTATACAGAAGTAACTCAAGTTTACATTTCTGGCTTCAACACCTCTCATTTCTTTGTTTATAGTGTAAGTAGTTTTTTTGGTTAATCTCTAGTATTTGGTCTTTTGATAACCCTGTGCTTTCAGTAAAATTTGCCACTTGGGCTATTTAAATGTTACACACTTAAATAGGTAAATTATAACCCAAATTCACTGATTATTTTTTTTTAATCCAAAGCACACCAAAAAATTTATTATTTCAACGGTACATAACACCAATATTCTTTTAATTTTGTTTGCAGAGGTTAGATGCCAGCACTGATTTTAAATGGCTGTGAGCTGGCAGAGCGCTCTGGGTACTGAGCTACCAATAGGCATTGTCACTGTTTTGAACTCTAGGAACAAACAAGTTTGAGTCACTTGTGTTACAGGGATTTCTCTTTATGGTTTACCAGTAAGAACTAAGGTGTTCAGCCAGCCCAGCCTCCATATGCTGGAGTAAGAGGAATCAAAAGTAACAAGCATGTATTTGTCATATTAACTGTAAGAAATTATTTACTTTTTAGGTACTTTTTTCAGACTTGTTTAAAACATTTAAACATGGTGTAAGAAAATCTGCAATGTGTAATGAGTAGTATTTGTATAATACAGGTCCATAGACAATATATCTTCTCCCCTTCACCACTGGACTCAAACACATGGAATTTCTCTCCAACTCCCTCCTTGACCCTCTCCAAGTCTGGTTTCTGCTCTTTGTTCCACTGAAGCAGCTCTTTCCAAAGTCTCTTGAGTGACCTCTAACTAGCCTCCTCTATGGTTGTTTGTCCCCAGTTGCTTTGTTAGTGTTCATTTTGTGGATTGTCCTCTTCCTGTTTCTATCAGTGGGTATTGCCCAAAGCTCAGTTTGTGAGGCCCTCCTACACACACCTCTAAGTGTACTGAAACTGCTGCTTATGTTAATAGCTTTATTACTACCTTGTGCTCCTCATCTATTATACCCATTTAACTCCTGGGAGAATTCTTCACCAAAAATAATTCTGCACACAATATTTTAAAATTCTGCATATTTTGTTTGTCAAAATAACACAATATAATGTCAGTTGCAATTATTTTGGTAATTTATTTCAGAATACCTGTCAACAAATAGGTCTGTAATAATACAGACAACAAAAATTCAGGAAATGCTTTTTGACAGTTTCCTTACTAGGCATATTAATACAAAACTTTGAGTAGTAATTCCTTTAAACTGTAGTACAGAAACGTATTTCCTGCACCCCTCAAAAGCAGTGCAAAGGGAGTCAAGGATAATGAAAGAGCTAAGGGAGCAGAGTTGCCAATTTTCTGTTTGCAGAAAGCCGAAAATCCTTGTCCCACCCCTTCTTCAAGGCCCCGCCCTCTGTTCACTTCTTCTCCTCCCCCACCCCCAGTCACTCACTCATTTTCACCAGACTGGGGCAGGGGGTTGGGGTGCAAGAGGAGGTGAGGGCTCTGGCTAGGGGTGTGGTCCCTGGGATGGGGCCAGAGATGAGGGGTGCAGGAGGGGGCTAGGGGTTGGGGCTGAGGGGTTGAGTGTAGGAGGGGGCTCCAGGCTAGGGCAGGGGGTTGGGGTGTGGAAGGAGGTATGGGCTGGGGGTGTAGGCTCCAGAGTGGGGCCTGAAATGAGGGGTTCAGGGTGCAGGCTGGGGCAGCAGATTGGGGTGCAGGAGGGGGTGAGGGCTCTAGGGTGGGGCCTGGGATGAGGGTTTTGGAGTAGTAGGGGGCTCTGGGCTGGGGCAGAGGGGGTTCAGGGGGTGGGAGGGGGCTCCAGGCTGGGGCAAGGTGTTGGAGTACAGGAGGAGATGTGGGCTCCGGGAGCAAGTCTGGGTGTAGGACAGGGCTGAGGTCTGGGGCAGGGGGTTGAGGTGTTGGAGGGGGTTTAGGGTGTGGGCTCCGGGCAGTTTTACTTCAGACAGCTCCCATAAACTGCCAGCATCTTCCTCTGTCTCCTAAGCATAGTGGTGCAGAATTCCTCCAGGAGTATCACTTGTTTTCTCTTGTCATATACATAGATTGAAAGCAATTTGTTGCAGAGACCATCTTTTTTTAAGGGTACAGTGGCAAGTATGATGGGGCCCTGATTGGAGTTTGTGTTCTACTGCAGAGGTTCCCAACCTTTTTCTTTCTGAGCCCCATTCCCTCCTGCCCCACAATGTGCTATAAAAACTCCACTGCCCACCTGTCATAACTATTTATTTTTGTCTGCATATAAATGTCAGGGCCAGTGTTAGGGGTAGCTAGCAGGGCAGTTGCCCTGAGCCCCATCCCATAGGGGCCCCCACAAAGCTACATTGCTCAGGCTTCTGCTTCAGCCCTGGTTGCAGGACTCAGGGCCCCGGGCTTCAGCCCCATGCAGTGGGGCTTAGGCTTTCTGTCCTGGGCCCCAGCAAGTCTAATGCTGGCCCTGCTTGGCAGACCCCCTGAAATCTGCTCACAGGCCCCCCGCGGAGGCCTGGACTCCTGGTTGAGAACCACTGTTCTACTGTAATATAAACAATGAAAATGCTGCTGGTTGTTTTCCTGTTTCTAGTGTTTATTTTTAATCTGAATTTTGTTGATTTGTCATCTTAGCGAGCTCATTGTGCCATCTGCACTGACCGAATTTGGGGCCTGGGGCGTCAGGGATATAAATGTATCAACTGTAAACTCCTTGTTCACAAGAAGTGCCACAAACTTGTCAACATTGAATGTGGCCGCCACGCACTACAACCAGTAAGTGAAATTATCTAGTAACTATTCTGAAATAAAACTTCATAGCATAGTGGAATGGTAACTAGGGAAATGGTCCCCAAACTCTGCAATGCTGAGGACCTTAGTGGCAATTGGACAGGAGCCTGATACCTGCACCCAACTTGCATATCTATGTATCAAAAATAAATGTACATCCCTGCCTGTTGCTTGTATCTGTATTTATTTAATTGATGCTACTTGTATAATGCTCTACATCTTCAAATGCCATGGGGGAAAAAAATATGGTTCCTCACATATCACTATTGAGTGGGAAAGTAGGTCTCCAATTTTACAGATGGGGAAAATCTGAGGCACAGAAGTTGCAGTTTGGCCAAAGCCACACAGCAAGTCAACTATGTTTAGCCCATAATATCATGATAACTAGGATTACCTGTCAGACATCATCAAAACGTTGTAGATCAGTTTGTCTTCACCCTGCAATTAAAAAGGAGACAACTACAGCCACATCTTAAGAATTCAACAGGTTGTATTTTGGGCATCCCTGAACTAGTCAAATGACTAGTAAGGCCATTTGAACTTTTCTTGTCTATCCCATTCCCACTGCTCTATTTTTTCTCTACTGGAGTAGATTGCTATTTCAGTATCTGTCTGAAGTATGAATAAATCTGGATCTATGTAGAATTAATAGAATAGTTCCCAAATAGTTGCCGCCTTCATGCATTTCTGATATACTTTTTTTTATAGTGAGCATAATTAACCATTCAAACAATTTATCAAGATTCATTGTAGATTCTTCATCACTGACAATTTTTAAATCAAGATTGGATTTTTTTCCTAAAATATATGGTCTTGGAATTATTTTGAGGATGTTCTATGGCTTGTGTGAACAAGAGATCAGACTAGATCACAATGGTCCCTTGTGCAATCTGTGATAACTATTTGAATTATGCCAGTATGGATGCTGCTTAGTCTAACTTTTAAATTTTAACTAGAATATGTTAATCAGATAACGATCATATATGATAGTCTGGGTTTTTTTAAGTAAAATGTGAAAGGAATAGGAACTGGAGTCCCCCAGTTAAACTTGGCTCTGTCTGAAAAGGAGTCTGAGTCTCGGACTTAAAGGGAAAAATGCCTCTGCTCTTCCGTTTTCAGTCCTAAAGATATAGTTAATTGTTACAAACTGTAATAGGCAAGAAATGAACCATTACTGTGAACATTTTGTAGGAGCCTGTAATACCTATGGATCAGTCATCAGTGCACCCAGATAACATAGAACCAGGTAAGATGAATGAATAAATGTATTTTTATATAAAGTTTCTGCAATTTCAAGTACTTTAACTCTGAAATAATATATTAATTCAGTTTAATTATGATTTGTTAAATAATTTAAAACATTTCATGTGAACAAACAGAATAATTTTATGTAGTGTTGTTGTTGCCATGTTGATCCCAAGATATTAAAGACACAAGGTAGGTGAGGTAATATTTTTTTTATTGGACTAACTTCTGTTGCTGAGAGACAAGCTTTCAGGCTACACAGAGTTCTTCCTCAGGTATGGGAAAGGTACTTAGGGATTGTCTTCATGTACAGCAGCACAGCTACACCAGTGCACCTGCACCACTGTAGCGCTTTAGTGAAGATGCTACTATCTATGGGAAAGTTTCTCCCGTCAGCGTAGTTAATCCATCTCCCTGAGAGGTGGTAGCTATGCTGACAGGAGAAGCTCTCCCATCAACATAGCATGGTCTACACAGGGGGTTATGTTGTATAACTACATTGCACAGGGGTGTGGATTTTTCACATGCCTGAGCGAAGTAGTTATACCGATTATAGGTCTGTAGTGTAGAGCTGGCCTTAGAATGTTACAACTAAATACAAGATCAAACAGATAGTGTAGCATAAGTAGTTAGGACATATTCTAAGGGACCACTGAAGGTGAAGTGGCCTATTAACACCCCTGTAGTCATAGGACAAAAAAGGAGAGTTAACTGGTTACAGGTTGTTGCAATAAACCATAAATCTGCTGTCTTAAGACCATGCTTTTTTTTTAAAAGCATCTAGCAAAGTTATGAATTTAAGCTCCCAGGCTTGTCTTTTGAAAGTGTTGTGCAGGCTTTCCACTCAGGATGAGGCCTGATAAGTCAGAGTGATCAATTTCTGAATTGTTCACCCACTTAGCTGATATGGTGTGTGTTGTCTTTTATCATTTCCTGTGATAGTTCATTTGAGATCAGTGACTGTTTGGTTTTACCCGAATAGTTGTTGTTGGGGCATTTAGTGCACTGGATGAGGTATGTCATGTTGTGATAGGCATGTGTAGGACCCATGGAAGGTGTGTTGGGGGTGGTGGTGATCATTGTAGCAGTGGAGATGTCTGCAGGTTTTGCATCTGTTCTGGCAGGGCCTGGTGCAGCTTTGACTTAGTGTGTCCTGGTCTGTGGAGAGCTTGCTTCTGATGAGGTTGGGGCATTGTTTGAAGGCCAGAAGAGGAGGTTCAGGAAAGAGATTTTTTTTCAGGATGGGATTCCCATCATATATGGGTTTTAGCTATTTGATTTCCCCACATGGGTTCAAGTGTGGGGTGGAAGGTGACAACTAGGGGTGTGCATTCGGAGGGGTTTTTTATTTCTGAATTGAAGCAGGTTGTCTTGGGGTATTTCGGTGGAGTGTCCTTGTTTTTGGTAAAGGTAGTTTTGAGTGTATTAAGGTGTATTCCCTGGATTTTCTCCTCAGAGCATATTCTGTGGTATGAGTGCCTGGGTGTAGATAACAGATTTCTTGGTATGTTTGGGTTGGTTACTGGCTCTGTGAAGGTAGGTCTGGTGATCTGAGGGTTTCTTGTATATAGCTGTCTGTATGGTTCTATTGTTGAAGCTCACTGAGTTTTCCAAGAACTTGATGCTAGTGTGCGAGTGTTCCAGAGAGAGTTCAGTGGATGTGTGGTGGTGCTTGAAGTTGTGGTGGAAATTTGAGGGTGTTTGTCATCTGTCCAGAGCACAAAAATATCATCCATGTATATCAGGTGTATCACTGGCTTCATGGTACATTTGTGTGAGGTATCATAGCTTGTAGTCTGATACCTGATGGGGACCCCATTTTGAAAAGCTAAGGAAAACATCCCTTACTCTCTTCTGTTTAGGGAAAGAGGCCTGTTTTTAAGCTTGTTTATTTAATGCACATGCACAGATCTTTGTACTACACCTTAATCTCCTATCCTGCTGTTCAAATCAAAAGTTTAAAGATGGAGAACAAATATTTCCCCATGTTTTAGGTTTACACCTCTCTGTAAATAGGGTAGCTCTTCAAAAGAATGTGGTGGGTGTGATTTGATTTCTACAAAAATAGAGAGAGAATAAAGTTAACTAGTAGTTAGCATCATGGCAATGTCTTTTATACAAAAATCAAGTTGGAGGGGTATCTAAGTAGGAATAGTAATCTTCACTTTCAAACTTGGATCTAGTCACTATTCTTACCAGTAAAACCAGAATTTAACAGACGCTCCATCTTTTTCTCTCTTTACCATTCTCTGTCTTCAGAAATCACTGCATGAGATCAGCCCAGATAATGCAAGCTACCCTATGTTTTAGAGATTCAAATTTTTAACTTGGAGTCTTGTATTAATTATGAATGAGAGATTCTTCAACAGTGTGGTGGTGAAATAGTGTCCAAAGCTTTTTAGCTGGTAAACCAACTTTTAAATCAATATACTTTATTTTTCTTAGAATATTTGCTGAAATCTTTTCTGCTACACTGTAATCCTCTATTTTTGTGCACGGAAGTTTAAAAAATAGAGAATATCTGTCTGTCTTTCATTTAATAGAGTGAACACCTTCATTTTTTTTGCTTGTTCTTTTAGTGATTCCATATAATCCTTCTAGTCATGAGAGCTTGGACCATGTTGGTGAAGAAAAAGAGGTAAAGTGTTTTAGAGCAGTACACCTAACTATTCAAAGGTCTGGAAATGTATATCAGTACTAACTTTAAAGTCTTAGCACAAAGCGACCTACATACAGATTACATAATTTATCTCATGTGCAAACTCAAGTTAGTCCACACAAAGTTTGTGTTTAGACACAGAATTCAATATGCAGGAAAAACTTCAATATGAAACTGGAAGGAGAGATTAAGCATTTTAATCTACAAAGCTGTTCTTTAATAATTATCCCCCCACCCCCCTTTTTATTACTGCTGCAGCACAGTAAGTAAGCTATTTGAACCCCCAATATTAAAAAAAAAAAAAAAATCTGCAGTTACCAATATATTATTATAATGGCAAGGTTGCTTAGTTGTGTTTAAAATCTTTATTTATAGGCGATGAGTATTAGAGAAAGTGGCAAACCTTCCTCCAGTCTGGGCCTTCAAGATTTTGATCTGCTCCGAGTTATAGGAAGAGGTAGTTATGCTAAAGTGCTACTGGTTCGATTAAAGAAAACTGAACGCATTTATGCAATGAAGGTTGTGAAAAAAGAACTAGTTAATGATGATGAGGTAAGCAATGTTTCTATCAGTGGACTAAATAATACTTCATTTAGAAAGAACTTGCACACAGTACCCGTAAGAACTAGATTTTCAACCTTACTATAATCACACTATATATTATGCATAAGGCTGCAAGTTTGTCATGGAGGTAAATTGATACAAGTCTGTCTTAATTTATCCTGAAACTAGATGCAAGATGTAAACATTTCAGTGTGTCTGACTGATACAGTTTTAAATAGTATTTGACCTAAGAAATACAAAGAAGAACATTGTTTTCTAAGCTTGCGATGTTTTTATAAATAGGATATTGATTGGGTACAGACGGAAAAACATGTCTTTGAACAGGCTTCAAATCATCCTTTCCTTGTTGGACTACACTCTTGCTTCCAGACAGAAAGCAGGTAAGGTCAGAAAGTATTTGACACTTCATGATATTTTTCATACTGGTAGGTATCCCAAAGGGCTATCCAAATACTGAATGCAGAATAATTACTAAAAACTATAGCACCATAAATGTCTGTGGTGTTTTGTAAACAAAAGGATTCTGAGAAGAAGGGAATTTGAAGGAGGGATGTTTCCTTCCTTGAAGAAGGAAACTGTCCTAAGCATAGGAGACAGTATGATAGAAGAAAAAGCCCAATATGGAAGAAAAGAAGTAGGAACATAAAGAATGAGAGGGAGTATGAAGAAATGAGAACAGATGTAATGTGGGGGGGGGATGATGTTACATGGGGCCTTGAAGAGGGAAAGGAGCTTGAATATGATGCTGTTAAATAGGAAATGAATGAAGGAATTCAAAAAGGAGTGGTGAGGTGGCAGGAGAGATTACTTTAGTAGTGGTATTTGATAGCTTGGATATGAGAGAGAAAGTTAAAAATAATAAAGGCAAAAGATGGCCAAGATGGCTTAAGCAGCAAGGATAGTGAGAAAATTGCATTTTGTTTATGTTGTATTAGAGGGACCTTGTGGGAGACTGGATATATGGGTGAGAAGTCAAATACAACACTGGATAAATGAAGGATAGTTGGGTTGTCAGTGATGGAAATCATGAGGAAACATAAGTTCAGCTTTAAAGTTTGTGATAACTTTTGAGATGTGTCAGGCAATGAGAGGCACAGCTGGACTAAATGGTGGGATTGGGTGTATAGAGGTCGATTTGGGAACCATTCACATAATTGGGCGTGGGTAGTTCAGACAGAGCATTGGTTGTTCAGTGGTAGGATTCTTAATTCAAAAGGAATTACTTTGGGAACGCTCTACAGGAGGTCAGACTGGATGCTCACAATGTTCCCTTCTGGCCTTGGAATCTATATAATTGTTTTTGTATAACACTTATAAATGTTGTTAAAGAAACTTAGAAATCCTGGTGGTTTGGGAGAATGGGAAGAGTTAATTGCCTTCCTTTAGTAATAAAGGAAGCCCCAGGACAAATTCTGTTTGTTTGGCTGTTGAGAGAGGCCCTGAAATATGGAGACATGAACATAAGATGTTGGAATGGGACTAATCCATTCTAATCCATATTCTGAGAGAGAGAGAAGGAGAATCCTTGCTAGACCCTTTCAGTTCTTCTGTTCAGAAGTTATCAAGCTCCAAGAACTGTGAGGGTAAAAAAGATCAAATGAAAAGTTGAAACAATCAATTTTTGCATTAATATACCTTTGTGTGTTTCAGATTATTTTTTGTGATAGAGTACGTAAATGGAGGTGATTTAATGTTTCATATGCAGCGGCAGAGGAAACTGCCCGAGGAGCATGCCAGGTATGTTTAATCTGAGAGAATATTGTTAGCATGAAATCTGTGTTTCTGACATGATGCAGCAGTGCAAAGTTTGTTGACACTGGCCTCCCAACTCTTGCATCCTCCAAATGGAAAGGAGCTAAGAGATGGCGATATTTGTCTAAAAAAATTCTACTTTTTCTGTTAGATGAGTGCCTATAAGTAGCTATTTAATTTTTAGTGCTTTAAGCTACAGATACCTTTTAAATTCAGAATAAAGACCGTAATATTAACCAGAAGTCCTGTTCACACTAGAATCACCCTGAAGTCTAAAGAGTGACTTTGTAATTTTAAATTACAGAGAATAGAATTGGAGAAATGTAGTGCTGGAAAGGACCTTGAGAGGTCATCTAGTCCAGCCCCCTATGGTGAGGCAGGACCCAGTAAACCTAGATCACATCTGTTTGTCCAACCTGTTCTTAAAAACCTCCAAAGATGGGGATTTCACAACCTCCCTTGGAAACCTATTCCAGTGCTTAACTAATTTTAAAATTACATAGTTTTCCCTAATATCTAACCTCAATCTCAATTACTACTTGTCCTATCTTCAGTGGACACTGAGAACAGTCAATCATTGTCGTCTTTGTAACAGTCTTCAAATATGTTAAGAGCTATCATCCGCTCCCCCTTTGTGTTTCTTTTCTCAAGACTAAACATACCCATTTTTTAACCTCCTCTCTTACATCAGATTTGTCTAAACCTTATCGGTTTTTTGCTCTGCTCTGGGCTCTCTCCAATTTGTCCACATCACTCCTAAAGTGTGATGCCCAGAATTGGACACAGTAGTGCAGGTAAGACCTCATCAGTTCCAAGTGGAGCGTGACAATTACTTTGTCTCTTAAACCCCTGAATATTAGCCTTTTCTGCAACTGCATCACGTTGTTGACTCTCATTCAGTTTGTGATGCACTGATTCTCAGATCCTTTTCACAGTACTATCACCTAGCCAGTTATTCCCCATTTTGTAGTTGTGCATTTGATTTTTTTTTTCCCCTTCCTATGTGAAGTACATTGCACCTGTCTTTATTGAATTTCATCTTATTTATTTCAGATCAATTCTCTATTTGTCAATGTCATTTTGAATTCTAATCCTGTCCTCCAAACTGCTAGCAACTGCTCCCAGCTTCATATAATCTTCAAATGTTACGTGTGTACTCTCCACCTTATTATCCAAGTCACTAATGAAAATATTGAATAGTACCAGACCCAGAACTGACCCCAGTGGGTCCCACTCAATACACCCTCCCAGTTTAACAGTGTACCATATAGATTGTATATTGATAACAGTTAAATAAAGAGGGGTGTGTGTGTGTGTATGTATATATAAATCTTCCTAACTTCCATCTCTGCAAACTACTTCTGTGATCTGAGGATTCAACTGAGTTCTTTCTATTTATGTATCATCACTACTAAGAAAATTCTTCAGCCCCAATTTACATCTGTGCAGCTTCAGTGGGGTCACAAGTGTGACTGAGGTCAGACTTTGTCACTGCAGCATGAAGTTGGTGAACAATTCTGATGTGCAAAAAGGAATAGAATCCTATTCTCTCTTAGATGTATTGGCTCTGCAGGGCTATCAGCAGTGAATGTACTTTTGCACTTATAAGCATCTATGACTGAATAAACAGTATTGGTTTTCAGAGTAGAATTACACGAAGGACACTTTATTGCTGCACTATTTATTATGCTGTAGTTGTAAATCTGTTTTGAAAAACTGAGGGACCTTGTGTCATCAATGTATCTTACTTCATTCTAGGTTTTATTCTGCAGAAATCAGTCTAGCATTGAACTATCTTCATGAGCGAGGGATAATCTACAGAGACTTGAAACTGGACAATGTGTTACTGGATTCTGAGGGGCACATAAAACTCACAGACTATGGCATGTGCAAGGTGAGGGAGAATTTTTTCCAAATAGATAAAATGTGAAACTTCTTGCTTGGGTACCTTGTAACTTATGGTAGCTTATTAACTGACTAAGTCTGTTATCAACTTATATACAGCTCATGTGGAAACAAAAGGCTTTATCCCATCTGAAATTAAAAGGAGGAAGGAAGAACAAGAAATGCTGAACTACTCAGATGTGTAAACACTCCTGCCTACAATCCACTGTATATTGGGATCTAAAGCTAATCGCAGAATGTAGCAGGATAAAATAATAAACTGAAAATGGAAAAACACAAAATGAGTGTATTACCCCAACTCTCTGGCTGTGAATGTTTCAGCCTTGTGTTACTTTAAACAGATGAACCCGAACACATTAATTCTATGTACACGCAGATGGGAGTAACAGCTTCCTGTGTCTCCTAGCCAGGAGATGTGTCCACTCAGTCTTCTGAGAATGGGAAAGAAGTCCAGTTCTATAAAGGGCCTTGGCCGCCTCTCCCATATCCCAGCATGCCCCAGCCCAAACAGAAGGAACAGCCTTTTGATACCTGTCTCGGAGGCAGGTTAGGAGCAAGGCCCTTTCTAAAATGGTCATCACTGGGCTGCTGGGCGTTGCTTCCACACCACAAGAGAACTGCCTTGCTTAGTTTTTCCCCACATCTTCCAGAGGAGTTAAATATTCAGACCAGACTGAAGATAATTCCAGGGAAAAAAATTAAGGCACTACTTCGCTTACAGGCAAAGCAGACAGTAAGGTATGCTTGGGCTACAGAATGAGGATAACAATTCTTTCAGACACTGAGGGGAGAGAGAGGTCTCATCCTAAAAATAGCCACGGAAAATAAGTCATGTAAGGAATATCAGCATGTTTCTTAAAGACTGCGTTACTCTCCCCTTTCCAAAATAGCATTGTCCACTTTCATGCTGTGGATGTAATACTGAAACATGAACTTGTCTTTGCTTGTTGTGCACTTTTCAGTTGTAAGCTGGTTGTTGGGCACTGGAGAAAAATAAGTTGCATAGCAGGTGCTTGCCAGGGAAATACAATCACAACTTGTGTGTGGAATTCAGCTTTCAAAATGGTCTAGTTTACTTCTGATTTAAATGATGTTCTTATAACATGCTTAGGATTGAAAGCCTGCGTCTGCTTGCATGAATTCACTCATTCAATTAAAATGATTGGCAATTAGAATTTCCTCATTGACCACCATTCTGGGTCCATTCCCCTAAACTGGATCCTCATCTCAGAAAGTTTTATTTGTGCTTTTCAGGTGCTTCAGTTTTACAGGGTAGAGCATTCAAGTTTCAGCTATCTTATTAAAGGCCAGGAATGGAACTCTGCATATGTGCCACTTAAGCTGGGCTCAGTGTGTGTGTTTTTCAGGGAGGAGTAAGAACTACATTGTCTTAAACATAGTGTTAAAAGCTTTTAAGCATTTTGTCATTCCAAATCCATGGCAGTTTATAAAAGTGTTTTTTGGCTGCCTAATCATTGTTTATGGGGAATGTCTCTTTCTGTAGTGGGTCTATTTAATGTATATAGAAGCAAGTTTTCAGTCTTAGGGTCTTTCCTTAAGGTTATTGGATGCCCAAATAGCCATGGCAGCAAAAAACACCCTATCCATATGTCATTGACCAGAGGATTGTGCTTCAATCTATTGGACAGAAATCTGGACATGGCAATCAGAGCTGTTGCTTTCAAAATCCTGAAAAAACACTACTTTTTTCCTTTTTGTTGTTTTTCCTTGGGGGAAAAAAGGGCGCTATGAAGTGAAACCCAACATGCTATGACTTTATGCCATACATTTATTCATTAAAGGTAAAAATGCTCACACTTTCTGAAACAAAACATAGTTCCCAGTCTATTAACTAGTTAGATCTGCCACTCTGCTGTATCAGCCCTTGGATACCAGTACTTTTCTATTTACTTGTTCAGGCAGTAGGCTGTTAATGTCACCCAAATCAAGACAAATGTGCTAAAAGCACACTCTGTTGCAGAACTGGCTGGAGAACAGTGCACGTGTTTTTAAAACAGTCAAAATTCTGAATTCAATGGTGGTGTGGTCAGGAACGTCACGTCTACGATTTCCCACCATTTTGATGCAACCAATTGTGATACACCACTTCTGCAAACAAAGGTTTGGGATAGGAATCTGGAGTCTGTTTTAAATGCTTAAAAAACAAACAAACAAAAAAAAACTCGTTACTTTCCCTCAGCCATACTTCAACATCTTCTACCTGTCCTGGGCTTAACCTCTGACCTTCATTGTTGGGATCAGTCATGTTGGCTAGTAATAGGAACAGAAGCTTCTCTGAATTGTGTTGTCTGTCATTTTGTGGTTTTTAGCTTTTTAGGTTAGATGAAGCCAGATTTCCACTGACGCTGCAATTGCTTTAAATTGTTTTAGATCTGTGTGGTGCCTTGCATGCCATGGGAAAGCACTGCAATCCATTATACCTTAAACACACATTTCTGACTGGTAATTAAGATAGTGTTGCCTAAAACATGATTTGGTTTTTTAATACATTCAACATAGTGTTTTTGTAACTTAAACATCTAGTGTTTTAGAAAGGGAATATTTAATTTCATTCTTTGACCGTTATTAGAAAACAGTGACAGGTGCAATGAAGACAGAGCTTTTCTTAGTGCACTGTACACTCTGCATACAGATCTATTTTTATAGAAGAAATGCATGTAATCTGCATACAAAGCACTATATAAGTCTAGTAACTTATTTTGGTATGGGTCACTACACAAAGTATAGTTGTTTTATATAGTAAACAGAAGTAATTTTTAGCAAATGGTATAAAACTTTCCCCTCTGTTTTTCCTTTCCTTTTTTTAGGAAGGATTAAGGCCTGGAGACACAACCAGCACTTTCTGTGGAACTCCCAACTATATTGCTCCTGAGATTTTGCGAGGAGAAGATTATGGTAATTTGATTTATTTCAGTGCTGCATCATAAAATACTTGAGCTGTAATGCATTTCTGTTAACTTCCTTGTAAAATGATTTGTGGAAGAAAATAAGAATCACCATACTAGATCAGACCCATGATCCAGCATCTTGTTTCCAGCAATAGTCGGCACTAGATGTTTCACAGGAAGGGGCAAGATATCTCATTTTAGGCAGATGCGGAATAGTCTCCGCGCTCTTTCCCACCCCCCCACCCCCCCGTTAGCTAGTGGTTTAATCCCTTATAATTAGCATTAAACCCTGAAGCATGAGGTTTTAATATCTTCCACAGTTTATTAACATTAGCTATTATAACTCTGGATTGTTATCCATATAAATGTCCAGTTAGTCCCTTTTTCAATCTTGTTAACTTCTTGGCCTCAATGACGTTCTGGGACAGAATTCCATGGTTTAGTTATGCATTTTGTGGGGGGAAGGGGGGAATTCCGTTTTGAATTTGCTACCCTTTAATTTCATAGAATGTTCTCTTGTGTCATGAGACAAGGAACAAACTCCTAATCTCCTGTCTCTATACTATTCATTATGTATTTTCGTCACGTCTCGTCTTATTCATCTTCCTTCTAAGGTAAAAAGAATCATTCTTCTTGGGGTCCAAGATAAATTTGCCTCTCTCCTGTCTCAGTGGTAAAGCATTTGTTAGCTTAGAACTTGATCATTTGCTCCCTTTTTCACTGTAGCTCTCTCTTATAAACCTAAGTATTGGGTCACAGATACTATCAAGTAAACAGGTACTTAAGCATTTTAAAATGCTTTATCCATATAAACCTAAGTAAAATGTATCTAGTGACCTTTTAATAGCTATTAAAATTTATACAAACACAGTATGTACAAGTTCTATTGTAGGTGTAACACTTTTTTTTTTCTCTCTCAGGATTAACTTGGCCACTTTTATAGTTATACTAATACAAAAGGGTATTTTGCTAGTCGCAGACATTTCTGGAACATTGCATTACTTGCATCTTATGTTTTTGGCAAAGGCCTGAGGCTCACCCTATAACCTATCACAGTTGCCTTCCTTCCAGAGGAGGGAGATGGCTTAGTATTGTCTTGTTAGGTATGCTTAATTTTCAGTGACACAAGACCCTTCCTCTTTTCTGCCAGATTCTCCCCAGGCTAAGCAGGCTATCTTTATAGCAGTCCCAGCCTTGAGGAGAATTAAGATACTAGAACTGTTAATTGATCCCTGTCTTCAGCAGTGAACAATAGAATATGTGATGTCACCTGCCTAAGTAACCATTGTTGTTTGTTGCAGTGTTTGACACAAATATCTGTGTAACCTTCCACCAAAAAATGCTGTTAATACACAGCTGAGGCTGAGAGTTTTTTATTCCCCCTTAAATACTAACATTACTACTTAAAGTTGAGAACCTAATCTTTAAGGTTCCAGCACCAACCTTTTAAGTCTCCATTCCATCTCCTTCCCGAGTACTGCCTTCCATCCTGCACATAATGAACCAGAGGACTTCTGTTGCCATTGTCATGCCCACCTTAAATGTACAGTAGTCTTTAGGTCATAACTTAACCATTGCATGCCTTTCTGACTATCAAGACGTCCAATTATTCATTTGTAAAATATATCTTGTTCTTCATATAGTTAGCATTGATACTTATTAAAATTAAGTCCTCCCTGATAAAATAGTGCTTATTCTGATTTTTTTTAAATCCTAGGCTTCAGCGTTGACTGGTGGGCATTAGGTGTACTTATGTTTGAAATGATGGCTGGCAGATCCCCATTTGATATTGTTGGAAGCTCCGATAACCCTGATCAGAACACAGAAGATTATCTCTTTCAAGGTGAGTAGTGGTGAGGTTTTAACATACAATAGATTCTGCTTATTGGCAATCCTTTGGCTGACAGCAAAAAGTTACCATTATCTGGCAGTTGCCAAAAAGCAAAAGTTAGGTTTGTAGGGCTGCAGCTGAAAGTACTGGAAAGTGCCTTACCTGGCTGCAGCCCTGCAAATCTATCTGTGGGGAGGATGGGTGCAGCTCAGATGCCAGGGCCCTCCCTGAGGAGGGAAAACTGTGGCCAGGGCAGCAGTGGGGGTGCTGGAGGACCACTGAACTGCACAGTACCAATCTCCACTGCTGTCCTGCCGACAGCCTCCTCTCCCAGTCCGCAGCACTGGGTCTCTAGCAGGGTTTCCCCCATTGGGTGTGGATGCAGGCGTCTCTGCCCCTTACCTCCTGTGCAGTCCCTGAGCACAAACAGGTTTGTGGGACTGCAGCCACGAAAGGAAGCGCTGGTACATGGCAGCACCAGCTGCACACAGGTTTTTGGGGTTGCAGCCAGGAAAGGCATTGTCCAGTGTTTCCTTCCTGGCTGCAGCCCCACAAACCTGCCTGTGGCTATGTCCCCCACCCGCCCCCCTCAAAAAAAAAAAAAAAAAAATCCGTGGCTTGCCATTGCCAGTATCCTTAACATTAGTTAATGGGATGGGATTGGTTCCTGACAAAATGTTGCTGTTAACAGGAAGTTGTTTATATTAGTGTTGCTATTAAGCGGCATCCACTTTATTTAGTGGTTTTTGTTGTCTCTACAAAACACTGTTTTACAAAGAAAAGAAACTTTAACCATACGAAGTTCTGATGTCTTAAATTCTCGATTCTTCTAGTCATTTTGGAAAAACAAATCCGTATTCCACGATCCCTTTCTGTTAAAGCAGCAAGTGTTCTAAAAAGTTTTCTTAACAAGGTAAGATCTAAAGCCCTATATTTGAACTAAGGTTTTTCAAGAGCTCCCATTGTCAACTTACACTTACGAGGATATAACTGAAATTGAAATTGCCCCTGAGCTGAAGCTCTGCAGACAAGGTCTGAGCCTGTTCTAAAGCAGAATTCTTAATAGATGGAACTGACCTACGTTTGGCTGATTTTTTTTTTAACTGTTTAAAAAACCTGAAACTTTGTAAATATTCAGACCTAATGGGTAAAACACAAAATAAAAGATCTAGAAATGCACAGAATAGTCATATTAACCAGGCATTGAGGAAACAGATACTTTTACCATAATTTTTGAAACATCACTTCTGAAATTCTGTGGTACTTATGGTCTGCTAGATCATAATCATTCTGAATGATTGGAAGTAGGTGGACTTAATGTGTGTGGAATTTTGCATTGAAACAATATGGCCAGAATATTTCAGAAGGGAACTTCTGAGAGATCACTTAAGACTTCTTATTTCAGAACAAAATGTCTCCCCCCATGTTAGTTAGTGAAGGTCTTGAATGCAAGTTTCTGGGCTTGACAAACTTCCCTTTCAAATGTGATGACAAAGACCATGTCATTTAATGTCTTTGGTATTTAAAAATAAATTTTGCTTGGAAAATTGATATGAACTGGCGGCAAATGCTTATCAACTTTTTCAATAAGTTAAACGTGTTACAGCAGTGGTCACCAACTGGTCAATCGCGATCAACAGGTTGATCCTAGAGGATCTCTCAGTCAATCGTGCTCTCTGGTGGCGCAGTGTGGCTGCCACTAAGGCAGACTCCCTACCTACCCCAACCCCATGCTGCTCCTAAAAGTGGCCAGCGCAGTCCCGGGGGCAGGGGTCTCGCTCTGCACGCTGCTCCTGCTTGCAAGCACTGCCCCCGCAGCTCTCATTGGCTGGGAGAGCTG
The DNA here is from genome assembly GCF_965152235.1 of Eretmochelys imbricata. Taxonomy (NCBI): domain Eukaryota; kingdom Metazoa; phylum Chordata; order Testudines; family Cheloniidae; genus Eretmochelys; species Eretmochelys imbricata. The sequence continues at coordinate 16,771,019 of NC_135580.1, read as the reverse complement.
CGGGGGGCGGTGCTTGCAGAGAGGGGCAGTGTGCAGAGCCATGTGCCCCCTCCCCTCTAGGTGCTGCAGGAGCACGTTGGGCCCCTTCCGGGAGAGGCATGGGGCAGGGGTAGGCAGGGAGCCTACATTAGCCTCGCTGCGCCCACTGCCAACTAGGAGCCACTGGAGATAAGTGTTACCCGGCAGGAGGCCGCACACCAACCCCCATCCCTGAGCCCCCTCCCAGAGCCAGCACCCCAAGCCCCCTCCTGCACCCCAGCCCTGAGCCCCTCCCGGAGCCAGCACCCTAAGCCCCAGCCCTGACCCCTCCTCCCAGAGCCCGCACCCCCTCTTGCACCCCAATACACTGCCCCAGCCCGGAGCGCTCTCCTGCACCCAAACTCTCTCTTAGAGCTTTCACCCTTCACCCCTTTCTGCACCCCAACCGTTTGCCCCAGGTTCAACTTGGGGTCTTCTAATGGGGTTGCCTGGACGTTCTCCACCTATGAAAATTCCCATATTAAATCCAGTTGTGACCTGGCCAGTATAGGTCTCAAGCATGCAATATATTTTGATATTTGCACATTTTAACTAAAAGGGGGGGGGCATATAACCAAATACAGAAGCTTGTAACTGAATTACAGCGTATATTAGGCAATTCTTCCTGTTTCTGAAGGCAGAGTAAAACAGTTGCAGATTTAAATTTGAGAATAGGGCTACTTTGGCCAGTGCGTTAGCCTAATACACTTGCAGCTTTGACATTAGTGTGTCTAATGAAATCTACAATGAGTAACTTTAGCCTTTTATGCTCGAGGTCACATATTCTCCAAATAATTTTTCACTTTGAAACATTTTCGTTTTTCCATAGGATCCAAAGGAACGTTTAGGCTGCCATCCTCAAACAGGATTTGCAGATATTCAGGGACATCCATTCTTCCGCAATGTTGATTGGGATCTGGTATGTAAACACTGATGGGTTTGTTTCTTCTGGTATGTGCAGTATAGCTCTGAAAGTTTGTCTTAACTGAAGGTTAAAAGGGATGCCTAATTTTTTTTAACTGTTTTAAACTGTTCTGTGAAGAGAGGACGTAGATTCCATTAACCCTTTTACACACTAATCATATTAATTTATTTAATTAATTTGCTGGAATGTTTGTAAGAGACATGAGAAATTTAAGTAATGTTTTCAGAACTCAGTCCTTTTTTAAACATAAATGTAATCTGTCTGATAGGCTGTTACTCATACATACTTTAAATTATTTCTAGATGGAACAAAAACAGGTGGTTCCTCCATTTAAACCAAATATATCAGGTGAATTTGGTCTGGATAACTTTGATTCCCAGTTCACTAATGAACCTGTCCAGCTCACTCCAGATGACGAGTAAGTAACTCAAACTTAACAAAACCTTTTTTAAAAAAGTTAGTAAATTATAATGGTGCAAGATCAGTTTGATTGGCTTTATAAAAGATGTACCTACAGGGTTTTTATTGCAGTCTGCTGCTAGGGTGTGGGAACTTTCATTCAGTGTGGTTCTCTCTAGACTTGGAAAAAGTGAACCAAATTTTACACCAAAATCATTACAAAAACTTTGGGAGTGAAAAAGATGCTCTCAAAGTGTTTAAAATTTTTATGGAGACAGTCAATGGGTGCTCTTTTTGGAGGTGGAGGCTTGAGGGTATCCTCTTCGAAGAGACCTTTTGCTAACACAAGCACAGGTGTTTGATTTTTCAGTGTGCTGGGTCTTGCTTGACCCTTAGCTCTGCTCCAGACCCTGCCCCCACACCACCCCTTCTTCCAAGGCCCTGCCCCCTCCTCCAGCACGTCTCTCCCTCACTCCTCCCCATCCTTCTCAAAACCTCCTGCACGCTGTGAAACAGCTGATTGTGGTGGGGAGGGTGTGGGAGGCACTGATCAGCAGGACCTGCTGGCAGGTGGCAAACACTGAGGGGGCAGGGAGGGAGCTGATGGGGGGGCTGCTCAGCACCCACTGTTTTTACCCCGGTGGTGCTGTAATCCCGGAGCACCCTCTGAGTTGGTGCTTATGAACACACGCCATATTTGCAGTCTTGTAGATCTTTAACCAAGATTTGGGGGTTTTAATTTCATCATTTGATTTCTTGGGACGCTGCAGTCTTAAGGGTACATCTACACTACCCGCCGGATTGGCGGGTAGCGATGAATCTATTGGATTGATTGATCGAGTCTAGTGTAGATGCGATAAATCGATCCCCGATCGCTCTGCTGTAGACTCCTGTACTCCACCCTTAGTAATCAGCCTAAACCAGACTGCTCTCTTTATTTTAGGAGCTTGAGGGCTTTCTATAGTATTTAATGAAATAACTTTGGAACATTATGCATGAATAACTTGTAAGCACTACCAGCCGATACAAATGTTCCATACCCTCACTTATTGTAAATAAGTATCTTGCTTGAGATAGTTGAGTGAAGATACACTGAGAGGAGTAGTAACTAATTTCTTAATTTTTTTAAGACACCATCCATTCTAGAAGGGTTTAACCTAACAGACCTGTAGAGAGTGCTGTGCCAGGAGGACCTAAGGAAAGGAGAAGCCAAGTCAGCTCTCATAAATGGAGCCAGCCTCGTACCTCTGTATGCAGTAAGAAAAGGAGGACTTGTGGCACCTTAGAAACTAACAAATTTATTTTAGCGTAAGCTTTTGAGAGCTACAGCTCACTTCATCGGATGGATTCAGTGGAAAATCTCCCCACTGTATTTTCCACTGAATGCATCCGATAAAGTGAGCTGTAGCTCTCAAAAGCTTATGCTCAAATAAATTGGTTGGTCTCTATGGTGCCACAAGTCCTCCTTTTCTTTTTGCGGATACAGACTAACACAGCTGCTAGTCTGAAATCTGTATGGAGTGTTCAGCCCCCACCTCTCTTTGGTAAAGAGCAGAGACAGCAGGAGCCATGGGGAGGGCAGAATGTGGTATGAAGCCAGAAGTCTCTTTGTGTTTAGAGGCTGGCAGAGAAGTAAGTTTGTGTGAGGATTTTGCTGCACTGAGATGGAGTGGCTGGGCCTACTTTGGTGCCTGGGTGAAGACAAGAACAGGGCTGTTGCCCTTTCTCTTATGCACCTGTTCGTTGCTTGCTTCCCTGCAACTTCTTGACTCCTGTTCCTCAGAGGACTACAGAAGAAAGCCCTCCTTAGGGTTCTAAAGTTTAAGACCAACTCTTTATGGTTTAGTTTCCTCATCCTTTTTATACAACTTTGATACTCTTAGTTGAGTAATATTGCAAGTAGCAATTTTGTGTTAACTCAAGATACTAACTAGTTTTTATTTTAACAGTGATATTGTGAAGAAGATTGACCAATCTGAATTTGAAGGCTTTGAATATATTAATCCTCTTTTGATGTCAGCTGAGGAATGTGTCTGATCTTTCGTTTCTGGACTGTGCCATATATTGCACCTATCACTTGTTTTCTGCATGGATAAACAAATTGCCATTTGGTTGCACTTGCATCAAATGAAAAACATTTTACCCTTGCCACCAGCTGTGGAGTCAGATTTTTAATCTTGGTTGTTACAACTTGCTATCATGCTGAACTTTGTGTTAGGCTGCAGAAATTTTTTGAAATGTTAATCTTCCAACAATCTTGCCAAAGTCTAATTTTAATATAGAAGCAGCCATTGGTTGCTAACTCTCAGCTAGCGATTTTTCTGTTTAAACTGCTGTAAGTAATGTAGCTGTCTGCTTAAGGAAAAATCTTCTTACTGCTTTAAGAGCATGTGTTGCATTAGGGCACATAATGAAACAGCATTAAAAGCCATTATATACTTGCATTTTAACAGCAAGACTGACAAGACTTTAGCCCTGGTAACTTCTAAAGCCTCTCTCCAACCTTGTTATGTACACTGACCTTTTCAGGTTTACAGTTGAAGCTGTAGTGTTGCCCCCATACACTCAAATGACAGTAGGACAGCAGTTCTTTAAAATGGGTAGAGTGAAGGAGAGTGGCTGCTTTCTTGGACTAGGGAACATTGATTCTGTTCCAAGAGAAGATTATGCTCGTGTAATTGAATGAATAGATTCCACTCCTGAGCTACTTCTGATTGATAACTGGGGGTAACTCACACACACACACACACACACACACACACACACACACACACACACACACACACACACACACACACACACACACACACACACACACACACACACACACACACACACACACACACACACACACACACACACACACACACACACACACACTTTGCTATGTGAAAAGTGAGTGCCTTTCCAAGCCTCTCCCTTTCAGCAAGGGCTGTAAGTGATGTAAAGTGTCAGTTTAAGTGAGTGGAACTCACTTCATACTTTTTTTAAAGGAAAAAATCTGCACAGAGAATTCTTTTTAGCAGAAATTGGCAGCTAATATTCAAGAATGTAGGACCTCATGTTATTTATTCCTTAAGTTTTGGTAGATCTGAATGGTTATATTATAGCTACAGCCTAGCTAAGGAGAAGACAGTAAAATTAATAGAATCTTATTGCCGTGCTGTTGGAAAAGCGTTCACTCTTCCCAGTGGAAAAAAGAGTGCATGTTTTTTATTCATGTAACCCAGTATCTGAAAAGTGGAAGGGCTAGCCACAGTGACTCCTGAACTTTTTTGATGTTTTTCAATTATGAATAAGCTCTTCCAAATCTTAGGTGTCCACAATGGACTTAAACTAACTGGCAGAAAAATTGGAATAAATGGAAATAATTTAAACAAGAAGTGACTTGACCGGAAGTGTGATTCTTATAAATGTCCTTATGGATACCTAAATATTCAAACTTTTTTTTTTTTGAATCTTTGAGGGATATATTGGCTGAAGAGATGCCAAATATATTTTATGCTTGGTTTTAAAACATTTTTAAGTAAAAGGGATATTAAGAGACAGTCAAATCTATATAAATTCTCCTATAAAAGGCTTAAGCTAAACTGCTAAGTTTAGTAAAAGCAGAGTTAATAGAACACTATTCTGAAAACACAACATACCTTAGGGCTTGTCTACACTGTGCTGGCAAAGCACATCAGGGGGTGGGATTTGTAGAGTGCACTAATATTCTGTACTGTGTTCACCCTGCTGGTGTGCTCTAAAAGGTACCTAGTTTGCATTGATATAGTTGCAAGTGCCATGTAGACAAGCCTTTAGCAAGAATTACCTAAGGTTAATGAGCTTCCCCTCTGCTGCTGTTTTCCCTTGAAAGCTATAGTGCATTGACACTATAATTTCAGTCTTGGTGATGTGAATTACCTTCATTTGTACACTTAAACTGTTTCATACACTGACTTAGTAGCTTTAATGAGAGAGGTTGACACTACGTGGTTCATGCCCATAGTACAGTACCTAGCTCACTTTTGTTTACAAGATACATTGTAAGACTAATCTTTTAAAAAATATATTAGGCTACATTTTCAAAACTGACAAGCTGTTTTGGGTGCCTCAACTTTTGGGAAGTACTGAGCCTGGCCCCCCTAGTCTCATGAAAATAATGCTCCTGTAAGATGTCTCAAGTTGGGCCCTTAAAATCAGAAGCTGCTCTTTAGGCTTTAATCTATTTAAATCTTAAAGGTTTTTTTCCACTACACAAGTTAAATTTGGGATAATCTTGAAGTATTTAGCCTTTGACTTGTAAAGTCGTCGTCTGTATAGAAGTCTGGAATTTGTTGGTATTAAACTCGGAGGCTGCTATCCATGAGGAATGGACTGGACTCTATACAGTGACTCAAATTCATAGGATATTCAGTGGAAAACAGTTTCATATAGGAAGTGCATTTTCAGATTTTCATCATGCACATAAAGATGAATGGAATTCTCACTTTGAAGTTTTTGTGCTTCATGCAAAAACTTTTTTATAGATAATGTTACAGAAGTTACGCATTTTTTATTTATGTATTTTAACCTTAAGATCTGCCTTCTGTTTTAGTATCAACTTAGTTAACAAAAAAAGTGGTAAATATTTTAAACAATTGTCACTGCAAGTCTATTTTTTACTTTCTCTTCTAAACTCTAAGTGCCATGACATTAACTGTTAATTTTTTTTTAAGTTGTTAAATGTGTAGAGGCTGTCTTAGCATATTCAGCAGGGAAATCAGGCATGGACAGTCAAGTACAGTAGGTTATTATATCTTGTAAAGATAAACGGTCTACATCAGGATCATGTGTTTATGCGGAGTAACCTCATTTCTGTATACAAATTGGACTCTGGGTGCTCTTCTAGTTGAATACTGTTGCTACTGTATTTTTCTCCTTCACCTAGAACACTGTTTTGAACATTATACTGTGTAATCATTTCCTGTATTTGTGCACACTTTTTTTTTACTTGTCTTTAAATAAAACATTTATATTAGGGCTCTGAATATTGTATTAACACCAGTATAACGCACTCAGAGAATGATGGATAGTTTCATGTAACTGGATTGTATGCTGTAGTTGGAACCTCTACAGTTTTATCCAAGTCTCTCTTCTGCAAGCAGTCCTACAGCACACTGACTTGCATTTCATAATTATGTAGCCATAGACCTTCACCCAGGGAAGTCCTGAAATAGTGACCCAACAAAAGAATCAAGTTTGTGTGCAAGAGAAAGGAGCAAGGCTTAGGAGTACTTAGTGGTGCTAGCCAGTGACTGAGCGGCTAGCATATATGACAGGTTTGGGGATAAAATTGACAGTTTACAGTGCTATTTCAAATCAGAAAGAATGGGATAATTTTGTAGCTGTTATATGGAGATCACGTTGCAACTGTAACCAAACAATTTGATTAGTGCTGTTTACAAAAATATTACATTAAAAGATATTATGGCAAGGATATTATGTTTTTAAGAGTGCCAGATCATACTCAGTTCAGCCCAATTGTGTGCTTGAGTACATCCAAGGGCCCCAACAAACAGGTTCCATTCTGCTACCAGGAAAACATCTTTTTCTGGTTTCTATGTGGACTGTGTTGCAGTAACACCCTTGGAAAATTTTACTTCTCCCTAGGTGAGTGCTGCAGCCACCTCCTACACTACCTAACTGCCTCCACTAAACATCATAAAAGCAAAAAGCATCTCATTCTCAAGATAAGTCTGACCGGCTTCTCCTAACCTGTGAGACCAAAACATAGTCCAAGCCTATGTCCTCCCTGCCTTCAGAACCTGTCACTTTCCAATATTTGAAGCTGAGCATTGATGTTAGAGCATTCCCCTGGAGTTTTAAAGGACTCCAAAGACACTTGCCCTCCTTGTGTGATCCTATGATTGATTAGGGTGTGAGGTTGTCAACCTGTGTCTTATGACCACCGCACCCTTCCCATATTAAATGGAAGGGGGGGATCTCCAGGGGTCCTATTGTAGGAAAAAGTTGAGAACCATTGCTCTTGAATTTCTTTCTAGGTGTGATTTTTGAGTTGCAGTGACATCAGCTAGGATAGGTGAAACTACAGATTTTCTTGCAAAATTGTATTTAACTATATTTTGCCACGACACGTACTGGTACTGAGAACTAATGCAAGTACCAAAAAAACCCCTCCATGTTTCAAATTGATCAATTCCTCCTGTCCTTGTGTCCCATCATGAAATAAAAGGATATACAGAGGTATCTAAACTCAGGCTTCAGTCATTTTGCTAAAAATAACTTACTGTATATGATTCACATTGATACAACTTGACATTTTCTCCTTCACAGGTTTTTTTTAAACAGTCTCTTCTTAGACTGTCAAGCAGCTAACACGATTTTATATGTACATTGTAACATTCTAGTTACTATAATTTATCAAATCTTTAAATTGGGTGAGATTGTTACATTACCTTCTGGGGATGGCTTGGGAAGAATATCAAGCTGTACATTGGAAATAGACACAACAGAAAACAAGTAATGCAACTGTTCCAGATTTCTATTCTGGTGGACTTGTGAAGATTTGTGCATGGTATGTGTCCTCAGAATAGTCTATCTTCTGCATAGAAATATTGGCTGTGCTTTTCCCACAGATGAGGAAATTGATCTAAATGACTTGTAAAAGAACAACAAGCTTCTGCTTATTTTTCCAGTGTCTAGAAAGAAAATTCACCTTCAAGTTTTGTTCACTTTAGAAATTCACATGGACTATTCTTGAATACTCCTGTGGCTGATGTAAGATTGACATCAAGTGCCAGCACTACTAATTAAAACTCGTGGAATAATGAATGACAGCTCTCTGAGCTCAACACCTATTCTTCAATTCAGGGCTGCATGTTCCTGCACACATTTGAGATCTCTAAGAGCCCTCCACCAAGAAAGACAGACAAGACTTGACCTTCCTCATATTTCAAAGGGGAAGAAAGACACTTAGAACAATCTTTTGGGGGACACTAACAAAGTTTTATTAAGCCTACACTATCAATTATTTAATAAGCACTTGATACACAGTTATTCCTAAAAGATCTGATCCTGTATGCTGCTGAGCACCCTAAACTCTGTTGATGTCAGCGGAAGCTTGCCTCTAGGAGCTTTGCACCACTTCACAGGATTAAGCCATGAGTGGGGCCTACAACCGTGTTACGCAAGTCAAGTGCTGTAGATGTTACTGCAATATTTATAATATTACATCTTAAACATTACTAAAGCAACTGTTTTAGCTTTAACTTGTCAGAAAAAAGGACATGCTAACAAATACTTGCTTGACTAGAAAATGCATATTTTTGTCCTTTATCTCTGTGTTCAATTAAATTTTATTTTGGCAATTTCAGAGATTATGTATCAGGAAACATTAGCAAATGCTAAATTTCTCTGTAGAAAACTCCCTTTGTTCACAAATGTGCCACTTGAATGGAATCTGATTCAGAAAACAGTGTGACAAGATTTTTTTACACATTTAGCAGTTTGACAAACAGTTTTAGTATGTGTGTTAACCAGCTCACCTGAAAGATTCTTTTATTTTAAGTCTTAGTACAACATTAATTGACATGTCACTTTGCAGGCAGTAATTTGGAATGAAATTTTTCACTTACGCATTAGAAATGCAGATCAGTTGTCTCACTCTCTCCCCTTCTTAGTGTGTGGGTGAGAGGTATCGCCCACCAGAGACTACATTAAAGAATGTTAAAGGTGACCTGTAATGGGTTTTTTAAAAAGTGTACTTTTTTTACTTTATTATATTGAAGGCTTAAATTTTTGTGGGTGTGCTCTGCTTATTTTTATTTTAGAAATATTAGGCATGTCATCTCTTGTCTTCATGACTTTTGTAGGACCTCTTGGATGTCTTAGACATGGATCCGTTATCCCACTTCAACTGAAAAAAAAAACACCCCTTTCAGGCTATATCAATACGTCATATAATACAGAAAAAATCCTGTTTATGTATTGCCTTTAAAGGTCTCCCATAAAGACATAAGTTGAGGCTGCTTTAGACTTAAACATATCAGTATTTTGAATACCTGAGGGTTTCTGGTTTTGCATTGCACTGTAAGACTGCCTTAAATATGAGTTTCCTTAGTATCCTAAGAAATTAATTTTAGTTTATGCACAGAGGTTAGTAGTAAAAACACAATTCTCCTTTTTTTTTTTAATGCAACTTGTGAACAAGAACTGTAGGCAAATGTCTTTATGTAACACCATTTGTGCCAAAACACTTTACACACTTTTATATGTACAGGAATTAATTTACAGAAAAATGGGATGGCCAGGCATCCAACTGTACAATAGGACAGAAGGCTAGAAAAGTTTTGGACAAGGATAGCTAACTCTTACAAATTCATGAAAACTAATGTCCAGGCAGGACAGTTCCCATCCTCAATATCCTTCAGGTTCGGGCCCAAAGATGGGTAGATCTCAAATATTTCTATTTGCTATAATCCATTGCTAGGGCCCTGAATCCCTACATATTACATGAACACACAGTATTAGTACTATTCCAAAGTTCCCTTCATAGAACTAATTAGTGTCCTAGCCACAAGAATTTACTTAATGAAGGGGAAAAGAAAAAAATCTAAATGGGGATGATCTCCATCTTTTAAAAATGCTTTGACATCATTGGAATCTTTGTAAGTGAAACGTGGTAGAAGTTGTATTTCAGTGATTTTCGTTCTCTGCCACTTTTTCTGAATTCTATTTCTTTCACTCTCCTTTTCTTTTGTCAGCTCACATTCACTTCACTTAGGAAGGAAGAATCATGTACACAACTACAAGATGGGGAATAAGTGGCTAGGTGGTAATACTGGGATATGGGGCTTATATTGGATCACAAATTGAAAATTCCACAGCTGTGGAAAAGATTAATGTTGGGTGTATTAACAGCTGTATGTAAGGAATGGGAGATAATTGTCCTCTTCTAGTCAGCACTGGTGAGGCCACAGCTAGAGTATTTTGTCCAATTCTGGGCACCACGCTTTAGGAAAGATGTGTCCAGAGGAGGGCATGTGGGGAACATGCAGGTTCACATGCAGAATTGCAAATGGAATTTTTGTTTATTTTGGTTTGCAAGTACATCTCATTGACTTTTGGTTTTGACTGATACTTGAAGAAGGGGTAATATGACCTACAGCCAGCAGGGAAGCACCAATTCAGACACTGGTGTCTAGCCATTCTGGTTCCATACTTACTTGGCTTCTAATGTTGCTGGAATAGTCCTGCAGTGCATTCACATTGGCAAATCCAAATAATTTCAATTTGCTATGCCTTCTATTTCTGTTATCTAATATTAAAAATCCTTCCCTGTCCCCTTCACAGGAAGAAAAAAATATTACGTGTTTAAACAAGCTCCAACATTTTGCTATATTAATTAAATTGTCTCTTTGGGCAATGATAGATTCAGCATTTCTTTGAGACTACTTTAAGCCCTGGCATTTTCAATTATGCTAGTTTTTCAGCCTGCAGCAAAACAGTATCACTCAGGCCTGTGTATATATGCCCTTACCCTACTGGCACCTGTACCAAGCACATATATTTCTACAGCACCTCCTGCTTTCCCAAGGAAACAGTCCAAGAGAGGTACAGCTTCACATAGTGTAGGTGAAAGTAGACAGGGGTATATCAGTCTATTGTGCATATACTTACATCTGCTTGTGTTCTTCCACCACAACTGTAGATTTTTCCAGTGTTGGGCACATGGTATATGGTTCATAGTATCATAGAATATCAGGGTTGGAAGGGACCTCAGGAGGTCATCTAGTCCAACCCCCTGCTCAAAGCAGGACCAATCCCCAATTTTTGCCCCCTGATCCCAAATGGCCCCCTCAAGGATTGAACTCACAACCCTGGGTTTAGCAGGCCAATGCTCAAACCACTGAGCTATCCCTCCCCCCATAAAACAAGAGTCAGACATTGGTGCTACCAATTATTAATTTGGTGTCCAATCACAAATACTTTGAATTCCAACTTCATTGGTAGCTTTGGGCACTCAACAAATCTCAGGAGAACCTGAGTATCTTTCAGAATTGGCAAACTGTTTCCGCCCGGTTTCGAACCGGGGACCTTTCGCATGTTAGGCGAACGTGATAACCACTACACTACGGAAACTTGCCCTTGTTCAGTCTATAGCCCTGGTGAGATCTTCCATGGTGCACAATTCCTCCAGGAGCTGGCAGACCAACGGAGTTCCATGGTTTGTGTTTTACTGCTAACATGTGTCTGGATTGTTGGAATAGCTCCACTTCTGCATATTGGCTTTTTGACCTGCCAACTGTTATTCAGAGGTGATTTAAATATCTCCAGGTCGACCAATCCCTCTCCTCACATGCAGGAAGGCATTCTGCAACATCACCGTGCATTTTAACATCCTCGCTGAGTATTTTGAGACATGTGCACTACATTTCCAGTTGTGTAGGTGTCGGTTACGTTTTAAGCAGTTCTGTTGCAGCTAGGAAGCTTTTCCGTGATTTCAGGTTGCTAATCAGGTGGATGAACAAAGGGGAAGAAGTTTGAAGAGACAAAAAATGAGTGTATTCAGTGGTTGTGTTCTGCACTAAAGGAGAGAAGAGGTTTTGGTAAGTTTTCTTCTTTTCTCTGACACACATGGAATGGAACGAATTCACCCCACGAAAAGGGGTAACTTTTTGGAAGCATTCAAATGTTTGTGGAATGAATCTGTTTCAAACATGGACAGTTGGATGCACATAATATTCAATAATTTGGAGGCTTAAATCCTTCAGCAAAGTTAAGGCTTTGTTTTGGCACCTCTTCAACCATAACTTGTTAGCAAGTTAAAAAAGTATGGATTGGATGAATGGACTATAAGGTGGATAGAAAGCTGGTAGATTGTCGAGGTCAATGGGTAGCGATCAACAGCTCAATGTCTAGTTGGCAGCCGGTATCAAGAAGAGTGCCACAGGGGTCGGTCCTGGGGCTGGTTTTGTTCAACATCTTTATTAATGATCTGGATGATGGGATAGATTGCACCCTCAGCAAGTTCACGGATGACACAAAGATGAGGGGAGAGAGAGATACGCTGGAGGGTAGGGATAGGGTCCAGAGTGACCTAGACAAATTGGAGGACTGGGCCAAAAGAAATCTGATGAGGTTCAACAAGGACAAGTGCAGAGTCCTGCACTTAAGATGGAAGAGTCCCGTGCACCGCTACAGGCTGGGGACTAACTGGCTACGCAGTAGTTCTGCAGAAAAGGACCTGGGGATTACAGTGGATGAGAAGCTGGATATGAGTCAGCAGTGTGCCCTTGTTGCCTAGAAGGCAAACGGCATATTGAGCCTCATTAGTAGGAGCATTGCCAGCAGATCAAGGGAAGTGATTATTCCCCTCTATTCAGCACTGGTGAGGCCACATCTGGAGTATGGCATCCAGTTTTGGGCCCCCTAGTACCGAAAGGATGTGGACAAATTGGAGAGAGTCCAGCAGAGGGCAATGAAAATGATTAGGGGGCTGGGGCACATGACTTACGAGGAGAGGCTGAGGGAATTGGGCTTGTTTAGTCTACAGAAGAGAAGAGTGAGGGGGGATTTGATCGCAGCCTTCAACTACCTCAAGTGGGGTTCCAAAGAGGATGGAACTAGGCTGTTCTCAGTGGTGGCAGATGACAGAAGAAAGAGCAATAGTCTCAAGTTGCAGTGGGGGAGGTCTAGGTTGGATATTAGGAAACACTATTTCACTTGGAGGGTGGTGAAGCACTGGAATGGGTTACCTAGGGAGGTGTGGAATCTCCATCCTTCAAGGTTTTTAAGGCCCAGCTTGACAAAGCCCTGGATGGGATGCTTTAGTTGGTGTTGGTCCTGCTTTGAGCAGGGAGTTGAACTAGATGACCTCGTTATGGTCTCTTCCAACCCTAATCTTCTATGATTCTATAATAGGCCTACCTTTCTTCTGCAATAGGCCTGTACACTATGGTAAAAGTAAAATTATGATCCTATGTTGCTGTTGAAACATCTACCACTGAATAAAGGAATTGAGTTCATGCTCTGTTACGGATTCATGATTCCCTCATCTCTGTCAGAGCCATTTAGTGATAGAAAGGTCAAGTGGTTTTCCTTTTCTCTAGGTTTCAAAAATAAATATAATCATTATTGGCTTTGCGATGGCAGAACTATTGTTCTACTCTCAGCAACAACTGTTTATACACAGTTATACTGAGCCTCTTTCTACTATTTAAACTTTCTAGATATTTATTATTTTTATATTACAATTGCACCAAGGGGTTCCAATCAGCAGAGAGTCCCTCATTAGCTGCTGCAGAAACACAGTGTACCAGTCCCCATCTCAAAGATGTGACAATCTAATCATAAATCCATGGTGTGCCCCCACTTGAATAGTGTATCAAGTTCTGGTCACCCCATCTCAAAAAGGATATAGTGGAATTGGAAAAAGTTCAGAAAAGGGCAACAAAGCTGATCAAAGATACAGAATGGCTTCCATATGAGGAGACACTAAAAATATTAGGGCTGTTCAATTTAGAAAAGAGACTAAAGTGGGGATCTGATAGAGGTCTATAAAATCATGACTGGTGTGGAAAAAGTGACTAGAGAAGTGTTATTTGCCCTTTCCTACAATACAATAAACAGGGGTCACCTGATGAAATTAATAGGCATTAGGTTTAATACAAACAAGAAGTAGTACTTTTTCCACACAAAGCACAATTAATCTGTGGAACTCATGCCCACGGGATGTTGTGACAGCCAAAAGTACAACTGGCTTCAAAACCAAACAAGATAAGTTCCTGAAGGATAGGCCCATCAATGCCTATTAGCCAAAATGGTCAGAGATGCAATTCCATGCTCAGGGTGACCCTAAACTGCTCACTGCCAGAAGCAAGGAGGGAAGAAAGGGTGAATAACTCCAATGCCCGGTTCTGTACATTCCCTCTGAAGCTCTGATACTAGCCACTGTTGGAGACAGGATACTTGGCTAGATGGACCTTTGTTCTGATCCAGTATGGCAGTTCTTACATTCTTAGGTTCTTAAGCTTAAGATCAGATGCAACAAGTGGGGTGTTTTAACATACAAAACTAGAGGAAGTGACAGCAATATACACATATTTGTGAACACACTAGCTAAGTGCACAATTCATAGGAATTTAAGTTGCCATGCAAGGTGGAACAGCTTCAACAGGAGATTGAGAGAGCCCCTCCCCAGAATACCTTATAGCCCCATAGTTAAGGCACTTATCTGGGAGTTAGGACACACGTATTCAAGTCCCTGCATAGAAGCATAGAGATTTGTACCTAGGTCTCCCACATCACAAACAAGTGTGCTGACCATTCAACTATTGGGTACAAGGAAAGTACCTTCTCCTCCTTGGCTGTGTTTTGTGCAGGTTAGGCATGTCTGAGAACTCCTACCAAACCAGGCTCTGCAAGCAAATAGGCAAGGTCACATCTTGTTTGCAAATCCCCCAGGAACTCAGGCATACATTAGGCCACCAAGCAAACCAGTAACATTGGGAGTGAGGTGGCTTTGCATACGCACACCAACAGAAATGTGGGCACCTACATTTAGGGTCAGGCAGCAGCTGAACAAGGATTTTGAGGATCTATATTTTGGACTTAGCTAAAATGGCAGTTAGGTGCCTAAATCCCTTTGTGATTCCAGCTCTTGTAGAAGAAAGGGACAAATGGACCTGAAGGTTTATCAAAGGTTGGCACAATTGGTGGAGTAAAGGGGGTGGTTGACAATGTGGTAAGATAGAGGGGCTACGTATGGCAGGGTTAAACTGTGACGGGTCTTAACAGGGGAGTCAGTAATTTCCATCCTGCAGCCAAGGAAATCAAAATATTGTACTGTAGAACCTCAGAGTTATGAATTACCTCAGGAATGGAGGTTATTCATAACTCCGAACAAAACGACAGGTTTCAGAGTAACAGCCGTGTTAGTCTGTATTCGCAAAAAGAAAAGGAGTACTTGTGGCACCTTAGAGACAAACCAATTTATTTGAGCATGAGCTTTCGTGAGCTACAGCTCACTTCATCGGATGCATACCATGGAAACTGCAGCAGATATTATATACACACAGAGATCATGAAACAATACCTCCTCCCACC
Organism: Eretmochelys imbricata; assembly: GCF_965152235.1. Lineage (NCBI taxonomy): Eukaryota > Metazoa > Chordata > Testudines > Cheloniidae > Eretmochelys > Eretmochelys imbricata. Next base: position 16,755,586 of record NC_135580.1, on the reverse strand, counting down.
CCACTGTCCTGCTGGTAATAGCTTATCTAAAGTGATCATCAAGTTGGGCCATTTCCAGGACAAATCCAGGTTTTCTCACCCTCCACCCTCCTACACACAAACTCACTCTCCTGCTGGTAATAGCCCATCCAAAGTGACAACTCTCTTCACAATGTGCATGATAATCAAGGTGGGCCATTTCCTGCACAAATCCAGGTTCTCTCACCCCCTCACCCCCCTCCAAAAACCACACACAAAAACTCACTCTCCTGCTGGTAATAGCTCATCCAAAGTGACCACTCTCCCTACAATGTGCATGATAATCAAGGTGGGCCATTTCCAGCACAAATCCAGGTTTTCTCACCTCCCCACCCCCATACACATACAAACTCACTCTCCTGCTGGTAATAGCTCATCCAAAATGACCACTCTCCCTACAATGTGTATGGTAATCAAGGTGGGCCATGTCCAGCACAAATCCAGGCTCTCTCACCCCCTCCTTTCCCTCCCCCCCGGGACACACACACACACAAACTCACTGTCCTGCTGGCAATAGCTCATCCAAACTGACCACTCTCCAAGTTTAAATCCAAGTTTAACCAGAACGTCTGGGGTGGGGGAGGTAGGAAAAAACAAGGGGAAATAGGCTACCTTGCATAATGACTTAGCCACTCCCAGTCTCTATTTAAGCCTAAATTAATAGTATCCAATTTGCAAATGAATTCCAATTCAGCAGTTTCTCGCTGGAGTCTGGATTTGAAGTTTTTTTGTTTTAAGATAGCGACCTTCATGTCTGTGATTGCGTGACCAGAGAGATTGAAGTGTTCTCCGACTGGTTTATGAATGTTATAATTCTTGACATCTGATTTGTGTCCATTTATTCTTTTACGTAGAGACTGTTCAGTTTGACCAATGTAAATGGCAGAGGGGCATTGCTGGCACATGATGGCATATATCACATTGGTGGATGTGCAGGTGAACGAGCCTCTGACAGTGTGGCTGATGTTATTAGGTCCTGTGATGGTGTCCCCTGAATAGATATGTGGGCACAGTTGGCAACGGGCTTTGTTGCAAGGATAAGTTCCTGGGTTAGTGGTTCTGTTGTGTGGTATGTGGTTGTTAGTGAGTATTTGCTTCAGGTTGCGGGGCTGTCTGTAGGCAAGGACTGGCCTGTCTCCCAAGATTTGTGAGAGTGTTGGGTCATCCTTCAGGATAGGTTGTAGATCCTTAATAATGCGTTGGAGGGGTTTTAGTTGGGGCTGAAGGTGACGGCTAGTGGCGTTCTGTTATTTTCTTTGTTAGGCCTGTCCTGTAGTAGGTAACTTCTGGGAACTCTTCTGGCTCTATCAATCTGTTTCTTCACTTCCACAGGTGGGTATTGTAGTTGTAAGAAAGCTTGACAGAGATCTTGTAGGTGTTTGTCTCTGTCTGAGGGGTTGGAGCAAATGCGGTTGTATCGCAGAGCTTGGCTGTAGACGATGGATCATGTGGTGTGGTCAGGGTGAAAGCTGGAGGCATGTAGGTAGGAATAGCGGTCAGTAGGTTTCCGGTATAGGGTGGTGTTTATGTGACCATTGTTTATTAGCACTGTAGTGTCCAGGAAGTGGATCTCTTGTGTGGACTGGACCAGGCTGAGGTTGATGGTGGGATGGAAGGAGCAAGGGCATGGCAGGCTCGGGGGAAGGGGTGGAGTGGTGGCAGGCCCTCAGGCAGAGCAGGGGGTTGAGCAATGAGCACCCCACAGCAAACTGGAAAGTTAGCATCTGTAGCTCCAGCCTCTGAGTCATCGCCTATGCAAGGAGCCGCATATTAACCTCTGAAGAGCAGCATGCAGCTCTGGAGCCACAGGTTGGCCACCCCAATCTAGACCTAACAGAGGGTTGTCTAACCTGCTCTTAAAAAACTCCAATGATGGAGATTCCACAACCTCCCTAGGTAATTTATTCCAGTGCTTAACCACCCTGACAGGAAGTTTTTCCTAAACCTCTCTTACTGCAATTCCAGCCTATTGCTTCTTGTTCTATCCTCAGAGGTAAAAGAGAACAATTTTTCTCACTCCTCCTTCTAACAACCTTTTATGTACTTGAAAACTGCCCTTCCAGCTTGACTGTGAACTATAGATAACTACTCTCTGGGAATGGTTTTCCAACCAGTTATGCACCCACCTTATAGTAGCTCCATCAAGGTTGTATTTCCCTGGTTTGTTTATGAGGTCATGCAAGACAATATCAAAAGCCTTACTAAAGTCAAGATATACCACATCTACCGCTTCCCCCAATCCACAAGGCTTGTTATCCTGTCAAAGAAAGCTATTAGGTTCATTTGACACTACTTTTTCTTTACAAATCCATGCTGACTGTTACTTATTACCTTATTATCTCCTAGACATCTGAAAATTGGTTGCTTAATTATTTGCTTCATTATCTTTCCAGGTACTGAAGTTAAGACAACTGATCTGTAATTCCCTGGGTTGTCCTTATTCCCCTTTTCATAGATTGGCACTATATTTGCCCTTTCCCAATCCTCTGGAATCTCACCCATCTTCCATTACTTTTTGAAGATAATTGCTAACGGCTCAGATATCTCCTCAGTCAGCTCCTTGAGTATTCTAGGATGTATTTCATCAGGCCCTGGTGACCTGAAAACATCTAACTTTGTTTAATGGCAGGTCTACACTACTGCTTATGTTGATATAACTTATGTCAGTCAGGGGTGTGAAAAAGCCACCTTCCTGAGCAACGCAAGTTACAACAACCTAAGCACTGTCCACACGAGTGCTATGTCGGCGGGAGATGCTCTCCTGCCGACATAGCTTCCAGCTCTTGCAGAGGTGCAGTAATTATGCTGACAGGAGGGCTCTCTCCCATCAGCATAGAGTGTCATCACCAGAAGCACTACAGCGGCGCAGCTGCTTCAGTGCAGCTGTGCCAATGTAGCACTTCTAGTGTATACTATCCCTAAGTAATTTTTAAAGTATTCTTTCCCTATTTTCTGGCATTCATTAAATTATATGTCCAATTGCTACTAAAATTTTTGGTGAAAACTGAAACAAAAAAGTCATTTGGCACTTCTGCCATTTCCACATTTTCTGTTATTGTTTCCCCCCCTTGTTGAGTAATAGGCCTGCCATGTCCTTAGTCTTCCTCTTGCTTCTCATGTATTTGTAGAATATTTTCTTGTTACTTTTTATATCTCTAGCTAGTTTAATCTTGTTTTGTGCCTTAGTCTTTCTAATTTTGTCCTTATGTACTTACTTGTTTATATTCATCTTTTGTATTTTGACCTAGTTTCCACTTTTTGTAAGATTCTCTTTTGAGAATCATTGAAGATCTCCTGGTTAAGCCAGGGTGGTCTCTTGCCGTACTTCCTATCTTTCCTATAGTTTGCTCTTGTGCCCTTTTGTCTTTGAAAAACTGTGAACTCCTGAACTGTTTTTCCCGTAGACTTGCTTCCCAAGGAATCTTACCTACCAGTTTTCTATGTCTGCCTTCTTGAAATCCATTTTCTTTATTGTGCTGTTTTCCCTCCTACCACCTTAGAACAGGGGTCGGCAACCTGCAGCACGCGTGCCAAAGGTGGCATGTAAGCCGATTTTTACTGGCACGCTTCTGCCAGTTGGGGTCCCGGCCACTGCCCCCACCCAGCCCGCTGCCGGACTGGATGAACGGAACCCCAGGCCAGCAGCAGGCTGAGCGGGGCCGGCGGCTGGGACCCCAGCTGGCAGGAGCCGGTGGACGGAGCCCCAGATCGGTGGCAGGCTGAGCCGCTCAGTCCACCGCCGGTCTGGGGTTCTGTCCACCCATGTAGTGTATTAAATTTCTCCCCATAGGAATGTGCTACTTGCGGAGCACCAGGACTGGCAGCCGTAAGTAGCACACCGTAAGTAGCACACTCCTACGGGGAGAAATTTAATACAGTACACCGCAGTAGGGAAGGCTGCACCTCCCCAAACAGCCGGCCCAGTTCTCGCCCCTGACTGCCCCCCTCATAACCCCTGACCCATCCAACACCCCGCCCCCGGCTCCTTGTCCCCTGACCACCCCCTCCCAGGACCCCCTGCTCCCTGACTGCCCCCCTCAGAACCCTCCACCCATCCAACCCCACCCCTCCTTGTCTCCTGACCACCCCCTCCCGGGACTCCCTACCCTTAACCACCCCCCAGGACCCCACCCGCCATCCAAGCCCCCCTGCTCCCTGTCCCCTGACTGCCCCAACCCCTATCCACACCCCCGAACCCTGACAGGCCCCCCGGGACTCCCACGCCTATCCAACCACCCCTGTTCCCCATCCCCTTACCATGCCGCTCAGAGCACCAGGACTGGCCGCCGTAAGTAGTACACTGTAAATAGCATGTTCCTATGGGGAGCAATTTAATACACTACACCTGGCCCTGCTCAGCCCGCTGATGGTCTGGAGTTCTCAAAATATGTTCTCTCACCCCTTATAAAAAATTACACTACAATTAGCTTAAAAACCTGAAAACTTAAAAACTTTGTATATTACAGTAATCATTAAAAAATGTATAATGTTAATAAATACATAGGTTTGATGAAACAAAGTAGTTGTAATTATGTGCCTGTGCTTAATTTGTGTTTTCGACGATTTACCTTCTAAAAAAAATCTCGCATGTCTCGCACCCCAGGTTAAGAACCACTGCACTAAACTGATAAGATCTGCATTTTAATTTAATTTTAAATGAAGCTTCTTAAACATTTTAAAAACCTTGTTTACTTTACATATAACAATAGTTTAATTACATAATATATACCTATAGAGGGAGACTTTCTAAAAACGTTAAAATGTATTACTGGCACATGAAACCTTAAATTAGAGTGAATAAATGAAGACTCAGCACACCACTTCTGAAAGGCTGCCGACCCCTGCCTTAGAATAATGAACTCTATCATTTCATGATTACTTTTACCTAAGCTGCCTTCCACTTTCAAATTCTCACTTATTTGTTAAAATCAAGTATAGAACAGCTTCTTCCTGAGTGGCTTTCCCTACCTTCTGAAATAAAAAATTGTCTCCAATACATTCCAAGAACTTGGCTGGATAATCTGTGCCCTGCAGTATTATTTTGCCAACAGCTGTCTACATAGTTGAAGTCCTCCATCACCGCCAAGTTCTGTGCTTTGGATGATTCTGTTAGTCACTTATAAAAAGCCTCATCCACCTCCTCTTCCTGGGTAGGTGGTCTGTAGTAGACCCCTACCATGTCATCACCCTTATTTTTTACCTTTTATGCTTACCCAGAGACTTTTCAACAAGTGTCTCCTATTTCCATCTCACCCTCAGTCCAAGTGTATACATTTTTTATATATAAGGCAACACCTCCTCTCTTTTTTCCCCCGCCTATCCTTCCTGGGCAAGCTGTACCCTTCTATACCAAATATTCCAGTCATGTATATTATCCCACCAACTCTCTGAGACGTCAACTATGTCATTCATGTTCATTGACTAGCATGTCTAGTTCTATCTGCTTATTCCCCATACTCCTTGCATTAGTATACAGACATCTAAGATACCGATTTGATTTCCCCTGCGTTCTCTCTTCTCTCCCTCTTATCCCTGCTGTAACAGCCCAGGCTCACCCCAGATTCCAGTCCTTCACCCAGGTCTCCATGTTTGTCTCACAATGGAAGAAAAGGGGAGCTGCATTGTATGTGTGGGGAAAGTAAGGAGGGGGTCATTTTGGTGGAGGGGAAGCATCTGTGAGGAGGGCCCTGGAAGGGCTTCTTGGGGGCTTGTTGCCATGGGCAGTGGGGAAGGAGATGAGCTTTGTTTAGGAGTCAGAGGGAAGGTATCTGGGTGGGGAGACTATGGTGAAGTAGGAACAGGCTCTCTGAGGGAAACACCTGGGGGAAGGGACTCTCTGTGGGAGAAGGTCTCCCTTGGGAGTGCAGACAGAGCTCTTGCTGAGAAGTGGGATACCTGTGAGGTGAGTTTCTGGGTGGGGGAGGGTTGAGAGCGTCTCTGTGAGGTGAGGGGCCTCTGAGTGAGGGTAGAGCTGGCTGTGGGAGAAGGAGGTCTCTGTGGAGGTCAGGGCTCACTGGGCAGTGGGAGGCCTGGGGTGAGAAGAGGCTGGGGTCTCTTGGAGCGAAGGAGGAGGGGAGCAGAAGGCTGCTGTGGGGGATAGATTCACTGTGTGGCAGGAACCCCTGAGAGACCCTTGAGGGATGAGGAGTCCCTGTGGGAGGCTGGGGGTTCCTCACATTAGAGGTGGGGCCTCGGGGGAGCATGGGGCTCTCTCATGGAAGGGGGAGGTTTCTGTGAAGGAGGAGGAGGGTGTCTGTGCGAGCGTGGGGGTCTCAGAAGGGGGTGTGGTCCCTCTGATGGGTTGGGGGGTCCCTGTGAGATCGTGGGGATTTTTCTCACAAGGGGCGGGGTCTCTCAGCGGTGGGGGGGGGGATCCCCGTAGGAGCGTTGAGGGTACTCACGAAAGGCGGCTGGTCTCGGGGGGGAAGGGGGGAGGGAGAGCTGAGGTCACTCACGGAAGTGGGGTGGGTCCCTGGAGGAGCGTAGGGTTCTCTCAGGGAAGGGCCCTGGGGGCGCGACGCGCTCCCTGGGGGAACGTGGGGTCACGGAAGGGGGCGAGAAGGCCTTATGGGCGCGTGGGGGTGCCCGGGGGGAAAGCGCTGCGCAGTGGGACGGGAGCTCTCTGTGTGGAGAGGAGGGAGGAGGAGCCCCTGGCTTCATTCCACCAGCTTTTCGCTCGCGGGGGAGGGGGAGGGGGAGCCGCTCGCCGCAACCGCGGCGCTACCCCAGACAGTAGGCGGGGCTGGAGGCGAGGGCGCGCGCCCGCCGGGTTGGTGCCCGCGCGCCGCCGTCTCCGCAGTGAGGTCACGAGTGGGCGGTGCGTGCGCGGCTTCTGCTCTACTGTTGGGGTGTCGGAGACCCCACGATGCAGGGTGAGCAGCCGGGCGGCGGGGTGAGGGGACCTGCCACAGAGGCGGAGGGCAGAGCGCCCCGGGGGTGGCGGGAGGAGGCTGGGGGGCGCAGCCGGGGGTAGGAGGAGTGTGCGCGGCGGAGGGGGGGAGGGGAGGCTATTCGTGAGAGGGGGTCGGAGCGTCTTGGGGGGAAGGGGGCAAACCGAGGGGAGGGTATTCGTGAGAGGGGTCGGAGTGTCTGGGGGAAGGGGGCGAACCCAGGGGATTGTGTGGAGAGGGGCTGATTATGCCTGCGGTGAAGGAGTGTCTGTGGAGGCTGGGGGTTTAGTCCATAGGCGTCGGTGGGGGTGGGAGCATTATCCCTAAACTGGGGGAGCGTCTGTGGGGGATGGGGCTTAGTGGGGGAGGGAGGGGTGTTATTTCGTGGTTGGGTGTGCGTTCGGGGAAGGGGGAAGCCCATGAGGAGCGGGGGTCATAATGTGGGGAGTCACTGAATGAAGGAATTGTTCCTAGTTGGGAGGGGGGTGTTGTGTGTGTGTGTGTGTGTGTCCTGGGGGTGGGGTGGTGAAGAGTTGCGTGGTGGGGTTTGTGTGAGGTGGGTTTGTGTGTGTGTGGATTGGGCCGGGGAGAAGTTGTGTGTGAGGTGTGCCGTTGAGAGGTGGGATTTCGGGGGGCTACACGAGAATTGGCAGGGGGTTGGGAGAGTCAGTGGTAGGTTTGAATGCGGGATCACTTCAGTATTTGGGGTGTCTGTGGAAAGGAGGAGAAAAGGGTAAGTCCTGTGTTTGATGGAGTCCAGTCAGAGAAGAGCGTGGGTAATGGTTGAGTGAGTGATATAGACTGAGGTGGAGGTGAGTCATGGGCAGGAGGGGGAGGCGAGTCTGGGTGGAGTGTGAGAGAGACGGGATGGTGGTGAGTGTTGGGGTTATTCCAGGAAGGGTCAGTATGTCAGAGGAAATTATGGGGGAGGGGATGTTAATCTAAGGGAGAATACAGCGCATGTGAGCTGTGGAAAAACACATAAGTACTGTTTGGCTCAGAGGAAGCAGTAGTGGTGAGTGTTGCATGGCGTCTGGTGTGGGAAAGGGTCTAGGCTGTTTCAGTTTAGTTATGTTGGATTTGTTTGGATGGCACTGAATGTAAAAAGTGTGAAGGTTGAGGTTAGGAGAAAATACTTTCATTTCATATACATATTCAAAGAAAGAGGGGTTAGTTGTTCCCTTTCCCTGTGTTAATCTTCTCCTACTTTGCAGTGCATGGAAGAGAGATGTGGTAATCCCCCTTTTTTTTTTGGATTCTGTCCTTGGGGTTTACAGAGCATTGAGTAGGGTGAGGGAATAGGTGATTCCCTTCTGTGTCCCCTTTGCCACATGTTTGCAGCACTCTGAATGAGTTACATTGCAGCTGCCATAATAGGGTTTATGATTTTAAATCAAAGTTCTCTGCAAATTAGAGTTATTTAGGGAACATATCCCTACCTTGGTATATTGAATCCATTTCAAGATGAGAGACTGTTTTAGATAAAGATTGTATTCTTCAAATAAATTTGAATGATGATTACTGATCTTTTCCTCTTTTTACAGGTTATATAAAAGGATTGACAAAGATTTGTATTATTAGCCCAAACAATGAATCTTGCAGATGGCCTGGATCTTATTTTCATTGTCAGTAATTTAGGGTAGGAAAACTGACACATGCTAGGATAATTTTTACTGATGCCGACCTTGTAGGGATGTTTAGTTTCCACCAGCAAACCTGGATCAGCCTTTAATTCGTGGATTTATCACTGAATTACCATAATACATTTCTCCAACACTAGAGGTGTGATTTAAACTTGGCTGCACAATAAATAAAGTGACTAAGCTCTGTGTTGGATCCTGTGAGTTGAAAGGGATGTGCTGCGTAAATTGTACACGCAACTGAAATGATCTTTTGGAAGATTTGCATTAAGACCAGCACTGCTCAGTGAAAACAAGTGAGCATTTTTGTATTTTAATACTTAAATGCAAACATATAAGAAAAGTCAGTATGTTTTTTAAAAGAAAAACTTGCAAAAAAAGTCTGGTTTTGATCACCAAACCCCAATTTTTCTACTAGATTAATTTATTAGAATGATCTATATATAGTGGTGTAGGGGTATGAAACTATACTCTTTTGTATGTACATTGTGCTGTCCATTTAATAAAAGAGAACTCAACAAATATTTTTAAACCCCCCAAAAAACCTCTTGTTAACCCTTCCACCCTTTAATTTTATGCTGTTACATGCAAAACGGGTTACGTTTGTAGCTCTTGCAAGGATTTAATCTTTTAACCTCTATAAGGAGGTGGCACAACATTTGCTGGGCATGATATAATTAAAATAGTTGGAAATTGGTGTGTCTTTAAGAAAAACAAAACAAACACAACTAGGAAGATGCACATTTCAAATTTATTTATTTAAAATTCTGCAGTTCAGTGATGGAAAGTCCACAAACGGATTTCTCTGTAAGTCCAGGTTCTGACCAAAAAGAGAGTGAAGTCCAAGAAGATGGCAGTCCACCAGTAAAAAAAGTAATGACAGAAAAGCATGTAAATAGCAAAGTACAAGCTGTGGTAAATAAGATGCCAACAATAAAGAAGGAAAACATGGATGAATATGAAGACACTCCCATGGAGTCTGATGGAGAAAATGCCAAACCGAACAGTACTACACTATCTGAGTCTTTGAATTTAAATCCTGGTTTGAAACACACATTGGCACAGTTCCATTTAAGCAGCCAGAGTTCACTGGGTGGACCAGCAGCTTTTTCAGCTCGTTATTCCCAGGAAAGCATGTCACCCACTGTCTTCGTGCCTCTTTCATCACCACAGATACTTCCTAGTCCACTGCTCATTCCTTCAGACAGTTCCACAGAGCTCACTCAGAGTATATTGGAGGGAGAATCTATTTCTTGTTTTAAAGTTGGAGGGGAAAAAAGACTCTGTTTGCCTCAAGTGTTGAATTCAGTGCTCCGAGACTTTTCACTACAGCAAATTAATACAGTGTGCGATGAACTGTATATATACTGCTCGAGGTGCACTTCCGACCAGCTTCATATCCTGAAGGTTTTGGGGATCCTTCCATTTAATGCCCCATCCTGTGGGTTGATAACACTGACTGATGCTCAAAGACTATGCAATGCTTTACTACGTCCTCGCACTTTTCCTCAAAATGGCACTCTGCTTCCTGCAAAAAACACATTGGTCCAATTGAAAGAGACTGGCAGTGCCTTTGAAGTAGAGCATGAATGCTTGGGCAAGTGCCAGGGTTTGTTTGCACCTCAATTTTATCTTCAGCCGGATGCTCCGTGTATCCAGTGTTTGGAGTGCTACGGAATGTTTTCACCCCAGACATTTGTGATGCATTCGCATAGATCTCCTGACAAGAGGACCTGCCACTGGGGCTTTGAATCAGCCAAATGGCATTGTTATCTTCATGTTAACCAAAAATATTTAGGCACTTCAGAGGAGAGAGAACTGAAACATCTTTTGGAGGAAATGAAGGAGAAGTTTAGCATGAAAAATCAGAAAAGAATTCTCTCCAAAGTAAGTTCAACTCTTGAAAAACTTCTGGATCAAAGATGAAATATTTATTTTTAGAAGTATGTTCATTTTTATCAATATGAGTAGGTATCAAACCAAGTATAAGTTAAGGCCACTATAGATCTTTAGCATAGATAATACAAAGCAGTAATGAATATTCCTTTTGTGTTGGGGTTTTTATGGTGGTAGGAAACTTGCCAAAAAACTTTTAATCTAAAAGGTAGGTTTCTTTTTCTTTAAACTGGCAAAAGCTAGGAACTTTAGAGCCATCATGGAAACACTGCGCTACTTTTCTCATTTCAGTTACCAATTTTGTGTGATGTTCTATGTAGTGTGTGTTGCCATGGCTAAGCAAAGCAGGAGGGAGCCTCAGAATGGAGCGTCAGCTTTAATTCTGTTTGTGTCAGTTAAAGCGAGTTTGTTAGCTTACCAAGCACCCACTAGCATGCCATGATTTTTCAATTAATGTAATGGTGCATTGATAAGATACTATTTAAAAACAGAAGACTTTGGTAATTTTTTTCTTCATTAAACAGGTTATATATAATATAGATATGCCATAAATGGTTTTTTAAGCAATCTAACAATTCTTTATGCCAGCACCTTGCGCTACTATGGAGGGACTTGTAATAAAAATATGCAAATAGTATTGCTATAAGTCTATACATTGCTTCACAAACATAAAGCTAGTCTGTGCCACAAAGAGCTCATAATCTGAATAATACAATTATTAGCCAAAACATTAAACAGTCCTAGTGAAGGAATTATTAGTGCTTGAAGAAGTGGGTTATAAGAGATTTGGAGGAGAAGTGAGGGTAAGTAATAGGTGAAGACAGGAGATTGTTTGAGGCACTGGTTTCACTGATGTTTGTGTGCAACTATTAATTTTGCTGTAGAGAGAGTTTAAACTTTGAGGTTTTGAAATGCTTCCCTCTTCCTGTTGGGATATATTGTGTTCTTTGAAGCATTTACTTGTCCATTTGCAAGCTACGGGCCTAATCATACACCCATTAAAGTGGGTGCAAGTTTTGCCATCCAATTCAAGGGAGCAGCAGAGGGTCATGAACGTTACAAGTAGTTGGCACCCCTTGGAAACAAGTTCTGAGAAACTATCAGTGTAGGGACCCAGGGGCTGCCCACTTTACAACAGTAATGTGACAGTTATTAATAAGCCAATAGAGAATTTTGACATTATAACATGCCTGTAACAAATTCTCCTTCCGCACATACAATTATTACTAAGCGTGCACAGATATAGTATGGTTGGTGGTGTGCTTGCTCCTAGAATGATTAACCACTGCATCACTCTCTCATGGCAGTGCCACACGCTGGTATAACACCTGCAAAAGTACAAATATGCTTTCTGTGCAATCCCTCTATGCCTTCTATCTCTCAGTGACGATTTTGACAGCCTAAAGCACTGGCTCTGTCACTTCTCAAGCTGGTTATGCGCAGGCCCAAAAGTAACAAGGGCGATCTTTAGGTGGTTTCTGCTGTGTCCAGTCCATGAAACCCACATGCTCAGAGCAGATCTGAGGGCAGCAGAGGCAGTATTCAGTTTGTGTTGTCTTTTCTTGTTCACCCCAGCAGAATTCTTCTCAGAACTCCTATTTCTTGCTGCTAAAGGGAAACAAAAGAGAATGAAGCATAGTGCACCTGCAGAACAGGAAAACAATAACACAAACTCAGTTTTAAAAATTACTGAATAAAGAATTGAAAGTAATAAAATCAAGCTCCCTGAGCACTGCCACTTCCAGACCCTGAGTTGCCTCACTTTTCTTCTGAACTTTTCACTGTCCGGTTTCATTCCCCTCACAATACAAGTATACTTTGATCTCACCTATCTTAAAAAATAAAACCACCTCGATCCGACCTGTTTCACCAATATTATTTCCCTTTTCCCCTTCACCTCCAAGCTAACTGAATTGACTGTCTACAGCTGATGTATTGACTTTCATTCAGCTCAGTTCTTGACTCTCCACAATCCAATTTCCACTCTCCATTCCATTGAAACTGCTCTCACTAAACTCTCTAATGATCTCTTCAAGGACATGTGTACACTACAAGTGCTACAGTAGCACAGCTGCAGTACAGCAGGTATGCTGCTGTAGCATAGATACTTGCTATAGCAATGGAAGGGGTAAATAAAAGGGCCCTCCAAAATATATATTGGGACCAGTGCTGTTCAGCATAAATAATCTGGAAAAGGGGATGAACGGTGAGGTGGCAAAATTTGCAGGTAATACAAAATTATTCAAGATCGTTAAGTCAAAAGCTGACTTTGAAGAGTTACAAAGAGATCTCACTAAACTGGGTGACAAAATGGCAGATGAAATTCAATGTTGATAAATGCAAAGTAATACACTTTGGAAAAAATAATCCTAGCTATACATACAAAATGTTGAGCTCTAAATTAGCTGTTACCACTCATCAAAGAAATCTTGCAGTCATTGTGGATAGGTCCCTGAAAAGATCTGCTAAATGTGCAGTGGCAGTCAAAAAAGCTAACAATGTTAGGAAAGGGATAGATACTAAGACAGAAAATATCATAATGCTACTACATAAATCCATGGTACACCTTCACCTTATATGTTGCATGTGGTTCTGGTCCCCCATCTCAAAAAAGATATATTAGAAGTGAAAAAGTTTCAGAGACAAGCAATGAAAATTATTAGGGTGTGGAACAGTTTCAGTTTGAGGCGATAGTAAAAAGACTGGGACTGTTCATCACAGAAAAGAGACAACTAAGGGGAGATATGATAGAGGTCTATAAAATTATGAATGGTATGGAGAAAGTGATTAGGGAAGTTTTATTTACCCTTTCACATAACATAAGAATTAGTGGTCGTCCAATGAAATTAATACAATTTAAAACAAGGAAATATTTTTTCGCACAGTGTACGGTCAACCTGTGGAACTCATTGACGTGGGATGTTGTGAAGTCCAAAAGTATAACGGTTCAAAAAAGAATTAGATAAGTTAATTGAGGATAGGTCCATCAGTGGCTATTAACCAGGATGGTCAGAAATGCAACCCCATGCTCCGGGTGTCCTTAAACCTCCAACTACCAGAAGCATCTGGCACTGACCACTGTCAGAGACAGGACACTGGGCTAGATGGACCATTGGTCTGACCCAGTATGCTTGTTCTTCTGTTCATATGTAACTTAAACTCATCATAGCCAAAACCAAGCTGGCATCTCCCCCAAGCCATTGCCTTCCTTTCCTTTCATGAAGGCCCAAGTGGCCTACGTGTCATCGCAGCCCTATTTCTGGACCCACATATATAGGCAGTGTCTAAATCTTGCCGCTTCTTATGTATCAGTTCAAAGATCTAACCCCTGTCTATCCAGGCTGCTTAAACTCTTGTCTTGATCACTGTAATCTCCTCCTCTCTGGCCTTGACTGCTGCAGTTGTCTTCTCACCCATCCCCACTTTGGTCTCCCTTTAGTTCATTCAGAATGCTGGTAGGATCATTTCAGTAGCTCATTGCTCTGACCACCTGACCCCTACCTCTTTGCATCCCTCCATTGACTATGCTTCTGATGAAGGATTTTAAAGGTAACGACTATTTAACCCCACCTTACCAAGATCTTATGTTGTTGACCTTCACCTTTGCTCTGTCCATGATCTCTGTTTTGATTGCCTGCTAGTCTGCTTTTCCCACAAGTGCCGCCACGCTGCTCATTAGGTATGGGGAAAACTCCCAGTCACAATCTGCAGAGTCAACAGTTTTTCTTCTGAATCTCTCCTTAAATCCTACCTCTGCAGTAGTACTTAAAAACAAACCAACAAAAAACAATCAACCAAAAACAAAAAACAAACCAAAAAAACCCCATTCAAACCGCTGCCAACTGATAATGGCTAAGCAGGTTATGAGCTGAAACCACTACCTACTATGCTCATTTAACGGATACCTTGTCTTCCCATACCATTACATCGCCATTTGTCTTTCATTCACATGTTATGTCTTGTCTTACCGTGTGAGCTTTTTAGAGACAGAAAGGGTCTGAGTTACTTGTTTGTACAGTACCTACCACAGTGGTCTTCAGATCCCTGGCTGAGGCCCTAGATGCTACCATAATACAAATATAAATACATTTCTTCATTTTATATGCATACTTTTATTAAGTTTTTGGCAATGACTTTATTTGTTTTGGGCTTTTTAGAAAAGAGCCTGGAAGCATTTGTTTTATATAAAATCATTTTTATATAGCTTTTACAAACATGAGTAAAATGAGGTCAAATTTTAGGCTTACCAGCTTTGATAATGTCTTTTTATGTACAGTACATTCAAATATTCATTAACTACTTAAAATCTGTGATTTGGTTGGATGTGCTTATATATGCATATACAGTCTATATTTAAATGGACACTTTCCCTCAGGGGCTGAAAATGTTATTAATAGTTTGGTTTAGAATGGCTGGACCTGGACAGTGAGTGAGAGAAAAGGAAAATATTTTAATTATATATTTAAATGTATTTGCCAGAGGCTTTACCAAGTAACATTTTCATTGTATTTCGAATAATTCAGTTGTGAAATAGACACAAAGGAGAACATGTACATTAAAAAAACTGGTCTGATAGCATAGTAATGTATAACATAATTGTATAAAAGGTCATCTATAAGTTAAAACATCTGATATAAAAGTTGGAGATAATGTAATCCAGAAATGGCAAAAGTAAAAATCATGCTGTACAATAGCTACTACATAAGTAGAAAAATGAATATAAAGTATTTAAATTATCAGAATGACCTGACTAATAGACTGGAATCCAGCTTCTCAGGCCATTTGTGTGGAAGTTATGTGTTCTCTGTATTTCAAATCCTTTACATTTAAGGCAGTATTTATTGTTTTAAAAGTTTTTACCATTCTGGGACCTAGCTCCTTTGCAGCCTACATCTGCCCAGTGTCCTGTCCTGAGATCAGAAGGGGGCATTCTTGATTTTAGTTCCTAAGATTGAACTTGGTGTACTGGAGATTCTGATTGGAGGGTTGTTGGCTACGGAGCTTGCTCTCTGTCATGGTCTGCTAGAGTTCAAGTTTGACGCTACATGGCGAAGTGCAAAGTACACTTATCTAATCAGGTATTCTCTCAACAGCTAAGGATGTAGTTATGAGAACTTATTTTTGGGATTCCTACTGTAAAGTTGTGATATATTGGTAGATGATATATGTGCACACTTTTTAAAAAAATTTTCGTAGATGTTAAAATATGTGTTGCTCATGTGTGTATCAGACTCTTCTCTAGTAATATTACTGCTTTTTGCACAGTGGAGCATTGAATATTGCCAGAAATTGATAAGGAATGTTTCCCAGGCTCCATATTCTTGAAACAAAATGAACAAAAATTTCTCTTCAAATATGAAATGAGGAAGGCTTTTACAATGTCACTCCTTGGTAATATCTAAAGTATGTCAGTATTTCAAGATAACATTGTTTAGTCATGTTATTGTGGTGAATCTTTCCCTCCTCTATAAACAAACATCTATGACTAGTAAAATCCCCTAGTGTGTGATTGGAGTAATTTGCTCTTGCTTTTTCTTTGTAGACTTCATTTTGCAATAAAGTGTGTGACAACTGTGTAAAGTGAGATGAACATTTCACTGCAGCATAGGCCCTGTCCTTGCCCTCATTAGCAATCCTGGGTTCTACTTCCCTTTACTACATATAATTATAGTATGCTTCTGGCAGAAATTTGGAAGGCCAATGAAATCTTTGTATGGATTTTTAGGAGTTTTTCCATGCAGTTCAGTATGTAGACTTGGCTCGGGGATAAAGTGCACATTACTACTTTTTCCCTCTTGCTTTCTATATATAGCTAATATAGATATTGTTAAAGTTGAATTATGTGTAATACAGTACATTTCTAAAATAAATAAGCAGCATCTTTTAATAAAGAAGTTAATATCTGTAGCTTTAAGGTATATATTTGCGGTGTAGACGCCCATCCTGTCTTTTTGCATGCCATATTTCAGTCTAAGAGTTATCAGTTACTGAAATGCCATATGTGAAAAATAATCCATTTGTATTGTGTCTCTGAGCCAATTTTAAACAAGCATTAGTGAATGTTCTATGTTTATATTTAATGCAGTTTCATCTTTACCCATAATTGGATGGGACAAATTAGAGGTCATGCAGCTTTCCTTGCCCCGCATTGCTGCTCTTCATTGGCCTATATTTCCTTTCTCCTCTCTCTGTTCCCCCATCTGCCTTATGCTGCCCAGCTTGAAATAAAATGAGTTTATTGTATAAATGCCATTAATAATTGAATAACATTTTTCCTAACTCTTTAGCAAAGCTGACTTCTTAGAAGTTGAAAGATGAGTAAAAACAATCCTAAATTGGTTTTATTTATTTATTTTTTCTTCAGTCAGATCCTCAGCAAAGCCTAGAATTGCAGCAATGGTATCCAGTTATAAAGCATGAAGCAGACCCTGTTACTCAGTCACATTCTTTCATCCATCCCAGGTAACTGAACATCTTCTACAGAAATGTGTATGTTAAGTCTAATAGTTTTTAATTATTCAAAGATTATTTTAGGTTTTAAAATGTAATTATAAGTTTACTTGTTAACTGAAATTTTATGGGAAAATTGCAGCATATTACACAAGGATAAGTTAAGTCTACTGGATTTTTTTAGTGTAAGGTAGTGAAGTTGTCATGCTTAGTGCTAATAAACAAATGATACATCACTTAATAGTAACTTTGTTTTGCTTAATAGAGATGTTTGAGCATTGTTGAATTGGAAAAAATTGGAAAGTGCAATCACACTGAGTCACTTTTCAAAGTAAAAATGGCTTTGTGATGGATGCTAAATTCTAACCTCTCTGTAACTTAATGTGTGTGTAGAACGCCACACACCTCATTAATGCCATAATTGAAATATAATTTTCATGTGTAACTAGGACTAAATCTTTCCATAGTTTGTATTCTACATTGAAGCAAGGTGAAACCTCACCCTTCTGATGACATGTCTGTAAAATGCTGACTACTGCCGTTGTTTAGTCGGTTCCCTGATTTCACAAACCAAGCACATTTCTTCAGCATAGCACTCACTTCGTCCTTATAGCAGCCAGAAAAAGTGTTTTTTCTTTGAGTATGTGTTAATGTGTGCACTGTAGGTGCACATGTGCCTCATGTGTGTGAGATAAGATTCCTTTGAATAGTCATGTTTATGGGGGCCACTCGTGCACCCTGTGCCTCCTTGTGTTTCTGAGTGAGGGACATAAAGGATGGAGTGGCCATGAACCTTCCTTGGTTTCCTCTTACTGCCTGTGGTAGCGAAACGGATTTTAACAAGTGTCCAAACCAGTACTCTTGAGAGCTTCAAAACCTCTGTTTTTCACAAAAATGGGTGAAGAACTTCATCTTCTTTACCTTTTCATATTGGACATTTCCAAAAGAAAAGAAAAGAACTCCAACATCAATGCTCTTCCCCCCTGCCAGACACACCGTGTTATGGCTAGGTGAGGAGCTTTGCAGCAGCTGCCTCTTTTCATGGTAGACTAAGCTATCAGGGTTCAAACCCTGCTTGTCCTGTGATGGCCTCATCCCACTTATGGATGGACTCAGTCTATGCCTTTCCCCCTCGGAAGAGAGCCACATCCCAGACAGGTGCTCTATGTGCTGGTCTTTCCCCTCAAGGATTAACAAGTCCAGTAATACTCGGCTCAGGTTACATCTGCTAGAGCAGTCCATGCAGGTCACTTATGACCCAGAAGAGATGCTAACAGCTTGACCTGAGCCAAAGAAATAATTTGCTAACACTCCTCAAGCAGACACAATTCTCTGGGGTTTCGAAGAGAAGGATACATTGAAGAAGGAGCCAACAACATTGTACTGATAACTTCAATGATGGTGACTTGGCACCAATTACCTTGGCACCAACTCTGACAAGGCTAGCATGTGTGCCACTAACACCAAAGGGAAACTCTGAGAGGGAAAGCGGGTTGGAGTGCAAACACTGTGCCAAGCACCACATCGGACCCCCTCACAAAAAGGACTCAAAACCCTACTTCTCCAAAGGTAAAGCTTCCAAATTCCTGATGGTTCCCAAATTGGACAAGAAAAGCCAGTCAGCTGATGTAGCAAGTGGTAAAGAAGTCCTGGTGCTGGCCTCACTATTGACCTCAGCACTGGTAGCCAAACCTGTCAAGGGTTTGAGCTATACCTAAATAGAGGAACTGGAGACATCCACTGCTCCAAACAGCGACCAACGCAGGCTCTCCTAGCACTTGAATCATGCCACTCTACAGCCCCGCTGTTTGAGGAAGTATACTCCATTGCCAAATCATTCTTACCGATGTTGAATAGAGATCTTTCTCCCCTACTATTGGATAGTGACCCTAGGGAGAGTTCTGGAGGCCACTAATTCTGGGTCCCACCTCTGTAAAGCCATGAATGGCACTGGGACAACCATCCTCAACCTGGCCAGCAACTTTATAGCATGTCACCTTGGCCATTCTGGCCGTACTGAGGACCAGTGTCAGATATGTTCCGGAGCAGATGCCTCTCTCATACATTGGTGCAAAGGACATCTTACTTCCAAGTAGTATCGTTAGCCAGGCAATTCACTCCAGAACCAGAGGTCTGCATCCAGGAGCAGGTGACAACTGAGGGACAGCAACAATCTCACTCGCTACCTAAGGAATCATTCCTGTCGTCAGATAAAGCAGTAGTACCAGCAGTCAATTTTGAGGCTTTCTGGGACCTTTGTCCCAGATCACGGAGATCCTAGACATTGAAACCACAGTCATCCAGGGGAAGTCCCACAAACTTTTTCATATACTGAGCTCTACAACTCCATCCAGGATCACTTACCTTTCAAAGAGGGTATAGCTGAGCTGGCAAAGGGACTTTGGCAAACACTGTCTATTTTTCGTCCCACATCTAAATGAATGGAAAAGAGATACAAGGTACCCCTGAAGGGCTTTGAATCTTTCTATGCCCACCCAAACACGGGGTACAGAGGATACACCTAAAGGTAAAGACCCTAAGAAACTGGAATGCTTCGGGTTCAAAGTATACTCTTTTGCCGCCTCACCACAGTTCCAGGTTGCGAACTACCAGGCCCTGTTTGCAAAATAACTTCTTCACCTGGGAAAGGGTCACTCCCTTCCTAAGATCCCCCAGGAGAATAGGGAGGAACTAAAAAATATCAGTAAAGGGTCAGATGGTTGCTAGAATGTCATTGCAAGTGGTCTTGGACACAGCTGATATCAGCATGGGGTGGGAGATCGATGGCCATGGCCATTATGATCAGGCGGTCCTCATGGCTTCTAGCATCTGGTGTACCAAAAGAGGAATAAACTGCCATAGGGGACATGCCCTTTAAAGGGTTGGAGCTCTTTAGCCACAGAACAGAGAAAGTGCTCCCTTTATCTGCGGTCATTAGGGACTTAAACCCTGAGTCCCTCCTGAAAAACATAAATACCAGCCCCAGAAGTAGAGGACGGTCCTATTCTCAATAGGTGTCCTATTCTCAAGCTTCACAGCCTGAGTACCTGCCAAGAGATGCCCATTGTCAACCTCTTTAGTCACACATCTGGCAGTCATAGAGACAGCAGGTTTGATAGGAGTGTCGAGAATGACACTGGAGCCAATCCAGAGCTTATTGCTACCTTTGGGGACCCCTTGCCATTGGGCGTGGGATGCTATAACAGCCTACAAATGGGTGCTAGATATCATTGCCGAAGGCTACTATATCCATTTCTATTCCTTGCCTCCACCCACCTTTCTTCCCCATCCCTCTGCAGGGACCATTCTTGTGTCCTCATTGTTTCGTCTAGGAGCCACAAAGCTAAATTTCCTGTAACTGTGCAGCTGCACAGCAGGCTATAAAGGGCTGTGCCGGGGGGAGAGGCACCCCTCACCCAGCCCAGGCCCTCTGGAACTGCTGCAGCTGGGGAGAGGAACCCGTCCCCCAGCCAGGCCCAGGCCCGCTGGAGCTGCCGGGGAGAGGAGCCTGTCCCCCAGCCCAGCCCAGGCCCTCTGGAACTGCCACAGCTGGGGAGAGGAGCCCCTCGCTCGGACCAGCCCCGCCAGAGCGCCTCCCCCGGCCTAGCCCAGCCCAGGTCCGCCAGAGCTGCCGCGGAGAGGAGCCCCTCCCCTCGTCCAGCCCAGGCCCACTGGAGCTGCCGCAGCTAGGGAGAGGAGCCCCTCCCCTAGAGCCCTCATCCTCCCACACACCAACCCCCTGCCCTGGCTCTGAGCCCCCTCCCGCACTCCAGTCCCCTCATCCCCAGCCCTACCCCAGAGCCTGCACCCCCCAGCCAGAGCCCTCACCCACCTGCACCCCACCCTCTGCCCCAGCACTGAACCCCCTCCCACACTCTGAACCCCTCGGCCCCACCCCCACCACACATCACCTCCATATTGGTGCACATAACAAAATTTATTCCACACATAGACTTAAAAAATTAGAAGGAACACTGCCACAGAGGTACCACTTCTAGGATATAGTAGAAGAAGTCTCTACTCCCAATATTTCCATATCCCAAAGAAGAAAAGGGGTTGATCGTTCAGGATCCAAAGTTGTAGGATTGAACAAATACATACACGGCCTCATATGCAAGATGGTAACACTTACATCCATCATTCCATCTCTTCAGGCACAAGACTGGTTCATGGCTTTCGACTTACAGGATATGTACTTTCACATAGCCATCAACCTGGCCCACAGAAACTACTTGAGGTTCACAGTAGTGCCAGATCTCTGCTAATACAACTACTGCCATTCAGACTGTCCACAGCACCAAGAATCTTCACAAAATGCCTAGCGGTGGTAGTGGCGCACCAAGAAGACAGGGCATCCATGTCTGTCCTTACCTGGACTATTAGCTGATCAGAGACAGGTCCCAGCAGGGGATGATGATAAACCTTGAATATGCACTCTGTTTGCTCAGATGAGCCTCATAGTGAAGTACTGAAAAATCATCTCTCATTCCATCACAGATGATAGAGTTCATGGGAATTATGATCAATTACAGGTAAGAGAGAGTGCACCTTCTCGAGGACAAATTCCTGTTATTGCAATTACTACTACTCAAGATAAAAATCAAGCTTGGCTACAATGATACTGGCCTGCCATGGAGGGTTGGGCCATATGTCAACATGCACATACATGACGCTGCTTATTTGACTTCTTCTGTGGCTTCTGTAACTCTGGCTTATGTCAGTCTACTTTCTGGTGATATGCTGGATGGACAGAAAGATGTTGTCACATCATGTTGTTGCAGAACTAGGATACTGGCTAGAACTCAACAGTGTATGAGGAGAGGTACGATTCTCAGTCCCCTCTCTGACAAGGACTTAATCACTGATGCGTCAGGAATAGAATGGGGAGCCCACCGGAACCACGTACAAATGCAAGGGACATTGTCCCTAGCAGACATGGCATACTATGTAAATGTCTTAGACCTCTGAGCCATCAGGCTAGCCTCTGTGGTTCTTCACTTCCTGAGTGTCAGCAATAAGCTGGTGGACTTGCTGAGAAGACAGTTTGTGACTAGTCATGAGTGGTTGCTGTAGAGGTCTGTCATAGAGACTAGTCCCTGGGCACTTCCCATGGTAGACCTGTTCACCACCAAGAACAATGCCAAATTCTTGAAGTTTTGTTCCAGAGGTGGCATGAGTCTGGGATTGTTACCACATGCCTTCCTTTTTCATCTGGTCTTTCAGTTAATCCCCTGATCCCCAGGATCTTTTCCAGAGTCAAATGAGAGAGAGCCACAATCATTCTTTTAGCTCCCTATGGGCAGAGGTAGTTGTGTCTGACAGACCTGCTACAGATGTCTGTTCAGCTACCAGGCTTCCCAGACCTAGTTTCACAACATTACAGTGAGATAATATATCCAGACATGAAGTCCCTGCATCTAACAGCCAGTTTCTGAAATCTGCAAGGCGGTCATGTGGAGTTAACCTACTGACTTTTGTCAAGCATTAAAGCATTAAAATGCCAAGTTCAGGAGAGAGAGACTACAAACTCTGTTGGACTGATGTAGGTGATATTCCTCATCCCACTATCCAGAGGGATACTGTTTGCCAGTCACCTACAATGGGGTTCACACTGACACAAATTCACAGAAGAAAGAATAATTTCTTGCCCTGCATTAACTGTGGTTCTTAGAGATGATGTAGTTAATGGGGATCCTGTGGCCCTGCCCTCCATCCCTACTTTCGGAATCCCCTATTGTCACAGTCTTTGAATTTCAAAGGAACCCAGGGATGGTTGTGGCCACAACACCCCTTTTGTCCTCCTGTGGGAGCACAAGGGGGCACTTGTGCAGCCTCAGTAGATGCATTTATTTAAAAAAAAAAAATCAGTCTTGCAAATGCACTTCTGCAGTGGGATCCACGCTGACTACAATATCTCAAAGAACCACAGTTGCTGTAGAAAGAAAAGGAGTACTTGTGGCACCTTAGAGACTAACCAATTTATTTGAGCATGAGCTTTCGTGAGCTACAGCTCACTTCATCGGATGCATACCCACAGTATGCATCCGATGAAGTGAGCTCATGCTCAAATAAATTGGTTAGTCTCTAAGGTGCCACAAGTACTCCTTTTCTTTTTGCGAATACAGACTAACACGGCTGTTACTCTGAATCGAGTTGCTGTAGAGTATGCGTCCTTCTATTCCCCTGTAATTTCCCCCTTCCCCTCCCATGTGTCATTTTCCTTCAAATCTGTTGTGATGAGCCCTGCACTTATACAATAAAATCAGTCAGAGTTAGAGGTGTATGTCAGTAGTATTGCCAACCCCAAATGTTCAAAAATTTAAAGTCAAGCTCCAGAAGATCATGCAATTGGCTTAAAAATCATTATTGAAAAAAAAAGTCATGAATTTGGGGTTCGTACTTGTCTTGTGGTTTCTTAGCTTTAGGGTATGCTTGGTTCACATTTCCAGGCTTACTTTTTAAAATGAAAGCTGAGATACTCACTCACATAATCACTTGACTCCAGGAGCTTGAGCTTTAAGACAAACATCAAGTATTGTGAGACTTATGATAAATAGAGTCCAGCACCGATATAAAATTTGTATCCGCATCCGAGTCATGATCTGCAAAAATGGTCCGGAGATATAAGGCAGATATCTGTGGATTTGCAGGGCTCTAGCGATAAAATCACATAGTGGGCAAAACTGGTGATGCTGAACAGGACTTTAAAAAATCAAATTCATGGAAGTTCAGGTACGATTCTCAGTGATTTTACACATTTTCTTTCAAATTATTTCTTCTGTTCCCCACCTTCTTTATCTAGAGTTTCATTTATATATTTAAGAAAAGAATACCGAAACACTGTATGACTAGTGTGTTAGCTTGCATTATTATCTAATTAAACTTATTTCTGAGCGAGACTGACTGATTTGCAGTTTTTACATTGCATGCTTTCTCTAAAATATGCAACTATGAGAAACAGTAAGGAAAATAGGTGGAAACAGAAAATATACTATGTGGCATTGTTTTCCTTTCAAATGGCCACAGCTCCAATAGCATAGCAACATTCTGTGTGTCATAGCAGGCGGTATATTAGTGCTTAGTACAGATTCATACTTAAATCTTTTTAACAGATAATATCAATGCAGACCAGTGGCTTTCCTACTGTCTCCTGTTTAGAAACCTGTCAGAACATAATTTCCAGTGGGAGAGTAGAATTATTAGCATCTTGTCTGTTCAGTAATCCTAAATATAAACAAAAATTTAAAAACTTCCACATTGGTTTGTCTGAGGCACAATGTTTTGAAAAGCATGACCTTTAATAGTATAAGCTTCTCTTTTGGTATCCTCCCTGACTACTATTCTGTATCTTGATGCACTGATACACCAGACCTAAGTTCCCTCTAAGCTGCACGGCCACGCAGCAGGCTATCAAGGGCCATGCAGGCACGCAGCCACAGGGGCCTGGACTGGAGAAGAGAGAGGTAGGGGATGTGCAGGGCTGCGGCAGGGAGAGGTGCCTCTCTCCCAGCCCTGGAGCTGCTGCAACTGGGGAGAGGTACTTTTCCCCAGCCCTGGGCCGCTGCAGTAAGAGAGAACTGGGTGGAGTCCTCTCTCCCCACTACAGCCCCAGGGCAGCCTTCACCCCCCTGTACTCCAACCCTTTGCTCTAGCCCTGAGCCCCCTTCCGCACCCCAAACCCCTCATCCTCAGCCCTACCTCAGCGCCTCCACCCCCAGCCAGAGCCCTCCCCGCACCCAACTATCTAACCCAGCCCCGAGCCCCCTCCCACACTCCAAACCCCTTGGCCCCACCCTTGCCCCACATCACCTCCATATTGGTGCACATAACAAAATTCATTCCACAAATGGATGTAAAAAATTAGAGGGAACATTGCACAAGACCTAATCATTAAGATTGATGGGAAGAAGTTTTCTTCTGAACTGAAAATGTGAATTCTTTCTGTGAAAGAATATATTTGCTGTGTGACTGATGTACTGGTGATTAATATACATTTCTTTTTGGTACTGAATGAAGTAGTTTGGGAGATTCCAGCAGTGCATTGTAAATAAATCTGTCTCTCAAAAATAATTTTCAGAGAAGAAACGACCCTTTTAACATCCCACTTAGTTAACTGAGTAAGGAATATGATTAATCTCTGAGTGCAACTGCTGATTTCACCTTGGTAATCTTCTTTAACAACTTATTACAGTGACATACTGTTAATGTAAGAGTTGTAAGAGTTCTAAGGTGTCTTGTAACAGTCTAGAGACTGTGAACCCAGTTTTTAAAAGAAGAATCTTTAATGGAATGTCCATATCGAACATTTGAATCCTCGGATTAATACTTGAGAAATTAAAATGGTCATTTAACATGCATAAGTGCCTTTATAGTTTTAATTTTATCTTTTGTATCCAATGAGTAATTTGTACATCATGTTAAAGTAATCAACTGAAAATTGGATTCCTCCACTTGATTTGGTTCTGAAGATCCTAGATTATGTAATCACTGCATAAAGATTCAGTAGATAGCTATGCTTTCTATTATACAAGAACAATTTAAAAGGGAACATAAGAACGGCCATGCGGGGTCAGACCAAGGGTCCATCTAGCCCAGTATCCCATCGTCCAACAGTGGCCAATGCCAGGCGCCCCAGAGGGACTGAACAGAACAAGTGATCTGTTCCTTGTCGCCCATTCCCAACTTCTGGCAAACAGAGGCTAGGGACACCATCCCTGCTGATCCTGGCTAATAGCCATTGATGGACCTATCCTCCATTAATTTATTCTTTTTTGAATCCTTTTTATAGTCTTGACCTTCACAACATCCTCTGGCATTCATTTATTTTCTCTTGCAAATTTTTTATACTTATGAAACATTTAATATTTGAAATCATCTTAAATATAACTTACTGCTGCTTTAATTCACATTTGTTAAATCTTAGGTTTTTTTGTTAATTTTGCTATTCTACTCTTTCAGCCATTACCTTTACATGTGTGATAAAGTGGTTGCTCCAAATGTATCCCTTACATTGCAATGTAAAGAAGCTACAAAAACAGCAGTCAAGATTTCAGAAGTAATTAAATCTTTACCTGGACAGTCACAGAAACCATTCAATAGTGTCAAACACAAAAAAGCTGCCTCCTATCCAGAGCTCTCTCTTGAAGAGCAGGAAAAAATCGACTTAAAAACTAGCACAGAACTGCATAAAAGTGTGGGTGAGTAGATAATGAAATTTGAAACGTGCTGTCATGTTATTTCAGTTTTTATACCCAATAATATCTACTTTAGTAAAGATCAAAGGCAAGCCAATTTTGTAATTTTCATATATTACTGCATTCTTTTTCTACATTCTTATGCATTTTACATAATCTTATAGGTTGCTTTGTATTTTTGCAATCTGGAATTTCAACAAACAAATTTCCACAAGTGTTCTGCTACCTTTTTGTCTTCTAAAGATCCACCTATGTCAACTAATTGTACAAGAAGAGGGAAATCTGAACATGCCACTTCCAAAGCCGCTGCAGAATCTAACCAGGTTGAAGTAGGCAATGGTGCACAAACCTCATCCCCAGCTCCTATCAAGGACATCAATTGTGAAGATGACAAGGGAAGAATCATGGAGGAAGTAATGAAAACCTACCTTAAACAGCAAGAAAAACTGAATACTATTTTGCAAAAGAAGCAGCAGCTTCAAATGGTATGGTACCAACCTTTGATTTTATCACCAGAAAACTGTTGTTCCTTTTAACTTGTTGGTCCTAGAATCAGTGCTACTGTTACAAATGAAGCACAAGTGATACTTCATATTAGGAACCTGACATTCACTATATTGTCTTTCTAATGTACGTTATGTTAACATTTACAGGATAAACTATAAAACCATTTTTTAATTGATTTTACCGAGTTTCAGATCTTGGTACACGTGTATTGCCACTTGGGAGAAAAAAACCCACGTGCTTCACTTTCTAATTAATTTTTGGTGCTTAGATATTTCTTTCAATGTGCATTGCATATTTTAATAGAATTCTTTAAGTATAATTGTCAAAATCCTCTTTTTAACCAAAATAATCCATAGGTATTCTATGGTGTTAATTTGGAGGTTAAGTACTCAACCAGTATATGACCTTAATAATTAAAGTATAGCTTAATAGCTGACTGTATTCAAACCTTGTGTTTTTTCTATCACATGCCAGATAGTTTAAGATCTTGCTGCTGTCTAAACCATTACCGGAATAGAAACTTCCTTTGTCTAATATTGTTTCACTAGCAGCTGACATAATTTACTCTACATTTAACCGATGAAGTGAGCTGTAGCTCACGAAAGCTTATGCTCAAATAAATTGGTTAGTCTTTAAGGTGCCACAAGTTCTCCTTTTCTTTTTGCGAATACAGACTAATGCGACTGTTACTCTGAAATCTACATTTAACCATTTCAAATGAGCTGCAAGTTGCTAGCTACTTGAACAATAATTATTTGACTCAGTTTTGAATAAAATTTAAGATTACCTCTCACATACTGTCAGATCATGTCTTAGGATTTTGACCTATTAAGTAAAATTAACAAAAGGGAAGAATTCTTAATGAATAAAACTATGCTTTGAGTTTGTATCTGTGGTAGAAAAATTGAGGAGGTTTGGTCAATAGAAAAATCTCAACCTTCTTCGAGCTATCATTGGCATTTAGAATTGACAGATAACAAAAGCTTTGACTTTTATCTTTGTGTGTGGTACAATATGGTACACTTACTTTTGAAATAATGTATCAATGCTGTATTCATTGATAGCTAAGATTTAATTCAACAATAATAAAATGTCATTTCCAGAGTAGTGTAATATATTTTAAAAAACAGTTCAGGTACTGTACTTAAATTTCTTTTTTTTTACAGGATATTTCTGTTGTTAACTAGAATTAAACAGCATTGGCTTTACAAAAAATAGTTACCTAATATTCTTGCTAAAGTTGTATTCACACAATTTTTATGCATGCACACTACATTTGTATACCAAATTTTACACTAGGCCTTATGTACCTGAAAATATAATTTAATAATAAATGAGACTGAAATTCAGCCCATTGCAGAAGTTAAGGGCTTGCATGGTGCCCAAGGCTTTGTGCAGGCCCTCTGCAGTGGGGTGAATTTCATGCTTATTTAGTTTAGTATGAAATAGAGTTTTGTGTTTGTTTATACCTGAAGTTTGCATCTACATTTGCACAAGGACCTTTGCTCTACTTGAGTCCCTCTTAAACCTTGTGATAAAGTTTAGCACTGTCATTGGTGTATAGGTCCTGTTGACACTGTGGTAATCTTTACTCTGAATGAATAAATATTAGCACTGATCCTGCAACTGGTTCAGTGTGGGCAGATCCTTGTTCTTACACAGAGTAAATTGCAAGATCTGGACTTCAGTAATTTCACTGTGTTAACTCTCTAGTTCAGTTAGCAGGTAAATACATTTTCCCCAGCCATACTCACATCTTCATAGAATTACAGATTAAGGCCACAAAGGACCTTTATGATCACTTAGTCTGACAAAACATTGAACTTCACCCAGTAATTCCTGCCTTAAACCCAATAATTTATGACTGAACTAGACCATATCTTTTAAGAAAACATCAAATCTTGATTTAAAGTCTTTATGCAATGGAGAAAGCACACATTTGATAAGATGTTCCAGTGGTTAAGTGCTTTCATTGTTTTTTTCTTAAAAGTGCATGATTTCCCGTTTTAATTTTTCTAGCTTGAACTCCTGGACACTGGATCTTGTTATGCCTTTGCCTGCTAGATTAAAGAGCCCACTAGTACCAGGAGTCTTCTCCCTTTGTGTAGGAACTTACAGACTGTGACCAAGTAGCCTCTTAACCCTTACTTCAGTAAAATAGATTGAGCTCTTTAAGAGATTGAGTCTCCGTCTATAAAGCATGTCCTCCAAACCTTAAATTATTCTTCTAGCAATTCTCTGAACTTTTTCCAATTTTCAACGTCATCTTAAGGTGTGAACATCAAAACTGAACACACTGTTCAGCAGTAGTCCCACCCAGTCCATATAAAGAGATGACATCTTTTTATTTCTATTTGATATTCCGCTTTATACAGCCAAAAGGATTTTGTTAGACTTTTGCCAATGCATATCGAAGCTCATGTCAGTTAGTTATCTACCCTGATCCCTAAGTCCTTTTCAATGTCACTGCTTTCCAGGATTCAGTCCCCCCATCCCGTAAATATGGCCTACATTCTTCCATCCTGGATGTAAGATCTTGCATTTGGCTGTATTAAAACTCAAGTTGTCTGTTGTGCCTAGAATACCAGGTGATCTAGAGTGTTCTGTATAAATGATGTCATTATTTCCACTCCACCAATCTTTGTGCCATTTGCAAACTTTATCAACAGTGATTTTATCTTTCTTCCAGATCTTTAACAAAAATATATACTGAATAGCGCAGTGCTAAGAATTGATCCCTGTAGAACCCTAGTAAAAACATGCCACTCATTGATGACTTCCTACTAACAATTGTGTTTTGACATCTGTCAGCCAGTTTTTAATCCATTTAATATGTGCTATATTGATTTTTATAATGCTTGTTTTTTAATTAGAATGTGTGTTAATTTTAATCTTAATTTTTTTTCTTCAGCACCAAGAGTTAAAAAATAAACATTTGTCAAAAACTATTAAATAGTGTTTCAAACTCCAGTAGGGTTCAATCACTTCTCATCAGGCAAGTCTGTCTTTTCAGGTGGATTGAACATGGGATTCAGCAAAGGATTGAGTTGCTCTAGGTCATTGTTCATCTGTTATGATTTTGCTCTAGATTTTTGTGAAATTTATTCCAGGGTTATTCATTTGTGGCTAAAAACACTGCACTTGATTGTCCTGGGCCTCTCTTTGGCCCATATACTTTCTGTTCCTTTGTGCTCCAAACCATCAACTTTTCTGTTTAGTTGGTTGTGGTTTGGCTGATCCCACAAAGGTTTTTACCACCATATGATGGCTTTTGAAATTTTGACTCTGATCCCATGCACCACAATATAGTTTTTCACCAGTCCTTCCCTCTAGTGCCACAGTTTGGTAAATGTTTGGTTTTTATAATGGGCACTAGCACCAGGTACGAGACTTATTTCAGAGGTGCAGGGAAGTTTTATGGTTCAATGTCTAGGGCACCAGACTTGGAGTCAGGAGGTTTGGGTTCTGTCATCAGCTCTTTCACTGTCTCACTGTGACCTTGTGCAAGTCAGTTTACTTTTCCATATTTCAGTTTTTACAGCTGTAAAATGGAGAAAAATGATAGTTATCTACCTTTGTAAAGTGCGTTGAGATCTGTGGATGAAAGATGCTATGTATTGGTATTTAAACAAAAATAAACTTTTGTGAAAGTATAAATATTATCTTCCTCTCTGGTTCCATGTAGTACTTTAGTTTTAAGTTAACCACTTCTGCCAGCTTGAAATATAATTATATTTACTGTTTAGGCTGCTTACAACGGTTTCCCTTTTGTAGTAGCTTTTTAACTAAATATTCCAGCAAAGTTTGTCTGTTTTTCCCTTTGGAGCAGAAAAATATCTCTCCCCTTGAAAGTCTATTGTCATCACCAGTTCGGCTCTGCTTCTTTGTTAAATTCAAATTAAGGCAAGATTAATTTAAATACAGAAGATTTCTTTCCCTTCTATTTGTGGTAGCAGAGACCTCCGCAGCTCTCCATAGCTAGCCTTAAAACCCTCTCTTCCATAGACACTTATCAGAGAAATAGTAGTACAGGGACTGAATTGAAGAAAAAGCTAAATGTAATTATCATAAGCTCTAATCACAAACTAAACTCTGCCCACTTCAGGCCCCAAAGCAAGATGCCACTTACATCAGGTTGTTCATATCTTCATAATGTGATTCTCTCTCTTTCTTGCATGCTTTGCATGCATTTATGTCAGTTGATCGTTGTCTTTGTTTCATGTTCTTTGACCAGCAATAAAGTAGTTAATTTGCATTTTAACACTGGTATAATTGACTTTAGAATCAACACAACTGAGGTAAAATGGGACAGCTCACGCCTCCCAGAGCTGCTATTTCAGGCTGCTTGCAGACTCTGGTATATGTCACTAGTTTGATTACACCTGGTTCAAAGACTTAGCTTTCATTTAAAAAACATATTAAAACTACAGAGGAAAAGAAGGCAATATCCAGAAAAAATACTGACTTGCTAAGCTGCCACAAGGCAGCCCATTTTGATCTCTGCATTTTTATATAAAAGAACAAATGTAATGTTCTTATTATTTTAATTGGTTTATAAAATGAAATTGCTGCTCACATAGGTTCACTTTTGCGACCTGTGAATTTGTTTTTGGAAGCTCTGGGTGTTTGACAATACCACTTTGTTATATTGCATAATGACTACAGAATTCAACACTCCTATTTACACAGCAGCAAAGTGGACATTCTGTTTTTCTCCTCAGTATTTCCAGATACCCATTTAAATTAATAGAAACAATGATTTTGATTGTAGTGATTTTAGAATCACTCTGTGTATAATCGTCATCATTTCTTGACAGGAAGTGGAAATGTTAAGTAACTCTAAAGTTATGAAGGAACTAACTGAGGAGCAGCAGAATTTACAGAAAGAACTTGAATCTTTGCAAACTGAGCATGCTCAAAGAATGGAAGAATTCTATGTTGAGCAGAGAGACTTGGAGAAAAAACTGGAACAGGTGATGAGACAAAAGTGTACCTGTGACTCCAATTTAGAAAAGGACAAAGAAGCTGAGTATGCAGCACAGGTAAGGAAAAAAACACTGCTTGAAATCTGTCTTGTGTTTTGTCTAGCACCACCTACTTAATTATGAAATTGCCAAATAAAGTTAATTGTACTAGGCTGTTGGCAGCTCAGCTCTTAAACTTTTACTATGAAGAGTGTGTTACCCGTACCACTGCCAGCTTTCATCTTCTTTGGTCTTTCCTCTCTTGTTCACCTAAAGGCAGCACACCTCACCATGCCTGCTGACCAGAGTTGAGGGAGACATAGGGTACAGAAACTCTTTATCCTTCATCATCTCTCCCTAGAGATTATGCAGTTCTCTTCTTTTTGGGGATGCCTGCATTAAATGACCCATACCACAGTAAATTAATAAAAACAAGAATTTTTAAAAATGAGGAGAAAATGCAATTAAAACAAAAATGGTTTGCTTAATACATTTAGGTTTGCACTTGTAAACTAAACAAAATAAAATATTCTTATTTTAGTTGTAGAGAAAAAAAGAATACTTATATTTTTTGGAAGTAACCACTTCTCTGGCCACACTTTGGTTAGACTGACAGCTTCCCTTGGTGTCAGAGTCCACTATAGGATTAGGTGAGGCTACCTCTACTTTTCATAGAAGCATTTGATTAAGAGTCCTATTGGAGAGGAAGGCCATAGTCTGGGTTCTTCATCCCATGATGTCTCCCGATTCGTTACCTCTGGAAGTTCCCCCAGCTTTCCTGTCTCCAACGCCGCTATGTCAAAAGCTAGACTTTCACTTCTTTAGACTAAATAACTTTTAATCTATATCATTGTTCTTTTCTATAGGAGCTAGCGTCTGTCATCCTGCTGGATGCATCAGGCAGCATGGAGTCTGACTCTTCTAAATATTTTGTTTATTAATTTTGCTTGCCATGAAACTTTAATTATTTCAGGTCTCAGATCCTCTGTCATAGAGATCTAGTCATCCTAATTATTTAAAAACAAATTCTAAAACCCAAAGTTGATAAATTTTGTGGTCAACTTGTCAGTAAAATTATATTATACTTCCCTTACTATACTAAAACTACCACCAGATGAAAAGCAGCCACTGGCTGAATGAAGAAGTATTTGATTTAGGATCAGAAATCCTTTCTGTTGAGCTTAATTTCATGACATTCTGCTCAGTAGCATTCCTAAACTCTGCTGTCAGAAATAATCTTTTTGGTGTGTAGTCCAATTTACTAAACATCTGGTACAAGCCCCATTACTGCAGATAACAGCGTATTCTGATTTATGAAGATAATTATGTTCAGTGTGTTTTTTGTATAGTTTACATTCTTTGGAGGGCACGAATAGTAAATTATTCTCCAAAGGGTTTTTTAAAAAGTTAGATTTATGAGGCTAAACGCATTTTTCACGTAAACTCCCAATTGTTTAGCTGTGTGGTTCAATGGGACAGTACAGCTCATTCAAGCGTTCTTGTCTAATTATTTCTATGTTACTAGCAATTGATTTTGGCCATACCCGTCAGCATCAGTCACAGACGCATCTGAGTGAAATATAATTCTTCTGAACAGTGATTTCTTCATAGGCTGGATGTAGCATTCCAGAGATCCTCAGTTCACTGTTTCTATCATAGAAAGCATCTGCAGGCTCTTCTCTCTACCTCTGAGAGCTTTAAATTGTGAGAAATATCCTTCTGCTGGGAAACCAAGAAAAAGCGGAATTCAGAGCTTACCTGGATCATTGTTCTTCCTTCTAGACCAGCCTGAGGGTGTTGTGGGTGGAAGTCCCTTCTTCCTGGCTCCCTCAGTGAGTGTAGCAAAATGGTCTAGTCTAATCTGCCATTTTACCACACTTGCCACCAGTTCCCTACAAAGTACGGTGGAGTAGTTTAGCCAGTATCACTAGACTGCCAGTGGATCCTTCCAAATGGCTGGAATCCTGCAAGAAAGTGAAATCAGAGGCTCTCTTCCTGGCTCCTGCACTGCATACATCACAGTGGCATTATGCATATTATTTCATTGCACCTGTTACCTGCTCTCCACAAAAGCACAGTAGTCAAGGAGTCCATGCTAACAGCCTGCCACTTTCAAAGGACCATCTAATTGGCCTTGATCATGAAGAAAGAGGTCAGTACTAAAGGAGAAAGTGCCACAAATGGTTCTGAATGGCATGGTTCTAAATTCAGATCAGCTGGGTCATCTGTGCCTGGCATACTTCAGAACAATTAGAAAATGCTTACACCTGTGTCAGTGCCCAGCTTATAGACTCATAGATATTAAGGTCAGAAGGGAAAATTATGATCATCTAGTCTGACCTCCTGCGCAATGCAGGCCACCGAATCTCACCCACCCACTCCTGCAATAAACCTCTCACCTATGTCTGAGCTATTGAAGTCCTCAAATCATGGTTTAAAGACTTCACGGTGCAGAGAATCCTCCAGCAAGTGACCTGTGCCCCATGCTGCAGAGGAAGGCGAAAAACCCCCAGGGCCTCTTCCAATCTGCCCTGGAGGAAAATTCCTTCCCAACCCCAAATATGGCAATCAGCTGAACCCTGAGCATGTGGGCACGATTCACCAGCCAGATACCCATGAAAGAATTCTCTGTAGTAACTCAGATCCCACCCCATCTAACATTCCATCACAGGCCATTGGGCCTATTTACCATGAATAGTTAAAGATCAATTAATTGCCAAAATCATGTTATCCCATCGTACCATCTCCTCCATAAACTTACCAAGTTTAATCTTGAAGTTCTTCAGATTTCATAAGGCCCTTTTGTTAGAGATAAATTATTGGATTATCTATATACATGAGTCAGATAGGGAGCAGGAGTATAACTGTCATCACTGCTTAAAGTACCCTTCTGATCAAGCTGGCCGAGCTCCCACAAAAAAAGCCAACGACATCAGCAGGCTTCTCCAGTTCCCACTTCTGTCCTAAAAAGAGTTTTGTGGAAGGAGAGGAATGGAGGGGAGGAAAAATCTAGACTAAGACACCTGAATCCATGATCATTCCTTTGGGGGGGAAAGGAGTTTGAATGTAAGAGACACTCTAAACAAAACCCAAAGCAATGTTATATTTATATTACAGTTCTATACTAAATGGCTTCAATGTCTGATTGATTTCTCTCTTTTCTGCTCTTTGTTTTTACTGCATTAGGCTTAATGTCACTTTTCAAAAATGCGTCCATATCTTTAAAAAAAGAATGGGGAGACTCAGGGATAAATTAGTTCAGTTCAGTCTTGGGAGATATTTCTTTATCTTCTTTCACAACACTCATTGTACATGGAACACTATTCCTTAGCAGAATAGTGGGGGGGGGGGGGGGGAAGGCCTTCAAAGGTCACCAATTACTAAGTATTTGGAAAATTGAAAAGAACGCAAAAATGTCATGTTTTTGTCAAAATGTCCCAACCAGCTCTAACAGATCACCTCCTCAAGCTATCAGTTCAACAAAATCTTCATCAGTGTCATTGCCAGAAATGAACAAAGAATTCTATGAGAGAACTTGTAGCCTGGCATTATTGTATCATTTGCATAACTGGTCATCAGGTTCTTCAGTTTACCTTCAATATTAAGTAATGCAATATACTGAACATATTGAATTGACTGTTAAGGAGAGAAGTGTGTGTGTGCTCATGGCGACCAAGTTAACTGGGGGTATGAGTTTCCAGCATGATAGACATGTGACATTGAAATGAAAGTATATAATCCCAAGAATATAGTGTATGCACTAATCAGTTTGCCAAGAATGATTTGGTATTATTGGGGTCATTATCTTTGCAACAATAGGTGACTTCATGTTGCAAATTAATTTAAATTCTCTATCACTCTAGTGAGTTTGAACTATAACTATGAATGTCTTGGCTTTGGGGTATTTTACATTATATTTTTCACTTAGCATGGCTTTCTTTGTGAAGTAAGCACATTGATTTTATATTATTCAAAATATTTATGCTATATGTATGCTCATGTTTTAACTTATACGTTTTTATGTAGGTAATTTAAATAGTCATCTTCTCTTTAGTTTGCACAGTTCTCTTTGGTTTGAACTAAAGGTAATCATAGCTGACCATACCATCATGTCTTATTCTGGTGACATCCTTAGTTATAGAGGCACATTAAAATTAATGCTTACGGAATAAAGTAGCATTTTGTCAGGCAAGACAATTAAACGGAGAGAACAAAAACAGTGGGATACAATATGGGATATGAAAAGCAACTGGTACTGACCACCGGTAGAGACTTAATATCTGATTACATGTACTAATGATATGATGTGGTATGACAGTTCATATACTAATATGAAAACATATCTAAATATACACAATGTGGGGATCTACTTGTATTGTACCAGGGTGGGTATGCATGTATAGTACTACATTGTTGCCAATAGTGTACTAGTACGTGGCAACTTTTTGAAAAAGATTCTTTATTTTAAAAAAGTCTTTGTGACCTGATCTGAGACACATTGTTCATCTGAAATATTTTTATCTGATACTTACAATGTTAATCAGCTGGTTCATTAAATGAATACTTGGCCTTTACAAATATATATGTAAAAATTGCTCTCTCCTTTCTTTTTAATTATTTGTGCAGTTGGCAGAACTGAGACAGAGACTGGATCATGCAGAGGCAGATAGACAAGAGCTCCAAGATGAACTGAGACAAGAACGAGAAGCAAGAGAAAAGTTAGAGATGATGATTAAGGAATTGAAGCTTCAGATTTTGAAATCTTCAAAGAATGGAAAAGGAAAATAGAAGTTGGTAGCGGGAAACTCACTTGTACCCTTCAAACCGGGTTTTTTGTAGTTGAATTGTGCGCAATTTATCTGTATGATAAGACAAGGTATTTCTAGTTCCCAAACTGAAAACCAAGGTGATGATATATATCTTGATATACATTTTTAGATTTTCTTAACTAATGAAAATCTGCATTTATTTGTACTGGTGTTTTTTCTCAGACAGCTATTAACAATATGAAACCTTTTGTTTAAGAACAGTCAGTTTCTGCCTATATTTCTAATGCAGTCTTGAGGGCTCTGCACCTTTTGAAAGCAGCATTGTATGTTTAAAATATACTGTGGTCATTTTTATTTTGCTATCTATTGGATATCCAGTTATAGAAATGTATTTTTTTTTAATTATGATCTTTTCTAAACTTAAAATAGAAAAGCAGAATTTAGGGTTACAGTAAGGAATTCAGTGACAATAAGGGCAGCTTTTCATTTGTAAATTAATGCTGCATGTTTACATGCTGATAAAGGGAGATTTGACCATCAGAAATATAATAGCCAGAGGTTTTTTTCCATAATTTCATCTGTAAGAATTTTCAAACTGTTGTTTTTAATAGTTGCTATTAAATGTCCATTATCAAGATGAAAGAATTTCAAAATCTAAGTTGTGATATTCTGTTGGCATTTTGGAGGATGATAACATTATGCATTTCAGTGTGAAAAGGAACAACTGAAATGGAATCCTGTGTATTTTAAAGTTTAAAAATCTCCTTCCCTCTGCTCCCATCCCATCCCATCCCTCTCTCTCCCCACTTCCCCCCCCCCCCCCAATCCTTTTCAGGTAACAACTATTGAAGAAAGTCTTTAAAATAAAATGGGGGCTGTATTGTAGAAACCCTGAACATTTGGATAATTAGCATTGTTTTGAAAATATTAATGCTCTGGAGAATAACAATTGTTATCATTCATATATGTTAGTTACTTTGATATCCAAAAGTCTCTCTTCTCTACAGATTTCTTTTGGTATGTAGAAACAGGCCTTATTGACATTTAGGTAATTAGTAAAAAGTTTTAAAAAAACATCAAATTTTGAGCTATGACACTTTGAAAGTCATTTTGATACTCTGTGTGGTTAAACAACATGGCAAATATTACCATAATCTTCAAAAATACTGCATGTTCAACCATAATATTTAAAAATGGATAGAAGTACAGAATCCCTATATTGGTATACTTGACATTAATGTTGAAAAATCCTGGTCACAAAGGATTGGATTTAGAATCCCTTATTATTAGAATCCTGACATATTAAATGCATTATTACAAAATTGGGTGAAAGAATACAGTCTCTTACTTCTTTCCAAAAAATTTGAAGGATCTCTCGTGACAGACTTTAGTTGTTGTTGATTAGAAATACTTTTAGTAGTTCCATGTTCCATAATCTGAGTCCACTGTTAACTGAAATAGTTTTGCTATAGTTTTGTGTCTTTGTTGTTCTCTCCACAGTTAAATTAGTGTTAGATAAAATCATGAGTAAAAATGTCTGCTTCCATTTTTGTTCTGAATTAGCTAAAATTAAAAACTTTGCATGCATTTTAATTTTTTCACAAATGTAGCAAATATTGTACAAAGAAAGATTAAATTGGCATATGTGCCATATACTGCTTGTTCAAGTTTGGAGAGATAAAATTAAGAATATGTGTTTTAGAATTTTAATAAATTCTTAATGTCCCATCTACACTGAGGATTAAAGCAGGTTAAATGAAGCGATTTGAAACATCGTGTCCCTTGCTATTATGGATTACAGAGCACAAAATTTTCACTCTGGCATCTTGGGATCATTCTTTTAAAAACAGGTATACCTATCTACCCTATCTGGGCAAGCCAAACTATTTAAAGGGGACTATGGGGTGGAGACAAAAGTGCCTGATTGCTCCTTATATGCTTTTGTATTCAAAGTCATGTCTATTTGCTTTAAAGACCCCCCCCCAAAAAAAGTCTTACTACTATATACATAGTCAATACAGCTATGAGAGAGTGAGCTGTGTTCTAGTCTAGTTTACATACCAAAAAAACTGCTGACCACATTCCAACTGCAAAATCCTTATTATTAGATGTTGGAGCCTGAAAGAACACAGCTTGGCTCTCAGGTCTCAGGCTGTGAGTGCCAGTTAACAGCTGGGAAAAATACCCTGTTTTCTGGTAAACTGAAAATGTTAGATCTGAATGTCATTGAGGCAGTAAAGAATCCCATTATGCCATTTTTACTTACTTTTCAGAGTGCATCTTGCACTTCAAACCATGTTGGCTCACATAGTTTAATCATCAGTGTAGATAGGACCTAAAGGGGTTGTTTAATATTCTTATACTATCTGATTTACCACAGTATTTCGTGTGTTAGTTGTTGAATGGGTAGAGTCCTCACTGGATAATTACAGTAGTAGTAGTATATCAATTTTCACTTTTAGACTCTTGTCTACACTAGGTGATTTCTGCAAAATTTCCCATTGTTGTTGCCACTATTTCAACTTACCAGTGGTAACACCCATGGGAGTCCAGTGCTACTGTAGACAGGGCTCCATGGATCTGCCAGTGTTGTAATCACATGCTATCTAACTCTGTTCAAAACCCGTCTAAATGATACAGTGTTTAAAATGCTAGTGGCTACAGTCTATACTAGTATTCCCATTACTGCAACCAGAGGTGGAGCTGTGGTAAGTTTTAGCAAAACAATTCCCATTGCAGATATGGCCTCTTAATTATAAAATAATTGGCTCAAAATGCCACTTAAAATTGATTAAAATCTTTTAAAAGGTAACTTTGTAAATATACCATTTAATTCTAAAATTACAATAAGTTTTAAATTACTGTAATCCTCCTACATTGAGTAAAGAAATAACCATTTTAGGTTCTTTGCATAACACAATTCCACATGTGTAGACTTAATTTTATACAGATTTTAGGTAATAAAATATATACAAATGTGCCATAGGTTTTGTGTCCATAGTAATTGAAAGATAGTTTTCTAGTAAATTGTAAATACTGTATAAGTTCTAGAATAAATAGTTTTATGTTGAGCTGTTTTACTGACTTAGAGTAGTTATGATAAATTGCTTATTTGACAATGTATGCAGAGACTTGGAATGCCCATTTAGAGAGACTGCTGGCAAAAGTTAATCTGTCAATATGAACTTGGTTTCTTAATCTTATGATGCTCATTTTA
The DNA here is from genome assembly GCF_965152235.1 of Eretmochelys imbricata. NCBI lineage: Eukaryota > Metazoa > Chordata > Testudines > Cheloniidae > Eretmochelys > Eretmochelys imbricata. The sequence continues at coordinate 16,716,041 of NC_135580.1, read as the reverse complement.
TATATTAATAGTGCAATTTGTTTTGATTCTAGTTTCTGTATGTTGGTCTTTTACACAGGAAGTTTGTTTTCCAGATTTTCCTAATATTAATTTTTTAGAAAAAGACTAAAATGTTCTTAATTTTAAAAGTTTCATTAATGAACACTTAGAAGCAAAGTTGCCTAGAGCACTTTTGGAAGAAAATAATTAGTATTCAACATAAATACCTAGTTTATTAATATACATTTTAATTTAAAGGAAAACTTTCATATATTAGGTACACTCCACTCTGCAAGAGAAATGTAATGACTTTAGAAGAGTAGTAAATCTTTTGTAATGTTGGAAGCTGTAAAATCACCCAGATTCACAAATGCAATCATTTAACACTAGATAAAGAGAGGTTAGCAAAATCTTGACGTTAATTCAAAGAAGCTTTGCTTTAGTTTTTGTTATCCTTTAGTTACCCTTTAACTTTAGTATGTGGCTAAATATAGTAATTGTTTTACATTCTTGAAGTAATTTTATTCTATATTTAATATATTAATAGCTTAGGTGTAAAATTATTTGTATATAGTAAAGGTAAAATGCAGTTAGTGAAGTAGGCAAAGTTAGAGGGCGTATAAAGCTACTGGTATGTTGGCCTGTCAGGCACTGCTCAGGCCCACCTTTTGGAAGTCACGAACAACTTTTTATTCATACATTCTTGGTTTTAGTTTGAAAAAAGCATTAAATTAAATTTGAAAAATTAATTTTTCAATTAACTATAATGATGGGATAAGAAATTTTAGAAACATTTTTGTAGTATTAGTTGTAAAGTTGGCCTTGAAATACTTTCATAGTCAGCTTCCTAAAATTTACTTCTTGTTAGTAGGGTATATATTTTGACTAGTCAGTAAAAATATTGAATTTGTATTTTTTCCCCTGCACTTAATCTATGTAATTAATCCACATGACAGAACTTTTTATAGTATGGTAAAGTTAACAAAATACTTAAGTACACCTACCTGTAATTCTGTGCTTGCAGTGGTTAAGTAATTTTATCTAAGCTGTCAACAGTAAAATATCTTAGTACAAAAAGCTGCAGATTTCAGTAATGTTACATTTGTTTGTTGCATTTGTAGTATGAGAGGCAGTTACACATTTTCCTTACTGGAATGTTGGTTCTAGTATTTTATATTGGTTACATTTCTCCTTTAGTTCAAAAGGACAGTCAGTTTTCTGCCTAGTAGCCACTTTTGTGAAAGTAAAAGTCACCAACTTACCAACTGCATGGTACATTTAATGATATGTCTCCATTATTATTAAGGATAGAATTTTTGTTTTCTGCTGAGTTACTGTTCCAGTTGGAAAATGCTTGAAAAATTGGTGGGTTGAGACATTTCTTCATCAAGCACAGCAGATCAAAAGGTTTTAAAAAGAAAGCAAAACACTTGAAAATCAGCTAAATGTAATAAAAATCTATAAAATATTTTTCTTCAAATGTAGATACCTCACTTGAAAACAAGGAAAGCACAGTTGTACTGTATTTAAAATAATTCTAGGAAATATAAAAGTTTGTCTAAAAATGTTTTGCTGCAGTTATTGTTGCCTTCCAGGGTTATAAGGTCTGTGATTGACCACATCTATTTTTGTGTTTTCATGCTCACTATTGGAAGTATTTATTGATGCTGACATGGCAGTATAATTAATCTTTCAATTACAAAGAATAACTGATAAAACATTGTAGAATATATCTCTAATCAAGGCAACAAGTGGAATAACTATTCTGAAATTAGTAAAAAGCCTGAGATAAAATGATCAGTGCATTCAACAATTTTTAATTTTCTGCCAATGATGTACAGTTTTATGGTTAGCATTGCTGTGGTTGCATTACATGACATGCAAAGCTGTCCTCTACCTCACGTGAGATTAACCAATATTTTATATGGTTTTAGTAAAACAAGATGCATCTATCTGGTCACTTAGTTTACAAATTTTGAATTATATTTATTGAAACATGACATACTGTGCTCTTAGCTTATACCTCAATTGTATTTTGTGCTGTTTTCCATTTTCATGCCTTGTAAATATTCTGTATAGATTGTGCATTCAAATACAAATAAAGAACTGTACTGTCAAAACACTTGTTTTCATGGTTTGTGTGAACTTAACCTTTGTGGAAGGCCTTTCTGAGTATTATAGTTCTACACAGGACACTGGAACATTCATGGCTTGTTTTCAAAAAACACCTAACCTTCCTGCTACAAAATATGTAGGTTGGGGGAGGGCGGGGGGTAATGCTAGGGCTGAAATCCAGGTCCCCATTAAAAGAATAGCAAAATTCCCATTGACTATAGTAGGACCAGGATTCCAAAAACTTTTGCATTACTAAAACTTGTAGGTCCACTTTTCCGTAACTGTCCCTGCCCTTAGCATCAGTATATTACTTGGGAATTATGGAACCAAGATTCTATATACCTGGAAATACTGGTATTTGTTTTTATGTAAATGAAACGTCCTTTGTGTGCTTGGCAGATTCTCTCAGGAAAACAGGCCTTTCCCCTATCTAGCTACTGTAAAAATACAGTATAGTCTCTCTTTGGGAAAGTGAAAACACCAGAAAAATTGTTTTAAAAGAAAATTCCACCCCTTTCTTTGCAGCCTGAAAGTGCATAAGGTAAGCACATGTCACCATATGAAATATGTTGGTGACAATGGAATTTAAAATCACAGTTGGCATTTCTGAATCTTCTGATGCTGGGGAGCCATTATGCTGAGTAATTATTTGTATCACTGTTAATGTGGGAGTTGTAGATCAATTTTCAAAATGCTTTAAAAATAAAAATGTATAAATCCTTTCTATTTTAAAACCACTATTAAAATTATTTTTAATTTCAAGATCATGTCTGATTATAATCTAACATGTTTTCATAAATCAGTGTCCTGAATGTCATTTTTCTGTCCCCAACCATCAGAAAGCTCAAATACCAGTAGTAAACTTTAACATGTTGGGACCTGTTCCTGCAAATCCTCTGTGCCAAGTTCTCCTATTAAAGCAGAACATATTCCTATTGTAACATTTAGGGCCTGATTCACAGCCTGTTGAAATCAGTGGGACTCTTTCTGTTGACTTTAATGGACTTTGGGTCAGGCCTTTTTATGTACTCCTGCACTGACTAAGTTTAAAACAAAGATTCTAGTAAAATGATTTTACTTTTTTTTTTTAGTTAAATAAAAATTGTGTGTTTTTAGTTGACAAACTATGGAGAATTTCTAGGTGATTTTTCTCTCTTGCTGAGGAAATGTTAAAATATTTATGCTGTATATTATTTTTGTTCTTGTGAGAGGAAAAATGTCTTGTGATTATGAGACTGGACTAGAACTTGGCAGATCTTGGTTCTGCTCTTGACCATCACAAAATTTTAGTGTGGTTGTGGGCAAGTCTCTTAATTTTTGATTGTAAAACAGGGATGCTTTCTTATCTCACAGGGATAAATTCATTAATGTTTGTGAGGAGCTCTGATATCAGAGTAGAAAAAGTGAATCAGTAGCTGTAATTAGATTAATGCAACCAACAGAGTAAACCTGCTAGCCCATACAGCTTTGTGGTTTTGCATCTTGTGAGCAGTCAATATACCTGTTGCATGCTTTTTCTAGGTGTCCAGATTAATCAGCAGTCATTAATTCTGAAAAGTTTTAGGAAAATTACATGGAGAAACAATCCAGGAGTGAATCGCTTGAATGATTTAAAAATTCAGACTGCCATCAAAACTAATACAAATATGTTAAACTAATTGCAACTAAGATCACTTGTCAGAGCAAACACTGAATGCTGATCCAGGGAGCTCTCCTAAATAACAAGGCATAAAGTTTAGAAGCTTTAAAGCATTTACGCTATTGTTGCCTAAGTAATAAATATTGACATTAATGGCAGCTGCTTTTAAGTTGGCAAATTCATTTACTTTTTAATATTAAAATTACTTATTCACTCATGTCAGTCAAAATATTGTCCTGAAGAATATATATTAAATGCACTATGACAGATCATTCTTTGTTGTTTGTGGTTGGTTGTTTTATTGATTCTGGTGTCACAATCCTGGTACAAGAATCTGGGTGTTGCTCTGACCATGACAAGATATTGAAACTTTAAACAGATTTTTTAAAGATGCCTAAGGTATTTGAACACCTTATTCCTGTTAAAATTAATGGGAAATGGACATCTGTATTCTCTGGCAGGTTTGAACATTTGTGTTATTGTTTTTGTGCTGTGTGCAAGAGGTATTTGCCCTAACCACCATGCAAAAATGTGAATAGTTGCTGTCATAAATATAAAGGGAAGGGTAAACCCCTTTGAAATCCCTCCTGGCCAGGGGAAAGCTCCTCTCACCTGTAAAGGGTTAAGAAGCTAAAGGTAACCTCGCTGGCACCTGACCAAAATGACCAATGAGGAGACAAGATACTTTCAAAAGCTGGGAGGAGGGAGAGAAACAAAGGGTCTGTGTCTGTCTATATGCTGGTTTCTACCGGGGATAGACCAGGAATGGAGTTTTAGAACTTTTAGTAAGTAATCTAGCTAGGTATGTGTTAGATTATGATTTCTTTAAATGGCTGAGAAAAGGATTGTGCTGAATAGAATAACTGTTTCTGTCTGTGTATCTTTTTTGTAACTTAAGGTTTTGCCTAGAGGGGTTCTCTATGTTTTTGAATCTAATTACCCTGTAAGATATCTACCATCCTGATTTTACAGGGGGGATTTCTTTATTTCTATTTACTTCTATTTTTATTAAAAGTCTTCTTGTAAGAAACTGAATGCTTTTTCATTGTTCTTAGATCCAAGGGTTTGGGTCTGTGGTCACCTATGCAAATTGGTGAGGCTTTTTACCAAACCTTGTCCAGGAAGTGGGGTACAAGGTTTTGGGAAGTATTTTGGGGGGAAAGACGCGTCCAAACAGCTCTTCCCCAGTAACCAGTATTAGTTTGGTGGTGGTAGCGGCAATCCAAGGACGACGGGTGGAATATTTTGTACCTTGGGGAAGTTTTGACCTAAGCTGGTAAAGATAAGCTTAGGAGGTTTTTCATGCAGGTCCCCACATCTGTACCCTAGAGTTCAGAGTGGGGGAGGAACCTTGACAGTTGCCCTGTTTGAGATTAAATGTATAGCGAAAATGTAGGGAAATGCTTCTTGCTTTGTGTTGAAAAACCCAAATACACTCAGAATTTCTTAGGACAATGTATGTTGGTATGATATAGGGCATTTGTTTGGTTTTTAAACCCCAAAGCCAGTCAACCTACTTTTCATCAATGTTTCAGTAGTAATGCTCAGTATGTTTCTGTTGTATTCCTTGGTTAATTATGAGCTCAAATAATATCTTGACATTTCCATAGATCTTAGAGATGCTCTCCAGTTAAAAACACATTTTTAAAAGGTGAATTTCCTTACCTGTATTACTAATAGCAACTTAATACTATGCTGTGGCTGCCCTTAAGCAGTTGCAGAGTGTTTTGGGGAGGGAGCTCAGGGCAGTTTTTCCCACACCCATGCAGGAAGTAATTAGAATATGGACACAGTATTTCTTGGAGCAGTATGTCTTTTGGCTAGCCAATGTATCTTGCTTTGAAGGAATGTTTTGCAGGATTGCATGGAATTTTCCTGCTTCCATGTCCCTTTGCATGGCTTTCTCCACGTAAGAGATCATTCTGTCCTCTGAAAGGACTCCTGTTATCTTGCATCATGCCCTTCTAGCAGTGGGAATAAATGAAGGGATGTTAATAGCTGCAGAAGATTGTCTTATAAAAAGCTTTAGAGAGCTGCATATGGTAAACTGCAGCTGCTTCTCATAAAAGCAGATTTGTGCTCCACGCAATAAGGGACCATGTTACAGCTCTGGAATAGTATCAGACCTGGGTTCTACCCTGGCTGTGCCAATGACTTGCTATGTGACTGTGGGTAAGTCACTTCACCTCTCTGTGACTCTTTTCCCTCCCATCCTTTGTCTGTCTTTGTCTAATTAGATTGTAAATTCTTCCGAGATGGACTGTCTCTTACTATGCATTTATACAGTGCCTAGCACAATGAGACACAGATCTCAGCTGGGGACTCTAGGTCATAATACACATAATAAAGTGTTTCAATGCCAGAGCCTTGTCTATGTGAAAGCTACTTAAAAACAGGAAGTATGTTATCCTTTCTTTATGATCTAAAAAGAAATTAGAAGGATGTCCTATCAAAAATGTCTTTGGCATCTCCTACCTTTTAACACACTTTAGGAGAATTTAAAGACAGCCTAGGGAAACTAAATAGGAAAGGCAAAAACCAGGAGAAATTAATCCTGTTAGCTATTGAGTCAGAAACTGGTGTTGGTCACTGAAGCTTCCACATTGCCAGCCCTTCTCAGCAAGGTGACCACTAGCAACAGTAGTCTCAGAAACGGCAGCTACTCATACCAGGAAGACTATAGTATATAGGAAGGCTACATATAAACTAAGGACCTTATCCTGCAAATATTCACTAATGTGCAGTTACTGCCATGAGTACTCGTGGGACTACTCACTGAAGCTTTTGCAGGATCAGAGTATAAAGCTGTATTTTTTTATTGTCCGCAATTCTGGGATGCTTATCTCCTAATGTGACTTTCCATTTTTTAGAGTTCATCCACTTTCATAACAGATCAAGGCAACCTATGCATGTTTTAATAGAAGTCTATAGTTTTCAGGTTCATTTTCCTGTAGTTTCACAAGTCCCATCTAATAAAGAGACCACCACCACAGAAGGATTTGTTTTAGAAGGTGTGTTCTTCTTGTGCTCTGACTCCTTGGACCACAATTTTTTTTCTCAAATCCTTAATTTTTTATGAAATCTACAACAAATTCTGGACAGCATACAAACAAGAATTCATTCTTAGCCATGTCAAACCAAACAACGCAGAAATCCATATGCAACAGCGTTGTTAATGTAAACATACCACAAAAATATGTATTTTTACTAAGTCCCCCTCATTCTGAACCTTATATTATTGTTTATATAGTACCCACAATGTGCTAGCAGCTGCTTTACAGACAAAGGTCCTGACCCAATGAGCTTTAAATCTAAATAACATACAAAGAGGAGCTGGGATGCAATAAAAAAGTAAAGTGATTGACAGAGGAAGCTTAGCATGTGTCTTGTTAGTTCTTGTGCTTTTGCGTAGTTTATTTGCTGAGGTGTAAGGCTAAAAGAACTTTTAGAAAAAGACTTGAAGTTCTAATATTTTTCAAAGCTGAAAAATAACTATATATCTGACAGGGAAAACATTTCATTTTAATTCTGTCTAAAACAATTATTAAATTCATGTTTTCTCTCTGTTCATACTTATTTCTAAGATTTGAAAAATGAAGATTTTGGAGGTGAGATTCTTGTTAGAAATTGACTAGTTCATCTCTTTTTAAAGCCACGGGGCATGACTTCTCACAAGCTTGCAAACACTTTAACAAACTATGTGCCAAGGAAGACCTGCTCCAAACAATCTGAATTCATTAGATTTCTCCACTGGAATGACAGCCCATGGCTGCTATTTATTATCAGTATCTAAATGGTAGGGATCAGCTCCCAATGCTTTCCTTTAACAGCTCTAAACACAAATTAAGAGGACAAAGCATTTGATGTAATCTTACTCATGTTAGATTCTTCCCTTACACAGTGCAATGGTAAAAAAATTCCACTAGTGGTCTCCACAGGCACATTTTATTTGTACAGACCCAAAGCTTCACAATTACACTCAAATCTTCTCTTTGACAAATTCCAAACATTGGCTACTGGAGCACTATGCAGTTCTGCTAGAACTCTGCTGGCATTGGAAATACTTTATGCTTTTTTGCAAATAAGTATAAGAATAGGAAGATCTCCTGTCTCTCTCAACCTTTCTTGACCTGGTTCAGACTAAGAAGGAAAAGTGAATTTTTTCTTCTTTGACATTTAAAAAAATGTATTGCTCCTCTCTTTACAGAATAAATAACCTGAAATCTACAAACCTAAGTAATTATGAGTGAAAAATCAGTTACTCTGGGTCTCACAATTCAGAAGTAGAAATAATAAGATGCTGGAAAGTAGATCAGTGAGACATTTTGAGTCTGAATTACAAAGTACTTTGAGAACTGGGGCACAGTAGAGGTAGTGCAGGAACTTGTCTGTCTTTTCTTTCCATCGACAGAGAAGGCATCAGAAAAGATCCCAAGGAAACATGACTGATCTTCACTAGGCTGCTTACTACAGACAGCTTCTGTTTTGGTAAAAGGATCAATTTCTTCTTTCCAGTAACTTTATCTGCCAGCTCCATTCCCTCCCTCCCTCTCCAGCCCATTCCAACGGGAGTGTCTTAGTGTGATGACCTGTAGTCAGCCCCACAATGTTGCTTAACCTCCACTTTCTTCTGCATTTCCAATAGTCCAACTATTTGATTTTTTTTTTTAAATTAAAGCTCTGGCCTTTCCTTTTATTAGTTCAGTTAGCCAGAGAGAGAATGTATTTATAAAAATACAAAGCCGCACTCAACTCTGTTACATTCTGATGGGTTTAGTTCTCTGACAGTAACATAGGACCCCCAAGGCAAGGTAATAGAAATGGGGTAAGTCTACACTTCTGAAGCCTTCTCTTCTCCCTGCTCTCTGATTGGCTAGTTTGTCTTTCAGCTCCTTCTTGATTAGCTGGAAGAAATAGGGCTCCCTGTGTTACTCCTCCCATCTCTGTCAGTGGGGCTGGCAGGAGTTCTGACCACTCCCAGAGGCTGAACTGATCAGAGGCATCCCTGCCACTAGAGCACCACTCAGGATCTGCTTACACCAAACTCCAGTCCTATCTGCTGACAGTTTAGGGCAGGTCCCAGCACTTGTTTTGTTCAGCACCAAGGCTGCTCCAGCTTACAAAGCCCAGTCATCTCCTTTACTCTTTACTTTTTGTGCTTTTCCTTTCAGCTGCCTGGCTTGACAGCTTAACATGGTTGCCACATGCTTGCACCTAGTTGGATTTGTCTCTAGTTTTGTTGGCTGGATTGGTGTGATCGTGGCAACAGCCACCAATGAGTGGGTCGTGACTTGTGGCTACACCATCACCACTTGCAGGAAGATGGACGAGCTGGGATCCAAAGGGCTGTGGGCAGATTGTGTCATGGCAACAGGGCTCTATCACTGCAAGCCACTAGTGGACATCCTCATATTGCCAGGTATGGGCTCCTCACTGTGTCCCTTTTGGTACAGAGATGAAGGGAGAAGTGCTGCTCCTCTTGCGACAAGTCCTGCTCCAGAGTGAGACCATGGCAAAACTCCAACTGATTTCAACAGCGCAGTATCTCACCCACTAATTATAATACACATAGAATTCAAAATTCTACTAGATTGATACTATCCTATATTTACAGCTAATATTAAAGATAGATTATGGCTAATATTTTAATTATGTCTTAAGTATGATTCTATTTTATTACACTGTCAATGATCCATTTTATTTTTTATTCTTATTTGCTATCATTCTTGATACACTAATTCTTTCTCTCTCTCTCATGGTCTACAACTGAGTCTTCTGGGTGCTACTGCCATACAAAGAATACATTATAATAATTGGATATGGCCTAGAGTTTTGAATTATACAATTATTTCTATTAACTTTAGGCTTTGACTTCAGATAATAATAAAGTTCTTTAAATAAATAACTAAGCTGCTCTTACAAATATTATAGATCTACTCTATTAAAATATTGATGAGTATAATTAATTTTTAATGCTAGATTATTAACAGTTTATTTTAATTTAGAAGACTTAGTCTTGATATTCAAATGCTTTCTGATCCTATTAAGACTATACAATATAGAACTTTTAATTATAGAGTTATTCCTATTTGCTATATTGAATTATTGTTGATATTTGCTAATTGTGTAATTTGCTAAACTAGTTTCACACTAAAGTCCAAGTTAAACATGATGCGTCACTAAGTTTGAATATGTCCTTTTGTGCTAACTAACCAAACTTCTGGACCTTAGCATATGGATTCTTTGTGCAATCTTGGCACCTGTAAATAGTTTAGCTAGCTGGTAGCATTATCCATTTCCATGACCGTCAGTTTTGTAACACTTTTTTATTGTTCTGTGCCTTTGGCCTCCTCCCTGCAATTCAGGAGGGGTAGGAGGAGGTCTGCCAGCCACTTTTCAGTGAATTGTTTTTCTTTATTCACATTTTTACAAGGTGCTCTGAAGTGAGTTTCAGTGAAGGTGGAAAAGCCCTGGATTTGTTTCAGATATTGTCAGTCAGTGTTGCAGAGCACTAAATTTGGCTGATCACAGGGTTTCTTGCAGTGTCCACTACCATAGTAACTAATTAGACTCCGCTCATATTTCTGTTTTTTTTCCTGTGCCTTAGTTTTTGGTAAATTTTCCTTCTTGTTTATTTTTAGTATAGTGCCACACTGCCCACAATATACTTGCTGCTGTAGAAGTCACTGAGAAAACCCCTGCCTGGAAGAAAAAAAGATTGTGCTATTAAACTTTCATTAATAGGTAAATAAATCTTTTAGCAGCAGAAAACAATGCCCCTCTTCAACAAAAATAACATCTCACAGGCCAAAATACTTCTTGCAGTAACTTCTTTAATACCAGTGGGTATACATCAGGGACTAATGTATCCTGATTTGTCTAATAGCTGAAATCCACACAGTACCTCTTACTGAATGAGTTAGAAGGATTTAAAATGAATGCGTATGTATGTTTAACTGGGACCGATTCTACTGAAACCACATCGGGCTTTTCAGTCTTGTTTACCATACACCTTTTAAAGAGTTTGTTTTCAAGCAGATGTTCAAATGTACACAGAGTCTACATGTCCAAGAAGAGGAAAATGCTTGAACCCTGGTTTCTCATCTGCATGATAATTAATTCTGTGACTCTTGATTCAAGGCACTGTTTGCAGAAATACTGTGTGGTATCATCAGAGTTCCTGAACTCATGAATCCTCTCTCCTATGGCAGTGCTGTCATTTCCTTCTGTTGGACAGGATGGGAATGGGAGCTGGGAGTATGTGTGCATTTCCCCTAGAACCTCCCTATCCCATTAAGACTGTGTCCGGAGCAGATAGGAGACTTCCAAACAATAGGAACAAACTTTGTACCAAAGCCAAACATGTGACCCTTTTAACAAAAGCAAATTTTAGCATTATTATTATGTATGTAATTACTTTGTTAGTTATAATAGGAGTGTATGGCATTTCACAGACAAATATAAATGACATGTGCCTTGTCCTGGGACACTGACAGTCACCAGCTCTATGATCTCCTGCTGTCTTGTGTTGAGCTGTTGTTGCATAGGTTAACAGAAGCTCAGTAGAGGACATGGTTTACCTGCCTGCTGAAGTGGCAGGGAGTTCAGCCTATTAAACCCCTGAATCCTGTGATGTCCATATTGGCCTGAGGGATTCGTGGAATTTCCTATTTGTTAGAACTGGTGCCCATCTCTCAATCCCCCATCTAGCCTGGCTGACCAAAGCCTCTGGAAATTTGCCTCCACTGTGTGTGGGGCTTCAACAGCACTGGAATATTATACAATGAAGTACAGAGTGGAGCTATCTACTGAAGTTCCATTGATTTGGTGGGGGGTCAGTGCCATGGGTCAGCTGGGTATTGCCCGTCCTCACTGCTGGAAGTCTAATCCCCCTAGATACCTCCTAGGAGAGGCTACCATAGGGTTATGAGAAAGAAGATTGATGTTACAGAGTTGATCATTTCCTTACTTTATGCTCCCTTCAGGATCGATTGGGTTTTGTCCCATATCTCAGCTGTGTCGGGGTGGTTTTATATCCCTGAGTTATAAGAATGTAAATGACCCAGATTGCTCTCATTTTGCAGACCACCAGGATGGGCTTTGTGGTGTGGACCATGGACCACTGTCTGAGAACTTCCATTTTAAATTTCCGCTGTTAACCAGGTTCATTTCTGTGTTAGGGATTGGGAACCTAGGAAAATTCCTCCCAAGCCAAATTCTTCCCTTGCTGTCCTCTCCTCTGCTCCCCAGCTCCATAGCTTCGTGGTGCTTAGGTAGTTAGTAATATAGGAGTGTTTGGCTGAATATCTCCTCCTGTTGTTTTTGTTTATTAATCAAGACTCTGCTTCCTTTCCTTGTCAACAGGCTATGTCCAGGCATGCCGAGCACTGATGATTGCTGCCACAGTGCTGGGCCTCCCTGCTGTTTTCTTGCTGCTGACTGTTCTACCCTGTATTCGGATGGGTCATGAACCTGGAGCTGCCAAGTACCGGCGTTCCCAGCTGGGAGGAGTCCTGCTCATTCTCTTGGGTAAGGTGCACATCTGGCCACTGGACATACTTCCCGTCTTTTGATTTAAGGATAACATGCTGTACAAACTGAGTAGGCAGGAGATTACCTGATCCATCGCTCAGAAGACATGGCTGTCTGGGCTTGGCCTAACCACAGCCGGGACAAGTGGACTAACTACATAGTCTGTTGGAGAAAACAAATGCATAAACATGATGAGGAGAACAAATAAAAGAAGCAATGAATGATGGCGGGGGGAGGAGAAGGGTTTCTAAACCCTACTGTGTATTGTCTTAGGGAGTCCTTTGGCATCTTGCTCCAAGTAAAGCACCCAGCACGAGTCTGCAGTAGGGTGATCAGTAGTGACAGACACACAGCTGCCCATGGGTGATTGATTTGGCTAGCTAGCCTGCAGTAGTGTTACTATGTTTGCGGGGTAAGGCAGGGGAGAGCGGGAACATGAATTAGATTCCCATTGCCAGGGGTGCTGGAACTGGCGGTGCTGCCGCATCCCCGGCTTCAAGTAGTAATAACAAACGCATGGTTTACATCATCAGTACCCCCACTATAAAAAATTGTTACAGCGCCCCTGCCCATTGCCCCAAAGTTGCCTAGAGAAAAAGATTAGCCCCCAAATTCTCGTCTTAGCTCTGTGCCTGTGAAGGGTCACAGGTGGAATCACATAAAAATAAGTTGAGTGTAAGGGTGAGGAAAGCAGGATTAAGAAGGTACAAGTCTTGCAGGCATACTGGCTTCAATAACAGGACAGGGTATAAAGTTGAGGGCAAGGACATGTGCCCGCATACCGTCAGCAGTTCTTCCCTATGTGGCCCGTCAGTCTTGCCCTTTCCCCCTTGACTCTGAGTTACTCTCACAATTTCTTCCCTTTCTCCGTAACTGAGTGGGAGATTGTTTTGACCAGAATCAGACTGTGAAGCTCATTGTCCCAAGTGTAACACCTGTGTATTCTTGAGGCCTCGTCATCTCGACAACAGCCTTGGTGTCTTGTTTTTATCAGTTTGTTTAGCAGGGGAGGAGGGGCGAGGGAAAGTGGCCTCTTTGTGCAAGCTCTGCCTCGTCCTTGGCTTTCTCAGCGTGGCAGCCAGCACTGACATCATGCAGTTGTTGGGTTTTTTTATTTTGTTAAAGTGAACACTGGGTGTAGTCGCCACAGCAGAGGGAGTCAGTGCTGGGGCTTGGGAACTGATGAGCGGCTGCAGCGCATGCCAGGGCTGGGGATTGGGGCACAAGGGTCAGTCAGTTAAAGAGGCGTGAGCACAGCAGAACAGCTCCAGTCTCCCCCGTCCCCTCCCCTCACCCCCAGTTGTGAGTTTAGCCTTTAATTTGCTGTTCATTCTGCAAATAGTTCCAGCAACTAAACACCTATAAAAACACCATGTGACTTACTGTTTTTGAAGAGCATCCTGGAGAAGTCCTTTTGAAGTCCTTGGAAGAGGGGCAGCTCCTCTCATCTCTGACCTGAAGGGAATCCCTTCCATAACTAGACTGAGTCTCCATGCCTGCTCAGTCCTTGGGCTCTCTCCTGACAATTCCAACAAGAGTATGATGGTAGGTTTTGCCCCTGTGTGGCGCACTGGGAACTGGGCTGAGTCCCCAGACTCATTTAACAGGCCCACTGGTCAGAGGATAATACTGTAATATATACTGGTTTCAGAGTAACAGCCGTGTTAGTCTGTGTTCGCAAACAGAAAAGGAGGACTTGTGGCACCTTAGAGACTAACCAATTTATTTGAGCATAAACTTTCATGAGCTACAGCTCACTTCATCGGATGCATATTGTGGAAACTGCAGAAGACATTATATACACAGAAACCATGAAACAATACCTCCTCCCACCCCACTCTCCTGCTGGTAATAGCTTATCTAAAGTGATCACTCTCCTTACAATGTGTATGATAATCAAGGTGGGCCATTTCCAGCACAAATCCAGAGACTGATTCCATGCCTGTGATGCTGGGGCCTATAGCAGTGCATCTGGATTTTAAAAGGATATTGTCACAAATGATGTCCCTAAAATCAGATATATAGGCCCTGTGTGGGTTTGCAGGTTTGCCAGACCATCCATATTGTAGGCAGTCAAAATAGAGGGCTAATGTAATGTGTGAACTCATCACTGACCACAGTCTAAAACCTTGAGCACAAAATAGCCAACCTTGGCAGAGGGGGATCCTGGTGGAGGGGAGAAATAGTCCTGACTTGTGTGTCCCAGCTCTGTGGGGTGCAGTGGTTGGCGGATCTGAGTAGAGATGGATCCGCTAGCCCCACCATAAAATTGGGACGAAAGAGGTCTGAATAATGGATCTTTCAGTTCACCACCAATTCCAAATAGTCAGCACAAAAATTTGTTTGGGGTCAAGCAGATGTTTCCTTGACCTGAAACAAAATGTTTTGTTTAGCTTTTGAACATTTTCTAATGTTTTTAGATTTAAAAAAATAAATTCAAGGAAAATCTCAAAACAAAAAGTCATTTTGTATTGAAAAATCAAAACAGTTCATTTTGAAAATGCTAAAACCAAAACATTTCCATTTTTATAGATTTTTTTTTTGACCAAAACAATTTGGCCAAATTGACACAAATTTGTGAAATATTTCAGTGTCACCAGTCTGCATTTTTCACCTAAAAAAGTTTAGGTTGAAAAATTTAGCCTCACTCTCATTGGGACACAGGAGACCAAGCAGAGCTGGATGTGAATTAGGAGGTTCCAGAAATCCTGTGCCTGCATCAGGACCCTCTGGAGCTGCAGATGATGAAAAAGGGTCTGGCTCATAATTCTTTTCTTCTCGAGATTTCAGTTACTTTCTCATTGGGTGCTGCCAGCCAGGGTAGACAGACACAGACTAATTCTGCTTGAGCTAGCGCACCAACAATAACAGTGTGGATTTTGCAGCATGGGCAATAGCACGGGCTAGCCACCTGAAAACAGACCCAGGGCGTGGGACGGGCTTGTAGTCTGGTGACTAGCTCCTGTGCTGCATTGTCCACACTGCCATTTTTAAGCATGCTAGCTTGAGCTGAACTAGCATGTGTTATCTACCCTGTCTGGGACGTACACTCCCAGCTGCAGTGTAGACATACTGTACGTTTCCAACCTGGCAACTCCTTTGAGAAAAGAAAGTGTTAATGTTAAAATGACATGGACCAGTAAATACTCCTTAGGCATGATTCTGATCGCTCACTGATTTTTCTCCATTGCGACCAATGGAATAACTCCTTATACACACTCGTGTACATGAGATCAGAATCAGTCCCACTGTCTGTAAGGGCTCAGTCCTTGACTACCCATGTGTTGACTACCCATGTCAATGGGAGTGGAGTGTGTTCAGGAGGATCAAGCCCTGAAGTGCCTAGCAGATGTTTGGTGCTGTATAAATAAAAATAAACAAATTTCCTAACCCATGTTACCAATAATACTATGGCGGATTAAAACCGAACATATTTGCTTTCTCATGTTGTCTGCTCTAACCCCTTTGGCCCTAGTGTAGCACCTTCCACTACAACGTTGCTTACTCTGTGAATTTCACTCAGTTCCACCAATGAAAATATATTACTGTAGTCAGTTTTGCTTTTTATTCTAATCAGTTTCAAATCACTTTCACTTTCTGGCTCTCCTGCAGTAGCCCAGTGCTGCAGTGTTTAAATTGTGTGGGCATTGCAGGGAAATGTTTAAAATAAAACTGCTTCAGTTAGATTACAAAAATCACAAATGCATCATAAGCTTTTTAAAATAAATTTTTACACCACCTACATTTTCTCGGTCAAATTTGGCCAGGTGTGGTGTCTTTGGAATGTGAATACTGGACACAAGTACATGACTTTAGTACCACTGCAGCTTAATGATTTGTCCTCTGGAAAACAAATATGGTGTTGCCAGCCCATAGCATTCAACAGTCATGAGTCAGGCCCCAAAAATCATGAGATTGAGTTAAAATGGTTGTTTTTATTTGCTGTCAGATTATCGAACCTTTGTGGTTCGCGTTTTCAGTACAGGGGCAGGGATAGCTTGGTGGTTTGAGCATGGGCCTGCTAAACCCAGGGTTGTGAATTCAATCCTTGAGGGGGCCATTTAGGGATCTGGGGCAAAATTTGCGGATTGGCCCTGCTTTGAGCAGGGGGTTGGACTAGATGACCTCCTGAAGTCCCGTCCAACCCTGAGATTCTAGGATTCAAGCTTTTTTGAACAACCATGAGGACTAAAAACTTGCTTTTTTCTTAAATGAAGGCTGAAAATATCTCACTTAGTCACATGACTCCTGGAAGAAAGGCTTTAAGAATAATACCAAATTTGGTGAAATTTGAGCAGAAATCACAAGAGTTGCCAACACTGTAAATATCCCTATTAATTTAAGAAATTGATGTGCGTTTAGCACTGAAATTGTTAAAAGGAAAAACAGAGGTCGTGATACACATTATGGAATTTAAAATAACGACTGAAAACTTGCCAGGAAAATAGTGGGCTCAGATATTCCATTGATTTAATGTCCACTGAAAATAGCAAGGCTGAAGTAAGAACAATTGTACATGTGCACACCACTCTATCTTGTGTGCTGATGTATATTTTTATGTCTGCTTTAATCCCGTCTGTACTAGGGAATCGATCTGTTGCTGCAAACAGCTGTCAAAAGTGGTTCCCTCTGATTCAGTGCTGAAAACAGTTCAACTGCTAGTGTTGATGGAACAAAAAACAGATTAGCAGCCAAACTGTTGGTACTTGTTTTATGGGGATCCATTGCTGATAACAAAAGGTCAATTTCCTAGTGTAGATTGGGTGGGGTCTGAAATAAAGGATGGTGAAAAAAACCCAAATACCTACTATTCTGATTTTGAAAATTAAGATAACTGGAAACCGCATTGGTTATTTTATACATTGAATAATGGAAAGTCTGTAAAAGATTAAATTGGGGTCAGCCAGTTCTCTCATAATAGCCCCATTCTTGGAAGTCTGATAGTGTTGAATGTTATAAAGTCACATTTAAAATAAAATTATCGCAGTCAAGAAGGAAAGATTGCCTTTTATTTTTTAATCTCAAATTTCTGCTAATCCTCACACACTCTAAAGGAAAACTCCAGATTGTTTCCCCTTTGGGAATCCAGAATCATTTCATTTTGTTTTAAAAGAAATGTTTAATATAAAAAGAAACCCCAACATTCTATTAAAGAATTGGGAAGCTGCTATTTGGGTAGAATGAGGATCATAGAAACTCGCTCTGGATAACACTGAATAGGAGAGAACAGGAGACATTGAGGCAGATTTCAGGGAAATTTCCATGTGCAGTGACATTCTCTCTCCCTAAGTATAACACTGTCTTAATATACACTGTCTTTACTTACTTCTTCTGCGGATACTTTCCAATGCTTTTATAGTAAAGCAGATAGTGGGGACTCACTCCCCTTGACAGTATGTCAAGCTAGATTCACACTACTCTATCCTCCACAACAGCCCCCAATCCCCTTTTATGCTCCCTATTTAGGTGAATGTATCACCCAATTAAACTAAGTTTATAATGCAGAAGATTAAGAGTTTCAGTGCAGTGGTCTGAACCCCTGCAAGCACATGGCCAATCGACACATTAATGGCATGGTTGGGATTTAGTGTGGAGGACATGACAATATGAATTTATAGTAGTATGATGGAGCAAGTATAAATGTATGGCATGTCAATGCCCAGTCTCATTTGTGAGAGGTCATGGGCTGGCTTAGTAAAAATCCTAGGCAGTATTAGCAGAAAAAGAGAAGTAGGGGCAGTTTATATTCAGACAGCTTGTAGGGAAACCTATTTCACTAAACCCTTAATCCTGCCTAAAAATTACCTACAAAAACTCCTGCTTTTTCCTTCCATTGCTATACAAAGCAAGTTTTCTTGAATCCTACTCTGTCACTTCCAGAGTAAAATCAGAGCCCGCTGACTTGTAGAAATATTGAAATTGTGGCATGTTCTTTCCCAATATTTTTGGGGGGATTTACATTGAAATGTTACCCATGCAAAGTATTGGGAATCCAGCAGAGTTTGAACACATCCCTCATCAGGATCAACAGACTCATTTAGAACTGGTGGCAGCTGGTGACAACCAAATGTGGGGAGGTGAAACTGACCCATAGAGTGTCTTTGATTGGCTTGTGTTGCACAGAGTTTCCCAACATTGTCAACATCAAAATAAGGTGGTTTACACATAGTTTATCCACATATACAAGAGATGTTATTGTTTCAATGACCCTGAGAGCTCTTCTCATATCAGAGCAAGTGTTTTCTTCTGTCCTGTGTTGTGGGGGAGAGGTCTGGAAGGATAAGGCTCTTACAGTCTATGGACATAAATATATTTTTTTTACCCAGTGCCGACAGAAAAGAAAAGATGATTGTACCCTTTGTGGGCAACAAAGAAGCTTTTTACATGAGCCATCAGATGGCTTTGCAGATTCTCAGTTGATACATTCATGTTTGAAAACATTAGAAGCTCATGGATTTTCTTGTTTGTAAGAATCAGATAAAGCTGACCTACATGCAGGACAAATTCAAATCCTCCCCACCCCCCCAAATAGCCTTTAAAATCCCCTTGGTCTTTCTCTTTCGGGAGGCTCAAAATTATTATTGGCTTTATTAGCATTCTTCAAATGTTCCTCTCTTTTCCATAAACAAATATTTTCTCTAATAATAACGGCAGCCATTGGGGTTGCAATCTCTGCTTTCCTGGACAGAGTCTCTCACTAGTTCTCTGCTTTAACCAAACAGTTTTCCTTTTTCTTTCCCCACATCTTTCCCCTTGCAACTTTAATTTTTGACACAACTTCAAGATATCTTTTAACACGGTTGGTGGAAATCTGTAACTCTGCCATAGTCTTGTTATTGTTTTGCTCTGATTCCCTGATAGCCACAAGGACGGAGTCCAGCACAGCTTGCTCTTGCAGGAAATAAAACATTGGCAGATTGATTCTTCTCAGATGTCTGAGCCATAAAGAATTATTGTTTTAGGGCCCAATCCTGAGAGTGCCTAGTATCATCAACTCCTATTGCCTTCAATGGGTGTTAAGAGCACTCAGTGTTTGCAGGATCAATGATAGACCCTTAGTGAGGGTGATTATTATGAACTCATATAGCAATGAGCATGTTCAGAATGCAGGGGCATGTTTTCTCACTGCTTTCAGCAGCCATGATCATATTATGCCAAATGGTATTTTTTTGACCCTGGTTGCCTATAAAGTGCTGCATTGTTTTTCAGTTGGTCACTTCTGGCTTTTAATGCCCTTAAGGGTGTGGCTTCTGGCTGTATGTGAAACTTCCTCTATAACCTAGGGACATCTGTGTTCACACGCCAACTGCTTCATAGCATCACAATCACGCTGTAGACTGGAAAGCCATTGTACCATTCCTGCAACTTTATGAAGAAGTTCTATAGAATTTAATTTTAAAAAACCCCTTTGGAGTAGATTTTTTTGACCATGCAGTAGAATGTAATAGATTTCAATCCTTGTTATAGAATCCTACTGGATAGTTCAAAAGCCCAGAAAAAGGATCTAATTTTCTGTTTAATTCTATAGGTTTTTAGAGTAACTTCTGTAGACTCCTGTTGGTTCTGTCCCTACTAAATTCTATAGCTCTTCTCCCACAGGGAAGTGGAATTTGCTCCACAGTTAAAATCTGTCTCCTTTCTCTGACCCCTTAAAAAAAAAAGTCTGAGCTTTTTCCCCCTTATGCTATTTTTTAACCTGAATATTGTTGTCCATCTCTCCTTTTACCTTTCCCATCTCCATTCCTTTTTTGGACTTTTTCCCTTGCAGCTGATTCCTTCTTGTTGCTGATTCTAATTTTTCTGAGAGTGTTCTTAATTTGCCTATATTATGTTATGTTATATGGTGCCCTGATTGGTGAGGCACTTCCGAAATGCATATATTCCTGTCCATGTGGGACCTTTCAAGGAGGAGTATTATAATGAGAAAGGGGCCTGAGTCTCTGCTCACTTACTCTGGGGTGACTCAGTTGACTTCCCTGAAATTGCTCCTGGTACAAACAAGAAAAGAATCAGGCCTAACCTACATAGCTTATAATTAAGGAATAGGAATAAAAGGTGAGAGTTTTGTTAGGGTTATTTTCTTATGGGTCGGAGGCATATAGTTTTCATGTGAACTGAAGTCAGTTAAGTTATATGGATTTACACCAGCTGAGAATTTGGCTCATAAATCAGTGGAGCTATGTTGATTTATTTCAGCTGAAGATCTGACACATACATTTTACTTGCTTGCCAATAGATATTGCTTTTATGTTTGAACTGGAGATGTGTTTTCTCTGCCCTCCTATGGAATTTTCCTTATTTCTGAATACCTTCAAATCATCCATTCCAGGGATGACTTTTATCCTTGGGCCATAACTATACTTAGGCTTTGCAGAATTTAATTTTTATTTTAAATCATTTTAATGGATATATCAATGTTTATTTTTAAACATTCTTTTCTATTTAAATTTTCCCAGTAGCTGAAAAATGATGTGTTTTAAGCATTTTTCAATTTTTATTTATTTAAATGTTCACAGTTGCGGGAAATTATGGGAGGCTCAGACAATGTGTGGTCAGACAATATGAAGTGAGCTGTAGCTCACAAAAACTTATGCTCAAATAAATTTGTTAGTCTCTAAGGTGCCACAAGTACTCCTTTTCTTTTTGCGAATACAGACTAACACGACTGCTACTCTGAAACCAATAATTATTTAATAGCAATAGAGCTTGAGATTCAAAAAGTTAAAGCTTTATAACTGTTAAAACACAAACTGTCAACATCAGATTGAAATATACAAAGTAAATATCCTTAAATCAAACTCTAATATGTTCTCAAGCAGTGTTTTTCTTACTTTTCCTCAATTTGTGTATTTATGGTGAAATTGACATTTATTGATAAATACCTAATCCTTCCAGTTCTAATTATGTTGCCTTTGGAATGCATCAGATTGCACCAAATGGCAAGTGTCTTTTTGGTGTCCTTTAAATGCCTGTGAGGATATTCCTACTTTCTCTCTTCCACTCTGCTCAGATCTCTCCTGTAAGGCTTTTATCCTCCCACGTTCAGGTTCCCACCCCTTCTGCAGGTTACTCAGTTCAAATACTGAAGATAAGGTTCATGAGAACCCACAGTGGGCCTGAAGGACAAAGTGGGGGGGGGGGAGGGCATGCTACTGTTTTCTCAAGGGAAAATAGGTTACGCCTGTCATATCTAAACTCCACACATTTAATACACAGACAGGGCAAGACTCTGGTCTCTGTTATGCAAGTGCAAAATATTCCTTCTACTGTGCAATATAAAAGGACTATGAAGTATCCGCATACTCTAACTTCTGTGATGTGTTTATGAAAAGGGCACATTTAGTTTCTTTTTGAATCGGTAGGAATGATTTTTAACATCTGTTTATATCACAATCGCGTCATTTTGCATTCTATGTGATCCTGCTCTCACTGAAGTCAATGGGAGTTTTTCCATGGACTTCATTGGGAGCTAGACCTTGGAAAGTAACTGAACTATTGAGGGTGATCTTTAAAATCTTAAATATAGCCTTAGCGTGGGGTATATAAACGGAGGGAAGCAGAGGGAGAATTAATTTGCCTACTTTGTCAATAGCCCACGGAGTCTACGCACAAATGTATTCTATGTGCACTAACTGTAAAATATTCAGGGTAGTTACTCTTTATTTGTTGATATGGATAATAGTTTAGAAAATGATACTTATTTACTAGCGATGATCCTCACCAATTGGAAACTCCCTGCATAATTCATAGCTTCATCATGTGCCTCACCCAACTGGCTGTATTTTGGGAGGATGGTTTTTATGTCAGTAGTGTTGTCAAATCTGTGGAGACACTAGGGTTGGGATTGTCTGTAGCCCTGCATGTTGTGTATTCATTTACATCCGTGTAAAGTGGGTGGCGTTCTGATCTGGTAGCACTTTGCTCTGGTGTAAATGACTACATGAGCTGCTGGGCAATGAGAGTCCGGCTGCAAGTGTTTTGCTATATTGAGTTCTGGTTGGATTGTCTGTTGATATTATGAATTTTGAAGCCATTTTACCAGTCAGATGCCAGTGCCTTTATTTGTTTTCTTCGGCACTAAAAGCAACAAAGTAAGGCCTCAAAGCCATTCAAAGTATACCCACTCTCCCCTGCCCTTGCCAACCCAAAAGTTAACTTGGAAGAATGGGTAGTTCACTGCTTATCTTTAGGGATATTGGAGTCAATTGCAAGAAGTCATTGAAGTCAGAAGTCATTGACTTCTGTGGGGTCAGGATTTCATACCCACTGTTTCTTCATCTGTTATTGTGCTTTTAAACTTACTGGCAAGTGACTTTCATTAGTAACACTGAATGGTTTGTAGATAGGCTTGAAAGGGTTAAATTTGAACTGATAAATATTGGTAATTTTTCTCCTCCTCCCCACCCCCTCAAAACTGCATCATAACCTGAATTTCATTAGTACTTGTGGCACCTTACAGACTAAGAAATTTATTCTCTAAGGTGCCACAAGTACTCCTGTTCTTTTTGTGGATACAGACTAACACGGCTGCTACTCTGAAACATGAATTTCATTGTTAACCATGAAAATAGATAGAGGAAGCAGCATTAACTGAGAGGAAGAGAGAGTGAGGACCTGAAAAGGAATTTGCTATCCCATCCTGCCTAAAACCGAAATATTAAGAAGTGAATATTGTGAAATATTGTGATCTGTAAGTTTATTCCTGAATCTGTTGCACATCTTGACATTCACTGAATGTTGATTGTTAAACAATGGTGAGTGACCCTGAGGTCTTAAGTGTCCTGTAAAAATGTGCCAATGGTTCAAGGTCTCCAGCAATAAAAGCTACTGTGATCTGCCAGGTTCCTAAAGGATTGAAAACAGAATCCTTCCAAATTTGCGGTGAGGTGCCCATTGCCCTCCTGGAAGGGCAGTCATGTCAGTGGGAGCTTAAGGGCACTTGCTGTCTCCCAGGAGGTGCCATGCAGGATCAAGACCCAGTTCTTGAGGTGCTAAGTAGCTTGCAATTTTTATTGACTTTGGTGGGAATTGCATTTGCTCAGTCTGTCTTGTGATCAGGCTAGCGGCAGAAGCCTGTGCCTCACATTTATTTAACGTAGCTCACATGACTACATCTATGATTGGATTGGATTGATGTGCTGCAGTTACTGTTGTTTTTAATGTCTCCTCAGCATTGTGTGGTATCGTTGCTACTATCTGGTTCCCTGTGTCTGCTCACCGTGAGACCACAATTGTGAGTTTTGGATACTCCCTTTACACAGGCTGGATTGGATCTGCCCTTTGCCTCTTTGGTGGCTGCGTCATCGTCTGTTGCTCAGGAGATGCTCAGTCGTTTGGTGAAAACCGTTTCTACTACGCATCGGGATCCAGCTCTCCTACCCATGCTAAGAGTGCTCATGTATAAGCAACCTTGAGACTCCCCAGAGCCTTCATCATCACATGCTTTTACTGGTTTCAGAGTAACAGCCATGTTAGTCTGTATTCGCAAAAAGAAAAGGAGGACTTGTGGCACCTTAGAGACTAACCAATTTATTTGAACATAAGCTGTAGCTCACGAAAGCTTATGCTCAAATAAATTGGTTAGTCTCTAAGGTGCCACAAGTACTCCTTTTCTTTATGCTTTTACTGGTGGACTTGGGTGCTTTGGGTTTGTTTGTACTGTTACACACCATTGCCAAGCTCCACAGTGGAGGATTTAAAAAAAAACACATCATGAGTGCCTGATATTTTAAAGTATGAAACCCCCACTTTTGCCTTAAAAGACACCTCTAGCAAATCAGACCAGGCCATGCCCCATTTATTTCTTGCTGATTATCCACCCTAACCTCTTGCATTCATGATGCTCTTGGTTCCACGTTAGCTGGTGGTGGTTTAGTTATTCTTTTTTTCCAGCTCCCATGATTATGGGAGTGTGGAAGAGACACTTTCCCACTGTTAAAGTGACTCTGATAGCTTCTCTGAATGCATTACCATAGACTTCTCCCCCACTCAAGGTCACTCCTTTGGCAAAGTTAGGATGGAAAGGGCAGGGACAGGGAGAGACTCTGTGCATTCCAGGCACACACATGTTTCTCTTTTGTAAGATTGGGGGTGGAGGGAAGGTTGTTTGCCTTTCTCTGTAAATACTTCTTTTGGAATTTGATCATTTTAGTAACAATGTTTTTCTAAATTCATCAGTATGAAGGAAATGAAGCCCAAAGGTTCGAATTACAAGGTAAATGGTGCATTTGTATATAGCTTTAAATGACATGAGGGGGCTCTAATCCCCACTATCCATGTTTTTTTTGTACAGATCGGTTACTAAAAAAATGTATTTTTACATTGATTTTTTAAAAAAAACATTCTTTTCTTTATTCCAATTAATTTGTGTTCTGACTTGCATCCTTAAAATGGAAGTTTTTTTAACACGCAGTATAATGTACCCGTTACAAATACAGTAAATTCCAGTGAATACTGATGATGCCTTTGTACTTTAAATGAAATATTGTACAATAAACAAAAAAGTATGTGCAAACACTGGCTTTTTCTTCCTCCCTGTGTGTCTGCAAATATCTATTCCCCGTTATGTTTTTATTCAGTTTTCCCAGTGATTCTGAAGGATTTTCTTCGTGATTCAGGGAGAGTAATTCTACTCTGTAGTTGGTCTGCACTGCTCAGTATCGTTCTGATGCTGTGTTATAATGATCAAAACCCAAGTGTCAGACTCCCTGTGCAGGGGGTATTTATTTATAGTACCATTCATTCCTTGCATTAACATTCCAAATGATAGTTTGAGTCAGCATAATTATCAATAATCTTTTCTATGTCTGGAAAACATAGAAATCAGTATTGTTAAGGTGATACAACACACTAATGTGGACATAGTTATACCATTATAAAAGTGCTTATACGGGTATCGTTTAAAAGCTATACCAGTAGAAGCACATTTAGAACAGAGTAAGGGCATGAACTTGGGCCCGTAGAAGTCAATGTTATAGCTCTCATTGATTTAAATGGTGCAGGATTAAGCTCTAATTGCATCCTCACTGGAGGCTGAACCGATTTAACTATATTGTTAAAGCACATCGTTATCTGAAATAGTTGAATCAATTCAAAAACTGTGTAGACCAAATCTTGGAACGAGAAAAGGGAATAGCTCTGATGTTAGCAAATGCAGTAGTGTGTACTTCACTCAAATTACCTACCTTGCGTTAAAATGGTAGTGAAGACATGGCAACTCTGCTTTTAATTTAGGTTAGCAGCTCGAGTTCAATCCCAGCTCCATTATTGTCTTGAACTTGAGCTGCTAACCTGAGTTAAAAGCCAAGTTGCTGTGTCTTCACACCTGTTTTAACCAGAATAAGAACACACCTTTTCTGCAATGTAGACATACCCTTAATGACTGAGCGTCTGATCCAAAGTTAATTTGAAGTTAACTTCAGTTAATAAAAAGAAAAGGAGTACTTGTGGCACCTTAGAGACTAACCAATTTATTTGAGCATGAGCTTTCGTGAGCTACAGCTCGAAAGCTCATGCTCAAATAAATTGGTTAGTCTCTAAGGTGCCACAAGTACTCCTTTTCTTTTTGCGAATACAGACTAACACGGCTGTTACTCTGAAACTTCAGTTAATGGCTCCCACTGACTGAAATGAACTTTGGATGGTACTGGAGATAAAGACCTTGAGCTGGGTTGTTTTCTTTCACCCCAAAATAACTCCGCTGATTTCAGCAAAGTTATTTCCAGTTCGTCCCTGTGTCAGTAACAGAAGAATCTCTCCCTCTGTGTGTGTCTAAAAATTCCCTGAGGGCCTAATGCTGCAGTTCTTAGTGTGCTAAGGCAAAATCCGGATTGAAATCAATGGAAGTTTTTACTGAGGGAAGATTAGAGCGTGTTGGCCCTTCATGTTTTATTAATGTACCCATTGGTAGCAACACGTTTCTTCATGTTCCTGAGACTCCAGTACAAAGGAAATGCCTTTTTGAAGTACTCAAGGAAATCAAATAGTTTTGGGTTTTTTTCTCTTATGGCTGGTATACATTAAACAAAACATGGGGAATTAAATGGAATTATTTTACTGGGGGAGAAGGAATCCTAACTATTTCAAGCACATAGGTGTGAACTGTAAGAATTTTCTTGAGCACCAATTTACTCTAATATTTTTACCAATAACTTTAAGATAATAAGAGGCAACACTTTTCTAAGCTATTTATTTCACACGACTAAACATTGGTTGGAATGTTAACAATGTGAGGTGCCTTCCTTTTAGAGCACACTGCTGATTTCTGTTTTGATCATTATTGGGTAATCTTTGACAGCAGGTGATTTCACTTACTGCTCCGCTTTTACAGATCTGCATTCCTGACTCCAGCCTAGGTTGACTGACTACACGCAGCTAGCAATTTACCTCTGAAGAATGATGAGGAAGGACAAGTGCAGTGTCTGGTCTATGCTGGCATTTGGCTTGCTTGGAAAGACATTAAAGATAGAAGGGAGGGGGTTGATCTGAGCACAGATCTGGGAGCCAGGAACTCCTGAATTCCAATCCCTGCTCAGACACTTGTTTTCTTCATGGCTTTGGGTGTGTCACTTAACCACTCTGTGCCTCAGTTTCCCGTCTATGAAATGGGAATAATAATCCTTCCTCATAGAGTTGCGGTGAGGCTTAATTCAGGTTTATGATACTCTGTAGAAGTGCATATTATTACAATAATTTATTTATTATTCACTAGTGTTGGTAGTGGAGATGGAAAGGCAACTGGTGTTTCCTGACTGACCTCAGGAACAGATCTGTCAATAGGGAAGAGCACTAAAGAAATCATGCGTGGTCTATATAGTAATGAAAACAAATGGTAGCTATTGGCAAAGGTAGTGAATGGGGACTAGACATGAAAAATGACTAGGGCACTGGAACACATGACTTATGAGGAGAGGCTGAGGGAACTGGGATTGTTTAGTCTGCGGAAGAGAAGAATGAGGGGAGATTTGATAGCTGCTTTCAACTACCTGAAAGGGGGTTCCAAAGAGGATGGATCTAGACTGTTCTCAGTGGTAGCTGATGACAGAACAAGGAGTAATGGTCTCAAGTTGCAGTGGGGGAGGTTTAGGTTGGATATTAGGAAAAAAATTTTCACTAGGAGGGTGGTGAAACACTGGAATGCGTTACCTAGGGAGGTGGTGGAATCTCCTTCCTTAGATTTTTTAAGGTCAGGCTTGACAAAGCCCTGGCTGGGATGATTTAATTGGGGATTGGTCCTGCTTGATGACCTCCTGAGGTCCCTTCCAACCCTGATATTCTATGATTCTGTGACATCTCCTGATACCTAAACACTGGACGGTCCTGGGGATGGTGTGTGGATGAACAAAGGCACAATCCTTAAGATCCAGGCCCTGCAGTTAGAGAAAGCAGAGCAGAAAGCAGTGGCTAATTTTGGCCAGTTGTCTGCACAGGTGGGGGTCAAAATGGCTGAGCGTGTCTCAGTTGAAGACTCAAGAATGGGGGAAATTGGCGTGTCCACCTGGGGAGGAGGTTATATGACAGAATGGGGGAGAATGTTCAGAGGAGGTAGGGTTGGAAGTGGGGATGATTAGGAGGAAAGGTTGTTCAGGTGCCATGAAAGTTTTGGTGGATCTGGGCCTTGTTGTGCCATAATCCTTCTCTTCCAAGGTACTTAGAACAACACAGCTCACGAGGATGCGACGCTTCAGCTCTCTCCCCCTCTTCTCCTTTCCTGCAGAAAGCCATGCTGGAAGGCTTAAAGGGACTGAAAATGGGGCGTGGCACTAACAGGTGAATGTACTGTTACCACTCTCAGACTTTAAATGTTTTTTTTAATGCATTGATTAGAATGAGGCTGAAGCCATGACACACAGGCTGGAGTGGAATTCCCCCAAACTTTGGGGGAGGGGGTTCAGACCCAGAGCTCTATTTTAGCCTCCTCTCCAGGGCTGACTCAACACAAATCGTGTTGGTACTGAGCTGCCTTTGGGGCCAAACAGATCCAAATGTGTTTTTCTCACACTGCATTTTGTTGTGTTGTATTGTTCTATATAATGTACACAATGTGAACTGTAACTCCCCAGTTCTTTGGCAGAACACTTGTGCTCATTACATCACAGGCCTGGTACAGTTAGTTGTTGTATACACTCAAGAGGAGCAATAAGTGCGGTCTTTGATATGTGGGCACCATGAAAGACTGTCTAACACACAGATGTGCAGCGTTGTGGAGACCGGCCTGTGATTGTGGACTGTGCATTGGGGAATGCTGCTTTATGCTGAATAGCTCCTCCTCAGAGAGCCAAAGGAGGTGATTGCCTCTTGGAGAATTCCCACAGCAAAGGCTGTTGGAACACCAGCCTACAAACCAGGAAAAGCCAGAGACCTGTTGATTCCCAAAGCTTTAACCAAACTCCCATTCAATTTGTATATTTTCTGTGAATAAAAATGTGTCTCGAGTTGTCTAAAAGTAAACTGAGGATTAGAACAAAGGGTTATGCAGCTACGTCCTGGTGCAGGAGGAGTGTGTCTCTATTAGGTGACACAAATTGCAGTACAAATATGAATAGTGAAATGTAAAAACTAAATAGTGGCATTCAGCAAGAGCTTCCCATTGAGGGTAGGGCTCATCATTCCAGGGGGAGCTCTGAGAAGCATGGTTCCTCACAGCAAGGACCTCCCAGTGTTCCTCCACAGCCAGCTACCAAAGTTAGATTACAACAGTTCTTCTGCTTGGGGTTTGCAACTTCCACGTGGGTGGCACAAGGGCGTGGGGAGGATGCATGTGTCTCATTGCTCACTGACACAGGGGCTGGTCATAGTCTGGCCTGACATGTCTCTTTGTTTGGATTGGAGCTCAGTCAGTGACCTCACTTTGCTTCATCTTCCCCATTAACCCCCTGCCATACCCTCACTGCTCCTTTTTTATAGGGACCTGCTTAAGGCACACACTGGCAATAGTTTTACTCTGCAGCCAACTATGGTCTAGAATAGTGGGCGCAGCTGTCTGACAGTCAAGAGATCCAGGTTCCATTCCTGGCCCTGCTACTGGCTTGTTGTTTGGGCAGAATTCCTTGCCTCATCTGTAATTTGGAGAGAATGTAAGGTGTGGATGAAAAATATAAAGTGCTAGATATCTTTATTCCATTAGAGTACAGGGCCCCTCTTCAGCTCAGTTTTGTTTTATGGCCTTTGTTTTTAGTAAACCTAAATGCATGTCATTAGTATAACAACAGCTTGCTTTGAAAAGAGCCTGTGCATTTCATCTACTCTAATTTTTCGCAAGATAGAGCCAAACCAGCAGTGGAAAATAAGAATTGTTCCTTGCAAATCTCAGAATCAGAAATACTCTGCATGCAAAGGCATATGGCCCATAGCCAGCACTGATTTAATTTAATGGCTGTTGAATGTTGTCCAGATTTCTTTGCTTATATTAGATTATAAATCAATTAGTAACACTTTCTTAGTGCTCTTTGTAAATATACAGCAGACCCATGCAGTCAAATGGCTCCCCTGGACCCTCCTTGCTCTCACTGGTGTGATCTGCATACCCTGTAAGTCTCTGCTTCGCAGTAATGCAAGTGTCATTTTTGTTTTGGGCTTCAATCTCTCATCTGCCTGAACTATTCAAAGGTAGCTATTCCATGATAGTCCCAGACTGTAAGGTGCAAAAATGTTACTGGTCCCAGCATAAAAGTGGGTCAGTATTTATTTTCACAGATCCTGCCTCACAGATCTTTACCTTTCTTTCTTTTTACCTTGTGTTCATCATGTGCAGTGAGAGGGAGCAGCTCAGGCTTTTAACTTCTCTTGCAGTTATGAGCTGTTAAAGGGATGATTTCAATTAAAAGATGCTTCTTGGTTGATGGATGCTTAAGTTTGTTTTGGAACATCAGGATTTTAAATCCAGAATTTTTGATTTGACTGATTGTAGAGCTGGAGCAAAACCTAGATCTGGATTTGGATTCTGAATCCCCCACCTGCAGAGTTTGGAGCTGTCTGGATCCAGATTTTTGGGTGTGGCTGTTTCAATTAGGGCTGTGTAAAACTTTCATACTCAAAGCACAGACCATCTGGTTTGGTTTCAGGTTTTATTACAAACACAAATGTCAGGCCATGTTCACCAGCTGCACAAACCTTTCTAGGCTGAGTTTCAGGGAGAGCCTTCACTGAGCGTTAGAGTGAACGGAGAGGTAGAAAGGGATGAGTTTGGAGATGAGTTGGGCCCAGTTTCAAGTGTTGAAGGCCTATTTATGGTTTGGGGTGGAAACCATGGAACACTCTGTTGCTTCATCTGAGTTTGACGTTGAGAATTGGGTTAATTCAAACACAAACTCACAGTAAAACTTGGAGTCAGTTCCTCCGTTGGTGGTGGTGGCGGCGGCATACAGTAGATGTACCCTAGCTAGTGAATCAACAGGCACCAGAATGGAAAGAGAAGGTCATGCAAAGCAGAACCACTGTCCTCTTTCCAGCTCTCGGAGAGGCACACTTCAGCCATTGCAAAGGGCGGTGTTTGCATTTTCTTGGTTTACAGGTTGATGGTGTTTGATCCCAAATCAAATCCACAGAAGCCCCAGGGAGACCATTCTGATGCAGGAATAAAGTTTACTACAGGGAAGAAACAGACACAGTCAAAGCAAAAAATGTGATTTTCTGTAAACTCCAGGGTCCTGCCGAGTGGTTGCCAGGATATTAGCGTTGGCTGAGATGAAGGGACAGCTACTGGCGGAACCACAAAGGATCAGATGACAAATACCTGTTTTTCACACTTCCAAAGCCTCCCTCTGCCCTGGCAGAATCTCCAGCTCCTGCATACCTCTGGGCTGCCTGGGCCAAAGATTGCCTTTAAGAAACATTCTCAGCTCTTGGCTCTTATTTACTGACCTAACACCTCAAAATATAGTTTTCCTGGGTGGAAGAAGAGCTCCATACTGGGTGTAATACCGGCTCTCAGAGCTAGGCAGTTGAGTTATTCACTTGGTCGCGGCTGCCCTCATCACACAATTAATGATTCTCAGTGCAGCTGGGAGGTCAGAGAGGCAGTATGACCTACACAGCAAGAATCTCTCTCTGCTGAACACAAAACTCCCACGTGAGGGTTTCTCTGAGACTGTGCCAGATGCACACCATCACCTGTTGGGTATGTCTCCCAGCCTGAGTAGCGTGACTGACGCTAGCAGGGCTTGAGTTAGCATGCTAAAAATAGCAGTGTGGATATTGTGGCTCAGGCTGGAGCTCAGGCTTTCAAGCCTAGGGCGTGGTGGGATTGACAGCCTGAGCTACAGTGTCCACACTGCTATTTTGAGTGTGCTAGCTTGAACCCAGCTAGTGTGACTATGTCAGTGCAGGCTGGGCGGTGCTGTGTAATAAACGGTAGAGATGACAACCCAAGTAGGGGAGCATGTACTAAAAAGAACAGACATGCAGTTACCAGTCTACAAAGTGGATGCAAAGACGAGTGGAGGGAAATCTTTCTAACTCTCAGCTGAGGCTCCAGCTAAAATGAAACAGCAACAGAAGGCTCAGGTTAATGCATTAATACATAGCAGAGCTCAGGCAGGTTGGCAAACCAGTGAAATATTTCAGGAACATTTTATGAATTTAGGTTTTAAGATGTTGATGAATTTTTCCATTTCAACAAATTCCAGCCAGCTCTAGAGCTGCTTCAAAACAAAAACTGCTTGATTATAGGAACGTTCAGGGTTTTGCCTTTATTTTTGTTAAAATGAACTGATTCTGGGTAGAACAATTCAAAAGTAGAGCCTGGCCCCTTGGCCTGCAGGAGCACCTAAACCCACAAGTTCTGAACCTGTGGGTCGTGACCACCAGGGGGCATCATGAGCAGATTTCAGCAGTTGCAACCACCCTCATGGCTAGAGGAGAGGATGAAACTTTTTCTCTGTTGTAACATGGGGTCACAGAATGGAAAAGACTGAGAACCAGCGGCCATTTGGGCCTTTTACCCCCACCTCTTATTAATACAACAGCCCATGCCCCAAGTACCTTGACAAGGCCTTTATCTGAGCTTGTCACTGTGAATCTGCTGATAGCATATGGTTTGAAAGGGTGGCAGAATGGAAAAAGACAGACACTATAGACTCAGTGAGCAAAGGGCAAAAGAGTCAGGGAGTGAGTGGTGTGTTTCTCTTGCAATCCCAACAAGTGTGTATCCTCTCATCCTGCATGCTCCCAGCTGTGAAGAGGAAGGGGTGGGACCTGCAACTGCCACTTTGAATTTATTGGTCTGCATCAGGGTTGATGTAATTGGTCTTGGTTGCGAGGGGAGGGTAAAAGAACTAGTCTAAGAGGCAGAATATAACACTGACTGTTTGATACTTAAAACTTTAATAGTCAACCTGCTGTCACTTTCTTAGGTTTTTATTGTGTAAACTAATAACCATTTTTCACAACAATGCAAGTAAATTCCAAAATCAGCCCATTTAAATGTTTCTTCTACAAAGGAAATTTTGGAGCACTTAAGGCAAAGTTTGTCTATATTTAACTTCAATCTAGCATTGAAAAAATATCATACCTTCAGATACTCATCAGTTTAACAAAATTTATATGGGATTTTTTTCTTTCCTTTTTTGGTGTAGTCTTTCATTTGAAAGCTTTACATTATTATGGAAATTTATACTAAGACACAGGTTTCTCTGGCTTCCTTTATAAATTCATTTTTTAAATGTAAAGGCACACAATAAAGCTTTATGCATTTATTAAAATATACACATTTTGGTAAATTTAGATTTCTTTTCTTGGTATCTTGATAAGTTTATATATATATAATATATATATAGTATCAACAACACTCATTTGAAAATAAAAATCACTCCATAACACATCTGCATATTTTTTTCTTTCTTCATGACACACCACAAGTTCCCATTGTACAGTGCACCAATGGGGTTTTGGAAACCACAAATAAAATAAAATAATAATATCACAAACTTGTTAACAAATACATCAATTCATACCAGAACTGCAGAGAATTGTTACACCAGAAAATACCATCTGCATAAAAGCAAGTTATACATCATAAGACCAAACAAAATGAAAAAATGTAAAGATCATTTACAAGCTGAATTTATAACACCTGATGTCAGTGTGTGATTTATTTTCTGCAGTGAGGATGCTAGAATGCTGGGTCTCGTAATCAAATTGTTGTAACCACGTGCTGTGAAAAAGTTGTAGAGGGACTAAAATCTGAAGTTGGCCAAAAAGAATTGAAGTGTTTATGCTTCACCAGTATAATATTCTGGTTCCTTTGAAAGGGAGGTATTATGATCATCAGGATGTAGTCACCACTTGAACAGAGGGAATGAAGTGTGTAGCTTCCATTAATGTTAATTGGAATTATAGGGTACGTATAGGCTTGCATTTTTTAAAAGTGCCCATTAAGTTTGGATGCCCCCATTTCTGAGGACCCAATCTGAGACACTGAACATGGAATTACACCCACATCTCCCATTTGACTTCACTTGTTTGGTGTGCTCAGAACCCCTGAAAGTGAGGACCTTTAAGTACCTTAAATTGGCCACCCAAAAATGGAAGCACCCAGAATTAGTGGAGACTTCAGAAAATTTTGGCCTTGATTTTTTTCCCTGAACATCAAAGAGCCCCAAGATTCTGCTACTAGGGGAAACATGGATGACCTGCAACCAGAGATGGACCTGGACCCCAACTTTCAGGGGTTCTGAACTTCCTCCAAATTCGTGGTAGTTGGATCTAGGGTTTGCATTGAGGCCCATCTCTGCCACAAATTGGTAATTTCCACATGTGCTTATACACCTGTCCATTGGTAGTTTTAATTGTTTGAATAAGGGAAAATATTATAAACCATACGGCTTGACATTGGACTATGCTAATTGTTTCTTAATCTACTCCTAGGAGTTATAAAGGGGATTACAAATTATATTAATCTGTGCAATATCTTTAGAAAGAGCCTATTCTTATGGAACACAGCCCTCTAGATCTTTCATTACAGTTTTATATGTGTCTTATGCTTTCCATACTCATAAATACTACTTCATTATCCCTAATGCTACCAAAATCAGTACTGCAGCATAAACTTTCCTCCTGCATAAGCTCTTTTCTTTCTTTGTTTTTAGATGAGTGTGGAGTGGATGATTCCCTCTAATGGCCCATGACATAAGAGGTGATTGTGAACAAAATGTTCAGAATTTACAGAAATTCACAAATCTGCCTGGAAAAAGAAGGGATGGATGGATACAGAAATGCTAGAGTCAAGTATAGGGATATTAATAGCCACAGGGCTGTATCCAATGGGCCCTGGATTAGTTACACAAGTATTATTAGTGATTGCATGATAACAGGTACTGTTACTGGTGACTACTCTGGTACAAGCTATTTAGACTGCATGGGAATATAGGCCTTCATTCAGCAAGGAACTTTGGCATGTGTTTATGGTTAGGCACATGCTTAAGTACCTTGCAGAACTGGGGCTGCAATGACTATTTTAAAATATTATCTAGTACAGGAGCTGGTAGGAAAATAAGGCATATTCTTTCTCCCTGAAAATGTTGGGACAAACCTGCTTAGGTGCCATCTATCTGTCTTAGGTATTTCGAACACATTTTTCACCATGATATCTAAGCATCAGATTTAAGTGAGATATTATCTTTTCAGGAGCTGCTCAGCACAGTTCAGGATCAGACCCACACAGAGGATATCACTGTTGATTAAATAAACAAACACACTGAAACTACAGATTCTCAGTGGGTGGGAGTCCAGGATTCCTTCTTGTAATTTGTAATATATGTGTGTATATATATATATATTTATATCTAAAAAGTGGGTACCTGATGTAGATTTATGTGGTTGTATTTTCAAAGCCCCTCAAACTACACCTGCAAAATGTACCACCCATCTCACCATGCATCTGAGCCGCACCTGCAAATACAAACACTGATTAGGTCCTCATGCCACAGGCATCAACAATGGCACATTCACATTGCATGCATGCAAAAAGGTGCATGTGAAAATTCTGTCTCAGATCCTGTGATCTTTATTAAGGGCAAAACTCCCATTGGGATGTTTGCCTATGTAAGGGCTGCACTTTGTGGGTGCTCTATACGAAGGCCCTTTGGAAATGTACTCAGATTTTCTTTTGGACAGGGAAGAACATTTGTGGAAGAAACAAAATACATTAAGTTAATGAGGTAAATAGTTGAATAACAATT
Source organism: Eretmochelys imbricata (assembly GCF_965152235.1). Lineage (NCBI taxonomy): Eukaryota > Metazoa > Chordata > Testudines > Cheloniidae > Eretmochelys > Eretmochelys imbricata. The sequence continues at coordinate 16,680,599 of NC_135580.1, read as the reverse complement.
TGAGTTTATATTAAGGATGTGATTTTGTTGATACTTCAGTTTTTAAAAAAATACACCCAACCAGTATATGTTCTGAGGCTGTTTTTATCACAGGACTCTGGTGACATGTACAAATCATGCAAGCTTTGCTCTTGCTTCTGTTCAAATCAGAAACCCTGGATGAAGATACAGCCGTATATCATTTAAGAAGAGTATATAGTCTCACACACTCTCTCTCTCTAATAAACTATACTATGTATATGTGTGTATAGATGCACACAGTAACTTACACAGAATTTTAAAAGCATTGTAAAAACAAGTAAAAGACAGGAGATTCAGAGTCTACATCCTTCCTCTCAAATCTAAATATAAACATGCTTGAATCTAGCTGAGGTTACATTGGGGCTAGATCCGCTGTCTGATACAGCTTTGACTTAACTCCTGTTAAAGTCAATAGGTATCTGTGGGTAAAAGTGGGACCACTTTGTCTTGCCTCAACAGATGAAATTATATACAGGACATTCCATCCTTAATTTCCTTGATTTAATTATTTATTTCTCATGAATGGAAGATTCTTTTAGATTTTCTGTATGAACGCAGGTGTTTGTAAAATCAATTAAAATTAAATATATTCTATTGGACCCAATCCTCTAATAATTAGTCACATGAGTGATTCTTACTCACATAAGCAGTTCTATTGACACTGAAAGGCTAGACTCTGATTGCAGCTATACCAGTATATAACTCAACTGACAGGAACTCTACTGAGATCTTTGAAGTTATTCTGGATATTTACTGGTGTAACTGAAAGCAGAATCTGGCCCCCAGGGACTACTCATATGAGTAAGAACATAAGAGCGGCCATACTGGGTCAGACCAAAGGTCCATCTAGCTCAGTACCCTGTCTTCCGACAGTGGCCAATGCCAGGTACCCCATTGGGAATGAACAGAACAGGTAAGGGTTGCAGAATCGGTCCCATTGGTTTCATTGAGGAAGGTGTTGTGAATGAATGCGTATGTGTGTATTAAAACATGGCTCCCATGCACTTTGAGTGCATGTATCCAAAATCCTTCAGGGTTTTTATATGAAATTTGTTTACGGTGCAAATACAGCAACTTTCAATTGCCTAGGTGAATTTGGTACAGGATACAGCACTGAACTGAGCCTGGCATAGTATGGGCAAGTGCTGTGCAGCCTTCACACACATCTGCCTTTGAACCTCAATCCTGCTCTACAACCCCCTCTCCTGGCATTCTAGCTCTGGGACTCTGTCTCCAGCAGTTTGTCAGTTGGGCTGTGGACAGATGCTGAACAGGGACTTGGATGAGACCACCACATTCACTTTCCTTTGTTACCTATCCCAGGATTTTAACCTAGGTCTCAGGAGGATAAAGGCTAGAACATAAGATTGTCCATATTGGGTCAGACCAACGGTCCCAATATCCTGTCTCTGACAGTGGCCAGTACCAAATGCTTTAAAGAGAATGAACAGAACGGGGCAATTGTCAAGTGATCCATCCCCTGTCGTCCATTCCCAGCATCCGGCAGTCAGTGGCTCAGGGACACTCAGAACATGGGGGTTGCATCCCTGGCTATCTTGCCTAATAGCCATTGAGGACCTATCCTCCATAAACTTATCTAATTCTTTTTTGAACTCAGTTATAGTTCTGGCTTTCACAACATCCCATGGCAATGAGTTTCCTAGGCTGACAGGGCATTGTGTGAAGGCTAGTGCATTAATGCACTGCACCATTTCAACCTTTCTGACATACACACCCTCTCTCCCCCACTAACTATGATTTAAACAACATCATCACCACTGCAGTGTGGTTACTCAAAGGCACTTACCCACGTTATGGCAGGAGCATCAAAATCTGTATCTGGAATTCAGCTATTCCACCAAGGCTTTGTCACTCACTAGGTAGTTGAAATTGACCAGTTGAGGGTAAGAGCCTGTTATATTGGAAAATCTCATACTTCGTTAATTTTTAAAGGCCCCTCTGAACCGACAAGTGAAAAGTTTTAGAGGGTGAGTAAAAGTTTTGGCAAGATCAGTTAGTCAGTTAGTTTGCCCCCAGAGTTTTATTTTTATTTATTTATTTTGCTAAAAAGTAGCAAAGTAACTAAAAGAAAGAAAAGAAAAGCTGTTGTGTCCCAGAGATACCACCCAGAGACATTTTTATGACCAGTTGTTGAAATAGGGGATTAACACAGAAGCTGTAACATTCAAATTCCACCCAAATTTGAAGATATTTGGACACTGAAGGAATTTGGTTGAAGTCTGTCTCTGACAGAACCTTTCATGGTGCTAGTGAGCTCAGCTGTGCAATTGTAAAGGTAACATTGGAGGCATATTTGGGCTTCTAAAGTTAGAATTTGGCCTTTCTAATAAGTTCCTTGTCCTAGTTACCTTTTTCAGTGAGCTCTTTTTGCTTACTAACTACAGCTGAGTCCATAATTGATTTTTTTCAGTTTGGTGACCGGTGTTCAGTATAGCTCAGTTTAGTTCATTTAGTTTTCAGGGTTTTTCTTAATTATTTTTGGGGTGTTTTTGTTTTTTAAATAACTAGCTAAATTTCTAAATGAAATGGAAAATCCAAACGTCATTTCGAAAATGTTGAAACAAAATTCCCATTTTGGGGGGCCAAAACTATTCACCTAGTTCAACCCAAATTTGTGAATCCATTTGGTTGACCCGAACCTGCATTTTTCTGTGAATAAACTATTTGCTTGAAAATTTTTACCTAGTTCTACTCCCTACTGTTTGATCAGCCACTTATAACTAATGGACCAAACCCTGAAGACCTTCCTTAGTTCTCATTAAGTCCTTATGCCAAGAAAACTCCCTCTGACATCAGTGTTTTTTCTGTGTGTAAACTAAGGGACACAACCTCCCTTCCTCTCTCCCTGACCTTGTGGAAGCCAGTGGGTGTTCTGCAGGGTTCCAGCACCACAGAGTTTATTATTACTGTGTATAAATTGTTTGTATAGCACCCTGAGCAAATTGGCCGGGAGTCACATTATAAATAAATGTGTTCCTGTTTATGGAGAATACTAGTGTTATTTAATTTCTTCTGCCGCCATCAAGAAAGGATCTATTCCTCTTTGCAGTTTCTTGCAATGTGTCTTAAGTTTTTAAATGTGACGGCCGGTGGCATTCCAAGGTGTCCCATTTAAATTTCAGCTTAGCTGTGTGCTGATGTTAGAAAGTCATAATGGTGACTACAGTCTGTGTCCAGCTGGGCTTTCATCTCAGAGGGAAAAGAGAGATAATTACTGCAGTTTAACCTGGAGGAGTGGAAGCAAACCACATGCTCCACAAGAGAAAAGTGTGACTAGTTAGCTGACTAAGGTCTATCAGGAATGGGGTTAGAGCTTGTGCCACACAGTTGCGGAACAAGAACTTTTGTGATCTGTGCTGCATTGAGGCTGTGCCGCCTTATTGCATTGCATGGAACCTGTCATCTACTCTTGTGTTGGTAGCTGAGACAAGTGGTGTAAATCTAGCTGCAGGATTTGCTGAGAGATCATAGCAATTCCTCTGCCTCTGTCTAGAACTCCATCTTCCTTGACAGGAAAAGGGGCTGGTTTTAGTGCCCAGATTTTACAATGTTCCTTTTTATCCTGCATGTGTAATTTTTCAAAGGGGGAGGGGAGAAAAATACTCTAATTAGACCCTTCCTCTGGCTTTTTCCAAGCATTCTGTGTTATTCACCTTTTCCAGCTGCACACTCTCTGGGGCAGGGACTATGTCTCCTACAGTGCTGAGCACAGCTGGTCCTTAACAAATCAATTATACTAACCAGCATGAAAATGGTAAGGAAGATTATTTAAAGTCCTATAATAAGTAGAAAGAACCTTCACAGCTGCATATGTACTCAGTAAGCTATTTAAGGTATGGATTTTGTTCTGTGTTTGTACAGTGCCTAGCATGGTAGAGTCCTGCTCCATGATTGGGGTGCCTAGATGCTATGGCAATACTAACAAATAAATAATAATGCAAAGGCTACTAATACTGGCCCAGATCCTAGGTATTTCTCTCGCCTTCAAAGGAGATCAGCCCTGGCTTAGGTCTGGGAGATCAGGCATGAGAAGCAGCTGATACATGTTTTGGAGCCCTGGAGCCACCAACCCCCACAAATGAGTTCTACCCATTATCCCCCACTGGTCACTTGTGGATCTTCTATCTCCCCTGCACATGGTCTGCAGAACCTGCTGCAGATCTGGGTCTGCAAAATGGTCTGTATCAGTGAAAGAGAGAAGGGCTCAGTCAGAACCCTTGAGCTACTGGGGATGGGATGAAGGGCTCTGTGCTGCCTCCTGGCCCCCACCCATGACCACCTGGGGGTATGTTTTTTTCTTTTGCTGATGGGCACCCTACTGTTTTGGAGACGTCAGCCATCTCCTGTATGTGGGTGGAGGTAGGGGGGTGCTTAGTGCCCTCTGGCTGAGCTCCTCAACTGTTGGTCTGCAAGCAAGACCTGCCCCTTATGCAAGGACATGGCCTCTTCCTAGCACCCTTACTGCCTTACATGGCAGGAGGGCGGTGGAGTCACAGGCCTTGCCCCCTGTAGGAGAGGGTGGATCTGGGCACAGCTTTATCTTGATCCAGAGGGTGCTCTGGGTGCAGTTCTCAGGCCAAGCTTCACACAATCAGGATCTGGTGCAGTGTATCTGCTGGGCATAAAATCACCCCTACTGGAGGGCCTGCTCCTAAACTCACCCCAGGAACCTCCCTGATTTCCATGGAACTACCCATGTAAGTAAAGACTGTTTACACATGTGTTGTAGTGTCAAGCCCTTACTTGTCTGAATTACTGTATCTCTCAAGCCCCAGCATTATTTACTCTGATTCCATCTGAGCGAAAATTTGCTAAATGCACTACGTTCATGCTAATGTGGTGCGAACGTCTTCCTATTCGAATGGTAAAGTGACAGGAGTAAAAGTCACCTGACTATGCACCATGTCGTGACTTTGCTAAGCATTGGTAGGAAATAGCAAGGGGAATTGTGGTCCTGATTCTCTTCTTGATTACACCAGTGTACATCTGGAGCAATGCTAATGAGGTCAGTGGAGTTCGCTGGATTACCCTGGTGCAATTGAGGGGGCAGAAATTAGCCCTGTAGCTTTCAGCAGCTAAGAGACTAGTCATTCTCATGTATTTGATATGAGCTCTGTTAATTAAAAATAGGTTTTGGATAAAAATCTTTTTTCATGTATTGCAATAATTTAAAACCAGATCTGCTATATGGGCCATTGAGCTAGGAATGGATCATCTGTAAGGAAGTTGCTGATCAATAATTTACACTAGAGATGCCACCCCACGCTCTGAGTGTTTCTAGCCTGTTTGCCAGAAGCTGGGAGTGGACAACAGGAGCAGGGCTAGATTAACCTTTTATGGGCCTGGTGCCAAACATAGTTGTGGGCCCCCATTGAGGCAATGGAGCATGGCGCGGGGAGATCAGTCCCCAGACCGAGGGGCCAGCCAGGAGCATGGCATAGCATGCTCCGCCCAGCCCAGTGCGAGGGCACTATTTACAAACCGGCAGTTGCCACACACACAGTGGCCCTGTGATGCCAGCATGCCCCTTCCTCTCGGGGGGGGGAAGGGGGCCGGCCCATGCTGCGCCACAGAGCCCTCTGCCCAACACCCCCCCGACTCCCCCTATGACCAGAACCCCCCCAGACCCACTATGCCCAGTGCCCCCCGACCTCCCCCAGAAATGCACAGCACCCTGCACAACACCACCTAGCACTCCCCTACCCACAGCCCCATCACAACTGCCCAGCACTCCCCCCCCGACTCTCTATTGCCCCAATACACACTTGTTCCCTGCCCCCTTACAGCCCAGCACCTCAATCCCCCGGACTCTCCAGAGACCCACTCCCCCATGCCCTGCCTCCTGGCTGCACTCACCGGCCCTGCTGGGAGCGGACTGTGTCTGCTGGGCTGAGCTGGCAGCGCAGCCAGGGCTGGTCCCGGGGCCGGGAATTGCTCTGTCCCTTCAGGAGTGGTGCGATCAGCCAGGCCAAGACCTGCCCCAGATGCACTTGCCTGGAGGGGCCCAGCCAAGCCCCCGACAGTGTCTGCCCCTCCCCCCCAGGCTGAGACTGGCCAGGCGGCTCAGCTCTGGGGAGACAGGCTGGGCCCCACAGGCCTGGAGCCAGAGGTGCACTGGGGTCCTGCCAGGGGGCAGAAGGGAACAGAGAGGTGGAGTCAGGGGTCATGGAGGAGTCTGCGGCCAGGCGGCAGGCCGGCCAAGAAGAGCAAGTGGTGGGTGTGGGAGGAGCGGGGTCTCAGGGTGCAGTGCAAGTGGAGTAAGCCGGGGTCCCTTCTGAGCATGGGCCCGGCTCCATGGAGCCACTGGTGCCATTGTAAACCTGGCACTGGACAGGGGATGGGTGACTGTGTGATTGACTGTGCTGTTCATTCCCTCTGAAGCACCTGGCATTGGCCACTGTCAGAAGACAGGACTCTGGGCTAGATGGACCATTGGTCTGATCCGGTAGGGCCGTTCTTATGTAAATACACAGTGTGATAAGAACCATAACAGGAGTTTTTTAAAGGGAAGAGACAATAAAACGTTTCTCCTTGGCTCTGAAAGTTGTTAGAATCCAAATATGTTAAGAAGAAGACATTAGTCCTATATGGTATGGGTGTGAGCTACATCAGAGACAAATGGGTGAAATCCTAGCTCCATTGAAGTCAATGGCAATGCTCCCATTGAGTTCAATGGGGCCAGGATTTTCAACCAGACTCTCTGCTTCTGCATTCCACACCTCAAAGTCATCCAGGATGCTCCAGTTGATAGTTTTGTAATTCAGGGGGCTGGTGGCAGACTGTTCTCAGAAAGGGGGCTCTCAACCCTGGAATGTACTGCTCTGCTGGTCCCTGAGAGTTTCAAACCTGCCTAAGGGATTGAGAGACACAACTCATTAATTTCAATTTGAATTGTGCATCTAAATCCCCAAGGCTGCTTGGAAAATCTCTATCTCCGGCTTTGTTCTGGTGAGGTGAGTGCCAGTTTGGGTGGGTTCCACTATGACTCTGTATTGCTTTAGGGTTTAATGTGATTGAATATTGTTTACATGTGCCTAGTAGTACTGATAGGTGCATTGAGCATATTGCAATTAAATTACTAAATAAACAAAAACATAGATGGGAGAAAGTGACTCAGAAATGTCCAATTTCTTTGTCAGAACAATTCCTACCAGAGTTTAGTTAACTATGTTTCTTTTATATATTAAAAGGAAAAGACATAGCAGGCCAAAGTCATCCCTGGCTTCAGTGGAGTTACACCACAGGTGAGTTTGGCCCAGTATGCTTGTGATTAGATATGAGGAGACTGTGTTATTCCTATTGGGTCTGATCCTTCAGTCCTCACTCAGGCAAAACTCCCATTCACATTGCTGGGAGTTTTGCTCAGGTGAGAGTGAGAGGATTGGGCCAGTTCTCTACTAGTAGCCAGTGGATTAACTCTCAATAAACATTCATCTCCTAAGAATCCCTGCCTTGTGTTACATGAACTCCCATCTCCCTTTGCCTATTCCATTTGGTTTCAAAGTGAGGCGTGATCCTATGGAATTTCATTAACTACAGTCACTAACTGCACTTCAGTATTTTTCATAGTAGCACCCAAGAGTCCATTGGTTAAAAATCTCAAAAACATATACAAGGTAAGGATCCTTAATACAAAGTATAGTTTACGGCAAGGAATGAGATTTCAATGGCCCCGTTATCTACAGTTGCCACAAATATTGTCCAGTGATGACCTAAAGTTAATGACTGACGTGACATGAAGTAATAGAAACTTTATCTGAAGAACTGAAATCTGAATGACAATCTGGACTGTGCCCAGTGGGAACTATTATGGATCAGTGAATCAGTAGAAGACACACAATGATGGAAATGGAGTCCAAGCCTTGGTACCTATGGTGCCAAGAGAAATGGAGTTTGATATTTATGAGTATTTATAGAGGAATGAATTAAGTCTAGATGAGGAGTGATTAAGGATGGGCCCAAACCATAAAGCTTAGATCCAGATCTGAGAAATTCAGGTGTGCTGGGATCTGAAGTTTTGATTTGGTCTGTCCTAGAGTGTGGTGCAAGCAATGAAGATTGCATTTTAATCCCAAAGCTTGTGGTGTTTGGATTCAGGAGGTTTGGTTCAGGCTCATCCCTAGTCATGATGTGTGCAGTGACTGCCATGGTACTGAAATGGAGGATGAAAATGTTGCTCTGTGAGACTAAGATCCCTGGATCCACTTTCAATCTACTCCTGAGATTCCCTTGGGAAATGTTTTACTGCTTCAGTGTGCTTACACCTCTCTAGCAAAGGTTTTCTTTCTATAGGTTCAAGGAAAAAATATACTTGCTAAGAAAATGCCAAATATGTTGCTTCACGCCAGCATAGTCATGGGATAAATATTCTCTATGGAAAGCACAGAGAATATGTCTCATGCCCCCACCAATCAGCTGGTCATGTAACTGCTCACATGAAACCCACCCTATTTGGCACATCTCTCATTTAAATCACATTGTCAGTGCTGCCAAAAGAGGTCAATAGGATGCTTAATAGACTTAGAAAGAATCTGCCAGTCAGCCAATCCATCCACGTGCTGACCCTCTTGGTAACATTCACCAAGATAGGCCGTGCTGGTGGACTCGGAATGGGTCACTTGCTTGTTTTGATCAATGTGACAATCTCAGAATTCAGGATAAACTTTTTTATAGAACTATCCTGAAGAGTAAAAAAGTGAGTGAGTAAGTGATGTGATTCTGGGCACTGAAATTTTAGGAAGGATGGAATTTAAAATGAGAGCCAAAGAAGCCTTCACATTCTAGCCCAAGGGTTAGGTTAGTGAGAAATAGCATAGTGGTTTTGTTTGTGTTACGCCTATTCTGGTGAGTAGTCGAGCTCATCGTTTGCAATCAGGGCCTCGAAGTTCTGTTTGTGTTTGCCTTTGCTTTTCGATTTGCTACTCGTCCGACTGCTTTCCTTTGCCTCCGACATCTGCTGGTAAGAGAAGCCTTTGTCTTCTGAAGGCTGCCAGTCCTGGTAGTTGTCACTCTCATTAGCATAGGAAAAGCCTTCTTCGACCGAGAATGGGTCAACGTCCACATCATAGCGCTGGTAGGTGCTCTGATGAAGGACCTCTTCCCGGGCGCTGATCTCCAGTGTGCTGTTCCACATACCGTAGCCAAAGTAAATGAGCAAGCCTGAGGGAGGTGGGGGGAGACACAGAGGGGTACAACTGTTAACCATCTGAGAAAGGAAACACTGTGGAATAAATAAATGGTGTGTTCTAGCTAGTCAAAGATTAAACAGTTAAACACAATGATCTTATAAAATTGATACTGTGATGTTACTGCACAGCTCTTTGTCTCTCTATTAGCAATATGGAATACATATATTTTTGGAAAAAGAAAAGGAGGACTTGTGGCACCTTAAAGACTAACCAATTTATTTGAGCATAAGCTTTCGTGAGCTACAGCTCACTTCATCGGATGCATACTGTGGAAAGTATAGAAGATCTTTTTATACACACAAAGCATGAAAAAATGGGTGTTTACCACTACAAAAGGTTTTCTCTCCCCCCACCCCACTCGCCTGCTGGTAATAGCTTATCTAAAGTGATCACTCTCCTTACAATGTGTATGATAATCAAGTTGGGCCATTTCCAGCACAAATCCAGGTTTTCTCCCCTCCCCCCCCACAACCCCACTCTCCTGTTGGTAATAGCTTATCTAAAGTGACCACTTGTTAAACCCTGGATTTGTGCTGGAAATGACCCACGTTGATCATCATACACATTGTAAGGAGAGTGATCACTTTAGATAAGCTATTACTAACAGGAAAGTGCGGCCGGGGGGGAGAGAAAACCTGGATTTGTGCTTGAAATGGCCCACCTTGATTATCATACACATTGTAAGGAGAGTGATCACTTTAGATAAACTATTACCAGCAGGCGAGTGGGGTGGGGGGAGAGAAAACATTTTGTAGTGGTAAACACCCATTTTTTCATGCTTTGTGTGTATAAAAAGATCTTCTATACTTTCCACAGTATGCATCCGATGAAGTGAGCTGTAGCTCACGAAAGCTCATGCTCAAATAAATTGGTTAGTCTCTAAGGTGCCACAAGTACTCCTTTTCTTTTTGCGAATACAGACTAACACGGCTGTTACTCTGAAACCTGTCATTATGCAAGGCAATATATTTTAGAGTGGTGGGAAGAGAAGAATAAGAAATCCTGATTAGTTGTAAAGACACAGTCACTAGAGTTAGGCATCATTGCTTCCCCCTGGAATATGTAGGTCACATATTTGGGCCAGATCTCCAGCTGGTGTAAATCAGTCTAGGTCAAGGGACAACATTGAAGTCAATGGAATTACACTGATTTGCACCAGCTGATGATCTGGTCTATGCAATATCAGACCTCCAAAACCATGAGATGGGTTTATAAATCATGAGATTTTAAAATAATACAATTTGGATTCTTTTCATTTGCCTTCTGGTTTTTGAACCTTTGGGGTTCATGTTTTCAAGCTTCTCTCTGCAAACACAAGGGCTAGAACTATATTTATTGTTTTAAATGCAAGGTGAAATTCTCACATAAACACTCGACTCCAGGATCTGGGACTTGAAGAAAAACATCAAATATCATCAGACTCATGATAAAATCCCCTAACTGCATTTTCATACCTTTATCCACCCCAGCTACCCTTTCTCTTCAGTCTGTTCAGTGTTCCCTGCATTCCCACTGTCTCTCTCATACCGTTCATTGCACAGAGCCAGTATGCTTCACAGTCATAAGGTTAAATATGTTTGATGCTAAAATGATACAGAAATCCTGCCCTCCTGTTGCTGATAGAAGTTTCTTTTCAAGCTTTTCTTTCTCACTCTCTTCTCATGTGACGGTACACAATCTCTGCATCCCACCTACCATGAATGTTTTTTCCAGAAGCCAAGGTATATGGAGATTTAAGATCCTTAATTGGTAATGGATTCAAGAATCCATCTACTGCAGATGTGTTCCTGCAAGAATTTCATCGGCTCAGGTCTGTCTCAGCTCTGGCAGTGGTTGACATCATCATGTGAGATAACAGAGTTCACACACCACTACTGCAAGTCTCACACAACAGCAGAAGTAAAACAAACTGTACCCACTTCAGCTCTTTACCATGGAAACTGCAGGGGAAATAATTAAATTTAAGAGAAGCTGCCTTTCTTTAGTAATTGCCTGTGGCTGGTAACTGAACTGATGCCATGTAAGCCACAGGGGAAAGTTAATTAAATCTAGCAGACTTTGTTGCTGTTTTGAAGTCACCCTTGATTTAAAGCTGCAGAAGGAGGTCATTATATTCCACAGCTTCTTAAGTGACAGGGTACAGTGTATGGCTATTTCTCCTGAGAGTCAACAAACATTTGTGTGTGTGACCTCCAGCCTCAAAATCATGTGTAGAGGCTACTGCAAAAGAGCTATATTTTGTAAAACAGGCTCCTCCGAGATAGACGTCTCATGTTCCAGGGTGTGAACTGCCTGCAGAGGTCAGGAATAAATTATCTCCCATGAACAACTGAATATGATCACAGAATTTCTGAAGCAACTGGGTGTTGGCCACTGCCAGAAGTAAAGTGCAGTAGAGTAGAGGATTGCCAATCATAAGTGTTCAAAAACAAGGAGTCAAGTCCATGAAAAAAAGAAAAGAAAAGAAATCATACAATTGACAATCATACACTAGACTTAAAACTTAATAATTTGGGAGTTCTTTTTATTTGCCTTTTATCTTATAATTTTTGAATCTTTAGGTGTCATATTTTCAAGCTTTTCTCTGCAACTCTGAGGCTAGAATCATAAATCTTGTGATATTTGGTGTTTTTTCTTAAAGCCCCAGCTCCTGGAGTCAGGTGATTATGTGAAAAGCTCAGCTTTCATTTGAAAAAAAAAAAGAAAGTTTCTATCCATCATGACTGTGGAGAGAAGCTTGAAAATGTGAACCCTAAAGGCTCCAGCACTACAAGGCAACCCAAAAGACCCCAGAATATATTATTTTTCTTAAATCTCATGGTTTTTAAGCCAATCTCATAATTTTAGGGGGCCTGACTCATGCTTGGGGTAGGTAATACTTAAAATACTGAAAATTCCACTGATTCCTGCTTGCATAAGCTCAGAATTTGACTGTTTTTACTAAAATGCTCACATGAAGCAAAAAGGCTTTCTGTTCCTGCCACTGAGTTCCTCATCCCCAGTCAGTCTGGAGTATTAAAAAATAGATGAGCCAGGGTCCTGGAAATCTCCTGATACGGTTTAAAATTATGGATCCTGCACCACCAGATGGTCTGTTTGTTCATAGAAATTTAATGAAGCTGCAGGTCTGAGCCCTGGGAAGTGCTAGTCTGCACTCAGTCCAATTAAATCCTAAAAATACATCTTGTGAAGCTCTTTTGTGAAGCCCTCTGCTTACTTTACTGCTCAGCTGCACAGGGCTGCTTTGAAATAAAAAAGCCAAACAAATTAAATTGTTTATCACTATTTAGATTCTGGGTGAGTGCTGTGGAGCTACAGAATGTACTGCACTATTTCTGGAGTGCAACAATTACTCAAGTGTGCCTGATTGGGAAGTAGGGAGAGAGAGAGCACCTTTGGGACAGGACTGCTCAGTTCCCAGGGCTCTCAGGACTCAGGGGAACCTCTGGAATTTACGTAATTGACCTCTTTTCCAAAGATTCTGTACAGTTTCCCCTTTCTGAAGAGTACAGAGCAATAGGGCGCTCTCTCTGCACAATACACTCCAGATCCTTAGGAAGAAGTTGAGGTTTTAAGATTGTCACCTGCCCTCATCTTGGCTTTAAAGCTGAGGTCTTTTTCTTTTCTTTTTTTTTAAACCAGAGCTCAGCTGGAATTCCCATCCAGAAGCTGAGAGCGCAGGTCAATGCTCCATTGGCTCTGCTGGGCCTGAAGAGGATGACACATCCTCATCTGATGCCAGAGAGAATCAACTTCATCCAGTGAAAGTGAATAAAGTCTCACATTGTAATTAGGAACATAGAAGACACAGGCACTGCCGTATTGGATAAGACGAGTGGTCCTTGTATCCCATTAGAGATGCTTCAGAGGAAGGTGCAAGATACCCCGTCTCAGAGAAATCATGGAATAACCTGCACATAGGAGAAGTACTTTGCAAGCCCCAGGCAGTTAGTGGCTGTGTTATGCCCTAAAGCATAAAGAGTTATATCCCTTATGCTTATTTTATCTTAATGTAAGGTAAATGTGGCTGTTCTTGTTATTCATACCAATGTCTCATTCTTTTTAGATACTGTTAAGTTCTTGGCTTTGGTTATGCACTGTGTAAAGCAAAACAAGTATTTCCTTTCCCAGTTTTAAATGTGTTTCCAATTATTTCATTGGTGTTCCTTGTTTGAGTGTTATGCGGGAGCAAATAGGAAGCATCTAATGCCCTTCTCTGCACCACTCGTTAAATGCTTCTATCACGTTACCTTTTATTTGTCTGCTTTCTAAACTATAACGCTGCACATGGCGGTCTTTCTGTTCCTCTAGCCATTTCTGCTGTCCTTCTCTGTACCCCTCTTGTTTCTGTTACAACCGTTTAGAAATGAGTGACCAGAACAGAATACAGCATTTTCCTATATCAAGAGCAGAAGGGCTTGTCTTCACTGCAGAGGTAACTTGAGTTGTAAGTTGAACGGAATGTTACTCCTCACTCGAGTCCTGTCCACACACAAAACCCCTTAGATCAAGCATGGTAGTGCTTTCAGCTCTAGCTGCCTGGCCAGTCAGCGGGTATAGGCTAAAATGTCTTACTGCTAACTTGACTCCTTTATAGCACGGATGCAGCTTAGCTCCACTTGAGTGCTGCTAGTCCTCCAATGCCTTCTAACAAGTTCTTCCCCGATTCATCAGGAAAGGCTCAGGGTCCTGCAGAACCATGGGATGTACCCCCAGGAGTCTTAGAGCCATGCACAAGTGATTGCAGCATCAGTGGAAACACAGCAGCATGAGCGTTGTTTTGCACTGTGGCTGCACTCCCATGAGCCAGGCTAACTCAGGAGGAGAGACTTGAGCGTAGCTAGCTCCCGTTAACTCTGCAGTGAAGATGTACCCTAAATGGTGCAGAAGTCTGGCCTGAGATAAGGAATGTTCAATCAACTCCTGATAGCTTGGGAGTGGGCAGAATATACTATTGGTGAAGCTAATTCTTTGGCTTGTTACTTAGGCCTTTTGGAAAAATTGAACCCAAATCTGGGTTCAGTAACTCTTGTGCTGACTATGGTCCTGATCCTGCAATTTGACCCACATGATCCCTTGCGCCTATGGAGAGTCCCACTGAAATCAACAGGACTTTGCAGGCACAAGGGGCCCATCCACGTGGATCGGGGGCTATGACTAGAAATGTTGGAAATGAGCTGTTACACTAAGTAACACAAGCTTATCAATTCTGCTATGTGAGTTACCCAGCTATTCTGCAATGAAGAGATCAGGACAGTGCTTAGAGCCAGTTTAATTTGGCTGTGCCCTTCAGCAGCTATACAAGGGAGAATAATTCATTTCACTGAATAAACCAATTTATCTCTAGCCATCTCTCAGGTGCTCTTCTCCTGCAGGACATTCCATCAAACAACTTCAGGGGTTCATTTATGAGAAACCAAAATTTGAACAGGTACCCAAATTATTTTTGGAAAAAACTATTAAAAACTGGATTTAGTGCAAAGTCTAACTCCTAAAACAGGCTTGGGAAAGCAGCCTCCAAACTATGCAGTGCAGGTGAAAGATCAACTGCTGAAATCTGCCCTGGCCCTGCAGTTCTGTGATGACAGATAAGGGAGTGAGACCCACACAGCTTTCATGGTGGGTGGGACAACCGGTCCCTCTGGATTCTTTTATAAACAGGAAAACCTGCCTGCTGCTGATAACATATGTGGAGGGGGTTTTCATTGTTGATTGTTTTTCACTTTTAGTCAAATGGAGTAAATTTCTACCAATAAGAGCCGTTGATAAGGCCAGGTTTTGCAGCTGCCAGCTGGAATGGAAATGTTCAAGTGGCACCCAGCGGCATCACTGTGGTAAATGCTGAGCTGCTCTTCTTTCCCATCACAACCCCTGGTAGGGATGATGATGATGAGAAGAAGACTACTTGAATTTGGATTGGGCTGACACATGGCGGACAAGCCATTGGCTCGGATGTCAATCATTGTTCCTCTTTAAAAAAGGCTTAGTCTTGTAAGCAGAATAACACTTAGCATACAACGTCCCAACTCTCGCCCTGTGCCATATGGCCACAGTTGCAATCAAAGTAGGATCCTGAGCTCTGATTGGATTGGGAAGGGGCTGTTGGCAGGACATTTGGGGCAGGAACAGTCTTTTTGTTCTGAGTCTGTACAGCACCCTAGCACTATGGGGTCCATGACTGGGCCTCATAGGCCCTACCACAATACAAATAATAATATTCCCCATGAGGGGACCTTGACTCTGGTATTCTTATCCTGCTTTGGTTCTCTATGGCCCAGATTTGTTAATCTTCTGGACATGCTATATGGCCTGTTTTTTTCCCCTGGACATTTGGAGAGGGTGGGCTGGTGGATGTGGGACTGTTCTTTTGATTATGATGATAGTCGGGGGTATTTATAGGGGGGACAAATGTAAATATTTCAGTGGTGGGAGAGGAGTTTATTGCAGAGATGATCATTTTAATGTTGATACTGAATGTCTGAATGTTTGTAGATGTGCCCGGACAGCAGAGTGGGAGGTGGAAAAAAGCAACCATAAATAAATAAATACAAACATAAACATGAATGCTAACCTTTAAGCGCTGGCTTTAAGAGAAGGTGTTGTACGATGGTTAAAGTGGGAGACTGTGAACCAGGTTTCCTGCCTTCTAGCCTCCAGCCTGACACTGGCTCACCCTACAGCCTGCATAGCTGGAGTTGCAGTGTGGTTGGCTGCATAGATGGTCGGATGGCAAGTAAGACCTGGATTCTATTCCGGATTGTGCCTCTGCCCTGTAGGGTGACCATGGGCAAGGCACTTCACCCCTCTGTGCTTCAGTGTCTCTGTTTGCAATATGAGGATAATGATGCTAGGCCACTTCCCGGGGGTGCTGAATTAATTTGAGGTTTGAAAATGTTTTGGGATCACAGCTGAAGATGCTGCAGAGAATTGTACTATACCCTAGCTGCAGCTCAGACTGGTTAGAATGACAGCGTGGCCCAATTTTTCTAATTAGTAGAGTTCCCTTTTTGGGTTTTTTTGGGGGGAATTTATATTGTATTCAAAAAATCTCCCCCAAATAAGGGGAGAACATGGAAAAAAGAAAAAATGGGGACAGAAGAACAGAAAGTAAAGAAAAGGAGGGGAGAGGCAGGAAGAGTGGGAGGGAGGAAAAAGGAGAGTGACATCTAGGTTTCCATCTGCCAGAGAAGTTACTTTTACAGCTCTTTTAAAACAGAGTCACTTAAAAGATCCAAGACTTACCCACAAAACACCAGACAGCAAATCGGAGCCATGTGATTGTGGAGAGCTTCAGCATGAGATAAATATTCACCAACATGGCAAATGCAGGGACGAAAGGGAGACAAGGTGCCATATATGGCAGCTTTTTGGGGTTTTCTGGCTGTTGCAAGATCACAAATACCAATGCAATGATGAGCAGGACCATCAAAACCACCAGGAGAATAGCCCACCAGCTCTCGTCATAGATATAGTCTGCACCGAAAATTATGAAAGAGCAGAAGATGAACATCAGGATGAAAAGTAGGAGCACACAGGTGGTGACAGTGCGGCCAGTAGCTGCAGTCGGGCGATCCATTTTCCCTGGCAGTCCCAGGTGAATCCTCATTGTGTAATAACGTGGCCCTATTAATTTCTTCAGCTTGATGAGATAAATGTTTTCAGACTCATCTGCCTCGATTCCTGAGGTCATGTCAACTGTGCCATAGTTGGGGTGGTTGATGTTGTAGGTGGGTTTATCTGCTTTCCCAATTAGCATCTCGTTGTCACCCAATGATGGCAGATTTTTTGCACCGCACGTGTTGGTGAGTGGGCCAGTAAACTCCTCCCCTTCGCTCACTGGAGAGCAAGCCTCCTTCTCACAGTCAGCTAGAATCCCTTCCTTCTTCTTGGTGTGTTCCTCAGAGAGGAATTTGACAAAGCCGTCAATGTCGCTCTCTGGCTGGTATCGGAGAAGCAAGACACAAACAGAGACCAAAGTGTAGGCCAGGAGTGTGCCGATGGACATCATTTCTATCAGGTCCCTTAGGCTGACCAGCAAGGAGAGCAGTGCTGCTAGAAATCCTGAGACAATACAAGCCACCACTGGAGTCTCCGTGTAAGAACTCACATGGGACAAGAATCTAGAGTGTGAAACAGTCACAGAACGTTAAAACTGCACACAGTGGAGGCTCCCTGTGACAGTAACACTTACCTGGATGCAAAGCCGCGGTACTGGGGTTTGGAGCTAGACTAAGCTCTAGTATAATTGCTTCTCTGGGTAAAATTCCAGTGCCTGACCCTCCCAAAGAAGTGGCTATAATGACAAGGGAACTACCCTGAATTTTGGGTAGCTTGTAGCTCCAGGCAATCTCAGTATAATATGAAGTGCACATCAGATAATTTAGGGTGAAATTCCCATTGACTTCAATGAGAGCAGAGCCTTTAACTTGAACTCAAGTCACAAAGCATCAGGGGGCAAAAATAAATGACAGCAAAAGCATGACTCACCTGAAGAGCAGCCCATCACCAGCCATGGCATAAATGACTCTAGGCATTGGGAAAAGGGAGCCCAGCAAGCTCACTGTCAATCCTGCTACAGAGCCAATGGCAACGATGAATTTAGCGGCATAGAATCCGTGGGCTACAAACATTTCCATCAAGGGGGATTCAGAATCAATGGCAGAGTATGGCACCATCAGAGTTAAGATTACACTCACCTATCAAAGACAAAAGAAGACACCGAGGTAGGAGTGGAGGAGTATAGAGGGTTGTTCTTGACTGCAGCTTATATTTCTGCCGAGGACCCACAATGGACGAGATCAGTTTCTCAGTGATGAAAGTCAGAAATATTTAAAATGTGGTTTCAGAAATGGCCACACATCCTATGTTTCTTATATAGCATACTTAAACCATTATTTGCAAAGGACAAAATATGGCCTTCACTGCAGAACAATTATCCAAATGAAAAATAAATGAAGGGACTTGGCTGGTAACTGCCATGATTAAGGAAAGAGGATAGCCTGGTGGCCTTTGGATAGGTTTTAGGTAAAACAGTTAGAACAACATTTTCCCCCTATGACTCACTCAGTTTTGTTCCATTACCCTGAAGACAGATGTGTGTTTATTTGGATGCCGAGAAGCAGAACAATGCTTCTGCCATTTCTATGCTTGCCACCCACACCCGTTACTGCCTATGATCTATGGTCTATGCTGCCTTGGGCAGTGTCCCAAATTTGTAGCAGTGGAAGTGGTTCCTCTTCCAAAGATGCAGCTTGGGAAATGTGTCCTGCATCTCTGGTGCTCTTCTTTGTTTTGCTGCAGTCTTACACACTGAGCTCCCCTTTGTATCGGATGATGTAGATTATGCATGGGGAAAAGACAGGCTGTCACATGCTGTCACATGCTCCATGTAGCTGGCACAGGAAATGGGATCCCCATCAGAATGAAACTATCTGAATCCTCCGCCTGGAAACAACAGACTGGGAGGTCAAAGGGCAGCCACAGAAAGACATTGATATAGTCAGACACATCCACAGCTGACGTAGTCATGCACATCCACCAGAGAAGGAAACATTTGTTACATGATCTCACTGGCACGTTATCTCACTAAAGAAAGCAGCACAGAAGCTACAGTAGAGAAACGTATGTATTTGGTACTTACAGATACATATGCTGTCAGGCACGTGACCAATGAAGCCGTGATCGCATAGGGAATGGAGGTGTTGGGACTCTTAGCTTCTTCTCCAGTGGTGGCGATTATGTCAAAGCCAATGAAGGCATAGAAACAAGTAGCTGCGCCTTTTAGCACCTGCACAAATAATTGATTTAATCAGACACATGAAGGAAAACTAGTAGAATGAGAGATGCCTCCTTGTATTCCCCTCCCCGCCCCCATCAAGGGCTGGAGGATCCACTGTACTTTTACATAGGGGTGAGGACAGAAGGGTCACCAGGGCCATGGAGGCCTCCAGTAGCAGCCATGGAGAAGTTCCATTACCAACCCAGTGGCCTAAAGGGAGGCTTTCCCTTAATACTTCCTCCTACAGAGTTTCCCAGCGCCGAGCCGAATTATTCCTGCTGGGGAGTGGATTTTGGCTTCTGTGAGAACATTGAAATCAGTGCCTATTGGACCAAATCCTAACCCCCTTTAACGTGAGTGGAAGTCAATAAGCCTATGTAAAGCAAGGCAGATGTGGCTCAGAGCGTATCTAAGTTTTCAAACACGGATGCTTAAGCTAAGGATCCCGGTTCCATTTCAACTGGACTTTTGGACACTTAAAGGCTGATCTGAGTGCCCAAACTGAGCCTTCTAATTTGGGGCCTGCACCTGGGAGAACCAAGAATCCAATAATTTAATCTAGTGCTTCTCTTTCAACATGCAGCTTGAACATCATGCCATATAATGAAATATCTAGAAATAAAAGAGCATTCAATAAAATTAAAACAAAAAAGTTAAACCAAGGCTAGGAGAGCTACTGGATTTGAGAGTACTCAGATTGTTCTCCACCCTTTGAGGCAGGAGGCCCTGTGCTGTTTGCAGGCTGGTGGGGTTTGGGTTTTCACTAAAAGAGAGTCATCTGCAACTGACTAACGCTTGACACAGATCTGTAGTTATGCAGCCCCTGAATCTATTGACAGATCCTGACAGTGACAGATGAGACAATTAACCAGTTTTATATAGTCACTTGCTTTCATGCTATTAGAATCCAAATCTGATTAAATTAATAGGGATTTGTAACATTCTCACACAGTACATATTAGCAAACTTTTTAATGTGACAGCAAAATGTGCTGATAGACGGACCAGAATAGATGTAATCAGATGTGTGGAGCTTTCAAAATAACTTCTGTTTTGTATGGAAACTGCAGCTGGGCTAGCAGCACCCACTGGGAACCCTTGGATGAAGAATTATTTTTACTGTTAAAATATTCTGTGTTTATTTTCTTTAAATATACAATATTATCAAGGACAGTTATCAAATCAAGGAAACAAACACTGAAGCTTGTTGAAACATTGCAAGCTTGTGCAATGGCTGAAAATTACAAATAAATGGCGAGTTGTGATTCAAATGGAGAGCAACTCTTTATTTAAATACAGACACGGAAAGAATTTGCCTTGGCTTTCTGTAAGGTATTTTATGCAAGACTGACAAAAAAGGTAATGATTTTAAAGTGTTGGTATCTCAGATAGACACAAGAAGCGGGTTAGTTTGCAATGTCTATTTATCTATCTATCTATCTATCTATCTATCTATCTAGCAGTGCACTAGAGGGTAAAATTCACCTCTCTGCAGAGGGCCTCTGCACCACTTAAGCCTCATTTAAATCCTATTTTAAAGGACTTAACTGGCCTCATTGAGGCCTCATTGTGGCCCTCTGCACAAGAGTGAATTTCACCCTAAACACAGAGACTGCATGATTATTTTTACAAAATCTAAATTGGGGGCTCAAATTTAAGCTGATCCAAAACCCATTTAATGGGAAGGTTCCCATTGACTTCAATGGGCTTAGATGAAGCCCCTTATCCCTTTAAATTCTGTACTTTTGCCTTGAGTCTTTCATAGGTTTGAATACAAGAGAAATGGCTGTTTTTTCTGTTTCTCTTTGTTTATTGTTCCTAATATGTGGTGTAAAAAGGCCAAGCAGCTTCAAAAGATAAATGTAATATATGCTCTCAAGGGGACTTCTTTCTTCTCTTTAGATTTTATCTAGCAGAAAATATTGATTTATTTAAGAGAAGAGGGAGGAAAAACATCAGACAGCCCAGGATCCTCTCTGATAACCAAGAATCTTGGTTTACTTTACTTTCTTGCTTATTTTTCTGTACAAAACCTTATGGAGTTGAGCAGTGTAAATCTGAGAAATTATCTTGGCCTTAGTCCAGCTGAGATATTTTCAGTCTCTGCTCATCCTTGGATAAAAAACAGTTCAAGCAGGCTGAAAAAGCCAAATCTGTCCAAATTCTCAGTAAGCTGTGAGCTAACATCCATAAAATAAGAACTGGCAGGTGGCATTATGAAGTGCACAAAACAAACAGCTTAGAACATTTTTACTAAAGACCAACCAAAACAAATATCAGTATGTTTCCCCCTCTTTATAGAAACTGCACTAGTCCTCCCTTAACTCCTTTTCTATCCATGGCTACTGTATTTTGGAATAACATTATAACAACATATCACTTCAAATGGCTGGCTCTCGAGCTTAGAGTTATGAAAAAGTTCTAGGCTGATTCTGATGGAGTGGGGGAAGACTGGACCACAAGTGACTTTTTCAAAGACAGGCAAAGGTTGTCATTTGGGATTTGGTTATGCAGATACAAAGAGGGTTTGGATCTAGATCCCAGTATAGACCAACTCACCACATTCAGCTGGGAGAGAGCAGGGCTTCAGTAAAACACCTTGGGTAAAAGGTTCAAAAGCACTTAAGTCACTTGGATCCTGATTTCCATTGGAAAAAAAATCAATGGGATTTTGGTTCCTAAACCACTTAGGCACTTTGGAAACTCTTACTCTTCAGTTTATTGCTGTCAGTCTAGCAGTTTGAGGTGGGTCAGGGTTTGGTCTCTGGATCAGAGCTGGGACCTGGATTCTGTATGGTTTGGACTCCCACGGTTTGAGGGGGTTTGGAAGAATGGTCCCCGTTTTGGCTCATCTTTAATCTTTTTGAAAGTCCTTCAGTTATTGCCCTGTAAATCTGTCTCTGGGAGTTCAGTATACAGCAGCGCTGGCCCTCCCTTTAGAGAGCTCAGACAGCTCCCTCCCCACCACTGACCAGACTTCCCCTCTTTCTCAGATGTACCCACAGTGCACAGAAACTACCTCAGCTGCTCCTATTTACCTGTGCTCTACCCCCTCTGACTGTGGTGGCCCTCCCCAGACTCCCCAGTTTATCAGGCCTTGTGACCTCTCTCCATGGCCCAAGGAGCTAGGAGATGAAACCAAAGTGGTGCTTTCTAAGAAGGAAGCAGGGGAGGGGAGGGTGGCTAAAGACTTCTGTTGTTACATAGTCTGAGGAGCAATATGGGCCAGTGACTAGAGCCCTGGACTAGTTGTCAGAACACCTGGGTTCTGTTCCCAGTTCTGCCACTGACCTGATGTGTGTGACGTTGGGCAAGTTGTTTCACCTCAGTTTCCTCTCCCAGCTTTTGTCTGTTATGTTTTGTTAGTGCCAGCTCAGACGAGCTGATAGTCTACCCTGGGGCTCTGATCTAGACTACACTGGGGCTCTGATCTCAGTTGGGGCCTCAATGTGCTATGTAATACAAATAAATAATGATGACCTGCTAGCACAGCAGATGGGAATTGGAGTGGTGTGGCTTATATGGTGCGGGCACTATATGACCAGCTAGGATGCTTCAGTTGAAGGCCACTGATGACCATAGCATACCAGATTGTGTGTAAGACACTTACCCCAGACCATCCAAATGGCAAGAACTGCCCTTCAGACCAGTTGTCGCCATTGACAAAGAAAAGCCCAGCGATCATGATAAAGATCCACACTACCAGGTTAATTGCATTGAGCATGTTGTTAAATCCCACAGAGTTCTTCACCCCCATGGCCACAATGATGGTTACAATGACAGCAATAACCAGAGCGAGAAGATCTGGATATGATTCCTCTCCATTCCCTGGACAAACAAAACAAAATACATGTGTAACTTTTCACGCACAGTGAGAGAGAGAGACAGAGACAGAGACAGAGAGAGAGAGAGACAGCGAGGACCTCAGGAAAATCCCCTCCCCTGCCTTCTGGATTCTGGAGCAATATAAAAATGTGTAGAGCTGCTCTGATCCTAATGCAAAGGATTAACGGTTATCAGTAATTAATGTGCAGCAGCACCTCGGCTTACATTAGCTACAATACGTTTCAAAGGCGTTCACCCCCAAGCTTATAAAATGATTACTAGCTAGGGTCAGGAAGACATTTACACCATTTCATAGAATGGCACAACAACCAGGTGTCTTGCCATGTTTTAGAACCTTCCTGGGAAGCATTTTGTAAGAACCAGGATACTGGCCTATTGGTTTCTTCTAAGTACAGCATTTCCCAGTGCTTTCAGTCATGTGTCAAATTGTTTACTGTGAATGGATTACCATTTTTCATTCAGGATAAAGGACACACCTCCATTCCTTGCCCTGAAGTCAAAGGGAATTGTGGGTGAGCAAAGAACGAAAGTTCAGATCCTAAACTGTATGACCATGCCTCCATTTTCCAAAATCACCTAGTCATCCACTCTGCGAGCCTCCAATTAAAAATGAATCAAACATTAATTTTGTATGAAACGTTTATCAGAACTGTGATCTATTGCTACTCATTAGCATCTGCCACAGAGTAGTACTGGGTCTGCTAGACAAATAGCGAAATCCCTGAAATTAACAAGCAGTTACTAGATTTTTGTGCTCCAGGCAGCTGGTCGGTCCCTGTAGAAGGAAATCTAGAAGGTGATGATTAAAAATGGCTCTGCAGCATGGTTCCTGTCTGCGGAAGCCAGGTTGCTGAATCCCTGAACCCTGAAAGCCCTCCACTGGCTTCACAGACTGCCATCTGCGTCTGGTGAGTCACTCGGCATTGATGATAACAGGGGAATGTAAAATTAAACAGCATAATGTATATATTATGATTTAGCTTTAAGACTGCCATTGGCTGGGTGCTCAGAAGTGTTTGTTTTCATTACCTTACAGATGCAGCCCATCTGATTAACCAGGAATTGGGGTTTGGAGAAGTTGCTTTGATTGCTAGTCTACTAACACTGCATCTGTGTATGCACTTTCTCACCTGCTGCTGTACTAGATTGGAAGTACACTGCTTCAGTTAGCAGTTATCTTCATCAACGTGTGTGTACGTGTGATAGGCACCCCCCTGAAACCATGTAGTGTTCTTATACCACAGTAATCAGAGAGAACTTTAGCAAATGCAGAGAATAAAACACAGGTTGTTTTCCATCTGATGGGTATAAATTAGAGATGGGCTTAGATAGAAGCCCCAAACCTGTTTCCCGCCCAAATTGCAGGGAAGTTCCACTCCAGATGCAGTTCCCAGCTTCACCCCTTGAGCCTGTCTCTAAGACAAGCTGAACTAGAACCCTGGATTGGAACAAGCCAAGCTTTGAGACTGTTTGCATTTAGAGCAAAACATGCTGCTTCAAACCCATTGCTAGTACCAATAAAATGATTTATTCTGGCCCCCTGACTGCATCAAAGAATGCTCCCTCCTGCCAACGAATGTTTTCCAATTGTGTCACCAGATGGAGAACTCCTCAGGGGTGAGTGAGCCAGGCTACGAATTCCATCACTAGCGCAGGGCAAAGCAGCCTACAAAATGCTGTGGAAAGAGTGGAACGGTGAGCACTGCAAACATCAGCTGTTGATCAAACGGGGCAGTCAGAAGGATCCAGGATGCGTGGCACTTGGATCACGTGTTGTGTATTTCAGTGGGTGTGATCATGAGAGTGCAGCACTGTGCCTGCTTGTGGGTCAAGAGGACCTTTGCTATAGTCAGCCTGAGCCTGTGGATCATGTTCCCTGGAGGCACCTTCCTCAGTTTATCCAACTCTTCTTGTAATCTTTAGCATTTGGGGAGTTTTGGAGCTGGAATCACTAGCGACCCCAGGGCATTTGCAAACACCAGACTCTTTTGAGAGGATCCCGGACTGTTTGGCTTTTTAAATACTGTCTCCACTTTTACACTGTGTTTTGTGACTTTTTAAACTGTCCTGTGTCTGAGCAGCATCCCGTGTATATCAGCAGGAGAGAGTCACTGTGTGAATGAAGGGATTAGCAGCAGTATTTTGACATAGTCACTTACAAAGGTCTTTAACTCCTGGATTAAGGTTCCTCCATCATGAGCCAGTGAAGAAACAACAGGCTCCCACTTCCACCTGTTTATCTGCATTAATCAGTAAGGGTCTGATCTTGCAAAGTGCAGATTTCAGTGGAAGTTGAGGGAGCTCAGGACCTTGTAGGATTAGGCCTTAGGTGAGGAGGGAACACTCACCAGGATTGGTTGGCCGTTTCAGACATTCCCTCCTGAAAACCCACCTGTCACAAGACAATCTCAAAACCAGGCCAGGATGAGGCATGGGACAATGTCAGGGTCAGGCCCAGGCCCAGGTTCCATCTGTGCCTGGTTTTTCTCCTAGGTGACTCTATGCTACAACAAGGCCTGATGGGAAGGGTGAGACAGAATAAAAGACAAGCCCTCCTTCCTGGTGTAAAGAGGGAATGGGACTTGGGTGGCTCCCCCGTACTTAGGGCCTGGTGGTCCCCTGCTAATAGGAAGGTGAGGAGAGTCAAGGGAAGGACAGCAGTGGGGTAAGGAAGCTCTCCAAGGCTGGTGACCGGGCCAGTGCTGGTGTCATTCCCTGCTGAGAAGAACTGGGAAGGGAGTCCAGGAAAGATGCTAAGAAGGTCCAGGGTGAGGTAGGGAAAGTTGGATGGAGGAAGCACTGGGAATTGTGAGCAGGGCAGTTTGGAGCGGACAGGCAGTTTGCATGGCATAGGGTCACAGGGCCTGAGTCTGGAGTAGTAGAGAGCCTGGGCTCCCTTACAGTGCCCTTGGGGTGATGGGAAGCCCCTGAAATGAAGGGAAAGGATTCAGAGAGAAGTCATGGCCTTGTGAGAATAAAGGATGGGTCAGCCCCTGGTACAAGAGGAGAAAGTGATGCCTGTAATCAAGGAACAGGACTTGCAGGTCGCACAGACCCTAGGCAGAGGGCTGCTGCCCAAGGAGGGGGAGGGACTTGTTTTGGGCAGCTATTAACTGGGCTTTCTTTTGAAAGACTTGTGCTTTAGCTATGGCGCCAAAAGCCCAAAAAATAGCCAGAGGAGGGCTCCCTCCAGAGGAGAGAACCAGAACCACAGAAGGAGGGGACCTTGGGCATGGCAGCGCACCTGATGTCAGAGAGGTAAGCTGCCACCTCACTCCAACTCTACTGGGATGCCCGCAAGTAACTACAATAGCAAGACTGCCATTGACAGAGGTAATAGTGAACAGAGCATGCGATCCTTGTCTGATTTCCAAGGAGGTTCCAGTTGCCTTTTAGGTCCCGATTAAGACACGTAACTACACATTACATGACAAGAGTATTAGTCTAATTCTTACCCAGTCCATTTAATGTTCCAACACTGTCAACCATCCAGTGGCTGATGGTGTGATTTGCCAGGGAGTCAAACATGCTGCTCAGGGCACTTGCGCCAGCTGCTGTGCCAATCAGGTACTCCAGGATCAGGTTCCAGCCAATGAAGAATGCCACAAACTCCCCAACGGTCACATAGCTGTAGGTGTAGGCAGAGCCTGTGGTTTTCGGGACACGCACTCCGAACTCAGCATAACAAACACCTGTTTAGAAAGCACAAATGGCCATGAGAAAATACAGAGTGCTGGACAAGAAGAAGGAAGTTAACTATGGGCTGGGCTGTGCCCAGCCCTTACATGGGTATTCAGTGTAGGGTGGGGAGGGAAATGAGCGTGGCCTGCGTAAAGACCGTGGGCACAGTTATCGTCCCTCTGTTCTGCGGAGTGCAGGGACAACTCCTTCCCTAATTCCCTCTGGTGCAGAAAGGAGTAGGAAGGAGGTGGGCCACAGCTTCTGGCCTGCAGAGCAGGAACATGCTTAGCATGTTCTGGGCACTATCACACGCTACTAATATAACAGAAATAATCCTCCTAGGCAGCTCAATCTGGCCTCTGAAAGGGTTAGGTGCAATTTTGTGTGCATACTCTCAGCAGGCTTTAAGGCCAGAAGGGACCAGCCAGTCTGACCTGCTCCGAACACAGGCCAGAGATCTCCACCCAGCTCCTCATGATCTCAGGGGCACATGAATTTGGATTTGGGTGGGCAAAGCAGGAGGCTGGCTAGCAGCTGAACACCTGCAAATGCAATCTGTGCATACATATCCCGCGTATGTGTGCATGCCAAACGTGTCCTATCTGAGTGTGGCAACTCCGGGGAGCTCAGAACTGAGTCCATCCATAAGTGCTGCTGGTAAACACACAGCATGGAGGGTCAGGGTCTTAGGCTGGCTCCCGAGACAGATAAATATTTCCACGCATGTTATTCAACCAGGCAAAATTAGATTTAAAAAAAAAGCGAAGAAATCCAGTGGTAACCATCTGCTTCTCCCTTTAACTGTGGGCTACAATAGCTCTGAGAGCTGGGTAGTAATTTACTATGCTGTCTATTGCTTGTATTGAGAATGAGTATCTGGGATAAAGGTCCGAGGAACAGTCGTCAACCCCTACCATCTGCGAGGAGCTGAAAGAGGATATGGAAAGTCAGACGTTTGCCAAGCCCAGGTCTTGGCTGCTGCTGTTAGAGTAATAATAGCCTTAGGCTTTTTAAATCAGATGCTTCTCATGCAGCTTTGGATATAACAGGGATCAGTCAGTCAACCATTTCTTGCTGTGTCTCAAGAGGACTAATAATTATGTTGTGAATAAGGGAGAGATGAGGCGGGGAAGAGGGCAGTGGGAGCGACTGAGCAAGTCATGCTAGAACTGCATGACTGTGTATTCCCGTTATTTATTGAGTGATGACGGAGTGCTAGCCCTGTACAAAACTGGCAGAGGACATGGTCCCTGCCAGGAGCTTCCAGTCTAAGGGCCTGATACTCAGAAGTGCTGAGCACCTCAGGCCTGATGACGTCAATAGAGCTGGGCTCCCTTCTAAGCAGCTGTGACTCCCTTTGTGCTTGTTTATGAGCATCAGTAAAAGACAATGAGTGAGAACAAGGAACCATTTTACTCACTTTCCATGCAGCTCATGTGGTGATGGATCTGGAACTGCAGGGACAGGCTCTTTAAGAGAGTCCTTGCTCTTGCCGCAACTATCTCTATTCAGTCAGGATGGTGTAACAGAGACAAGGAAAGTCTTTGTCTCCAAGGGGTGTAAGCATTTTTAGTTGAAAATCCATTTTCCATTTTTTTTTAAAAAAGGGGAGGGGGAGGGAAATTCAATGGAAAATTTTCAGCTAGCCCTAATAAACAGTTCAAAACACCATCAGCAAACCCATAGACTCCTCCACAAGCACATTACACATGCTGCCAGACCTTGGTCACATGGTATTCTACCAAAGACTATGATGCTCTGAGGCTTGTGGAGGGTTGTTCTTCAGTTCCTCTAATGTGGGTAAGATATTACTGACATGCTGCACTTTATGTGCAGCAGCCCGGCTGTTAATTGTGGGCTATCTCAGATGAGCCATGTACCATGCCAAAGAAAACAGAGGTTTAAAGACCAGCTGCCTTGAAACCCAGGAATGGGAAGTGCTATATAAAAGCACTTCCCATTCCTGGGTTACAAGGCAGCTTTATATATATCTAAAGCGGCTCAGTGGTGTCTTTGCATGAACCGTATGACAGTGTAGTCGTTTTGGTGGAGATAGAATTCTCCCTTCTTCCTCATCCAGCCCCAATCCATGTGGATTCTACCTTCCCCCCAAAAGTCTTATTCCTAGACTCTATTTCCTAAGTTCTTTTCTGTATATTATTAACCTTAGCAATATACTGCAATGCCACCAGTACCTGTGGGCCTTAAATGTGCACACAAATACTAGTCAAGCTAACTGGTGTCCTGTTTGTGCACGAGGGCAGAAATGGTTTATTTGTATTTCTTACAAGCCCTTACCACCATGGTACTGGAGGTGCCCTGTGTACGGTTAAACAGAGACCAAGGCCTTAGACAGATCAATATTCCATGAGAACCAGCATCCCCTTCAGAAGGAGGAAGAGGAATGCCATTGCCAGCAGGCTAGGTGAGAGGGGAGGCAGATTCAGAAATTATGAAAAAGCCTGGACAAAGCAGTGCACTTTATGGTTCTGTCTGCAAGTGGCCAGGTTTGGGCTCAGATCAGTTTCTGAAGGGAGCAAATTCCAGAGAAGAGGGCTTGCTGCTGAGGATGCCCTAGGCCCATCCGAACAAACACAGGTTGAGTGGCGGTCTCTGACATTTAGGGCTTTGTAGACGGTGACCAGAACCTTGAATATCGATGGAGGGGTTTAACTGTCAGCCACCAATGGAACTCTGAGCACAGACATCCCCCTCAAATACATGTACAGGCAGACACAGAGGGTGCATGTGTGTCCTCTATGGCAGCAGATTACTGGGGCTATCACCGATTCAGTGCTATTCTCTCTCTGTTACGATGGGCAAGCTGTTATTAACTCTTGCTGCCAGAACCTTACTGCTGCAGAACATACTTCCAACTCAACTGTTTTATTCCACCGTTTACTGTTTCATAAGTAGTTACATGCCCTTGGCCAAACACTGGCCAGGCTGTCTGTCACAGGGTACTCTTGGTAGCACCGGGGGCACTGAAGAGGTTGCAATACTGGGAAGACTGTAAGCTTGAGTGAAATTAATTGACCAGTTTCTCTTGGCATTGCTGACACCTGGGTGGTAGTTGCTGGGCTAATGAGACAAGTGACTCAGTAATTGGGAGAATATATAACGGGGAGGAACAGGCAGTAAAGGGGGATATTCTGAGGAAAGAAAGTCATGTGGAAGGTCCCTCTTGTGCTGTACTCTGTGCTAAGTCCTGCTGGGAAACGAAGGATTAAAGGTACCTATAGTTGAAAAGATACAGTGTGCTTGTGACAGGCTAGGCAGGGCTGCTCAGTGGATAGCTGATGAGATAGTGTTGTATTTGGGCACCTGCTAAAGACCCCAGCCACTGGAAAGTCAGCAGGGAGACAGAGGCTGGGATTTTCAAATATGCATAAGAGAGTTAGGAGCACAAGTCTTATTTCATTGACATGCAGGCTCTCTTGAGAATCCCACCCAGCAGTTTCTGCTTCCTGTCTGAGTTTTCTCCAAGCCTGCAGAAAGGCCAGGCCAAAGAGCACTCTGTAGTGGGAGCCAGAGGGAGAGGCTGAGATTAGGGGGCATGGTGTATGACCTTGTGTATGCCCAGGACCTGGCAATAACCACTGTGTGCTGCACACCCAGGCAGGCAATTATTCCTATTGAGCAAGAATCTGCCCAGGCTGGAGCTGAGTGTGAGAGGAGTGTACAATAATGCTGCTTTTGCAGGGTTGTGTTCTATTGTGCTTCATGCTAGAATGAAAGATAGTTGCTAATGGTTCTGAGATTGCTTAAGTATCCCAAGGTGAATTTTGTCAGGCCCTCCTGAGTTGAATACATCTAACGTCTCTAATAATATTCTTTAACCTGTTCTTTCCCTGCTTTCGCTTGTTCCTTCCCCCTCACTAATATTATCATTTTACCCTGTCTGCCTTTGTTTCCCACCCACCCCCATCTGTTATATCTAATTTGACTGTCAGCCCTTCTGGGTAGGGACTGTCTGTGTTTATACAGTGCCTAACACAAATGGGTCCCAATCTCACCTGGGCCTTCTAATGCTCTACTACAACTAATAGTAATAACTAGACCCTGAATAGGGAATTTGCATGAGTGTTCTTCAGGTCTGACAAAACTGCAGTTAAGATCAGTGAACAAAGGTCTCCAAAGTGCACCAAAGCTACACCCACTGGAAAAAAAAATCCACAGACCAGAATCTGGTGGATTGTCTGAAGGATTGACCTCTGTAGTCCTGAGAATGCCTAAAGTGGCTGGATGCTGATTGGTGGGAACTCTCTTCAGCATCTTCCCAAAGTGTCTAGACCCAAGGACACAACTTATTTATTTTTTTTTATTTGTACTACTGTTCTGCCCTCTGTTTAATGGGAGTGCCATGGTTGTGTCAAGGGCCAGGGTCAGACTCCAGTGCAGTGGGGACCTTTTCCAATGATCAGAAGGGATTTTCCTGCACTTTACAACTTCCCCCAAAGTAATTTGTACCAACTTAACATTTGAGCATGACTTTAGTTCTGTTTAGCATGAACTTTCCTGCATAGACCTTGCCAGGTGTGCAGCTGCTTACAGCAGTGATTCATTTGAAAGAAATCTCTTGGAAGGAATGCTTTATCACTTTCATCCATCACCTCTGTGAATGGAAACAGGGCTACCTCCATAGAGGGTCATAGCATTTAAAATCCAGAAAGGCACAGCTGCTGGAACGAGGGGTTCTGGGAGTGCTCCTGCACCCCCTGGCTTGGAGTGGTTTCCATCATCTACAAGACTTGCAGTTTGGTTCAATGGCTTTCAGCACTCCCACTATACAAATTGTTAGAGCACCACAGCAGAAAGGACAATTGGATCTAGCTGGGCCTCCGATATATCACAGGCCATTAAATACAGTACTACCCCTGCACGCAGCCTCTCAACCAGAATTTTAGAGCAAAACATTACAGCTCTCAGGAGATTAAACTATTGTGTGCCACAGGCAGAGAACAGGAGGGACGAAACTGCGTCACTGCCTGAGGCCTCTACAGTGCCAGGGAGCTGAACAGGTTTTGGCGAAGGCCAGTTGCGTAAAGGGACATGTGGAATTGTTGGCCAATCAAGTACAAGTAGTCTGATCTTCATAAGGGATGAATTTCCAAGTCCGCCCCACTAAAACAGCTCCCCACATTCTGCATATCCAATGACAGCCCAATCCTGCAAGCCCTCAGTTCAAACACTTCTTGTTGACTAGAATTGGCGTTCTGAGAGCTTATATGGTCAGGCCCCAAGTGCCCATCCAAATTACACAGAATCATTTTTAGAGCTTTCCCATATCTCTTTAATGTCACACCTGTGATATGATACTGTTGGCTCTGGAAGGTTACACAAGAGTGGTAGGGCCTGGGGGCATTTTGTCTGACCTTGGTGCTGAGACGGCTGGAATGCCTTTGCTGGCATGGGAGAACCACTGCTAAAACCAGAGGTCAACACCTTTCACAGGAAGGAAGTTACCCTTTGTGTCCATAGTCCAAAAGCTAGTACAGATGGGAACACCGTCTTCCCTGAGGGCAGCTTGGCTTCACTCCCACTATGAGCATTAGGAGCCAGTGGCCATTGTGAAAGAAGACAGTTTTCTTTTCCACAGAAGAACATTATCTGTTAACAGAGGCTGAGGAACAATAAGCTTTCAGTTATGAAAAATAACTGACAAATGGCCATTAATCACAAAAAGCAAAAAATCTTCAAATGTAGCCAATGTAGGAGACTTCAGTGAGCTTTCACATATTCTTCAAGCTTCCCATATTATTGTTACATTAAGATCACTGAGGACCAAAAAGAGAGAGACCTGAAACATGGTGCTGAACTTTGTAAAGAACTCATTTAAAATTTGTAACTCTAAGATTTACTTCTAAATTCTTAGAACATTCATTCTGTACTTAGAGTAAGTGTTGTAATTTTAGGAGGGATATGCTGTATTCTTCATATTTAACAAACCAAGTTGTTGCTTTAAGTGTAAAATTCACCCCCCCTTAATTGTGTAACTGCCACCTGTGCTTTCATAATAATTGCAGTACCATGTTTTACTTGAGCAGTTTAACAAGTAAAACATGATGTATAGCCATTATTGAGCATTGTGTAGGAAAAGGTATTTAATGTTTTACCAGAAATTACTTTTTTTTGCAAATTCAAAACAATGTTTTGTTTTTAATCAGTTTGGGATCTGAAATGAATTTGTAATTTTATAAAGCCAAAGCTCTTATAATATGTGCAGCTTTTAAACATTCAGTGTGAACAGAAAACTCTTGAATCTTTAAGTTAAATGCAAGGCACTTGTTCTTGCTATTGGCGTTCTTGTATGTTTCATACGCTTTTAAACTTGAATAGATAATAGTGCTTTTGAAAATGGCACTTGGTTTTTCTGAAATGCAGGCCAAGTTGCAAGAACGAGAAACCCTAATCATCCATCCACATATAAAAAGTCATTATTCAAAGCTGATTAAAAATGCATGCAATCTGCAAACGTAAGACATTAACAGATTACTACATGCCTGAAAGGTTTATGAAACAGATGAGTTAATGGGGCAGGTATTCTGTTTCACTCTTTGATGGCTTTAAAAATCATAATCCTTCTTTGAGGTAAGCCAATGAAAAGACAACATTCAAAGAAGATTGTGCCAGTACGAGTATGTATCAATAGGAGTGATGACTTCTTAAGATGACTAGATTTGAGGTTTCAATTATTCCACTAGAGTTGCCACATGGAATGATGAGAGATTCTTCTATGCATTAGTTGTAGGCATCATAGATATACTGCCATTCATAAATACCCCCCCACACACAACTCATTGATTTCAGTGGGAGCAGGACTGGACCTATGTTTATAGTATATGATCTAGCGGATAAGGTACTGGAGTGGGATACAAGACCTGGCTTTGCCACTGGCTTTCTCGATGATCTTAGGAAATTACTTCACCGCTCTGTGCTTCAGTTTCTCTGTGCATAAAATGAGGCACATGATATATTTACCACCTTTATATGGGGCTCTGAAACCAGTGGAGGAAAAGAATTAACTTTCTATTCTGATTTTGTGCCTCTACCTTCTACTGGATAGAATTGGAACTGATCAAGCATGTATCAAAAGCCTGAGGCTGCCCTTGGCTTGAGAGGTAGAATCCTGTGCATTGAAGCAGAAGGGTCTGAGATCTAACTCTGGTGTGCAGCAGACTGGAAATGTCAAAGTCCTGATTGGGTTCATACAGAATGTCAGCTCTAGTAGGTGGATGAGGCAGCATTAGTGTGATCTGTTGGCTATTGCCAACCGCAAGAGATCAAAAAACATGAGTCAGGCCCCCTAAAGTCATGATTTAGCCCAAAGAATCAAGAATTTTTGTAAAGATCATACTTTTGGTCATTTGATTAGACTTTTTTAACCCCCCCCCCCCCATCCTCAGCATCTGTGTGACAATTAGTATTGCAGTATGGTCCCCTCTCCCTTTGTAGGCTGGGTGTGGCAGTTCTAGGGGCTCTTCATCCCCCTCTGCCCCATCCTAGGCAGATGTGGGAGGGGGGAGGAGCAGCTGAGCTGTCCTGTTCCTCAGAGGAGGGGCAGGAGCAGAGCTGTACTGGGCTCTTTGCTCCTTCTCCCTGTGAGAATGGTGAGCGAAGGGGAGCTGCCTGCTGGCTTCCAGCAAGGCTGAACTTATGAGATGCTCCACGCCCATCGCAGTCATCGCCAGAAGAGCTTCAGCACCCTCTGAAACCCTGTTACTCATGGAAAAAATCACAACAGTTGGTAATACTGTGTGTCACCCGATGCACAAATGGGCGTCGGCAGCCAAGTGGCTCATATGTTTGACCATATCTGAAATATATGAAAAATGATGGGGACCCCAATATGTGCATGACTCCAAACACACTCTTCTTGCCACTCGAATGTAGGATGTGAGCACTGGCAGTTCCAGAGGAAGTGGAACTAGTGCCCAGGGGAACCTTTGTAGTGGTGGCTGGAGTGGGGGGAACCA
The DNA here is from genome assembly GCF_965152235.1 of Eretmochelys imbricata. NCBI lineage: Eukaryota > Metazoa > Chordata > Testudines > Cheloniidae > Eretmochelys > Eretmochelys imbricata. Next base: position 16,646,089 of record NC_135580.1, on the reverse strand, counting down.
ATTAAAATCTGCTGTGCTCCAGAAGAGGCTGCCTGCAATGGCTGATGTTTAAGGAGTGGCCTGACTGGGGACCATCTAATAAAATGGTTTCTAATAAGCTTCTTAAGAGAAGTGCTGTGCAAAAGTCCTTAACACCCACATCTGTTCTTTCCACTAGGAAAGAGCAATTATAAAAAATGTGCTCCTCTACAGGTTGTCCTGCCCCCCTTCCACTGATGCCATGGGAGATGTGTCAGTAGGCTTTCCTGCTGGCTCCCTCAGCAGATGGAGTGGGTGGGTTGGCCAACTCCAGAAGATCTTGGCAGGAAAGGATTCAAGCCATAGGCAACCCAGAAGACAGCAACAGGTAAGCGAAAGTCTCTGGGGCTTGGCGAGAAGATCAGGAGGGGAAGCAAAAAAATGAGGAAGCGAAATCGGGGGATGTCACCAGGTTTGTTAGGAATTATTGGGGTTCTTATCCCTCTAAGTCTCCCTCCCTGCTAAATCTCCCAGTGACTGTAAAGAGCTGAGAAGTCAAGTGACCCAAACATGCTACTTCAGCTTTGCAAAATCTATTGCAGGCAGAAGTGTTTTACATAGGAGCTGGGTCTGCCAGTTAAACATTGTGCAGTGTTCTCCTTCCCCCAATGTAAATCAAGAGTAACACTTCTGAAGCTAGTTGAATTACACTGGTGAAAAAATGGTGTATAAGGAGATTGGTTCCCCAACTTCCCCTAGTAGTGTTCTCTCATTGCACAGGAGGTCATGAAAGTTGTGTTTAGAAGCATTCTATCAGGACAACTTAAGCCGAACACTTCAGTTTTGTAAAATCCGGGTCTCATAACCTAATTTCTACAAATACATTAACGATTTTTTCAGTTTGTTTTTTTTATTGTACTTAACCTAGACATTGCAACATCTTTCTAATGCAGGAGAGCCAGAAAGTGAAACTGACTAGAAACAAAAATCCTTTTAGATCATGTGTTCCATAAATATACTCAACGAGAGGATCACTTATGCCCCAGTCCTCCAGACAGTTGGCATATGGTTAACTTTACTTGCGTTAATAGCCCCACTGAATTCAATAGGACTCTTAAAACTGATTCCCAAGTGTAAGCATTTGCAGGATTGGAGCCTTGTTGTTTGGCTTTTTGTAAATCAAAACAAAATTACTCTGTTACTAAAATAAAAACTGCTCTTTGCAAAACACCTCCCTGAAAGCAACCTAGTATCTCCATTAGATGCTGTTTCCCTTCTCATTGCTAAACAAGGTTCTGAGGGTTCCCAGTACTGGTGGATTAAAGACTTTCCACAAATCCAATTATTTTGCTCCTAAGCCATTTTGTGTACGTGGCAGGAATACAGTACTTTGTTTAGTGACATAGGAAACATTCATGCAGACAAAGCCTTGCTCCAAATTTGTAAATGCTCCAAATGTTTGCAAACAGAAGACACGGTACATCTCCCTGCAATATTTCTTTGAATTCTGAATTACATTTTTTCCAATGGGGAGTGATTGCTGGCTTTCTACAGAAAACCAACCCACAAAACAACTGGTTGGGAGAACAATCTTTTTCACAGAAGACTATTTTTCTTCCAGACATTTTTTCTTTTCCCCTTGAATCTCAGCTGCAGCTTGTAATTAGTATAACAATCATTACACTGGTATAATTATATGGTTACTGATATTATTCAGGAGCAAATAAATACAGCTGAGTGGTTCTGGTTTTCAGCAGACAGGCTATTTAAATAAATTGTATAGCTTTATTTTAAACCTCCATTCTTTGACTTCTTGTTTGGGCTAAACCTTACATTGAGCATCAGAGGTACCTGGCCTTGCAGTAAACAGTGGCTCAGGGTGGATCTGAGTGCCTTGAGTAACAGATAGCATCCTGCTTTGAGATGTTGAGGACAGGATGTGTCTGGCACAGGTGACTTCCTGCTTTTCAGCACAGAATGGCTCAGGGATGGGTTGTCTCAGGACTCAGCTAAGGTGCTATCCTGCTTCTGAGTTGGAGCTGTTTGACACACTGCTTCTGTTGCTAGCAATTCCATGTGGCTGCCGGAAACAAACACGTGTTTAGCTGGCTTGTGGGCTAGACAAGTAGATGATGCTCATGGATCCTGCTGCCTTTGAAATGTGTTGTCCGCCTTCCTTGCTTTGATATGGGGGATGGCCTGAGTCAAACAGTCATTCAGATCTAAGCACTTTGAAGAAGTCACCAGATAGCATCCTCAACCTGAAGAATGTCAGGGGATTTACTGTACAGCTTCCTGGGTGGTTGGGATATGTTTATAAGCTATAAGTGAGGACATAGGGATAGCCACTCATCATGATTTACAAGGGGAGGCTGAGGGAACTGGGATTATTTAGTCTGCAGAAGAGTGAGGGGGGATTTGATAGCAGCCTTCAACTACCTGAAGGAGGTTCCAAAGAGGATGGAGCTCAGCTGTTCTCCGTGGTGGCAGATGACAGAACAAGGAGCAATGGTCTCAAGTTGCAGTGGGGGAGGTCTAGGTTGGATATTAAGAAACACTATTTCACTAGGAGCGTGGTGAAGCACTGGAATGGGTTACCTAGGAAGGTGGTGGAATCTCCATCCTTAGAGGTTTTTAAGGCCCAACTTGACAAAGCCTTGGCTGGGATGATTTAGTCGGTGTCGGTCCCGCGTTGAGCAGGCGGTTGGACTAGATGACCTCCTGAGGTCTCTTCCAACTCTAATATTCTATGATCAGCTATCCCACCACTCTGCATGACAAAAGATGCATCATAACTGAGACTTACCTGATTTTAATTGGTATGGATGCTGAGAGCTGAATGCTCAAAAGGAATTAGGCTCCTAATTTCTATTTAAAGTTCAGAACCTTGCTTATTAGAAGGTGGTAGCCTCTGGCGCTAGTTAAGGGGTGTGTGCACACACTTTCTGGTGGTGTCCATACTAGCAGATTTTATATACACATGAATCCCGTAGAACCTATTACTGGTTCAGCAGATCCCATGTTAACATTGGTGAGAGCCCTAGGAGTAGAAGAGGTTCCTGGCTTCCATGAGACAGTGGCAAAAAATCTACGCCCTGTGTATACACCAGTATTTATCTGGTTGCTGCCCTCAGTGCAACTGCACTATTGCTGATGGTGGCTGTGATGTGAGCACTAATTTTTCCAGTGTACAGAGAGCCTGAGACAAACTCATTAGCTCTGAGGCCAGGCGCTGACTACTTTTGATATGAAGAAAGCGATGTTTTGGACAGTGCTGGACACATGAACGCTTTTAGAACTTCTGCTTTTGCTCACCTGACAGTTACTCCTCTTGACAAATGGGAAGACCAGCCACAGACACTCATGGTTCAGTATGAATTTATTACCAGCAGCGATGGAGGAAGCACTGAAGTATTTATGCTACCATATTTGTTTTGTAATTGGTATGTCTTTTAGCAAGCAAGTGCAATCCTGGTACATATGGCTGGCTATACACTTAAATCCTGCTGTAAAGATCCATTCGAGCAACTCCTAACTTACTCCTATCCAAATGGTCACTGCACTCTGATTCCCAAGAGGGAACTCTATAAATAAGAAATGCATCGAAGAGATCTCCATCCTGCAAAGACAGGACAAGTGTTGCTAGGCATATTAATACCAATGCAGATCCGTCAGATAACTGGCTCTAACAGCTGCAGGTAAAGCATGATACAGCCTAAGTGGGACTCGGAAGTATGAAACTCTTCCTTACTTCTGAATGCAGCAGAGTACCCAGCTGTGTTGAGCCAACACTGGCTGTTAGAAGTCTTTGCATGATGCAACTTTATGATGGGTTTGCTTTTATGGGGGTATTGGGTAGGAACCTGCATAGTGGAGGAAGGACTTTAATATGGCACAGTGACTGCAGATACAATTAAATCTCACTCAGTTTTTAAAAAACTAAGGCCTTAAAAAACAAAACCAAAAAAACCCCAATTATTCTCCAAGTGCAACTGAACTCTGAGCTAAATTCTACTCTCCCTTATATTCTCCACTCAAGTTCACAGGAGTTACACCAGTGTAACAGAGAGAAGTTTCACCCTACATTGTAAGGTGTTCCTAGAACCACCAGAGAGGAATAACAGACCTGGGTTCTGGCTTCTTAGCATCATTAGAACCAAGTTCTACTCTGTCCCTCTGGTTTAAATCCACAGTAACACAGGTGGTGATACATTTACTTCTAATGTACTTACCAGTCAGTGTGGGGTCGTCTTTTGTATAAGCAAAAGGCTGAACCATTTGCTCTAGCAGGCTTTGCAAACTAAGGGGTTGTCTACACTAGGGATTGTTGCACAAGTGCCGCTGCACTAATATAGATGCCTAGTGTAGGTGCGCTGCATTGATGAAAAATAGGCCTTGCAGGGGTGCGATTTATTTTAGTGAGGGAGAACCTGCACCTTTTGTCGCAGGACTGGCTTGTAACTTGAGTTACTGTTGGTTATAGGAAGCCATTTAGCATCTGTTGGAAACAAATACACTCAACCCAGCAGGAAGCAGCCTGCTGACTAGAGGATGAAATACTAGAATCATAGAATCTCATTGCTGAGCCAGCTGATCCACTTCACTAGCACATACCATATTTGGGAAGTGCCTTGAGGTCCCTGGATAATACTGCTATATATGGGCAAAATATTACTACTATTTATCTGTCACCCATGAACATTAGGAGTTCTGCTAGATGGGACTGGGTTCAAAACCAAATCAGTCCTCTATCTAGAGAGACCTCAACCAAATCCCTTGTATTTGATCTGACCAGCCTCCGCTTTTGGAAAAGTTCAGATTCTACCACTTTGAAGCTGAACCAATGACTTTGTATCAAGTGGAACTACACTGATTATGGAAGAATTCAGGGACTTTAGAAGGGCGCTAAAGAAGAGGAAAGTCCATGAGATATTTTCAGAGATCCTTCCAGTCCCATGAACAAGAGAGGAAAGCAGAAAATACTGGAGATGAACCATTGGCTGTATGACTGGCGTAAAGCAGAAGGTTTTGGTTTTGTGGTGCATTAGGCCCTTTTCCAATGGGAGAGAAGGCTTTTTTTTTTAACCTGCACCTTGTAAGTAGGGAGTGGGTAATCTTCTCAGAGGGAGAGTAGCAGGGGCAGCCAGAAGGGTATTAAACTAACAATACCCATGGAGGGTGTGAAGAAGACAAATGCAGTTCAAACTCAGCATGTTCCAGACAAACTGATTCAATGTGACAGAATGTGAAAAGTTTCAGTTGCTTATTCACCACTGCTAGGAGACTTGGTAACAAGCAAGAAGAGTGGACCATTTCACTGAGAAGAAATCTGAGATGACTGGCATTACTTAAACCTGGTGGGACAATTTGCATGATTGAAATGTTAAAATCATTGGTTATAACCAGTCCAGGAAGGATAGAGTGCATGGGTGGGGGGGCACTCTGCATTAGAGTACCTCTTCTAGAGTTTCTGATAACTCAAAAGTGCAGGATCTTGAATGCATATGGATCAATGTACTGACTAACAAAGCCCAGGAGGAGTACTGATGGCAGTTTGCTACAGATCATCTAATCAAGCTGGAGAACAGGATAAGTTACTACTTGGACATCTGTCCATAAGGTGTGGAAAGATACTGTTATTGGGGGGGGGGGGGGGGGGCTTCAGTTTAGGAGACATATGCTGGGGCCCTCATACAGACCATAGTAAAATATCAGATTTTTAAAAGTATCATTTTCTAGCATAAAAGGTTTTATACCCAACATGAGGTAACTATTTTAGACCTTATGATGGATAAAGATGAATTTATCACTGGATTGGAAGTTAGTGGCTGCTTAACATGACATTCAATAAGGGCAAAGAGCAGTCAGTTCCAACAGTAATATATTTGGTGCATCAAAAAGGGTTAACCTCTCAAAGCAGAGGAAAAATTTCAACAGAAAATGAACAAAAATTGGCAGCTCTTTAAAGAGTTGTAGATGGTCAAAAAGCCACAATTTCTAAATCACAAAGGACAACTTTGGCTTAAACCCTATCTTGATTCAGTAGTGAAGTGAAGCAGCAATTGAAGGCAGCAATTAGAAAAAAGTAATCTCTATTTTCCCCCTTTGTTATATAGCAGTTGATATAAATTTCAAGTTAAGCATAGAAAGTTGTTAAGGGAAGCTAAAGACATCTGGGGCGGGGGAGGGGGGGGGGGAGGAATCTATGGTTAGCATGGCTAAGGACAAGAAGAAAGCTTATGTATATTGGTAATAAAAAATCCTAGCAATGGTATAGGCCTTATATTGGATTGAAATGACACAATTAATGATGCAGAAAAGACAGCAGTGTTTAATGTTTCTGTTCTGCATTTGGAAAGAAGCAGGAATGTTGTATTTGTATCATATGAGGATGATGAAGTACATGCCAGTCAACTGGTAACCAAGGAGGGTGTTAGACACCTACATTAAACATTTTAAAATCAACATGTCCAGACAACTTGTGCCAAAGAGTCCTAAAAGAGTTAGCCAAGAGTTATGACCTACTGATAACTTTCCCAATATTCCAAGATTTAGTCAAAGTTCCAGAAGACTGGAGGAGTGGTAATATTCAAAAAGGGCAAGCAAGATCACCGAGGTAACTATAGCCCATTTAACCTGACATCAATTCTGGATAAAATAATGGAACAACTGATATTGGATTCAGTTAATAAAGGATAGGAATATAAATAGTTCACTGAAAATTAAACACAAATGTCTGAGTGCAGTACCTTATACATTTAGAGCACTGCTAAATGTTAAGTGAAAACTGAACCAAAATAACCAGCTACATGTACAGCCCTTTCTAGCTCCTTTGCCCTGATGCAGTTTTACTTTCCAAGTTTGTGTTGCTGTTATAAATAACAGAACTGTCAACAATCAAACAAGGAAATGGCTGAAGAGACTATCAAAATATATTCATATTAAGAAAATGTTTTCCCAGGGCTACAAAAGCAACTCAAGAAGAACAGTAAATATGGCAGACTACATGCAAGTAATATTAAGGTTGAGACATAGTCCCCCAGAAAGTTGCAAGATGCTGCACTCTTGTACCTAGGGGAGAAAACCCACTTTGAAGCAAGCATTGCTTTCACTCTCCAAATAGACTTATTTCAAGCTCTCCAGGCTTTTAAGTTTACTGTGGCTGAGGCAGCATAATTGAACAAGTCTGAAGAAGAAAATGTGGACGTCAGGAAATAATAAAAATGTCAAATTCTAGCTGCTATCTCTGAGAAAAATAGGTAGTAAGCTTGTTGTTTTGTTGTGGATGGGGGAATTGGAGTCTTGTTTGATCTCAGATAAACATTCAGATCTTCCAAGCAAAAAGCCTGCATTTAATAATGTCTAGTTTTATATTTGTTCTGGAATCCCACCATTTATTTATTTATTTATTTGGTCTCCGCTTTCTATTTTTAAGGGAAGGAGAAATGCTAACTTCCAGAAAGCACTGCACTTGAATGGAAAGCTTTTATTCACGTTAGTATCTTGTAACTTTTTGTCAGCAGACAGGGAGATAATAGAAATGAAATCTGCATTGATGGTATATGTGAAATGAGATGGCTGACTTCAGTGCAGTTTCTAGTGGGACAGAGTCACAAATATCTTCACAGCAAAGGGCCTTAAGGCTAGACTTTCAAAAGAGGTCAGCAGGGTGGGTGCTGAGCTCTTGAAAAATCTAGCTTCAACTATGGATATAAGGCAGCGGTGGGCAAACTATGGGCTGCAGGCCACATCTGGCCCATGGGACTGTCTTGCCTGGCCCTTGAGCTCCTGGCTGGGGAGGCTAGCCCCCGGCCCCTCCTCTGCTGTCCCCCCTTCCCCACAGCCACGCCATGGCACGGGCAACGTGGCTGGCTCTGGCCAGGCAGTGCGGCTGCCAGTCCTGCTGCTCTGAGTGACATGGTAAGGGGGCGGGGAGTGGGGGGATTGGATAATGGGCAGAGGGTTCCAGGGGGCGGTCAGGGAGCAGGGGATGGTTGGATGGGGCAGAGGTTCTGGGTGGTGGTGGTCAGGGGACTGGGAACAGGGTGGTTGGATAGATGTGGGTGTCCCAGGGGGCCTGGCAGGGGTGTGGATAGGTGTCGGGACAGTCAGCGATTAGGGGTGGAGGGTCCCAGGAGGTGACGTTCAGGGGACAAGGATCAGGGTGGGGTTGGATGGGTCGGGGACTCCGAGGGGGGCAGTCAGGGGGTAGGAAATGGGAGGGGGTGGATGGGGGTGGGGGCCACACTGTTTGGGGAGGCACAGCCTTCCCTACCCGGCCCTCCATACAGTTTCACAACCCCGATGTGACCCTCGAACCAAAAAGTTTGCCCACCCCTGATATAAGGCATTTGAAAATCTGTTCCCTACAGGGCCTGCTTGTTAGTCTCAGTATTAAGGCCAAGGAATGGATGAAGTATGAAAACTAAGGAAAAAGGGCACTTACAGGGGTAGTGCTGGTGAGGACTGATATACATTGGCAGACACAGTGATGGGGGATATTGCAGGAAGTACCCATGTGGCTGTCCTTCAGTCTCAGGCCTGCCAAGCTGACACCCTTCACAAACAGTAAATCCACACTCACAATTTAATACTGATATTGTTGTTACATTTCCATGACCAATAAGAGTTCAATTTGTGGTTCTTATTTGGGGGGGGGGTGGGGTATGTGCATGTGTCCACAACACTCCCCCCTGCAAGATGAAATTGTATCTGCTAAGTGCGCATAATTGTTGCCTGCTTGAGTTAGACTCCCAAGGGGGACTTAAGTATTGCAATGCCTAGCTTTTAGGTACCCAACGCTTGTTGGCATTCATCACCCCAAGTTAGGCACCCAGGCTCTCCGTATGCTCTGTGTGTCTAAAAAAGAGACTCTCCAAAGCTAGCAGGCTGAGTATGGCTAGCTTGGGCAGCTCCTTAAAGAAATACTGAGAGAGGTGCAGCCAAAGCCCCACTCCTGAAAAGGATTTAGTCTCCTCCATCTGGCCCAAATTTAGATGCTATCTCTAGTCAGGGTTCACAGCTGTGAGTCCTCATCTAGAGCTAGACATGGAAGTAAGGCTGTAGAGGCCTGTGAGTTCAAGTGTAATTTACATACCCTGGTGTAAATCAGCAGTAAATCTGTTATTGTGGATTTTAACCAGGGTGACAGAGAGTAAAACTTTGCTGTAATGTTAAGAAACCAGAACTCAAATCTGCTGCTACTCTATAATGGTTCCAGGAATACCTGACAACATAGGGTGAAGTTCTCTCTCTAACATTGGTGTAATACCCGTGGCCTCCAGTGGGAGCTGCTGTCTTATAAGGAAGAGGAAAACTTAGCTCAATGTGTAGTTGTAATGGAAGAGAATAAAGCTATTACTATATTTTCTAAGGCTTTAGTTTTAAAACCTCAGTGAGATCACTTTTTAATATGACAGTAACTGTAAATACAATAAGCCTTGGCCACTTCTTGCCATTTTTAACGCAACACCCATATAAAAACAAACTCATCAATATCCAATTCTGCTATTTAATGCAGAGACTTCTCTTAACAGCAAGTGTTAAAACATCTTTACAGTTCAGTGGTAGTGAACAGACAAGGACAAATGCCAAAAATAATGAGATCATGTGGAAAGCACAGATCAATCCATATACTTGGCTGGATTCATTCACTTCATTCTCTTCCTCCTTGGAAGTATCCAGCCTTCTTTGGAAGTGTTTAAATGACTTATTACGGGTTTGTTTCTGCTTTGTCATTAGTCGGTGCTTGGTTTATGAATTATGACATGTAAAATTCCAGCTGGTCTTTTAAATGTAATGGCTGAGGACTTCAAGTCTACTGTACATACAGGCCACCAGCCACGTATCAAAAGGGAACTAAGGTTGGTCACTACCATCTTATTCAGGATATAACCCAGCAACCTAGAGATTAGATGAGGCTGTCTCTTCCTAGCAATTCCCCTAGCTCTTCAGCCACTCTAAAATACTTTCAGCTTGAAAGTCTGTTTTTGTTACAGAAAAAGCCTAAACATAAGGGTTAGTATTTATTTTCATGTGGTTCTTGTCCCACACATGGGGAGACAATGGATGTTTTTGGTCAGATTTTCAGAGGTGTATGCCTAAGTTGCATGCATACCTGAGATAAATGGGTATGCAGACACATACCAAACAACCCATAGGCTTGTGCAGTTGCCAAGATGGGCCCATGCTCCTAGCAACTGTACGACAAATGCATAGAAAGGGTTCTCCCCCGACATGAATTCTGACAATCTGGATCTTTATCTCTTGGTGACCTGATCCTACAAGGTGAGATGGATGCCCTAATTTGCCAGTGGCTTCAGTGAGAGTTATCTATGCTCAGCACTTTGCAAGCTTAGACCCTCTGTTAAAAATAATTGCACCCTTAATGCGGAAGGCAAAACATGCACCATTAAATTAGGGGATCAGCTCTCCCTGACTGACTTCAATGGGACTACACACAGGAGTAAGGGTTGCAGGATAAGGTCCTAAGTAGAAGCCACCATTTATTTTTATCTCTTACAACTGATCTGAATGACTCACCTGACAAAATGGAGGCAACTGCTGCAATGATGAAGGAAACAATGACCCCAGGCCCAGCCATCTCCTTAGCAACCAGCCCAGACACTACATACATTCCAGTGCCAACACAGCTTCCAACTCCGAGGGAAACCAGGTCCATTGTAGTGAGCACCTGGGCCAGCTTGGTCCCATGAGAGGTGGTGGTGCCCGTCCCCTCCAGCATTGACTCCACAGGTTTGGTGCGCAGGATCCTGGAGTGCATGGCGTTCCATGTGGCACCCCACTGGATCCTCCTGGGGTCCAAATAGGAGAAGAAGCTCATTGTAATGGTGTGGTATTGAGACAAGATAGACTTCAGCAGGGTTCAACAACAAACTTCAACAGCATCAACTTCGGCTAATACCAGCCCTTTTCAGAGAAGGTGTAGCACAACTCGAAACGACATTCTTGCATACAAAGCTTAGTTTGCTTTTTGGGTCTGTAAAAGAGAAGAAACATGTACTCGCACTAAAGTTTAGGGGAGCTCCTAGAAAAACGATAGGATCAGCCTTCTCTAGGAGTCAGATTGGGATTCAAGAAATTGTAGTTCAACTGGAAGCTGTGCTATAGATTTCCTCTGTGACCTGGGGAAAGTCATTTAGAGGGGGAATTTCAGAAGTGCTCAGTGTTGGCCTAACTGCTCCCATGGAACTCACTGGGAGTTTTACAATTCACTTTCATGGGAGCAGAGTTAAACCAACACTGAGCATTTCTACAAATCCCACCCTTAATGCCTCTGTGTTGGTTTCCCTAATTGTAAAATGGGGACAATACCACTCCCTTTATCTGCCCTGTCTATTTAGATTGTACACTCTTACTGTGTATTTGCAAAGCACCTAATGCAATGGGGCACTGATCTCATTTGGGACCTCTAACTACAACTGCAATACACACTAGTCAGTGCCTGAGAATATATTTTGTGGACCGCTGCCTTCCAGTGGATGGAAAAAGAACTGCTCAGCTATGTTTCCTAGATCCAATTCTGCTAATAGAGAGTCTCTCTTAGCTCAAGAGGTAGAGGCCTGTGCTTTTGCAGCAGGTGTTTTCATCCATGTAGTCACTGTGAAAATTCCTAGCAGCCACAGAATGGAGCTAAGTGATAACCGAGCATATGTAGCTGGCTATGGATTTGGTACACCATGCACCAGGTGGTGAAGAGGATTAATAAATGCTGCAGCTGAACATTATGATGTTGTGTCTTTGGTCATCTCATGGGGTGCGATTCAATATCGTGTGCTCATGACCCTGTAAGACTAGAGATGGCCAGTAGGTGTCTTTGCTCCACGTATGCCATATTTTATACTGATATATGTGACTGGCTGAAGCTTAGTAATGTGTCTGAGCCTTAAATGGACAGAACATGAGTTTGTTTTCCATAAAATAAAGACCTGTTCCTAGAAATTGGACCGCTATCCAGGCATGAGCATTCTTGCTTGGTCAGCTTCACTCAGATTTGCCTGCTGCGGCATCTTTACTGAGCCTAAGAAGAAAATATTTTAAGTGGACACTGCTGGATCAGCTTAGGCCCAAAATTTAAGTTTTGTAAAAACAAGTTTTTACAAAACCTGTCACTTAAAAACCTCTTCCTGAAACAGTTTATTTTTTAAAAGGGATAGTGTTCTCTTCCAAACCCAAAGATTGCAGCATCCTGCATATGGGACTCTGCAAATGAAACTGAGTATAAACAAAAGTGAAATTAACTAGACTAGTTCTGATGTGCAGCCTGAGAGTAAGCAAAGAGCACCAATGATGGCTAATGACATTTTTAAAACTGCGCAGTGTTGCCAACCTCAGGTGCTCAAAACTCATGAGTCAGGCTTCTAGTTTCTGAGCCTCAGGTTGCAATTTAAAGCTCTTTCCCAAAACTGTGTGTGTAAAAGCTGAGATTCTCATGCAATCTCAATTCTAAAAGCTCAGACTTCCAGAAAAACACCACAAGTCACGAAGCTTATGATAAAATTGTGAGTGTTGGCAACTAGGTTTAGTGATCTAAGGTGTTGTTGGAAATCTTTTTATAAATATGAATTTTAACGTGATAGTGTCCTTAAATGTGCTCAGGAGACAAGGCAATTGTGTTTTCTTCTACATATCCAAAATAAACTTTTTCTTTAGACAGCCTATTTAATAACACCACATGGCTTATTTAATAAACATAACCCAGCATTCATTTTATTTTTTGGTTGATCTAAATTCAGAATTTCCTCAAATTTTCCCTCTAGCAATAGTGACCTGAAAAGAACTCTCTACACAATCTAAGTAAATTAGATTTAAAAAATCACCCCTCCCACACTTGAAGAAATTTTGTCTTTTGGGATGGGAGTTAAAATTGAGGTTCTGGCCCTGGTCATTAAAGAAGTTGTCGCTACTCTGTGTGGGCCAGATTCCAGGCTAGGTAATTACATTCTATCTGAATTCCCCCTTCAGTTTCTGTTGGAAATGACGGGACAGTGCCTCAACTGGTGTAAGTCAGCATGGCTCCATTGACTTCACTGAAGCTAGACTGAATCCACCAGCTGAGGATCAGACATAATCTTCTTCTTTCCTTGTTGTCCCAGGGTTTGATCCTGAAACTGCTGAGAACCTCCAGGTCTTCTCTCAGGAATGGGCTCCTGAACTAAAATGTTGCTGTGTGACACGGAACAGCTGCTGTGTTCTACCAGGCCTGCATTTTGGTGATGGGTGAAATTATTCCTGTAAATATAGTAACTGCTGTTAGAAAGTCATTTACCAAAAATCACCACTCTGCTTTCTCAGAGAGATAGCCATAATGGCCTATAAGTTCAGCAATATATAGCACCCTCTCAGATACTAACGTGGTAGGAAACACACTGACTTATTACAACTACGGTCTGTAGCTTGTACGGTGCTTCTGCCAGGATTTACCATGTCTGCCTGGCACAAGCTGCAGAAGCAAGTCCTGTAGGCCTGCCCTGTGTGTCCTTCTTGTCCCCATGCCCTCTGCCCAGAGCCAATTTTTCTCATGCTCCTTCTTCCTATGGTTCTCTGTCTCCCACTGCCTCCCTATGCCGTGGTTTTGCTGTCTACTTCCCATTTGTATTCAACCACAGTGGACCCTCCATTTTTTGGCTGCCCTCCATTCACTTTGTCCCATATCCTGCTTTCTTCTCCCCGCTGCTCCCTTACCAGGTCATTGTTTCTCAGGAGCATGGAGGCTGCTCAGGGCTCCTTGCACTGCCTTACATAGTACTTCCACTCACTGGTTTCTCTCTGAGACATTAGCTGGACCTGCTGCTGAAGCTGGTACACGTAGTGATTGTTGCTTCTGCACATAGGCAAACACAGCCCAGGCATGCTGCAACTCAGACCCACCATAGAGGCCATTGCCTCCAAGTTTTCCCATCAGGCTCAGGAACAATGTCCTGTAATGTCCCACCCTGTTGTTAGCCCCGTCTTTAGAGCCATCTGGGCTCCTTTGGGCTTATAGACTCCTTGGTTTTAAGGCCAGAAGAGACCATTATCTCATTTAGTCTGACTTCCTGTATAACACAGGCCATAGAATTTCATCCAGTTACCCCTGTACTTAGCCCAGTAATTTGTGTAAGAACACTGTGTACATCTAAGTTATGTTGTTTATGTAATTTTTCCTTGCCACAGACTTTTGAACGCTGTTCTTGGCTCAGAATAGATGCCATGTTCCACCCCAGAAATTGCCACACTTGTATGGTGTGGGGGAGGTGATGCCTAGTTGAAGTGCTTTGGTATCCCCAGGGTGGAAAAGTATTGCTATTATAAATGTATACACAGCTGGCTCTTAAATCCAGTTATACCTTCAGGTATTTTTTTCTGCACTTCTCTTCCCCCATTGTTGCTGTTTATCAAACTATTTTTGTATAAATAGAGGCTGTTTTATATCCCCAGCCACCGCCACCTCCTGCCTGACTTGAGGCCCAGCCATGCAGAGTGCTGAGCACCCTTGGTATCTATTGAAGCAAGAGGGGTTGAGGTGACTCAGCACCTCACAGGAGCTCATCACTTCACTTGATGAGGTCCTATTTTGTAATCCACAATGCCAGGGTTGCCTGTATTGCAGTTGGGAGAGTCCGTGCCCTCTGTGCTGTGAAGCATAGTCTCTTTGTTTATTTGCACTGCTGTGAGCGCTGAAGTGGGCTCCTAGTCTTCAGATAACTTTTAAAATCTGAACTGGGTGTTTGTCTCTCTCGCTCTTCAAATGAATCTTCTGGTGGTCTTTGTACAGCTCACTCAGTCCACAGCTCTCCACGCCTTTTATTCATATTTAAATAGTAACTAAAGCCTGCTCTGCACAGGTAAGTTGCACCGTTTTAACTGAATCGGTTTTCAAACTGGTGCAATCCCTCCTGTGGACAACTGTATTTTAGCTTAAGAGTGGCTTATTTTGGTTTAGTTTATGCTTGTTCCTAATTAACTTAAGCTATACTGAAAAAGAGACTCTTAAACTGAAATAAGGGTGTCCACACAGGGTTTTAGATAGTTTAATCTAAAGGACAGATTTAAACCAGATGCAATTCTCATGTAAACAGCCTCAAAAAATCCCCTCTGGGTAAGTAAATACTGCTATGCCCATTTTACAGAGAGGCAGATTGAAACACAGAATGGTTATATTTTCAAAAGTGACCACTCATGCTGTGTTCCTCAGTTTTGGGCATCAAACTAGAAGGTTCCCAAGTTGGGTACTCAAAAATGAAGCCATTCAAAATCAAAGGCCACTTTTGAACTGCTTGGCCAAAGTGACTTGGCTCAAGATTGTACTTCAAACCAGTGGCAGAGGAGGGAGTAGAATCCAGGAGGTAGGCTTCAATTTTCCCCTGCCTTAATAATCAAAAGTGCTGTTAACAGTAGAAAAACAATTAATTGCTCAAAATACATAGATTCTGCGTGTGAATTGTTTTAAGACTATCTTTCAAAGGATTGGGTTGGTTTTTTGGAAACACAAAGGTTTAGTAAGAAAATCGGTGAATAATAGTAACTGATTTCATTTCCTTTTTATAACACTATAGTTGGATTTAGTTGCCAAAGTGGCTGTTTTTAATATTTCTGCAAAAGTCTTCCTTTTCAATGGTTTATAAATCTTCACATAGACTAATTTTGACTTCCTGTTGCCCAAGAGAGCTTAGTTCCTTTACAGGACAAAAATTTGGTTCTCCATGAAGGAGCAACTGTTTCTGTGCCCTATTAGTTAACTTTCTGCTGGATATATATTGATTTTTTTTCTCTCCCCCTCCCCCCCCCCAATGCACAGTTTGGATTTCCAAACCATATGCTTTGGCAGACTTCTGGGGGGGGGGGGGGGGGAGGAATAATTAGCTAAGTAATTTTTAAAGTCAACAAGCACTGCCTCCAGCTCTAGTTAAGTTTTGTTTTCTCTTTTCCAAATGCCTTGCTGCTTTCATGCTATAGCCTATGCTGAAGCCAAAGAGGCTATAGGGATATTCAGTTATAGACTGGGAAAGTACAGTTGGGCCTAAAGTTTGGATCTGAGCCACCCTGTAAGACTCTGAGGAAGTTTGGATTCAACCTGAGAGTCAGACTGTGCAACTCTTATTCATGAGTGGCACCTTGCTCCAGGAAGAGTCCTATTGACTACAGAGGAAGGTGCTATTCAGCATGAGTAAGGATGGCAGAATCTTGCCCTCACTGGCTGACTTTCTCTCTCGGGCTGAATGAAACCCCTGAGACAATATCTTCAATTTGTAGCAATGTTTGGATCTTGATCCCAACTTGCAGACAGGCCCATCATTACCTGAAGGTAAAATACACGAGACTGATTCAAGGTCATAGAACTTACTGGGATACCCTATGAGCAAAGGATTGCACAATGACTTGAACAGAAGTTGGAGAGGGTGAAGAGAAGAGCCACAAAAAAGATCTGAGGGCTGGAAAAAATGCTGCACAGTGAGAGTTCAATCTGGGGAGCTCATCAAAAAGAGGATGGAGGGGTGACTTGACCACAGTATAAAGCACCTTCACCAGGAGAAGAGTGCCACAAGGACTCCTTATTGTTTTTTCTGATATCAGCAGAGAAAGGCATAAACAAGAACCAGTGGCTGGAAGTTAAAGCCAGACAAATTCAGACTGGAAACAAGGAGCACATTTTTAACCGTGAGGGTGATTAACCATTGGAACAAAGTACCAAGCGAAGTGGTGGTTTCTTCATCCCTTCATGTTTTCAGACAAAGACTGGATGTCTTTTCTGGAAGAAATACTTCAGTCAAGTTATAGGGTTTATACAGAGATAACTGGGTGAAATTGTGTGGCCTGTGTTATACAGGAGGTCAGATCTAATGTTCCCTTCTGGCCTTAACATTTCTGAATGTTAGAGTGTATTTGTTTTGGGCTGGCCAAAGCCCCTAAGCTGTGAGTTGTAGCCGCATAGGCTGCTCTTCATTCCAAGGTGCAAGTACTCCCTTTCTAACCAACACAAAATGCCGGCTTTGGTATCTCCTGGCCGCCTGGATCTACCTCCTTGTCTGGGATGGGGTCTGTGATTCTGTCCAGCCCAAACACAGTATATTGCAAATGGGTTTTTGGGAATGTCCATGGGGACACAGTGAGCATGCTCCTAATGTTAGGGGCAGGTCCTTCTGTGGCTGAGAATTTTAAGGGGGCTATGACTGAATATGGCTTTATGTAGTCCCTTTCATACTCAAGAGAATTACATACAAATTTGTTACATACTAATGTTGCAATGATCTCCTAGGTGGAGACAGTGGCCTTGTCCACAAAGTGTTTTATGTTGTTACTATAATGAAAGTCCCGATGAAATTATATTCAAGTGATATATATACAGACACTGTAATTAGCTGTCTAGTATATCTATGTTGTGTTTGTAGGTCTACACCTGGCTTTTCCTGGATGGAATCAGAACTTCTCCACTGTGTTTCATAGGCCCCATAGCGATTTCAGCTAATAGTAATAGCAATGATAGAATTTAGGAGAAACTAAGTCTCAGCCATGAAGTTCTACACAGCATCAGATTTTTTATAATCCTTTTAAGAATCATTAAGGAAGGAAGTCTCAAAGTACTGAAATGCACTAACTTTTGATAACTGCAGTTACGATATTGAAATATCTGGAAGCGTTTCAGATAAGCACTTTAATTAAACTATATCAGTACACTGTTTCTTTGCAGATTTAAAAGCTTCCCTTTTGTCCTACTTGAAAGCCTAGGAAAAAAAAATCTCTTGGACGTAAAGCACTATACGAAGCAGTGACAAATAGCTCATTTCTGGTCTGCTCTGCTAATTTCTTATAGCCTGCTATACACGTTAAAGTAACAGTCTGGGAAGGTTTGCTTTGCTCTGTGTTGTGCTTTGATCATTTCTGACTGGCAGAATCCCCTACCTCCAAATAAGGCAGATCAGCATACTGTATATATTGGGTATATAAAGCTGTAGGCCTTAAGAGACTTCTCTTCATCCAGAGCCAATAGGAAAGATAACAGCCAGGAGTAAAATCCTGCCATCTGAGCATCTTTTCATTATAAAACCTGAAAGCTCAGGAGAGCCTCTTTCAGTGTCAACACCAATAACTTGCAGCAGAAAGCAAACTCTCATTCAGTGAGTTCTAACTGGATTGCCAAGCCATACGCCATTAAGCAGAATGTCTGCATTGCCAACCAGTCTGAGTCAATTCTTCCAGCCTGCATTCTTATGAGCTAACATTTACTGCTGCAACCACATGCTTATTAGCAAGTGGTGTTTGTACTGCAACACTCTTCTTCATTAGGGTAAATTGACTAAAACAGCAATCAAATCAGCGCTATCGGTCTAGGTATTTACAGGCACAAATCTTCTTTACCTTATGGATACATTTGCTGAATTATTCATAATGCAAACCTCATTGACACCCTCATTAACTGTCTTGTCTGTCCTTTAAACGCTTTTGATCTTATCAGGGGGGTAGATTGTGCCCCTGTGGGCCCCTTCTACATATGGGTCTGCCCCTCTCTGGCAGAAAGGGGTTGCTGGTTTCACAGCACCACCCTTACCTTTGCCCCATGCCAACACCCCTCTATGGGAGCTCTGTGCAGACTGAGTTGACAGTTCAGGGGATGGGGTATTTCAGGGGAAGCTGCTCTTTTTGAGGGCCCCAGTATTTGTGCATGAAAATCGGGTGGTAGTGTAGAATCTCCCCCTGGGTTCCTTCTGGAGCTGTATTGCCCAGCATCAAGGGGACCCACCCCATGGTAGCAGTCCGCTGAAAGGGACTGTAATGCCAAAGAGCAGAGGAGGCAGCAGCCATCCCTGATGAGGGCCTCTTGTTACAACATGGAAGGGAAACCCCTTCCTCATAAATCCCCAACATTCACAGGGTTGGGATGTGGAGAAGCCACCAAAACCTGCAGCCTCAAACCTCTCCCACCAGAGAGGATGCTTTAAGGACCATGCCAGGAGCTGAAACTTGGAGTCTTCCCATGTTCCCGGCCCCATGTATTTTGCTTGGGGGGAGGAGAGGCAGTCTGAGCGTGTGTGACAAACAGGTTCAAAGGAACTGGTACAGAATGAATCTAAAAAAGAGAAACTCAACAGCAATAAAAGCATCAAAAGGCAAAATCATCGGGGCCTTACTCAAATTTCTTTTACACTGAAGCCAATTTTGAGTTTGCCTGAGTAATATTGGAAGGTGGGTTTATTTTCCTCCCTGTCGCTTCCATGAATGGAAGGGACCCTCTGCACATCTCTCCTCCCCATCCTGTGCAGAAGTGGGGCTCAGTTACCTCCAAGACACCTTCCCCTCTACACTCTCTCCCCCTGCAAACTCCATAGAGGGTGCTCTGGGATCTGCCTTGTGGGATGAGGAGGGGATGGGTTGGAGGCAGAGATGAAAGGGTTGGGGGCAGGGATGCATATTCTCCATCTGGCCCTGTGGAGATTGCCAGGAAAGATAACAAAGCCTGGGGCTCTATTTCTTTTCTTCTGGGCTTCTTCCCAGGGTATGTCCACACTAGGAAAAAGGGTGGTTTTTACCACCCTGATAACTAACACGAGGTAAAATCCTAGACAGCTTGCAGTTTTAACATGTATTAATAGGTTGATGTAAAGACTGGGGCAGGGCAAGGGGAGCCTGGAGTTTGCCTCAACCAGCTAACACATGTGAAAACTACAACTGCCTTGTTCGTACTAGGATTTTACCATGTGTCAGCTAATACGTGGTAAAAATCCAGCCTTCTTCCTAGTGAAGACAAGGCTCAAGTGGCCTTATAAACAGTAGTGGCCAGGGAGAGCACATGGTAGCCTGGCTCCATTTGAATCCCATTGTGCGGGGCCAGAGGGGGAACCACAAGGGGCTACAGCCAGTGCGGATAGATGAGGCCAAGTGCTATGTTAGCCCTGGCATCCCACGGATTCTGGGAGAACGCTGAGTGTTAATATCCCCCAGAGAGTTCAAATGGACCCTCAGATAACTCTTCTGGTGGAGTGCTATAGAATGTAGGAGAAAATGATAACCGTCCTGTAGAATTTTTTGAATCACCTACTGCATTTAATAAGTTGTTTTTTTTTTTAATCCCTGCTATAGAATTCTTTAGGATGGTTCAGTAGTTGACAAGAAGGATATAGTTCACTAATGAATTCTAGCCCCTTTTACCTTTGATTCTCTGTCTCCTGCTCTCAGTTGGGAATGACTGGGGTTTCAATGCCACGCTTCCTATGTTTCCCTCGTCCCAGTGGGGCTGTCAAAAAACCGACTATACTCCGCACTTGTGAGAGCTGGCTTCCATAGCCCCGCCCAGTGCTGAGCGCTGGCCTGCGGACCGTGGAGCGAATTAGGAAACCGTTGTCTCCGGCACTGAAGGAGGCTTGGGCTTCCAGCCCTGAGCTAGCTGGTGCAGACAGACACTGTTCCGGAAAAGGAAACCTGTCCACTTCCCTGCACAAGAGCAGGCCAAGCTGCTCAGCCAGGAAAAGCCCTTGCTTTCTGCCATGCTTTATGTCAGCTACTCCATCTGTGAATAGTTGCAATAAAATCAACTTGCTTCCCTTGCTGGGGGAATGTCTGCTAATGTAAAGCTCGATATATTGTAAGTGCGCAGCTTCATTATTAGTATCCTCCAGTTGTTTGTGATTCAAGAGGTGGGGAAACAGCAACGTAGGGACTTAGACCATAGCAGGGCAATAAATGTGTTCCCACAGCATGGCTGGGGCAGGGGTTGGATCACTATTCAGGCCCCAATCCTACAATGAGCTCCAGACAGGCAGACTGCCATTGGTTCCACATGGGGCAGGGACCTTACTCATTGCAGGACCAGGGTCTTTAAATTACTGAGACAAGAGGCGGACCGTATTTATATTGTTTTTCAAATCTAAATTCCCCACCTCTCCCTTAATGCTGGTGATTCAAGGAAAGTAGAACGTGGATCCGAACTGCCTTGTTCTGGTTTTGCAAAACTACCTGCTAGTCTATCTCTGGCCCTATTAACCCTGCCGCATCGGCTGCCATTACAGTAGTGGCTCAAACAGTGGCTTCTCAGGGAGAAGTGCCAAAAAAAAGAAAGTTCTTGTGTGACTTTGAGCCTCAAGACGACATGTAAATATGAGGCAAGTGAGAGTCTTCAGTGCCTTGCGGCTGGCTAATAGCAATAGACCGATGAGAGCTCTTTAAGGCCGGGTCTCTGCTGGTATTTTACTTGAACTCTCCCACTGTTGCACTAGAATTAGTGTCACACCACCAGTGGTAGCATTGGTGGGAGCACTAGTATAGACCAGGCACTGGCATTTTTAGCACCAGGTCATCTAGGCCTCCCCACAGCAGGTTTAAACGCCACAACGGTTAAACTCCTAGCAGCCCGTCCATCCGAGCGCTTCCTTTGTTATTAACATCAGTGGAGCTGCAACAATGGGAGATTTTAAAGGGGGAAAAAATAGTGCAGACAAGGTTGTTAGTTCCTGTCACAACAGGCGCTGAAGTAGAGGGGCTTTAAGAGGACATTTTTTGTTGTTTTTTAAGTGAAAAGTATCAGGGATGCAAAAACAAAGCACCAAAAAGAAACCCACTGACGGTAAACTAAACATGACAACTCTCACTGCAATTTCCCCACTAATCCTAGCAGGGAGCCAACCAGGGGCTCTCTTTAAGATAAAATGGGTTGGATTTCCCCTGGGTTTGCACAATCAATCGTGTTATTACAAAAGTAATTATAAAAATCCCAATTACACTACACTGTAGCGAGATAACCACCACAAACACTGAGTGCTTTTTAAAGAGAGACAGCTATGCCACAAATATTACCTGTAGTCTTCAGACTACCTAGTATCAGAGAGAGATGTGCTCTGCACCATGGTATGTTGCCATTTTGTCATGTGCGGGGGTTTGCAAAACTCATCTAAAAACTCAGAAAGACAGCTCTGAAGAATTTGCACAAAACACCATGTCTGTATCTTAGGGCTATTTTGACCTCTGGTGCTAGCAGCAGCTGACCGCATTTGGATGAAACAGATGGTCCAGCATTAAGACACAATGGACCCCAGTTGCTACGAAAGCACTAGCCCTGACATGAGGCGCATCAGAACACAGGAAATGGAATTAGCCGGAGTCAATAATCATAGACTCTGGGCGTGCCCCTGACATAGGAAAAACTCTCCCTCCTGCCAATGGGCGTTTTGCCTGCCTTAGGACTACAGGAGGAAGGCAGATGCTTTTCCCAGCCTGCTCTCAGACACAGCCTACGCAGTCTGTTGAATTCAACCTTGCCCTTTTCCTGGATCCTAGTTTTATTAACAGAGATTAACACTAAAATAACAAAGTTCACCTCAAACCTTCTCCCTGGGCTTAGCTGGGAGTTGACACTAGCTACGGACTATCCATAAATTACAGAACACATTTTTGGGGGATTTTCAAGACCCACCCCCTTGTCAAATGTAAGAAATGGAGGAACCCCCCCACCCCAATGCATTATGTAATTTATGGACAGCCCCTTAGCACCTGACAGGATTGCAAAAATGAAACTGCTGAGAGGTAGTACTACCCTGATCACTTTGCTCGTATGTTGCAACACTACACCACCCTTTGTCTCTTTAGATTGTAAGCTCTTTGGGACTAGACCTCTCCTTTAGCATTGTAGTGCCTGTCTGCTTGTCTAGGTGCCTAGCACATTTTGGGTGCTACTATAATATAAATATTAATAAGGGCTTTATTTTTCCCTTGAGAAGAATGATTTGCTCTCATGGATATCCCTTATAGCCTTATCTGGTGGGTTTTTTTTTTTTTTTGTTTGAACCATTGACTTCACAAGGAATGCGAGCTTGACATGTTAAACCAGACTACAAATGGACTACACACTGCTTGCTGAGTTAGCACAGCTAGGACCTGAGATGAAAAACAAGAGAAACAGACATGAAGAAATGCACCAGCTTGGCTTCTCTCCTCTCTTTATTAATTATTAGCCTGGTGATTGTGATGCAGGCTGGTTTGAATGAATAGAAGCTATTGATTTTAATACATCTCCTAAAGCAGGGAAAGTAATGACGTCAGTAATGCAATTCAGTTTGCCTACAATAGAATTAAGTGAGTCAGACAGCAGTTATGAGCCACTGTAGATAAGGTGGAATGCTCCTGTTGAAGGATCTCATCAAGTTAGTATTTTCCCTTCTTACGTACCTTTTCAGTGTACTCTGGTTTGTTTTTTACTATGTCAGTGCCTCGCTGTGATACCACAATAAAAGTTGTGTCATTGTTTCCATTATAAACCTCTCTGTTAAATTAAGGCAGTGGTTTTCAACCTGTGGTCCACGGTCCCTTGGGGGTCTGCAGACTATGTCAAAGATTTCCAAAGGGGCCCACACCTCCATTTGAAATATTTTAGGGGTCCACAAATGAAAAAAGGTTGAAAACCACTGAATTAAGGGATTTATCACCCAAAGACACATCCTTGAAATCAATAGGGCTCCATGCAGGTGTGGGGCTCCACCCATATAGTTCCTGTTTCAGGATCTGACCCTGAATGCTTAACATTGATGTGGGGCTGAATTTTGACATATAAACTCTCAGCCTGAGTGGAGTTGTTTGTTTTAAAATACAAATTTTGGTTGAAATCGAGCTAGTGATTTATTTTAAGCTTAGTCAAGTTTTCTTCTCCATCAACTAAACCGTTTTGTTTTTTTTTTGTTTATAGTAAAATGAAATTTTGGGGGATTTAACAACACTTTGTGCTTCTATAGCACCTTTCATTTCAGTACCTTTATGTGATTTACCAATGTTAATGCTGCTGTAAGATGGATGAGTATTATCCCCATTTACAGATGGTGAAACTGAGGCACTGAAGATTTCAGTGACATGACCAGAGTCACAAGACAAGTCAGCAACAGAACCAGAAATAGAACCAGAACCTGTTCTGTATTTCATGAGTAATCAAAATAACATGCATGAATTGCTAACTTTAGCAGATTCTTCTCTCACTCTATCTGTCACTGACTTTTCTCTCCACACCCCACCAGTGAGTTGCTTGGGCTAATCATCACTCTGTTTGAAGGAAGCTGGGTTAACTAAGGCAGATTAAAAAAAAAAAGCAGTTTGACACCTCAGTACTAAAATGAGCACTAGGATGGGGAATTTGGGCAACTAATTACAATGTCCGAGGTTAAAACTGGCATTCTCCTTAAAGAGCTCAGTGGTGAAGGTCATTAGGTACCTACATCAATTGCTGGTTTAAGCTTCCATGCAATTAGATGCTGCCCACATCACAAGCAATTTGTCCAGACTACACTGGTCCCTTACAATAGTCTGCATTATTGCTGTAACAAAAATACCATGTGAGAAAGAGTGTAGGCATTGTGGCATTCTGACAGAAGAGGCCAGAGCTGTTGGAGTCAGTGAAAGCTGGATCATTCAACCATGTGGGCTGAAGTCTCTGGGAACTGATTATAGGTGAGAAATTGCTTGAGGCCAGGATTGTAATCTGTTAAACTTTAGACACCAGAAAAGACGTTTTATTTTGTATTTGTTTGTAACCATACCTGTCTTTTTCCCCGCTCTTGCTTAGTATCACTTAAATCTCTGTTCTTAATTAATAAACTTATTCTTAGTTTTATTATAAACGGTGTGAGTGCTGCTTTGCTGAAGTGAAGTATGAATCTGCAGCTAACCTAACATGTACATTGTCTCTTTGGAGGCAGCAAATGTAACAATTTCTGTGAGGGACACTACAGAGAGATATCTCTGGGGAACTCGGGAACTAGGGTTCACTAACTGTTGCCTTGAAGGCAAGGTAAAGACTGTCAGAATCTCAAGGAGTTTGTGGGTGAGGTAGTCAGACTGGGGTGGCAGAGAACTGACTGACAGTCAAATCTCCTGCCTCAATAGGAGAGTTTGGCAGAGTAGCAGCACAGTGGCTCACAGTTCTGGATGTCCTGAGTAGAACATCATAGGCATGAATATTAGTATAAAGTGGTATCTGCACAGACAACTCTGTCTGCAAGCCCAATTCTTTGAGCTGCTTTCTCTTAAGTGTCAGCTGTGGTTAACATATATGAGCTGGAGAATGTGCCATTGGCTCTTTGACAATTTGCTACTTTATTCTATCCTAACATGCTTGATGTGTTCTGAAGTATCAGTAACTAATAACTCTTACAACACCTGCCCAATAATATAAATTGACATTTATTTAGAGGCATTTCTTTGATGCTCACTCAGACAGTATCTTTACCTCCCAGTAAACCACATCCCATATAACTCTAGGCACCAGATTCTCTATTACCCTGCACATTGTATAGTCATTTACACCTGTGGAAAGCTTGTTTAAAATTCTGATTTGATTGCATTTTACACCAGGGTTCACACCCACTTTGCACAGGTATAAATGATTAAACAAAGTGTAGAGCCATGAAGAACCACATATAGTGTACTTAAGATAGACTTAAAAGATTGTCTTAAGACTGAATATGTTCTAAGAAATGCACTATGCTTAAAACATTCCATTTGAATTTGCAATGGAATATTTAGTGACAAAAAAGGAATCAGAATGGCAGAAAAAGTGATATAGTCAATTTACACATTTGTTAAAAAGGTCTAATATGTCATTGCTGTCTGAGATTGCAAAATAAAAATCTTAAAAGAATAATAGTACTGCTAATGAACGTACATAAATAGCACTAGAATAGTGGTTTGAGTTTAGGATTGGGAACGAGAAACTTCTCAGTGCTACTTCGGATACAGACTCCCTCTTTGATCATAGGCAAGTCACTTTCACTTTTAACCTTTCAGTCTCACTTTTGCGGTCTGTACAGTGGAGACAATTGTTATCTTGCAGGGGTGCAGTTAAGATTAATTAGCTAGTGTTTGCAGAGGAGGTTGAAGCACCTCTGAATACTGTATCAAAGACAGTAAGGCTTTACCACTTATACTACATTCTATTTAGGAAATAATTAACTTTATATTTTCCAATTTTCATTTGCTGCACTTGAGCGAATTTGTATTCCACATGTAAACACTATTATAATTTACAACTGTCAAATACTGCAGCCCTATACTTCTCTGTGGTTAGGGGTTATAAAGAGAATGATATTTAAACAAACGGGTCAAGATTTTCAAAAGAACGAGTGATTCTGAGTACCTCAAGTTTGGTGCCTAATGTGAGATCCTTAAATGTGAGATTTCCAGAAAGTGTTAAGGGTAAGATTTTTAAAGGTATTTAGACACCTAATTCCCATTGATTTCCTTTAAAAATCTGGCTCTAACAGCTAAACTCTGAAAATCCCATCTCTTTAAGTTATCACATATGGGTCACCCAAATTCTGAGGCACTAGATTCAAACGACAGGTTTACACTTTGAACCCACCAGCTCTATTTGGGGTATTAGAGATTCTGTACCTGGTAATGCAGAGACATCTGAAAAAAATCAATGTGTAATATTTTCTCATTTGAAGTATCTTCATAGTAAGCAGTCTGTTTTCAATTAAACGTGTGTGTGATTTTAGTGGCACAATTGCCATTAGTATTACTTAGAGATGAGTAGCTAGAGATTTGTGTGTTTGGAACTGTGGGCCTTTAGCTATTTGTCAGGTTATACTTTTAGTAATTATTGTCTTGGTGAGAGCCAATTTTATATAACACATCTCACTATACCATGGTGGTCAGGCTGCCATTTAGTAGCACGGATCCAATCATTTTAATAGTAAGAAATAATTACTTATAAATGTTCATTTTTTAAATAATTGCATTTCCTTCAATATGCAGCATGAAGGCTTTATAATTACTTTGCTGCTCTTTGTTTTCTTTGCAGATCCATTTTTTCTCCTCATCTTCAAATGAAAACCATTAAAATTTACTTGAGGCTAATCATGAGAGCTGTTTCATTTGACATAATTCACAAAAGTTTATTTATTAATGTGTGAAGCATTCTAATTAAACGGGATGGATTTTTACTTTTACAAAGTCTGTATTGGCAGTGCTGGCTGATACATCATAATGACAGCTTATTTCTTTCCTGGATGTTGTGAATTTCAGTGGCAACAACACAATTTATCTTGTTCGGGAACGAACTGGCATGACACTGACATTCCACCTTCCAAACAAGAAAAGTAACGATCAGCATTTAAAACACAGGCCCGATATCAAGAGGGATCAAATACCTACAATTCCCATTGAAATGAATGAGATTTGCAAGTGCACAGCACCTCTTAGAATCTGATCAATACGACCAGTCTTATTCCTCCTCCCACCCCTTTCTCATGCTGACCTCACTCTTTGAGTAGCTTTATTGAAATTAAAGCCCGCAGTTATGGCCTGATATAATACAAAATACCCAGTGTTGCCAACTCTTGTGATTGGAGCCTTGAAATATTTGGTCTATTTCTTAAAGCCCCAGCTCCTGGAGTCATGTGATTATGTGAAAAATCTCAGCTTTCTGCTTTTTAAAAAGAAAATGTTTAGTTCTTGTGGTTGTGAGGAGAAGCTTGAAAATGTGACTCACCTGCATCCAAAAGGCTCAACCCAGAAGGCAAATAAAAAGAACCCCATATATATTATCTTTAAAAAGCTCCTTTATTTTAAAGCCAATCTCATGATTTGGGGGTCCTGACTCATAATTTTTGAACAACTGGGGTTGGCAATATTGTGTATCTGTGGCCTTCTGGGGAATACAAGCTCTAGAAGATCAAGAATGCTGGAGACGGGCAGAATTATTCAAAGGAAAGGCTGATCTGTTGTGCATTATTCCATCCTGAATAACCCCACAATGGTGATATATGGAAAAAGCACATGCAAACCTGCTCCCTGTATTCAGGAGTTATCTGCAATTAGTGAAAGGGGAAAATGCCATTTTCCTTTATCTTAGCAGCGTTTACCTAGGGCAACTTTTGTGCTTCAGAAGGCCTGTCTGCCACACAAACTGTCAGTGTCCTGAGTGGGCCTTTTGCTTCCCTCTGACTCTTTATCATTGATTCTGTTCTTTCAGTTTTCAAATGCATTAGTCTTTTTTTGTGCACGGGTGGGGGCTGATTCATTGGTTATCATGTTCTATCATCGGTTATACCACTGTAATTGATTATGCCTTGCTGCCCTATTTCCATGCTTTTGCTAATCAACTAATTAATGCAAGAGATGGCTGAAAAAAGGAAATTCCTGAAAACATAATATGAAAATGCACTTTTTCATGTATAGCCTATTCATTTCTCCAATGCAATCATATAATACATGCTATATTGCCGATGGTTATGCATTTCATACAAGAAAAAGCAAGCCTGTCTCTATCCCTGTCTCTATTTCTGCCATTCTGTAAGGTCATGGCTGTTGGCCCTGATATGCCATTTTTCATCTGAGATTGGCACTGGGCTGGCAGCACTGGACATAAGTATATGAACGGCCACTGCAAAAGGATGTCACAACACTAGTCATGGCAAGTCAGCAGGAACTGTAGGAGTAGTTGTTTTCTTCTGGAGGCAGGCAGATCTTCTTATAGGAAGTATACATTGCTTATTTGCACCTATTGGAACCATCGTCAGCCTTGTGTGCAGCAGGTAGTTTTAATCCGTCATAGCTCTCCATGCAATTTTAAGGGTATTGGCATCTCAGTGAAGTTTTGAGGGAGCTGAAGTCCATAGTATCGTATGACAGCTGAATTATCTCCAGTATCTCAATCCCATCACATAGTAATGGGCTGACTCTGGACCAGAGGCAGAGGGTCAAATATAAGGGCTTGTCCACATGGGGAAGTTGCCCATAATAGCTATCGCAGTCATTACAAAACAACAGTAGATGTGTCCACATGGGGAGCCATTCCAGAATTGTGCTTTAAATTCACACCCTAGCTTATTTTGGAATAACTTCCCCTTGTAGACAAGCCCTAAGACGCAGTCCTTGTGGGAACTTGTGTACTTGGCTCTGGCTTGCTAGGAGACTTTATTGCTTCTCTTTTTGGACTTTGCAAATATTATTGTTTGGGGTTTTTCTTTGCTTGTGTTATTCTTTTGCACAAACGGAGGTTGCTTTTTGAAAGCTTTGCTCAGTTTCCAGGAAACTGTTGCCCTGTTAGGGAGTTTGTGCCGTTCATGCAGGGTGGAATTCACTTCACTTGCATAAAGCAAGAATAGCTGAGCTCCTTGCATGTGATTTTGGGGGTGGTGGAGGTAAAATCCCCTCCCCCCAACCTGGCACTGTAGCATAGTCTCAACCTTCACACAGCAGCTGCTACAGCCAGTGGGTTGGAGTCATAGCGGGAACCTCTCTGCAGCACTTGTGCTGGGTGTTAGGGGTCACTGGCTCTGCAAATTCCATGGCCAGTGTTGCACTCTGAACTAGCTACTCTGGGATTCAGATACACACACAGCACACAGCTTCCATTACAGAGCCTCACTGCTCTGTTTAAATAGTGTGGAGTGCCTAACACTAAAGCCCTCTTTATCCATGTAAAGAGGTTGAGGACAGACAGCAACAGTGCAGGCTTGCTTTCCTGCCAGAATAGCGAGCTCCATCTCTGATCTGGAGGGACGTCTTCTAGACATGAGATGGCTGGCTGTTCTCCATACTATTATGGCCCAGTTCAACAAAGCACTTAAGCATATACTTAAATTTAAACATATGCAAAAGTACTATTGAAGTCTGACATAGACATAGGGATCATTTTGCAGTCTTTACTCTGGCAACAGTCCTTTTGAATCTAGTGGAAGTTTTGCCTCCATTAAGGACAGGAGGATTTAGCCTTGCTTTCAATTTAATATTTTATTCAAATTCAGAATGCCACAGAGCTATCTTTGCATTTTAATATCAGTGATGTCTCCTTAAAGATTCACAGTCTTGGAGCTCCATATACCTGCTCTGCTCTACTGAGCTTATTTGTGGGTCAGTTACTCATTTTGAAAAACACTGCCTAAAAGATTCAGCAACTAAATCCCCCCTACATGCCTGTAACATAATACCAATAACTATTTTATTCAGCAATAAGCTACTTCCCTGCTAGGAACAAACTACCTGGCCCTGTAATTTTAGAAAGGCTCATGAATTAGAATGCAGTGTTTGAAAAACAGTACTGTAAAAGCTGTTCTTTTGTTCACCTGCCAGGTGGAGTTAATTTATGGTATTATGTCTTTCAGTAAATTATTGATATAAAAGTAATGCAGAATGACAATAAAACAATAGAATCACGTGGCTGAATGTAGGTCTCCTACATGGCTCCATCTCACTGTTTTTATTTTCTATAAATGCCTGGGCTTCACTTTGATGGTTTTATTGCAGGCAAGAACAATGGTCTCGTAACAACATTCCAGTCTAGCCAATACAGAAGAGAGAAGAAGTGTCAGCATTAGTAGGGCCCACAGCCTGTGTTGAGATCTCGCTCAATAACCTCAACTCTGGGCAATATGGTTAATGGTGAGATGCAGGAACCACACGTCATGAAAACATTTACTGAATGCTAGCAACATTGTTCTCAATTAACGTTCATAACTCCGCAGTATCTCATGGCTTGAGTGAATAATATTTTATGAATCTCTTCTGCTTGTGCCTCTAGGTCAGAATCTGCTCTCATTTATACTAGGAGTAGCTCCAATTGTTTCATGGGAGTTGCTCAGAGTTTACATTGTGGTAATTAAGATGAGTATCTGGTCTACTACCCATCTGGATTCTGTGAGGCTTTCCATTATAAATCTTATTTTCAGAAATTAGCCAAAAAATTGCCATAATTTTGATTTTGCACCTTTGCATGTCCTTAGCTACCATAAAGAGAGCTTTACTCACAAAAGGATTGTACGTTCAGGCCTACGTAGAGCCTTAAACTTTACAGTGATGGATCCAGTGTGGGAGTTAATTTCTTTAACCAAGTCTGAAAAAACACAAAAATTACTCTTTTAGCTGGAGGAATCCTACCACCTCGTCCAAATGAGAAATGCTTGATTCTTGTTAGCATTCTTATTACTAAAGAAAATATTTAATAATTTAAACAGAAAATTTCCAGGTAGTTTTAGTTTTACAATGGACAGATGTGTTCAGGTATTTCAGGGCTGGGGCTGGGAGGGTCCGAGTTAGTAAATTCAACTATTTTCATTAAAATGTCATAAGGATTTTTAGCTTGGAGCCCTAGGGCTATATTCAATGCTATGTGACCCTTTGCCAACCCACTAACTTCCGAGGAGCTACACCAGTTTACAAGGAGCAATGAATTTGGCCATTGAGGCCTGGCCCTGCTCTCACTGAAATCACTACCAAACTCCCATTGTCCTCAAAGGGAGCAGGATCATGCCCTTATCTGGCATGTGCAACCTCTGGATTAAGAAAATGCACTGTTTTGTATCCAAAGAAGGAAGAAGTTTCTTGGGTCAGTAGTCTGAAATGTGAGCAGGATTTACACACTAGAATATGAGCCACTATGATCTACAGTGTTCAAAATAAACTCTGCTTCTAAAAAAGAACACAAGCTTGTGTATATACCTTTACAACAAATTCTTCCCTGCTGCCCTGAAGTCAATGAAGCT
Organism: Eretmochelys imbricata; assembly: GCF_965152235.1. Taxonomy (NCBI): domain Eukaryota; kingdom Metazoa; phylum Chordata; order Testudines; family Cheloniidae; genus Eretmochelys; species Eretmochelys imbricata. The sequence goes on along the minus strand of NC_135580.1, from coordinate 16,614,674 downwards.
GCACAAGGGATGAATTTGCACATTGGTCAGATGAGCCTAAAGTTATTTAGATCAGTTTAAAATGTGTGTTCGCCCAAGAGGCATATAAGTTTTTTTTTTTGTTTTTGATGCATACAAAGAAAAGTTCCTTTTAGGCAAAGTTAAAGTTTTGAGGCAGTCTGAGGGGAAAAGTAAGGTATTCAAAGTTGAGGTGGCTTCTCATTCATTCTCCCCTCAGAGTATGTGCTGAAGCTCCCACTAGGAATGGTGTGTGAGCGCGCAGTGGGGATTTTTACCTTGGGGCCTGATTCATCAAGTTTAAGCCCAGAAAGGACCATTAGATCATCTGGCCGCCTGTATATCATAGGCCTTTACATTTCACCCACTTACCTGTGTATTGACCCCAATAACACGCGTTTGACTAAAGCATAACTCCCAGAAAGACATCAAGACGTCATGATAGGACGACATCAAAGATGGATAATCGACCTCTTTCCTTTGTAGTTTGTTCCACTGGTTAATCACCCTCACTGATAAAAAATTATGCCTTATTTCTAATTTGACTTTGTCTGGCTGCAGCTTCCAGCCATTGGTTCTTGTTCTGCCATTCTCTGCTAGATTATTTTCTACAGTATTTTCTCTCAGTGAAGATATTTATACATTGTAACAAAGTCACCTCTCCATCTTCTTTTTGATAAACTAAACAGATTGAGCTCTTTAAGTTTCTCTCTCACTGCAAGGCATTTTCTCCAGCCCTTGAATCATTTTTTAAAATTCTTTTCTGCACCCTCTCCAATTTTTCAACATCCTTTTGAAAATGTGGGCACCAGAAGTGGATACACTATTCCTGTATCAGTCTCATTATTATTTACTGCTCTGACAATCTTTGTGTCATCCACATACTTTATAAGTGTGATTTTTACATTGTTTTCCACATTATTGATGAAATGTTGAGTAGTGTTGGGTCTAATATTGATCCCTGTGGAATCACACTAGAAACACCAACATTCAGTGATTCCAAATTTACATCTACTTTTTGAAACCTGTCAGCCAGATCTTAGTCCATTTAAGGTATGCTTTGCTGATATTGATAATGCTAATTTTTTAATCAGGCATTCCTGCAGTACTAAGTCATATTTAGACTTTTGTAAGGCATTTATCACATCTTTATCAACCCAACTTATAGTGTCAAATGACAAATTTTGGCCCACTGAACAAATATCCTGCCATGGTAAAATGTACTTGTGTACTGTTGAGGGATATTGAGAGGATTAATTCATTAATGGGCCAGATTAATGCAGTTAATATGTGTCAGAGGGAGGGATGCATCCCTAGGGAAGACAGCTGGGGCTATTCCCATTTGCCCTTCTTAGAGTTTCTGCAGGATTTGGGGAGCAACTTTTAATCCTACTGGGGGAGCAACTTTAATTCTTACTGCAGGAGTCCTGCTGACACAGCCTCAATGGGGATGCACTAAGTCATGGTATGTAAACTGACATTTAGCAGGCAATGTAAGTCGCAGGGGAATGTGGCCCACTGCTTGTAAAGCGGCCTAAAGATGGTTGGATATTCAAAAGTGCCTAAGCGCTTGTCTACACAGTGATGTAATGTGGTCTACGGGGGTGTGATTTCTAAAGGGCACTAATGCATTGCACATTAATTGGGCCATGCAGACCCTGCTAGGGTGTGCTAAAGGTTCCCTAGTGCACTTTACCATTGTGCTGTTTCAAGCAGTACTACTTTAAAGTGCAACAAACGTCTTTATGTACCAATTAATGTGCAACATGTTAGTGTGCTTTAGAAATGACACCCCCGTAGAGCATATTACTCGACCATACAGACAAGCCCTAAGTGACTTATGAGCAGTGGCTTAAGTGCTTTTGAAAATTCCATCTGAAAAGTGGTAATAAGTAGTAAATAATATGGAATCATGGAATTACCCCAGGCTTGAATGTGACCCTCTTATAACTCTTAAAGTCAATGGGAGTTATGAAAATTGATGGGAGGGTGTCAAGCCCTAAATCTGGGAAAATATCCTTCTCTGAGTGATGTCAATGGGTTTTGCAATCATAGGTCAAGGGTAGTATGTGATAGTCATAATGTTTAATGCCTTGATTTTTTTTCCAGCTTCAGTCATAATGTTGTTTAATGCAAGGTGTTTTTTAATACTTGCATTGTCACTATCTAGTTGATCCTTTTGCTGATCCAGGAATGGAGATTTCAGCACCTTGAACAGCACCCATGCTGCCTCCTGTATTACTATATAGAACTCCTGGGTTTTTCCAGTCATTGGGGTTTGTTAATAATACTTAGCCCTTCGATAGCCCTTTTCCCTCTTCAAAGTGCTGTGCAGACATCAACTAATCTTCATAACACTGCTCCAACGTAGGTAAATAAATATTATATTCCCATTTTACATACCCATAAATAGACAGAGAGAGAACTCACAGCTAGGATGTGAATAGAGTCAAATCCATCAACAAAAAACATCTCTTAAAGAAATGGATGAATCACTTTCACCACAAGAAAAATTAGCCCCTTTGGCTAAGGTTCTGTGTTTCGTCAACAACACCTAATGTGATGACGACGTCCAGTTCCTTTCTCCAGTAGAGACCTGTCTGATGGCAAAGGAGATCACATTGATCCTGCCAGACATCTTCAACCAGCTACTCACTCACTTAATTTCCTTCCTTACATTTTCTCTTCCCCTCACCTGATTTGCATCTTTTATATCCCCCACTCCCTTTGGTCCCACTAGTCCCCTGTGAGCGTGCGCTCTCTCTCTCTTCTTACAAGTTCTGAGAGAGAGAGAGAGAGAGAGAGAGAGAAAGAGAGAGAGAGAGAAAGAGAGAGAGAAAGAGAGAGAGAGAGAGAGAGAAAGAGAGAGAGAAGAGAGAGAGAGAGAGAGAGAGAGAGAGAGAGAAAGAGAGAGAGAAAGAGAGAGAGAAAGAGAGAGAGAAAGAGAGAGAGAAAGAGAGCGCGCGCGAGCTTTTCCTGGGTACATATTATTTAATTCAGATCAGTCTGTGTTTATCCTTTCACTTTGTGCTCTCTTACTCTCTGTTTCCTATTAATCCTGAGCTCATCAGCCTTAAACCCATCATGTCCTCTACTCCCCTTTACAGTACAGGCTACTAGCACTTTTAAAAATACACATTTCTCCTCTTTAATCAATCAGTCTGGCTAGGTCATTAAGAAGTCAGTTTGGTTTTCCTCATTTTTGTTTCCTCCTAGCTTGTAGCAGGAGTAGGTACCAAGGCAGCACCTTCCCTTCTTTAGTGTTCTGGCCAAGGCTAGGAAAAGCTACGCCAGTGAATGGGAGGCCAGGAAAACACTATCCCAGGTGAATTACTTCTCAGCTTGTGCTGGATTCTCATTTCCCAGCAGTAGGGAAGCCTATATCCAAAGCCCTGGCTGTCTGCTTCTTATCCAACAGTGATGCTGCTCTGAGCCAGGGGTGCAAGGCCTCGGCATCCCTTTAGTAATTGGCAGTATCTAGGGCAGCGCTTACCAGGGGCAGGAGAGGCGAGGGGGGTACTTTGACTTCCAAACACACTGACCCTGTTCCCTCCCAGGCCAATGAGCACCCAGGTGGGGGCAGAAGAGGAGGGGGAAAGAGCCCAGACATCACCCTGCACCCCCCATACACACCTAGACACACACAAAAACAAAAACACCCCCCCCCACAAAAAAACCTCCATTTGTGAATGGCTCCTCCTCCTAGGATCAGGCTGTCCCTCAACTTCCCATGGGCGGGGAGGAACCAGCATAAAGAGAGGGGACCCCCAAACACCACAGCACTAATGGGCGCCCCCTCCCCTCCAGGGACGTGGGCAACCTCTGAGCCTCTTATGGAGGGTGAAAGGGACAACCCCTACCCCCTAGCTACCAAAGCATCAGGAGTGACGCCCCATCCCCCGTACTTCCCCCTCCACCCAGGAAAACGGGCAGGTCAGTCCGGCTCCTTCCATCCCCTGTTCCCCCCACCTCTCCCTGCCAGCATAATCCGAATCCCAGGCAACGCTGACGGGCAGCCGGGCCGAGGGGAGGCGAGGTGGGACCCCGAGGAGAGCAGGCCAGGAGCCGTGCGGTGGGTGCCCAGGGGGCTCAGCAGCACTCACCCACTGGAGGAGGACGCAGGAGCTCGACTCAGCCCAGCTGGCGCGGGGCGGGCTGGCAGCTCCGAGCTGTCTCCGGAGGAGGATGCGGGAGCTGAGCCCGGCTGGGGCTGCGGGGGGGGTTGCAGCACCCGCAGCTCAAGGAGCCCGAGGATGAGCTCGGCTGGAGCAGGGGGCGCGGGGGGGGCGGCTAGGAACGGCAGGTTTGCAGCTCCGAGCTCCTGCTGCCCTCGCAACCAGCGGGGCGGGGGGGGGGGGTTTCCAGGGGAGAGGCGGGGAGGGGGCCGGGCTTGCACAGCGCCGCCCGGGCTGGAGGAGGCTGCAGGCGGCTGGAGAGGGGCGTTAGCCGCTCCTCACTCCCGCGGGCGGGGGGCCCACCTACCGCACCGGCAGCTCCAGTCTGCCTCTCGCCGGCCAGCAGGGAGCGGGAGGCCGGGCGCTGCAGCGCCTCAATTATTCAGCGCTCCCCAGCCCCTGCCCCGCCCCGCCCCGCCGCCGCCACGTGATCCGGGGAGCGCCGGCGGAGCCGCCCGCCGCCCCAGGCGTGATGCAGCCGGCGCCCCCGCGGAGCCGCAGCTGCAGCGCTGGGTGAAGGGTTCCTGGGGGCTCTGGGCCCGGGGGACCAGCCTGCTACCCTCGTGGGCGGCCCCGCAGCCTCCCCTGGGGTCCCCCTGCTTAGCCCCCCCATCTCCAGGGGCGTGGGGGTGGGAGTCCCTGCCTGAGCCACCCGCGCGGTGGGGGCTGGGAATCCCAGTTGATTCCCATCTAGTGGGAGTCTGCAAGGGGGCGTACTCCTGCCTCTGTCCCCACCCCATCCGCCTGGGTGAAGCCTGGCGATAGGGCTGGGAGGAGGGCAGAAGGGAACAGGTCCAGGAGTTTTACTTGTCTCTGAGTCACGCTCCGACCTCCGATTTCTCCGCTCACCCCCTCTGCGGGCCAACCTCCTAGCCCAGGAGTGAGCCGTGTCATCACTCAGGGTTGTAGAGTGCCCCTACCAAGCCAGCGCTACGCCCTGTATCATCTCTTCCCACGAACATGGCCATTCATCATTTCCCCCACTCCAATCACAAGTGTCTGGGCAGCATCCGATTCCGCTGAAAATGCCAGTGAGAACTAATGCCTGATACATTTCCCCACGCACGTAGATGTTTAGGGCTAAATCCTGCAGGTATGTAGTGTAAACTCCCACTGAAATCAATGGAGGATCTCCTGGGTAAGGACTGCAGTTTTCCATAGCTGCCAAGGTGTGATGGGTCTGGCATGACAACTACGGTAGAGGAAATCCCATAGCCTGCTGCAGAAAGAGCCTTTTCCAAATTAGCTTGCAATTGAAAAATGGGCTATAAAATGTACTTCCTAGAGATTGGCTAAAAGTAGACAACTCAGATCAAGATTTTGAACACCTCAAACATGGGGAAGTGTTTGGTGAACATAAGAACATAAGTATGGCCAAAGTGGGTTAGACCAGAGGACCATCTAGCGCAGTATCCTGTCTTCCAACAGTGGCCAATGCCAAGTGCTTCAGAGGGACTGAAAAGAACAGATGATCATCAAGTGATCCATCCCCTGTCGCCCATTCCCTGCTTCTGGTGTTTGTGTAACAACTGGCCAAATGTGTCTTTGTCACCTCTGGTACCTGTAGTACATGAAGAGGTTTAGCAGTCTGCTGCTGCTTGAGCTAAAGGTACCTCCACACTCATAGCCAACTCTACCGCTCAGAATCCTATCAGACTCAAATCTCTTCATACAGTCTAGGCACTAGAGGGGGATTAAGACACACTAGGCCAGTGTGTCACTTTTTGGTCTAGTTAGGCCTATTTTAAAGTTAGGGGCCTGTCAGGGTTCCCTTCCCACTCTGAACTCTAGGGTACAGATGTGGGGACCTGCATGAAAGACCCCGTAAGCTTATTTCTACCAGCCTAGGTTAAAACTTCCCCAAGGCACAATTTTTTGCCCTTGGACGGTACGCTGCCACCACCAAGTGATTGAACAAAGAATCAGGGAAAGAACCACTTGGAGTTCCTATTCCCCCAAAATATCCCCCCAAGCCCTTACACCCCCTTTCCTGGGGAGGCTTGAGAATAACATCCTAACCAATTTGTTACAAAGTGATCACAGACCCAAACCCCTGGGTCTTAGGACAATAGAGAAATCAGTCAGGTTCTTAAAAGAAGCATTTTATTTTTTAAAAACGTAAAAATCACCTCTGTAAAATGAGGATGAAAAATAACTTTACAGGGTAACAAAAGATTCAAAAACACAGCAGAGCTTCCTCTCGGCTTAGTTTCAAAGTTACAAAAAACAGCAATAAACCTCCCTCCAGCAAAGGAAAAATTCACAAGCAGAACAAAAGATAATCTAACATGCTTTGCCTGTCTTTTACTTACAATTTGTAATATGAGCGACTTTTAGGATGGTTTATAGGAAAAGGAGTTTTCTGGCCTGATGCTTCTCTGCTTCCCAAGAGAACACACCAAAACAAAACCTTCCCCCCACCCCCAAGGTTTGAAAATATCTTCTTTCCCCATTGGTCCTTTTGGTCAGGTGCCAACCAGGTTATTTGAGCTTCTTAACCCCTTATAGGTAAGGAGGAATTCTAGACTACCCTTAGCTGTATGGTGATGAAAGGGCCATATGCAAAATTATATTTTGAACACTTCCACATTTGGAGGTGTCAAGATTCCTTTGCCACTCTGAACTCTAGGGTACAGGTGTGGGGACCTGCATGAAAGACCCCCTAAGCTTTTTCTTACCAGCTTAGTTTAAAAACTTCCCCAAGGTACAAACTTTGCCTTGTCCTTGAACCGTATGCTGCCACCACCAAGCGTGTTAAACAAAGAACAGGGAACAAGCACACTTGGAGACGTCTTCCCCCAAATATCCCCCCAAGCCCTACACCCCCTTTCCTGGAGAAGGCTTGATAAAAATCCTTACCAATTTGTACAGTTGAACACAGACCCAAACCCTTGGATCTTAAGAACAATGAAAAATCAATCAGGTTCTTAAAAGAAGAATTTTAATTAAAGAAAAGGTAAGAGCATCACCTCTGTAAAATCAGGATGGTAAATACCTTACAGGGTAATCAGATTCAAAACATAGAGAATCCCTCCAGGCAAAACCTTAAGTTACAAAAAGACACAAAAACAGGAATATACATTCCATTCTGCACAACTATTTTACCAGCCATTAAACAAAAGGAAATCTAACGCATTTCTAGCTAGATTACTTACTAACTTTACAGAAGTTCTGAGTCTGCATTCCTGATCTGTTCCCAGCAAAAGCATCACACAGACAGACAGACCCTTTGTTCCCCCTCCCCCCCCCCTCAATTTGAAAGTATCTTGTCTCCTCATTGGTCATTTTGGTCTGGTACCAGTGAGGTTATCTTGGCTTCTTAACCCTTTACAGGTGAAAGGGTTTTGCCTCTGGCCAGGAGGGATTTTATAGCACTGTATACAGAAAGGTGGTTACCCTTCCCTTTATTTTTATGACGGGGTATTTAGGGTTATGGCTCAAGCTTCTCTCTAATATTTCCTTTTGCACTTTTCTTGATCTAATTTTTGTACTGAGTTGTCTCCACTCTCCTCGGGTCTCTCCATAAACTTCTCCTTTCCATTATTCATAGCCTTGCCATTTTGACCTAAAATCTAAGATGAGGATCATTGCTGATGCTGGGAAGAGGAGCAGAACATAAGAACGGCCATACGGGGTCAGCCCAATGGTCCATTTAGCCCAGTATCCTGTCTTACAACAGTGGCCAATGCCAGAGACTTCAAAGGGAATGAACAGAACAGGTCAATTATCAAGTGATCCATCCCCTGTTGTCTGGTCCCATCATCGGGCAGTCAGAGGCTTAGGGACACCTAGAGCTTGGGGTTGTATCTCTGACCATCTTGGCTAAGAGCCACTGATGGACCCTATCCTCCATGAACTTATCTAATTCTTTTTTGAACCCAGTAATAGTGTTGGCCTTCACAACATCCCCGGCAATGAGTTCCACAGTTTAATTGTGCATAGTGAGAAGAAGCATGTCCTTATGCTTGCTTTAAACCTGCTGCCTATTCATTGGGTGACCCCTCATTCTTGTGTTATGTGAAGGGGTAAATAACAATTCCTTATTCACTTTCCCCACACCCTGCATAATTTTATAGATCTCACACTCTGTTCAATCCCCTTTGTACTTTGGGAATGTTTACAAATTTCAGTTTGCATCAAAATGCTCTGAAGTGTAATGTCGTCCATTCCCAGCCACATATGTTGGAGTGGTGCCAGAGGTAAGGAAGTGGAGAGGACTTGCTCTTCTTCCTCCAAACTCTGAAAGAAAAATAATTCATCAGTAAACCCAAGAATGTGGCCTTTCTGCCTCACCTCCCTTTGGGAAGCCAGGCCCTTCCCTTTCTGAATAAGACCTGCTGGAGGCTGACTTAGTGCCAGTGGCTCTCAGCAATTATGCTACATGATCCACTGGCTATAGATATAGCTTTCTCATGGTTTTACAGGTTGTAACACCATCAACTGAGCAGTATTCCCTGGGCTGTTCAAGTGAAGGCCATTATTTCACAACCCCCCACCAATCCCACAGCTCATGTCTCCCTTCATCGGTCCTGAAATTCCCCCTCTTCTTCCTGGCTTTATCTCCCATTCCCCAAACCCTCAAAGATTCATATTTCAGCCACCCAACTACGGAACACTAGGCAGGATTCCCTTTCAGGCCACTTGGTCAGCTGGAGACGTCATCACTGAGTGACACGAATCATTCCTTTCCTGCAGCACTCCCAAAACCTGTGAGATCAAGATGCAGAGAAGTGTGGAACACAAATTAGCCCACTCACAACTGGCAATTTTGCAAACACTGGTGGATTTTGTTCTCTCCCTTATTCTTTGGTTGCACTAGAGCAAACTTCAGAGCTGGAGTTGCCACTCTTTCTGCGTCTCTGTTGTTTCCCTTGCTCTCCCATTCTATGTTGCGTCCCTTCCTGTTTGTTTATTGTTCATACATACACCTCCTTTTAATGCATCCCTCCTGCCCCAGCTGTTTTGCTCAGTGTGTGGACAAGAAAGAGAAAATAGACTGTATACAATTGCTGATCCCTGATCTTGTCAGTTACACTTCGCTGCTTCTGCTCAGACTAGGGTAAAGCAGGAGAGGAGCAAATCCAAGTGAATGAATTTTACTCCTCCTCTTGGTACTCTGTATCAATATGCAGCACTTCTAGCGGTGTTGTGGATTATAGCTCATGGTGTGCCTTTTATGCTCATGTCCGATTCCTTTGTGGCTGCTCAGTGTGTGACTAAGTGCTACTAGGGTATGTATTTCTTCAAAGATTATGTTATTGTCACCAATTCAGGCCACATTCTGCTCTGAGTTTCCCTGAGTATAAAGCCAGAGTAATTCCACTGAGTTTAACTAAATTTCTCTAGATTTAGGCTCATGTAACAGAGAGCAGAATTATGGCCTCAGAAGGCCTCTTGGTAACAGTATACTTTTTTCACCTTTGGTACATTTCAGCTTGGTATGTTACAGTTTGGTTGAAGTCTAAAAAGAGAGACCATTCTATACATTTTAGGGCCAAAACCATATAACATGTGAGTTACGGATCATTGTCCAATATCTGATCACTTTTAATCCTAGTCCTTCTGTGCCTGCTCTCTCCCATTGCTTTCACTCTGTTGCATAGCAGTTCTCCAGTCTCTCTATTGCCACTCAGTTCCTTGTCTGTTTCCTGTATCTTTGCCAGTGTTTCAACCCACACTAGCTGTGACTAGCTATCCACACCATCACCGTATGCTGTTGAAGGGGTGAGGGCTTTGTCTGAGATCTGAGGCCCAGTTAAGATCTTCCTGATTCAAATTTTTAATTCCTCTAGTTTTTTCACTTCAAATTTCATTGGAAGCTAGAATTTCTCTGGCTGCCTCTCAAGGCTGCAGTGGTCCATAAACTACATTTGGCTCCGTCAGGCAGATAAGAATGTCCATGCTAGCTCAGACCAATGGTTCCTCTAGTCCAACTTTCTGGCTCAGAGAGTGGTCAGTAAAAGATCCTTCAGCGGAAGATACAAGAATTCCCATGATGGCCAATTATGCAATAATATGCCTATGGCAGAAGTTTACTCTTAACCCCAGGTAGTCAGCAGTTTATGTCCTGCAGTATGATTTCTCTTATACATTTTTATCATACCTATTGTAACAGTGGATAATATTTTTCCCATTCACTGAAAATGTCTAATTCTTGTTTTGAATTCTACTAAACTCTTTGGCCTCAATAACACCTTGTGGCAGTGAGTTCCAAAGGCTAACCACACATTTTGTCTTTTTGTTTATCAGGTTTAACCATATTGCCTTTTTAATTTCATGGGGGTGGGGGCCCCCTTGTTCTTATATTGTGACATTGAATAAGGATAAACCTGAACATCCAGTTAATGTTCTCTCCTTCATTCATTATTTTGTTTACCTCTATCATGTCCCTTTTTATCTGCTCCATAATTGAACAATCCTAATCTTTTTACATCTCTCAGTACCATCAACTCTCTGGATTATTTACTTGTTTTATTAATTTAGGGCCACACAAATTATCTTAGTATGTTTACCTTCTACCTCCTCAAGGCCTTTCGATATCCTCGCTTCCCAGAGCCTCTTTCCCTGAGGGAAATTCCTCAATCCAAGGCCTAGCCCTGATTACTTCATCCTGCTCTCTCTACCTTAGAGTGGTTGCTTTGATTTACCTGTCAGCATCAAAGCTGACCGGCCGCTCCATATTGGCTCACCTCTCTGTTCATTGAGCTCTCTCTGTTGAACTCCACTGATATTTTTTCTCTTTTGGTGACAGCTCCTCTCAATTCCACGTGCCTTAGAGTTGTTTTCTTCAACCATTCATAATCCAGACCAGTCTCAGAACTCGATGCCCTGATAATCCCTTTGCTACTGTTCTGGCCTGCCTCACCTCCCGCTTCTTTCTGGTGAAGCCTGATGCCAGGATGGCCTAATAACATTAACTCTGTTCTACTCCCAGTTCCAGGTTGAATGAAATGCTCTTCTACCTTATTATAAATAAACTGGAGGTTGGGGGAGTTTTGCATTGGGATTTGAGACCTGCTCCTGTGGGTGCCCACTCATGGTGCCAGTGTCTTCTAAAATACCAATATTCAGCACATGTAGATTTCTTTACATTCCCAGATCTCAAAGCATTTTTTGGCTGGGAGTTTCAAAGAAGCCTAAATGAGTTAAGTGCTCTGTTCCCACAGAATTGCAATCACCCCGTGTGCTTTGACAGTAGGTTGGGGAAAGGTGCTCCATGAAGAACCCTCTCTGACTGTTGGTTTTTATACTGCCACCCACCCCCATAATATCTGTTTCAGCACAGACACATTTGCACCGCTTGAACATATTCTCATGAGACATTTTAAATGAGCACAGAAAAATAGTTCAACCATGGGGCCCGGCCTTGTGACAATTTACACCCCATCTAACCCCACTGATTTTGATAGGGTGGTGAAAACATCACTGCAGAGGTTGCCACTTATTCCATACTCGATTGCAACCTTTTTGTCCTCAATATAAACGATATCAGGGCTGCCATAGTAAATATTTATCCACTCTGTTTGAATGAAGCCTGCACACTTAGCCACAAGGAATCATCCATGCTATGTAATAGCGTCTGTGCAAATATACAGCAGAGGACAAGGCAGAAATAGCGCGGGAAAGGGCGATTTGGGATCAGGACTGCAGCACAGAGGAAGGCAAGACGACAAAACAACAGGCAGAAATGTAAACAGATCATTACAGGTGTGTGTGTATGTGTGTGTTTTTTGTTGGGAGACGATTCAGGGAGCACGGTCGGGAGGACTGAGCAGAGGGTTGGGAGTTAGCAAGTTCTGACTCTGCCACTGAATCTCTGTATGACCATGGGCAAGTTTCTTACGGCTTGTCTACATGGGGACATCCAGGAAAATTAATCCAAAATAACTGAAGGTGTGAATTTGAAGTGGATTAGTTAAAATGTATTAAAACCCAGTGTTAGCACATTTATCCAGAATTAAAGTGGCCTTCTATGTAAGTGGATTGGTGGTAATGGGATAAATTAAACTAAAACAAATTAAGGCCACTTTAATTCTGAAATTCAAACTTTTAGTCAATTTGGATTAATTTTCCAAGATGTCCCTGTGTAGACAAGCCATTACATTCTCCACCTCATTTCCTCATCTGTAAAATGGGAAGAATAATAATACTTCCTTTATTATCTTATGAGGATTAGTGAGAGAGTGACTGTTCCAAGCTATGAATGGATAAAGTGCCATATAAATGCAAAGTAGTATAAATATGCAAGTCAACAGCATCTGAGGGAGATTGCTCTGGGCATTTTATTGTCTAAATGGGTGAATAGTACAGGTCTGGTATTTTCTTTTTTATTGCCAGCCTTAATAAGCCAGTTGATATTTATCTGAAAAGCAGAAGAGGCATCTTAAATATTTTCTCATCTATTCAAGTGCTTTGAAAGGGTCTAGAATTAAACTGAATATAAAACCTAATAATAATATTATGGGAAGAGTTATTAGTGAGACTGAATACCAGGTTACCGGCTGTCTTACGATGCTATTGGGTCTATTCTTATTGAGCTAAGGGAGAAACTTCAGCAGCCCAAGATAGCATATATGTGATCATATTGCGTAGTGTCCAGTCATCTGGAGTGGAATCCTGCCCTCCTGGAAGTCAATGGGAGTTTTGCCATTGGCTTCAGTGGGGTCAGGATTTCACCTCTGAGCTCCTTTGGCCACAAACATGAGAAAGCCATGGACTTTTTGTTAATAATGATGCTAATGCCTTATTATTTATAATTGCTATCTATCACGCTACCTCGTTGCAAGTATCCACTACTTGCTTCCTGCAAGTAATTACCACTAGAAAAAGCAGGTTTGAAGGTACAAACTCAATCACATTCTTAATTTGCATTTCATTTAAAACATACAGGACCTGCCCCCTATTGCTTGTGTAAGGGGACTGTTGCCCCCTTACTAACATTCAGTGGGGGTGTTTTGGTTGGCTAGCTCCCAGTACTAAAAGAGGAAGGGTCTATGGGAAATCAGGACCCTGAGACTGATAGTCCCCAGGAACAATGGGGAGAGGCTAACGCTCCAGGTCAGCCTGAATGACAGGATGGGCAGGCTAATCAAGGAGTCAGGAGGCCAGGGAGGTCCCGTCCTCCGTGGAGCTGGACTTACCTGAGTCAAACAGAGTGGGGCTGAGCTAAGGAAAAAGCAGGGGCCCAAGCTGAGCTGGGAAGCAGAGCTGTGCCAGCCCAGAGAGAGCAGACCCTGTCCTGGGAGCAGAGCTGCAGCCCCAAAGCCAGAGGCACAGCCCAGAGAGAGCAGCCTTGCCCTGGGAGGAGAGCTGCAGCAACCAGAGTGAGAGGAGACAGAAAAGCAGCCCACGAAGCAGGTCGGTGCTGGGAGCAGAGTCACAGAAGCAGCCCGCAGAGCAGACCTGTCCTGGGAGCAGAACTGCAGCAACCAGAGCCAGAGGGGCCAAAGAAGCAGCCCAGGGAGCTGGAGGCAGAGCAGCAGCAGCAGTGCTGAGACAGAGTGGTGGAGCTGGGGCTGGAGCAGTCTGGAGCTGTGTGCGGTGAGCAGCTGGGGAGAGCGAGGGGGACCCTGGGCAGCAGGCCCAGCACAGGGAGACGCCTCAGCCAAGAGGCTCTGCAGGCCAGTTTGGATCGTAACCCTGACGGGGGGGAGCAACACTGAGAAGAAGGGTCCGACTCCTACCACTTAGAGCCTGAGAGCATGTGGCCACCACCAGAGCAAGTGTCCAACCCACAGCATCCCTGCTGCGCAGCCAGGGCCTGAGAAGGAGGCCTAGGACTTACAAGGAACAGACTGGGAACTGCCCTGACATTCCGAAGACACTGTTTGTGATGTTCCCTGCCACAGAGTGGGTTGATGTGTTTCCTTTAACCTTTCCCATTTTTCCTTATTCTTTTTAAAATTAATTGTTGATTAAATAACTTGCATTTGCTTTAAATTGTATGTAATGGTCCGGAGATCAGAGAAGTGCCCAGTGCAGAGAGAGTACCCCGGAGTGGGGACACCCTAGCCCCTGTCCTAGGTGACCACAGCAGGGTTGGGGGTCGAGCCGCCTAGGAATCCTGGGCCCAGCCTTGTTGGCGCTACAAGGACTCTGCCAGACAGGAGAGTGGAAGGGGAGCCCTCAAGGGCAGGGAGGCCACTGGGTAAAGGAAGTGGGAGCGAGGACTCAGATCCTTTCGCTAGCCCACTTCACCAGGGTAGTGCAGAAGCCAGGAAAGTTCCCCACAATAGCGGGACTATTCCCCCGCTTACACTTGGCTAGTGTTGATTTGCTCTGAGGAAAGATTGACATTTTTAGAGAGAACTGTCTATTAGTGCAGTGCATTCTCTCCATGAGCACCGATCTGTTTATGCAGAAATCATTTATTATGCAATCACTGTGAAGAAATGATCAGAAGCGATTAGAACGCCAGTGACTGATTCTTTATGTTTGATGAGTCAGGCCACTAGTTTGACAAATGTTTTTACACTAATTTGGCCCAAAACTTACTCAGCAGGATAATTCAATGAATAGCAGTAGCTTCTGGACATCTGTTGCAAAGTCCAGATAGCTATGCCTTTGAATAGAGACCAGATGGCTGCCTTCATGGTAACAAAAAGAAAAGGAGTACTTGTGGCACCTTCGAGACTAACAAATTTATTTGAGCATAAGCTTTCGTGAGCTACAGCTCACTTCATCGGATGCATAAAGTGGAAAATACAGCGAGGAGATTTATATACATAGAGAACATGAAACAATGGGTGTTACCATACACACTGTAACAAGAGTGATCACTTAAGGTGAGCTATTACCAGCAGGAGAGCGGGGGGTGGTGGTGGTGGTGGGGGGGAACCTTTTGTAATGATAATCAAGGTGGGCCATTTCCAGCCGTTGACAAGAACATCTGAGGAACAGTGGGGGGTGGGGGAAATAAACATGAGGAAATAGTTTTACTTTGGGTAATGACCCATCCACTCCCAGTCTTTATTCAAGCCTAAATTAATTGTATCCAGTTTGCAAATTAATTCCAATTTAGCAGTCTCTCGTTGGAAGAGTATCCAGTTTTGAGAGCTCATTCTTAATCTTTCCGTTTGCTGTAGAGGATGTTGATCAGGTGGTTCCGCAGTTTCTTTGAGAGCGTGTGGCACAAGCTGTCAGCATAGTCGGTGTGGTATGTAGATTGTAATGGATTTTTTACCTTCAGTCCTTTTGGTATAATGAATTGGAATTAATTTGCAAACTGGATACAGTTAACTTAGGCTTGAATAAAGACTGGGAGTGGATGGGTCATTACCCAAAGTAAAACTATTTCCCCATGTTTATTTCCCCCACCCCCCACTGTTCCTCAGATGTTCTTGTCAACGGCTGGAAATGGCCCACCTTGATTATCACTACAAAAGTCCCTCCCCCCCTCCACCCCGCTCTCCTGCTGGTAATAGCTCACCTTAAGTGATCACTCTTGTTACAGTGTGTATGGTAACACCCATTGTTTCATGTTCTCTATGTATATAAATCTCCCCGCTGTATTTTCCACTGAATGTATTTTTCCACTGAATGCATCCAATGAAGTGAGCTGTAGCTCACGAAAGCTTATGCTCAAATAAATTTGTTAGTCTCTAAGGTGCCACAAGTACTCCTTTTCTTTTAGCTGTATGCTGTATGTAGCTGTGTTACGGGCAGGCTTGGCAAAATTGGATTTTTTTAAAATATAATTTTGATGAATAATAATGACATTCATTTTAAGCATTTTCCCTATTTTTTATCTATTTTGAATTTTCACAGGTTTGGAAAATTATCATGGGGTCAGACAATAATTATTGAATAACAGCAGATGTTGAGATTCAAAAAGTTAAAGCTTTATAAATGTTAATTAAAACATAAACTGTCAACATCACATGTCAAAATATACAAGGTAAACATCCTTAAATCAAACTCTAATGCGTTTTCAAGCAACATTTTTCTTTCTTCGCATGTATGTAAATTTTGATTATTATCAAAATATTTTCAACAGTTTGTGTGTGTGTGTGCAGTGAAATCAATGTTTACCCACTTTTACCAAGAAGAATCTAATTCTTCGAAGCCTAGTTACGGGCATGTCTGGGGGAGTGTGGCTCGAAGGCCCATTCTGGGGACGGCCAGGGTCAAGGCCAACAATGGAGGAAGGAGCAACTCCCAGGAATCAGAGAAAGAGTGATATAGGAAACACATGATATACATAGATGGTTTTTGCTTCCTTTTGACTCTGCCATTAATTTTGTTATGACTCTCTGGTCACTTGGATGCTGTGTTCTGTGGCTTTATGCGATGCACAGGGATATTAGATCTGTCTGCTATATTTGGCAGCAAAAAACTACTCAGCTACAGGCTTGTGGGTTTTTTTTTTTTGTTAATTTTTTAACTACTTGCCCCTAGCTGGGGTGGATGTTGGACAACATGTTTAGTCTTGACTCAAGGCAATGGAAAGGGTTGATCCATCCTCGGTGAGCAGAATCTTTGACAGACTGTTTGCTTTTTTTTATGTGCATTTTAAACCTGCAATAGCAAGAGGCTCAGCTGCATAGAGGAAATGGAGATCAGACCTGTGCAGAGAAAAGGTTAGGATCAACCCTGTCTTAAAAGATGACTCAGAAATCACGACCAGATGCCCTTTGTGTGACAGACGCTAGTATTCATAGGACCACGGAGACTGAGGAGACTTGCGGTGACACAGCCTGCCTGCCACACCCGGATGAAGTGATGTACTACTGTATTCTGTAAGAGGAAAGGGAGAATGCTACATTCAGTGTTACAGCAGCTGGGCTCCCCTCTAGATTTGTAGGCTGAGTACAGGGTAGTTTAAAATGAGCTGTTTTATGTTCTTATCAGAGGCTGCAGTTGGTTAGCACTGTGTTAAGTGTCGTCTGTTAAATGGCTTTCCCTATGTTAATAATATTTAGCACAGTGTTATACAGCACTGTGCATCTGGAAATCTCAAAGTGCCTTACAAATGTGGGTCAGCATTGTCACCCCCATTTTACTGACAGGGAAAGAGAGGCTAAGAGACAGAGCTATTAATAGAAACCAGGTGAATCCCTGGCCCCATTGATTTCAGTGGGAATTTTACCATTGACTTCATTGGGGCCAGGGTTTTACCCCAGATCCCCTGACTCCACTCCTGTGTTGAGGCTACCATATCACATTACTTGGAGAAGGGATTCTTCATCCAAACATGCCTGAACTTCAGCTTCAGATCCAAATGTACAGTTCAGGTCCATTTATAGTATTTATTTTGGCCTCTTTCATATCTGGAGGGGAGCTGGTGATGTGTGTTTAAATGAGTGGTGGCCCTGGAGTAAGATAGCAGTCACCTTCAGTACTGCTCTTCCTGCACCATATACACATCTGAGTTAAGCTAAGGGCAAGTTCAGATAATGGCCAGTGCAATATGAACCTGAATGTCTGCATCATGTGATGTGGATGAGGTGGATATGAGGGGGGGACGTGATCTCACTTATCACCAGAATCTGTAGGGCTGGGTAGTCTCGGGAAGGAGCTGGTGCAGCCTGGTGGTTATATAAAAAAAGCATCATATTTTCCAGCTTGACTCTCCCACATGTATTCAGACTCAGAGTGCAGCAGGGATGCGGATAAATGTTTTGAGGAAGCTAGGATATAGTGGCTGCTTAGAGAGAGAAAGAATTAGGGGAGGATTAAATGAGTCAATGTTATGACACTGCAGAGTGTAATTTAAAAGATCAGATACCTTCTTTTTCCTTAGGCACAAAAACAGCTTTAAAAAATGCAGGCATCTATTTGTTGCATATCAGTTTTCTTCAGTAAATGGTTTGATATTAATTTATTAGTCCATTGTTTCTGTTCATGGTAGCAGAAAAACATGACCTGTCAAAACGGGCACATATACACATGTCAAATCGTCTCCTTCAAATGAAGACTTTTTAATCAAGTGAAACGTGGACCAAATCCTACCATTGGATATATGTATTCAGCTCCCACTGACTTCAGTTAGAACTGCAATGGTGTAACTGAGGGAAGAATTTGTTCATTTATGTTTATTTGATTTGAGAATTAACAGTTTAGGTATCAGAGTAACAGCCGTGTTAGTCTGTATTCGCAAAAAGAAAAGGAGTACTTGTGGCATCTTAGACTAACCAATTTATTTGAGCATAAATTGATGCATCCTATGAAGTGAGCTGTAGCTCACGAAAGCTTATGCTCAAATAAATTGGTTAGTCTCTAAGATGCCACAAGTCCTCCTTTTCAGTTTAGGTATCAGACCACAAGGAGGATTTCTATAAACATCACAACTTTTGAAGCTTATAGGAACTATCTCACTTCTGTCTAATTGTGTAGCTATGGATAATGCCCTTAAAGGAATTATTAATGCAAGTCTACTCCCAATGATCTTACAGCAATCTGCTTTGGATTTCATGGACCATACAATCTGCTTAAAGGGACACATTAAAAAGAAAGCAAACATTTTCTTACCAATAATTTTAGATAAATTAAAGTGAAAACTTTGCAAATCTAATTTTCTTGCTTTTGGTTTGACATTTTGCACAATTAAAAGAGATTAATTGGTTTCACCTCCCCCACACCCCCGCAACATGCTGGGTTGCAAAATTGGGGTTGCACACCCCACAAGGAGGTGTTTGTTCAACACCTAGCGAGATGGGGTCCTGGTCCATTGCTTGGGCTCCTAGGTACTAGTGCAATGCAACGTAAAAAACCATTTCACTTAAATTAACCCCCCTGCTGATTTTTAAAGGTTCTATTTATTCTTTCTATTTTAATGAACACATTTCAAATGTTGTATCAAATCTGCCAGGCAGTATTTATTTAAATGGTTTTGCATTGATCTGTCACTTAGAGGTTTTCAGGATTTGTTTGGCGGAGGATGCATGGGATATGTTTTTGGTTCTAAATTCATCCGGGGTGTAATGCCATTGAGTTCTGTGGAGTCACAGCCGGGAGGAATTTAATCATAATACCAAATCAGTGTGTTACTTAAAATATTCTAAAATCTGAGGTTCACATCAAATTTGAATTGATGTAAAACATATTCTGTAATTGTTTAATGGCAGCACTGGATTCTGGCAACTGAGTGTTTATCCAACCCAGCGTTTATCTGCAAGTACTTGTGTACACTGCAGGTTTGATGATTTTTCCATCCAGAGAAGATTGTTTTGTATATCATTTTAGTGTTATCTGTATAATCAGTAAAGATGGGCAGAGAATTAGGCTTCAAATTTCCACTTTGCAGCATGCACTGGAAATTATTCTATTTCCTTTTTTTAGCATGCATATGATATGAAAGTGGCTCATGGCTCTGCTGCAGTTGGTAATTGTTTCATGTCTTATGGAAACCTGTGTAATTCTAGAGGGAACCATTTGAGTTGATATTTAAGCAGAAGCTTGTCAGATGTCAGCAATGACTTCAGAGAGAATCTTTCC
The DNA here is from genome assembly GCF_965152235.1 of Eretmochelys imbricata. NCBI lineage: Eukaryota > Metazoa > Chordata > Testudines > Cheloniidae > Eretmochelys > Eretmochelys imbricata. The sequence continues at coordinate 16,595,067 of NC_135580.1, read as the reverse complement.
ACCCTGATATCAATGTAGCTACTGTAAATCCTTTAGTTTAAAAATGTGGTAATGCTTTAGGGCTCAGTTTTGACACAAGGACTCATTCCAATGATCCCATAGTAAGTGGCAGCATATAGCTGTCACACTCCAGCAGCCTCCCAGGGAGGAAATTGTAGTTCAGTGAGTTACAATTCTTCCCTGCTTCCCCCTTGCTTCTGGCAGTAGTAACTTATTGCTAGCCTATATTACCAATAAATTACTACCCTCTTCTACCTCACAATGGTTCATCTGTATAGGCCAATGAATGTTGGGGGGTGGAGTCTATCGATTACCCACCCATTCCTGCCCACATCTTGCTTAGCTGCTCTGGGGCCAGAATAAGTGGTGTGTATCTCACCATACTCTTGCATAGTCAGATACAAGTTCTACGTCGTAAATCTAAGACTATACGGTGAGTTCTTACTCCCCTGCATGAGTGTGTATCCAACTTACAAGCTAGCCCTTAGAATAATGATTTATCACAAATATTATTACTAATGTAGACTTATTGTTTATTTTTAACCTTTCATACGAAGACTAAACTCATTCAGCATATTTTTTGTACAGGATAAAGCTGGTTGAATACTGTAAATAAATGTGTTTGGGAACACTGAATTGAATTTTGAATGGCTGACTCAGCTCCAGTTATTTTTGCAAATACCTACAGGGATAAGATGTTAATACCTGTGTTTGGGGAGTAGCTGTTTGAACAAACACTTGGTTTTTGCATGCAAACAAGAGGTCATTTGCTGTTCATTTTTCTCTGAGTGTAAAAATTTTCAAATATCTAATCAGGGAGCGGAAACACTAGCGTGTGACTCAAGTAACCAATCGCACACCATGAATAGAAAATAGTAGAAGTGAATGGTTTGCGAATAGCCCATAGGCTGAAATTTGTTGGCATGAACTAATTGGCAAGTCCTTAAGAACACTGGATCCCTGTTCAGAAAATAGGATGAGTCTGTGAATAGAGGGGGATTAAAAGGGCTATATTATTTTGATAGTTTATTTGCAATTAGTAATTTTACAAGCTCCAGTAAAATGATCACTTTCCCTATTGTTGAGGGGTGTGTGTGTGTATGTGCATGTGTGTAAACCGTGCACAACAACATTTCAGGACAGAAGGTGAAGGATATTTTATGCAGTTGAAACTACTGTGGAATTTTGGGTAGCCTGAATGTAAATTCACAGTTGAAATTCAGCTAGGACATACTACAGAGGGCTCTCCACTTCTCTGGGTCAGGGGCTCAATACTGATTAAGGAGAACGGTTTCACCTATTGAATTACCCATGGCATATTGGCTGAGGTCTAGTATGCAAGAACTGACTTGGTCTGATGCTGCTTAGCTTATGAGAGATCTTGATAAGATCAAAGCCTCTGGCAACATAGGTTTAAGTTTCATTTAGTATTCATTATATCATTATCGGAGATAAAGGAGCTGGATGGCTGAAGGGGCTGTTAAAAGGCCATAGAGCACTTCACTACATGACCACTGGTTCAGACAGTATCTAGCCCAGGTCAGTAGTGAGTAAAAATCACCATGTGATGGGCGTACAGTGGTTTATGTGAAATGAATTGCTGCTCTGTCTAGTTCCTCTTGGATAGGTTTCCACATCACAGAATGATTATCACAATTGTCACCCTTGTTGCGAGGCCAAAGATTGAATGAGAAGGAAAAGTGGCCTGCCCTATTACCCTAGGTAAGGAGATGATCCCTGTAGAAAAGGGCTGTGGCACATTGGTGCAGCAGCGTGGAGAAGCTTACACTGCAGCTGCCCTCGCTTGACATGGTTGAGGATAAGCAGAAAATGAATCTCCACCTCAGCCTGGCATCGATAATGAGTTTTAAAATAAACAAGGAAGTTAAGTGTTGAAGTCAGTTTGAACAAGGCTGTGGCTGCTGCTTCCTCAGCTCTGGAATTTGCTTTCCCCTTGCATCCACACCTGCTATTTCTGTCAACTTAGGCCCTCATCTCTGTAGTGTCTGAGCACCTCTCAGTCACTAATGAAAGTATTCTGACAACACACCTGAGCCTAGGCAGGTGGTGTTATCCCCCTTTAACAGATAGGGACCAAAAGCCTGTAGAGACTGAGGCCTTGTCTACATGGCCACTTTACAGCGCTGCAACTTTCTCGCTCAGGGGTGTGAAAAAACACCCTCCCCCCCCCCGAGCGCTGCAAGTTTCAGCGCTGTAAAGTGACTATGTAGACAGTGTACCAGCACTGGTACCTACTCCCGTAGGGGTGGTTTTTTAATAGCGCTGGGAGAGCTCTCTCCCAGTGCTGGTGCCGCGACTACACAGCCACGTTAAAGCGCTGGAAGAATAAATAACTAAATGAGCCAGATGTTTTATCTATAAAAATGAAATCTTACGTTGCTGTGTATTTCTTTTAATAACTTAAAGTAATACAAACTTATGGTGCCTTTTCTTCTTTTTTGTATATTGAGGCAAATAAGACAAATCATTAGCATGCTAAAGCAGAGATGCAGATCATGGCTATAAATATACTTCAGGTGAGCTTATGTGGTTTTGGAGGGGTGGCATCTTGCTCTGGGGGATCTCGTGCAATTTACCTTACATTACGTATGTCATCTGCCAGTTAACAATAAGAGACTGATGTTTAAGTAAGTGGGGGGGGAAAAAAAGGGAATGCTGAGGACATCAGGGAGTTATTTTTTTCCCAGAATGTGTAGATAGCGGTGAGAAATTATCCAATATGCAAATTAAATTAAATTCTTCAGCTGGATCTCATACTTGGAGAAAAAAAAAAGTGCAGGGTATTTTAAGAAATGGTTTCTGAGGATGGGTAAAATTTATCCCGGGTATAACCATTGAAGTCACTGGAGTTGCACCTGCTTCCATCAGGGCTAGATCTGACACATTATGGTTTTGATTATATTATTATTTATTTATGTCCTGTACATTAACTTTTCACCTTTTCAAAGCTGTCTCTTAAAAAATCACATAAAAAAAAATCAGCTGGGAATTTTCAGCAGATGAGTTAATGTCTGTTGTGAAAAGTTAACCTTTATTTCAGATGATGTTTTCCAAATCACATAACTAGTAACAAATTGAGCTGGAAACATGGTTAAACAAGCAGCCACTACAGCCTTCTCCATAAGGAGCATGTAGAAAATTGAAAAGCATTTTTTTTTTTTTAGTACAGTGAAAATGGGTTTCAATTAAAAACCATGAGGAATGAGTGAGTAATTTCTTAATGCATTCAGGCTGTAAATGAGAAATGAAAACATAAATTAGACAAACCAGATTAATCCTTGGTGCATTCTCACTATCTATAGAAAACATACACAGTGCTGCTTAGGTTTTTGTTTGTGTGTTTTTAAATGGAAACAATGGGAGATCTACGTTTACCTCCGTGACTTAAGAGATCAGAGATCAGCTTACACCATGAAGCATGAGATTCGATTACCCTTATCTTAGTCTGTATAAAGTATCTACTAACTGCTTGTCATAAAATTGTCTGCTGCTCCAGTTCAGAGGTGAATGGAACCCCATTTCCATCCCTCTCTCTATTGTAGGTCTACAATAATCTCCAGGACCCAGCAAGGAGTGGGAGAAAGAGAGAAAGATGATGTTCATTTACATAAGCTTCATTTCTTCTCAAAGCAGCTCCATGGCTGCTGGCTGTGCAGTGAGCAGCTCCCTGTTATGTACCTGCTAGAAGAGTAAAGGAAAGGTAGGCACAGTTGAATGGCTTTGAGCTCTTCCTTTGCAACATCAAAAGTAGACCTGCCAGTCAGCCATCTGAGTTCTGTGAGCATGTGGAATCCCCTTGAGATCAATGGCCATATGCTGAGGGGTGGAAACAGTGTGCAGAAACCTAGGGCAGGGTATATAAAATACAGGAGCAGTAAAGGAAAAGCAAAACAATCTAATAACTGAGGTGGTGCATAATGTACCACACAGTTATGGGGAGAACCTCTAATGTATAATGTTCATCATTATCTCTTACACATACATTGTCACAAGCAATTAACATATGGCAATGCTATGTTATTATGATAGATCCTTATAAATATTCCTAATTTTTACCCAATTTTTTTTACCCAATTTGTTCCTTTCTTTGTTGTAGGTGAAAACTAGATGTTCAGCCAGTGTGTATAGTGTTGGTCTCTATTTGCATTTCTGCCAGTTAGAGGTATTTCACTGCAACGCACAATAAAAATTTCTTACAGCAAGCACTGGAGATTATAACATATTAATCTGAAATCAGTGTGTTTGTATTGTGCTAGGTGACGGCACTCTAGCTAATATCTGAAAGATTAATGTGCAACAGACCTGCTCTGTGTATTAAGATCAGAGGGGGGAAAACTTGCATGGTACTATTTGGAAATGGCACCTATCAAGTGCCAAAGAATATATGGGGTCGCCCCTGACCTCTTTATAACTGCACCAATCAAAAGTGACATTTCTTTTTTTGTGAACTGTCATTCAAACATTTCTGCTCTTCCCTGGTTCTGAAGTAACATCCCCTGTGTTTGACAGTCCTGTTTTGAAAGTGGTTATCGTCTTGTTTTCAAACATTGGTGCTTAGCTTGCATCTGAAAAATGTGCCCCTTCACTTGTACAAATGGACAGTTATGCTGAAGAGCGAGTAACTGTCTTAGTTTCCTCATCTTCAAAATAGGGTTAATAATACCTGTAGCGAAACACAGGGGTCTTCGGAGACTAAATTCACTAATATTTATAAGGCATTTTGGAGATCCTCAGATGGAAGGTGCTATATAAGGGCAAAGCATTATTGTAATTTAATGACTGTAATTTTAAAGTATGGTTCTCCTCTGAAAAGTGACTATGCAAAAATGGCACTTACTTATACATAAGGGATTAGACATCCTTAGTATTCAGAATCCTATTACTTTTTACACCTGCTAGCCTTGGAGAGCAAACACAGCTAAGGGAGAGTGAGCTGGATTCCATTCCTATTTTTGTATCAGCAAGAGAATTGTTCAATAAGCTTCAATTGGTTGCCCCTGTGTAAACCCACTGAAGACAATGGCACAAGTGACAGAGGGGGCATAATTTGCTGTGCACATCCTTTATTACTAGTGGTAATGTGTGGAAAGGAAAGAACTGAGCTTGACTCAGAGACCCCAGGTTGAGTTTGTAGAGCCAGCAGTGAGAAACAAGATCTGTTCACTTATAAACTGAATATACTTGATTTGGAATTTTTTGAAACAATAAATATGGATCTCTGCGATGCAAATGTCATTTTTACTAAGCCACTTTTTGCAGTAGAACTGCGCTTCAAGGACACACTGAAAAAAATCACATTAGTTTCCTATGATCATCTCTTTATGTTGCCAGATCATAGATTATAGTTAACAGACTGAACACAGACTGTCAGTTCATTTTAGTTTTTTGTGTATTTAATTTCCTTGAATGTTTTCATAACACAAGCAGTAGTAACAATCTGCCAGAAATTTGCCATTGTATGTGTACCATGTTATGACTTATAGCACTACAGTCCTCCTTAACAGGTGGCATTTATTAAATAAAACTAAAAATATAGACACAAACAAGTAGGCTTCCACTCATCTTGAGTTCCAGCTTTCTCTGTCTTGTTTACCAGAGATTACATTCTTCCTGAAACTCTATGCAACACACAGGAACATGTAATGGCTGAATAACATAATGTAAGTAAACATGCCAGTCTAGCACCTGCTGTTGAATTAAATAGGTTCCATGTGCATATATCTAAGGACAGAATTTTATTATCTTGAAGATGAATTAAACCCCAGAGGTGTCTACAAAGCTTAAGCTTTTAGAGCTGTAACATGGAGGTTAGAGTCCAGGTTGATGGGAGGTTTGATGGGGAAGCTGGTTTACGCTGTCTCACAGACATAAGGTTAACATCGTGTATATGTAACAGTAACACATGGAGTAATCTCTCTTTTTCTAGCTGGGTGCAAGCTGCTGTCTGCTCAGAAGATGGAGAGTACAATTTGATTTAGTTTTGATATTCCATACAGTTGAAAAAATTCTCTTAGATCTTTGAAGCAGTGAAATTGATCCTGTTCTTTTCATGTATATGTCTTTCCTAGCTTGAGGTTATTGCTGACTGTTTTCTTCACATACGGTGTGTAGGTGGACTGAAGTCCTTCCAGTCTCAGGATTATATTGTTGACAGCCACAAAACTAAGCAGGATCCATTTCCAGGGTTTGCTACAGTAAGAAAGTAACTCTATTCGAACCTTCATTAAGCGAGCAGAAATGCCATGTGCCCTTGGCACAGTACACTAATCTCTAATAACACGTTATTGGATTATTATTTTTGTTGGTATGCTGTGGTGTTCATTGTACCATTAGAGTGGTACCTGAGTCTATCAGTACCATATGCTGTGTGCCTAGTCCTGCATAAACTCATTCATTCACATCTCACCAGCAATCTCCCCTGGGGTTATATATATAATCAGAGTTCAAAGTGAGACGTTTACTAGGTTCTTTCATTCTTGATTGAAGAGCACAAGAAATACCATCCGAATAGCTAACCATGTTGGCAACCCAGGAGTAGAGTCCTAAGACTGAGCTGGGCTGGGGACTGAACTAACCTCTCATCCTTCAAGGCATGTTGGCGAGGCAGTGTAGGGACTATAGAGTTTCTCATAGTGTATGTCTTGTTAATTGTTGTTAAGCCCTACGTAAAGAGCCCAGTCCTGCAGCCCTTTCGGACTTGACTTTAATAATACTACAGTAAGCACATGACAAGGGCTGCAGGACTGGGCCCTAAGACTGGGGGTGGTGGGGGAGGGAATCATGATTTGGCCACTTACAAAGCTATAGTTATTTGTAATGGAAAAAGTCTGTCCATTTCAGAGCATGCATTGAATACTTAGCTTTCATAGAGAGTCTTTTTCTACCATAGAGCTCAGAACACTTTTGTAAAGTAAGTATCATTATCCTTACTTTATAGGTGAGGAAACGTTGGGTAGGTCTTTTCACCTCACTATTATTGGGAAAGTTAAGAGTAGAAACCTGGTCCCCTGGCTCCCAGTTCAGTGCCCTATTCACCGGTATACGCTGACTTCCAAGGTGTGAAAACGAGGAGGATTCAGCCCCTGTAAAGTGCTTTCATTGTAATAATGGACGTTCAAAGCACTTAGCCAAGCAAAGCAATTAATGGTTGATATGTGAGGTTAGCCTGAGTGAGGACTTCTAGCATGGGTGGCGGGTATCATAGGTGGGGGGGAGGCTGTACCTCCCCAAACAGCCTGGCATGGCCCTTCCCTTGCTCCACCCCCCAGGCCTCCCTCTGCAGTTCCCCCGGGTGGTGGCCCCGGCTGGGGTCATGTGGGCCGCCCTCCTGGCACTCCAAGGCTGGGGCCGTGCAGCCCACCCTCCCAGCACTCTGGGGGCTAGGGCTGCACCGCCCGCCCTCCCGGTGGCTCCAGAAGGATCGGGGAGGCCAGCCTGGGGCAGGGGCTGTGACTGCTCTGGGCTCTGGCAGGGGGTGGAAGGGGCAGGGCCTCAGGTGGAAGGGGCGGGGCTTGGGCTAGCCTCCCACAGTGGGCGGTTCACACAACATCCTTGAGTTCTAGCTTTGGCTACTGTACCAAATTCTTCCCTGATTTATCAAGCTATCCCATTGGGTTGAATGGCATAAATCAGAGCAGGATTTGACCTACAGGTTATTGCATAACAGAAAACAGATAATTTGCAGTTCCTAAAATTAAACTAAATTACCCTTAACTTATCATGAATGTAACATTTGACTGAGTCCAATTTTCCTAATGCTGGCACTTGGCCGGATGGATTTTGTTTTTTGTTTTTAAATACAATGAACTGACCCTCCAGAGTTACCATTCATACACTTTAAATCTAGAGGAGCCTCCATGTTTTACTTGGCCATATGCATTTATTAAATATTACTTCCCATCTGCTGTGGAATTGTCCAAGTATTTGCAAGGGAAGCATTTGGGAGACAAAAAAGAGCCTATGCTATATCTTAATATTTAACGTGTCTAAGTATTCAGACCTGGTATGTTGCTCGTCAGCTGCATTAGTGCACAAGAATACCAGAATCTGTGGAGCTCCTTGTGTGTTTATTTATGAAAACAAATGTGCATTTTAGCTAAACAACAATCTTACACCTTAGATTTAAAGGATCCATTCTTCCTTCTGGTAATTAATGATTTTGAAAGCAGGCAGTGCTGGACAGTCTCTGTTAATTAACATCAAATCTCATGGAGTGAAATTTGCAATGAATAAGTGATGTTCTCTCTGCCATGCTAAGCCTTGGTAGTAAATTCACTGCTGTCAGGAACTGATGCTGCTCTAGCTTCTAATCCAAAAGGTAGCAGATGTCTGTGAGGAGGGGGGAGGAACTCTGAGAACAGAGCTAAGGTTGGCTCAAAAGGTTGTTGCTGAATTACAGCCAGGCCTCTGCCTTTCCCAATGGAATATGTAACTTCATGTTGTCTGCTGGAAAAGTTAGCGGGTAATTCATATCTGCTAGGACATACAAAGTGACCAAATTCAGCTGTGGTGTAAGCAGGCTGCCTCCCGTGAAGGCAGTGGAGCTGTAGTCACTTAAATGAGAGCTGAATTATTTGGTTTTATTTGTGCCTTTTCCTGACACTTTCCCAACAGAGGTTGTAATTTTTAGTCAAAATGTAAATGTAGAGCTGTCCATTTTAATCCCTCTATAATTACAGTCTTCAGTAACCCGATCATCCTGTGCACCACATATTTATTTTTTCACATTTACTGCTATAGAAATCTATTAAAATTCGATTACAAGTCAGCCTGGGGGGTTGCTTGGTTTAAAAGGGTTTTCTTTCTTCTACCACTATTATTTCTGATACACTAACTATGGATTTGTAACCAGCATGATAACCTCTCCCCTGAGCTTCCACTCCAGAGGCATTATAATATTACAGGCAAGCAAAATGTCTCCAAACACCAAAGCACCTGTGACTCAGACTGCATGAGGGGGAACAGAGCTTTGGATTATTCAGAAATTGTTGTTTAATCCAAAATACAGTGAATCACAGGAGACTCTGGGCCATATCCTCAGGAATACAGTATAACTCCATTGAAATCAGTTGATCTATGCTGATTTGCACCAGCCAGCTGATCTGGCTACCAATTACTACTGCAATTCCACACTGGTATATAGGGTTGTGCCACAGGGGAACATAAATACACCATATGCAATGATTCTGGTGGGTACAAAATACAATAGAAGTATACTGTAATTTTTAAAGTAAAAATTAAAAAAATGTCAATAGCCAATTAAATTTAAATGACTAGGAACAGGAATGGTTCATAAAAGAATTCTCATTGGTGGGCTTCTGCCCTGGGGATGCTTTTGAAAACATCACCTTTTCCCTCAAGTGGGAAGAATAAACAACATTCATGTAAGCATCTCGCCTGCAGCCATACCATGGCAGCCTGTGATCATTTCAGACAGCACATGCTAAGCAGGGTTTGGCCTGGTCAGTACTTAGAGGGAAGATCTACAAGGAAAAAATACAAAGGACCTGGTTCTCCTCCATTTTGTGTGATCAGCTACACCTGTACAAAGTGGGTCTAAAACGTTACCAAAAGAATAGTAATACTGTTGCATGGGTCTAAATGATCATACAAGGTGTGGGCAGTGGAGAATTGAGTCCTCTGTGCTGCAGGAGGCAAGTTTGGTTACTCTGCAGGGGGCATTCTGTCTTCTGAATCTGTGGTAGATCAATGCCCCAGGAGTAAGGGGGTCACTGTGTTGATGCAGTTATGCCTAACTTGGCATCGCCAAGGAGTTATGCTGGGGGGTCTGGCCTTCTGTCACTTAGTAACTAACTTCTAATGTGTTTTATTAAACAAAATGGTTGAAAGCCCAACTTATTTTCTTAGATAAGTATGAAAGACGAGGGTGACAGATACAATTTTTAGATGAGGTGTCAAAATAAAGGATCTCCTGATTGTGTATGGTCATTGTTTCCAGGACACTTTTTGTAAGAGTAGCTTTTTCATCTTAACTGGTTGTCCAGTTTGGGTAATGCATTCTGCCTTCTTACTACTAAGGGCTTGTCTACATGGGGACACTCAGGAAAATTAATTCAAGTTAACTAATGGTGTGAATTTAAAGTGGATAAGTTAAACTGCATTTAAACCCCTGTGTGGACTCTCTTGTTCAGAATTAGAATGGCCTTAATTTGCTTTTAGTTTAATTCACATCCAGTCATTTAGGATTAAATTTTCTTATAAGGGTATATCTACACTACGAAATTAGGTCGAATTTATAGAAGTCAGTTCTGTAAAAGCGTTTTTATACAGTTGATTGTGTGTGTCCCCAAACAAATGCTCTAAGTGCATTTAGTTGGCGGAGTGCGTTCACAGTACCGAGGCAACTGTTGACTTCCAGAGCATTGCACTGTGGGTAGCTATCCCACAGTTCCTGCAGTCTCCGCCACCCATTTGAATTTTGGGTTGAAATCCCAGTGCCTGATGGGACAAAAACATTGTCGCGGGTGGTTCTGGGTACATATCGTCAGGCCCCCCCCTTTCCTCCCTCCCTCCGTGAAAGCAATGGCAGACTATCGTTTCGCACCTTTTTTCCTGGGTTACCTGTGCAGAAGCCGTACCACGGCAAGCATGGAGCCTGCTCAGCTCACCGTATGTCTCCTGGATGCTGGCAGAGCGGTACTGCATTGCTACACAGCAGCCGCTCATTGCCTTTTGGCAGCAGACAGTGCAGTATGACTGGTAGCCATCGTCGCCTTACTCCAGGGTGCTCTTTTAGCCCACCTCAGTGAGGTCGGTCAGGAGCGCCTGGGAAAACATGGGAGTGACTCAGCCAAGTTATTTCCCTTTTAAGTTTCGTCTCATGGTGATTCAGTCCTGCTGGCAGTCGTACTGCACCGTCTTCTGCTGAGCACCCAGGAGATGACCCTGGCTAGCAGTCGTACTACACTGTCTGCTGCCAGCGAGATCTATAAAGATAGATGAGGTGGATCAAAACAAGAAATAGACCAGATTTGTTTTGTATTCATTTTCTCCCCCCTCCTCCTCTCCATGAAATCAACGGCCTGCTAAACCCAGGGTTTTGAGTTCTCTCCTTGAGGGGGCCATTCTGTTTCTCCTTGATGCAAAGCCACCCCCTTTGTTGACTTTAATTCCTTGGAAGCCAACCCTGGAAGCCGTGTTGTCAGTCGCCCCTCCCTCCATCAGAGCAATGGCAGACAATCGTTTTGCGCCTTTTTTCAGCGCAGACACCATAGCACTGGGAACACGGAGCCTGCTCAGATCACCGCGGCAATTATGAGCACTATAAACACCGCGCGCATTATCCAGCATGATATGCAGAATCATAACCTGCAAGAAAAGCAAAACCAGGTGAGGAGGAGGTGACTGCAGCGCGGTGACGAGAGTGATGAGGACATGGACATCGACGTCTCACAAAGTATGGGCCCCGGCAATATGCACATCATGGTGTCAATTGGGCAGGTTCATGGGGTGGAACACTGATTCTGGGCCAGGGAAACAAGCACAGACTGGTGGGACTGCATAGTGTTGCAGGTCTGGGACGATTCCCAGTGGCTGCGAAACTTTCACATGCGTAAGGGCACTTTCATGGAACTTTGTGACTTGCTTTCCCCTGCCCTGAGGCGCAAGAATACCAAGATGAGAGCAGCCCTCACAGTTGAGAAGCGAGTGTCAATAGCCTTGTGGAAGCTTGCAATGCCAGACAGCTACCGGTCAGTCAGGAATCAATTTGGAGTGAGCAAATCTACTGTGAGGGCTGCTGTGATGCAAGTAGCCAACACAATCACTGATCTGCTGCTATCAAGGGTAGTGACCCTGGGAAATGTGCAGGTCATAGTGGATGGCTTTGCTGCAAAGGGATTCCCTAACTGTGGTGGGGCGATAGACGGAACCCATATCCCTATCTTGGCAACAGAGCACCAAGGCAGCGAGTACATAAACCGCAAGGAGTACTTTTTCAATAGTGCTGCAAGCACTGGTGGATCACAAGGGACGTTTCACCAATATCAAAGTGGGATGGCCGGGAAAGGTACATGACACTCGCATCTTCAGGAACTCTGATCTGTTTCAACAGCTGTTGCAAGATACTTACTTTCCAGACCAGAAAATAACCAATGGGGTTGTTGAAATGTCTATAGTTATCCTTGGGGACCCAGCCTACCCCTTAATGCCATGGCTCATGAAGCCATACACAGGCAGCCTGGACAGTAGTCAGGAGCTCTTCAACTACAGGCTGAGCAAGTGCAGAATAGTGGTAGAATGTGCATTTGGGCATTTAAAAGCACGCTGGCGCAGTTTACTGAGTCGTTTAGACCTCAGCGAAACCAATATTCCCGCTGTTCTTACTGCTTGCTGTGTGCTCCACAATATCTGTGAGAGTAACGGGGAAGCATTTATGGCGGGATGGGAGGTTGAGGCAAATCGCCTGGCCACTGATTATGGGCATCCAGACACCAGGGCAGTTAGAAGAGTACAGGAGGACATGGTGCGCATCAGAGAAGCTTTGAAAACCAGTTTCAGGAATGGCCAGGCTATGGTGTGAAAGTTCTGTTTGTTTCTCCTCGATGGAACCCCCCTCCCCCCTGGTTCACTCTACTTTCCTGTAAGCTAAGCACCCTCCCCTCCCCCCTTCGATCTTGCACAGGCAATTACGCCAGTGTTGCTTCACATTCATGCATTCTTTATTTATTCATGACACAAATAGGAGGATAATTGCAAAGGTAGCCCGGGAGGGGTGGTGGAGGAGGGAAGCACTGGATAGGGTGGTGGAGGAGGGAAGGACAAGGCCACACAGCACTTGAAAACTTTAAAAAATATTGAATGCCAGCCTTCTGTTGCTTGGGCAATCCTCTGGGGTGGAGTGGCTGGGTGGCTGGAGGACCCCACACCAAGTTCTTGGGCGTCTAGGTGAGGAGGCTATGGAAATTGGGGAGGAGGGCGTTTGGTTACACAGGGGCTGTAGTGGCGGTCTGTGCTCCTGCTGCCTTTCCTGCAGCTCAACCATACGCTGGAGCATATGAGTTTGATCCTCCAGCAGCCTGAGCATTGACTCCTGCCTTGTTTCAGCAAGCTGACGCCACCTACCATCTTCAGCCCACCACCTCTCCTCGCGGTCATATTGTATTTTCCTGCACTCTGAGACTGTCTGCCTCCACGTATTTTGCTGTGCTCTGTCAGTGTGGGAGGACAGCATGAGGTCAGAGAACATTTCATTGCGAGTGCGTTTTTTCCACCTTCTAATCTTCGCTAGCCTCTGGGAAAGAAAAACATATGCAGCTGGTGGAGGAAAAAAAAAGGAGAATGCTAGTTAAAAAGACACATTTTATAGAACAAGGGGGTACACCCTTTCATGGTAAACCTTGCTGTTAATACTACATAGCACATGTGCTTTCATTACAAGGTTGCATTTTGCCTATTATTGAGGGTATGCCAGTTTGGTGTGAGAGATCACTCATGCAGGGCCGGGCAACAGAATTCAGTTTGCAGGCAGTCATGGTGAGCCACAGTCTTTTGGCTTCTTTAACCTTCATAACATGTGGGAATGGCTTCAAACAGCAGCGCCCTCATTTCCTATACGAAACAGCCGTTGGGTTGGCCATTAAAAATGGGTTGTCAATTTAAAAGGAAGGGCTGCAGTTTCCGGGTTCACGTGCAGCAGAAAACCAACTAACCCCCTCTTCCGCCCCCCCAATTCTCTGGGATGATGGCTTCATCCCTCCCCCCACTGCGTAGCTAACAGCAGGGAAGATTTCTGTTCAGCCACACGCAAACTGCCCAGCAGGACCAGGCACCTCTGAATGTCCGCTTACTAAAACTACCCTATTTCAACCAGGTGACCATGAATGATATCACTCTCCTGAGGGTAACACAGAGAGATAAAGAACGGATGTTGTTTGAATGCCAGAAAACACCGGGACCATATGCTGCAATGCTTTGTTCTGCAATGATTCCCGACTACATGCTACTGGCCTGGCGTGGTAAAGTGTCCTACCATGGAGGACTGAATAAGCCTGCTCTCCCCAGAAACATTTTGCAAAGGCTTTGGGAGTACATCCATGAGAGCTTTATGGAGATGTCCCTGGAGGATTTCCGCTCCATCCCCAGACATGTTAACAGACTTTTCCAGTAGCTGTACTGGCTGCGAATGCCAGGGCAAATTAATCATTAAACACGCTTGCTTTTAAATGATGTATAATATTTACAAAGGTACACTCACCAGAGGTCCCTTCTCCGCCTTCAGGGTCCGGGAGCCCACCTTGGGTGGGTTCAGGGGGTACTGGGTCCAGGTCCAGGGTGATAAACAGATCCTGGCTGCTGGGGAAACCGGTTTCTCTACTTCCTTGCTGTGAGCTATCTACAACCTCCTCCTCATCATCATGTTTCTTGCCCGCAAAACTCATTTCCATGTTGCCTCTCACTCCTTGGACAGAGTCAAAGTATAGAGTTGGGGTAGAGTTGGGCTGCACCCCCTAGAATGGCTTACAACTCATCATAGAAGCAGCATGTCTGGGGCTCTGAACCAGAGCGGCTGTTTGCCTCTCTGTTTTTTTGGTAGGCTTGCCAGAGCTTCTTAATTTTCACGCGGCATTGCTGTGGGTCCCTGTTATAGCCTCTGTCCTTCATGTCTTTGGAGATTTTTTCAAATATTTTGGCATTTCATCTTTTCAAACAGAGTTCTGTCAGCACGGATTCGTCTCCCTATACAGCGATCAGATCCCGTACCTCCTGTTCGGTCCATGCTGGAGCTCTTCGGCGATTCTGGGTCTGCGTGGTCTCTTGTGATGATGGGCTCTGCATGGTGACCTGTGCTGGTGAGCTCGCCACGATGGCCAAACAGGAAATGAAATTCAAATGTTAGCGGGCCTTTTCCTGTATACCTGGCCAGTGCATCTAAGTTGAGAGCATTGTCCAGAGTGGTCACAACTGAGCACTCTGGGGTAGCTCCCAGAGGCCAATACCGTCTAATTGCATCCATGGTACCCCAAATTCGACCCGGCAAGGCCAATTTCAGCTCTAATCCCCTTGTCAGAGGTGGAGTAAAGAAATCGGTTTTAAGAGCCCTTTAAGTTGAAAAAAAGGGCTTCTTCGTGTGGACAGGTGCAGGGTTAAATATTGATAATGCTGCTAAATTCGACCTAAACTCGTAGTGTAGACCAGGCCTAAGTGTCCCTGGGTAGACAAGTCCTAAATTTCCTCTGCTGTTTCAAATGGATACGGTATTCCTCTGTTGTGTAGCACTGTTAAAATAATTGCTGCATTCCACGCCTGAAGAGTCTGCATTTTCAATTATCCTTCTATGTATATAGTTTGTTGAGCACTTTTGGGACCTTCAAGATGAAAGGCGTGTTTTGTTTTTCTTTTTGATTGGGCCACCTCCAGCATCCTTCCATAAATGAGAACATAAGAATAACCATACTGGCTCAGACCAATGGGCTACCTAACCCAGTATTCTGTTTTCCGACAGCGGCCAGTGCCAGACGCTTCAGAGGGAATGAACAGAACAGGGCAATTATCAAGTGATCCACCCCTTCTTTCCAGTCCCAGCATCTGGCAGTCAGAGGCTTAGGGACACTCAGAGTATGGGGTTGCATCCCTGCTAATAGCCATTGAGGACCAATCCTCCATGAACTTATCTAATTATTTTTTGAACCCAGTTATAGTTTTGGCCTTTGCAACGTCCCCTGGCAATGAGTTCCACAAGTTGATTGTGCGTTGTGTGAAGAAGTACTTCCTTATGTTTGTTTTAAACCTGTTGCCTATTAATGTCATTGGGTGACCCCTGGTTCTGGTATTATGTGAAGGGGTAAATAACACTTCCTCATTCACTTTCTCCACACAGTTCATGATGAGAGAACTTGACTCAGTAAGCAGCTGACAGATGAGCTTTCAAAAAAATTCTTACCAGTAAAATATCACGTAAGTAGAATCCCTTTCATTCTCATGGTATGCTTCTTACCAAATAGTGACTCTGATGTGAAATGAGCTGATGGTTCCAATTCACTTCCCTGTCAAGCTTGACTACTTTGACATATTTAGATAAATGAATAAATGGGGCAGAGTTGGATTGTTGAGTAATGATGCTAATTTATATTTCTATAGCACCTAAACTGACAGTTAGTACTAGCTGAAACTACTAAACTCCAGTTTGCAACCACTAATTTAAAATGCATTGCCTTGAACAACAGATTGCACAATATAAATAAATGGAGCATCACATAAAGCCCAAGTAAATCAGCATCATGGTAGATTTTAGTATTGGGGTAAGTGGTTGGGAGACCTGCATTGAGACCAGACTTCTCATACTAGGATGACTAAAGTTAGGCCTTTAAATAGAAGTGGCCTGATATTTTGGAAGGGCTGTGCCCCCCACCCCCCCGCCGCAGTTCCCATTTGACATTAGTGGTCAATCTGTCTAGACTTCAGCTGGAGGTTTAGGTGCACAGCATCTCTGAAAGTCAGGCTACTTGCATGTAGGCACCTAGATATGGATTTGGGTGCCTAACTTTAGGTGCCCTACTGACAACATTCTGGCTCAAATGTCAAATTGTAGTTTTGAGCTAAAAAACTGGAGGAAAATTAGCAGCCAAAGGATGGATAGTTTAACAAATAAGGCACTCATCACATGTGTGTTGTCTGATCATTTATTGTGGCAGGATGTTAATATTAAAGCCCAGCACCAATACACAATAAGCCTCGTGAAGCACAGCACATTGTTAGAGATTACTTCCCCCCCCCTCAATTGCGTACACTGTGTCTCTGTTGGACATGTCTGGGTAAGAGGTGAGGCAGTGGCCAGTCAGGCCATGCTACACATTCTACAGGCAGGAAGCAGATACTTCTTCCTGAGCATTTAATTTTTCCACAGGAGAGCTGCCCAGTTTCAGCCAGAGGCTAGAAGGAGATGTGGATTTTGTTTCTTCTCTTTTGCTTTCTTCTGTGCCTCCTGAACTGCCCACGTTTTTCCCCTGATGCTCACCACCCTCGGTCCTACTGGGGCATTTCAAAGGACTTGAAGAATGAAGGAGATGCAGGTCAGGATGAAGTGCCTTGGCGGAGGTATGATGGAAAATGCACACTGCACTTGCCCAAACTGTCCTTTGTGTAGTCCGTGCAATGAGGTCCAGGGTCTGCACCACTGAAATCAATGAATTTTCTTATTGAATTCAACAGGAGCAGGAGCAAGCCTCTTGACTCTGAAACAAAGACCATTGACTTCACTGGAAGCCTTTCCATTAAGTGGGATGAGATTTGGATCAATCCCTTGCTTTCATTAGCACTAGTTCACCCACAAATACATAATAATCATGTTTTTGTGCCCAACCTGTGAGCCACTTCTGTTTGTATAAGCTTCATTTCTATAAGCCTTTTGAACATAAAGGCTTTTATGGCTGTAGAAGCCTTTCCCATAACACTTGTTTTCCTTTAATGTTTTGGCAGAAAATAACATACTTTAGGCATTACTTAAATTTTGACTGAAGACCTCATTACAGCCAAAAAAGAATGTTACAAGCATAATTGCTGGCCTTGCTAGCAGGGGTAAAAAGTGTAAGGATCATGGCACTGCATGAATAAAAACAAATTGCAAGAGATCATGCTGTCAAGAGTCCAGTATGTTCAATATTGAGGAGCTAGCCCATGGAGAGCATAGTACATCACTTGCAGAATTCTGCACTCCGTTCTGTAAGGACCTGATCCAAAGTCCAATGAAATCGGTGGAGACTCCCATTGATTTCCATGAGCTTTGGGTCAGACCCTAAGTGAAATAGGAAGTGTAAATTCATTAGCATAGCTTGTTAACATAAGCCATACATTCTGAGAACCAGCATCAGTAAGAACATGTTAAAGAAAGCACTGCAAATGAAGTTAAAGTACATTGTTTAAAATAGTGGCTGTGGCAGAGGGAGATCTCTGAAGTTGCTATCAAAGGGACCAAATGATTCATAACAAATTAAAAATAGTTGAGTCTGCTTCAGATTAGGCACCAGTTAGTAAGCAAACATGGGTAGCATTTAGTGTGTTTTAGTGGCCTACGTGAAATGAGCCAATGGCTTCAGTCCATTTCCTAGTGGACAGGTGTCCCAATCACAAAACCCACCAGTAGATGCACCCTTGTTGGCAGTTTCAGCATAAAGACTAAGAATGGAGAATTAACCACTCTTTCTCACCAGAGGTGATCCTTCCAGGACAGGGTTTTGGATCGTTGCTGGCTATCTGAAGAAGCTTGGACCATTGCTGCCCATTCAGAGGCCTTCAGATTGTTAATGCCAATCTGGCACCTAGCTGAATTCACTTGAAAGATCAATTTTAGAATTAGAAGTCCAGGATGCACTTTTAAAAGTGCTCTGAACTAATCTGATGTTGCCAGCATGCATCTCTTTGGCACTTTAAAAACAAAGAATTGATCACAGAACCTTGACTATGAGGTGCTTTCCATTTTCCAGAAGACTTGCAGTGCTTTACCATCACAGCTTATTCTCTGGGATAGAAGAGGTCACAGACTGCAAGGAGCTGGCAGGGAGGAGGTAATTTTTGGCAGAGCAAGTAAAAATGGTAAAGAGCAAAATTAGAAAATTATAGAAAGATTGCTAGCTCATTGTGAATTTCTGCTGGGTAAAGGCGTGTTGACTGGCAGTTCCTCCCATCCCCTTCAGATCAACATTTCTAGTGTGTTAGATCATTTCCTTTTTAATTTTATTTTAAAAGAGATGGTGCTGAACCAAAACCCTGGCTCCAAACATTTTTGAAATCAGGGTAGAGGGGTTCAGAATCCAAATCTGGATCTAAATTATGCACTTGGCCTCTATCTCTGTATTGGGCCTGTCAAGGTTCCCTCCCCACTCTGCACTCTAGCGTACAGATGTGGGGACCCGCATGAAAGACCCCCTAAGCTTATTTCTACCAGCTTAGGCTAAAAACTTCCCCAAGGTACAAATCCTTCCTTGTCCTTGGATGGGTACTGCTGCCACCACCAAGTGAGTTAGACAAAGATTTAAGAAAAGGACCACTTGGAGTTTCTGTTTCCCTAAACTATCCACCCAAGACCCTTCACCCCCTTTCCTGGGGAGGCTTGAGAATAATCTACCAACCAAATAGGTAAACCAGGTGAGCACAGACCAGACCCTTGGTTTTTAGGACACTAAAAACCAATCAGATTCTTAAAAAACAGAACTTTATTATAAAAAGGGGAAAAAAAGTAGAAAAAACACTTCTGTAAAATCAGGATGGAAGGTAATTTTACAGGGTTATAAGATTCAAAACACAGAGGATTCCCCTCTAGGCAAAACTTTAAAGTTACAAAAAAATGGGATAAACAGAAGGTAGGGACAGGGAAACAACAAATAGGGCTGTTTTAAAATAAAAGTTAATTGGATTCCATGTTACTTAGAGTGGTTCTAATTAACTTACATTTTAAAATCCTATTGGTCCTTTCTCCCAACATCTTGTCTACTTGCCAATCTTTCCTTAGACTGTGAACATCTCAGAGCAAGTACCATCCCCTTCTGAATGTCAAGAATGTACCCAGCACATTGTAGTCACTACTATAAATAAATAATAATGCACACTAATTTGGGAGTCCAGAGGTCATGAATTCTAAATATGGCTCTACCACTGACTCACTGTGTGTCTTGGAGCAAGTCTCATCACTTATCTGCCTTCATTTCCCTGATTGGAAGATTAAGCTACTACTAACTTGCTTATCTCACAGCACTGTCATGAAGATTAATTAATATTTGCAAAGTTATGCATAAATGCCAGATATTATCTCTTGCTTTTAAAATACTTAGGTTGAAACACTATATACATGTTAAAGATTTTAATATTGTTTTCAAATTAAACTAAGAATTGTAGGTCTGATATTAGAATAAAAAATATTACTCTAATAACACTGAAGTGAAATTGAATTTGATCAGTCCTTGCTCTGCTTTCCTTTCAGCTGAAAAGATGTTCCTTTAACATAGACATTTTTATTATGAATGGATTGCACTGTCTGAGTTGTACAGCACTGAAATATGCTCTGTCCCATTTTCCGGTATTAAGAACATAAGAACGGCCATACTGGGTCAGACCAAAGGTCCATCAAGCCCAGTACCCTGTCCTCTGACAGTGGCCAATAGCAGGTGCCCAAAGGGAATGAACAGACAGGTTATCATCAAGTGATCCATGCCCTGTCACCCAATCCCAGTTTCCGGCAAAAAGAGGCTAGGGATACCATTCCTGCCCATCCTGGCTAAAAGCCATTGATAGACCTATGTAGATCCCTTTTGAACCCCATCATAGTATTGGCCTTCACAATACCCTCTGGCAAGGAGTTCCAGAGGTTGACAGTGTGTTGCATGAAAAAAATACTTTCTTGTGTTTGTTTTAAACCTGCTACCTATTGTGTTATGAAGCAACAATAGTATAAAGCAGCTCATGTTGTCACTTCTAATATTGTTTTCGACCCAATCTCATTTTCCCCTGTAGTTTTTAAATGTGTCTTTAAAAAGAAAACATCTTTGTGTTAAAGATACAGTTTTGGCCTTCACCTCCTCTCTTTTGGGTTCTGCATTGCAGTCTCTTTTGCGTAGGTGGATTTTGCCATCATAAACACAAGCAGTGACATCAAATGATCAAATATAGACGGTCTTCTCCTTTTGATTGGAGATTGCATTGTGTTGCCCTACTTGCTTACCTCTTTGGTTTGCCTTATTGGCTCACTCACTAAAATAATTGCAAATCAGAAACAGATTGTGTAATTCACAGAGAAAAATACTGTGGCACTATCCCATACCTCTTCAAAAGAGCAAGGTAAATGAAAGGGAGGCTAATCCCACTTAGTAGCAATCTTTTCTTTAAAAGAGGAAAGACAAGAAGAGCTAACCCTTCCATCAAGGCTGCCCAGAGCAAGATAAAATGTTAGAGAAGGTATTCTGCTTGAAACACAGTAGATGATGTTGCTAAGACATGACCACATCATTCATCTATTGTCGTCTTGAGCTGATGCTATTTTTCTTGAGTAAACTAACAAAGGGAAATTCCTATTATGTTTGCCGAATGAAGCTGTTTTATTTACTGTCCTTAGGAAATCCTACGTTTAATGAATGAATAATGATATGAAATTTTCAAAAAAATGCTTTTAAATGGGAAGTATGTCAGTGAGCTGCTGAGAATTGTTTGGTGAAAATGAAGTTAGTAGCAGTGAAAGGGGCTTGACTATCTGCCCTGGAAACTGAAGTCTTGTATTCACCCACAGATTTGGTACAGCATGGATGGCTGGAGTTTCAGAGGATTACAACCATGGATGAAAGGGTAGTTCAGTCTCCATGTTCATTTAGTGGATCCTTGACCTTTCCTGTGACTGTCAGCAAAAGGGCACCAGTTAGAGCCAATTGTTACGGTTTTCTGACACCTCTTCATCATGAACGGGAACCAGACAACTCTGAACTGATTTTTAACAAATAGGGATTTCTGCTCTGCTGCTGCATTTAGGTGATTACTGTTTGCATTTGAACCCTGTTGGGCTTTGTTAAAGCACCAGTTTAAGTTGGACAGAGCTGGAAATGGACAGCACAGAGCTATAATATTGGAATGGCTTATGTATAAGTCAAGGGCAACAAGATTGGGATTTACTAGCCTTGAGAGGCAATGATTGAAGTGGCTGGTGAGTATCTTCACCGAGCTAATGGCTATTATCGAACCAACCTTGATGATCAATTTGAGGTTATTGGACAGACCAGAGCCAGGCGATAATTTTAGATGAAGGAGTATATGACAGGAGAGGTGTTTATAGAACAGCTGGTGAAATAAGTGGTGTGAGCTTGCAGTTGAAGGGAAAGACTCATGTAGTAGTCATGTATTTAAGTTGGAAACTGGACAACTATATAGAGCTGAACATACTCTGGAAGGGGTTTTCCAAAGCACTCAGGAATTTAATACTGTTCTCGTTGAAGTCAATAGGAATTTTACCATTCACTTAAGTGGGAGTGGAATGAGACCAATACCCTGGAAGACCATTACCAAGTGTTTGTTTTGGGGAGCAGCCAACTTTTTGCCTGATTATGCCTCCCCTCTGCCCCACAATGGATGGGGCCTTTTTGCACCTGTGTTTTTCCCAGTCCTCTGGCGCAAAAGTATTTTTTGTTTGTTTAATTACCATCGTTCAACTTTTTTACAAAGTTCTCATGAAATGGTCAAGACCCAGCAAGGAATATTCAGTCCTACTGCAAACTCCACTGAAGTCAATAAAGCTATTCCCCCCGCTCCCCCCGTGAACTGGGCTCAGTGGACCTACAGCCTGCTCTAGTCATACATGACAGTGTCATACTTCTAATGACTTCCCGTGTTGAGAGAGGACCAGAAACGACTTTGGGGCTTGGTTGCATGACTCTGGCTATGCTGCCAAAGGACTGAAGAGCTCCCAAGAAATTAAAACAGGTACAAAAGCAGAGATTTGCCCATTTGCTCATGTAGAGTGGCATGAGTGTGGGGAAACTCAAGGTTCTCTCTGTACAGCCTGTTTTTCTTCAGCATGTCTTGATAATTCCTCAGAAGAACTGGATACTGCAAGCTGTGAACTGCTCTTAGAGCTGTCCTAGGTACATATGTGGCCCTCATTCCTTTAATATCTGAATACCACACACTGTATTCTCACAACACCCCATGAGGTACACCAAGTGTTCTAATCCCCACATGTAAAATGGGGAAATGAGGCACTAAATGACTTGCCTGTGGTCACACAGGAAGTCTGGGGTGGAGAAAGGAATCAAATCTCGGTCTCTGAGTCCCAGGTTAGCACCCCAGCCGCTGGGACTGGAGCCCTGAAACTGAAGATGAGCGCATGAGCTAGCTCTTTAGCTAGTCAAACAGCACAGCTCCATTGAAGCCATTAGTGCTATGCTGAGTTACATCAGCTGAGGATCTGACTCCTGATCTTTAACAATGATGCAGGCTATGATGATAGCAAGAGAAGACTGATCACCTTATTCTTAGCCACAATGACTCATTGGTCAGAGAATGAGGAGAGCATCATGCGTAAGTGCCTGGAGAAATGCCAGGGAGCAGAGCTCTGACAGATTGATGCTGAAAACCTCTACTTGCTTTTGAGAGACTGGCTGCCATGATTCTCTTAGTTTTGCATTAGTAAAGGGACAAGGCTTCGACTTTCCTGAAGTGGATCTTTACTGTATGACTTCAGTTTCACCCAGGCATAACCCCACTGAAATTAATGACATTGTACAGGTGTAACTGAGGGCAGAGTTTAGAACAGGTGGCTACAAAAGCTTGCCCCTCTTTTCTTAGGGCCCTTGTGTGCTTAAGAGTTAAAGCTATAATCATTTTTTCCTCCAATTGTCCTTTATTGAAATGGGCATAGCAGTAACAGTCACCGTTGAGAGCCTGCATGTTCTTTACAGCTGTCCCAGCTTTCTTGCACATGCTCAGTTGAGAACTTGAACAATATATATGGGGGTTTCTCCTCTTCTGGGCACTGGGAAGTATGTCCCCATGTTCTGTGGTCAGCTGGAGTGCATTAAGGATAGAAGGGATCGCTCCAGTTCTTGAATCATGATTTGATTCCAGTGCAGCTCTCAGAGCTTCAGGAACTAGATTTTCCCTGATTAGACTCTGATGGCCTGATTTTTGGAGATTCTGAGCAACCTATGGCCCCATTAGGTCAGTGGCAACTGCAGGTGCTCAGCGCTCTTGAAAATCAGGCCACTTTAGTGCATTTTGAAAAGTGTCTAGGTTAACATGGCACCTTCTTGATTAATTTTTACTACTCTTTGTTCGATTAGCCTGGCAGAGTCAACAGAGTGAGTAGGAGTCTGTTCTTCCTTGTGCATCATCCGCAGGATAGTTCACTAAGTTCCAACTGCAGGCTCACCAGTACGAGCCTGTTGAAGATAATGCAATGGCAATTGAGGGCAGAATGTGATCTGCAGAATCTCTATGACTAGTGATAAAGTGTGAGTATGAAAGAACCCAATTTGTCTTTTCGGATCTTGAGATAAGTTTGTACGGCTCATACTTAGTCCACTTCACAAGTAAAAAGTGGGTTTTCTAACTGGATCTGAAATCATTGGGAGGCAATAACCCCATGATGCCATTGATACAGCATTATTTTTCAGAGTAACTTAAATGTCACCTTAGCAGAGCAATGACTCACGGGTGCAGCGCCTCCTGCTGGTCATCTTGGGAATTAGCTCTTCAGCCTCAGAGTGCCCTCTGCTGGCTGGTGTCTCGCCTGCCTCAGGCCCCTGTGTCACTCCTGGATCCCAGTGCACCTTCTCCTTGGAGTTCTGGCCCCCACAGTACCCCCACTCTCTGGGTCTCCCCTCCCAGAGGAATCCCCACCCCTCTATACACACCGTGCCTCAGTGGCTACTGCCATTCATCATCTGGCCCCCTCTCACTGGGGCAAACTGCAGTCTGTAATGGCCACTCATCATTGGCAAGGGGGTTGGACCAGCTGCCTCTGCCTATTCCCTGGGCTGCACCTCTGTAGCCCCAGTACCTCTTCGTAGGCCTTCACCAAGGCCTGCAGCCTGGGGGTTTACCAGGTTGGAGCTCCCCAGCTCTTCTTGCTCTTGCTCTTGCTCTTCCCCAGCACTGCTCTGCTCTGCTCCAGGTACTCTATTCCCAGGCGGCGAGGTCCTTCTCTCTCCACAGTTAGAGCGAGAGACACCCAGCTGCTCCCGGAGCCCTTATAACAGCCTAGCCTTTTTCCACCAGAGCGGGGTAACTGCCCTGCTATAGTCACAAAAGAATTATTTGATTTTTTAAAAAATATATATCTGACTTCACTAAATATTCTGAAGAATATCCAACTCATGCAATCGGCCATCGATGTGTGTATGATTATGTCTTATCCACAGTGGGGCCTTATTTTCAGAATTCTGATTACTGACCTTTAAAAATTACTCATAGAAAATTAGTATCTTGTTAGGATGGTACAGAACTCATCAGCTAACCTTTTCAGTCTTGATCAATCTTCTGTGGCATCTGGCAGTTACTTGGCTATTCCAGGTACTCTCTCCACTCGAGCTATGTGTAATAATCTCCAGGTCAGGTTACATTGCTCTTATTGAAACTGTGCCTGAATTTTGAAAAAAAACACCCCTATTCATTATCCCGTTGGGAAATAGCTAAATAGTAATCTCCCAGTGCTCTCTCCTATACAATGTGGGATTCTGATTGTTCATGGGCTTTGAATATAGGGTCTCTACCAATTCAAGCCCCCTCCCTTTGCGGCAGTGAGTGCCATTCAGTATCTTGCAGGTACAGGCCCTCAATTGCTTTTGTCCACATTATTGTATGCTGGGGAAGATGAGGAAGCAAAAGAAGCTTGTTAGGGGAAAATACTGAGGCAATGAGATTTAGTTTATTCTCCTCTCTCACAAAATAAGCAGGTGGCCAAAAGGTGGGATTCCCAGGGGCAACACAAGCTTTCTGTGTGTACTAAACCATGCCAAGGCTTAAAATTTTTTCCCGCAAACAGCAATTCCTGTAAACTTTTCTGTCTCACAAACACCATCCCTGAGCTCTGTCATCTCTAACGAGGAGTTTCAGCAAATGAACTACTGAACACACCTTCTCTTTTTTGCACCACTGAAAATGTAAGGGGGAAAAAAATCAAATTATCTGAAGCACCTTATCGACCTAGAAACCTGGATCCCATTTTCAAAAGTGGCTGAGGCAATTCCCCATGGCCACTGGGGCCACCACACTGCTGCTTCTGTAAGGTAGGGTGGCCAGAAGCTCTGAATATGTCTGTGTTGGGCATATGGCATAGGATTTTTTTAGTGGGCCACATCTCCATGTCCTCAGACTACGCCCCATCTCTGTGTGCATTATATTCACTAAATAGTGTGGATGAGTGTCTCTGCTCTGTTGTGCTACTAAGTTTCCCTTTGAGAGCAGGGGGATTTAGTATTTCACTGACCTACTGTGACCCAGTAACTGTTGGATGCCAACTGGCAGAGGGCATAGGGAGTGCATAGAATCTTACAGGGATTTCCTGCATCAGGCGCTTGCATATTAAGTTTACCAAAATGTGGCATGTGAGGTCTCTATCAAGATTCAGTAGCCCACTGGTCGTCATAATCATTGCAAAATGTACGTAGAGATAAAGCTTAAGGAATTATGTATACATACTGTTATAACTTTCTCCCTTTCTCTATCTCTGGTGTGTTTGTGCAATGATCAGGATGATGAAGGACCCTAGTTCAGTGCCTGAAGCTACATGATTTCAATGCCACACTTTGCTATTTGCAAGAGAATGGACAAGCATTCCCTCATCTCCATATTTCCTTTAGTTGTATCACAGGATAAAGCGTGACATAAATACAACAAGACAAGTCATAGGAAAAGAGAGCCCCTATTGTCAGATTCAAGATGTCTAGCGTTTTGTGCAGTCAGCCATTTAAATCTGTACCTGCAAGCTGGGGTGGAATCATGCAAAGTACACCCCACTGGACTATATGGGAGGATATATACACACACACACACACTCCAAAAGATCAGAACAAAGCAAAGGCCATATGTTGGCAGTGGTGTCTATGAGTGAGAGCAGAGGGCTGGGATTCAGATTCTTGGGCTGTATTCCTCCCTCTGACACTGACTTACTCTCACTTAGACCTGTGCAAAGGTTAGATGCTAGAGGGGTTCTCAGAAGAAAAATTTTGGTGGCCTCAGAACTCTTGCTGGTGGCTGCTCTGACAAATTTTCCTAAAATACTTAATTAACTTAGGAAAAACAAACAAATATGCCCAGATACATGTCCAAATCATTGTAATTTATTGATGTAGGGTTTTTTTTCAGACTCAATAATAAAAATAATGTACAGTTGTATGTTGGTGCCCCTGGCCCTGCTGCCTCCCCGCATCCTCTACAGATCCCCGCTGGTCCCTGCTACCTCCACCCACTCCCCTAGTCTCCCCATTGCCCTCACAGGCCCTGCTGCTTCCTCCCCACATTGCCCTGAGCTTCCTTCCATGGCTTCATACCCCAGACTCACCCTCTTGATTCTGGTGCCCAGTAAGACTGGCCCGGCTGAAGCCCAGAACCGGAGTCTCATGGCTGGAGCTGGCAGGGAGGGGAGGCTGAAACCCACCCCCGGAACCGACAGGGACAGGGACGGAAGCCCATCGCTGGAGTCCCACAGCTGAAGGGTGTGTGTGGGGGGGACGGGACTGAAGCCCACCCCTGGAGCCCCTGGGCACTGCAGAGAGAGGATACTGTTTTGTCCCTTCCTCCAACTCTACCCAGGAGGCTGTTGTGGCTGCAGGAAAAGCCCTGGTGGCTACATGCAGCCGTGGTGGCTGCATTTGAGAAATGCTGGGGCCTGCAGTGAATGGGAAACAGCAGCAGTCAAAGAAGCTTGCACATCAATAGTTTTCTTAGTAGGTCTTTTTCTCCCAGTCTGTTGGATTCTATTCAACTGCACAACAGGCATGAAAGCTTTCTGTAAACAAGCTATTGTGCATGTTCCTCATTAGTATAGTCCACAGTGTTACAGAGATTCAAAACAGTTTCTCTAGAAGGCACCTTTCCACTCCTTCCATTTAATTTAATATCCTTCCCTTGGGTAAATCTGACTCTGTGTAAAATGGAGATGATAAATACTTCTCAACCTCACAGGGGCATTATGCAGCTTATTTATTTAATGCCTGTAAAGTGCATTGAGATGATCCAGTCTCAGACTGCTTTGATGCCTCCTTTAACTTTGAACTTGGCCCAGAGATGTGATAGGTGCTCTAGAAATACCTAGAGAGGGGGATTAGATAGGACATCAGACGAAAGGTGTCACATAGTGATTAAGTGCAAACTATTACTGTTGACCTCAGTGTGTGTTCTGTGCAGAGAGCAAAGGCAGGATCTAGCCCAGAGTCCTTTACTACTTTTCTAAAAAGTTAGCTAAAAAATTTCAACCAGGAAAGTGTTATTCTCTGGTCATTGAGGATGACTTTCTAATGGTAGCAATGTCTTTTTCAGTTACCCTAACCTCTTTAAGTAGGAATGTCTCCATTGATAAGTTTCAGAGTAGCAGCCGCGTTAGTCTGTATCTGCAAAACAGAAAAGGAGTACTTGTGGCACCTTAGAGACTAACAAATTTATAAGGTGCCACAAGTATTCCTCTTCTTTTTCTATTGATAAGTTATCAGATGGTTGGCACTATGTGAATGAGTGCTTCATACAACTACTGTCTAAACAGGAGCGAAGGTTCAATCACCTTCCACCAAAAAGTGCCATTTTCCAGCCCTATGTTTGGCTGCGGATGTTACTACATAATTTAGTGTTCAGGAAAAATTCAATTTAGGAATAAACCATCTCCTGAGAACACCCTTCACAGGTAGGGTGACCAGATAGCAAATGTGAAAAATTGGGATGGGGGTGGGGGGTAATAGGAGCCTATATAAGAAAAAGACCCCAAAATTGGGACTGTCCCTATAAAATCGGGACATCCGGTCACCGTATTCACAGGACCTGCTTATCACGTATGTGTGTAGCCCTGAGGAAACAGGTGCAAGTAAGCAGTTTCTAAGGAACCTAGCAAATGGCAAATCTTCAAACCATCTACCTAGCTCTGTTATGTCGGGTATCACCATGGGACTTATGTCTGTCACATGAGCTTGGAAGCTGTATGGTTAGGGTGGGAAGGCTGTGTGGGTGTGTACAAGTATCAAATTGCGCAACACCAATGATTTGACACTGCATAGAGTGACCTTTCTTTTACTGAGCTCTGAACGAGATGTCCCATTTTTTGTAGCTAGGCAGGGGATGTGGAACCCATTTAGCAGCCATTATTATGCATTTCATTAGCAGCAGTACCATAGTGATACAGGCCCCAATTCAGCAAAGCGCCTAAGCATATGCTTAAGTCCATCCCTATTCAGGAAAGCAGATAAGCACATACTCAACTCTTGCTGAAGTCAGTGGCCCTTAGGCATATTCTCAAGGGAATTGCTGAACTGGAATAGATGTGGGCATTTGCTTAAGTGCCGTGCAGAAGTGGGGCCACTGAATGGAACTATTCTTTGAGGCTCCTATTCTGCAAGCAGATGTCTAACTGTAGGCACATAAGTAATTCATGTGCAGTCAATGGGACTATCCACATGCTAAAAGTTAGGCACCTGCTTAAGTACATTGCAGAATGGGGGGCCTTAGTTATTTCCCCTCCATCCATTTGAGCCAGCACTCTCCTTCCCAAATGCAGAGTACAGCAGAGCAGCCTGTCACTCTTTCCCGCCCCCGCCACTCACTAAAATGTGCTAACGTCTTAAAAACAAAATGGGTGTCAGGATAAAATAATTATATGCTTAAAAATAAAAAAAAAACTCAACGCATTTCTTTACCGCTGCTATAACTAGCACCTTGGAGTATAAAACGTGTAGCTGTGGCTCACTCTGAATTTACACCAGGGAGCAGTGTTTTGCCCAGGGTTTGTAACAGTAGTGTCTTGGTAAATGAAACCCCAGCTCCTGCCAGTGTAGGGCACAGTGCAGTCTGATGGTCCTTACAAGATGGTCATGCTGAGGGAAGGGAGCTGCCCCTGACAATCCCTAGAAGAGCCCGTCAGGAGGCAGTACTTCCCAGCTCTTCAGAGCTGCTCCTTAATGTTCAAGCTGAGATCTAAATTCCCACTGCAGTGTCAACAAGAGCCAGCAAAAAGATGTTAAGGAAATTGAATGCAGGGATTAGTCATCGTTTTATATAACAGCCATGCCCATGCATGGAGGGCAAGAGAACAAAGGACTGCTGCAAAGATTTGTATACAGCTGATTAGTAGTCAAAGACAGGAACTTCTTAGCCCCTGCTTAGTTACCACACAGGTCCAACCTTGTTATACTTCACTCAGCAGCTTGTAGGGAAAGCAATGTGATGTAATGTCGGAATCTGAAAGGAAAAAGTCAAAGGATAGTTTTGCTTTCAGAATTCCTACTCTGATTTCAGCCCAATGACTGGGGCTAATACCCACTTGGCAGCTCTCACTGCCCGCCTGCCACATCACAGACATGCCATGTGATGCTCAAAGCTAAAGGAACATCAGAGCAACTAAACTCAAGGAAAATAGTAAAAAGAAAAGGAGTACTTGTGGCATCTTAGAGACTAACAAATTTATTTGAGCATAAGCTTTCGTGAGCTACAGCTTACTTCATCGGAGGCATGCAGTGGAAAATACAGGGGGGAGATTTTATATTCACAGAGAACATGAAACAATGCATGTTACCATACACACTGTAACGAGAGTGATCAGGTAAGGTGAGCTATCACCAGCAGGAGAGAAAAAAAAA
The DNA here is from genome assembly GCF_965152235.1 of Eretmochelys imbricata. NCBI lineage: Eukaryota > Metazoa > Chordata > Testudines > Cheloniidae > Eretmochelys > Eretmochelys imbricata. Next base: position 16,564,777 of record NC_135580.1, on the reverse strand, counting down.
ACCTTTTGTAGCGATAATCAAGGTGGGCCATTTCCAGCAGTTGACAAGAACGTATGAGGAACAGTTGGGGGGAGGGGGGAAATAAACATGGGGAAATAGTTTTACTTTGTGTAATGACACATCCACTCCCAGTTTTTATTCAAGCCTAATTTAATGGTGTCCAGTTTGCAAATTAATTCCAATTCAGCAGTTGCTCGTTGGAATCTGTTTTTGAAGTTTTTTTGTTGAAGAATTGCGACTTTTAGGTCTTTAATCGAGTGACCAGAGAGATTGAAGTGTTCTCCGACTTGTTTTTGAATGTTATAATTCTTGACGTCTTATTTGTGTCCATTTATTCTTTTACGTAGAGACTGTCCAGTTTGGCCAATGTACATGGCAGAGGGGTATTGCTGGCACATGATGGCATATATCACATTGGTAGATGTGCAGGTGAACGAGCCTCTGATAGTGTGGCTGATGTGATTAGGCCCTGAATAGATCTTGTAGGTGTTTCTGTCCCACCATCAACCTCAGCCTGGACCAGTCCACACAAGAGTTCCACTTCCTGGACACTACAGTGCTAATAAGCAATGGTCACATAAACACAACCGTATACCGGAAACCTACTGACCGCTATACTTACCTACATGTCTCCAGCTTTCATCCAGACCACACCACATGATCCATTGTCTACAGCCAAGCTCTACGATACAACTGCATTTGCTCCAACCCCTCAGACAGAGACAAACACCTACAAGATCTCTATCAAGCGTTCTTACAACTACAATACGCACCTGCTGAAGTGAAGAAACAGATTGACAGAGCCAGAAGAGTACCCAGAAGGTACTTACTACAGGACAGGCCCAGCAAAGAAAGTAACAGAACACCACTAGCCATGACCTTCAGCCCCCAACTAAAACCTCTCCAACGCATCATCAAGGATCTACAACCTATCCTGAAGGACGACCCATCACTCTTACAGATCTTGGGAGACAGGCCAGTCCTTGCTTACAGACAGCCCCCCAACCTGAAACAAATACTCACCAGCAACCACACAACAAAAACACTAACCCAGGAACATATCCTTGCAACAAAGCCTGTTGCCAACTGTGTCAACATATCTATTCAGGGGACACCATCATAGGGCCTAATCACATCAGCCACACTATCAGAGGCTCGTTCACCTGCACATCTACCAATGTGATGTATGCCATCATGTACCAGCAATACTCCTCTGCCATGTACATTGGCCAAACCGGACAGTCTCTACCTAAAAGAATAAATCACAAATCAGACGTCAAAAATTATAACATTCAAAAACCAGTCGGAGAACACTTCAATTTCTCTGGTCACTCGATTACAGACCTAAAAGTTGCAATTCTTCAACAAAAAAACTTCAAAAACAGATTCCAATGAGCGACTGCTGAATTGGAATTAATTTGCAAACTGGACATCACTAAATTAGGCTTGAATAAAGACTGGGAGTGGATGTGTCATTACACAAAGTAAAACTATTTCCCCATGTTTGTTTCCCCCACCTACTGTTCCTCACTCCTTCTTGTCAACTGTTTGAAATGGGCCATCCTGATTATCACTACAAAAGGTTTTTTTTCCTCTCCTGCTGGTAATAGCTCACCTTACCTGATCACTCTCGTTACAGTGTGTATGGTAACACCCATTGTTTCATGTTCTCTGTGTATATAAAATCTCCCCCCTGTATTTTCCACTGCATGCTTCCGATGAAGTGAGCTGTAGCTCACGAAAGCTTATGCTCAAATAAATTGGTTAGTCTCTAAGGTGCCCCAAGTCCTTCTGTTCTTTTTTCGGATACAGACTAACACGGCTGCGACTCTGAAAGGAAAATAGTGTTGCTGTGTCTTTGAGTGGTGCTATATATGGAATCAAGTTCTGTGGGCCCAATCTGGCAGGAGTTGAAGGTGCTCAGCGCCTTTCAGGACTGGGCCTTAAGTAAACAAAAGTAAACTCACTGTGAATCAGGAGCAGTGCACCCTGACTTGCAGTGCACCCCAGACAACCCATATAAATCACGGCAGAATCTGTCCATTCCTGGTTCCAGCCCTGATTTACTATGTAACGTTGGGCAAGTCACTTAACCTTTCTGAGTCTAGTTTCCCCATCTGTTTAAAGGGGATATACCACCTACTTACTTCACAGGGGTATGTGAGGTTTAATTAATCAGGATCGGAGTATAGCGTTTAAGCCAAGGCCCCTTTTGGGAGGGAGAGAAGGGTGTTAAGTGAAGCCACATCACAGCAGTAGCCCCCAGAGGAATTCTACTGACTCAGCCAGCATTCCTTCAGAAACTCTGGGAGAGCGCATATTAGAGCACAGCTCCACCAGCTTTGTAAAGGGTATAGCATGTGCTCCCCTACATGCCCTGCCATCTCTGATTGGTGGTACAGAGGCAGGCTGGTGCCATAGCTCCCTTCCAGGAGGCTAGCACTGCTGGTGCTGCTAGCCATGAGTAGTGGCTCATATCAGACATCTGTGCAGGGCCCAAGAGGAGGGATGAGGCATCTTGCACGCTGTCTCTCCCTTCACTCATCCACTTGAGGGCAGTTACAATCTAGCACTTAACGTCTATAAAGTTCTGTGGGGTCTGCACAAGGAAGTTGCTATGGAAAGACAGAGCAGTGTAACAGGAATTTACTGGGCTATGAATTAATGAACCCAATAGCTGAATTTTTAAGAGATGGTAAATCACAGAGCAAAAAATTTCCTAACGTTACCACTTTCTTTAGAACTAAAATCAAAATGTGAGTCATTGTGAAAGGTGCCATATGGTCAGCCCTGGGGCAGGAAGCCACAGAACCTGGGCAGCTTTCTCCACCCCACCAGCATGTGTCAATTATGAGCTGGAAGGCCTGCTTCTAGTGGGGAGGTATGTATGTTGTTCAGTCTCTGTGCTCCATTCAGCCCTGGGTCTTTCTGCTGAGACCTTCAGCGAGGAAGCCAATTAGTGGCAATGATGCTGGTGAGTTTTCTGTGTGTGACAGGTCCACTAAGAACCAAACTGAGACAGTAGGTGAAATTCTGGCTTCACTGACATCAGGAGCAAAAGTCCCAATGATTTCAATGGGTGAAGGTTTCACTCAGTACAATTATTATTTAGTATTGGTTCACTTTGCATAGGAACTACACTACATTTAGCATTTACCTTTTACTTGGCATGGGGAGGATCAGGTTACTGTGTAAATAAGTTTAAGGTTTCACTTCTTTATATTTCTCTCCATATAAGTCAATATAAGTAATATATCGGGATGGGAATAAAACCTTAGTAAAAACAACATTTAATCAAGTAGTGTAACTAGAAGAGTTAATAGCAAATTTACCTGCTGTTATTAGTCTGTTTGACTTGGATGCCTGCCTATTAACCTATTGAAAATAACCATTTGGATGATGTCAGGATATTACTTTCAGAGAACAGTCAACATAGTAAAAAGAAAAGGAGTACTTGTGGCACCTTAGAGACTAACCAATTTATTTGAGCATAAGCTTTCGTGAGCTACAGTTCACTTCATCGGATGCATACTGTGGAAAGTGTAGAATCTACACTTCCTCAGCATGGCTTGTCAGGAACCATGCTCCCTCCTCCCTGCCCTGAAATGTTCTGAATGGAACGCCACTAAAGATAATACAAACAGCATCAGTGTTATTTCTGCAGGGGACATCTCTGCAGACATGAAGGAAAGCATGTTGCAATGTTACTAGCTCTTTTCCCTCTTCCCCACCACTTCCCTGTCCTTTGGTGTATTTCTGCTAGCCTTTCTTCCCAACACTCAAGTTAACAGAGGGGAGAATATGGGCCCTAAAGAGCACAGCCTATTTCCCCTGTTAGGCTACTCATGATATCCAAATAGTGAAGAGTGTTTGTTAAGAGTTATGTCTGGCCAAATTCTGAAGCCCTGACTCAGTGTTCACACTATCCCTGCTCAAGCAAATTGCCATTGTAGTCAAGACTAGGAACTGAGTAAAATCTCAGTCAGGGCATCAGGATTTTGCACATTTACTAAAGTGGAGATTTGCCTGAATAAGAATTGAGTAAAAGTGAGTAGAAACGGAGTGAGGGCCTCAGTGTCTGCCCTGCGGATTTCAGTGGGAATTGCAGGTGTTCAGCACCTCTCAGGATTAGGCTAATTGGAGCCAATGGATCTCTGCCTGATGAAGGACTTTAGGATCTGACTCACAGTGGCTGAATTCAGCTGAGTCTGAGACACTATAAAGGAGGGCCAGAAAGCAAGGAGCTTTGTAGTATGGATGGTTATGAGGGTGGGTTGTTTAAGGGGCTTTTTCGTTTATTCTCCTGTGCTGTGACTATATAGGACAAATATCGAGGGGGTGGAGGTGGGAGGAATATTTGTGACAACAGAAAACCCACAAATGAGATCAGAGAAACATCCCTGGCTAAAATGCTGTGATGCCAAGGGGCTGAAAACTGCCAAGCATTATGCACAATGCATGAACTCAAGTGCTCTACATTGTACAGCTCTAATTAAAAATGTTCATGTATGTGAACTAGAACAAAGATGAAAGCTTTCATCCAGAATGAAATGTGGGCTCCTCACCAGCAAGGCATAAAATTAGCTATTCAGCTTCCTGCTAACCAGAGAACAAGCCCCAATCTAAATTGTTAGTACAAACCAAGCCCTGCTCTTGAATGGAGCCTCTAGGCAATGCTGAAATACAAATGATAAATAACAGTGAGTGTCGTATACATTTAAAATGAAAGCAGGTCCCTGTGAAGAACGTGGGAGATAAGTCGTAAAAATATTACCGATAAGTGAACCTCAGTTTCCTGGTTATGGTGTTCCTTGTTAAAGGATAACTAAGGTTAAGTCAATCTTAAGTGGTTTTGGCCATCTGGACAAATTAGTCAATGGCTTTATGTAGCCCAATCGCTGGAGCACAACTGACAGTATACGTGTCAAGGCCTTTGAAATTTTGTCTTTGTCCAAGTTGGGCACAGCATACCTTAGCATAGGGCCAGGCCCCTTAAGATGGGAAACTTTAAACAAAGAACTTGAAAACTGTTAAAAAGAGCAGCCCTGTTGAAGAGTATGAGAGGCAGGGTCTTCAGGGAGAAGACAGAACTCCGAGAAACGGAGATACTTAGGATAAGTTGGGCCTACTTAAGTCTTCAGAGAAATGCTAAGCTTTAGGTAACACCAGAGACGTGCAGACCTTTTTGTTGTTTTATCCCTTTTCTCTCTGATTGCTCTGTTCCTATATGGATAAATAAATAATACTTTGTTTTGAAGTAGCTGTCGGGTGTCACTGCATTTTCCTATTTATCACAGCTCCTGAAGGAAAGTCTCAGGCAGGCACCAAATGCAATTGGGCCTGCTAAGGAAACATGATTGGTAACCAGGGGAGCTGTAGCCTGGAGACACAGACTAGAAGTGGGGTGAATCACAGGATTCCACTCTTGAGAGAAATGCAGGCACAGAGTGACAGTCAGACAGCAGAGCTAGAGCTCATGCTGAACTGTGACAGCCCTTCTCCCAAAGAACTTGCAATACAAGTGGGAACAAGACATGCCAGGTGGCTGTAGAACACAAGCAGAGAAGAGGAGGGACAAAACTAGAGTGATGGTTATAGGAGCACCAGGTTGCATAGATTAACTCTGTGTACGGTTTGGAGGCTTCATGATTTTTGTTGTAAGTGAACAACAGATATTAATGGATAATTAACAGGCCACCTGCCTACCCATTGTCATTACATGGTTTACTACAGGCATCACAGGACAGGGAGGGCAGGATAATGGATTCGGGGATGATATTCTGTGCAGAAGAAACAGCATAGAGGAAGGAGTTGGGGGAGAGGTGGACAAGCAGGATGATGGAGACTGTCATTATTGGCAGAGAGAATGGAGCAAGCCGTGACATGGTGAGATAAGGAGGATAAGCAGGGAGGAAATAAGTTGTGAGGGGACTGAAGTTGCAGGTGAGAGTTTTGCGTTTCATGTGGAGGGGAAGGGGAGCCAGTAGAGGGACTCAAAGGAGGAGCGTGACATGGTCAAAGCAATGAGCCAGCAGAATTATGATATAACAACTTTATAATATTAAAAGCACTTATTGGATTTATGCCTTATATTACTAGTATATGTATTTCATTTCATGCTAGGAATGATACAGCATGTTGCAATTAAATTATGATTGAACTGATGCTGTCTAAAGAACCTTTTAAATGCCAGATACTACGTCAAGAGAAGTGTTTCCCACACAGACACTGGTGACATACGGTATCTAACAGGGTTATTGGCTGTGTCTCAAAGACATGAATTACAATGATTCCATTTGGCATCACACTGTACCTGACAAAATTCATGGATGAGAATATCAGTGTCTCATGCTAAATTGCATATAATTTTAAGGTCTTCAGAAGAGCTGCTGAACTATCAATGGAAGATTATAATATCATATGTAGCTGTAATTAAATGATAAATCTTGCATATAATTTAAAGTGGCCTTTAGAAATGGTGGGTTCATTTTCTCACATAGGGCAGAATACCCCAAGCTGAACAAGCTGAGAAATATGTCTCCTAGCAATGCCCATAATCTTTGGGGGCGTTTGGATCTGGATCTGAACTTTACAGCTGGCCTCCATCTGTGCTTTACCTTGAAGCAGAATCTGATATCTGAATGCCCTCAGACTATGAAGCCCAGATTTGTATGCAGTTCCATGAAAGAAATGCTGCTTGCAGATATCTGTTGATATATTCTTTAGAGAGAAAAGGTGGGTGATGTAATATCTTTCATTGGACCAATGAATAAAAGATATTACCTCACCTACTTTATCTCTCTCTAATATCCCGGTACCTACATGGCTACTACAACAACGGAAGATAAATTCCTTGGAATGGAATTCAGCTTGTTTGGCTGAGTAACATTGGCTGAGGCTTCAGTGCGGTGGGAGGGGCCTTCTAAATCGATGTGATCAGAAGACTGGCTGTTTGTGTTGAACATTTTAAAACGAAAACAAATATCATTGAACCTTTTCCATTTTAACAGATGGGTTAGTGGTGCGTGCATTGGATACAATAGCCGATGTACGTCATTCCACGGACACATGATGTATTTGCAGGCAAATAATGGGCCTGATTTGAAGTCAATGGCCCAGTATTAGCAGTTTATTAAACCATACGGTACAAAGTGCTGCTAGGCTCATATTGGAACACAGGGATTCTGTCTTTCAAATACTTTTGAATATTTCACATTTTCTGTCTCATTCATGGCAAGTTTGCCGTCTCAAATATTTATGACCCATGACGGCTCTGTTGATGTATGCTCCTGTAGTTCCTCTGCAGCTCAGCACAGAATGATGAGATGTCAGCAAGGAAGCACATGTGCCAGAGGGGTTAGTGCCCGCTACACTATCATGGTAGAGAACAGGTATTTTTCACCAGGGGGTTTGTAATTTGATACTACAATTTAATGTCTAAAAATTAAGGCTTTGCACTTATTTAGTGCTTTCCATCTGGATAGCTCCAAGCACTTAAAGTCCTTATTTTACAGATGAGGAAACTTCTTCTCAGAGAAGGTGATTTACTATTATCATTTCTTTGTAGTGCAGCAAAGCCTGGGATCCCCAGCCTCAGAGCAGGACCCCATTGTGCCAGGCTCTGTATACCACAGAATAAAAGATGGTCCCTGCCTCAGAGTCTCCAGTCTTGCCCAAAGTCACAGAGAAGTCATGAATGAACCCCAACTTCCTAAGGCCCAGTTGTATTCTCTAAATACTTCCCCATAATGCACTGCAGTACTGTATCATATAATACAGTTTTACTTATTCACAAATCACTACGCCTGAGACTCCCAAATCGTATTAATTGGGTCATTTTGGGCCTTACCCTGCAGTCTTTATACCTTTGTGTCATTGCTTTGGAATTAGGCCTATAATGACAGCAAATGTGACAGCTGAAACAATTAAAAGACAAAGTGCCAGAAAAATATTGCTAAACAATCCAAAACCCAGTCTTCTCAGTAAATATTAGTTAAGTGTCACATTGATCTGATCTAAGGTCTTTACGTCATGTCCACCATGGTAGTATCTAAACATAAGCACAATTAGTAGCCAAGAAACACAGTAAAATAAATAAGAAAATTAAACCTGAAGTTTTCAGCTACATCATATTTTCCCAAGGGAAACTGTGGTATAGGCTGAAGTTAAAACTTGGTTTCACAGGTATTATCTCCTGTTTTCTTTGATAAGGCAGTTTTGATTTTTTTTTCAAAAGGCAGAGGGAAACTGCTGGAAATAGAAGGAAATTAAACTAATGGTGCAATTTAATCATTTTCATGTTTGTTTTTTGGTAAAATTCATTTCCATTTTATTTTTTTGAAAACAATTTAAATAAAAGCTAAAACAATAAAAGAACAATGCAGGGATGATGTGGTGTTGTATATTGCAAATTTACTTCATGGGCCATTTACAATAGATACATCTATGACAGTGTTAAATTACCCATCGTTTTCTATTTCTCATGGGCTGGTATAAATTCAGCGCTACTCACCCTCCATTGTTCACTTATTGCAGGCAATGTCCTGCCTGTATTTAGCTCTTCATTGGTAACATTTTTTTTAGAAAGTATTCAATCATGATGCCTGAGGGAAAAAATATCTTTTGAAATTATTCAGTGCTGTCTTCCTGTGTCTGTGGGCAGCCTGAAACAATGTCTCTGAGAGAAGTGACTTGCTCCATTCCTCTCAGTAGTCACAAGTGGAAAAGAAGAAAGCCAAACACTTCAACCACTACTGTATGCCAAAAACCAAGTGGCCCCCCCTCCCCTCCCCTCCCCTCCCCTTCCCACCCCACGCCACCCCACCCCACCAGCAGCTAAACCCTCTTGCCTTGCCAGCCACGCAGTTATGTGTTCTTACCACAAATATTCAGGAGAACGTTGGAAATATAGGAAGCAGCCTAAAAACAATCCAAACCCACAATTCTTATTGAACTGAAGATGCAAACAAAGAATCCAAGAACTGCTGTACTGCAGAGTGTGTTATTCATTGACAGATTTAATTCAATAAAACCCCTCTGTTTCTGAGTTTACTAGAAACTGTGCAGAAATTTCATCATGCAGCATTTGACATACTTATTGAGCAGAAAGCAGAGTTGAGAGCCCACTTTTCAAATACCCCTGCTCTGGCTACTACCATGAAATGAAAAATATGGAGTGGAAAGAATAGTTTGAGCTGCCTTCCTATTCAAAGACCCTTATCCAGATAGATCTTCAGTTACAATAAACTGCCACAGGGCCAAATTAAAGCAACCTGAGGCTCAAGGCACCTATATGGGGATTCCCTGGCCCCATCCTCATGTGAAAGCCCCACCCATGTACGATGATCCCACCCATCATATCATCAGGTTTCAGAATTAAGATGAATGGGCAGTTCACACCATTTGGAGCTATTGTTTCAGGCTGTCTGCAGACTCAGACAAGCATCAGTTACACTCAGGTCATATTTTAAAACTTTTCTTTGCATCCAGAAGGCTTAGGAACATTTTTTTAAATGAAAGATGAGATTGTGATCTCATCATATGACTCTGCAGCTGGGGCCCTAAATCTGGGCCCGATTATGCCTTAATCTGGGCTTGAATTGGCAACCTCCAGTTTGTTGAAACATAACAATTTATCTTGGAAACAGTAACATTTTCTGGTTTAGCTTTTGTTTCAGCCTGTTTCTGTTTAGTGCCTCTTTTGCTAGGAAGCAAGAGCTAACAATTAACTCCTGGCATTTCGATCTACAAGACTCCTGTTGCTAGAGGAGCTCTTCCTACGTCCTCATCTGGGACTTAAATGGCTAGCTGTGTGCACCAGCGACTCTGAGAGCGATACACAGTGAGAGGTAGCAGACTTCTCTTTGGGGTCCAAACATCAACCTGGCTCCTCTGCTAATGCCAAGCATGACTACTGCGGTTGGAGATGCCACTGTGGGTTCAGTTCATAAACCTGTAGCCCCCTGTTCCCAGCTGAAGGAGTAAGCAGCAGTTCTGAGAGGTGAAAAAGAAATTAGCAGGGGGCGCAAGAAAAATTCTTGGGAGCAGAATCCAAAAGGCCAGAGGGCAAAGCAATGTGCCTTACTCGCCTTCGAGCAGCCCAGATGGGGGAAGGGGACAGTGCAAGCTGGAGGAGACAGGAAGCACAAAGGAGCATGCATGCTTTCAGGCAGACAGTGCCTGAAAAAGGTAAAGCAAGGCCACAGCTTACCTTCCCTCAGATCTCCTGCCTGACTTAAAAAATGGAGACAGAGGGTATGTCTACACTGCAATTAGACATCCGCAGCTGGCCCATGCCAGCTGACTCAGGCTCACAAGACTTGGGCTAAGGGTTGTTTAATTGTGGTGTGGATGTTCAGGCTCAGGCTGGAGCCTGAGCTCTAGGACCCTTCCCCTTTGCCAGGTCCTAGAGCCTGGGCTCCACCATGAGGCCGAACATCTACACCTTGTTTACGTAGCCCCTTAGTTCAAGCCTTGCAAGCCAGAGTCAGCTGGCATGGGCCAGCAGCCGCAGGTTTTTAATTGCAGTTTAGGTATACTTTTAGAGACCTGCTTCTAGAAAGCCTACCTTTAACAAGCTAGCTAGGCAGTAGCAGCCTGCTGTCAGCTCCTCAGCCCACAGGTCTGACTCATGGTTGGCTTGCCACTTGTGTACTGTAGTTGTTTTTAAAAAAGTGGGTGTAAAAAGGTCTCAAACCTGAGTGATAATGAATAGGAGAACTGGATAAACCCACCTTCCTTCAATGCCTATGGAAAGGCAGCATTTCCAAATCAAATCTTCCTGTCTGGCAAATCTCCTTATCACTTCTACATTCCACCAAGGGCAGTCCCAAGAGAGCTGTTTTCCTTTCAGAGCAATGCTGAACAGCAGTCATAAAAAGGGAAAGCAGTCTGTTACTTCTGATCTCGCTGTGAGGGGAAGAGTTTGATGGGATGCTGTCAACTACCTGTAGGCCCTAAACTTACAAAATAGAAATATTTTTATGACTTTGAAAAAGCTGAAGTGTAAACATCTCCCCACAGTACTCTGAACGCAAACAAAATGCCACCCACCTGCCTCAATGGGTAGGTGGGTAGGAACTTGAGTGGGCTAGCAGTGAAAGGGGACAGCCTCAGCAGCGAGGGAGGGAGACACCAGGTAGCTCTTTCCCCACCTTGGAGTCTAGGATTGCCACCCCTAGGGAAAGATGTGCTCTGCTTTCACAGGACTGGAGAGCAGGCCAAGACCAATGGCCTGCAACTGACGCAGATGAAGGGTTGCAGGATGAGGGGATCAGCTTGGCAAGAGCCAGGACTTTTTGCTTTATGGATGGTGGTGTTCAGAGGAATGCATTCCTCCAGTTTGGGATCCTGAACCATTTGTACAGGAGGTCCACAGGAAGGATTTATGTCCAGATTTGGGGATAGCAAAGGTCCAAACGTCAGCAAGGTGGACAAGGATGACTAGGAGCAGGTGAGAGTCCCTGGGCCTAAGCCTCACTCCCATAACTCACCAAGAGTCCAGACATCCTCCTTGGGATATGGTGGTACAGTTTGGCAGTGGCCCACAAATAAGGAAGTAAGGGGTTGCGAGCCTTGGAGGTCACGACTGGCCGCCCAGGTTGCTCCTTCCTCTGACTCTCCTCCTCAAGGGATGTCGGGTGATCTGGCAAAATCATTGGCATTGGGGGCTCATAGGCTGGCCAGCCTGCCTGAAAAAAGTGGGCCCCTCTCAAACAAGTGGGAAATGTTATCACAGGTTTAGGGCAGGACTGATATCGTATAAAGGGATATGGAACAATCAGGGAGGTATGGAAGCTAAAGTCCCTGGATCTTATGCAGGAGCTGATCAGTCCCTTGGGAATCATCTTTCTAAAGGGGTTAAGGAAAAGATTTGGAAGGGGGAATTCATAGATTTATTTATCTTACTGTTTAGGGAAAAGCAGATGGAAGAAAGGGGGCAAAAAGGACAGAAAGGACAAGGACAAACTCTTCAGACCTAAGGTGCCTCAAACTCTTGAGATCTGGTCTGTGGCCTTTCACATTTATGCAAGTATAGTTTGCAAGAGGAGCCCCAATAGATGTATATGCTTCCTCAAGTATGAGGACTTAAACAGTGAGGGCCTATGCTATATACGGTGGGATAGCATGGTTAAGATATGACAGAGGGTCACAAGGAGTCGGAATTACCCTAGGGTAAAATAGACTAGGAACTTTGGCTGGAGTGTGTGACTTCTTAGTGCTCCGCCTAACCTGGCAGGTTGCCAGTGCCAAAACATTGGCTTCAAAATGTGGCTATAAAAGGGACTACCTTTAGGCCATAAACTTACAAAGTAGAAATGGTTTTATCAATTTTAAAAAGCTGAAGTGTAAACGTCCCCCATGCAGTGTTGTGAACGCAAACAAAATGCCACCCGTCTGCCTCAACAAGTTTTGCTCCCAGTGCAGGTCAAACACCGCTTAGGAGGTGTGGGGGTCAGCATAGTGCCCTCTCCCATTTATGGAGGTAAAGGGCAGTTCCAACAGGGTGGTAGGAGAGGGGTGCACAAGGACCCAGTGCTTCAGGAGATGCTACAGGAGGAGGAAGTAACCATGGGAACAGCTCCTTCTACAATTAAGTGCAGGTTTTACAGAATTTGTTATTGGTCTACCCCAACAAAAAAAGATGCTTCTTATTTAGGGAATGGATTTTTTGACTGGTTTTCAAATCCTGTATAAAGGAGTGAGGTGCTATTACTAAAGAAATTCTCCAGCCTCCATTTTTGTATGCCTGATCTCCATTCTGGACAAACAGGAGCTACTCTACCCTAAGGTGGAAGCTGCTCAATATTAAGATAGGGTGAAAAGTTCAGTCAATTAGTGGCAGGCCCAGAATTTCTAAGATGTCACCTTGGCAAAAAGCCAAGTATGTAGGGGTCAGCAGAATCATAACTCTGAGGTAAAAAGTAATGGTGAGCATGTGCAAGAACATGCCCAGGAAAAGATCTGACAGCCATGGAGCACAGTATATAAACCAGACACTCAGTAGCTTAGTCAGTGGACCAGGAGAAGACAGACAAATTGGAAGCTGACCTAGTCATCATACATCACTGCTGGCTCAGTTAAACACCTCATAAACGGGTATGATGTCAGCGAGTTGCCCAAGGTATGGTTCTGGTCCCTGGTTTTCCTGTACTCAATCTGGAGCCACTTAATCTGCTCTGTGACAGTGTGTGTATCCCACACCAGCCCCTAGAGAGTTGAATTAGGCCAGATGGGTCCAATCAGCCAATTAAGCTACAAAGTGGGGGAGGAGGGGGTGATTTAGGCTGTGTAAGGGCCACTATTTAGAAGGAAGTTCCCCTGTGAGGGAACAGGCAGGGCTTCTATAAAGCTGGGAGGCAGCAGGGAGGAAGCCTATAGTCTGTCTTCCTGAGTTAAGGGTGGTGGTAATGGTGATAGCAGCACCTGATAAAGGGTTCCCCTACTAGGCCTAAGAGAGCGGGAGCTGAGTAGGAACGCTGATGAAAGAGAAGCTTAAAGAAGCACAGTGGGAATTAGTCCAGGGGGCAGAGCAGTAGGATTGGTGAAGTCCCAGACCTTAACTGCTTGCTACCTGGTCCTGGACTGGCACTCAGAGTAGAGGGTGGGACTGGGTTCCCCTACCATCCACTGCAGAATGGTATTGCATGGGGCAGTTAATGAGAGGACTGCTGCTGGTAGAGAGAGACTTTGAGGGACTACCCTGGAAGGGCAAATCACAGTGGGATCTGGGCAGAGAGCTGAGTCACAAGGCAGCCATACTGCAACTCTGTGAATGGAAGGAGATCTGCAACAGTGGAAAAGAAGAAACCTGGCACTGAACCAGGTAGAGTTAGTCCCCAGAATTGCCAGAAGGAGGCGCCACCCAGTAGTGAGTAGAACGCCCAGTGACACTCTTCCTGCACTGGTCTGGTAAATTTGCAACTCTGCTAGCTTCTTTGCTTTTTGCTGGTATATATGGTCATTCCCGGTACGTTTACTGAACTCCACACTTGCGCCAGAGATTTACCAAATCTGGCTGTGTTCCCATGACCATGAAGCAGCATGCTTTACAAAAGACTTCTTCTGTTCAGCCTCTATTGAAAACACAGAAGGCTCTCTGATGGTGTGTTTGCTGTGGGATGTTCAGAAAACAATGGAAGAGTTAAACACTGGCTCGCTGAGTTGCTGCACTTCACCAAGGGGCGTTGCTTCTGTTTTCCTGGAGTTGACTGGAGATCCTTGGGATAGGAAGGAGAAAGGAAGTTGTGATACTCTTGGTGGACTCCCAAGACCCAAGTTGGGGGTAGGTCTGCAGCTACAGTGAAAAAACAGGGTTTGAACTCTCCAGCCCTGCAGGGCTGAGGACCCTAGGTCTGAGCCCAAGTCTGAGAGACTTGTATATAGACAGGAAGTGGGGTTTAGGCTCAAGTCTGAGCCTGGGGTTACATTGCAGTGTAGACATACCCTTAAAGCAGTGATACTCAGACCTCGGGGGTCTGGGAGCCAAATTAGTGATGAACATTATCCAAAAGGGCCATAGTAGTGTGAATTCATTGTGTCATTTACTATATTGTGCTCACAGCAAAATGACTGACCAAATATTATTTTATCAACTACACTGGGTTAATAACCCAGTAAAAGCATTCTGATGGGTTGTTAATTAAATCACACAGTATTTTAATATCCTGTGCTGCAAAAAGCTGCAGAAGACACATTAAAGAGCTGCTTGCGAGCCTCAGTCTGAGTATCCCTGCCTTAAAATCTTCAAGTATATAGTAAGGGCGAAGATCACCACCGAAGGGGCAGCAGGGAGAGTGGCAGGCTTCTTCCAATACTAGAATTGTACATGGATGTGGCACCAAGAATGCGAAGGGGGAATACAGTTTTATCCATCCCCTGTCCTACCCCCAAGGCTCATTGGTAAATGACTTTATCAACCCCCAGCTGTGTTTGATGAGATACACCTCCTAAAATGAATGTTCCCAGAAGTTAAAAAAACAACTTCAGATGTTGGTGATGGGCTTTGGGCTCATGGGACATTTCAAGCACATACCTAAAATGCTTTCAATTACAAAAATTATGGCTAAATGTATAGCCTAAGTATTTTGTGGTTAAATGGGGAACACACTATCCCCTCCCACCCCCACAAAAAAAATCCCTGGCTCTTTCAGGCACTGTGGTTAATCCCAGAGTTTACTATGCTACCACATGAGAAAGACCAAGTCATAAGTGACCTCAGATATCCTGCTTCTGGACTGGTAAAGGTTAATGATGATGTTTAAAGCTTGAGGAGGGAGAGAAAAGCAGGGATGCTTGCATTAAACTTAAGGTGTGTCTACTTGCTTTATATCCTACATGCGCATGCTTTCTCAATGGAGCGAGAGAGCAGGGATTAAAAAGGGAAGAGATGATGGCCAGTCCCCATGCTGAACCTTTATTGAAGTTTGGAAAAAGTTCAGTTCCCTTTTTCAGTTGCTTCTTGTTCTTGTATAAGGGGGTGTTTCCAGGTAGCAAGTGTGCCCCAAAGTGAAACTGAGGGTGAAAACCACTTCACAGTCAGTACCTGCAGCTCTTCTTGTTGAGATGTGGAGGTAATCAATATTGTAATCAGTAATGAGATGTGGAGGTAATCAGCCTTTCTGCCAGCTGTGGTGTGTGTGAATATGGATAATGTTGTCCTCTAATGAGTGAGCCACAGAGAGGCTAAGGGATTGTTACTACTAACAGCTGCAGCAATGCTCTTTTGCTTGTGGTGGCCTGTATTTTGGAACTGAAAGCCCAGGGATCTAGTCTTAGCCTCCTGACTTCTGTAATAATTGTGTCCGTTTCCTGCAACACACGGATTCCTTACAACTCTCTGGCTCAGGCCCAATATTTGCAGGTCTCCCTGGTGAGAGACTGGTGTTGTGATGCTCCTAGTCTAGCTTTGAAGACTCAATGGGTTCCAGTAGTTTAACATTTGAATGGAAGGCTGTTTCACTGGACCAAACCACTCGAATTCTGGGGGATGCAACTCTTCCAACATCCATGACTATCACTCTTGTTGCTGGGCCACTTGATTTTATAGACATGGACTAAGTTTTGCCTTAATTTATACCTGTGGAACCCTGGGCAAGTAAGTGGAGATGCATGGATGTAACTGAGAAGCTTACTCTCAAGGGAGAGCCACTCCTCTTGACAGAAATAACTAGGGATGGGCCTGCCTGAAGATCCAGACCCAAATTTTGTGTGTGTGAGGAGTAGGGTTGGAATATGTCTGAATTTTATAACTGGTCCCTAATTTCTAATAGGCTAAACCAAAACCCTGGATGTGAATGCTAACCTTTGGGGGCAGAATGGGGTGGATATGAACTCCAGATCTGTTTTTTGTGGCTCAGGCCCATTTCTAATAATTAACCTTTCTGTAGTGCTCTTCAACCTGTTCTGTGACAAAGGAAATAGCAGAATGACTTCAAACACAGTCTCACTGAACTGGCACCAACCTCAACAGCTGACCTGCTCCAATAACTCTGCATAGCAATGGCTTTAGGAGAGGAGCTGGAACATACTATGCCCAACAGCATGGGGAATAGAAGTAAATCAGAATGTAATCACAGAGGCTGGAATTAGGGTTAAAACACCATTATTGATGCAATGCTGTATGTTTGGAAGCTGACTCTCTAGAAGAGAAACCAGTTTATTCTTCCTAATTCTCTACCACCGAATCCAACTGTAAATTTCAGGCTCCACAGCTTGTGCTTCTCTGCATTGCATGTTTTGAACTGGGTGTCCTCTTGTTTGAAATGCCTTCTTGCAGCTGATGAGCATCTACTTAGTACTAGACAAACACCACCAGCTTTATTTCCTGTTTGTTTGGTCTCAGATCCCAGCTTGAATTGAGTATTGCAGCTCCTCACTAAAGGAAATGTAAATAACTATGAAATTTAATGTATTTTTAATTACCTGGAGTTTGCCATTTTAATCTAGTGAATTCCCTTTTTTGATAAAAGGAATGTTACTGTGGAAACCAGATCCAACAGAGAAGGCATCTCCAGCCTGTATGTGGACAGATAGGAAATCAATGCAAGAAAAGGGCTTTCAGTCACTGTGCACAGAACATGATGTTAGAATGAAAATTCAGTCCTGAATTCGTAGCTTTTTAAAATGCAGACGAGGTGTCATGCACTGGGGACATTTCTTTGATACTTATATGGACCCCATGACTGTAATCCAAACATCTCACAATCTTTCATGTGTTTATCCACACAACACTCTTGTGAGATAGGGCAGTGAAGTTATTTTCACTGTACAGATGAGCAAGTGAGGCACAGAGAGACCAACTGACTTGCCCAAGGTCATGCAGGGAATTGAGCTTAAGTCTCCTGAGTCCCAGGGTAGTGCCCCAACCACAGCAATTCTGCAGCTCCAAGGCAGCAAGAAGCCTTAACGAAGGGAATTTGTAGTATAAACTTATGGGAAGACAAGTAAACAGAGTTTGCGGAAGTGCTATTTTGTAAGCAAGCTTCAAACTGAAATATAGAAGCTGTCATTTTCCAGTATTAGTTGGGAACAGGAAATAAAACAAAATGGAAAATAGACCTAAGGCTCTAAATCAAAATGAGGATTTATGTGGGGGCTTGCAAGTGAAAACTAGACACTATATCTCAGAGTATGAGAAATACACATGATTTATCGTAAGATATCTTCCTCAAGCATAGTTCAAGTGGACTTAAATGGGTTTCCAATATATCCACTAAAATACAACCCATCAGCATCAGCTGTGTGTTTATGAACTGTGTGCCTCTCATTATTGTAGTTGAGATTTATTGGGTCCATGGGTGTGCACGCTCGTGCGTCTTAAGTGTTAAATCTCTTCAAGATTTAGAAGCTCATTGAGCCTTGAACTGATTGAACCAATAAGGCCAAATTCTACTCTGCAGTACACCCTGTGTGTCCCCACTGAAGACCATGAGCATTGCTCCTGTGCAACTGAGGGCAGAATTGGAGCCATAGATTGTCTTGTGGTCAAAATACACAAGATTAGAGAGTATGACATCAGTTATAACCATGGTTTTTGGATAGATGAGGTACTGGTAATTGGATATAGAACTACTAACCTCTAGGCTACTAGATCATATCTGTCTTGGCTCGTAGAAGAGCACCCAACACCTTGAGAAATGGCTCTGAAGTGTACTACCTATTTCAGAATGTATGCCCCTTGGCTCCATCTTCCTCTGTGTTCTGTCTCACACCAAGCATGCTGAATATAACATTAGTGCAAGTAATGCAGCCACAGCAAGGGGCAACTAAAGCTATTAGTACTTCATTCCTAGTACAGAGAAACAGCTCCATTGTATTTTAATGATCTCCTCTAGAGTTAGTTCTAAGGATCAGATACCAATACCCTTGTTTGCAACAAGAAGTACCTTATTCCAGCAGCAGTCACAATCCAGTTTACTCCAAAGCATGGAGCAAGGTGCTACTCCGTGTGAGCAAAGGATCAAAATCTGACCCTAAAAGACAACTGGTCACTTTGGACTAGATTCTTGAACTGTCACCCTTACTTTACAAGTAGTCCCACTGATTTCAAGGTGCTACTCAACATGAGTAAAGATGGCAAAATATAGCCATTCAGTGCCCCAGTGTTTTTTTTTCCCCAGTCAGATGTCCAGAGTGAAGAGTTCAGAATGATGCCGTCTGGGGTACGGAATAGACATGTCCGCAGCTTGGATGTTCTAATTTGATTGTGCACATGACTGTATCATGAAAGTTTTAGTTACCAAGTGGAAGTCCTGGTATCTAATTTCAGTGATCTGTAATAGATGGTTAGAGTGCTTTAGTGAGATTTTGCAAAAGAATAAACATTCATCTCACAAGTAGAATGACAAACTAATAGAGCTGTTTTCCATTATATGGAATCTTCCTCTATTATAAGAATTAGAAGTGAATCTGTAAGGATAAATCTCACTTTATCTTAATCTGTTAGTCCACTCTGGTAGCTAAACTGTGTGTCGCTATTTGAGATGGGCCTGAGTTGTGAAGTCTGGATTAAGATGAATTTCCCTCTTTTGAGGGTGGTTAGATCTGGTGTTCTGGATCAGCTCATTAGTGAGAGAGAGAAGCACCAGTTTCAAATTTTCCATCCAGACCTGAGTCTAAGTTGCCCCAAAGATTGAAAAGGGTTGTGGGGACAGGTTCAGATCTAATATTCCATTTCAAGCCCCTGTCGTCTTGTAATTTATAAATCTCAAATTTATTGTAATGGAAAAAAATAGCTGTTTTAAAGGGTTGACTTTGGAAATATCAGTGGAAGAAACTTGTGTAACTTTTTTTTACGGATTCAATCCTCAGACTTTCTTTAAGGTTCTCTTAGCTAATGAATCCAAATCCCTGTTGGTTTTTCCTGTGTGGTAGGCATCATTATAAAATGGACATTTCCTGAGATAGCTAACTTAATGCAGTATTCCCATTCTAAATAGAGAGAACATGTGGCAACACCCACATTTTCAGGGCATCCATTGCGAGACAATTGTCTCGTTTCTTAATTTAATGGATTAAATACATCAGTACACAATGCACGTGCCCTTATCCAGATGAATGGAATTATTTTACCTATCTCATCAAGTGTAAATACATAAGATTGTCACTGGCAAAGTCTCAGTAATTACAGCATAGTAAAATCCAACCAACAGACCACTTATACTTGCAAATCACTAACCAATGAAAATGTAACCATAACACACACATGGTGCATAGCTAAAACTTGATTTCAAAGTGATTATTTTAGACACCTATTTGCTTATGTATTTTGGATACCATAATTTCCTTTAATGAATGACACTTACAGTAACTGAAATTAAATGTGGTTGTCTTGTCCTATAAATGTAACAGGCAGAAAGAGGATGTAAAAAACCCCATCACAAGTAGTTTATTATAGGTAGTTTTTTGATCCACATAGTGGTCTTACTGACAACTCCATATTCTCTCAATCTTAGTATAGTATAATATTTCAATGAGTTCAAGTGGAAAACCAGTCATGGTGGGGGATTAGTCCTGCCTACAGATAAAGAGAAGCCTAGAGCTTGTTCCAAGCAATCTACATGGTCAAGTAAAAGAGGCCTCTTCCACTTAAGAGCAAATTTTCCCAAGCTCAGAAGCTGATTTTCAAAGAATAAGCTCCCACAACTGGGGCTGAATTTTTATAAGAGCTCAGCTCCCATGTAGGCATCTAATTAAGGGACAGACCTTAATTGCAGGACCCAGCAGCTCCCATTGTGACACTTTGTGGCCAGACTTTCAAAAGAGCTCAGCACTATTTTTTTGACATCTGCCCCGTACTGTAAGGCACCTGGGATTAACTCCACTTCAGTAGCTTTCATCCTATGGCTGTGGGGCTTGGGTTAATTTTGTTATTCCTCTCTCCCACCCAATCCAATATCATTCTTTTTGAATAAATGTCTGTATTTTAGAGACTGTTAACCTGGCCACCTCTCATAGGTATATTACATTGGGAAATAAAAGATTTGTCTCCTCAGAAGGAGTGGATGGAGCAAGTTTCCTAGACACTGCCCACTACTCTCTCCTTGGGGCCTGGACCCCCTCCTCATTTTGAAAGAGAATGAGCAGGAAATCATGTTTACATTTCCTCTCTCCGAGATATTTGGGTTTTTATCCCCTCTGTAGGAATGGATGACTATGGTCCTTTGGGCGCTGAGCACTCTTGTTTGGTGTTGGAGTCAAGGGAAGCCTAGGGCATTTGGTACCTCACAGGAGGTATTTCACCATTTGTAAGATCAGGTCTGAAGTAACTTTTCCAAAGCCACAGAGGGAGTTGGTATTGATTCTTGCATTAAGAGCCATACTTCCTTTACCAGAAGAAATGGAAACCGGCCCACAAGGATGTTCCAATTTTTAGTCAGAATGTTTTGGGGTTTTTAACATCTGAAAGTTTCCTCAAATTAAGAGATGACAATTCTGGGCCTGAGAAGCAAAGTGCTAGTCTCCTCAGCTCCCATTGACTTAATTGGGAGGTAAGGGCTCTCAGTGTGTCATGGGTCAGTTCCCAGACTGCTGCACTGGGCAATTGGGGTGGGGGGAGGCAAATATAGTGCCCATCTTTAAAAAAGGGAAGAAGAAGAATCCAGGGAACTACAGACTGGTCAGCCTCACCTCAGTCCCTGGAAAAATCATGGAGCAGGTCCTCAAGGAATCCATTTTGAAGCACTTGGAGGAGAGGAAGGTGGTCAGGAACAGTCCACATGGATTCACCAAGAATAAATCATGCCTGGCCAACCTGATTGCCTTCTATGATGAGATAATTGGCTCTGTGGATATGGGGAGAGCAGTGGACATAGGTCTTGACTTTAGCAAAGCTTTTGATACGGTCTCCCACAGTATTCTTGCCAGCAAGCTAAAGTATGGATTGGATGAATGGACTATAAGATGGATAGAAAGCTGGCTAGATCATCAGGCTCAACGGGTAGTGATCAATGGCTTGATGTCTAGTTGGCAGCTGGTATCAAGCAGAGTGCTCTTGGGGTTGGTCCTAGGGCCAGTTTTGTTCAACAAGTTCATTAATGATCTGGACGATGAGATGGTTTGCACCCTTAGCAAGTTTGCAGCTGACACTAAATGACACTAAACTTGGGGGAGAGGTAGATATGCTAGAGGGTGGGGATATGGCACAGAGTGACCTAGACAAATTGCAGGATTGGACTAAAATCTGAGGTTCAACAAGAACAAGTACAGAGTCCTACACTTCAGACGGAAGAATCCCATGCTCTGCTACAGGCTGGGGACCGACTGGCCAAGCAGCAGTTCCCCAGAAAAGCACCTGGGGATTACAGTGGATGAGAAGCTGGATATGAGTTAACAGTGTACCCTTGTTGCCAAGAAGGCTAACGGCATATTGGGCTCCATAAGAAGGAGCATTGCCAGCAGACTGAGGGACATGACCATTCCCCTCAATCAGCACTGGTGAGGCCACATCTGGAGTATTGTGTCCAGTTTTGGGCCCCCCCACTACAGAAAGGATGTGGACAAATTGGAGAGAGTCCAGCAGAGTGCAATGAAAATGATTAGGGGCCTGAGGCACATGACTTACCACACTAATCAGAGGAGAGGCTGAGGGAACTGCGTTCTTTAGTCTGCAGAAGAGAAGAGTGCTATCAAATCCCCCCTCAGTCTTCAACTACCTGAAAGGGGGTTCCAAAGAAGTTGGAGCTCAGCTGTTCTCAGTGGTGGCAGATGACTGAACAAGGAGAGTTGCAGTGGGGTGAGGTCTAGGTTGGATATTAGGAAAAACTATTTCACTAGGAGGGTGGTGAAGCATTGGAATGGGTTACCTAGGGAGGTGGTGGAATCTCCATCCTTAAAGGTTTTTAAGGCCCGGCTTGACAAAGTCCTGGCTGGGATGATTTAGTTGGGGTTGGTCCTGCTTTGAGCAGGGGGTTGGACTAGATGACCTCCTGAGGTCTCTTCCAACCCTAGTATTCTATGATTCTAGGAATTGGGCCTGCAGTTCAGATAATCAGTCATTCTATGTGAAACTGATTTAATGATACTACTAAGACTGAAGTACCAACAAGCGAAATGGAGGAGACCCACCAATACAGCATCATTAACTCTGCATTGGTGGGTCTGGTAGTAATGGCAGCTGCCATTACATTTTTTAAGTGTTAGCTCACTCCTGGAGAATGCTGTGTGGTGATAAAACCACATTTGCTGCAGTAACTGCACACAGTGGAGACGATACACATACCAGGGCAGATTTTGACCTTTTGCCACATTTGATACTCTTCCCATTTTTCTTAAATTGTGTTTTCACTTTCTTGATTTTTTTTCTCCAATTCTGTTCACAGTAAGGGGATATGTTTATGGCCTCTAAGCGTCTCTTAGGGTAAGAGAAGGGTCTGAATTTTTCAACTTCAGATGCAAAGAGAGGTGCTACCCCAACATCTGTTTTTATTTATACAATACCTTTATCTCTTACAGCACTTTTCATCAGCTGAGCTTAACATGCATTACAAAGGAGGTCAGAACCATTATCCTCATCTTACTGATTGGGGAAACTGAGCAGCAGAGAGGGGCAGTGATTTGCTCAAGCATCAGAGCCAGAAATAAAGCTCAGCTCTTCAGAGTCTTAGTCCAGCCACTGTAGTATGCTTCATCTCTCTAGATAGGTGGTTGTATTGTAACAAATTGAGTTACAATGAATCATAATCAGGTTTGTGGCCAATAATTCCACTGTCCAAATTATTTCAATTTGAGCCTGCATCATCACAAATAACTTTATGAAAAGTAATGTTCCTGTTCTGTACGTAATTTCCAAACATCCTTATCTGAGCCGACAATTATGGGGAAGTCAGTATGCTGGGGATACTTAACTTCTATGCATAAAACCCACAGCGCTTCAATGTTGCAATATAAGGTTAAATTAAAATCTTGTTCCTGATGCATACTACCTGGTTAGATATGAATCATTAGTATAAAAACAAATTTCCCAATTATACTTTAATTGTGAGAGAATGCAATGAATTTTGTACAGTTATTTTATCTTGGTTTATGTCCGTGCCCTCTCTGTTCCCTAGAGCCATGCACCATTCTCCTTTGAGGCTGTTGCCAATGTTATCTTTGCAGCTGGTAAAGGTGGTGGTCGGTGTATGGAGCTAATATTTAGCAATGTTCCCAACCCCAAATTGAAGTACAATAGGAGTGTATGTAAAAATGGTGCATCATTCAGATGCTATACTATTTGCTAACAAAGGCAAATAGTATAACATTAGCAAAAATCATCCTTAGTAGTAGTAGTAATGATGATTTTGTTGCCTGCCAATCCATCATTCTGTAGATGTTGTAGGTGGTTCACATAAACATACCATACTAAAACAGATAAAAATAAAAGGCTAAATTTTCAAAAGATCCTCTTAGCTTGTGCCTGCAAAATTTGTGTATTGCGTAAGTGGGTACTTATTCCTTCCATTAGCTACAGGGTTTGAATACATAAACTGGTATGGGCACAAATTTTGCACATCTCATTTAAGAGGCTTCTGTGAAAATCTGATCCATAAAAAACACATTAAAGCATAAAAATCACATCATTAGTTACCGAAGTGAGTGTTTCTACAGGTGTTTACACTAGCTTAGCTAAATCAGTTTAAAAATCATTTCAACTTAAAATGATGCAATTTCTGTGGGTAGACAAAATCTGAGTGTCCAAAACTTGGCCCTTTCCTGGGGTTTGGAAAGGATAATGTAAAATCAATAATCTGCCATAAACCTTAGCCTCAACTTCCTGTGAACTAGTGTTCCTAGAGTTTTCCCTCTAGGATTTCCTCTCTCCTAGCTCCTTAGTTTCCTCTCCTTAGAAAGGCAGGCTTAGTTACCAGGTGGAGTTTTAGTTTTTATTATTATTATTCTAGTAGTGCCTTGGGACCAACTGAGAACAGGGCCCCATTGTGCTAGGCACTGTACAAGCACAGCTAATGAGCTGCAGCTGCAAGCAGAACTCTGCCACTTTCTGTAGGGGTTCTAACATCTGCTGCAAACAAGGTGAATCAACAGACAAACCCTACCACCTTGATACCAGAGGGAATTCACTGCTAAAAACATTAAGAGAAATAAATCATGCAAGTTCTCGGCTCCACTTAGTGGGCAAAGAACAAACAGCACTTTTCAAATTACCAAATTATAAAAAAGGTTTATTAGAAGAATGCAGCTTATCAGCATGTAACAAATAGCTTCTCTTTCTCCCTGTAAGACCATTTTGAAGTTCTGGCAAATCAGGATTGGGTCTATGGAAAGTTAGAGTGAGCTGCTGAATGGAATTATCTGCCATCTTTTGGCTTTCTTCATGGAGCTGACTAAGAAATAGCTTTGAATAGATTTTTTTTCTGCTGAATAAAGATCATTTAATTAAACCAGTAAAAAATGTAACTATGGCCTTCTCTGCAGCTTCTGTGACACTTGCATGCTTGGCTCTCACACTAATGATAAAAGCAGAGGAACTCTGTTGACTTTGGTGGATTGATTCTAGATTCACACCTTATGACTGAGCACAGAATCTGGCCCAGTATGTCTGTAAAATGCCGTGGGCACTAAATAGCAATAGATAGGATTGACTCTAGAGGAGGTTCTGAATATGGCCCAGATCCTGCATGATGCTGATCATCCTCACCTCCCAAACTCTGCAGCAAGAGCTGAGGTTGCACAAAAGTTTCCCGAACATTCTCATGGCCCTTAATAAGAACATCAGTTTTAAAACTGTGATCTTGTCTGGTGAAATCTCTCTGAACAGTCATCTTGACAGATTAAGGAAATGTCAGGGATTTCCCTACACCCCCTCAGTTTTGTGAACTAGTTACATGCAGTGTTGCCAATTTAGTGATTGTTTGGAAATGTGAATTGAAATTGAAACATAATACACACTTTAAAAGCATATACAGTGTATCTGATAAAGTATAATAGATTTGAAAAGTATGAACACAGACTAGCTTCCTTATACAGCTGTTGCTCTTATGACCATGTCAGTGCATTCATTTTGGTGATGTTGGCCAACCTAATAATTTCAAATTGATTTGTAAGCAAAGTCTAAATGAACTCTCCCTGACAGCCAGTGATAGGCTGGGGGGAAAGGCTTCAGGACAAGACTGTATTTACATTCACACCTAATCTACTAGGTATCCAACAAACAGAGCTGTGTTGCCCCAGTGATAGATTTTTGGCTGGGGTTGGGTTACAAATCACTTGAATGGGGTAGGGTAAAAAAATGTTGTTGTTTTTGTATGAGTAAAGGGCAGTAGAACTGTACTTAGCCTGTGCTGACTGAGGGCATCGAGAGGGTGGGGGCAGGTGTTTTGCTTGATGGTCTGCCTGAGTCACAAGTACTATTTGATGTGCCCCTCTCCACTGTTTAAAGACAGAGCTGATTAGGCTCCATAGATAGTCTTTTGTTCTCTTAAGTGACCACTACAGCTGAAATCACTGAAAATCAGGTCTAACTATTTAGACCTGCTGTAGGACAGTGCTTCTGTGGAAGAGACAGCCCAGTCTGCACTAGCAGCGAGGTTCCCCCACTGAGAGCTCAGCTGAAATCACTGAGAGCTGGGTGGAACCTCAAGAGACCAACTAGCAGAGGTCACAGTGGCAGATGGCAGCAGAAGGTGATGGCGCAGGGCCATTGGCAACAGAGCAATGGAGTGAACGGTGGCACAACAAACAATAGGGGCCAGAGCGAACAGTGAGCAGCTGGAGGAACGAGCAAGGTGCCTTTTGCCCCCCACCTGGGATGTGAACTCATGTGAAAGCACCTCTGAACTCAGTCTCCACTGACCAAGGACAACATCAGTGAGTGTTAATGGGGCTGTTAAGAATGTTGGAGACACAACACAGTTCATGTAAACAAACACGGCTGTGGCATCATACTTTCTATTTAAGCAAGAGATGCCACACGCTACAAACTGGAGGCCAATGTTAAGTGCATTGTCACTTGTTCATCCTGAATTTGAACACTGGTTCTGAACAAGACCAGCAAATGCTCACTATCTTTCTGCAAGAAACTCAACTGACTGGCTAGAAGCATTTGGTGCAACAGCAAAAGACTCAACAGTTGAAAAAGTGAAGAATTCTCTCACCACATTCAAAAAATTTGTATACATGGCTGATGAATGCACCAATACAAATAGTCATCAAGTATTGTGTATGTTATCTTGATGTCAGTGGTAGGCCAGTAGATGCATTTCTAAATGTTCAAGTTATAGAAGACAGATTGGCTGCATCTGTGACAACTCACATCTTAGTTAAATGCTTGTCAATGGGACCCCAAACAGATGGCTGCTTGTGCATTTGATGGAGCTGCAAATTTCTCTGGAAGACATGGTGGAGTACAAGCTTTGCTCAAAGAAAAGTGTAACCCTAATCTCCTATACACACTGCAGAGGCCATCTACTCCAACTAGCACTAGTACAAGCTGCAGACTCTTTAAAAAAAACATTAAAAAAGCTATAAATGTCTTCATTATATTCTTTTTTTCAGCAAGAGTCCAAAAAGACTGAATATCTTGGAAAATATAGATCAAATTAGTCCAACCTGGGAAAACCCCCGGCTTTCTCATGAGTGATCCTTGGCTGTTGTCTTAAAATTACTCTAGCCATTATTACTGGCTTTGGAAAGTATCTACCAAGATGGGATGGATCTAAGTAGTGAGGCTGGTGGATTACTTTTTCTACTAAGTTCAGAGAAGACTATTGCCATTCTCTCTTGTAAGTCTACTGTTACTTGGGTCATTAAACAATGCCATCCAGGCATCTGCTACAACAGTAGTAGATCTTTGTCCAGCAATAGAAGCTACATTTGGATCAATCGGAGAGCTATCCATTGAAAAAGTACTGGAAGAAGCAAAGACTTCAGTCCAGAAGTTGACTAATGAAGATATTTATATTGAATCCTTAAGTGAAGAGGACAAGAAGTGTTTGTTAAGACAACTGAAAGTACACAGACTTGATTCTTAAAAATCGACAACAGCGACTTCTAGATTCTACTCAACCTCTATGTAGCTTTTACAGATCTGTGTCTTATAAAACACCTCCAGTTGAGTGGAGTGAGGCACTACCAGAAATGGGGCTGCCGTGTGCTCAGGACAGAACAGAGAATTTGAATACAGAGTGGAATATCATATGACGAATGAATGAAGATTTGACTTCAACTTCTTTTTTTATCACTAGTGGCTTGACCTGATCTTTATGCTATGTTTCCTGGGCTGAAAGAAGTAGGAATTCATCTCTTGCTACTCCCAGTCGCAACAGCTACAGTTGAAGTGTTCTTTTTAATCATTTGAATAGAATTTTGTGTTTTGAAAGAAGTTGCCTTCTGCCTGATCATATGAATGAACTAATGAGCATATCAGTTGAAGGAATGGAAGTACCGGACACATGAGAAGCCACCAAAGATGAATGCATTGCATTCAAGAAGTTCATTAACAGAGTTGTGCAAAATTTATACCAAGAAGGATGTAGTGCTTCAGAGAATGCTTGAGTAGCCAACTTTAATTTGTGATTTTAAAATCTAATAATGGTCATGAAACACTTTTTCAGTTTTTTACTATGGTGCCATAGTACTATGGTGCCATAGCCCACCTTCACCCTCCACAGTCTCACCCCCCCCCCCTTAATTTCAATTCTTGGGGAAAACACTGGGGCATGTCCTTCCATAAAATTTCCACTAGGTACATGCTGTAATTTTCACCTGAATAGCTGGCTTCCAGATCTAGCATATTTTGACCTTTTTGGCATTTCATTAAAGAAAATGTTTGATATGGTTTAATTAAGTGTCCCCTAGTGTGATTTCAGTTCAGCTGTGCCAGATACTCCTCAAAGCAAAGCACCTTCTGTCCAATTAGATAAACACAGTTCCCTCTGTGACTAAGTCTAGTTAAGTGGAAGATAAAGCAGAAGATCAACACCTAGCTTTCAAATACCCCTAATTTCAGTCCCAGAGTTCCCTACGCTCCACAGAGATTTTGTGTCAATAAAAGTGAGGGGACAATTGTTTACATCAGAAATTAAAGAATCATGAAACTGAGGTTAGAGAGAGTAACTTACACAAAATGGATGAATCCCACAGCATTTTCAAGCTTCCTCCATGAATAATTTTAAAAATAAAACTCATTAAGGAAATTCTGAAATTAGTGCACATGCAGCCATGGATACAGATTGGTAATAACATACAATAGATTTGTGTTTCTGTGCTACCTTGGAAATCCATAGTCACATACTGTTAGAGACTCTGCCACACTGGATCAGTGGGAATGATGTTCCCCACCACAATCAGTAGGACTAAGGCGACTAAATACCTTTCAGGATCTGGTCTTAAATGGCTTGAGAGGTAATTGGAGGACTCTCTTTTTTGTAAGACTAAGATTCCAGGCAGGAAATCAGGCAGCCCCCCAACAACTCCCTTTCAGATGTAAAACTCTAGACACTGCTGTGCCATTAAGAAAGAAGGGACCTGTAATTTTCCACCAGTGCAGCTCCATCTGTGGTAGCAATAATGGAGGCTGTAGTGTAGACAAGGCCCAGGTGTTTCTAATGGGTTCTTGGTAGCCCTTGCTACCCTAGTGTCCACTGTAACCACCTCTATGGAAGAAGATTACAGAGAGAAGAGGTGGCTTTTCCCATGTACAGTTCCTGAGCCCCATGCAGTGTCCTGTGAACTGGAGGGTGGGTGCTACAACAGTGGCTATATGCTCTCCTGCTATAGAGGTGAGATCTGTGTATTGAAGGTCTCTTCCTTTCTCAGTTCCTAAGAACAAATCTGTCCTAACATAGCGTGTTCAGTGCAATATCAATACTCAGTATGTTTTAAAATGTACTTCTGAACAATAGACTAATAAACCAGGATTTCCTCTTAGAATCGCTGTTAATACTTGCAGACTTCTTATGGGTTAAGACTGATCTAGGATGAATTTACCTAGGAAAATGGGACCTGTAATCTTCCATCAGTGTAGCTTCCTGGATGGCATAACAAGGGTAAAATGTTTTTCCCACCCAGTCTCCTAAGAAACTGAAGTGAACAGCCTGACTCTTGGGAGAAGTGCCATGGCATTTTTAATGACCACAGTGATCAGGATTTTCATGTTATATCTTGTCTAAAGGACAGTGCTTCCACAGAAGTGTCCCCTAGTACTATGCTATAGCATTGATTCAACTGGAGAAGTGCCATCTGCCCAATCATCAGCTCCATTTTCTAAAGCACTTACAGCAGGTACCTTATTCTTGGGAGGTCTTCCATCCAGGAACTGATTCAAGCCACCTGCCAATGCTGGTTCATAATCATAGAATATCAGGGTTGGAAGGGACCTCAGGAGGTCATCTAGTCCAACCCCCTGCTCAAAGCAGGACCAATCCCCAATTTTTTGCCCCAGATCCCTAAATGGCCACCTCAAGGATTGAACTCACAACCCTGGGTTTAGCAGGCCAATGCTCAAACCACTGAGCTATCCCTCCCCCGCATAATGTGAAATCTCAGGTAATCACAGCACATGCTAGAGTAGCACTAAAGTGCCAGATCTTTGCTTTGAGTCTAGTCCAGGGCAGGCTGCGATTACCAGAAACATGCTCGGTCAAGTCATTTGTTTTGCTCTTGTCCCATTCCTCTTCTCATTTCCTTTCTGATCCTTACTGCATATTTTTTTATTATGATTATTCCTGGATATGGCACAGTCACTCACTGTCTTTAAAGACAGTGCACCAGACTCCTAAACAGCTGCTGTTCCCAAGACTCAATATTTTCCCAGCTTCAATCCTGTTCCATTGCTGACACAACCCTGATAAAAGCACTCGGTGGTGGTGGTGGTGATGAGCACTGTGATAGCTGCACAGCAGACATTGGACCCACAGTCCATTTTTTGGCAGTTAATTAGCAGCTCTGCTATACACATACACAAAAGGGAAAGTTTTAATTAGGCTCATAAAGGAAGCTGGAAAAATTGGCCAGGAAAGTAGCTTCTCTGTGCATATAAGTGTAGGATAAACTTAATTATAGCCAATAGGGAGAGAGTGATGCTAAAACCTAACTGTACTGCAGGAGATTCAGAAACGGGCTGTGAGATTGTGACCCTAAGACAACCCCAATGCCAGATGGCAAGGGGCTCCTTGGTATGTAACATTAAAACTCAGCTGGCCTGACCAGCTCAGTACAAACCTGCCCCCACCACCACCACACACACACTGTTGTCACAATGTTTATTTAAAAGGTGTCTTGTGATATCACTTGAAAACTAACCACACTGGTCACTAATATCTCTGAAATGTATATAATGTTGTATGTGAAATCATGGATGCTCTCTGATATTATGTTTTGGAGTCTGTAAGGGGGCAAAACCTTTCTCCCCTCCTCCTCATAGAGAATGGCCAACACCTCTCGAACTTGATCACAAATCAAGCCAGATGTGGCCAAGAACAATGGATTATTCATTTGCACTGGGGATCACAGAAAGATTGCAACAGTTAACTTGGCATGAGCTCCCTGGTGGACACAGAAAGCTGAGCCCCAAGGAGGGCTTCCTGACTTTGATAACAGAGATAAACATTGAGGATATAAAGAACTACTGAAAGCCTTTGGGGTATCCGTCACTTAGGGGACAAATTGGAGAAGCACTCTCTAAGCTCATGAAAAGCAGACCACATTGGCCTGGCTGGCAAGAGTAGCTGGAAACTGAGTATAGGTGAGAAACCTGCTTGGACAAAGATTGTAACTGGCTGAAATTAAGTTAGTCACTGAAAACATGTTTTGAGTTACTTGTAACCATTCTTGTCTCATCTCTTCTTATCACTTAAATATCTGTTCTTTAATAGACTTCTTCTTTGTTTTATGACAAAGCCATATCAGTGGCACATATTAAACTGAAGGGTAAAATCCTCATCCAAGCAACCAGGCTGGCAAGTGTACTGGCTCTTTGGGGACAGTGAACTTCTAGGAGGGACTGGACAGTGCAGGGGAGACGCTTCTGGGAGACTCAGGACTGGAAGGGTTGTTGGTGTCACCCTGTAAGGAGTAAGTAGGCTGATGGCAGCTAGTGTGAAGCACCCAGGGTTATGGGGCAGGCAGTGACGCAACCCTTAACTGGTCTGTGTGAGTGTCAGTGACACTCTAAGAAAGCAACTTGAATAGAAAAAGATGGGAAGGA
Organism: Eretmochelys imbricata; assembly: GCF_965152235.1. NCBI lineage: Eukaryota > Metazoa > Chordata > Testudines > Cheloniidae > Eretmochelys > Eretmochelys imbricata. Next base: position 16,533,135 of record NC_135580.1, on the reverse strand, counting down.
CTGAGGTCGACCATGAATCCACCCTCTGCAATTCAGTTAAGGCTCTTCAGGGTGGGTGTATCAATGGAGGATGAGGCACTTCATCATACCCTTTGTATTCCAGCACCTCCCCTGTTTTGTAGTCAAATACAACCTGCTCTTTACCTGAGGTAATTAGCTTCAAATATACCTTTGTGTCAAAGGTAGGGAAGTGCAAAGTCTAATGAAAATAGATATGTCCCCCTGAATCTTTCTAATTCTGCCATGAAATAAACTAGAAACAAACATGAAACTGACGAGTTGTCTTTCATTGTATGTGCTGAGCAAAATGCAAACTCTGAACACCCCTACTTAGGATGAAAGGTAAATTAGACTTTAGATGCAATTTTAATAATCTAAAATAGTATTTCTGATTATTTGCTTGGGATTGACAATGTACTCCGTACTTAGCAAGCCATAAAAGTGCAGATGGTTTCTGTTCTGACAGAGACTGACACAAAAAAGGCATCTTGCTCTGAGAATCCAGAGTATGGAGCTTGTGGTTTCCTTTTACATTCTATAAATATTCCATTATATTAACTGATAATAGTTAAGTCACATGAACATTTTTAAGGTTTTTATTTTTGACAGACTCTCTAAGATAATCTTCATTTTGTTTGCCTCTTATTTCTTGAATAAAGCCTGAAGTGGTCAGGTAGTTTTTGAACAATTTGAGCCCGGTGAGGCAGAGAGAGGTCTTAGTCTGCAAGGTCTGTTGTGGAGAGCAGTAGGGATAGCAAAGTGGCTTTTTGCTAGTGGGAGTCAAGGCTACTGGGTATGTGAGTGGTGTGATGGTGGTGTACCCTCTGTATTCACTGGAAGTTTTAAGCCCCTTGTGCCCTCAACACTTGCAAGAATTCAGGATAAAAAGGGTTGTGGCCGTGTCTGAGGAGATGTGCTTAAATAAGCTCCCCAGCCTACAATTCTTCATGTTCCCCCTCTGGCCTTACTCCTGCTATTAGACAGGTGTTGTAATGCAACATCTGTGCAGCAGCACACGTATTAGCGTAGGATGGCATGGTGCTGAACTCTCTAGTCCTGTTTCCTCCTCTGCTTGAATTTACAGGCCCAACACCCCACAGCTGTACTGTGCACAGTACCAGATTTACCATGGCGCTGGGCCCACGGTCCAGAGGGGGCCCGGCCCGCTCTTCTCTGCGCCCCCGTGGGGGCAGACGCTTGGTGCGCTCGCCCACCTCCCGGGTTTTCCAATAGGTGCAGCCGGGCAGGTTCTGCCGGCAGCCAGGCTCCTCCCCCGCCTCTTCCCCCAGTGTGTTATGTTCCCTCCTCTCCCACTCTCCCTGCTGCCGATCAGCTGTTCGCCGGCAGGAGGGAGGGGGAAGAGCGGAGCCTCCGTTTGCTCGCACCTTCGGGGAGGAAGAGAAGAGGTGGGGCAGGGCCTTAGGGAAGGGCATATCCCCTCCAGGCCCCTGCTGTGAGCAACCCCAGCACCCCTCCACCCCCTGCCCTGACTCCTGCACCCCCTCACACACGCCCCCCCACCCCATGCCCTGACTCCTGAACCCCCCACATCCCCACTCCCATCCTGAGCACCAAACGGGAGCTCCTGCACCCCACCCCCCCATTCCCACCTGCACCCCTTGCACCAAACAGGAGCTGCCTCAGGTAAGCGCTCCACACCCCAACCTCCTGCCCCAACCCTGAGCCCCCTAGCTCCTGGCCAGACCCTGCACCCCAATGTTTTTTTTTATAGTATTTGGAAAGATAATTAAGTGGTCCGTTGAGACCCTCTGTTCTTGTAGTCTAACTTATTTTTCCACACACCACTTTAAAAATCACAATCGAGGTACCTCACTTTATTTTCACTTGCTATTACTTATAGGAGGAGGATAAATGAAAAACAGGGGTGGAGGGAGATAAGTGTTTTTTTTTTCTTGGCTGGGTCCCAAGTAGGGGCCCCAAAAATGAAGCTGAACACAGGGCCAGGGGTCCTTACTAACTCTAAATCCACCACTAGCTGTCACATCACCTGGGCTGGGGATACTGTGTCAGCTGATCCCCATAGTCTCCAACCTACCTTGGCAGTATAGCAGACATGGCCCTGCCCATTAGCTCCTCTCCACTCCCTAGCCCACCCACCCCTTGCTTCCCACAGCTTAAGGCTTAGCCCTCTCATTTTTAAAAAAGATTGCTTGCCCCTCCCCCCCCCCCCAGGCTTTTGTGGCTGCCCTGTTGCCAGGCATCCAGTTTTAGACTGGAAACTCCAGTAGAAAATGGGACCCGAGTGTCCGCTTAGCAGTGCTGACTGGAAACTAAAAGTCCGGTTGTAGGAGTAACTGTATTAGCCTCCACTCCTCCCGCTCCCAACACCCACCCCAGAGGGCTGGAAGAGTACTCGCCTTGCTGCTGCTGGTTGTCACGGAGTGCGGGGGAGTCAGGGTCCTGCACCCCCCACTTCCTGTGATTCACTGTGACTCTCAGCCAGCCAGTAAAACAGAAGGTTTATTAGACGACAGGAACACAGTCAAAGCAGAGCTTGTAGGTATGGAAAACAGGACCCCCCAGTCAGGTCCATCTTGTGGGGTAGCGAGCCCAGACACCAGGGCTGGAACTCCCTCCGTTTCCCCAGCCAGCTCCAAACTGCAACCCCCTCCAGCTTCTCCTCTGTCCTTTTGTCTCTTTCCCGGGCCAGGAGGCCACCTGATCTTTTTGTTCTCCAACACCTTCAGTTGGCACCTTGCCGGGGAGGGGCCCAGGCCATCAGTTGCCAGGAGACAGGGTGTCAGCCATTCTCTGTGCAGACAGCATCACACCTGCCTAGGGCTCTGCAACAATCACACACCCTTATCCCACCACCTAGATACTTAAGAAATGCATAGGGGAAACTGAGGCTCCCACACAGTATTCAGAGAAAACATTAAGAACATTCCCACTTTGTCACACTGGAGGAAGGGCAGCTCAGTGCAGAGAGAGACACAGAAAATGGGCTAGAACCAGGGAGAAGGTGGCCGCTCTATGTGGGCAGGGGCCGGGGGGAGGGGGAGAAATCCTGTTTACCTCCTCCCCAGCCCTGCCATGCTTGCAGTTTACCCTGGCCCCTCCCTTGCTCCAGGAACCAACCCTAGCTCCTGCCCCACTGTGCTTTTGCCCCCAGCCCCTTTTACAATAATTACCCAGGGGGCCCACAAAAAGTTAATCCGGCCCTGACTGTGCAGGATCAAGTTGATTGGTACATAATACCACACATGGCAATCCATTGTTTACACATATACATGGTTTTACTTTGCATGACAGAAACATTTCAACTTCTTGTATTGTTCTCTGCTTCTAACTGTCCACTCAGCAGCACAATAATTCTAGAAATCTTAACCATCAATACATTTGTTGTGTTGTGGTGCATTTCCATAAATGTAATATGAAAGTGTGTGTTTTATATTTCTCAATATTCCTGTATAGGAAAATGAATTAATAAGCTGATTGCTGGGTTTTGCTAGCATGTTTTTTTTACAGCCTCATAAATTATTCTGTACTTTCCATACTCCTCTCTGTAAGACAGAGGAAAGCTTGCTCTGCTCTGAACTCTTCTAGTCATCTCTCATAGACTTGATGCATGTTCATTATTTATTTTCTACCAGAATGCAATGCTCCCCAGGCTAAATAACATAGTTTCTTTGGGCCAAGTGGTTAACAATTTCCAGGGAGAGGGGAATGAACACAATGGTGTGGGGTTATCCGCTCTTTTGGACATGTATAAACAAGGTTTTAAGTACCACAAATGGATATAAATATATCGTGTGCTGGCGCAGTTTCAGACTTGACCTCTGCTGTGTTCCCCTTTCCCCGGAACGTCTGAAATAATACAGTGAGCGTAACTAAACCTCACAAATAGTGCCAGTGGATTTTTCATCCTTTTTGCCATTCTGGTGCCTGGTTCATCCTGCAAAATCGTTTTAGGAGCTTTGCATCCATGTAGGTGTCTGGCTGTTAGAGAGGTTATTTTATTAAGGTGCATATCAGATAGGCTGCTGTAAAGTTTCCTGACGCTCTCCGAGGTAATACTGTTCCAAAGTACCCCTGCAGCCTAATGACTGATGGCCACCATCCTCATTTATCTCTCGCCAGAATTATTCCTCGGTGACTCCTTACTGCCATTTGTTGTAGACAAAGCCTTGTACTTGTAAGCAGATACAACGGAGCAAAGTTCCATCACTCATCGTCCAGGGTGCAGAGTGCATGATGTCACCCACCCCCTGCCAAAGTCTCAGCCATTTAACAATCAGCTGGTAAGATGATAGCATTTTCATTAATTGATCTGAAGTAGCTAAATATGAGGATATTTTTGGGGGGGATTTAACAGTTGCTTTGCCCCCATCTTCCTGAATATGCAGGGAACAAAGAAAGCTACCCATTTTGTCCTGAAATAGCAACAGCTTCATTTCAGTTCTCTTCCTCTGGTCTCTGCAGGGCGTTACCGCTCACAAGTCCATGGGAGTTGGGTGCCTAACTCATCTTTGTGCGTTTCTTTGAAAATCTGCCCCTAAATCTTCACCACAGCTCTTTGAGGTAGCTAACAAGGTAAAAGAATGACCTTCATTTTGTTTTCCATGGCGATCTAGGGGACAAAGAGGTTAAGTAATTTGTCCAGTCACACAGCTAATCAGTAGCAGAGCGTGAACTAGAACTTGGGAGCTCTCAGCCCAAGCTTTTGTCCCCCAGATCCCACTGTCAGTCAGCTGGTGGATGTAGCGTCCAACTTTGGCCCTGATTCAGAAAACCTCTTAGCGAATGCTTAGTGTTAATCATGTGAGTCAGTCCTGTTAAAATCAATGGGACTACTAACGGGGTTCAGTGCTTTGGTTAGATGAGGCTCTAAATTATGGCATTGCTTGCCTCCTGGTGACAGCTGATGTCTGAATGCTGATTTCATATTGCAGTTTTATGTCCTTTCTGAGTTCTTTAAGCAGTGGGGCTGAGATCACCAATCAAAACACATCTTTTTGTGATTTTAATTATAATTTTCATGTCACAGTGGAACCAGATCTCTTGTGAAAATTAAATCTGTGACTTTAATCGTAAAAGTAATGTGATCCTGGAACGTTTAAGTCATTGTCTATTATTTTACCTAACAAGTGCTTTTTTAACAAAATTATATTCTTTTTGTCAAATGCGCTTATTTTCCTCACCCTTTTTTCTTTTCTTTTCAGTGGCCTAAATATGCATTCAGAAAAGTTCATTTCCAGTCTCATCCCATCTATGTGTGCAGAGAATGCACAGGTATGGATATTTCAGCAGGGCTCGCCTTTCCCTTTCTCTAATAAACCTGATTGTTCTAGCTCCGCTAAGGGAATATCTGATCCTTGCTCTAAGGACCACGGCCAAGATTTTCAAAGGGGCTAGAGGTTTTGAGTGTCTCAATTTTTGGGTACCCACTGAGACACCATAAAGGGGTTTGATTTCCAGAAAGTGCTGAGCACTCACCCTCTGAAAATCAGGCCCCTTTAAAGTGTCTCCAGCTGGGTATCCAAAATCACTAGTCATTTTGAAAATCTTGGTCCAAGTTCCTGATCTTGATAGCAGTTCTCAAAGTCTGAGGACCTAGTTCTCCCATGGCCTGCACCTTATGCAGTCACTTGCATCAGGGCAAAGTAAGTGTGAAACACTCATTCTACATCTTCTTTCAGCACGAGGTGCAGAACAACAGAGAATCAGGCCCAGAATGTCTCTTCTCCTTTGTGATCCTAGAATGATTGGCTGGCATGCCCTTCAGAGATTGCACACTTTGGGCTAATTTCAAAGAGCTCAGACATGGTGATGTAAATTACACATTGGCAAATGGCTAAATGGAACCTTGCGGGTGTAATTTGCTCACTAAGGGGAGATTGACACTGCTGCAATTGATGCAGCGGGGATCGATTTAGTGGGTCTAGTAAAGACCCGCTAAATCGACGGCAGAGCGCTCTCCATTCGACCCTCGTACTCCACCTCTCCAAGAAGAGTAAGGTAAGTTCCCTGGAGAGCATCTCCTGTCAATGCAGCGCAGTTAAGACACCAGGGTAAGTCGACCTAGGCTACATCAACTCCAGCTACGTTATTCACCTAGTGGAAGTGAAAACAACCCCTAAGAGTAAAATCCTAGTGCTACTGAAGTCCAGTAGCAAAACTGCCATTTGTGACACTATGCCACATATTCTTCTTAGAGATATTATTGTGATATGATTATTGCATAACTATGATGTACTTTTTGCAAGATAGGTCATGTGAGATATCATTGAAAAGGTTATGATTTACTGAATATGATTATCCTATTTGTATGCAGGTATCATTTTGGTATCTGAAGTTAGGAATATTGTCTGTGCATCTATTACAAATGTGTTTACACCTGGGGAACGCCCACTAGGCAGAATGCAATCAGTCTAGATGGCTGCCTGGGTCAGGCCTTTAGGGAGAACAATGGGTCTTAGAAGAAGCTAATCTTTCACCGGGGAGCCTTCCTGAGGATACTGCAAACAGCCTCCGGGTCATGGCTGCTATGACCATATGGGGAAATGTGACCAAGTCATCTGGTGCTGGACTCCATCTTGGAATACCAGTGTTTTTCCGGACATGGGAACCAAGCTTGGAGACAAAGGATTCCTGTCATAAGCAAAAGCTATTTAAGGCAGGGGAGTGATGTCATCAGGGTTTTTCACTGACTCCCCGCCCAAAGGAGACTCTTGGAAACACCTGAGGAACAAGGACTGAATTGGGGGAGAAGTGTTGGACCCAGGCTAGAGGGATTTCTAGCCTGTGAAAGAAATACCTGGGGTTTTTAAGCTGCAAGCAAGGGCAGCTGGCCCCTTAAAAATCCCTGCAAGCAGCTTAAATCATCATTTAGGGTGAGAAGTTGCTATTCGTATCCAATCTCTTTAGTATATTAAGATTAGATTGCATTTTTGTTTATTTACTAGGTAATCTGCTTTGATCTGTTAGATTTTAAGTGATTATAAGGGATAGTAATCTTTTGTAGTTCATAAACTTATTTTTGCTTTGTCTAAAACCAGTGTGTGGGAGTCATAACTGGGGGCAGAAAGCTGTATATATTCCCCTCCACATTGAGGGAGTGAGTGAATTTCATGAGCTTACGCTGTGCAGTTTTCTGTGCAGTGCAAGATGGTATAATTTTGGGTTTACACTCCAGAGGGGGGTGCATGCCTTAGGAACTGGGAGGTGCCTTAGCCGATCCTTCCCATGCAGAGCTGATCTCAGCATCTGTGTGTAGCTGCAGCTGGGTGTGTCCCTACCTGTATGTGTGCTGGAGGGGCTTAAGGGCTTGTCACAGCAGTTCAGTGTAAAGGAAGCCCGGTCAGGTGGGCTTAGTGGTACCTCAGTTCCAGGTGGCACCCTGGGGGAACCTGTCACACCATTGACTTCAGGGAGGCCAGGATTTCACCCTGAGAACTAAATTCTAACTTTACATCTGCTCCTGGCCCTTTAGGCCCAAAATCTGCACAGGGCATATTTAGCAGAATTTGGCCAGAACTCATTACAAGGTAGCCATTAGTGTTTAAGGTGGGGGCACTTCTCAGCTGAAACTTTCCATACCTTCTTTGCTTTTTTTCTTTCTTTCTGAGGTTACCTTCTCTTCCAGTCTCACAGCTTCTAAATTACACCAATTTAGACCCACTTTCCTCAGTATAATTAACACCATTTTACATCTACTCAGAATGTTGTCCTTTGTCTCTGTGTAACTGGAACCTAAGGATTGATATAAAAATAACAAAAATATGAACAAGGACACTTGACCCAAGGTCCTTAATATAGATTTCCCAGTATGATCCCATATCATGCAATCCAAATAGGATATGACTGGATTTAATTACTGTACTGGATTGCATTCCTTTCTACATGTAATTAAAATCAGATTAAAATAAGTGCTTTACATTTGTTTAAATGAATTTAATAATCAAATATTAATGTTTATAACCAAAATAAAGCAACTCCATTAAAATGGAGAAAGATCTTTCAAGCCAAAAGCTTTTGCCTCTGTGTAATGTTTTTCAAATAGGTTTCTGTTAACATCTGTTCTTTATTTCATACAACTTTTATCTTTCATCACCGAGTCCTTGGAGAATGTTCTCTGGAGCTTTTCATAAGACAAATTGAAGTAGCAAGAGTGTGCAGCATTGAATGCATGATTTTGCAGGCTGTTCTTCAGGAATAAATCCATCCAGAATCTTGATATTTCAATCTTCCTGTCCAAAAACATCAAGCTTTATCTACATTGTCTTGTGGGTTTTACTGCAATTTTATTACACATGAATGATTTAAAAGATAAGTTTTTTACAGGCTTCTATCCCACTGGAGCTATGTCCATATTAGAGATTGGCCTGGATCCAAACCCTCTAATCTTTGAGGAAGGCTGTGTCTGAATCCAGAATTTCAAGATTGAGTTTCTTTGTAATGACTGAAGTCCCAAATTTTGGAGAAGTTTGGATCTTTAATCTTTAATGATGATGTGTAGTGTACCATAGTTGAATGCGCATATCTCTAAATAAAATATACGGAACAATATATATTTCAGGGTTTAGCTATGAGTAACTGCCATAATAGTGAAATATTTGTCCTTGTCTACACTGATTGTAAAATTGTGATGGCATCATGAGTTACCTCAATTGTTAAAACTGTTTAAACACAATAAAATTTCAATGTAGAAAAGGACTTATTTCTGTTCAAATTAATACACTAACTCTGTTGTGAGCTGGGATTTGTTGCAAAGCTTTGCAATGAAGTGCTGCTAGAAATGTACACTAATTTTGTTTTAAAATACCTGTTTCAGTTCTGAAGTTCTCTGCCATAGTTTATAGGACGTATACTGTATACAAAGCACAACCAGTTCTGATTTAGCAAAAAATCAACCATTTTAATGACTCAATAATATTAAGCTGAAGACCTGGAGGAGACTTTAAAATGACTCCTTAAGATAGGATTGCCTATTAGCAATAGACTTAGTGCAGGTTTCACTGTCTGTATATCGGGCCTAATTCCCCTCTTGTTAATTTCATGACTGTGTGACTGCATTGACTTCAGTGAAGTAATTCCTAATTTATATCCGTGTGCCTGAGAACAGAATCAGATCAGTATTCATTAAGCTGCATTCTCTTCTCATTGATTCTCTTCTTGCTGGTGTAAATTAGAAATAACTCCACTGAAGTCAAGAGAACAACTTGGGTATAAACCTGGTGTACCATAAGACACAGTGGAATCAGGCTTTACATTTTCAATTCTAGACACCTATAATGTGCACACCAATTAACACCCTGCATAAAACATGCAGTTGGATGCACAAATGGGTAGCTGCATGTAGAAATGTCCATTTATATGTGCATCCATTCATTTCTCTTCCCACGCTGATGTAAATCGGAGGTGACTCTGCTGACATTGGAGGAGATGCAGTGTGATGCTGTAAATGAGGAGAATTGGGCCATGTGCTTGCTGCTAGGTGGCTGTTTGCATCTACACATGCATATTTAATGGAAGTCTTTGAGTGCATAAAGTAGGGACTTCCTCAAAGTCTGGAAGTGTTTGGAGCTGGATTTTTTGTTCAGGACCATCTCCAGTGCAGAGCTACATGACAATAGTGAAATATTCCCTGTCACTGCATGGTGGGATAGCAAGACCGTCACCTGTACTGTTGCCTTGTACACAGGACTAGTATTAATTCAACTGTCCCTTTACCCATCCTTGATGTTATGAACCATGGAACAATTCAGACAGCCATGGCAGATACTAGCTCCTGCTCTAACGTCTTTTGCTTCATACCAAATGTTTATAAAATGCGACAACTTCTCTATGGTGCATGTGCAAAAGCGAGGAAGCCAAGTGAAACAAAACTATTGCACTGCTAAAAAAAAAAAAAAAAGAGGTGTGATCCTTTGTATATTTTACTTAGGGTCCCTTTTGCCATTACTTTATTTGTAACCCCAGCAATTTTCTTTGTTTTGCCATTACATTATGGTAGAGGTCACCTGCTGAGGGATGCTCACATATGGTGGAGGGTCAGGCAGCTGAGGCAGTTCTGAGTCATTTCTGCAAGCTCCACGGCCCCTTGTTGCTCAACTTTTCTGTGGATGTTTGGTCTCAAAACCAAGTCTCACTTCATGAACTAGTTGTCAGCACAAAGAGCACCAGAGACTGTTAACCCCTTCCCTGCTGGGTGTAGGCACCAGCTGAGTCAACAATCTCTCTCACACTCACGCACAAGCTCTATGCTCAGTGGATGTACATTGTCCATGCTCTGTGTTGCCGCTGTTTACTTTGTTTTTTCATTGTTGTGTATCCCAACTCGCAGCCAAAGGAGGCGACTCTTCCCAGTTCTGGTTTCAGCTCTTATCGCGCCCAAATTCATAGCTGCTATCACTCCCAGTTTGGCCCATCTTGGGGAATGTCGTTAGAGGTGTATGGATGTAACAGAGCAGAATCTGGCCCCATTAATGGTCTCACGGCCCCCCTATACAATAAGTATTTATTATCACCACCATTTTACAAATGGTTAATCTGAAACACAGACATGCACAGTGATTGCATGGGATTCCTGGCCCCAGGTCACACTGTGACTCTGTAGCAGAACTGGAATTACAAAGCTCATGCTCAAATAAATTGGTTAGTCTCTAAGGTGCCACAAGTACTCCTTTTCTGTTAGCGAATACAGACTAACACGGCTGTTACTCTGAAACCAGCCTAGAAATCCTGACTCAGTCCCCAGTGCACAGTGTCTAGGAATGTTAATTCCATAGGATTGTAGTTCTGTCCCAAGTTCAGTATAGTTAATATGGTAACACAGTAGATAACAGCTTACAGGATGCATGAGAGCTTATCTAGTTTACAGCCTGCAATGGCATTCAGCACTGAGTCAGAAAGCAATTTTATGCCTGAGGACTCTGACAGGAACTCTACAACCCCTGTGAAGAAATTGACAAGTAATTGTGATGAGGAGGCTGAGTCAGAGACTGATGCAGGAGCTGAGATAGAACTCTGGCATGAGCAGATACATGAGCTTTGAACCCTAAAGATATTAGAGAGATATTAGAGAACCCAGCAATTGCTTATTGCAGGTAACCTCCTTAAATGGAATGCCTGCTGATGGATCAGACACATGTAATTTCAACCCTGTCCCACTTTTTTCTATTGTTCATGACAAGCTCTTCGCACAAGATTGCCCAGACTAACAGTCAGAAGCATTTATTAACCAGTACTGTTGTGGTATCAATGATATGGGCTAGATACTGCAACCCTTACTCATTTCTTAAGCAGTGAATGGGAATTATGAAGGATCGGTTGTCAGGTAGCTGGGATTGGGTGGAGGAATGGGGTGAGGTATAGAGCCCCTATTTTGCAGCCCCCAGTCAGTAATGTATTAAACCATTTTTTGCACTTGCCCTACGAGAACTATTTTCAGAAATCATAAACACATTTGTATAATACACAGTAGAACAATACAAAGGAAAGAGCCAGCTGATCCTCCCAGGACAACCTGGGAAGCAGTGACCATGAGATGGTTGAGGTCAGGATCCTGACACAAGGAAGAAAGGAAAGCAGCAGAATACGGACCCTGGACTTCAGAAAAGCAGACTTTGACTCCCTCAGGGAACTGATGGGCAAGATCCCCTGGGAGAATAACATGAGGGGGAAAGGAGTCCAGGAGAGCTGGCTGTATTTTAAAGAATCCTTATTGAGGTTACAGGGACAAACCATCCCGATGTGTAGAAAGAATAGTAAATATGGCAGGCGACCAGCTTGGCTTAACAGTGAAATCCTTGCTGATCTTAAACACAAAAAAGAGGCTCACAAGAAGTGGAAGATTGGACTAATGACCAGGGATGAGTATATAAATATTGCTCGGGCATGTAGGAATGGAGTCAGGAAGGCTAAATTACACCTGGAGTTGAAGCTAGCGAGGGATGTTAAGAGTAACAAGAAGGGTTTCTTCAGGTATGTTGGCAATAAGAAGAAAGCCAAGGAAAGTGTGGGCCCCTTACTAAATGAGGGAGGCAACCTCGTGACAGAGGATGTGGAGAAAGCTAACGTACTCAATGCTTTTTTTGCCTCTGTCTTCACGAACAAAGTCAGCTCCCAGACTACTGCTCTGGGCAGTACAGCATGGGGAGGAGGTGGCCAGCCCTCTGTGAAGGAAGAAGTGGTTCGGGACTATTTAGAAAAACTGGACGTGCACAAGTCCATGGGGCCGGATGCGTTGCATCCGAGAGTGATAAAGGAATTGGCGGCTGTGATTGCAGAGCCATTGGCCATTATCTTTGAAAACTCATGGCGATCGGGGGAAGTCCCAGAAGATTGGAAAAAGGCTAATGTAGTGCCCATTTTTAAAAAAGGGAAGAAGGATGATCCTGGGAGCTACAGGCCGGTCAGCCTCACCTCAGTCCCTGGAAAATCATGGAGCATGTCCTCAAGGAATCAATTCTGAAGCACTTAGACGAGAGAAAAGTGATCAGGAACAGTCAGCATGGATTCACCAAGGGAAAGTCATGCCTGACTAATCTAATTGCCTTCTATGATGAGATAACTGGTCCTGTGGATGAAGGGAAAGCAGTGGACGTGTTATTCCTCGACTTTAGCAAAGCTTTTGACACGGTCTCCCACAGTATTCTTATCAGCAAGTTAAAGAAGTATGGGCTGGATGGATGCACTACAAGGTGGGTAGAAAGTTGGCTAGATTGTCGGGCTCAATGGGTAGTGATCAATGGCTCCATGTCTAGTTGGCAGCTGGTATCTAGCGGAATGCCCCAAGGGTCGGTCCTGGGGCCGGTTTTGTTCAATATCTTCATTAATGATCTGGAGGATGGTGTGGATTGCACCCTCAGCAAGTTTGCGGATGACACTAAACTGGGAGGAGTGGTAGATATGCTGGAGGATAGGGATAGGATACAGAGGGACCGAGACAAATTGGAGGATTGGGCCAAAAGAAATCTGAGGCACAACAAGGACAAGTGCAGAGTCCTGCACTTAGGACGGAAGAATCTAATGCACCGCTACAAACTAGGGACCGAATGGCTAGGCAGCAGTTCTGCAGAGAAGGACCTAGGGGTGACAGTGGACGAGAAGCTGGATATGAGTCAACAGTGTGCCCTTGTTGCCAAGAAGGCCAATGGCATTTTGGGGTGTATAAGTAGGGGCATTGCCAGCAGATCGAGGGATGTGATCGTTCCCCTCTATTCAACATTGGTGAGGCCTCTTGTGGAATACTGTGTCCAGTTTTGGGCCCCACACTACAAGAAGGATGTGGAGAAATTAGAGAGGGTCCAGCGAAGGGCAATAAAAATGATTAGGGGACTGGAACACATGAGTTATGAGGAGAGGCTGAGGGAACTGGGATTGTTTAGTCTACGGAAGAGAAGAATGAGGGGGGATTTGATAGCTGCTTTTAACTACCTGAAAGGTAGATCCAAAGAGGATGGATCTAGACTATTCTCAGTGATAGCAGATGACAGGACAAGGAGTAATGGTCTCAAGTTGCAGTGTGGGAGGTTTAGGCTGGATATTAGGAAAATCTTTTTCACTAGGAGGATGGTGAAACACTGGAATGCGTTACCTAGGGAGGTGGTGGAATCCCCTTCCTTAGAAGTTTTTAAGGTCAGGCTTGACAAAGCCCTGGCTGGGATGATTTAGTTGGGACTGGTCCTGCTCTGGGCAGGGGGTTGGACTAGATGGCCTCCAGAGGTCCCTTCCAACTCTGTTATTCTATGATTCTATGACAATGAGGACTCTAGCTTTACAGCATCGTGTGCTTTTTTGTGTTTATTGAAGCTTTTTCCGCAGCACAAAACTGTATAAACGTTCCACAAAGAACCACTGGGGGGCTGAAATATCAACTGGTAGGACCTTCTGGATGAGGGTATGTGATAAATGAAGGAGGTGTCAGGGGAGCTCCCTTTTATAGACCCAGCCCCAGCCAGTTAGCTATAAAATCCCTCTTAAAGTAAGTAGAGAACAGCTACTACCTGTAAAGGGTTAAAAAGTCTCCCTGCATAGGTAAAAGGAAGGGAGGGGGCACCTGACCAAAAGAGCCAATGGTAAGGCTAGAACTTTTTAAAATTGGGGAAAAAACTTCGCCTCTGTCTGTCTGTCTGTATTGTTCTCCCGGAGAGACGGGACAGAGCAACTATCCTGTAAGAAGCTTGGGGCCAGATATGAAAAGTCATCTGAATCATACCTAGAAAATACTCACTTGAAACCCCCAGATATGTAAGTAGATCAGGAAATGTCTAGGAAGATGCAATTAGATTTATTTATTTTTATCTCTTTATGGTTTGTGGACTCCTCTGTGCTAACCCCAAATGCTTTTGTTTTGCTGGTAACCGTTAAGCTGGACCTCAAGAATGTCATTCTTTATGCTGAATATTTGTGAGGTTTTTAAAATCTAGCAATAGCCTGAGTTTTCAATGTATTTTCTTTTTGTTTTTAATCAAATTTACTTTTTTTAAGAACAGGATTGGATTTTGTGTCCTAAGAGGTTTGTGCACATGTTGTTTAATTAGCTGTTGGCAACAACTGATTCCCTTTGCTTTCTTTCTCAGCTCTTTCCTGGGGGGCGGGGGGGGTGTGTGTGAGAAAGGGCTTGAGGGTACCCTACTGGAAGGAATTCCCAAGTGCTCCTTTCTCGGTTCTGCACTTGTGTGGTGGCAGCATCTACCCATCCAAGGTCAGAGAAAAGCAGTAATCTTGGGAGTTTAATACAAGCCTGGAGTGGCCAGTATTAATTTTTAGAATCCTTGCGGCCCCCACCTTCTGTACTCGAAGTGCCAATCAGCCTTGGCAGGGTAATAGACTGATTTTCAGAGCTAGTGGCCTCTGATGAGAGCTTTTGAATCATTACCACTTGCATTTCCTTACTGGAGGAGATGGCAGAATCTGCGTGGGAAGACCTTGAAGAAAATTAAGCACAGCTTGATAATTAGCATTAACTACCTAGAGTTGTGGTTGATCACAAAGAAGGAGTTGAGCAGTATTCTGGAAAAACCATGTTTGGTGTCAGAGCAACAGCATCCTGTTCCTAAGGAGCGTCTATGGGTTAACACTGTCCTACAGAAGAACATGGTCTGTGTTTTTAATGGCCGCTGAAAACCATGACAGATTAATATTCAACTACTGTAGTGAAGCAAGCCAGTCATTCAATAAACTTCATGGATAAAATGCAACAGTTTGTTTTATTGCTACTATAGGGCCATACTAAAGCTGCTCCTTTCCAGAGTATTAGTGCTCTCATCTTTGAGGTTTGCATCTATAGACGTGTCTCTGATGCTATAGCAAACTCAAGACGTTTCTCATTGGTTGCCTGGGTCTCTTGACACTGTTAATGATCACTAGCTGAATTAGGGTGACCAGACAGCAAATATGAAAAATCGGGAGAGGGGCTGGCGGGTAATAGGAGCCTATATAAGAAAAAGACCCAAAAATCAGGATTGTCCCTATAAAATCGGGACATCTGGTCACCCTAAGCTGAATGGTGCTTTACTCCTTCAATGTACAGTTACAGTAACTTGTAAGTTGTGTATGAGAATGGCCACCAAATAAGGCAAGACTGAGATCTTTGTTTAAAGGCGAGTACTTGGTTGCACTGAAATATGCTCTCACTCTACTACATTCCTTATGTACGGCTGAGCAATCCATTATGCTCACTTCAAAATATTCAAATCTCCAGGTTTAGATGAGCCACAATATCTGCCATTTCCCTAAATACCCATATTACAATACAGCAAAGCAATGATCACAGCTCATTGCAATGAAATGTCACTAATTTGAAGCACTGAAGGTTTGTAGATACTTCACTGTTGGAAAAATTAGGCAATGACCCGATCCTGCAAACCCTATTTCTTGGAATGAATCCTTACTCATGACAAGAGTCTCCTTGAATTCACTTAAGTAGCTATGTGAATAAGGTTTTCCAGATCAAGTTCTAAACGATGGTGTGGTCCAAAGCCTAGTGAATTTGAAGGCAAGACACCTATTGACTTCAATAGGCTCTGAATGAAGTGTTAAGAATATGGTGACCACTGGAGAAAATTTTCCTTAAATATATAGGGTGGAATCCTGGTCCCCTTGAAGTCAATAGGAGTTTTACCATTGATTTCAATGGGACCGGGACCACTCATAATATAGTATCTATTCTCCCTTATATACATATACTCTATTATTTGTACAGATTTTTTAATCTTTATAACCTTAATCCTATTCAGCTAAGAATAAACACCAAACCAGCAGGGATTTATTCATATGACAAGTGCATTTATTATATGAATTTAGTTGGATCAACATCTAATGCATGGCTTTTCTTCACTAGGGGCTCAAATGTGCAATGACTTGAACACCACTAATTCCTGAAGTTTCCAAGAAATGTCCTGGTTTAACATTAGCACAGTATCAGGGTACTGTGGTGTTAGGTGCTGTACAAACATAGAGGTAAATGTGGTCCCTACCCTGAAGAGTTTACAATCTTTCTATGTTTCAGTTATTAGCTCACTGAAATAAGACTAATGAAATGTGGATATATGTTACTGCCAGTATGCAAATACCATTTTTTGCCACTAGAGATAAAAATAAAGCCATCAGATGGCATCTGTTAAAAAGGTTGCAAACTTAAACAGCAATGCCAAGCATTTTGAGACAAGAACATAAATGGATGCATGGCTAAACCATGGGTCAGAACCTCAGCTAGAGTAAATTGATCTAGTTCCATTGAAGTGAATGGAGCTATGCTGATTTACCCCAGCTAAGGAACTGTCCCTATATAAACACAATTTGGATAGACTGTTTTGCTTTCATTCACACAGATCCACCATGCATACATTTCCTGTGTAAAATTACCTTTTATTTTTGATGAAGGCAAACAAGAAAGAACAAAAGTGACATCCTGATGAGAGATGGGGTATGTGTGTAAAAAATCTTGTCTGTTTCAGGTTAAAATCAGCTCTGCAAACTAAGTGGTTGATGAAGTCTCCACACAAGCAGAAATTTAGGAATTAGAAATTGAAAGCTGCAGAACACAGAAAACAAACAAATCTACCCATAGTTTTGTCTGTATACAGCACAATTACGGGCTTAATCTGGATCCATTTTAGAACTAGCCCAGATTTAGCCCTAATTGTAAAGCAGCTACTTATCAATAACCTTGTAAGTAAAATGTGAAACCTCCTGGTTTTTCTGGAATTTATTTGTGACATATCACTGACTTGCTGCCCATCTCTGTTTAGTGAACAAAGAAATCAGCCTTGCAGCTAATGACTCAGAAGCATTTCCTAGTATTACGCAGACTCTGTTCTGGTTTTTTCCCCCCTTCATCTTTCATAATGTTCTGTGCAGAGTGTCCTTGGTTCCTACTCCGTAGATAAACCATCCATGGAGTGTAACAAAATATTTTAATCTGTGCAGCCCCTTTCAGCCTACACACTGTGTGACTTTTTGGAAAAGCCAGTCAGGCCTACGTACAAGGATATCCAATAATAAGAAACATGAGATTAAATTGCTGCAAACAAACTCCTACAAATGAATCCTCCTCTTCTATCAACAGGTTCTAATGAAACAGAGGCAGTTTTGTCAATGTTATCTTTGGTCTGTTTATGCAGAAGGAAAAAAAGTCTCACCAAGAGGTTCCTTGTTGATAAACAATAAGCTGACTTGAATAGGACCAAATTCTGTCCTTGGATGGGAGTTTTGTGCATGTATTAGAGAACAGAATTTGACTCTTAAACTTTAAGGTCTGGACTCTCAGCTGATGTAAATCAACATTGGTCCACTAAACTCAATGGATACATGCCTGTGAACTCAATGGAGCTATGTCACTACATCGGGTGAGGATCTGGCCCAAAATTAGTGCACTGCAGTATGAGAGATGTCCAAGTAAGGAATTTACATCCACTACCTGCTCCACTATCTGCCTTTAAAACCAGGTCAGACACTGGTGGATGGTTGGCTACACAATGTAGCTTACAGCACTGTGTTTGGCAGGTCCTGAAGGACAAAGAAGGATGAGTGTAGTAGAACTGTTGGTAGGATACATGTAGTTATGAATCCCTCTATAAGGGTTATACAGTGAAACAGGGGTGCTGGAATGATTTGTATAGTGTGTGTGTGTGTGGGGGGGTGGGGGTGGGATCTGAGAGCCATTGAACAAACTGTAAACCCTGTATATGATGGAAACCACTCCCTGCCAGGTGGTGCAGCAGCACCCCTAGTTCCAGCACCTATGCAGGGCAGGAGAGCTTGGTGGCTGCTTTTTGCTTATTCAGGAGAACCCTCTTATAATTAACTCTTGCTTTGTGCAGAACAGTCACTGTAGGTAAAACACTGCTGTGCAGGGCTGCACAAGGCCTGATCACTATGCAAGTCCTATTTAGGCCTGGTGTGGGCCTCAACATGGGCACGAATTTCACTGCAGGGGACATTGTGTAATTTTAACAAGGGAACCTGACAGAACCTCTAATTTTTCCTCTGTCTGTTGGGAGCCAGGTAGGATTTCCCAGTGACTCATCCAGGGTAGGTATCAGCAAAGACTCCTCTGTCCTCTCCTGGCAAGCGGTGGGGGAAAGGTAAAGTCCTTTCCTTATCACCTCGAGCTTCTGCTGGGAACACAACCAGCCTTTCAACTGTGGGGAGGGAAGGCTAAGTCCTCTTCTCTTCCTGGTACTTAGGCTGAGCAGGGTGTGGGAGGGTATAATGACCTTAACAGGAAACATCCAACATTTCCCAGATGTGTCCAGTGCTGCATGTACCATAATAATGGAATCTTCTTCGCTACAGGTAGAGTGAAGCTTCCCTGTAGGCGGAATGAAATTCCTTTCCATTGTACTGAAGCATTGAGGGACTTTCATTCCACTTCACTGTATGCAGAGATGCACTGTAAGTGGACTCTGCTGTCTGTGTCAGCTCTGATTGTGTGTCCAGCTCTGCTGTCATGCAGGTGAATGTAGCATAAGTGGTGTAGCATGATTGACTCACTGAAATGTGAAACGAAACACAGTAATTGTAGAGAAGGAGTTTTTTGGGCCAAGGACTGTGACAGTTTTTGCATTGCATCCAGTATGATGGCGACCTCATCCTGACTGGGACCTCTGTGGACAAGAGGGGCTGTGTGCAATGTTAAATTCTCAGCTGAAGGCAAAATTAGTTAAAATATTCTGGAGCCAGGTTTGTCAGTCCTACCTTGTCTGCTTGCCCTTTGCAGTTATGTTGTTCAAAGTAGTGTGGTAGATGGAAGCAAAATGAATGTGATGCTATATGGAGTATCCAGGAGTCAGGTACACACTGACTTGGAAGCAATACAAATTCAGTTTGTCATGAACATAATGAAATGCAGGAAGCATTCTGAGCTTTTCCTGAAACCCTTGCGTAGTACACAAGTGGCTATGTAATGCGTGCTACTGCATGAAGAGGAAGGATCTGATTTGAGCTACCTTGTTCTGTCAGTCATCTACACTGCAGATATCAGTTATGTATTCTGAGAGAACCCTTTTCTCCTGCACTTTCTACTGAAGTGAAATGGCAGCAGCCAAACTAGAAAGAACACTTCTTGGCTAACTTCCTGCATCAGGAACCTCCACATCTAACTGATGGTTGTGCCCTTTTATTTTCCCTTGCCATAGGAGCGGGAGCACTATTAGGTTAGGGCAGGCGACCAGGGATTGGTACAATTCCTGATTCTGCCGCTGACTCCTTGTGTGCCTCAGGCTAGTCACTTAGGCCCAGACCCTTTATCACCTATTGATTTCAAGGGATTTAGGTGCCTAAATATCTTTGAGGATCTGGGCCTTAATCTCTCCATACTTCACTTTCCTTGTCTGAGTCTCATAACACTTCCTTTACGAGGGCTTTATGAGAATTCATGTTTGTAAACCACTTCAGTGTCCTATGATGAAAGATGTGAAAGTGAAAAGAACTATAACAAACTGGCTAGTGGGTATATAGACTGCTACCTTCAACTGTGTTTCATATGCTGCATACTGCTAAGAGCTAAAGGTGATTGTCTTTTAGTTCAAGCTGTAGGATCCGGGACTTTTTAGAACAAGAGGATCTGAGTTTTCTCTTTGTTACCTACATGAGGTTCCAAGTAGCCTTGGTGTGCATCATAGTGCCAACCAGGAACTATTGCTGGCCACAGATTTGTCACCGTATTATTATTTCTCCAGCTTTCTTGGGTTAATGTCCACCATGCGCTTTCTTTGGCAGCTTGTTCCAAATTCTCACAAGCCTTTGCATGGAGACATCCTGTCTTGAATTGCCTGCATTATGTTAATTCTCTTCCTTGGCTTCAGCACATGTAACAGCTTTTCAAATTAGTTTTGATCACATATAAATCTGAGAGGCATCAGTCTGTTCCTGGACATTTATAAACCTCTCCAATCCTTCACTTGGGCCCTGTTCTAATCTAATTACATCCTGCGTATCTCTGCTTTTAGCATACTTCTTATTAAAACTCCCATCATGTGTCCCCTTCTTGCATTTCAATTGTGCAATGTAGATATTCTCCTTGCTAGACTGGTGGGGAGGAGCATGGGGGTGGGACGCACCTCAGGAAACCTGCTTCATAGCTGGGGGAAAAGGCATGCAACCCAGATGGAGTAGAAATAAGGCAGGGAGTGTCTAAAAGAAACAAATTACGCACATTCCAATTTAAAGGAAAAAAGAATCTCAGAGAAACTGGGTGCATTAGTTAAAGCAGCTCCGAGCCGCTTTAATTTGCGTGACTGGCACTCTAGTAGCAGATCCCCTGGGGTTTGCTAACCATGGCAGTGTGACAAAGGTCATGTACTCGCATGAATGAACCGTTCCTGACTAATTTCTACAACTCACTGAGATACTAGCAGAGTTTCCCTCAGGACTGACATGCTTGTCATCTCTTTCCATCTTCCTCCAAAATGAGGAAATATTGGGGCCATCGCAAGAAAAAATGCCACTTGTCATTCACACATCTGAAACCTTCTGCATTGCAGGAGACTAGAATACAGTGCTGCATGCCGACAGGGTGCCTGTTTCTGTTAGAATTCTCGTCTCTAATTCCGCAGCGCAATTAAGAGTGTCTAGGATCGTCTACAGATACAGTGTGCCCCACTATTTCTGCTGTCAGAGATAATAAACAACAGAGTTTGCCTTTATGAATGATATAACATCATGTGGTAAATACCAAACTGAATAATGATGATAATCCCCTGGGCCTGGCACACTCTGAAACAAAAAAGGAAGGGGAGACCCTGCCCCACATATCTTATAAAACAGCAGAGGGAGGAGTTAGGAGCACAAAGGCAAATACAATCAGATCAGCTGGCTGCTTGAGAGAGTAACACATGGCTGGTGTTGAGGGCAGCTGCACTGGGAACTAGGAATTCAGCTCCCACAATAACTATTCAGGTCAGCTCCGCCCTTGCCCACAAAGGGAAGGGAAAGAGGAAGCACATCCCCTTCCCAGTGCCAAAGCCTCAACCATCTATTGCGGGATAACACCCCATATGGCCTCCCACACCTTCCTGGGTGACAGGTGTCTTCTTAGCACTACACAGCTGTCAGTACATCCATCTAGTGGCTCCAGCCTCCATATGATATAATCCCTACAGCTAATGGGCATTCCTCTTTAATTTAAATGCTGTAGATCTGTGATTTTGGGGGAGTGGAAGGTTTAGGGTTCTGACCTCTGTGCTACATACATATAGTCCAGCTGGCAGTTTTGATGTCTGTTCTCTGTGGCCTCAGGTCAGTGACAAAGGGAGTGGGAAAACGGGAGCATTAAGCCTGATCCTTTTCTCGTTTAACTTGATGGGAATATCTCCACTGACACCAGTGAAGACTGGATTGGAGTTGAGAGGAGATACCAATGAAAGAGGTGTTCAGAAGCAAGTACAGAGGGAAGGGTTTGAAAGCTCAGAGACAGGTGTCCTGGGGATACTTGCTTTGATGGAAAATATGTAAACAGATATCTGTGCAAAAGTAATTACAGTGAAACAAGTTCTAATAACAGTAAAGATGAGAGAAGGGGTGGCTTGGATTAGTTTGCCTCCATGCCTTTCGGACCTGATCTTTCCTCATTGAAATTGGTGGAAGTTTTGCCATGAATTTCAGAGGAAGCAGGGCCTTTTTTGATACCTGCTTTTTTATGATGGTCTACTCTAGGCTGTTGGAAGCCTTGTGACCTAAGGGATTTTCCATTACCAGCACGGTTTCAATGGAAGCGGCACTCAGAGTATGATCTTGTATAAGAGTTCCCAGTTCCTCTCCGAAGTTTATGGGGCTTATTACGACTTTGACCCAGCCTGCAGCTTTTCATCACGTTAGTACAGATTTGTCATTCATCTGCTTTCTTTCTCATTTACATCCACCTTCTCTTCCCCCTCCATCTACTAGTTGTGCTTATTTTTGCTTTCCAGAAAGCTTTCATGGACAAAACACTCCAGCATAACCGCAATTCTCTTTTCTGTGTATAATGGGCCCTTCATGCCAGAGTTCTTCCTTCAGTGCTTGGCATCTCAAGTAGATTTAAATGGCTATTCACCATCTCACTGTTGACTATCTTCAGGCCCTGGATTTTGTGAATGACCATTGCTCTATGAAGCGAATACTGTTATGTTGCAGCCTGCCTGTAGGCTATTTGCTTCTTTTTATAAAGAATGACTTGAGGAAATAATGGTTTATTTATCAAACCTAAATTTACTCCAATGGCCCTGTAATCTGCGCTCAGGCAATCCTTTAAACCAGTGGTTCTCAACCAGCAGTCTGGGGACCCCGAACAGATTTCAGGGAATCCGCCAAGCAGGGCCAGTGTTCGACTCGCTGGGGCCCAAGGCAGAAAGCTGAAGCTCTGCCATGTAGGGCTGAAGCCCAGGGCCCTGAACTTGCCACCTGGGGCTGCAGTCGAAGCCTGAGCAAGGTAGCTTTGCAGGGCCCCCTGTGGTGTGGGGCCCTGGGCAATAGCCTTGTTTGCTGCTTCTGCTTTTATACGCAGAAAACATTTTTTGTGGCACAGGTGGGCCGTGGAGTTTTTATAACCTGATGCGAGGGGGCTCAGAAAGAAAAAGATTGAGAACCCCTGCTTAAAACATTCCCAGGGCATTTCATCACAGTGATACAAGAAATATATACCATATAGTAAACTAAGAGAAATCAAGGAAGTCAGCTGCTTTTTCCAGTAAGGGTTAATTAGCTGGGGGGAAGGGTGGGTAGGTGTGCATGGGCACACATACACATGCTTTTTTATGCATGAGGGCCTGACTTCTATCCCAGCAAAGGAACCCACTGCTAGACAACATCATAGAATCATAGAATATCAGGGTTGGAAGGGACCTCAGGAGGTCATCTAGTCCAACCCCCTGCTCAAAGCAGGATGAATCCCCAATTCATTTGCCCCAGATCCCTAAATGGCCCCCTCAAGGACTGAACTCACAACCCTGCTCAAACCACTGAGCTATCCCTCCCCCAGGTCTCACATTCACATGCAATTGTCATAGGACCCCAAGGAAGGGATTCTGTTGTAACCATGAGATCATTACAGATGGCACTTGACTATTGGATCAGTATTCCCTGTCTTTTGGGGTTTCCAGGACAAGCTCCACCCAGTGGGGGATGAGGGAGTATGTAATGCCTTGGCCCTCTGCTGGATAGAACAGCAGGACTGCCGATCAAGTGATAGGGGCCTCTGTTTTGGAGCAGAAGGATTTAAGTTCTATGCTCGCAAGTTGCAGAAGTGCATGTGACCATGAGCTAAATTATTGGCCATGATGGTGATGAGCTAAATTCTCCTCTCAGGGTACGTCTACACTGCACATTCCTTATGGCAGTGTAGAGTACATACGCTACATGCCCCCTCAGCATGGGTATAAATAGCAGTGTAGATGGTGAGGCACCACTAAGGTAATTAAAGCGGACACCTCTGAATTCTTGAGGCATGTACCCTGCTCAGCTCTCTGTGCCCAAGCAACGTCTCTCCTGTCTACACAGCTGTTTTTAGCAGTGTAGTGTCCCCCGGTCTCCCATCTAATCAGGAAAATTGAACTCCTTGTTTCCATGGAAGGCTGGGTCTGGGTTGTGGGAGGGCTTTTTTGTTTATTTTGTTTTGTTCTGTATTTTGGGAGTGGTTTTTGCACTTGTAAGTCAGGAAACTGCTTGGGTTTGGTAATAGCTCATATTCTTGGGTTTGATTCTCTTCTCACTTAAACTAGTTTTACTCTGGTGTAAATCTGCTGATTTCAATATAACTATCTACTCCTGACTTAGGGCTCTTCTACATAGGGCAATTTACCCGTGTAATTGCATGGCTGTAGTTATACCAGTATAACATACGCAATATAATTTTCTAAGACATTCTTAGATGAAGCGTGGTACTTTATCCAATTGATAAAAAGCCATTTGGACTGAAGAAAGAAGGAAAGGAAAAGCTAAGGGCCCGATTCTCCTCTCACTCACTAGAGTGAGGGCTTGTCTACATGGGGAAATATACTGGCAGAACTATAGTGGTACAGTTATACTGCTATAGTGTAAGTATGTAGTATATTAGTGTAAGTAACTCAAACTAAACCAGAAAAAGACATGCTTATTCTGGTATAAGAATACCCACTTGAGAAGTTATACTGGTATAACCAGCCTCCCATGGAAATGAAGAGTTCACTTTTCCTGATTAGGGGACAGATCATGGAACTTCATATTCATACTGGTAAGGATTTACTTATGTGCATAGTCACATTGAAATGGTGGGATTACTCATATGAGTAAGTGCTCACCAATGTAAGTAAAAAGTTCACAGTCTGGTCCCAGATTCTAGATATATTGAAGATAACTATTATTAGTTTGAAGGCACCCAAACACATGCTGAACACTTTACAGGAACATAGAAAAAAATAACCAAGATTCCTGCCTAGAAGCACTTAAAGTCTTATGGAGACATGGTGCCACGGCAGTGTGAAAACAATATGGGGGAAGGAATGAGGAATAACAAGTGTGACAGCAATAATTTTCACACGGTGAATTGGTGTTGGGATGTGCACATCTTCAGCACATGTAACAATATTATATATGTGGGGCAGATTTTCAGATGGTGTGAATCAGTGTAGTACCACTGAAGCCAATGGAGGGATGTCAGTTTACACTTAGAGAGACTGATATATATTTGTACGCTCAACTCTAAAAGGCAATAGAGCAGAAGTGAGTTTTACTTGCTACCCGATGAGCCAGCTTTTTGCTTTATATTGTACCCCATTTTAAATTTGACTTAAATGGCACTGTCACGGTCATGAGGAGCTTTGGATTTATGGTCAGTACCTAGTTGCCACAAGAGAGTATAAATTAAAGATAGGCCCTAGCTGAAAGTTCAGACCCTGATCCAAACAGACACTAAGCTCAGCCCCAGGTACTGGTTCAGGCCCACTGCTAGTAGAAACAGAATGTAAAATTAAGGGAGTTAAAATAATGATGGATGAGAAGACACATGTGCTATTTTTTTTTAAATGCAGGACACATACTGCAAGATATGCATAAAGGCAAACGTATTAGGTATTATCTTTGAGCAGAATTGCACTGTTTCTGTCAGACACAGATCTGTATATCTGTTTTAGGTATGCTTGTTGTTTTGATCAGTTATAGGATCAGAGCCTCAGCTGGTATGAATTGATATAGTTCCATTGATTTCAATTCCGCTGATTTCAGTGGAGCGTCTCCAGTTTAACAAGTTGAGAACCTGGCCCTTAATCTGAAGAAATAAATGTAGCACTAATCAGTTTTATATATGATCCCATGGCACCAGTGACTGAGCCATTTTTTTTTAACGGATCAGGAAAGAGTGCATATCCTAAGCTCAGTACACAGGAACCTGTCTCTCTTCCAGGTCATACTAAACCACAGATAATAATCAAGTGGACTGAGAGACAGTTGCATGGCAGCAAATACGAATGCTCCCAGGATGGTCTGTCCTGTGATGCCTGTGGTGCATCAGCATGTCCTCTCTATGTGCCATGTCTGATCCGACAGAGCAATGTGCTAAAGGGCTTCCTCAGAGCATTTCCTAGTAGCATTTCTTTTGTCCCCTAGTTTGTCTAGTTTTAATTCAGATAGCTCAAAATTATGTTTTTCTTTTACTGCTGGAACCCAGTTACAATGCCTGAGACCAGAGCATCTCTATAAGAAGCAGTGTCATTTAGTGGATAGGTCACTGGACTCTGAGTCAGGAGAAAAAGATTCTAATCTTGACTCTGTTAGCTGTGTACCCTTGGACAAGTCTCTTCACTTCTCTGACTTTGCTTCTCCTCCTACCCTGGTCTGCCTTGTACTTAGATTGTAACTTAGCTGACGGGGACTCACTGTGTTTGTACTGGAGCCATGATCTCAAAAGGGGCCTCTAGTTCCCACAGTCATAGTAACTATAAACAATATTTATCTTAATGTATAATAAAATACTATATTCTGTAGGACCTTTCAGCCCCAATGATCCCGTAAAGTCACATGCAAACTGAATTGAGGAATCACTTTATCCTCTGGTGATGGTCGCTGTCGGAGTTAAGCAAATACTTCCCAATTAATAATTTATTATCATGGACCAAGACTCCCTTATGCTAGGTGCTGTACAAACACAGGACAAAAAGACATTCCCTGCTCCAAAGAGATCACAATCTAGGTATAAGCCAAGAGACAAGAGATGAATATAGACAGGGGAGTACAAGGAAATAGACAGTGCTGGTCAGAATGACAGGCAGTGGTCTCCGTGCACCAGCAGCCTAACCGCCGCCAAGTTTTTTTGTAGGCATCATGGCAAAAGGGAGTTTTAAGGAGGAAGCTGAGGATGGATAAAGAGGTGCCTTTGTGGATGGCTATGGGGCGCTCCTTGCAAGCGTGAGGGGCAGTTTGGGAGAAAGCACAAAGGTGCTTGTTTGAAAATTTTACAAATGGATGATGGAGGCTGGCACCATGGGCTGATCAGAGGCAGGAGCCGACATCTCACTAGCAGATGAGAGATGACAAGTCGTGAAGAGCTTTGAAAGTAAAGGCAAGCAGTTTGTTTGATGCACTAGAGAACGGGAAGCCAGTAGAGTCATTCAGAGAGAGGGGTGGCATGGAAAAAGCACCACACTAGAAGAATGATCCTTGCAGCAACATTTTGAATGGGCGTTTGTCAGGGCCAGGGAAAAGGATGTTGCAGTAATTTAAATGTGAGATGTTGAGCACCTGGATGAGTGTTTTAACTGTGAGGATGGATAGGAAAGGCCATATTGTAGAGATGCTATGTAGAAAGAATCCATAAGTTTTAGCCATAACTGGATGTGAGGATGCCCAGATTACAGGCCTGAGTGACAGGCAGGAGGGTGGTGCTGTCTACAGTGATCTATTAAAGAGATGAGGGGAGGGATGGGGAGAAAGATTAAAAGCTGTATTTTAGCCTTTTGAGCTTGAGCTGACAGCTAGACATCCATAAGATGTCCGAGACGGGCTGAAGTTTTTAGTTAGGCAGATGGAAGCAGGGCTGGAGTAGCAAGCTAGATCGGTGAGCTGTCAGAATAGAGATGATAGCTGAATTTGTGTTCGTGGATGAAATTACACTGAGGTAAGGTGTTAGAGGGAGAAGAGAAGGGGACTAAGGACAGAGCCCCCTGGAACCCCCTCAGAAAGTTTGAGGGGAGATGCACAGGACCCTCTGAAGGAATGAGTGAGGCGAACCTATAGAGGACTGAGTCTCAGAAGCCAACGGAGGACAAGATTTCAAGACGACCATGGTTAGTGGTGTCAAAGGCAGCTGACAGGTCAAGGAGGATGAGGATAGAGTACTAGTTCTGAGTTTTGGTTAGGACTAGGTCATTGCAGCCTTTGACAAGAATGGTTTCAGTGGAATGCAAAGGGCAGAAGCCAGATTGCAGGAGGTCTAGGATGGTATTGGAGGAGAGGATCTCCAGACAGCCATTGTAGACAGCACGTTCAATGAGCTTAGAGATGAAAGGCAGAAGGAAGATAGGGCGGTAGCTGGAGAGGTAAGTGGGGTCAAGGATGGGGTTTTTAAGATGGAAGAGACTAAATCATACTTGTATTGTGAGGGAAAAGAGCCTGAGGAGAGTGTTTAGCCTCCTTTTCTGCTCATGGAATATTCATGAGTGGGTTGTGATTTCCTTGTATTTATCTGTCATTCTAAATTTGACACATTTTTGGTAATGTTTTTAACTCTGTGGATTAATCAGCTCAGCTCTGCCACTGTATTTCTCAGTATTCATGATTCCAGGCATCTCATTTAACGGCTGGTCAGATAGGCCATCACATGGCCTGGTTTCTGTTGTTTGACTGCATGAGCATTTCTACTGTGATTTTTTTACACCTACACATTTAAAATTCAGTCTCCACAGAAACTCGCTCCTGTGATTTTTGGGGAGTTTCCCTGGCATGAACATTCATGCCAGCAGAACTGTAGCTACTGGTGGGAAGGAAATACAAATGGGGTGTGAGTATGGCCAGAGGAATATTGGGGTAGATATTTGCAGAAGGTGTTTTGCAGCATTTGCCCAGGTCTGCACTCTCTTTACATATATTAGACTTCAACACCTGAATAGGGCCTTGAATTTGCAAAGATTTATTCACATGCTTAATTCTACATATGGAGTAAAATCTTGACCCCATGGAAGTCAATGGCAATACTTCCATTGACTGTAATGGTGCCAAGATTTCACTTGCTGTGTGTAACCTCACTGAAGTCAATGCATAAGCACGTCCCTATGTGTTTGCAGACTGGGGCCTTTTGTTGTTGTTCACAGTGCTGAGCCTGTGGTCAAATGACTTTTTTCTGATGCTTTGGTCAGGTTTGTGATTCACTCAGTCTGTTTCCCTGTACAAATAGCAGGAAGGGCATAGCAGGATACTCCTGCATGCCTCCCGTTTCCTTTGATTTGTGAGTGACCACACTCAGTCAGTGCTGGGTGATGGAAATTAGAGCAATCACTTCCCTTCCTGATGGGGGTGGGCGTTATTTCCTCCCCATCGCCACAGCTGGGCCCTTCCTTAGACCACACAAGCCACTCTGTAAATAAGAACAAAGAAGGAGTCAGCAGGGGAGGTTGAGAGATTTATCCATTTATTCTAACTCCTTTTTAACACTAATTTGGATACAGGACCTGTTTGTATGCAATCTTACCAGTTGTTTTTTCCAGGAGATACTGTACATGGAGATACTATATAATAGAGTTTTAATAGTATAGACACTATGTTTAAGCTTACACGCTTAAGCACTCAGTCAGCAACTACCAAAGTTAAGGCTGCACATGCAAGCTTAAATCTGTCCCCCTGTGCACATGCATTAGGGTACAGAGCCAGATCTTCAGCATAGTTAATGGATCTGGGCCAATTTACACAAGCTGAGGCTTTGGGCCACTGTCTTTAATTGCATGATCTCATCATATTTATTAAATATAAAATCATACAGTTTTTGTCTAAACCCTTAGATACCCATGTTTAGTCTCTTGTAGCATTGTTTACTATTATGTATATGCCAAACAATGTTTGTTAACATCATTTGTGTGCAAAATACACAAGGAAGGTGAAATTAACTCCGTACAAAAAGCCAGCACGAGGTGTATTCCCACCACTTATATTTCACTGAAACTTTGTTTATATGAGGGCTACAGCTGGACTTAAGTGGTGCTTCATCTTTGCTGTAGCCCCGTGCACAGAATTTTACCCTGAGTGCGGTTACGTTCCTGCGAATCTCTCCTTCGTTTACTTGTGTACTTTATGAAGTTATGGGGTGATAATGCATTGTGTTGTATTATTTGAGAAACAGTATGTGAAATCTGTATTGTGTATGTACACAAGGAGGCAGAGTAAATGTTGCATGAGAAACTTTGACTTTGGAAGGGTGTGATTTTGTGTCTTAATTTTGCAATTTTAAAAGTTTTCTACTTAAAGAAAGAAAAGAATCCTATAATTAGAACTATTTTGTTGGCCATTTGGAACTCCCATGCAGCATGCATGCTGACTGAGACAAGGGCTCCTGAAAAGTCCCACTGTACAACTTCTAAGGTTGTACAACCAATGGTCCTGTCTAAGTGAAGGTTTCATCCTACTTCTATTGTAAGTCAGTCGGGATCTTTTCATTGACTGCAGTGGGACATGGATGAAGCCCTGAGCATGCCACTGAAAATTGTTCTCTGCCTAACGGCCTTAATGCAGAACAATCAGTAGACAACATAACAGGAATGTTAGCCTTACATAAAAGTAAAAAAGCTTTTCCAGGATCCATTGGTTCTCAATTCTCACCGATTAAACTAATCCATGCAAAATTGTAAACCTGGGTAATTTTGTAATCTGTGTCTGAGCTGGGACTACAGAGCCTCTCAGAGAGGGCTTTAAGATCTGACAAGTTAAAAGCTTTTTCTTAACTAAGTTATCCAGTCACATTACAACAACTGCTTTACTGTATCAGGAGGCTGCTGCAAAGTGAATGTAATATTTATGCCTATTTTCCAGACAGCCAGGGAAGAGAGTCTTATTAGTGTCAGAAACATGACTGCATATAAGAATCACCTCATGAAATTTCATCTATTTTTGGTTGCTCGATGCTCATGTTCCATCTCCTGGATATGTCACTTCTTGTGTGGAAGTGAAAAATGGATCTGCTGTACAAAAGAATGAGCAGCCAAAACCTGAAGAAAGCAAACATTTCTCATTCAGCTCTAAGATGGACAGCACCCACAAAATCTGGAGCCAGATTTTCAATTAGGCAGCAAGACAAGTGTCCAGATTTCAGCAGAGCTCAGCATGTGGAGAGTTGTTGGGTGCTGAGCTCTTAAGAAAATCTGGCCTGACTTGTGGGTGCTGAGCACTTGAAAACTCTGGCCATAAGTGATTTTGAAAATCTGGCCCCACAAGCCTTACATCCTTCCTGAAATAATTTGAAAATACCAGATGATTAGGAACCAGCTAAAATCGTATTGGGAGGATTAATGCATCTATTTTCTTAATGAAAAATAACTATTGTAAACCTTTCAAAATAGATGAGGAGACAGCAATGAAAGCTTCCCTAGAGCTGTCAGCAATAACTACAGATCCAGCCACAATATTATGGGGGAAAAAATGATAAAATTTACTAGGGACAGCCAGTGAAAGAAGGAACCTGTTGCTGCTAGTGTTGTAATTTCAACTCCCAGTCTGGTTAGGTGCATTAGGAGCTACCCAATACCCACATCCCTGAACAGAGGAAGCTCTCAATATTCAGCTCTGCCCTGGTTGCATGGTGTACTCCTTAAAAGTTAAGCATGTGCAAAAGTCTTAGCAGAATCAAGGCCTGTGGGCCAACTTTAGCAGAACTGGACCCTAAACTAATTTGAAGGGATTATTTCCTACACCACTGACATGCAGCCATCTCCTGGGGGGAACCTGGCAGTTGTTTAGCAGCAAACAACAAGACTGCGTAAGAGTTTAGGACAGGAGATGAAGAATATTATACACAAGTGGAACTGCAGGGAGAATTTTAGGGACTGTTTGTACAGCCCTTATTCATGCAGTTGCTTAGTCATGCACGTAACCCTCCCCCCAAGTCATTAGGAAATAATGGAAAGTCAGTGGGGCTACCTACCTGAGAAAGGATTGAATGATCATGTCCTAAACTTGCTCTGTACAGCATGGGAAAAAATGACAAAAAGGTCCATATTAGAACATCCTTACTGGGAGGGAAATCATTTCCAAATCAGGTTATTATTTTCAGCATATCATAGTGGAACAGACTGAAATGAAAACTTTCATTTTGAAGAACTTTCTGTGGGAAACCCAACATGTTTTTATCAAAAAAATTAGAACAAAGATTTTTTTTCCCATTTAGAAATTCCCACTTTTCCAACCAGCTCTAGGAAATGAGAAGTCCTCCCCAAACAGAAGAGAGAGTGAAGCAATTCCTTTGTCCAAAGACATGGACTCCTTTATGAAGACTGAAGATGTGCTCAGTTTTCTTCTCCTCACTTCCCCTCTATTCCTGGCCTTCCCTCTTTTTGCTGGAGGACTTTAGGAAGACATATGGCGAATGGTGACTGGCTCGGGGGGGTGTCATCTGAATCTCAGTCAACATCCCTTCCCCTCAGTTGGTAGCTGAGGGAACTACAGCACACCTTTCAGGCTCTTGTGGAGTCACCATCCTGGTCCTCCAAGTATCTCACCAAAGTTCTTTAACAAATGAGAAGAGGGAAGTCAGAACCTGATGTTACTACTGCAAAAATCATGTAACCATAGAGCAATCACCATGCTCCTGCTCTTCCCTTAGCCAAATCCTTCCCTCATGGGCTGGGCAATACAGAGCTCAATGAATGTTGCCACCAGGCCCACCTACTGCAGTTTCCTATCTCCAACACAGCAGAGCTGTCATGCTTCCATTCTGGGGGATTTCTGAATTTCACCCTGAGTATTAAGACTGCTCAGTTCCTTCATGACGCAAAATGGGAATTTCTCTCCATTCATATTTATAAGTCAGTTCAGGAATGTAGCTGGCTAAATCCTTCATAGCATATGCATTAATTATGGGAAAGCATCTGAGGATTCTCATAGTTTACAGCAGGCCCAACAGCTCTCTGGGAAAATTTTAAAAAGATAACTTTGAGCCAGTCAAATATTTGAGACTAGAATTGAATTGGTCTTATACCAATTGTCAGTGCATTATTGACTCAAAGCATCTCAAAGCCCATTACATACATAATGGATTAGGTTAGGTACCAGTATTATACTGACTGTAGAGGCAAACATGGCAGCCGTTATGCATTCACCCTGCATATAGACTTGGGTATTAAAATCTGTTTTATTGGCCAGGCTACTGGGGATATTCTATCCTTCTCTGTAAGTACCAGGGGATCTTTAACTTCTGCTTGGATACATACCGGAGACAAAAGCAGAAAAGACTGTGATTTGACAGCCCCTAGAACAGAACAGAACTTGCTTCATAGTGCATGCTAGAATCAGCACTGGCTATGAACATAAGACCAGCTAGTTCAAAAGCACAAATGCTGCTATGTTTCAGAGTAGCAGCCGTGTTAGTCTGTATCTGCAAAAAGAACAGGAGTACTTGTGGCACCTTAGAGACTAACCAATTTATTAGATCATAAGCTTTTGTGAGCTACAGCCCACTTCATCGGATGCATAGAATGGAACATATAGTAGGAAGTGTGTGTGTGTGTGTGTGTATATATATATACACACACACACATATACAGAGAACATGAAAAGGTGGAGTAAGAGGCTAATTCATTAAGATGAGCTAATAGCTAACAGTTTGTATGGCAACTTCCACCTTCTCTATATGTGTACACATATATATATATAATCTTCTTACTATATGTTCCATTCTATGCATCTGATGAAGTGGGCTGTAGTCCACAAAAGCTTATGGTCTAATAAATTTGTTAGCAGCATTTTAGAGACTATCTTATCCATGTGGGTCCCCCGTAGAGCTTGAGCTTAATTATTTCTTTTCTTGCCTTGATTTGGACAAGGACACAGTGGTCACCTTTGTTGTACACTTGTTAACATGATTAATAGAGAAACACATGTGGGATTTTGTTTGTCTTGTCACCAAACTATTCTGTTCTAAAGGAGATTTAATTAAGGTTATGGTGGACAGTGCAACTCGCTGAAGGAATTATAGGTGATAACAATCACACTTCAAAGGCTGGTCTGACTCCAGTGGTGTCAGGTTACTTTTGCAAGCTCCACTGCATAGTGTAGAAGGTACAGCTGTGTAATTACATTGATATAATGAGACACTGGACCTGTGCCCATAAATTATACCAGACTGACTGAGTAACAATCACACAGCTCTTTAACATAGTGATTATTAGGGGCCTGAACTAAAACCATGGAGCCACAGCCACTGAATTTTGGGATGTTTGGAATCAGAACCCAGATGGATCTAAATATTGCAGCTGTACCTTCTCTCTCTGATGAGCTAAACCAAAACCCAGGACCCAGACTTTGAAAGGAGTGGGTATAAATATCCATGCTCAGAAATTTTGTGGTTCACGCCTGTCTCCAAACAGAACTTGGGATATCCAGACTGTTCATCATTTTATCTGGTTACAAAACAGGGTTGAGCATGAGATGTGATTTCTGCATAAAAATTAGAAAAGTGCCTGTCTGTTATCTTAGGACCTTCCTCACAACACCCTAGGAAGGTAAGTCAGGATCGCATGCGAACTCCAAGTTGCAGAGGGGCTAAGTAAAATAGCCACGGTTACACAACCGGTCAGTGGCAGCCTTGAGAATAGAATTCAGACCTGTGCCTGAACCACAAGGCCATACATTGGCTTCCTACTGTAACTATTTAGACACTCTTTACTACTGTGTCAAATATAGTGGCTGATAATAACCAGGGAGAGAGAAACTTTATTCAAAGAAGGAATCTCCATAAGACTTAGCTCTTCAGGAAAGTTCCAGATACACACATCTTCCAGCAAACAATTTGAATCTAGCTTGCAGCAAGAGCTGAGACTGCAGGGTCCTGAGCACATCCGGAGAGGAACTGTGCACCTTCCAGTCTCATTGCCTTCAGTGGAAGCTGAGAACACTCAGCACCTCTGACGAGCACTTGGCACCTTCAAGGATCAGGATGTAATGTTGCTAAGCAACAGCTAGCTAACTGTTCTCTCCAGCATGTTTTATCTCCCTGCTCTCCTGCCCCAGTTAACTTCTGTGGTTACCTAAACATCCAAACAGCTTCCTTTCCTTAGCAACTCACCATGAAAACTGTTCTGCCCTGCGCACAGCATGCAAATGAAAATCATCAGTCCTGGAAGGAAATTGTAAGTTGCCGTTAACTATCCTTCTTGCTGGTGTCTATTAGAAACCACTCTTCTGCCTAAGTTGACCACGCTCTTATTTACCCATCAATATTTTTAGAGTAACAAAATTATGTTGTCAGAGATTCCCTTGCTAGTACTAGTGTCCACATTAATATTTCAGAGGAGGAGAAGGAAAAGCTAAAACCATGTAATCACAGCCAAGCTATGTTCCAGTGGTGGAACATATTGTACTCAAATGTGGCACTTTAACTACTGAAACTGCAGATGTAGGGATGGATGTAGCAGAGGCTGTATTAGAGGCACTTTTAACTGTCACAGTGAAATTACGTTGGGAGACCCAGCACTGCTCTCAATTCCTCTCTACCCATCTAGCTACTTGTACCTCATTGCTCACCAAAGTATCTGAGAGCCCATGAGTCAAATATCAGTTCCCTGAATTAATAGTAGTCACTGCATAGAGGAGTGTTTTCCAAAAAATTGGAAGTCTTGAAAGATTGTTAGTATCACATGATGACTGATTCTATTCTGGCTTGCACCAGGAGTGATCAAACTTCCTTGCTGTTTTGTGTTTTGAAGTGATTCAGAAAAGTACTTGACCACATGCTTAACTTTAAGTATATGCAAAAAGAAAAGGAGTACTAGCGGCACCTTAGAGACTAACCAATTTATTTGAGCATAAGCTTTCGTGAGCTACAGCTCACTTCATCGGATGCATTCAGTGGAAAATACAGTGAGGAGATTTATATACAACTCCAATGAGAGACTGCTGAATTGGAATTAATTTGCAAACTGGATACAATTAACTTAGGCTTGAATAGAGACTGGGAGTGGATGTGTCATTACACAAAGTAAAACTATTTCCCCATGTTTATTTCCCCCAGCCCCCACGGCTCCTCGGACGTTCCTGTTAACTACGTGTGTGTGCAGGGTTCCAGTCACACAATTCCCTATGTCAAATTCATAGAATGCTATAACTGGCTGTTCTTGGAGAGATGCAACTATGCAATTATTTATCTATCTCACCAGTACAAAGCACAGTTAGTTCAAGGTTGTAATGGTGGCACAGAAGCATTGCAGAACTCATTTTGTACCCATTTGTTTCATATTGCACTCTCTGTCTTTATGAACAGACAAAGAAATATAGCTACTCAGTATGTCTTCAATGACTTTCATTTAAGAAATGAAACTAGGGTTTGGCTAGTCCAGTTTCAGAGACAGGCTCAGCCAATCCTTATGCTAATAATATAACAAATCTTGCTCAGTGTTTGTCAGAGATTCCACTCTCATATTAGAACTCCAGTCCTCTCTTTTTCCTTCCAGTTCTGCCTTTGCTAAGTGTCTGTGAAATGAATTGCAGAAAGCATTACTTCATCAAAGCTTAATCCTCCATGCACCTTTCTTTGTGTATGTTAATGAATTCATCCAAATTGTGCTAGAAGAGACCCCGGTAAAGTCACAGAGGCACAACGGTCATTAGGAAACTTAATTCTTCAAGCTGATCCAAAATGATTAGCTTTCATCTATCTTGGTGCTGAAGATTTTAGGATCAAATTCTGGCAAGAACAAAGAAAGTGACATGACTGTCTCCTAACCAGGTGAATTATATAGGCAGCAAAAATAGCGTTCATGTATTCTGGCCATAAAATTGCAGCCTCTCTGCACAATCTGTGTATGTGACGGTGTACAGAAACCACTGCAAGATCTGGGAGCACATATATACAATCTGCAGAGTTTCCTGGCTTCTCAGCAGCCCCCCTGCTGCCACGGAGACAGATTGGTGGGGAGGGAGGAAACCTGCCTGGCTTCCATCAAAATTTTATTGAATGTTTCAATTTTGAGTAATTGGCATTTTCTGGCAGAAAAAATGTTCTGTGGAAAAACTTCCAACCAGCTCTAGCTCTCAGGGAGTGGTAATTATACCGCTAATAAATTACTCCTGCCTGCACCCCTCATGCACTAGCTCAGCTACTTTGGCCAGTGAATTGGTTTTACTTGTTCCCCATCAAACTGTTTCGGGGAAGGACTAAGTGAGTCTATAGCCCTGCATACGCCTATGAATTCGGACAGCATTATGTGTAGGGGGGAAACTGTCTGATCATGGGGGGACTTCAGTTTGAGTGACACATGCTGGAGGTCTCGTGCTGCCTTGGCATTTCTAAACATTATAGACAACAATTTCCTAACTCCAAAAGCGGTGCAGCCAGCACAGGGGAATTCTGTATTAGATCTTGTCATAACTGATCACAGAACTAATAGTTAATGGTAGCTTTAGATACAAGTGATCATGACTTGAACACCTTTATAATGTGTAAGCAGAATAAAGGCCAGTAATATATACATGTGGTTCTTTTAATAGGGCCAATTTCACAAAGATGAAAACAATTGTGAGCCAAATCACCCGAGAAAAATATGAATTATAATTGGGAATCATTTAAGAACACCTTACCAGATGCCATAATCCCACAACTGAGGAAGAAAGTCATGCTGGTTAAAAAAAAAATCTGGTTTAGAGGGAATATGAAGGCAGCTATAAAAATAATACAAAAAATGGAAGAAAGGGGAAGTTGAGAGTAAAGAATATTAATCAGAAGTTAGAAATTGTAGAAAATTGATAAGGGAAGCCAAGGTACACAAGGCAAAATCTATGGCTAGCAGAGTTAAGGACCATAAGGAGTTTTTAAAATATATTAGGAATAAAAATAATCCTGACAATGGTATTTGTCCATTAATAGAGGGAAATGGTGGAATTATCAATAATAATGCAGAAAAGGCAGAAATATTCAATAAATATGTCTGTTCTGTATCTGGGGAAAAACAGATGAAGTAGTCTCATGATATGGTGATAACATTCTTTCCAGTCTATTAGTATCTCTTGAGGATGATAAACAGAAGCTACTAAAGTCAGACATTTTAAAATCAACAGGTCCAGATAACACACAGAAGAATTTTAAAAGAGCTGGCTGAGGAGATTGCTGGACCATTAATGTTGATTTCCAATAAGTCCTGGAGTATTGGGGAAGTTCCCAAAGGCTGGAAGGAAGCTAATGTTGTGCCAGTTTTTAAAGAGGGTAAACAGAATAACCCAGGTAATTATAGCCCTGTCACCCTGACATTGATCCCAGGCAGGATAATGGAGTGGCTAGTACAGGTCTTGATTAATAAAGAACTAAAGGAGAATAACATAACAGAGTGTTATGGAAAATAGATCCTGTTAAACTACTTGACATTTTTTTGATGAGATTACAAGTTTGGTTGATAAAGGTAATAACGTTGACATAATATACTTAGATTTCTGCACAGTGTTTGACTTGATACCACATGACATTTTGATTTAAAAAAAAACTAGAACAGTGTAAAATTTAAATTGGGACACATTAAATGGATTAAAAACTAGCTAGCTGATATGTCTCAGAATGTAATTGTAAACAGGGAATCATCACTCAGCGGGTCTGTTTCCAGTGGGATCCTGCAGGGATTGGCTCCTGGCCCTATGCTTTTAAATTTTGTTTCCAATGACCTGGAAGAAAACATAAAATCATCACTGATAAAGTTTGCAGGTGTCACAAAAATTGGGAGAGTGGTAAATAATGCAGAGGACAGGTCACTGATTCAGAGCGATCTGGATCGCTTGGTAAACTGGGCACAAGCAAACAACATGTATTTTAATATGGCTAAATGTAAATGTATACATCTAGGAACAAAGAATGTAGGCCCTATTTACAGGGTGGGGGACTCTATCCTGGAAGCAGTGACTCTGAAAAAGATTTGCAGGTCGTGTTGGGTAATCAGCTGAACATGGTGACACTATGGTCAAAAGAACTAATGACAGGTTTCAGAGTAGCAGCCGTGTTAGTCTGTATTCACAAAAAGAAAAGGAGTACTTGTGGCACCTTAGAGACTAAAATTTATTTGAGCATAAGCTTTCGTGAGCTACAGCTCACTTCATCAGATGCATTCAGTGGAAGAACTAATGCGATCCTTGGATGCATAAATAGGGGAATCTCAAGTAGGAGTAAAGAGGTTATTGTACCTTTGTATTTGGCATTTGTGTGACCGCTACTGGACTACTTTGTCCAGTGGCAGTGCCCCAATTCAAGAAGGATGATGATAAATTGGAAAGGGTTCAGAGAAGAGCCATGAGAATAATTAAAGGATTAGAAAACCTGCCTTATAGTGATAGACTCAAGGAGCTTAACCTACAGGAGAACCTCAGAGTTATGAACACCTCGGGAATGGAGGTTGTTTGTAACTCTGAAATGTTCATAACTCTGAACAAAACAATATGGTTGTTCTTTCAAAAGTTTACAGCTGAACATCGACTTAATACAGCTTTGAAACTTTACTATGCAGAAGGAAAATGCTGCTTTTATTTATTTTTTAGTAGATTATGTTTAACACAGTACTGTACTGTATTTGCTTTTTTTGTTTTGTTTTGTTCCTCCTGCCACCTGATTGCGTACTTCCGGTTCCAAATGAGGTGTGTAATTGACCGGTCAGTTTGTAACTCTGGTGTTCATAACTCAGATTCTATTGTATTTAGCTTAAAAGAGAGAAGGTTAAGGGGTGACTTGATTCCAGTCTATAAGTATCTACATGTGGAACAAATATTTAGTAATGGGCTCTTCAATGTAACAGAGAGAGGTATAACACAGTACAATGGCTGGAAGTTGAAGCTAGCAAATTTCAGACAGGAAGTAAGACATATATTTTTGACAGTGAGGGTAATCAACCATTGGAACAATTTACCATGGGTTGTGGTGGATTCTCCATCACTGACCATTTTGAACTCGAGATTGGCTGTTTTTCTAAAAGATCTGCACTAGGAATTATTTTGGGGAAGTTCCATGGTCTGTGCTAGACTGGAGGTCAGACTAGATGAGCATAGTGGTCCCTTCTGGTCTTGGAATCTATGAATCTGTGATTATGAATCTATGTAAGGTCTGGATTGTCCAAATAATGGTGTAAAGAGAGGTTCTTACTCCATCATGAAGGTGTCTGGTGCATGTTGGGATCTAACGCTACATATTTTTCATCCCTTCTTTGTGTTTTTATTTTTAAAAAAGCTCGGCACAGTAGGCATTGCTGGTCTGCACCATCACAGTTGATACAGCGACATCCTGTGATTTGGATATTACAAAAATCACGCATGTTAGCAGTGTGTCTTCCTCTTATATTGTTTTGTTTTCGTGGTTATTTTTGCATGTGCAATGAAGAAATAAGTCAGAGTAATCTCTTCAGTATTTGGATTTTGAAATATGTTAGCCGATGCAAAAAATATTTAGAAGTTGAAAAATGGTGTTCCTTGTCAGGAATAGGTATTATGGAAGAACCTTAAAATACTGCGAGTCATACACACTTACACCACTCTGCTTTAAAGTCAGCTCATGGAACTATCCAGGAAAAGGTAAAATTAGTTGTGGAAAATACACTCAGCTGTAAAACCATATTGTGAACATCTGGAAACTGGCTGGACAATTAACTTTTCCCCATAATTCTGCACTCCTTTCAGTTTTTTAAATGTTAATTACTAAATCTAATTTTTAAAAGTTGCTTACAAGGCAGTGTTGCAGAACCTGAAAATCATTCATTGGCTATCAGGAACTCTCTAATCCAGCCTTACTCAGAGGTGTACTAGCTCTTTGAATTGGTAGCAGGAAGCCAGGGAGGAAGGAGGCTGGGAAAGAGTCTAGGCTGAAGCTCCTTAGTGAAGCAGAGAGAAAGAAGCATTTTCTCTATTCAGATAAAGTTCCTTGTTCAGTGTTAGAAGAAAGTGAGTCTTTCTAGGATTTGTTACTGTTGCCATATGACAGCATGAATAATTTTTGCTCATGTCAATTTGTCCTATTAGGGGACTTAGTTGTCAATGGGACTGTTCCCATAGGGATTGCTCACATGACTGAGTGTTGCAGAATCAGGCCTTATATTTGTAACTTCTGTGACAACTGATCACAATGTTCTTTTCATGAATGCTGAGATGTACTGCATGTAAAAAAAGGATTAGACAAATGAAGAGATTCTATCCCAGGATCACAAAAGCTGTTACTCAATTAAGTGATGGAAATGTAATGCTAGATGCTAAAGTTAAAGCAAATGTAGTTTTCATTTAAATAAGTACGTTTTAAGAGTATGTCTGCACAGGAGCTGGAAGGCGTCATTTCCAGCTCCAGGAAACACACCAGTGCTAGGTCTGATCAAGCTAGGGTGCTAAAAATAGAAGTGTAGCCACAGTGGCGCAAGCACCTGCTGCTGCGGCTACACTTATATTGTTAGGGTACTAGGTCAGTTAGAGCTAATGTGGATATATCTCCTCAAGCTGGAAAATACACCTTTCAGCTCCAGTGCTGACATACCCTAAGAAAGCCAACAGCCAGGATAGGAACTGTGTATATGTGGGCTGAGAGACAGCTAACTCATGAACCTGTGGTATGCCTAAGGTTATATATCTAGGAACACAGAAGACCGGTCGCACTGGCAGGATGGGGGACTGTCTCCCAGAAAGCAGTGGCTGAAAAGAGCTCCGTGGTCATGGTGGATAACAAACTGTAATTCTGTGGCTTAAGTGGGCTAATGTGATCCTTGGATGTAGAAAGAGGGGAATCTTGAGTAGGAATAGGGAGGACCTCTATACATGGCATTGATGTGACCATCGCTGGAGCACTGTGTCCCGTTCTGGCATCCACACTTCAGAAAGCTTGATGAAAAATTAGAAAGGGTTTAGAAAAGAGCTACAAGAATGATTTAACATCTGGAAAACCTGCCTTACAGTGAAAAACTTAAGAAGCTTGTTAAAGAGAAGGTTATGAGGTGACTTAAAGGTAGCGTAGGAAATTCTTAATAAGGCAAGTTCTTTATTAGCTTTAACAGTTATAGCTCTAGGTTAGTATCCTTTTCTGATCTCTCTCAAGGACCTCAAATCACCTGGATCTCCCAGCTGGCAGTACAAGCTGATGCTTATATAGTATCATATTTACAGTACATCCCCAGGAGGATGGAACGCTTCGATCTATTCAATAATAATGTTCAGTTCCAGTTATTCTGGCACCATGAGTTTAGACTTTCATATCAACCCCATTCTTTATTTCAAGGCCAAATATCTACGTCTTTTTGCTACACGGCACAAACATGTTCTTTTAAAGTAAAGGGTAGGTGAGCATTATGGTTAAGGCCTGGGAATGGCAATCCAGAAATCTGGATTCTTTTCCCCTTCTGCTATAGATTTCCTCTGTGAATCTGCACAAATCATTTACTCTGGGACTTAATCTGCCCATCTGTAAAATGGGGGCATACATATTTCCCTACCTCACGGGGGTATTGGAAGACTTAAACCATTAATGGTTGTGAGAATGCTCAATGGATTACTATCTCACTTTAAGGAAAACCTTCCTGTATTTGTGTTTTTATCCCTCAATGCCGAGTATTGATCAGGAGCTGGGGGAAGCCAGTTAAGAAGCTTAAGCCTTTTTGTAAATTTCAGGCTTTAATGATTTACACTAGATCCACTTGAGTGCTAGTGACAGCAGATAAGCAGATGGGTCTGGGGAAAAAACAAGATAGGGAGATGATCAGAGAACATAGAAAGCATGTGGCAAACCCGGACTTCACATTCCTCATTCTATTAAACACTATGATCATTTGGAGCCTCACAGCTTCAGTGAGGATAGACCTCAGGTCCTCCTTCTCTTGAAGCACAGGTTCCTACCACTTGAACCAAAGGAGAATCTCACTCAGACTATTTAGACCTCTGTGCTGAGTCCTCTCTTGCATAAAAGAAAGTATACTAGTCCCTTCCAGAGACTCCTATCCTCTGGGCTCAGTCTGAGGAGCACCAGCAGAAAGCTTTAGCCTAGGGCTTCCTCTTCATGAGCCCCAGCTCTCAACTTCATCGGTCACCTTTCTGGAGGGTCACAGGTATCAACTCTTCTCTTCAAGCCTGATGCTTAAGGCAACCCCTGGGGAATGGGGCCTGCCAGTGAAGGCTTTTAACCCCCTTCAGCATTCAGTCATGAGCAGGGTTCCTCGCCCCTTCACAGGGTCTGATACACAGATCTGGTTCCATCCAGCAGGGGGCAGTGGTGCACCTACACCCAAAATCCTTCACCTCACTATTATTGTGTAATCACATTAAAGGAAAGATTTAGGACTCCCCAGAATGGTCCACCCCAATTATTACATGAAGAGCTCACCCCATTTAATGTTTCCCATGTTCACAATTTCTGTCCTCCTTCTGGCTCTAATATGTGGCTGGCCCAGTGCTTGCTCTACTTGCACTGGCTGTGGGAATACATTGGTGCTGTAACATGGGATAGGATTTTAACTGACTCTTGACTTGATTGCACATTTGAATTATTGTCAGAGGAGTCTTTTTTGATGAATATGTAGCACCAGGGCATACATTCCAAAGAGGAATGGGTATCTGCTCTCCTTTCATTATTCAATAATGCAGAAAAGCAAACACTGTGCTTGGTGAGTGCAAACAACGAATGCTATTTCCTTCCTCATAATCTCTTTCCTCCCCACAGGATTAAAATGGTCAAATGTTGCCTAGCAGTAAGATGGGGAAAATGTACTGATATAGTTACACCTGCATCAGTTCTCTAGAAAAGGTGTAATCAATGCTGGGAAATCCCCTGTCAGTCTCGTATCTCTGCTACTATGATTTGTAGCCCCAGATCAACTAAATCTTCTCCCCAACCTCCGATGGTCCTAACTGAAACCTAGTGGTGCCCATTCTTCACCCTACATTGGTCAAATAGGAGTCCAGGGCAGAAGTACAAGACACTCCTTTGTTCTTTGTTTTGTCAACTCCATGACATTGATTGATTAGTTCCAGTAATTTCTTAATAGTGTCAGAATTCTTAAACCACAATTCTAAGTCTGAAAATTTACTTCATGATAATGACATCTTGAGGTTTGGTATTTCCAGATAAAACTGGACCAGCCTTCCAAAGGGAGTAGTGGGGGCAAAAAACCTAACTTGTTTCAAGATTGACCTTGATAAGTTTATGCAAAGGATGGTATGGTGAGGTTACCTGCTCTCAAGGCCAAATCCCAACTCTGGCACTTTGAGTGCAGAAGGTGGGGGCCCACAAGGATTTAAAAAATTAATACTGGCCATTCCAGGCTTGTATTAACTCCCAAGGTTACAGCTTTTCTCTGACTTTGGCTTGGTAAATGCTGCCACCACCCAAATGCAAAAACCCCCCTTGGACCTAGGAAGGAGCACTTGAGAATTCCTCCCTGTGGGGTACCCTCAAGCCCTTTCATGCCCTCTCTGGGGAAGAGCTGAGGGGGAAAAAAAACAAAGAAAATTAGCTGTTGCTACCAGCTAATTAAACAACATGCACAAACCTCTTAGGTCACACTGGTGGGGTGGAGTGGCATGCTCTTAAAAATACCAAATTTG
The DNA here is from genome assembly GCF_965152235.1 of Eretmochelys imbricata. NCBI lineage: Eukaryota > Metazoa > Chordata > Testudines > Cheloniidae > Eretmochelys > Eretmochelys imbricata. The sequence goes on along the minus strand of NC_135580.1, from coordinate 16,488,987 downwards.
GTATGATCTCACATATACCATGCATCTGAGGTCACGCGGGTGGGGTGGGGTCATGCCATTCCCAGAAGTATCAGAATGTCTGATATTCTGGGAATGCATGATTGGCTACCCTATGCCCAGCCAAAGCCCTCTTCTCACATAGGCCAAATTCCTGGGGGACTCACATATACCCTAGTTTTAGGGGTGGGGCTGTTCAGCTATCTCTCAGAGCTATCTTAACTGAAGATGGCAGTTACACCCACTCCATAACAACAAAGTTTAAATCAACCCACAACAGAGGGTTCAAAACAGTGCAGTTAGGCCCTGGAATTACATGACAGACATCAAAATTCACAAGAGACCAAGGCAGGTGAGGTAATATATTTTATTGGACCAATCTCTGTTAGCACGAAAGCTTATCACTTTCAGAAGTTGGTCCAATAAAAGATATTACCTCGCTCACCTTGTCTCTCTAGTATCCTGGGACCAACATGGCTACAACACTACAGCAAACAATCAAAATTCACTTCAGTTTATAACTTGGCTTTCAAGTTCTCGGAACCAGGGTAAGGATAGGTCTAAAGGTGCTGACTAAACAACATCCTATGGGAGAATCACTTTCATTTTTATGCATAAGAAGGGTGGTTTTCAAAGGCACAAAGGGCAGCCCTCCCCCCACTATTGGAAGTCAATGTGGCTTACTTACCAACCTGTATTGGCTTTCGGTGGCCATCTCGCTGCCTATTGTGCCTTTGCCCAATGTCCCCGCTTTGTTTGTAAATGGTTTGGTTGTATTATTTAGAGAGGGTCAGGGGAAAAACAAAACAAAAAAATAACCAAACAGATTTTGAATCCACTCCTGTTGCCATTGATATCGATGGCAGAAATTGCATTGTTGTTAATGTGAGAAGAACGGGGACCCGTTTTCTGGGTCTGCTTTATTTTATTTTTTTTAATATTTGTGTATCCATCATTATAAGTCACTTCTGATGCTTAAAAAAGTGTGAGCTGCTGTGCATATAAAAGCCTGGGGATCAAATCTTCAGCTGGGGCAAATCATTTTCTCTACTGGCATCAATAGAGCTTTGCTGAGTTATATCAGCTGTGAAGCCAACTCTTGGTCTTTGAAAACTCATCAAAAACTTGGATATGCAATATTGACTAGACTGCACAGATGTGGCTCAAACTGCAGAAGACACATCCCACTAAAGTGTGCCATACAAAGCTGTAATAAACATCTAGGCATAACCAAGCACTCCTTGATCCGCCGTAAAATTCAAATATTTCCAAATCCTCCGAAGAATTCTATACAGCTCCACATAGGTGCTGGAACTAGGGGTGCTGAGGGTGCTGCTGCACCCCCTGGCTGGAAGTAGTAATAACAACCCAAATACATCCTTCATCGCCCCCACTATAAAAATTGTTCCAGCACCACTGCAACTCCATCAATCAGTTCTTTTTTAAATTCAGCATCATCTGAGCACATTCCTCCTTCACAAATTTAAACCCTATGGAACCCTCAGATAGCTTTCTATGTACTTATTGGCTAGTATCTGCATGCACAGCCATTTTTCTGCTCCTTATCATTAATAATAATAATAATTAATAGCAGTGTTCATTTAGGTGCACAATGGTTAGCCAAATGCTGGTTTTCTATTACTAATCTATTCATCACACCAGTTATGTGTAGCTAATCAATTTAATGATAATCATTCTTTACTGACCATCGAATTATTATTACAGATGGAATTTTCACTGCAGTAAGACCACATTTTAGTTCCCTGTGATATCATTAAACACACTCTCTCTTTGCCCTTTTCCGTTTTTGTTTTCACATTTCTGGGCCACATACTTGGCTCCAAGTATTCAGGGCAAATAATATATTCCTTTAGTTCAGCAAAGATTGAGATTGTTGATATATTTTAAGTTTTGGAAACAAGCAACCTATTTATCAAATTCTGACCATGAGAAATATATCAAATATGTTATCAAACCTATGGGAAACATTTATGGAAAATGAATGCAGCATAGTTTAATCTCTATACACTGTAAAATCAAAGACTTGCGGATTGAATTCCAAAAGAAAAGGTAAATCATAGACCTGACTAAATGTTTTGTAGCAAATAATGAATATGATCAATGTATCGTGATTTGCTGTTTGTGCATAAGCCATTTATGATTTTCTCAAATTTGTTTGAAATTATTCACAAAATTATTTCAGTAACACATTCTTGGTCCATAAATCGGTTGCAAACAGTTGACTGTAAGTATTTCAATATACTAAATCTTAAATGTAAGTCTATTATTAGTTGTAACTGGGCACGTGCATTTCATGGTATAGATCCCTAACTGGCTATGTCAGAATGATATTCCTGGTGTGAATACTTTTGGTAATGATTTCACATTCTCTTTCCACTTAGCTTTTTCAATTTGGGTTGATGAATTTGTCTGACAGTAACCTGGGGGCCCAATCTTACAAGCACATACTCAGATGAGTAATCCTATTGACTTCAGTGTGGCTACTCATAGGAGCAAGGATTACATGCATGCATAAGGGTTTGCAGGATCTGGACCTGTGATTGCTGAGCCAGGTTTTCTCTTGCTGGAAAAATTAACTAGTCTATGTCTATCTGAGCAAATCGTTTGTGGTACCTCAAGACCCAATTGCTGGTGTAATGACATGGCTACTGCAAATATGCTCTGCTCACCATTGTATAGAATCAGAACTGCTCAGCTGAACATTCAGAGGTCCTGTGTTGCTGACAGCAAGTGGATATTTTACTTTAGCTCTCTTTTAATGGTTGGGTGCTAAGCTTTTGAAACAGGAGTATCTGGGTTCTATCTCCAAGGCCACTGTGAAAGGCCAGTTAGCCAGATATGGAGCTTAATGACAACCATGAAGCCCTAGATGACCATGGATTTGCTATTATATTAAGTCTGTTACTACTTTTAGGATTATGATCTGACTATAAGAACAATGGATTGACAAGCTACTTCGGCACTTTACTTGGTTCATTGCTTGGAACATCTTTTTGCAAAGCCTGTAAGCGTATTGTCTACTTGCTATTTTATCTCCTAAATTGTGCATAAAAGAAGGTAACAAGTAATGTTGATATCCAAAGTGGAGGCATGATCAGTATATGCCTGGAGCCTGAAAAGGGATGTTCTGATTCAAACTTTGACACCTAACTGCCTCTCTGGTGTTGTGTGAAGTTAATGGAAGCTCAGCACATGTGGAAATCAGGCAACTTATGTAGATGCCTAAATATCAATTTAGGTGCCTAATATTAGGAATTCAGGTTTGAAAATATTGGCCTTATCCTCTCTGCCTCAGTTTTCCCATCCATAAAATGGGGGATAATGATATTGGCATACTTACCTCCCAAAGGAATTGCGACGTTTAATTATTTAGTTAAGATTTGCAAAGGGCTTTGAAGATGTATGCTGCAATTTTCAAAGCTGCCTAGAGGATTTTGATACTCAAATCCCATTAATTGTAATGGTAAATTAGGTATCCAAATAATTTAGTTGGCTTTGCAAATATCAGCTATAACATGTACATAAATTGTAAATATGCTGTTTATAATTGTAATAATTTTCCACCTGACTGCATAAAAAACTCACAAACACAAGACGGAAATCCAGGAGGATTACAATAGTCATAATACTTTTGTACATTTTCCAGATGTACAGGCCTCCTTTTGTAATACAACAAGGAGTGTGGCCAATGTCTTTAAATACATAACTACAATATAACTTTTACGGTATCAATTCCATGTCATTGTGATCTCAAACGGATAGACAGTAGTAGAGAGAGTAATGAGGATTTAAACAGCAGACACCGAGCTTGCTATTTAAAAAGCCTTCCGTGTCCCTGGTGGAATTTACTTATGAGGACTAAAAGACTATGAGAAGAACCCGCAAAGTCCACTGGAACGAATGCCATTTTTCATGCCCTACTTTTGATTTCACAGCACGAAGTGAATTTTGATTAGCAGAGTCTGAGAAAACCAGGCTTCCTGCTAGAGATGAGTAAAAAAGTTTTCTGTATCATGAACTGTATTTTGCATCTGTCACAGACATTTCAGCACCTGCCAAAACACTAGTCCCTTTGCACCATTTTATTATTTTTTATAAACCCTTCTGATTTCCAGTGCTGAGCTCACGTAAGCTGGTTTAAACCAGGAATGACTCAACTGACATCAGTGGAATTACACTGACGTAAATCTGATGTGAGTGAAAGGCCCCCAGTTTTCGTCTGTACTAGTGTTACATATGATCCTCATCTCATTCCCCCACCCAGCCTGATTCTGAGAGGTTCTGAGCATCTCCAAACTGAATGGGAATTCTGTCTGTTCAGGATCAGGCCTGGAGTCCTGAAACTTAACTGTTCCTGTGCCCACACCCAGCCATTAATTTAGCTAAGTAATTAGTAGTTATGTGACACAGATGAGCAAACTTTGTTTACTTTATTCCCTAACCGCAACTCCTACTCTCTTAAGAATCTTTCAGTGTTTATTGTTTACCCTTTGAAGTCAGACATTTGACATCAAACTAGACTTTCTTTCATTAGTTACCCACAAGAAAATATAACATGACTGGTCCAGCATATTCATGAGTTACTTAAATTTCTACAGATTACAGGAAATACCAAAAACTTACGCTCTGACCCCGATTTGTTTTTTAAATTACCCCGAATTACCACATATCTATCTATCTCCCCAATCTTCAGAAGATAATTACTGAAATTATTCTGAAAAGAAAAGGTAAAGGAAATGAGGTTTGGGGATTGATTGTTCTTTAAAAAAGCAGAACTTTCATTATGCGCTTTGATGTGGTACAGTTCTGTTTGTGCTTTGACATTTTCCTTTCTAAATCCTATATCGTTTAGTTTCCAGTGAAGTTTAGCTTGCCCAGGTATTGTATAATTTACTATGGCCAGTGCTACCTACATATTCTCGTACCCTTTGCAGTGAAATTTTGCCAAAGAAAAGTGACCTTGGTGAATATTTAATATGCTTATTTTTTATTTAAATTAACTGTCGGTACTTTGTGAACATTTGCAACAGGAGCATAGTAACTCTCCTCAACTTGCAGCCTTTATCCCTCTGAGCTAGAAGGTCACATATTTTCAAGTCTGCTACCAGGAACTGGGCTCACACCCAGTGCTGACACTGCTGGATAAGTGTTGTTCTACTGTTAGCCATGCTGTCCTTTTGGAATGGGTGAAAAACCAAAATCCTGTTGTTGGGTTTGTGGTCAAGCTGTTTATATGGAAAATTTAAAGAAGCTCTTTTCTCTTTAAAGAGACCAGGTGGATTGTGGGAATTTTGAGAAACTAGACTTTAAGCTAGCAACCTATGCAGGAGAAAAGCTCTTGGTAAGGGCACTGACCTATTTTCTTACCATGAGTAAAGACACTTTGTGATTCCAGTCCCCACCCAAAAAACATATACATAAGGTACGTAATACGTTCTGCCAGCTCTGCTCAGTGTTGACTATTGTTTCACCTGCTTTGAAACAGGAACTGAGATAAATGACATGAACGATTATCTCCTCTATTTCATTTTAGCTTTTTAAAACTCTTCCATGTCCTCCCACAGCCCAAAGAAGGTGTGAAAGAGATTCAGAAAGCCCAAAATAATGTGGGGCCTGATCCTGAGAAGGGCTGAATGTTTCTTTTCTCCCAGGTGCATTGGGCCCTGATCAGGCCCTGATCTCACAGGCCATGATCCAAAGTCCAGTGAAGTGAATGGGTCTCTCCATTAGCTTCAATGGGCATTGGACCAGGCCCACAGTGGGTAATGTTATCATAGATAGGTAGTCTTTGCTATCTGTCCTTCCTGTAGGAAGATCTGACTGTCCCAGTTTCAGGGTAAGTGCTTCTAGCCTTCACCCCTCTTGAGCAGAGACCCATGTCTCTCTCCCTCCTGACTGGAGGCTGTAAGGCTGCATAGATCTCTGCCTTACACTGTGAGAGCCTCAGCAAGCCAGTCTACCTAAAGGCCAGTGCCTGTGCTTTGCTTTCTCTCTGCGGGCTATGAATAGGGTATTGACAGCAGTTACAAGTCCCCACACAGCTCTTTCTAAGCAAGCATCTTTCTTCTTAAGGTAAAAGCATTACAGAGAAAATCCTAGTTACAGATTTACAGAGGTCACCTATAAGTCTTATGGGGCCAAAGTAGGCCAAGCCTTTTGCAAGGGTTGCAGCATTTGGACAGAAGGTCCTGTCTGTTTGCTTGATCAGAATGAAGGCCCTGAGTCAGTTTAAACACAGCCTTTTTATGCCAAAAGCCCTGACTTTGTCTGTTGGTCTCTGGAAACTCCAGTTTGAACCTGTATATGCAAGCCTGCCAAGGGGTGGTACCACTGTGGAGGTGTTTGTAACCAGAGTGATTCATCTTCATCACACCTTGTGACACCCTGGCACCCCTTTATTCACCACTGTCATATAATTAGGATATGTTTTGCAGAAAGTATGCCTTGTGAATATCATTCTAAAAGTCTTGATCTGCTGTATATTAATATCTCGTTGGATCGTATGTGCTATCTTCGTATGTGAAGTTATGAAGTTTGGCTAGGTATGTGTTACTGAAACACGTTGTGAGATGGAAAACACCCACAAGCAGCCTTTCAGGTACAACAGTAAAAAGGCCAAAAGATGTTAATGGCTTATTGAGGAAATGCACACAAGCACAAGGATTAGCCCAGGAACTGTGTACAACAGAAACTTCTCAGAGATGGCACTACACAATGGGAACTGTTTGACCCAGATCACAGCAAAAGAGCTTTCCAGCAAGTGGGAAGAAGATATAAAATAGGGAAATGACATCATGATGGTAACTCACTCTCCCTACAACAACACACCTGAAAAGACCTGAGGAACAAAAACTGAACTGGGGGAAGTGAAGGACCTAGGCTAAAGGGACGGTATTGCTCTGGGGTCCTAGGCCAGGAGGCTGGTGGTTAGAGAGCCTGCATGTAACTGTAGCTGGGTGTGTCCGTACCTGTGTAATGAAGGTGAAAGTGCAAGCTTGGGAGAGCTTTGCATCTTGTCACTGCAGCACAGCGTGAGAGGGAGCCCAGGCTGGTGAATCAGAAGGCTCAGTGGTACCCCAGTACCAGGTGGCATCCAGGGGGAACCCGTCACAAACTCCCACTGTTCTTACTCCTGGAGGAGCTGTGGCAGCACCGCATTCCCTGCACCCCACAGGGTTGCACACGTAAATCATTCATACACTTAATACAACATGTTCCCCAAAGTTATTGCATGCAGTTGTAGCATCTCTCACACTTACCACTAGCATCTTTTCCACCTCAGCAATAGTTTCTTTGGCTCATAGGCTGAAATTCCATCTGTCTCACACAGGCGAAAGGATGCCAACAGTTTTGTAGCTGGATCTCAGATATAGCTGAAATCGATGTTCTTTAGAGACAGTTCCCCCTAACACTGACAACGTCTGCCTTTTTTTCTGGTCAAAGTGATTCAGAAAAAGATTTGTCAGGTTCAAGATCCTTTCAACAAGCACATTGTTGTCAGCTTGCATAGTTTAATTGGGAGTCTTTCAATATCTGTGTTTAAAGCCCCAGGTCCTGAAAGCATGTGACATGAAGACCTCTGCTTTCATTTAAAAAGCAAAATCAGCTTCTAACCCTCATGGCTGCAGAGGAAAGTTGGAAAACATGACCTCTAGAGGCTCAAAAAACCAAAAGATAAAAAAGAATCCATATCTTTTTTTTTAAATGTATGATTTTAAGCCAATCTCATGATATTTGTGGCCTACTCTAATCCCTACTCATGATTTGTGAATGCTTTGAGAAGGCAGAACTGCAAACATTGAACCAAAAACAAAGTGTGTGTGGGTGTGTGTGTGTGTGTGAGAGAGAGAGATCATAAATAAACAGGCAACTGAAGCAAGTGTTATCTATTTTAAAATGCACATTGCAGTCTGGATATTCCACAGTTATAGACTCAATAAACATTTTAGTTTTTGGCAGTTCAGCTGGGTCAATGGGGTGTAGTCGTATTGAAAACAAACAGCAACTCAGTCTAACTGCAATAACAAAGTCTTCATAAGGATGAGTCTCATCTTCATTTTGTTTTCATTAATTTCTTTCAGCTGCAACATGGTTCCTCATGAAAATACATCATATAAATATAAACCCCCTTGGGCAATCCACAGTCACTTTCAAATTCCAAATAATGAACGCTTTCCATCATGTTGGAGAGCAGCAAAATCATTATGGCAGGATTTATGGGGTGAAGAGATAGTTGATGTCTAGCCCTCAGCAGGGTAGATATAAAGTCATGTTTTAAAAAATAGTTACAATCAAAGAAAGACAAGAAAAACATTTATTATGCCAGGATTCCTCAAAAAGACTGGCAAGCCACTGGTATCAAAATAGAAGGAAAAGAGAAGTAATTTCTGGTATTCTCTGGTTTAAACCCTCCAGTCTGGTTATGATCTTGAAGGCCACTGTGAATCTATAGCCCAAAGCCCTATCATTACAGTGACTCAAACCATGACATCTGTGAGCTTACACCTTCTTCAGAATAACCTAATTTTATCCTATGTCATTTGGATCAGTGCAGCAGTGAAGTCTGATCACAGATAACTGAGCCAAACGAAAGGCATTCTTCTCCTCTCTTGAGTTGTATTGGGTTAGGTGTATTGGAGTACTGTATGTCAAATCTCAGCCTAATGTATCATGTCATACTGGGACTCAGACTTGGGTTTCTGACACATCACAGTGTAAAGCAACTCTCATTTCTCGAACCAGCTACCATTCTATGCGTTTGTTGCAATTAACTGCTTGCAAAAACAACTCAATTTGCCACTCAGTGGGAAGTCTAACTGTGATCCAATTAGAGTATGCCTATGCAAGTACCGCAAAATGCTTTACAATAGTACTGGATGACTGAGGCACGGAGGGTGGGATTTTGAGAAACTCTCATAGGGTATCTCTAAGTTGCATTAAAAAAAATAAATCATAACATCCTGGGCTCACGCTATGGGGTTGAAAATAGCAGTGTAGACATTCCCGCTGGAGCCTAGCCTCTGAGATCCACCCCCTTCACTGGCTCTCAGATCCTGGGCTCCAAGCCGAGCAGGAGTGTCTACACTGCTATTTTTAGCCTCATAGTGCAAGCCTCCAAGCCCGTGTCAGTTGACCAGGGCTCTGAGACTTGCTGCAGTTGGGTGGGTTTTGTTTTTTTTTGTTTTTTTTGCAGTGTAGCTGTACCTATTGTTGACTTAATTCTGCTCCCATTGAAGTCAGTGGTGAAACTCTCAAAAGTTAGGTCATCACTGAGAGCTTCTGAAGATCCCACCCTTAGTGGTTAAGTGACTTACCCAAGGCCATTGGCAAAGGCAAGAACAGAGCCCAGATCTCTTGATTCTCAGCTTTGTACTTTAACTACTAGATCATGCTTCTCCTAATAAAGTAAGGGCCCACTGTTAGCTAGTATGAAAGATGAACGCTAAGAAGAAGATTGATAAACATTAAACTAAGTCTATAAATACCTGCTGGTTTTTGCAGCAACAACAAAATGTGGGTTTTTTTCCCCCATGTTACTGTGCTATATGTCAGCAGTCCAAAGATTTTATTAGGTCCAGAGTCTCAGCTAGAGGAATAAGGCTATATTCCATCAAGTATCCCATTTCGGCCTGATGCCAAAGAGAAGGGAGATGCTTATCCCCCAAGGGTTTGCATTAGTCTGAACGTATACTATAAGCTGATGAAAGAAAATCTCTGAAAAGACTAATGTGAAAAACACTTGGAATCTTTACAGCAGCCAGCAGTTAGTGGGTAAATATTTTCTACATCCCATGGACTTTATCTTCCAACAGTGCAAATATTATTAAAGGAAATGGCAGGATGAAAGGGAATAGCTGCAGGAAGCACTTTAGGTTCCTTTCAGCACTGCTCCAAGGAGACAGTAGAGTGATAAGGAGAGGGAGAGGGAAATAGTAGAACTGGGACTCAGACTGCTTCCCCAGAGCAGCGCTGTTCACATGTAACACTGCGTAAGTGGCGTGGTATATGTAATGGTGACAGCAGGATGCTCTGAAAGGATGTCAGGGATGCTTCTAGGAAAGCATGTACTGGAGGCCATTGGGGGTAAGGAGAATAGTGAAACAAAGAGCAGTGATAATGAGACCCTTTAGTCTGTGAGCCTCATTGGCCGAACCAGGGCTCAAAGGCTCTAGCAGCCAATGGTAGCATGTCATATCAGCTGCTTCTGCAGCCATTGCTGAGGGGTGAGTGGAGAGTGTGGAAGGAGAAAAGACCCTCTGTGCATCTGGCTTGGGTTCTAAGAGGTCGCGGCTGGGTTTTCCCAAAGATTCCTGACAAATGACCAGGGAGGAGTATAAAAATATTGCTCAGGCATGCAGGAGTGAAATCAGGAAGGCCAAATCACACTTGGACTTGCAGCTAGCAAGAGATGTTAAGAGTAACAAGAAGGGTTTCTTCAGGTATGTTAGCAACAAGAAGAAAGTCAAGGAAAGTATGGGCCCCTTACTGAATAAGGGAGGCAACCTAGTGACAGAGGATGTGGAAAAAGCTAATGTACTCAATGCTTTTTTTGCCTCTGTCTTCACGAACAAGGTCAGCTCCCAGACTACTGCACTGGGCAGCACAGCATGGGGAGGAGGCGACCAGCCCTCTGTGGAGAAAGAAGTGGTTTGGGACTATTTAGAAAAGCTGGAAAAAGCACAAGTCCATGGGGCCGGATGCGCTGCATCCGAGAGTGCTAAAGGAGTTGGCGGCTGTGATTGCAGAGCCATTGGCCATTACCTTTGAAAACTCATGGCGATTGGGGGAAGTCCCGGACGACTGGAAAAAGGCTAATGTTGTGCCCATCTTTAAAAAAGGGAAGAAGGAGGATCCTGGGAACTACAGGCCAGTCGGCCTCACCTCAGTCCCTGGAAAAATCATGGAGCAGGTCCTCAAGGAATCAATTCTGAAGCACTTAGAGGAGAGGAAAGTGATCCGGAACAGTCAGCATGGATTCACCAAAGGCAAGTCATGCCTGACTAATCTAATTGCCTTCTATGATGAGATAACTGGCTCTGTGGATGAGGGGAAAGCAGTGGACGTGTTATTCCTTGACTTTAGCAAAGCTTTTGACACGGTCTCCCACAGTATTCTTGCCAGCAAGTTAAAGAAGTATGGGCTGGATGAATGGACTATAAGGTGGATAGAAAGCTGGCTAGATCGTTCGGCTCAACAGGTAGTGATCAATGGCTCCATGTCTAGTTGGCAGCCGGCATCAAGCGGAGTGCCGCAAGGGTCGGTCCTGGGGCCGGTTTTGTTCAATATCTTCATTAATGATCTGGAGGATGGCGTGGACTACACCCTCAGCAAGTTTGCAGATTACACTAAACTGGGAGGAGAGGTAGATACGCTGGAGGGTAGGGATAGGATACAGAGGGCCCTAGACAAATTAGAGGATTGGGCCAAAAGAAATCTGATGAGGTTCAACAAAGACAAGTGCAGAGTCCTGCACTTAGGACGGAAGAATCCCATGCACCGCTACAGACTAGGGACCGAATGGCTAGGCGACAGTTCTGCAGAAAAGGACCTATGGGTTACAGTGGACGAGAAGCTGGATATGAGTCAACAGTGTGCCCTTGTTGCCAAGAAGGCTAACAGCATTTTGGGCTGTATGAGTAGGGGCATTGCCAGCAGATCAAGGGACGTGATCGTTCCCCTCTGTTCGACATTGGTGAGGCCTCTTGTGGAATACTGTGTCCAGTTTTGGGCCCCACACTACAAGAAGGATGTGGAAAAATTGGAAAGCATCCAGTGGGAGGGCAACAAAAATGATTAGGGGACTGGAACACATGAGTTATGAGGAGAGGCTGAGGGAACTGGGATTGTTTAGTCTGCGGAAGAGAAGAATGAGGGGGGATTTGATAGCTGCTTTCAACTACTGAAAGGTGGTTCCAAAGAGGATGGATCTAGACTGTTCTCAGAGGTAGCAGATGACAGAACGAGGAGTAATGGTCTCAAGTTGCAGTGGGGGAGGTTTAGGTTGGATATTAGAAAAAACTTTTTCACAAGGAGGGTGGTGAAGCACTGGAACGCATTATCTAGGGAGGTGGTGGAATCTCCTTCCTTAGAGGTTTTTAAGGTCAGGCTTGACAAAGCCCTGGCTGGGATGATTTAGTTGGGGATTGGTCCTGCTTTGGGGATTGGTCCTGCTTTGGACTAGATGACCTCCTGAGCTCCCTTCCAACCCTGATATTCTATGATTCTATGGCTTTATTTGGTGTCAACCTCTGCCCCTGCTGCAATTTTGCAAACCAGAAGTTGGGAGAGGAACAGAGCCAAATAGTAATTGTATTCCACAGGGATTTGGGGCTGCATTGTTTCCTGCCCCCTTTGGATTTATATGGCAGGGCAACTGGGGTCTAAGAGCCTGATTGTCTCCTTTGTGAGGCCACTCCATAGATCAGTGTGGAGGTTATAACTGAATGGAGACCCAGACCACTGTCGCCACCTTTATCTCCTGCACCTCAGCTGTGCTGAGCACAAGATTAGCACAGCTAGGACTGTCTATTTATCTTCAGTATTTATAGAGCCTCCATCACTATAGAATCCGTGCTCCTCACCATCTTTAATGCACCACAACAGCCCTTGTCACACATCAAGTCGGGGCAATGAGCGTACAGCAGGGATTTGAACCCAGTGCTCTCACAGCCCAGGCTAGTGCCCTACCTACTGGACCTCCTTTTCTCTCTGAGGCCATAAACTTTTGCTTTTGAAAATAATATTCATCGTTTGCCTCACTCTAGCGTTCCCGGTTTCCTAGAGCTGTGAAATTAAATGAAAAAAAAAAAAGATAATTACTGGCATGATGTTAATTTTATGCATTGTACTCTCAGCAGCACTCATAGAAATGAAATAAATACTGTTTTCCCTGCCACTGTGGAGAGGTGGAGAGGCTGAAGTTAACTAAAATAAACTGTACTAATTTTTCAAATCTATGTTTTTATTCTTTAAACCTGTCATGTATATATTCCAAAGCTAACTCCATGGGATGTTGCTGGTTAATTCAAGAATACAAGAAAAAAGGGTTATTTTCATCCTTTGTGGGTTGTGCTGTCCAAATCGAAAAGCGATTCTTGACCTTCTGTACCAAAATGAAGACTCCTCTTTCATCTGGTTTCCATTCTATTATTTGTGCACCTTATTGTATTTATCATTGAAATCCTGTTTTCTTCTCCTTGACCCGTGTTCCAGTGATTTATGAGAAATTGCTGCTCCAGATGTTATCTTTGGCATCTGGTGATTCAGTTTAGACAGACCCTGACGAATGTGGAGAAAGTAAATGTGTTTTCTGAACTGCCTAATGCCTCTACTTTATACTCAGCAGATGGGCCAAAAAATGCCAGTTGAAAATCATTCTTAATGAGTCACATATTCCTACTTGACATTGCTAGAAGAAAACTAGTGTGATGATCAAAATTTTAAGAAAAAAACTAAGATCTAAATTACACTTAATTTTTTTGTAGCAATTTGTCTTGCCTGGTTAACTGCTAGCTAATGTGGTTAGTGACTCAAAGTCTTCACCATCTGTTGGCTGTTTGGTCTGATGGTCCTAGTCCAGTTCTAGGTAGAAAGCCACCAACTGGCAATTTCAACAGAAAAGGCCAAGACATGAGTGGCCATGGAAACTAAAATACTTTTTCACACCCTGAAGGGGTCCCTCTGGATTGAGTTACCAGTGGGGAATGCTTGCCCTGGCAATCAAAGGATGTCAGTCTCCAGGACTGCCACTTGACACTTTTCCTGTGCAAAATTCACCCTAAATTACAAAAAAAAAAAAAAAAAAAATTTTGAAAAATTGACTGCAAAATTGTACGTATATCCCTAGATGTTTGCAATCATTGGAGACCTGCTCCTATTTCATATGTCATTAACCTATCACAAAGATTTTGGGCAACCTTCCTTTTATACAGGTATTTTTTAATACCCTAAGTCAGTGGCTCTCAACCTTTCCAGATTACTGTACCACTTTCAGGAGTCTGATTTGTCTTGCGTACCCCAAGTTTCACCTCACTTAAAAACTATTTGCTTACAAAATCAGATGTACAAATACAAAAGTGTCACAGCACACTATTACTGAAAAATTGCTGACTTTCTCATTTTTATCATAAATTTTAAACTAAATTGATTGAAATATAAATATTGTACTTACATTTCAGTGCATAGTATCTGGAGCAGTATAAAAAAGTCACTGTCTATTTGAAATTTTAGCTTGTACTGACTTCGCTAGTGCCTTTTATGTAGCCTGTTGTAATACTAGGCAAATATCTAAATGAGTTGATGTACATATTGGAAGACCTCTATGTACCCTTAGGGGTATGTGTACCCCTGGTTGAGAACCACTGCCCTAAGTTGCTCTCTGGTGTTAGCTCTTGCTACTGTTTGTGGCAACAGTTTCCAGTACATTAGGTGCATGTAGATGAGCCTCAGCCTGAACCCCATATCCAAACACTTCTTTGCTAGGAAGAAGTTTGGATCCAAACTTTGAGCCGGTTTCCTAAAAGCTCTGGTCCATCATTTAGACATTTAAATCAGCAATTGGCATGTACAACAGAGATAAGATGTTTTCTTTAGATGCCTGCTTTTATGTAAACTCTGTGTAAGTGACCATCAATTTAAAACGCTAGAATGTTTGTGAACTACTGGGAACCAATGCATGATGGGCAAATTCTGCCCTTGGATATGTGCCAACATGTTGCATTTTCCCCAGTGAGAGTTGTGTTGACAAATGCTAGTTCCGTTGCTTAATCTTCTTGTGGGAGGCACTCAGGCCTGGTCTACCCTAGGAAATTAAGTCAGTATAACTACATTGGTTGGGGTATGAAAAATCCACATCCCCGAGTGATGCAGTTAAACAGATCTAATCCCCAGTGTAGACAGCACTAGGTTGATGGGAGAATTCTCCTGTCAACCTGGCTAATGTCTCTTAGGGAGGTGGATTACCTATGCTGGTGGAAGAATCCTTCCCGCTGGCGTAGGGAGTGTCTACACTGAAATGCTACAGCAGTGCAGCTGCACCACTGCACTATTTTAAGTATAGACAAGCCCTTAGATACTATGTTGGTGTGGATGCTATAAGAACCTGAATAAGTTCTCTGAAGGTAAAATTGAGCCCTCGATTTCCATTGCACAAGGGGGAAAAACTTGTGTTCTTTTCTGCACTCCTGGATCTGCATTGAAATTAGCGTTGTCTCATTAAGCTGCAGGTAACAATTGCAGATCCATACTAACTGTAGCCATGTTCAGAGTTTTGGGGTGTTATGCCTACCTAATTTTCTTTATGATCTTCCCCCACACTGCACATAATGGTTAAAGTGGAACCATTCTTTGGACTTCACCTCTCTTGATGATTGTTACCATGGAAAACAATGAAATTCTCAAGTATGAGCTTTTCTTTCAGTGCTCTATCTCCAGTCCCTAGAAATTGTAACCTGATCTCCATCACCACAACCGCTTCATGTTGGATCATTTTCAGCCTCAGGGCCATCTTTCAGGATCTGCCTTCTAGCTTTTCTTTAAGCAGCTGGTATATCCCTTGCTCCCTGTTGTACTGATTTCATAGAACTATGTCCATTCACACCAGCTGAGGATCTGGATCATTTTCTCTCCTTTTCCTGTACCTATAAATCCCTCTCTTTCACTGTTTCATTAGCTCTAACTCTGAGGTGCAGTGTTTATGAAAGACACGGTACAGAATGAAGTCCAAACTTGCTGACTGTAATCCTGAGGACTACCTTTGGCCTCAACAGGAGTTCAGCATCAGAGGGATTGGACCCACTTGTAATGTATAGTTTGTTTAATCTAGACTTTAAGGTCCTTGAGTCAGGGACTGTCTTCCTTTATATACTGTAGAGTGCAAGCACATTAATAGGGAATAAGAATAATATTTTGTATTGTACTCCTTGGAGAAGCATGACAGTGAATATTAATGGTGATAATGGGGACTTAGAATTGTTTTCCAAATGAAATCATTTTCAATTGAACTTAATACAGAGTCTTCTACGTGCCAGAGGTTAACAATATTACATTCAGAAATGTGTACAAATTCTATTTAAAAAGCAGTGCTCTCCTATTCCATAGAAGCTAAAGTTCCAGGCAAGCTCTGTGAAATGCAATATATGGCCTAAAGACGAGCTGTATGGAGCTCAAAAGATTTCCTCTTTCACCAACGTAAACTGATCCAGTAAAACAAGATATTACCTCATCCACCTTGTCGCTCAAATATTCATCAGTAATTTAGAGATATTGCTCCATCTACTGGAACATCAATCCACTTGCAAGCTTGAATTCTATTATACTGCAGCAAACAGCCATACACCAGCAACAAAAGAAATGGGTTGGGCAAACATCAAAAGGTTCTAATGTTCCATACGGTCAGATTAGTCTCAACATTTGGATCTTTATCTAAACGCTTTGAGATCTCTTGTGTGTCTCCCTCATTGCAAATTAACTCAGCCTAACAAAATAAGCTTACCTTCTCGGAATGGGGAGCTAAGAAGGTGTTGTTTGTAGAAAGCACAGGATGGGGAGTTATGGATTCTGTTCTCAGCTCTGCGACTGACATTTTTTATAAACACAAACAATGTAACCTCTTGGTCCCACAGTTTCCTGGGAGGAGAAACAGAGGCAGGGGAAGGGAAAATGACTTCCCTAAAGTCACAGCAAGTCAGTTGGATAGCCAGGAATAGACATCAGATCTCCTGGAGCACAATGTGGTGCCTTAGCCATTAGACAACACTGCCTAAAGGTGAACTGGTGTTGTCCCATTTACAGTAATAGCCATATTTAAACTCTAGCTGCAGCTGGTTGCTACGTGCTGACTATTTTCCAGTATATTTTTCCAAACAGTACAAACATCATAGCAAATATTTGCTCTTAAAACCCCCTCCACCCACCCTCAACAAGTTTTTTAAGGGAATGTTGCAGTCTACCCATGAAACATCACACTTCACACTAGACAGGGCAAGGATACCAGACTGATTCAAAGATGAGGCTAAAAATGACACTGAAAAGCAGCTTCTTCCCTGCTTCCCTTGAATCAGGCAAACTGTGGGTATGCTATAGTTCGAGGCCCTCAATGAGAAATAAGGGTCAGTGCCTAATTATCATAAGGAAATACTGATTTTCCACATGTTTGTGACAAGTTTAAAACTGATATTAATGAGCTGTTGCAAATGTTCAAGGTCAAATGAGGGGGACTAGTCAGAGGAAATGGACAGTGAATGGGAAAGTTGGATAGGAGGAAACCGACTATGAAGCACAAAAAGGTAAAATAGGGAGGCGATGGGGAGTTGGATCCTGGCTGATCTGGACCATGAGAAACCGTTATTTTGTTTCTTTTTTTTTTTCCTTTATTTTTGTTTGCATTCAGCACCACTGACGTTTGTTTTGTGCTGTCTGCTGTGGTAAAGCTTTTGCTTGAATATTTATCCTCTCCCAGTGCTGTGTTTCCAATAACTCTGCACTGATTTTTACAGATATGCAGTGGCTGTACCTCCTTTAATAATGGGCTTCTGCTTATAATTAGCCTGTATTAAATGGTTTGATAGCCCAACACATTTTGAGATGTTTGTTACCACTTACTTCTTTATCTGTGGGCTTAGCACTTGTGCCTTGTCCTTGTTTCTGTACAATAGAATAAGGTACTCTCTGAAGGTGCTGTAGGCCAAAAGAGCAGGAAAGCTACACGGTGTGTTATGATATGCAGGGAATTATGCAAGTACTTCCATTAATGCTCACGATTATTAGCTGAATCCCACATTCCTCAGTCTTTACTCAAGCTAAACTTCCATTGAACTCAATGGGAGTTTTGCTGTAACAAAGATGTCAAGATTTGGCCCTACCCCCCCTAAACATACCCACGCACGCTCTCTGTCTTGCTCAGACGAGTTTACTATAGGTGAAGCTGGTAGCACCACCTAGATAGTAAAGGTTGTCTAGTACTTTCCATTACTCTTCATTCGTTCCTTACAACTACCAGACTTCAACTGTTCCGGATGAAAATTTCCATGGTGAGTATTTGCCTCAGGCTGGTTTTGTTTTAGAAAATTTCAGCTGAAACAGTCCAACCACTTCCAGAAATGAAATTATGGGAAAATATGTTTTGCCCATATCAACAAAATTCATACAACCATTGACTCAAGCTAGCTGCAGTTCTTCCAGGCTTTGGACCAGGGCCTCCTCCAGGCTTTGGGAGGGGCAGGGATGACACTCCAGTGTCAGGGTTGTGCCTTTTTCTGAGCCACCCAAATGCGTCCAAGCTGTAAACATCTGAAAAAAATCTCACTTTGAACATTACTCCTAGGGGAATTCTGCACCACTAGGCGCATGCAGAATTCATGTCTCCCGCAGATTTCGTTCCTTCCCGCCGAAAAATTACTTCTGATGGGGAAGCAAAAGGAAACTGCAAGAGTGGTAAATCACTGAGGGAGGGCAGAGCTGGGGAATGCCTTCTATCATGCACCAGGCTTAGCTGCTCCTCCCAGCTGAGCTGTGGGGGGGGGGGGCTTCCTCTTCCTCTAAAAGGAGCAGCCGGGACTGAGTCAGACCCATCCCCAGAAACCTTCCCTGATACTGCACACCCCCCTGCTTCCTGCCCCCATTACTTCTCAGCCACGGGGGGAGGGGGGTCACTGTATGGGGAGCTGCTATCCCAGCCCCCTGCATCTGGACCCCCCCATATGCAGAGACCCACACTGATCACCGCCCCCCCCACCAAGCCCCCTGCACCTGAATCCCTACCCTGCCTTTCCAAAGTCACGCTTTTCCTGTGTTTGCACAGGCCACACAGCTAGCATGTAATCAAAAAAACTCCTGAACTGGTTAGTTGTAGCTAAGGACTTGTCGACATCGAGCAGTGATGTGGACTGGGGGTGGGGGTGGGGTGAGTTCGAAAGTGCACGAATAGGGTGCACATTAATGGGCCACATATACCCTGCTGACACACACTAAAGGTTCACTAGTGCCCTTTAATGAAGCACTGTTTGAAACAGTACCATGCTGAAGCACACTAGGAACCATTACCAAAAGAGTACACTATACACCATTTTCTTCTGTAATTAATAATGTATATTTTGTGCACTTTTATATATTACATTATATTAGTCACTAGTCTACACAATGAGAGATCCCTAAAAACCCCCTGATATTTGGCCATTTAAATAAAATTTAAATGGCTAAAACTAGCCCCCCAAATTATATTTATAAACCCTGCAAAACAGAAGCCGTACACATAGAATCATAGAATATCAGGGATGGAAGGGACCTCAGGAGGTCATCTAGTCCAACCCCCTGCTCAAAGCAGGACCGATCCCCAATTAAATCATCCCACATACTACACATTGACCAATCTGCCCCTTCTGCACCACACAGCATAGAAGTGGAATGCATGTATGTATTTATCAATCATTAGTAATCATTTCTAGGCTCTAACTTTACAGGAAAAGGTTTCTCATTAGACATGAAATTCTGGAGCAATTTATTTCAAAAGCCACTTGGAGATTTTGTTTCATAGCATGAAAAGTCAACACATATGTGAAGGCCATGGAAAAGTGGGCCTTTGAAAATTCCGCTCCATTATCAGTCAGAGTACCCTATCAGTGCTCAGAAAATAATTAAACTCCCTTTTAAAATATCAGTTTGAGTGTTTTTGCAGTTTGCACTGAGCCATATCTGTGAAATGATGTTGCAGTGCTGTGAAATCCCAGATCTTTGTTTTCATAGCTTTTGAATAATGAGTGTGTAGCTTAGGCTAAATAGCAATTGCAAGAGTAATAGCCAGCACCCTTTAAAGCAAAGGACAGAAAACATGGTAGTGGTATCTTGTAGGTGTTACGCTGATTCAGGGATGCTGCATTTAATGTTTTTGTTGTGTCAGCCTGTTTGAAAGGGCAGCTTATCATTTGAAATGTGACTCTTTGAAATAGAGCGGGGCATTTTTTTGGACAATAATCACGAGCCTTTCTTTGTCTAACTAAATACAGCAACAAAAAAAATGCACTGGTAAGATTTGGGGAGGGGGGGTGGTTTCTGAGCACAGTGTTTGTGCACTTACAGCCCAAAAGCAATATTTTTTAATACTATTTTTTATTTCAGTGTTCAAATATGAAATTCCTGTGAAAAACACTCAGGGTCTTTGGCTTTCAAATAAACACAAAGAACACTCATGACTCTAATGGAGTTGCTCCAGATTTATGCTGTGCTGAATGAGAGCAGAATTTGGCCCACTACTTCTTAGTCATCTGTGCACATCATTGGTTAAATTTGGGCAGCTGTAAAGACACAACTGACTGGTTTCAGTTCTGATTAGAAACAAAATTGTTATACATTATAATTGCAGTAAGTATTTATGATAGTCTTCAAAGGCTCTGATCAGAATTATGCTGAGTGCTGTACAAACACTCAAGAGCGAATCTCTGTCCTGAACCTAGATTTCCAAAAGTGACTAGTGACCTCAGTTTTAGGTACACAACAGGGAAGGGGCCTGATTTTCAACCAGCAGTATTTATTTGAAGACTACTACAATTATCATTCTATATGCATTCAGAGCTAGGGCCGTATTTACTGACCATCATGGCTAAGATGTTTCAAAAGCAGAAGGGGAATTACAGGAGTCTGGCAACCTTTCTCCTTCCTACCTCTGAGTCTTTCAAGATGTGCATCTTAGCAGCTCCAAAACAGACCACCATCAGGGCTGTGAGCAAGGTCACAAGTTTTCACACAACAGAGGACTGAAAGGGACCTCTAGAGGTCTTCTAATCCAATCCACTGCAAGCAAGGCATGACCAAGTATTATCTAGACCATCCCTAAAAGGTATTTGTCTAATCTGCTCTTAAAATCCTCCAATGACCAACCTACAAAATTTATTCAAGTGCTTAACAACCCTGACTGGAAGTATGCTGCCATTTAAACCCATTGCTTCTTGTCCTAGCTTCAGTGGGTAACAAGAACAATTTTTCTCCTGCCTCTTTGTAACAACCTTTTCTGTACTTGAGAACTGTCATGTCCCCACTCTGTCTCCTCTTCTCCAGACTAAACAAACCCAAACTTTTCAACCTTTGCTTATTATAGGTCACGTTTTCTAGACCTTTAATCATTTTGGTTGCTCTCCTCCGGACTTTATCCAATTTTTTCTACTCTTTTTTGACATGTGGCATCCAGAACTGGATGCAATACTGTATCAGCACAGAGTAGAGCAGAAGAATTATGTCTGAATTATGGGGGGGAGCTGCTTTCAGCTACCAAAAAACTGTGTGAACTGTCACACAGCATAAGTCTCAAAGGGAACGTTACAATGGATAACAACCCCTAACACAATTTGCCACCATTAGTTTAGTTCATGGCCAAAATTCTGGATTAGGCAAGATTCCTTTCAGTGAAACTAGGATTTGGTCCTTAGACCACAAAGGACAGGCATTAAGTATGCTACTATGTAAGATATCCACAGCTGGATCTTGCTTATATGAAGAAAATAATTGCATAGTCCCTAATCCATTTTATTCTGCTATTTTAAAGTTTGAATTATTTCATCCTTGGTTTGGGATCCTCTGATTTTAAATACAGAACTGCTAGTCAGCCAACTGAGCAAAAAAATTAAATTCAGGATTAGGGAAAGAAATTCTAAATTCAAAGAGTACAAAGAGGGCAAGAAGGACTTTTTAAATGTGACTATCAATGGGGACTCCGTGGATTTTATTTCACTGGAGAAATACAACAAAATATGTATTCCTTATTTTAGCTTTTAAAATACTCCAGCAGTGGGGATTAAACTAGAAAACTTGGTGACAACTGAAAATACTAAAAGACATTTATTTGTTATTTGTATTCTAACATAGGCATATAAGCTACATGTTAGCACACGGCACTTTACTTGTTATTTTCTGTATATAAGCAGATCACTTTCTTGAGCATCATCAAAATCTTGCTTTTCTTTTCTAATTATATATGTACATCACACCTTCAACCTTTACGTTACCTCATTTGAACAATTTAGTGTTAAAACATTTAGTTTTACATGGTTTTTAATTTTAGGCATGTTAAGATGGAAATAGTTGGTCAAAGGCCTTCTGGAGTCACAAGAAGTCCTGTAAGAATGCCAAAACCCAAATGTGATTATGCGTTCTGAATGCATGTAAATTTAGTGTAAATGCAAGTGCAAAGTGCCCAATTTTCCTCTCTTTCAGTGGTTTTACACCAGTGGAACTCCACTGACTTCATAAGAGTTACTCCTGATTTACCCCGATGAAAGAGAATTGCAAACGAAGTACAATTCTCTACACTGACCTTTCACTGTGAATGAAAACACAAGAAAGGTTAGTAAGCTGACCACACTTCAGCAGGAACTTTTTTTGAAACAGTGTACAAAACCTTTATTCACCAATAAGTTAAAGTGCTTTCATAAATAGATGTTTAGTCTTTTGTACGCTGTTTAAGAGTATAAAGCTTTCAGTAAAAGCTTCATTTATTCCTCAGACTCTGATCCTTCCTCATCTTGACTGATTTGGAAGTAGCGCAGCTCATATGTCTCCTTATCAGATGCGACCACACGAAGCCAGTCACGAAGATTGTTCTTCTTGAGATATTTCTTTGTGAGGTATTTCAGATACCTTTAAAAAAGGCAAATATCAATTAACATTCTCTCATAAGACTTCTTATTGCTATCTTGTGTGTGACATGCCGGATTCAATTTTATGAATGTAACAAATACAAAAACTGCAGTTTTTAGTATACATTGAATATTTCCAAAGGTCACCGTGCCTAACACTCCTGTTCAGAAATTAAAATGGACTCTATGTATATTAACTACTTCATATGCAGAATTTCATTCCTGAAGTATCAAATTTTCACAGTGTGTTATACTTCACTATCACACTGTGCTATGTCAGTGAAGACAGTGATGTCAAAGCACCAGAAACCGACGCTAGCACTATACTAGTTTAGTATTCTCCCCATCCTAAAAGCTTATCTACACACACAAACTGTAATCCTTAACTGTTAAAGGGGTACAATCCCCCCCAAATTCCCCAGTGTGGATGCAATTACACCAATATAAAGGTGCTTATACTGATACAGCATATTCCCCTAAATTATGGGAAATAAGCTAACCCAGTATAAGGCAACTTTATTAAACACTGACTATGTCTATCCTAGCACTTTTGTCGGTCAGGGGTGTGGTTTAATTATGCCAATGCAGGAGCTCTCTCCCCTTGGCTTAGGGCACCTACATGGGAGAACTTACAGGGGCACAGCTCTGCCACTGTAAAGTTTGTAGTGTCAACATAGCCTTAATTCACACTAGGAGTAGACTGATTTAATTATTTCTGAACAAAAACACATCACACGGCTAAGTTTAAATTGATATAAAAACTGTGTGTAGGTCTGGTTTAAGTCACTGATATTTACATGTTAAGAAAATTAGATATCACACTATTTTCTCTATATATATCAAAATTACATTATATCCTGTCCATCTAATCATAATTCAGAATCAGCTGAACCATAATATGTATACAAGGACAAGAAAATCCACGATCACCTTATATATAAAAACGATACACACCTTTTAGAGAACTGCTTCTCAGATACGACTGTGATCTTGTTCTTAAAACGTTCAATGTGAACTATGTTCCCCAGGTTTCCAGTTTTTCCATTGACCTTAACCTTCTCCTTTAGGAACTGTTCCTATTTCAATAAAAGAGGAAAAAAGGAACACTAGGGAATGGTGCCCTAGGTATGCACTAGGGAAGGGACCCTAGTCATATAGAACATGTTAAAAACCCAAATGTACTGTATATGTTATGTACATAACACAATAAAATCTTGCTGTAAGCAACTGAAACAACCTCTAACAATCTTGAATAACACTTTTAATGTAAAAAGAAAAGGAGTACTTGTGGCACCTTAGAGACTAACCAGTTTATTTGAGCATGAGCTTTCGTGAGCTACAGCTCACTTCATCAGATACATGTATCTGATGAAGTGAGCTGTAGCTCACGAAAGCTCATGCTCAAATAAATTGGTTAGTCTCTAAGGTGCCACAAGTACTCCTTTTCTTTTTGCGAATACAGACTAACACGGCTGTTACTCTGAAACTTTTAATGTAATTAATAAAATATTTCTTATCTATAAAAGATGTTTCATACTTTTGTTTGAAAATTCAAGCCTTTTTAACAAGCATTTATGTAAAAGATAAAACTATACTGACTGACAATTGACTTTCTTAAACTCATAATTCATATACTTTGTCAGCTGTGGTCTGATCTCCATATATACTTAAACATATTATAAAGTTGTTCATTAAGAGTACGAATAATAGAGCTACTTACAAAATTTCCAGAATCAAATATTCCATCTTCTACAGGATGGGTGAGGTCAAGGCTAAACTTCCAAGTTGATTTTTTTGACTTTCGGTCTTTCTGCTTTAAAAATAAGTCAACTAGTTATTATATATCACTCCCCCCCCCACACACTTAAAAAAACCACAAAAAAACAAAAACCTACTACTACCAGGGACATCTGCATGAAAACAGAATCCTGTTTGTTAGTTTATTTGTACTATCATTAAATGGACTCATTCACTACCCCTGGCAAGGAGTAGGCCACACAATTACCTGACACCTCCTGTTACACTGGCTCTTAAGGCCTAGGCTAAACTTATGTATTTTATTGCACTGGTATGTCAGAAAGGGAGTTTCATGTTTTACTAAAACAATGGGAGTCTCGTGACACCTTAAAGATGAACAGATTTATTTGGCCAAATAAATCTGTTAGTCTTTAAGGTGCCACCCGACTCCTTGTTGTTTTTTTTGGATACAGACTAACACAGCTACCCCTATACTAACATAGCTATTCTGGTAAAAGCCCTACTGTAGTTGCAGTTTCACCAGTGTAACTTCACTTATATTAGTAGAGCTCATGCCAGTACAAGCACTTTTATACAAATATAAGAGTTTAATTATACTGGTGTAATTATACTAGCAAAGCCTTCTTGGTGTCGGCCTTAGTATCTTTTTCTATATATATCAGTGATTGGACTTCTCATTACCAGTGTACTTACGGTAAGTACTGAAAGACCTTACCAAACTGGCATTAAAAGTCAACTTGGGCTAACTCCCAAAATAGAAGGTACAGCAACAAAGCATGCTCAGAGAAGGAGACTTCAGGCACCCATGTCTGAAAATGCGAACCAAAACAGGCGCCTTCACAGAAGATTTTTGGACGTACTGAGCACCCCCAGCTCCATTCAAATGAATGGGATCAGGGAGTCTTCAGCACCTCTGAAAAAAAAGCGGGCCACTTCTACTGAGGTGCTTAAATATGGATTTATGTGCCTAACTTTAGGTGCTCATGTCCGAGCACCCCAGCCGGCGCACAGAGGGGTCGAGGCACAGCTGAGATTTCCCAGGGTCCGAGTCAGGCTACTGAAAGACCCGGTTTGAACGCGCTGGGCAGTTACATGGTGCCTTTCACCTCAGGACCTCAGCGCCCTCCGCGAGGCTAATAACCACCTCGGCACGGCAGCGAGGCGTTAGCTCGACTTCGGGGAAACTGAGGCACGGACGCAGTTAGGCGTTTAGCCCACGGTTACCCCGCGAGCTCTGCAGTCTTGATTGCTCCCTTCATGCGCTACCCCAGCCGCGGCCCTGCTCCCCCTGCCCTCAGCGTTCTGCCTCGGGATAGCGTCAGCCCTAACGTAAGGCGGGGGAAGGACCTGTCCCGCTGGCCGCCGGGCTCCAGGCTAGGGGGGGCGAGCAGCTAGGGCCCACTGAGGCCCATTGGAGCCATGACAACGGGGCTGCCCCCGTCTGCGGGCCGAGAGGGCCAGCGCAGCGCTACCGTGTCTTGCCCAACCCTCCCGCGGCCGCCGGGGTGCCACGCGCCCGGCCCTCTCACTCACCGGCGCCATCCCGCCAGCCCGCGCTCAGGCCTCTCAAAAGGCGGAAGCCGCCGTCTCGCTGGGCTTTTATGTCTAGCGTGGGTGTGATGTCATCACGCAGGAGCGTGTGGCGTAAAGGAGGGACACGTGGCCGAATGCTGCGTCACAGCCTGCGAGGGGGCGGAGCGTGGGCGTTAGCAGTGGCTGCGCTCTATCCGCAGGGCGCTCGCCGGCCTGTGTCATGTGGCGCGGGGAGGTGGGAGGAGCAGGGGCCGGGGCAGGCTCAGCGCCTCTGGGAGTGGAGGATTGCGTTCCTTCTTGTTCGCATGCCATAGAGCAGGGTTGGGAGCACTGTTCCTGCTAAGCTGTGCGCATGGACACAGAGCCTAACCCCCGCCCCCCCCACGGCGAAATGCCACGCACACAACAATTGGCACCGAATTTTTTTGTGTACATGACCAGAACAGAAGAGAGCACATTGGCCAAATGAAGCACAATCAAAAATTTGTACAGAAGAAATTTTTTGCGTGCTGGGCCTGTCAGAAAATAGAGGGAACATTGGTTGGGAGGTTGGGTTTTGCCCCCCCTCCCTTCCCCAACTTTAAGAAACACGATTAAAGCAACATCAACAAAACAAAGCCCAGGATTGCCCCAGGAATGGTTAATTGCCAAAACGTTAAGAACTAAGAAAAAAAAAGTCAGGCTTTTTAAAAAGGAAAAAATCTTTGCACTAGTAAGGCAAATCCAGCCAACCTAAAACAAAACCTTGGGGAAGTTTTTCAAAATGTTATTTAAGGTCCCGCTCCTGCCACAAGCTTTGCCCAGGTGTACCCCTAAAGCCTGGCAGAGCTCCGTGCGGGACTTTTGGGGCCTAAACTTGTAAAGAGGAAAAGGGGAGGAAGCATCTGCACTCATGCTTGTGCCCTTTGCCCTGCAAATACAAATTGTATTGCCTGAAAATGTTGAAGCAGTCACACTTTGGGCCATCATTGACATTGTTTTTTCTTGGCCCAGGCAAACTATGGCCCTTACCCTGCATTAGGCTACAGCAGGGATTGGCAACCTTTCAGAAGTGATGTGCCGAGTCTTCATTTATTCACGCTAATTTAAGGTCTTGCGTGCCGCTAATACATTTTAATGTTTTTAGAAGGTCTCTTTCTATAAGTCTATAATATATAACTAAACTATTGTATGTAAAGTAAATGAGGTTTTTAAAATGTTTAAGAAGCTTCATTTAAAATGAAATGAATACAGATCTTATCAGTTTAGCGTGATCCTTGCCTTTGTTTTTCCTTGCTGAGTTTTCCAATGTCTGGCACATATTTGGATACTTTCAGCTGCACAGAGGCTTCTGAATGATCAGTTGTTAACCAGCTCCAATAGGGACAGAGGACAGATTTCATGTGTGAACGTACAGGTATGTGGATCCAAATGCTGAAAGCATTGCAAACACAATTTTCTTCAAACAGTTAAATTTAACTTGCACGGATGTCCAGCAGGTCAGAATAGAGGCCCCATGATCTCTCTCAGTAGCTTCAAGTGCACTCCGCAGATCTCCAAACTTTGATGCCCACAATTCTGAGCTTTTTAACTGAATGAGCTGCATTTCGAAAACTTCAACACCCACCCACTGAAATACAAACAAATCCAAGTCACTTTCGTTGAACTTTTCAGGTTTAATTAGAAAAGAAAGCATTGGGCCAAACTGCTGGAAATCTTGAAATCTGTCAGAAAATTCTGATTCCAGTTCTTGCATGTACATTCTAATCTCAACGTCAAATGCAGAGCGCTGTTCCACGTGGCATGACAGTGATGTAAGCAGCAAACCAGGACTTAAAAATATCCCAGCACAGTGGTGCTGGAACAATTTTTAAGGTGGGGGTGCTGAGCTGTGCCCCCTCTTTCCCCTGTCTGTACTCCTCACTGCCCCAGGCTGGGGTCAGTGGGCCACAACTGGGGGCAGCTGCAGAGCCCCAAGCTGGCGGCTGGAACCCCAGGCCATCAGCGGAGTTCCCAGGACCGGTGGCAGGGACCTGGGGCCAGCAGTGGGCTGAGCAGGACTGGCAGACGGTACCCCAAGCCAGCAGTGGAGCCCCTGGGACCCGTGGCCAGGACCCAGGCAGTGTGAGTGCCGCTGAAAATCAGCTCGCGAGCTGCCTTTGGCACACGTGCCATAGGTTGCCTACCCCTGGGCTACATTAACACAGACCTTAGCACCTTTACAGCCATCCCACTGATTTCAGTGAGACTCCACAAAGATAGCGGGCTCTGTTGTGTTAGCAGCTCCTATGCAGCACTCAGCCTACAAATCATTTTCCTGTACTGTGTGCCTTTCGCAGCCAGCAAAACGTCCTCAATAAGCTATAATGACAGGTTCTAATCCTGAAAACTTCTACTCCTTGAAATGGTGAAACTTTTTCTCTCTCATCCTCAACTCCCCCAAACCATCTTTCACACCCTCTGTTGTAACATATAGTCACCCTCTCTCTGACTGGAATCCATGTAAAGTGGTGACCTGCTGTCAATACAAAAGGCTTTAAGATCAAAGTAGAGAGTGAGTCAAGACACCAGCACAGTGGGAACATAAGGACAGTTGGCAACAGAAAACAGAACAAGAAGGGGAGATAGAAACACACAACTAGAAATGGGGGAGGCTGTGGAATGACAAAATATGGAAATTCAGTCAACTTTGCAATAGGTCTGTGTTACCCTTACATGGTGGTAGAAGAGATAGTGCCTGCATACAGGGACAAGAAAATCTGTATCAGTTTCAAATAGATTAGCACTAAGGGACTGTTGCAGCAGGACAAAGGGCCATTGGACCACACTTAGGCTGGGAACAATCCCTATATGGTCACAAAGTGGCAACACAAACTCCCCATTTATCTATATAGCATAAGCTATAGCTATATATCATAATATTCCAGGAACCTGACTCTGGAGCTTAGAATAACTGTACTCAGTGTGAAGCAATAGAACCAGCTACAAGCATGGTTGAGAGCTCTTCTTATTCAGAGTATCACCAGGTTCAATTGTTACCAGATTTTGTGGTCTGTCACTGCCCAACTCTTAAGGTCTCAGCCATTTTTGACTTCTTTTACACACATAACTCTATGAATTACTCCTGTGACAGGCTAGTACAGGCTTTCAGCTACTAAAAGTTAATGTCTACATGTTGCTTTAAATTATTCCTTAACTTTACATACTATAATGACAGAAGCCCACCCCTGACCCCTAACATTTCTTCTCTCCTGATCCCCACAAAGGTCAGGGTTGTAGCTTGATTGCTCCTGTATCTTTATCTTCCTTCCCACCAAGTCTCAGTTTCCCCTCCATTCACCTCTGAGCATCCACTAGGTCCAGTTTCTTCCTGTATGTCCCAAGGTACTAGAAAACTGTCCTTTTAATTTTCTTCCAACTTTCTCCTTCATGATTATGATCTGGAAAAACCTGTTAGAAACACTTCGGACAGCATATATCAGGGGGCTATTGTGATGGGTTACCCCCTCCCCCACTCCAGGGTGCCACCTGATATACTGGGGTACCACTGAGCCCGCCTGTTCCATCAGCCTGGGCTCCCTTACCCTGTCCTGCTGAGCCAGGCCCTCAAGCCTCCTCCAACACACACAGGTAGGCACACACCCAGTACTCAAGTGCACACCCACCTCTGGAGTGCAAACCCAAAATATCATCTTGCGCTGCACAGAGAACTGTACAGCATAAGCGTGTGAAATTCGCTCCCTCCCTCAATGTGGAGGAAGATATGCACATTTTTTTGCCCCCCCGCCCTAGTTATGAATTCCACAAATTGGTTTTAGAGAAAACAAAAACAAGTTTATTAGCTACAAAAGACAGATTTTAAGTGATTATAAGGGATAGCAAACAGATAAAAGCAGATTACCCAGCAAAATAAACAAAAACACAGTTAAGCTTAAGATACTAAAAAACTGGTTACAAGTAGTAGTTTCTCACCCTAAATGTTGTTTTAGGCAGATTGCAGAGGTTCTTGTAGGCAAGCTGCTCTAGCTTGCTGCTTAAAACTCCACGTATTTCTTTCACAGGCCAGACACCTTTCCAGTCTGGGCTCAGTCCTTCTCCCCCACCTTGTCTTTGTTTCTTAGATGTTTGGAGCAGTCATCCTGGGCGGGGATTCAATGAAGAATCAACCCTGATTAAGTCACTACCCTGCCTTAAATAGGTTTTACATATGGTGGGAACACTTTGTTTTCCAGTATGGTTCTGTGATCGTGTCCCTCCCTCCCTCCCACCAGGAAAAATACTGGTGTCCTATCACGGAGTCCAGTACCAGGTGACAGGATCACATGATCCTGCAGGGTCAAAACAGCCATGAGTAAAAAGTTTATTTGCGGTGTCCACAGGAAAGCTTTCCAGGAAAATGATAAATATCTTCTAAGACCTATTGTCCTCTCTAGTGGCCCATCCAAAATGATTGCATTCTGTCTGGTGAGCGTTCCCCCAGGTGTAAACCCACTTGTAATTGATACATAGTCAATGTTCCTAACTCCAGATACAGAAATTATACATGCGTACAAATAGGATAATCATAATCATAACCTTTCCAGTGATATCTCACATACCTTATCTTGCACAAAACAGCTCAGAGTTATGCTATAATCATATTATAACAATATTTCTATTAAGAATATGCGGTGTAGTGTCACAGCTATACAGCCAGATTTGTAAAAAGAAATGGCCTATTGTCACTGCTGTGCCTATGCCCATGTGTACATCAGCTGAGGCATCATCATCAAATGCTGGTGGCCAGATTCTCAGCGCACCTAATGAGCAAGACAGCTGAAGCTGGCTCACTTATGCACCTACACAATTCTTAGAATAATAGCCTCAGAACTCTGTAAAAAAACAAACAAAAACACACACACACACACACCAAAACAGGATTTGTGTAAATACTGCCACAGTTCAGGGCAACTGCATCTGTATGTCCCCTCTGTAGTCCCTTGAGGCTGTAGGCTCCCAGCTCCTCAACTGTCATGTGACTTGGATAGAGCTATGAGCCTCTGGCCCTCCTGTCTGGGATTTTTCAACCATGGTGTTACTTTTCTAGAGGTGTTACAAACTGAATGAATTGGCCTAAACACCCGCCATTACTCTTAGTTCCTAGAGGAGCAGTGGTCACCTTCTCCCATGGAATTACATATGATCCCTGGCTCACAATGATACATTAACTTAATACAGTCTGAGCTCCCAAAGACAGTGCATATAGACAGTGCCATATCTATCACACCTACACAACAAGCAGCAAGTACTTCACACATAACTTGAAAGTTCATTTTGAGTCCTCATTGATGACCACAAAATTTCACATTGGGTGGTGAGAGATTCTGTACAATTTTCATGTCTAAACGCCAGTGACTATATAACAGCCATATGACCAGTTTAAAGATAAGTAATCCCAAATACGGTCGTTACAGTCTCTGTGGTGTAACTAACAATTAAAATGTGTACAAGAGTTAGTGCCACATACAATTATTTTTCTTTTTATTTAGAAACATAAAACATACCTACACATAGGCTCTGAGCATACTATTAAATTTAAAAAGAAAATCTGTCTTACCTGTGAATTTTCATTCAAGCACCTTCTGTGTCAGACATCTGCTCCATGGTTAGGGCACACATCTGAGCAGTGGTCAACCTGCAGTCGATTCCCTGCCTCTCAGGCACAATGGGAATCTGCACTCACAGCTCCCACACCCTGCGTGAGTGTCCTAAGCACAGGGCTATTGGGTACAGGTTGCACCTCATTTTTCCTTAAGGAAAGACTGACCTGCTTTCGGCACCTAACATCAAGAGTGGGTTCATGGCTGTGAAGCTGAAGTATGGAAAGGCACCTCCCGAACACCTAGGCCAGAGTTAGGTGCTTAAGTCATTTGAGGGCAGGGCTTAGACTCTACCCTTCTCCTCAGCATTTCCTACTGGCTAACTCAGGCAGCTCCCCACTTAACATGCTCTGTTTTTTAAGCACCTCACTCTCCTCAATCATTGTGTAAGGGGCCCTGATGCATAACTTGGGAATGCAAATTCCACTTGGTGGCAGGGGGCCTAAAAGTTAAGCACTGCGGTGCTCAGCCTAAATCCCTCTTATGAATCCCACACTTAAGTGCCTAAATTACATGTCATAACCATACAGCTAAGGGTAGCCTAGAAGGGGTTAAGAACCTCAAATAACCTAGCTGGCACCTGACCAAAAGGACCAATGTGGGAAGAAGAACAGGAGTACTTGTGACACCTTAGAGACTAACAAATTTATTTGAGCATAAGCTTTTGTGGCCTACAGCCCACTTCATGCATCCGATGACCACAAAAGCTTATGGTCAAATAAATTTGTTAGTCTCTAAGATGCCACAAGTACTCCTGTTCTTTTTGCGGATACAGACTAACACAGCTGCTACTCTGAAACCTGTCATTATGCAAGGGGGAGGAAGATACTTTCAAATCAGGGGTGGGAAGGAAGGCTTTGTTTGTGTGTTCTCTTGGGAAGCAGAGAAGCACCAGGTCAGAAATCTCCTTCTCCTATAAACCATCCTAAAGTGAGTCTCAATATTGCAAAAAGAGTAAATAAATAAGGCAGGGCATGTTAGATTACCTTTTTTCTTCAACTTGTGAATTTTCCCTGTGCTAAGAGGTAGGTTTATCCCTGTTTTTTGTAACTTTAAAGATTTGCCTAGAGGGGAATCCTCTGTGTTTTGAATCTGATTACCCCATAAAGTTATCTTCCATCTTGATTTTACAGAGGTGCTTCTTTTACTTTTTTTTCTTTATAATAAAGTTCTGTTTTTAAAGAATCTGGTTTACCTATTTGGTTGGTATGTTATTCTCAAGCCTTCCCAGGAAGGAGGTGTAGGGCTTGGGGGGATATTTTGGGGGAAATAGGAATTCCAAGTGGTCCTTTCCCAGATTCTTGTCTAAATCACTTGGTGGTAGCAGCTGCATACTGTCCAAGGACAAAGGATTTGTGCCTTGGGGAAGTTCTTAACCTAAGCTGGTACCCTAGAGTTCAGAGTGGGGAAGGGAACCCTGACAAGGACAATACTCTTGAAAATTTTAGCCCAAATTATGTTGAGTTAATCCACTGAGATTTATACAATCAGTTTAATGCACACTTTCTATGCCTCTTTGGTGAGGATGACAGGCAGCTAGATCTTCAAAACAGTAAGAAACATAAGCAGGCCCATCATGATAAATTTGGGGCCCTAGTACATCATGTTCAGTGGAGCCCCACCTCCTCGCATTTCACTTTATTTACACAGATGTTTTGGGCTTCTTCTGTGCTCAGAGGCCCAGTACAATTGTCTCTCCCTCTCATCAGCCCTCAACACAGGACTCACTTAAGAGAGGAAGTTGCATATTCCCAGTTCACACATAAAAGCATTAGGAACATGTCAGAAATGAGCAGAGTGCTACCCATTTCCCTTGCCAGCAAAGTGAGGCTGGGAGCATCTTTACAATCTTGCTGTCTGGGCTAGCACAGCTCAGAGGACTTGGAAGAGAAGGTGCTAGATTTCTAGAAACAGGTAATGAGGGTGGTGGTGGTGAACAAGCATGGGGATAAGGGTGATTCAATAGCTACTGTACTTAAGTTTTCAGAAAGCCTTCGACAAAGTCCCTTACCAAAGGCTCTTAAAGCAAAGTAAGCTGTCATGGGATAAAAGGGAAGGTCACACCTAGAAAGGGTAGGAATAAACAGCCAGTTTTCACACTACAGAGAGGTAAATAGTGGCAGGGGTCTGTACTGGGACCAGTACTAAGGCTGTCAGTTTTGGTTGGCTATATTCCTGGAGATTTCATCACATGACAATCTTTAATTAAAGATTAATATTTCATGCTGGAAACTCCAGGCCAATCCTGGAGCACTGGCAACCCAAACCAGTGCTGTTCAACACATTCATAAATGATCTGGAAAAAGGGGTAAATACTGAGGTGGCAAAATTTGTAGAGGATACAAAACCACCAAAGATAGTAAAATCCAACGCAGACTTTGTAACTCTTCAAAGGGATTGTACAAAACTGAGTGACTGGGCAACACAATGGCAGATGAAATTCAGTATTGATAGATGCAGAGTAATGCACATTGGAAAACAATTCCAACTGTCCATATAAAATGATGGGGTCTAAATTAGCTCGCAAAGATCTTGTTAACTCTGGATGGCTCTCTATGAAAACATCCCTTCAATTTGCAGCAGCCAGAGCCGCTGTCAAAAAAGCTAATAGAAGGTTGGGAATCACTAAGAAAAGGATCAATAGTAAGACAGGAAAATATATTACCTCTATGTAAATCCATAGTACACCCACATCTTGAATATTGTATGCAGATGTGGTCACCCCATCTGCAGACAAGATATTGGAATTGGAAACAGAAAAAGACAACAAAAGTGATTAGGGGTATGGAACAGCTTCCATATGAGGAGAGATTAACAAGACTGGGACTTTTCAGGCTGGAAAAGAGACAACTAAGGGGGTATACGCTAGAAATCTGTGAAATCATGACTTGTGTGGAAAAAGTAAATGTTATTGACTCCTTATTAATAGGCAGCAGGTAAAACAAACAAAAGGAAGTATTTGTTGACCCTATGCAGTGCCAACCTTTAGAACTCTTTGCTAGAGGATGTTGTGAAGGCCAAGACTAGAACAGGGCTCAAACCCCCCCCCCCCCAAAAAAAACACTAGGTAAGTTCATGGAGGCGAGGTCCCTCAATTGCTATTAGCCAGGGTGGTGTTCCTAGCCTCTATTTGCCAGAAACTGGGAATGGATTACAGGAGATGGATCACCAGATGATTATGGCATTGGCTACTGTCAGTAAACAGGATACTGGGCTAGATGGACCTTTGGTCTAACCGAGTATGGCCATTCTGATGCCTCTTTGCAGCGTGTCACCCCATTTGCGTTATGTTAGAAGCAATGGATTAGTAAAACCTTGCTTCTTTCCTAATTAGACGAAACCCAGCAATTTGAGAAATCTATAAGGAGCATGACTGCAGCATTCAGAGAGCCATCACCTTTCTTTCTAAACTATCATTCAGTTTGTTAGGGAAGTATTCTTCCAACTTCAAAGTTTCTACCTACTCACATACAAAGGAGTATTTCCTGATAAAAATCAGGTTCTTATATCATGCCCATAACTATGATATTTCTTTATTCTTGGAGAAATTTACAACATTCACAACATGTCAAGAAATAGTCACTATAAAACGTTAGAGTTTGATTTTATTTCTTTTGACAGGAAAGTCAGCACTCCTCTGCCCCCAGTACAACTTTATGACAAGCCCTTCTAATTTAAAAAAAATGTTTTTCACACGGAATGAACAAATGTATTGCTAAAGGTAGTGAATAAAAAAAGGTATTTTAAAGACTGGACCTTAAGTTTAGCTTCCACTATCCCCCTTGCTGTAACTAAAAGTCAAAATGTGCAAATATTTCATAGAAACATTTTAGCCAGCTTCTTCATCATCTAAATGTTAAAGGGCCTTTTTTCAACCATCTTTTGTAAGCCAAACTTCCCTTACTCTTAGTAACTGCAAAAAGAAAAGGAGTACTTGTGGCACCTTAGAGACTAACCAATTTGAGCATAAGCTTTCGTGAGCTACAGCTCACTTCATCGGATAGCTGTAGCTCATGAAAGCTTATGCTTAAATAAATTGCTTAGTTTCTAAGGTACCACAAGTACTCCTTTTCTTTTTGCAAATACAGACTAACACGGCTGTTACTCTGAAACCTCTTAGTAACTGAGAGCTTCACTATTACAGAAAAGAAAGATGTACAGTTATACCTTTCAAGTTATTGGTTTTATGACTTTAAAAGCAATATATGTTCTACAATATATAAATATTTGAATCCTTCCAGCTGATAACCAACAGGTCTATTTGCTCACTTATCCCTAAAGACTAGATACAATAATTTACAGGGGTTTTTGTTTTGCGCTATGTTTAGTAAGATGTCATTGCATAAATACAGTAATTAGAACATCCCTCCCCTTCCTTCTCCCTTTTTAAAAAAATACATTGACTAGTACTTGATATGTTTATAATATAGAATAATTTGAGAATAATGGGGTATCATTTATTTTACAGTAATATGCAGCAAGCATTTAAACTAAACAAGAGTGTTTCTAAGTTTACACTGGTTATTTACCACAATACAGAATCACCCTCAAAAGCCAAATACTTTAGGGTTAGACTACAGATGTTAAAATGAGACTCAAGAAGCTCTAAATTAACTGTGCAAAACTAAAATTCCATCATATGTTCAGCATAATATATTCATGTTAAGATTTATACCTTCATTAAAATGGTCTTAATACATAAAATTCACTGTGATACCCAACAGCCTTAGTAGTAAGGACATACTGAATTTTCCTTACCAAACCGGAATTCTTGTAACAAACTATATTCTAATTATTCATCAAAAAGTGTATTTTATTGAATTTTGAAGTCCATTTAACAATTTAACATGCTTGAATTCAGTAAGCTTGCTAACTACAGTAGTTGGACCTATTCCCAAAGGTGATTCTTTTACAGATTATGTAGAATACAGTATTCTGAGACTATACAGACGGTGCACCGTCTTTGGCAAGCTACAGGCTACTATGGATCAGAAAAACCCTGTACGAGACTTGCAAGCAGTTACTGTTAAAATAATGAACTTCAGCCCTGAGAACAATGCATTCAAATCATGGCTCAACTGACAAGTCTAGTCGAAAAGCAACCATATCAAGCAAAAATTAAGAGGGTCCATTTAAGTTGTTAAATATTTATCAACATTTGAGGCCAAAAACAGCCTATAGTACATTTAAAGACTTGAAAAGACAAAAACCCTATAAAGACTGGTGCCATAAAAGTGTAACAGTAAGTGAAAATATTTCCTACACCCCTTAGTTTTCCACCTTTCAATTTAGGGAATTGCAGCAGCTGCTAAGAGTTCGCAGTTTTCATGTTCTTGTAGGAGCAAGTTAATTAAAAACCCCTTAATTTAGAAGCTAGTAGTACAAACCAGGTAAATAGATAAGATCTGTTTTAAAGTGGAGCTTTGAGTGCACGAAATTCACCCTCATGAAGCTTCTGACAGATTTCAGGAAGATGCAGCAATTTGAACTGCTACTAGTAGCTAATTTAAAGGTTTATTGTAAATATGACTATTGACAATAAGCTGAAATAGCTTGCTATTAAAGAAATGGCTCAAACATTGGTTTTAAGTTTAGTAAAACATAATACTGTAACTTAACTGATGAAGTGTCCAAGATACTAGTAATAGATTAATTCTCTCCAAGCAACTCCATATGTATGACCACCTAATAATTACTTGCATAGATCTCAAAGTGCTTTACAAAGGTGGATAAGCAATAGGTATTTAGTCATATGCAAGACTGCTACAGAACCAGCCAACAGAACAAACTCTTGTTTGGAGAAGTACTGTCATCTCAAAGCCTATATTTTGCAGAATTGCAAGCAGGGGTTAGCAGAACTGCCTTTTAGCTCTAAGAAATCTCTCAATCAAGGGACAACTTTGAGATAGCTAGTCCTATACCTTTTGGACACACTTGTGGACCAGCTGCATCCAACATCTGATTGCATGAAATATTTGTGTTGCATGTGTGACCTTTAAGTGTACTAACACAGTAAGTTGCTACACTAGGAGTTGAATTTGTCCAGCCTTTGAACAATATTAAAATATAGTTATAGCAGCCAGAACTTGCATTAGCTTGGTTATGTCAGTGCTAGACATCCTAGCTGGTTGCAGGCTCCGCATCTTGCCCTTAAGACCAGGTCCAGAGGCACTGGTTATTATTGACCCACACTATGAGATACTGAAATGTCATAACAAGCACCGCTGTTCCCTCCTACCCTCCCACACTCCACTTCCTGGTAGAGTACAGGAAGACAAGGAGAGCACTGAGGTTCAGCTCTTAAGAAAGCACTATAGATTTCAGCCTGTAGTAGGGTGCAGAGCCCTGTTTTAAGAATCAAGTTTATTGTTGCATACGAAACAAGGTGCCATTTAGGAAGTTCAATCACAATGCCCCATAAGCAAGGCAGAAATATGTAGTGATACTTGACTGCTGTAAGGATAGTTACAGTACATTGTACTTTGACGATGGATTGGGTAGCTATTTATTGCTAGCCTGAGCTGCATGATCATGATTGCATGATTATCTCCCCTCCATCATGGTATACTAGGCACATATATACCTTCAGTGTGTTTTACTTTTCATCACTCAGGTTCATTAATCTACCATGATGTAGACTAGGTTTCATATACAAGTTCAGCTCATAAGACAGATAGTTGCTCTGCTCCAACCCCTTTAGTAGGTCAGAGAGTTCCTACCCTAAGTTAAACCTATTTTAAGATAGTGTATAGTAGCACAAAGTCATGGCTCCTGTAGCCAATGAAAGATAGATTATGAACAGTGTATGTTTTGCAAGGGTAGCATTCCAAATATTTAAATCGTCCCAAATTAGTCAATAGCCATTGAAGCTTAAGGCAAGTTTTTAAAGTGGTTCATTAGAAGTAGGCTTGGAAGGACAGGGGGATTTTTAATCCATCAGTAAAAATCTATTTGACCATCCTCACAAACCAACTACAAATGTTGGCATTGATAAACAAAATGTACAAAGAAAAATGCTGTTTGAGAAGTTAGTTTGATTTAAGGACATCTAGCTGTATATTTTGACACATGATGTTGGCCATTTGTATTTTAGAGATTTATAATGGTTAACTTTTTGAATCTCAACATCTGCTGTCATTAAGTAGCCATTATCTCCCCCTGCTCCCAAATTTCCTACAACTGAAATTTAGAGTTGATAAAAAATACTTAATATAAAAAACAAATTTAGCTTTGCCAAGCCTCATTATAGGGAAATATGACTTAAGTTTAAGCCATGAACTAGTCGTAGAACTAATTTATAGAGAAGAATGAAATTTATGTGTAAGAGCACTATACAGAAAGCACAAGATGCTAAGTTAGTGACAATTCTGTCAGTTTTGCAGAGCTTTTCATGTTTGCTGTTAACAAAGTCATGCCTAAATACACATTTTTAAATGAGTCAGGAACAACTGCTGTGTTGATGGCAAGTTACCTATGTAGCTTCTGCCATGTTTATTTCTAGAACAGGTAGATGTAGTAACTTACTATTACTACTCCTATATTTGAGCCATGATTATGTTTTATATTGGTGTCTGCTGTGCGTATATTTTACTTTTCAAATGCAAAAGTTTGCATTTATAATAGTTAAGTTTCCTTTATACAAGATGTGCATTTAAGTCTCAATGCTACAAATCATTTTCAAAAAAAAAAAAGTGGTCAAAAACCTATACTCATTGTGCTATAAAATCAAAGTAGTTAGAACCTGAACATTTACACCTAATACTGGAAGCACTGCAAGAGATTCCTGTGGAGTTAATCACTCCTTTTTATATTTTAAGATAATACAATAAGAGCAACTGAACTGCATTTTTCTATTTTTATTATTTAAGTCTGACAAAGGCCTCAAGTGAAAGTGTCACTTTAACATCTAATCCCACCTATGTTGTGCACCTTTAATCCGGCTATGTAACATCCGACCAATATTCTGACTGCCTGCCTACACCAAAGGCAGATTCTGACATTTTTATAAAGTTACAATAAGCAAGCCAACAAGTTGGCAAAGGGAGATTATAACAAGAGGTAATACAGTTAGTTGCACATGACCACCAGGACTTTGTCAAGCTAACTGGCATTTTTTTTTTTTTTAATCACTTGAATTTCATGGTCTAAGAAATGTGATCAGCACCCACAGTTCAGTGAGAATCCCAATTCACAAAATATTAATGTCTAAGTTAAAACAATTCTATATTATGACAGTTCTACCTAAATGTTATGGCAAAAAACTAAATACTATTTATGTTCTAGGTTAATTTATAATCCTAGATACCATTGACTATCTTATCTAAAATCCCCTGAATACTGTACACTGTCTGTTCACACAGACAGACATGTTTTGCTCAAACAAATAAAATATACCTGCTAATGAACGAAACCATCAGGTTTCTTGGACCCATAAACTGAAGCCTACAGGCATGTTAGAAGAGGTACACAATTCAGAAGGAATTAAAACCTCAGTGATTATGAAAATTGCCAGTCAGCCTGCAACACTAATCCAGAATCCAGCACTATTTTGAAACAATCCAAAAAGAAATGAGGTTGCTTGTGAA
Source organism: Eretmochelys imbricata (assembly GCF_965152235.1). NCBI lineage: Eukaryota > Metazoa > Chordata > Testudines > Cheloniidae > Eretmochelys > Eretmochelys imbricata. The sequence continues at coordinate 16,448,853 of NC_135580.1, read as the reverse complement.
GGCCATAGCTTTGGTGACAATCAGAACCAAATTTAAGATCTGTGGTTTGTCCGGACCTGAGCAATTGCTCGAGCCTGGAGATCCCATTTATTTGCAGGGCTTTATGGCTACAGCATATTCTTCGCTCATTGCACACATGACTGACACCTAGAAGACAAAAGATAAACATTAAAAATGTATGGATGACTCAATCACAAGAAACAAACCAATATGTGATAAAAGAAACTTCACCGAAAACTAATGTTGGAGGGACTCCTATCCCCACCTCCTCTTGTTTGAGAAGTAGCAGTAAATACAGATAACATGGAAATGTGTTTAATCTGATACAAAAAGTTTCCTACAGCTGGTCATTCCATCTGGCCCTATGAGGTGTTCTCTCTGGATATGCATCCCTTTCTTTACCCTGCTGCTTGGTCATCTGTTATGTTAGTGACTGGCAGCTTTTGGTTCTTCTCTCATAGCAGATGTCAGAGACAGCTAAACCTATCTATACTGACAAACCCTCCTAGTGGAGATGCAGTTTATACTAGCAAGAGTGTGCTTTTGCTCATATAAGCCGCATTTCCGTTACAACTTTTACCTTTATAGCTGTGTTGGGTAATGGTGTAATTTCCCGCCTTCCCCCCCGCCAAAGCTCCGAGCCCACACAACTACGCCAGCAAAACTTAAGTTTAGACCAGGTCTCAACTTGGCTTGTAATTTCCAGTTTGGGGCACAGCAAAGAGTTTGGACACATGCAAATGCAACTGAGGTGAGAACCGGCAAGCTTTCCATCAACCACAGAAGGGAGACCACTTAACTGCTTGAGCTGGGTTATGGAGGTTCATTTGTAACAGCTATACTCCTAAATTTGGTAGGAAGGAGTTAGAGTGTGGGAAACTGGTATGCTTCCAACTTCAGACTGAGAGAGTAAGAGACCAGGACCATTCTTTATCACAGAATCTTATGGAAAGTACAGATACCCTTTAAACTTGCCCTTTAGTGGCACCTTGATACTTTGTTCTTACCTGTACATCTTCACCTGCATTGTATTTCCCCTCTATTTCTTTGCCTAGTTCACCTTCTGGCAGCTTCAAATCCTCACGAACATCACCGCTTTCTGTCAGCAGAGAGAGGTAGCCATCCTGAATACAGATCAGCTATAGGGAGAAGTTGGTTTTTAGAAAATTCATCCTGCTAATTTGTCTAAATAGCAAGATTTACTAGTTTGTATTAATTCAGTGTATCAACTATGGAAACTAGGCCATCCTGTTACTTGCGCCTTCAAATATCACAGTAGTTTGGAGACAGATTCTACATCATCATGTTAACTTTGTTGCCTAATCAGGCTGCAAATCATGACATGACTGTTTTAAATGACCTTTCAAGAGAAGGGATTGAAAGCTATTAGCTTCTGCTAAACTAAGTTAAGTTGCACATTTGTTTTAAGTGGTCAAGTTATTAAGCACAAGGGTAAGTGTCCTGGGTGGTAGCACAACTACAAAACAAATAAGCTGACTTGATGATTTAGAGAGTATTTCTCTAGGCCATCACATCAGATTCCATTTATCTGAATGAACCAAATGCAGTGGTTTTTAACTCTAGCTCTTAAGTGCTGCTTTACAAGGCACTCACAAGGCGAGTCAGGAAGAAATTCTAGACTGCCATTCTCTGTATGAAAGTTAAGCTATTTTAATTTTTGAATGGTAACAGTCAAGTAACTAGCTTTGGACACCAAAAGGCTAGAACTGCCCATAAGACTGCATCACATATGAAAGTTCATATATCCTAATGGCTCTAGAGAGGGCCTTACTTTTCAGTAGCTTACTAGAGGGACCTCTAAGTGAACTAAAGAGCCAGGACAACAATGCTAAAAATACAAATGGGAAGCTCAAGCTCTAATATTGTGATTTAGTACTTGGTATGTAGCACCAACAGCTCTGAAGAAAAGTTACTATCCAGAACATGTATACTGCAGGCTGCAGTGTACATTATGCATACCGGGGCAATAAAGAACAGTCCACCTTGATTAGGAGCTTTAGCATTAGTACTCTAACCATGTGACCTTGAGTTTGCCAATTAATACTAATTGAGGATGTCATTTGATCTGGACAGATATCAACTAATAACTTTAAGATGAACTCCACCATATTTTGTTACCATCCTCCATAATTCATTCGTTCAGAGTAATCCAGCTTTTGACATCATTTGCACTGAGTTAGTGGACTGAATTTCTAGTGCCCCTGGTTCTAAGATGTTTAACTCAGTGCACTCTGAATTCATCAGAGCTGTCGTTTCACGCAGACTAAAAGACTGAATAAAAGCAACAAGGCTAGAAACTTGACTATCCTAAGATGTTAATTATGTTATGGAGAAGTGAAAAGTAGACAGGAAGGTGGCAGAGATCTGAGGTCTAGTTAATTTGTCAGCATCCTTCTAACACTTCGAAAAAGTTATCAAGTTAACAAAGGACATTTGTGAACCAGTTCCCTGCATCTACACTCCTCAATAGTGTTTAGTAGAATCAGAATGACTTTGGAGCAGTGCCAGCTAAACAGTTCAAGTCTATTTCAAGTCAAAAGAAATTCAGTAGGTATACTCAAGCCCAGAGTAAATGTGCTGCTCTGAAGGAAGTCCAGAAATCTTACCAAAGATAAGTCTTTTCTCGCCCCTGTAGTAAAGATACTTTCCCATCCTCCAGTATATAACCATTTTCCTTTCCCCATTAGAGAGTCATATTACCACCTTGCACTCCCTGACAGCAAAATGAAGTTAATATCCCAGACTTCAGGCCAAAATTTTAGAGCTAGTATGTTCAACAAGGGAGTAACTACCCTCAGAAGAGAGAAAGAAAAAGGGTCTGAAGTGGGAGAAGCAACTTTTTAAATTTTTTAAGCTAGCTACAATATGACATGCAGTTTAGGAGTGGAGCTAATTTACTTGTAGTATCTGAAATTTGTCATTATGACAACAGTTAGGAAGCTGTCTAATCACATCATCAGTAAACGGACTCACTTGATAGTCATTCCTCTTGATATTTGGAACATCCATGTTATGAGTGGATGGGCAGATATCTTCATATTTTTTGCCAGTGAATATATCAATACCAACCAAATGAACCTGCAAGAAGAGTAGTAAAGAGCAATTAGTTTTTTCTCCACTTAGGATCAGTCACTGGCAGCCTGCTGTTCAAGGCAACAGTTTAAGTTACTGGTTCATTTTATATATAAAACCGATTCCACTTTGAATGGGAGGGGCAAAAATTTTAGTCCAAGAGTTTATGGGTAACCTGAAAGAGAAAGTTCTGCTTGTACCCTTCCCCCCACCTCCGGTCATATATGAAGATGGTTTGAAACATTTGTCTTAAAGAAGGAGACTAAGAAAATTAGAGCTTTGGTATCCCAGTTCTACAATGACATCACTAGATTTGATATTTAAGGCTATGTTGGTTAGGAGTGCGAGAAAAAAAGTCACTCTTAACCAGTACAGCAATGCCAAAAGGTCTCTTTTCCCAGTATAAGCCAAGTCTACAGTAAAAAGTCTGTGCTGGTAAAGATATATACTTACAAATCTTAGCTTGGGCCAGGCCTGAAAGATGAGAGAAGTGGGATTTAAGCCCTTCTCCCCCAGTAGTAGGGGCATTTCTAAAAACGCCCTAGTAGTGCTAACACCAAACTAACCTATTCACAAGTCTTTTTGCTATGGTCTTAGACATTTTTGTGATGTTACATGTCTATGCTAAGACTCCCATGATTGCCAGACTACGCTGAACTAGTATTACCACAATGGAACGTAGACTAAAACCTGGTATAAACCAGGCTATCAACTGTTAACACCAATTAAGGTCTCCCTGTCCACCCTCTTAAACATCAAAATCTGGGCTGTTTCCAGGTCAATTAACTAAGAGACCCAAATGACCAAGGTTGTTACCTGCCCTTATCTTTATTTTGGTAATTATTTCAGGGCATCTTAGCTGCTGGTAGGCACTGAAGACAACTAGTTTTAAGAACAGTTTCTAGAAAAAGATTAACCAAAAGTGTGTCTACACTACAACTGCTACAGCTGCACAGCTACCACAGCACTGCTGTAGCACCATAGCTCATATGCTCCATGCATCAACAGAAAACATTTTCCACTGATCTAGGTAATCCAACACAGCTCTGAGTGATGTAGCTGGTCAACTTAACAACATGTAGACGAGGCCTGAGGGTCTGATCAGAACATTTTAAAGCCATTAGAGTGTCCCCTGCAAACCCATATATTGCTATACTGCTCCCAGGGGCAGGTGTAGGTCTCGTAGATTTTTTTTTTGTTATCTTTAGTTAATTGCTGTTACCCTCTATTGTTTAGTAGACAGACATACCTTAGGCTTCTACTTCAAGGTACAAAAGTGTAGTGAAGACTTAAGTACTCAATTAGCATGTGGTAAAAGCCAAGTATTTGTCACCTAGAACAGAGGCAAGGGAATGTCCACACCAGCCTTCAAAAAACAGATTAAGTAAATCAATTAATTGCCAGTTAGCTAGAGACATAAGAATTTAGTGAAGCCACACCAAGGACTAGTGCAAAGTATGTCTACTTAGCCAAGCCATTTAGATGGTCTCAAAAAGTGGGGCAAGACTCTTTCATACAGTACCTTAATTCTAGATTGTCTAAATTAGGATTTGGAAAGTCTATAAAATGGGTTATATTGAGTCCTTTAATATGTTAGAGGCACCTCCAGTTGTTTACAGTAGGCTGTTAACATGCATTACCCAATGCCTTCCAAATCCACCTTTAGGCAAAGGCTAGTCTGTAATCCCTCTACCTTCTTAGAGCACTTCCATCAAGTCCATAAACTCTGGTCTACCCCATGTAATTTTCAAGATCCTACAAGGAAAATGCATACATAGAATCTTGTCTTTAATATTACCCCCACTGTTTATCATTTGCTGAAGAGTTGGGATTGAATAGTACAGAAAACTTGCCCTGAGGCATGGGCACGCTGGTATTATGTCCATAATAATTCCATAACTAGAAGTTTCAGAGTAGCAGCCGTGTTAGTCTGTATTTGCAAAAAGAAAAGGAGTACGTGTGGCACCTTACAGACTAACAAACTAACAAAAGCTTATGCTCAAATAAATTTGTTAGTCTCCAAGGTGCCACATGTACTCCTTTTCTTATAAGTGTATCTAGAGATCTGACAGGTGATTTGTGCAGAGTGTGTGTGTATACGTGTACACACACAACATTATTAATATAAAAAATAAAGTCATTGAGAGAGAAGATATTCAAGCCCAAAAGGAAAGGTATGAGAGCATGCCAGTCTGTTTACCTTAGCATGACCGTGCTTGCCGGTCTTAGAGGTTGACATTTCAACAATTTTGCAAGGACGTCCCTTGAGCACGACGAAGCCGTTCTTGCGCAGCGCAGAGCACTGCATGGGGTAGGTGGAGGAAGCACCAGCATCTCCAGTCGTGAAGTCAATCTCATCGGCCATGGTGCGCTGGGTCCGTTAGCGGGTACTACTAGAGAATAAGGAGCGGATGCAGCTTTTACCAGCAACCGGACACCTTAGAGAAACGTGGGGGGGAAGGGTCCCAAGGCATCTACACAGCAGTTAAGCAGCCCCTTAGCCCGGGCCGGGCGCGGGGGTTTAGCTGCGGTGCACGTGTACCCTGCCTGGGCGCTGAGCGGCGCAGGGAGCCGACCTGCCCCAAGGCTGCTGGCCGGCCGGGCAGCCCGTGCTCCTGGGCAGCCCCTCAGCTGGGCCCAGGGGTCTGCCCGCCCCGGGCCGGCCAGCGGCGCGAGGGAGGCCTCCGGCCCTGCCCACGTGCCTGCGGAGACGCCGTTGCGGCGCCCGGCCGCACTGCGGAGGGGGTGCCGGCCGCGTGGAGACAGAGCCGCGCTCGCCCCACACACCGCGTGCGCCCGGCCCACCCGCGGGGAGGGTGAAGGGCTCCCACCTCCCGCGGGGCGCCCGGCTCAGTGGCGGGGTGGCCCGACCCCGCGCGGCCCCGGCAACTCCAACGGCCGGGAGCGGCGCGCGCCAGGCCCGGCTCTTACCCGCCGACAGGAAACGGAGCGTCGCCCGCTGCGCACACGCGCCCGGCCTCTAGCACTGCGGCAGCCGGGGAAGCGGGGGGGAGGCAGGACAGAGCGGTAGAGCCTCACGCGCACACCGATACTCCCCCACCCCCCCCACTTCCGCTTTGTAGCCGCGGGCGCAGCTCTCATTGGCTGCCAGGAGGCCAGGTTAGGCGGGGCTCCGGGTGCCCCGCCCCTTCCATGTGACTCGGAGCGCACAAACTTCCGGGTCACCCGCGCGCCGCGCCGCGCCCCTACCGTGGCGATTCACCGCCGCTCAGCATTGGTTGGAGTCTGACCACGTGGTGCGGAAAGTTCACTTTCCCCTCCCCTCGAGCTGCTCCTCCTCCACATGCCTTAAAGCAACAGCACTTCCGCTTGGGGCGTCTCTCCAACCGGAAACAGGTTTCCCCACAGACTTGTGGGATGATCCGCGTCTCGCCTACTATGGAAAGCGGCTTGGGTCACAATATCCCTTCCCCCCACCAACCAGCAGCATGTCACGTGACGCTGGCGGCCATTGCTACCGAGGCAACTTCTGAGCGTGTAAAGGGGCTGGTTTGGGGCTTACCCGCCCTGCTGTAAGGGCCGTCCCTTTTTTGATGCCACACATCCTGGCGTGGCGACTCGCCTTACAGCCGTGATGCTGGGCATACGGCCTGCCAGGGGTGCGCGTTCTGCAGGGCTGTGGCATGTAGGGTTGCTAAAGTATTTCCAAAATAAGGGGTTGTTTTCTTAGCAGCCCTGCATCACGCCTCTTCCTGGTATTATCATTAGTATTAATAATAAGCAGCGCTCACTTACATTCACCAGGGGTATTTCTTGCTCCTTTTTGCAGCACTCAGCAATTCCTGATCTTGTACAGAGATGAAAAAATAAGTCCTTGTAATAAGGGACTATTGGTAACCCTAGACTTAACTGGCATGTCCCCCCCACCACCTATGAAACACCAGGCCTGGGAATGAGCCTGGCATTCCACCCTTGCCACATTTCAGAGTTTACTAGGCAAATCAGCAGAGCACTAGCTCAGAAGCAGCTGTCGCTCACCCAAGGTAGAGAGAGGGTGGGTCAGAGCTGACCAGGCTGACTTTGCCATGTTACCTTTCAGATAGACAAGCATACTTTGGCCCATTTAACTTACACTATGTGGATCTTTGTCTCTTTCTAGTGGTTAGATGCATACCAAGGTTTATGAGTACGTTACTACCACCATCCTAATGTGCACTATTGTTGTGCTCTAGTAAAAGTTAATGCTTTGAGATCCCAGGTTCAGTTCCCATAGCTGGTCAAGAAGGGGCATAGTTATATTTGCTATGCTCTTTCTAACTATTAGGTCATACTCTGCTAACAGAAGCAGGAACAGAATCTGATTTGTGTCCATTTATTCTTTTGCATAGAAACTGACCGGTTTGGCCAATATACATGGCAGAGGGGCATTGCTGGCACATGATGGCATAGATCACATTGGTAGATGTGCAGGTGAATGAGCCCCTGATGGTGTGACTGATGTGATTAGGTCCTATGGTGATGTCCCTTGAATAGATATGCGGACAGAGTTGGCAATGGGATTTGTTGCAGGGATAGGTTCGTGGGTTAGTGTTTCTGTTATGTGGTGTGTAGTTGCTGGTGAGTATTTGCTTCAGGTTGGGGGGCTGTCTGTAAGCGAGGACTAGCCTGTCTCCCAAGGTCTGTGAGAGTGAGGGATTGTCCTTCAGAATAGTTTGTAGATCCTTGATGATGCGCTGGAGAGGTTTTAGTTGGGGGCTGTAGGTGATTGCTAGTTCACAAATAGTTGTATTAAAGCCTGTTTTATCCCCAGTTCAGGCTACTCCTCCTAGAGGATAACAGCATGCCTCCCACACCAGTCACTCCTACCTGCTGACATGTCTAGGAGGAAAAATATATTTGTTAGTTTGAGAACACAGGAATAATTATTAAAATGAGTTTATATTGTAAAACATTATAGTTAGAGGTGAATTTGGGTGTTGTGTTAATATTTGTTTTGTTATTCTATTTTCAGTGTTTGTATTCTGGTTAACAGGAGCTGCCCCTTTGAGAACAAGGTGGGGCTGAGGGTGAGGTTTGAAGAAGACAGAGTAGTGTGGGGGAGCTGTTGCTTCTGTATGCAGAGATTGGAAGACTCATGAATCAGCCCATATCTACACTACGGGCGCTGCAGCCGCAGAGCTACAGCTCTGTGTCTGTAGCACCGTAGCATAGACACTTCCTACAGCAACTGAAGGGTCTCCCCCCCCCCCCAACCACCGTCAGTGTAGGTAATCTACTCCCTGAGTGGTGGAGCAATCAACGGAAGATTCTTCCATTGATGTAACTGCATCTGTCAGCTTAACTATGGTGCGGTGGTGTGAATTTTTCACAGCCACTGAACAATGTAGCTAGGTCATGCTAAATTTTAAGTGTAGACCAGGTCTTAGCCATCTTGCTTTAGCCTAAGGGCTTATCTCTATGGGGAATTTACCAGCATAACTATGCTGATAAAATTATACTGCTATAGTTATGCTTCTACATTTCCCCGTTTAGATAAGCCCTTACTCGACAGAGCATGACCACAGCAATTGAGTTCCACATCCTGGCTGTCATGCCCCATGTCCACACTGACGCTGTATCTAATAATGGGAGACACAAAGATTTCTGGGTGTTTCCCATGTTTCGTGTGCTATTACATCTTTGTGCTGTCAGGTATGGATCCCATTCAGTCTAACAACTGGAACTGACAGATGCTGGTTTTTATGGAGACGATGTTTTCTCTGGCATGCAACTGCCAAAGCCGCTGCAGGGGGTGATGTCATGTGTTTCAAGGGTGGCTTTTTGCCCACAGAAGATAGTGGCAGCTTGCTATTACAAACAGAAGGAGTAAAGGCCAGCACCTTGCGGACATAGAGACATGGACTTAGTTGATGTGTTTTTCCCCTGTGGAGATCAGAGCTGGATCGGGGCTACAAGCATAGAGTTGTGGGAATCCATTATGATGGAAATATGCAATGACCAGCAGTGGGCCCCAAATTTTCATACGAGGAAAGCAACATTCCTTTAGCTGTGTGAGAAGCTTACCCCAATCCTTGAGCTCCAGTACACCTGGATGAAAGAGGCAATAATACTCCAGAAACAAGTTGTTATTGCCCTCTGGAAACTGGAACCTTGGACTGCTATAGATCTGTTGGTAATTGATTCAAAGATGGCTAATCCCCAGCTGACATCACGGATAGGCAATTATCACTCTGCTGGTAAAAGTTGCCACAAAACGCCAAGAAGTGCTGGTATGGGTAATAGATATCTATCAGTCTGGACACTTCATGGCCTCTCATTGGTGCGGTAGCCAAAAACCTCACAAACACCCCTGTGAGGTGGAATAGTGCTGTTATCCTCATTTTACAGATGGGGGACTGATGCCCAGAGAGACTAAGTGACTTGTCCAAGCTCACCCAGCCTGCGGCGGAGCATGACATTGAACGCATTATTTTTCATTTGGAATTAAGTAGCACCTAGAGGCACCAGTCAGAGATCAGGGTCCAATTGTCCTATAGCCATTTACGGGTATGTCTATAGTTCGAGTGCCACAGCAGTGCAGCTATAGCAATGCAGCTAGGTCACAGTAGTGCTGCAGGTAGACGTTCGCTACAGCACCGGAAGAGCTGTTTCTGTTGCTGTAGTAACTCTGCTCCCTCAAGACACAGTAGCTAGGTCGACAGAATTCTTTCGTTGACGTAGAAGTATCTACAGCGGGACTTAACTACATCTCTCAGGGATGTGAATTTTTGAGGGATGTAGCGAGGTCAACCTCAGTTGTTTGTATTACAAATCAGGATTAGGAATCAGGAAATCTGGGTGTAAATCCCAGCTCTCTGACATACTACCTTTGTGACACTAGGAAACATTCTGACAGAGGTAACTGTCCGTTCTAGGCAGGAAAGGCCTGAGCTACACCCGGATTTTGTACAGTATAACTTACAGTTGGGGGTGTGATTTTTTCTGAAGTAATTATAATGGTACAACCTGTAGTATGGATGCAGTTATACCAGTACAAGTAGATGGGAATAAGCTATTGTCCATTTTATTCCTGCAATAAGCACATTTAACAGGTATAACTGTACCCACGCTAAGGGGCTGGTAGTTAAAGTGGTGCAGACATGGTCTTGTGGGGGCGGAAAAGTGAGAGCTTTCCATTCTGAGGTTTCAACACGGTGCTTTGACTGTATCACAGTGATTCCTTTGAAACAACCTCCATTCCCCTCACACAATCTTAATATTTTCCCCTCCAAGATATATCCACTGAACCTCACACAAATATGAGGCAAATGAAATGAATAAAATCGAGTAAAATATGGTTGCAGGTTCTCCAAAAACATCTGTCATCTGGGGTTGTTCCTGTGAGAAGCCTCTGTTCAATGGTTTCTGCTGCACTTTACTAATTTGGTCTGCAGGTGGTGCTGGTGAGTATGAAAGGAAAACATCTAAGCTAAATGGTTTCAGAGTGGTAGCCGTATTAGTCTGTATCAGCAAAAAGAACGAGGAGTACTTGTGGCACCTTAGAGACTAACACATTTATTTGGGCATAAGCTTTTGTGGGCTAAAACCCACTTCATCGGATGCATGCAGTGGAAAATACAGTAGGAAGATATATACACACACAGAGAACATGACAAAATCTTAATTGATCACTCTTGTTATAGTGTGTATGACAACACCCATTTTTCCATGTTCTCTGTGTGTATATATATATATCTTCCTACTGTATTTTCCACTGCATCTGATGAAGTGGCTTTTAGCCCACGAAAGCTTATGCTCAAATAAATGTGTTAGTCTCTAAGGTGCCACAAGTCCTTCTGTTCTTTTATCTAAGCTAAATGTGGCATTAAGAGCCTATTTATTATGCAGGTATTTGTAACAGGCACAGTTTGGCTAATGATGTTATAACAATCTTGGGGTTTATTAAATGACAAACCAGTAAATGAGAAAGGAATAAAACTTTAATAAAACAAACTGGAGAGTGTCTCTGGTGAACAGCCATGGGGTGTTCCCAACCCCCGCCCCCCACCCCTTTCCAGCCACATCTCCAAATTCCCACACTCATAACACAGTCCCTTATGAGGGAGTCTCTCCAAATCACAATAGTTCGTAAACATATACATCTTCCCATTTAAAGAAAAAAGAATTAACTCTCTCTCTCTCTCTAACAGTTAACAACTATCTAATAACATACACATAAAATTCTCAACCCATCTAGTACATTTCTATAAACCCAATGTCTCAACTACTTAGAGAGGAGAGGTTACCAGCACCTCACTGTGGAGTTAGTCTTTACCATTCACTTTCCTCTAATACCCCTTCTCCAGGCAGGTTAGCAAGTCTCTCTCAGTCTTTCAGGACCTTTAGGCTTCATCTACACTAGTACTTTTGTCGATAAAATTTTTGTTGTACAGGGTTGTGAAAAAAACACCTCCCTGACCAACATAAGTTTCACCAACGAAAGTGCTGGTGTGGGCAGCACTATGTTGACAGGAGAGGCTCTCCTGCAGGCATAGCTAATGCGGCTACACGGGAGACTTTACAGCATTTCCTGCTTCCACTTCCGAATTTCTTTCTTCTGCTGTATGGTTTCATTGTTATGAGATTTCAGCAGGTTAGCATCAATTGGTAAATTAGATCTGCTCCTTCTTCCCATTAACTGCTGAGCTGCAGAAAAGCCATTCTCCAGAGGTGTATTTTGGTAAACCAATCAAACTTTATACAAATCATCTCCACTGTCAAAAGCCTTTTTTCATAAGGTTCTTTTGTGTCTGTATAGACCTTTCCACAGATCCATTTTATGGGGATAATTTGGACTTGATGTTTTGTGATGAAAATCCAAATCTATGGCAATTTACCTAAAATCTGCACTGGAAAATTGTGGCCCATTATCGCTAAAATCTTTATCTGGAATTCCATGTCTGGAGAAGATTCCCTTCATGCCAGCTGTCACTGACTTACTGTTAGTACTGTGCAGTGTGCAAATTTCTGGGTATAGAGAATAATAATCTGAGACTATTAAATAATCCTTTGATTGCCAGATAAATAAGTTAGTGCCGACCTTCTCGTTAAACTTTTGCAGAACTGGATGAGGTCTCAGTGGCTCTGCTTGTTGGCATGGCTTGGATTTCAATTAGGAAAAGCAGTTTCCCACCACATTAGCGATGTTGTGATTGATCTGTGGCAATACACAACGCTTGTGCTCCTTTGCACTTCTCAATTCCTAAATAACCCTCGTGAATCTTCTGTAGAATTTATTTTCGGAGATCCCACTTTTGACACCATGTAACGAGCTTGGGGTTCATTAAATAAACAACCAGTGAATGAAAAAGGAATAAAACTTTATTAAAACAAACTGGGGAGCATCTCTGGTGCTCAACTGCACAGAGCCATGCGGTGTTCCCAACCCCTACTTCCAAGGCACATCTCCAAATTCCCACACTCACATCACAGTCCCTTATGAGGGAGTGTCTCCAAATCACAATGTTTCATACATATATCTTGACAGGTGTCAGAACTAGAGACTTGGGGTTATAGATTTCATTCCGACGACCTAGCTGGGATAAATGAGCTAGAGAGTGTTGATACTAACATTTTGTGGGTTCTCTTTAGCTGAGTTGATTGACAGCAAAATGCCAACTTATCCGCTTCATCACCCTCTGTATTCTTAATCACATGTTCTTCTGATGTGGTGGATTAGTATACAAGTACTTACTGAGGCAAAAGTGGCAATTAACTAGTCTGACATCAGAGCATGAAGTTGAAACTCATGTCTTCTAAAGGTAACAAGCAGATTTCTGTGTTTCAATGCTAATATGTACTGCAGATGGCTATGATAGGAGTTGATATTTCTCCTTATCTTGGGGGGAAGTGCAGAAGCTTGTTTTGTGCTATTTCCTTTGCAATGAATACCATAAGTACACACACACACACTTTCAGAGGTGCTGACTGCTATGATGTCACAAATACTCCCATACAGCTGGACAGATGGAACCCAAAGCAGAACAAGGCCTGCTAGTTATTTCTGAAATCCCCAACTCAGTTGCTTTAATGCTATTAGTAAGACAACAGAAGCCACTTAATATTCCCCCCAACACCCAATTAAGAGCATGCCTGTTTAATTGCGATAGGGACTACATTCAGTGCAATGTTTATAAATGACTCTAAACAATAGGCTAATCTAAGTGGCATCTCTTGGTGTTGTCTGCAAACTTGTTTTCTTTAGTTAACAGCTGTGAATGGATATTTGCTGGCATACATCTTTCATTGCAAGAACTTTTTTTCACTTAAAGCAACTTTTCTGCTCTATTGTGGCTACTAAGCAAATCAGTTTTAATGTTTTAAATGGTCCGTTGCTGATTTCTAAATGAAGCTTTAATTTAATAGGCATATATCTGTCTAGATCAGCAGTTTTCAAATCTTTTCATAGATTCATAGTTATTAAGGTCAGAAGGGGCCATTACGATCACCTAGTCTGACCTCCTGCACAATGCGCAGAATCTCACCCACCCACTCCTGCAATAAACCTCTCACCTATGTCTGAGCTATTGAAGTCCTCAAATCATGGTTTAAACACTTCAAGGTGCAGAGAATCCTCCAGCAAGTGACCCGTGCCCCATGCTACAGAGGAAGGTGAAAAAGCCCCAGGGCTGCTGCCAATCTTCCCTGGAGGAAAATTCCTTCCCACCCCAAGTATGGCGATCAGCTGAACCCTGAGCTTGTGGGCAAGATTCGCCAGCCAGATACCCAGGAAAGAATTCTCTGTAGTAACTCAGATCCCACTCCATCTAACATCCCATCACAGGCTATTGGGCCTATTTACCATGAATAGTTAAAGATCAATTAATTGCCAAAATCACGTTATCCCATCATACCATCTCCTCCATAAACTTATCGAGTTTAATCTTGAAGCCAGATAGGTCTTTTGCCCCCACTGCTTCCCTTGGAAGGCTGTTCCAGAACTTCACTCCTCCGATGGTTAGAAACCATCTAATTTCAAATCTAAACTTCCCGATGGCCAGTTTATATCCATTTGTTCTTATGTCCACATTGGTACTGAGTTTAAATAATTCCTCTCCCTCCCTGGTATTTATCCCTCTGATATATTTATAGAGAGCAATCATCTCTCTCCTCAGCCTTCTTTTGGTTAGGCTAAACAAGCCAAGCTCCTTGACTCTCCTTTCATAAGACAGGTTTTCCATTCCTCGGATCATCCTAGTAGCCCTTCTCTGTACCTGCTCCAGTTTGAATTCATCCTTCTTAAACATGGGAGACCAGAACTGCACACAGTATTCCAGATGAGGTCTGACCAGTGCCTTGTATAACGGTACCAACACCTCCTTATCTCTACTGGAAATACCTCACCTGATGCATGCCAAGACCGCATTAGCTTTTTCCACAGCTATATCACATTGGCAGCTCATAGTCATCCTCTGGTCAACCAAAACTCCAAGGTCCTTCTCCTCCTCCGTTACTTCTAATTGATGCGCCCCCAGCTTATAACTAAAATTCTTGTTATTAATCCCTAAATGCATAACCTTACACTTCTCACTATTACATTTCATCCTATTACTATTACTCCAGTTTACAAGGTCATCCAGATCCTCATTTATGATATCCCGGTCCTTCTCTAAATTGGCAATACCTCCCAGCTTTGTATCATCCACAAACTTTATTAGCACACTTCCAATTTTTGTGCCGAGGTCAGTAATAAAAAGATTAAATAAAATTGGTCCCAAAACTGATCCTTGAGGAACTTCACTGGTAACCTCCCTCCAGCCTGACAGTTCACCTTTCAGTAGGACCCGCTGTAGTCTCCCCTTTAACCAATTCCTTATCCACCTTTCAATTTTCATATTGATCCCCATCTTTTCCAATTTAACTAATAATTCCCCATGTGGCACTGTATCAAACGCCTTACTGAAATCTAGGTAAATTAGATCCACTGAGTTTCCTTTGTCTAAAAAATCTGTTACTTTCTCAAAGAAGGAGATCAGGTTGGTTTTGCACAGTCTACCTTTTGTAAAACCATGTTGTATTTTGTCCCATTTACCATTGACCTCAATGTCCTTAACTACTTTCTCCTTCAAAATTTTTTCCAAGACCTTGCATACTACAGATGTCAAACTAACAGGCCTGTAGTTACCCGGATCACTTTTTTTCCCTTTCTTAAAAATAGGAACTATGTTAGCAATTCTCCAGTCATACGGTACAACCCCTGAGTTTACAGATTCATTAAAAATTCTTGCTAATGGGCTTGCAATTTCATGTGTCAATTCCTTTAATATTCTTGGATGAAGATTACGTGGGCCCCCGATTTAGTCCCATTAAGCTGTTCAAGTTTCGCTTCTACCTCAGATATGATAATATCTACCTCCATATCCTCATTCCCATTTGTCATGCTACCATTATCCCTAAGATCTTCATTAGCCTCAAGACTGAGGCAAAGTATTTGTTTAGATATTGGGCCATGCCTAGATTATCCTTAACCGCCATCCATCCTCAGTGTTTAGTGGTCCCACTTCTTCTTTCTTTGTTTTCTTCTTATTTATATGGCTATAGAATCTTTTTCTATTGGTTTTAATTCCCTTTGCAAGGTCCAACTCTCCTTGACTTTTATCCTTTCTCTCTTCATCCCTATGTGTTCTGGCCTCAATAAGGTAGCTTTCCTTGCTGATCCCTCCCATCTTCCACTCCCTGTATGCTTTCTGCTTTTTCTTAATCACCTCTCTGAGATGCTTGCTCATCCAGCTTGGTCTACAGCTCCTGCCTATGAATTTTTTCCCCTTTCTTGGGATGCAGGCTTCCGATAGTTCTGCAGCTTTGATTTGAGGTAATCTCAGGCCTCCTCTGCCTTTAGATCCATAAGTTCTTCAGTCCAATCCACTTCCCTAACTAATTTCCTTAATTTTTGAAAGTCAGTCCTTTTGAAATCAAAAACCCTAGTCACAGATTTATTTTTGTTTGTCCTTCCGTTCAGTTTGAACTGAATTAGCTCATGATCACCTGAATCAAGGTTGTCTCCTACAACCATTTCTTCTATGAGGTCCTCCTTCTTTTGAGCCAAGTCCTCTCCTTTAGTTACAATTTTTGGTTGTGCACCCCCAATACTTGCCCCTCCCCACTCAGGTTTTCGGGGTGGGAGAAGGCAGTGGGCATGGAGGCGGAGCCAGCACTGGGCATGGAGGCATTGACACTGACCCACAGGCTGGGTGGCCTGCTGAAGTGAGTCAGGGGGTGGATGTGGCACTCCCTCCCCAAACCCCAAATGTGCAGAGCTAGCCCGAGCTGCCTGGCATCACCACTTGCCTCCCCGAAGGTTCCTCCACACCCCCTAGTGGTGCACACTCCACAGTTTGAAAATCTCTGGCGTAAGCACGTGCTTAACTTTACTGGGTTTTGTATAAAATTATGCACATGCTTAAGTGTTTTGCTGAATCAGGGCCTTGATCTCTGCCAGATTCATGAGAACTTTCGCAAAGGAGCTCCCACTTGTCCATGACTTCAGTGGGAGATGAACACCTTAGAAAGTGCACAGCACCTCAAAGGACTGGGCCCTGAATTTATAGCAGAACTATTGACTCAGCCTCTTTCTCATCAGTTGTTTGATTCAGCAGAAAGAGGATACCCAGCTGGAAGGAAATTGTGCAAAACAGTATGAAGTGGTACAGAAAAATCTGCAATAGATTTATGCAAAAAAAAAAAAAAGTTAATGGGTCCAAATGTCCTGATCTTGTTGGATTAGGGAAATCAAGCTAATTTTAAAATTATGTTTTCAGTCATTTATCTGACACAACAGAAAAGTCCTAATGGCAATAATCTCAGTGCATTAGGAAAACACCATCAAAGCTCTTGCTGACAGGATGCTTTTCCAGGGATTATTAATTATAATGTGTTATTAGCTAACTGTGGCATGGGAACATCCTTTGCATGTTAACTAAAGTGCAACAACCATTTAGCTAATAAGCATGACTTGGTCTTTTAAATTATCTTAATGATTAGCAAATTGGTAAAACTGTAACATTTAGAGATAAAAATCAAGACTGGACAAGCTGTATATCAGGAACAAGTTTAAACCGGATCATGCAGATAAGGGGTACAGGTTCTAAGTGCCAAACTGATGTGATGAGACAGCAGTAAACATGTTTCTAGATTTAACAAACTCTGTAATGACCTTTTTCTTTGCAAGTCACTGGACATGGTAAAGTACACTTGCAATAGCTTGGCCTAACGTAGAACATTAACCCTACAACATAGATAAAGGCTTGTGTGTCATATAGTGTTAATAATCTGGTCAGCGTTGGTCCACACAGTGATAAAAACAGCCTTTTCAATGCTACAGCCTGCACCGTGCTACCACTAGCAGAGGGGCACCCCCTGGGAATTTTGTGTCTGAAAAATCCTTGTGTACACATAGCCCTTTTCTCTAGAGGAGTCTAGCGGGGAGTGAAATGATTTGGAATAAAACTGATCAAGGAATGTTGTTCAGGAATGGCACCAAGAGCACAGATGGGATTCCCCACCGTGATTCTGTAGCTCATAGACCGTAAAAGCATTTAGATGCTTTCCTTTGTGTCAGCATTAGCTGAGAAGCTAACAAAGTTTGCCCAGAAGCTCTGTACCAACGGAGCTGAGAGTGTGTGTTAAGGTGATGCATATTCGCACTGCCTGATTCACATAATGTTAGCAGCAGCACATAGAAAAAAGTCATACATACAGAAAAGATAAGAAATGATTCTGTTGTGGGATAGTGGCTGCTACCTTTGCTGGACTCCTTCTCCAAGCCATACGGACAGTGATGCTGGTTTACCAGCTGCCAGCTCTTGCCAAGGCTTTAAGGCCTCAGCCAAGCACTGACAAATTCATTGCTAGAAACCAGTCCAGCTCACCTGTGTGCTAGCATGGTTAAGACGGGTATTGAACTTATAACAATGTGTTTAGTATTTAGTCCTTTATGAAATGCTTGTAAGGCGCTACATGTATTAATCTACATATATTAGTGTCAGTCTCCCATGCTATAAGGTCATTGTACAGTGTTTGTGCTATAGCTGTAAAATATATATTGTGAACTATGCAACTCACCAAACAAGAAAAAACTGTACCTTGTGAAAAATGCTAAATTCCTATGAAAATGTATTACCTCTTGCCCATCAGGAAGGACTATCAAAACTAAATGGGCCATTGTGGGACATCACAGTACAAAGATTTTGCTAATTGCCCCTGCACATCCATGAAGAGGCGATGTGCAAAAGGGCTCATCCCATCAGCGTGAATGCTGGAAGAAGGAAATAAAGATACCCAACAAGAAAATTTTTCATCTCTTTTGCTGTCTGGACTCTGACAGGGCCGGAGCTACGAAACAGAAGTAGAGATCCCCAGGGTCAACCTGGGGTAGCCCTAAAAGACATTCAGAGCTGACAGATTACTACAGCTCTGTCACCTGTTAAAACCATAGACTGTAACTCATTTGTGTATTTACGTTTGCTTGCTTTAACATTGTAATAACTCTTTCATTTCTTTTCTTAGTTAATAAATCCTTAGTTTACCATAGGATTGGCTACAAGCGACGTCTTTGGTGTGAGATCTGAGGTACAAATTGACCTGGGGTAAGTGGCTGGTCTCATGGGACTGAAAGCAACCTGAATCTTTTGTGATCTTTGATTTATGGTGACCAATTATCTCTAAGTCCAGCTTTCCGGGGTGGCAAGATACACCAGCGTGCCCAAGGGATTGTCTGGAACTCTGTGGTAAGACTGCTATAATGCTTCAGGAGTTTACATTTGTTACTGGGTTGGTGAAATCTAGTTATAGAACATACCACCAGTTTGGGAGTCTCAGTCCTGCTTTTTTATACTCTGCCCTGAGGTTGGCATTCACAGTCATGAACCACTTCAGATAGTGTGGCAGAGATAACACTCCAAACTTCAGTACAAAGCTTCACAATAATGTGGGGTAAAATGAAGAGAGAAAGACTGCTTAAAACTACAAAGTACTTTTAATGGACAGTTCTATTTAGGGAACCATTTTACAAAAGGGCTTCTGACTCTTTGGCGAGACGTTACTTAAAATTCAGGTATACATTTATCAGTCCATGCTTTTTCAATTGGTATAATTTAATAAATATATTAATTTAATAAACGCTTTCACTGTCATTCTTGTACAGACATACAACCCTTACAGGAAACAGGAAAACCAAGGGCTTGGCTACATGGCCCTGTAGTTTGGACTACAGGGGCATGAATTGCAGCACATACCAAAGAGCTGCACTGAAAACCCACCCCTTACCCCGTGGATACTGCAGGTGTGAACTAAAAGGTACCTAAGTTCATGTGGGGGTAGTTTTCTTCAAACGGTCTATGGCAGCAGTGCCCATACGGGACAGTTTCAGCACAGCACTTTCGTGTGTACTTGCAGTTCACACCTCCGTAGTCTGAATTACGGGACCGTGTAGAAATAGCCCAAGACTGGGTGGATTTACTGGTAATAAATGACCTCTCCCCTCTAAGACACTACTTTAAACCTAGCTCAGCTTGACAGTGATGTTTTATACAGACTTAACACCACCGACATCCCTCTTTACGAAACAGTGAGAATTATATACATAATGCAGAACAGAGTTCAGCTGCAAGTGATATAAAAACCTATGAACATTTGGTATCTCATGTTATACAATCTACATGAATGTCTCAAAGAGCATCTTCCTGCTAAAATCTGATTTTGTTTTGCCTTCAAACATTTGCAGCACCCTGTTAAAAGACAGGGTATGTCCTCACTGCAGAGTTAGCTCAAATGCTTTTGTGGCTTTTAGACCAACCCTCTGCCGTCTACACACAAAAACCTTTTCCTGAGTTTGGAGGCATGTTAAGCCCAGGCTAACTGGGAGGAGGGTGGGGTGGGTTAGAGCCTGCGCTCTGCTGTAGCTGGTCTGGAAGGAACCTGCCATCTTTGCAGTGAGGATGTAGGCTAAATCACTCACTGGAATGCTGATAGTTCATAGAATCATAGAATATCAGAGTTGGAAGGGACCCCAGAAGGTCACCTAGTCCAACCCCCTGCTCGAAGCAGGACCAATTCCCAGTTAAATCATCCCAGCCAGGGCTTTGTCAAGCCTGACCTTAAAAACCTCTAAGGAAGGAGATTCTACCACCTCCCTAGGTAACGCATTCCAGTGTTTCACCACCCCCATAGTGAAAAAGCTTTTCCTAATATCCAATCTAAACCTCCCCCACTGCAACTTGAGACCATTACTCCTCGTTCTGTCATCTGCTACCATTGAGAACAGTCTAGAGCCATCCTCTTTGGAACCCCCTTTCAGGTAGTTGAAAGCAGCTATCAAATCCCCCCTCATTCTTCTCTTCTGCAGACTAAACAATCCCAGCTCCCTCAGCCTCTCCTCATAAGTCATGTGTTCTAGACCCCTAATCATTTTTGTTGCCCTTCGCTGGACTCTCTCCAATTTATCCACATCCTTCTTGTAGTGTGGGGCCCAAAACTGGACACAGTACTCCAGATGAGGCCTCACCAATGTCGAATAGAGGGGAACGATCACGTCCCTCGATCTGCTCGCTACGCCCCTACTTATACATCCCAAAATGCCACTGGCCTTCTTGGCAACAAGGGCACACTGTTGATTCATATCCAGCTTCTCATCCACTGTCACCCCAGGTCCTTTTCCGCAGAACTGCTGCCTAGCCATTCGGCCCCTAGTCTGTAGCGGTGCATTGGATTCTTCCGTCCTAAGTGCAGGACCCTGCACTTATCCTTATTGAACCTCATCAGATTTCTTTTGGCCCAATCCTCCAATTTGTCTAGGTCCTTCTGTATCCTATACCTCCCCTCCAGCGTATCTACCACTCCTCCCAGTTTAGTATCATCCGCAAATTTGCTGAGAGTGCAATCTACACCATCCTCCAGATCATTTATGAAGATATTGAACAAAACCGGCCCCAGGACCGACCCCTGGGGCACTCCACTTGACACCGGCTGCCAACTAGACATGGAGCCATTGATCACTACCCGTTGAGCCCGACAATCTAGCCAGCTTTCTACCCACCTTATAGTGCATTCATCCAGCCCATACTTCCTTAACTTGCTGACAAGAATACTGTGGGAGACCGTGTCAAAAGCTTTGCTAAAGTCAAGAAACAATACATCCACTGCTTTCCCTTCATCCACAGAACCAGTAATCTCATCAGAAAAGGCGATTAGATTAGTCAGGCATGACCTTCCCTTGGTGAATCCATGCTGGCTGTTCCTGATCACTTTCCTCTCATGCAAGTGCTTCAGGATTGATTCTTTGAGGACCTGCTCCATGATTTTTCCAGGGACTGAGGTGAGGCTGACTGGCCTGTAGTTCCCAGGATCCTCCTTCTTCCCTTTTTTAAAGATTGGCACTACATTAGCCTTTTTCCAATCATCCGGGACTTCCCCCGTTCGCCACGAGTTTTCAAAGATAATGGCCAATGGCTCTGCAATCACAGCCGCCAATTCCTTCAGCACTCTCGGATGCAACTCGTCCGGCCCCATGGACTTGTGCACGTCCAGCTTTTCTAAATAGTCCCTAACCACCTCTATCTCCACAGAGGGCTGGCCATCTCTTCCCCATTTTGTGATGCCCAGCGCAGCAGTCTGGGAGCTGACCTTGTTAGTGAAGACAGAGGCAAAAAAAGCATTGAGTACATTAGCTTTTTCCACATCCTCTGTCACTAGGTTGCCTCCCTCATTCAGTAAGGGGCCCACACTTTCCTTGGCTTTCTTCTTGTTGCCAACATACCTGAAGAAACCCTTCTTGTTACTCTTGACATCTCTTGCTAGCTGCAGCTCCAGTTATATTAATAAATATATTAATTTAATAAACGCTTTCACTATCAGTTCTTTCACTATCCAGTTCTCCAGTGCTGTCCCACAATTCCCCCAAAGGACAGACAGGTTCTCCTGCAATTGATTGGGAAAGAATCCTAGAACATCTCAGCACAAAGAACCATGGTACACACGTGGGTCGGTGCAGAACCGGTGAGGACACAGTGATGCAGGTAGAGCTTTGCTGTGGGGATGCTCACACCCAGACGAGGCTAACTCAGGTGCCAATCATCCAGGCTAACTCTACAGTGAAGACATAGCCTTAGTATCAGCCCCATGAAGGCTTTCAATCTAATAATGCTTTGCCTTCCCAATGAGGCTCTTGAAGTGCTTTCCGAATACTAAAAAGTCAAGCTGCACAACATCCACGTATTGTACTCATTTTACAGATGGGCAAATTGAAGCTTTATCTACCCAAAGTCACACAGTGAATCAGTGGCAGAGCCAGGAATATAAACTAGGGCACACACAACTCCCATTTACTTCAAGATTATCAGGCCCCAGGATTCCTGACCCCCAGGCCTCTACTCTAACCGCTACACAGCACATTTTAAAATCAGTTTGCTCAGGGCCAGTGCAATGATTGCAACACAGGGAGATCTGAGCATCAGAAAAGCTCGTCCTGAGACGCTAGCTCTTATGTTCAAGGGGTCTAGCTCCCACAGTCAAGACTGACCTAGGGAAAGTAGCAACAAAAGCCAACAAACATCGACAGCATTGTTCATGGCACTTTTATGTAATAGGCAAAGATAATAACATTGAAGGCACAAGCCTAATATCATTCACAATATCTATTTTACTATTTAACGTACCGTATAAAACTCTTGACTGGCAATCTCTGATACTTGCCTCCTGTCACATCTGTACCATTTTACTTGTGAACAAGTGTTTTAAGGTCTGACCTCCTATTCTGTGGTATCTCAGTTGGCACTGCTGGTTTTCACGTGATCTTGTATGCATAGTTTCAGCTACCGCTTAACCTGTGATCAGTGTATCACACGACAGTCATTGCTCAAATTCCTTTCCAGTATAATGGCAGCCAAGATAACAGAATTACACCAGGAATGAATTTAGCTGATTGTGTTAATCTTATTACCTGAATATATGCTATGGGGCCAAATCTGGGTCCCACTGAAGTCAGTGACCAAACTCCTATTGTCTTTAATGAGTCCAGAATTAGTCTTGAAGCCTTAACATCAAAGGAGTAAAAGTTAGAGAGGAAAGAAATATAGGCCAGGCTACACCACTGTAGGATCAGGTGGCAAATTCACTCACTCTTTTATATTTAGCACCTTCAGCTAGTTATGTCTTTATGCTAGTATGACAACTACAGTAGCATTTGGTTTTCCCAGGCTTCCTATCACTCAGCAAAGGAAGAAACAGGCATGGGAAGAAAGGATGAAACCATCCATAAGAATAAATTGCAGCATCTCTTTTCTTTCTTTTGCCCCTTCTGCATTATGCTCTTGGTTGGTGTATACCTGTCTCCAGCGAATGAAGATTGTTACTGTACTGAATCAATTCAGTGCACCATGGAAGCCTTTCTGTATCTATTCCTTCCATTCTTTCCTATGTCTTTTTAGGGCAACACCAAGATACACTGAGCCCTTAGACCATAACGTCAGGTTAGTCTCAGGGGCAGTAGATACATACACTACCAGGTATATCAGTCAGAAGCATGATACTGACTTGACCTACTGGTTTTTGATCAGCGGTGTTTTTACAAAACCATGCTTTTGTCTAAGGTGTTTTCAGATGCATTAAAAAATATATTTCTTTACTCTCCTTCTTGTACACAGTTTGCCGGTTTTTATGCTTCCTGGCTGCCTCGCAAACCCTCCAGTTCAGTTGCAGCTTTGGGTCCTTTTATTGCTGAGCGCCCCTTGCGGCGGAACTCAGCTGAAATCTCTTCAAAAGACTTTCCTTTTGTTTCTGGTACTTTAAAGTGTGTGAATAAAACGAAGCCGAAGAGCAGAACGGCGAAGGTCATGAACACATAAGGGCCACACAGATCCTGTAATGGGAAAAATGAAACCACAGTGATGAATTAATAACAACCCCATGGTTTCCTTATCATTTGTATTGCAAATGTTAAGATTTTCAAAGCAATCTAGAGAGATTTAGACACCCATCTTCCGTTAATTTTAATGGAAGATATGTGTGTCCATCCCCCTACACTGTTTTGGAAATCTCAACCAATGTTTTGAGGGTATCTGTCATGTGCAAGATTTTAGGAACTTTTCTTACTGCAATGTACTGGAAACACATTCCAATGATGAAGTTGCAGGTCCAGTTGCAGAATCCAGCTATGGCTATGGCGGCAGGGCGGGGCCCTTGACTGAACAGTTCAGCAACAATAAACCAGGGGATTGGTCCAGGCCCGACTTCGAAGAAAATTACGAAGAGAAAAACTGTGACCATGCTCACGTAGCTCATCCAAGCAAAAGTGCTCTATAAACAGAAGTAAGTAAAAGTGA
Source organism: Eretmochelys imbricata (assembly GCF_965152235.1). NCBI lineage: Eukaryota > Metazoa > Chordata > Testudines > Cheloniidae > Eretmochelys > Eretmochelys imbricata. Next base: position 16,424,446 of record NC_135580.1, on the reverse strand, counting down.
ATTCACAACATGAGTATAGGTTTCCAATACAGTCATCTTTCATCACTGTTAATTTCTTGAATTGTTGAGCTGCTGCAGAAGTTTCTTTCAGTTCAGACAAGCTGGGTAAAAGCAACAGACATGCCGAACTAAACTTGTAATGGATTAAAGGCAGCAGGCCATTTACTGATCTCAGTTACACTGGGGTAAATCCAAAGCAGCTGCATTAACATGAGCTGAATTACTCTGGGTTCACATCAGTGAGAAGAAGTGCCTGTAGACTGCTTAGATCCCCATCCACTGACCCAAATGCAAGTTATATCCCTATGCATCACCTCTGGATGTGATCCACTGAGCCAGATCCTTAGTTGGTGTAAAACAGCATAGCTCCAGTGAAGCCAATGGAGTGATGCCAGTTTTCACCAGATGAGGCTTTGGACCATAAAGAACCTGAGTCACAGGGAATCTAAGGGTATGTCTAGACTATAAATTGGGGATATGTAATTGTAGCACATGTAGACATCCCCAAGCTAGATTTAATCCATCTAGTACCAGAGCAGAGAAGCCACGGCAGCGTTCAGCATGTGCCAGCCACCTGAGTACCTACCCAGGATCCCAGGGGGGCTTGTTTAGCCCACACTGAAGCCCCATGCTGCTATAGCTTCACTATTATTGGTACCTAGATTAAAGCTAGCTCTGGTACATCTACATGTGCTGCAATCAGAGCTGTGCAGCGTACATGTACCCTAAGCAGGTGAAACATATACTGATTATATTTGCACTATGGCAGCATAATCCCCTGGCACATAGTCCCCTGGCAGCAGCGTGTAGTGCATGTGTAGCTACACACCACAGTGAAAAGCAAGGCGCATCCATACTGCAGGGCATAGCTACATGTGTCAGTGAAAGGCTCTGGCGGAGGGGTGGAAGCAGAGAGAGATTCCAGCAAGGGGGAAAGGCTCTGGCTGGCTCATTTCTCCTCGATGGGGAAAGGCAGTGGGACACTACGCTGCTCAGAATAGCTGGGTAAAGACAGAGGCACAGCTTGGGCAACAAGAGAACGGGTATGGTATGTGCTTGCATACATGCCCACACCCTCCAGGCATGTCTTTATTCTACTTGCCTAAGCTGCGCCTCGCTAGCTACACCGCTATGTATACCTGTGCTAGGGGTATATAGACTGCATGCCACTGAAGGAAGTGTGCAGTGTAGATGCACCCATTGAGTGGCCAGAGAGAGGAGAGTAGCAGAGGAAGCAACTACCAGGAGAGTGTAAGAGGGTGTTTATTAAAGAAAGTCACCTGCTACTTTACATCACATCTTATTTACAGGTAATTTACACCAATATTTTAGATCTCTTACACTCAGATTCTGTTAGGCTCAGAGCGTGAAATCCTGACCGTATTGGTATTAGTGGGAATTTTGCCACTGATTTCAATTGGGCTAGTATTTCACTCCCTTACATTTACACATTGACAGGTAAGATTCATAGCCTTATGCATCACCTATGTATTTGGCTGAGTGGATTTACTCTAGTTTAACTGAGGGTAGAATTTGATTCCAGATTCCAAAGCACAAAGTCACATATTTGATTAATTTATTGGGACAAATTCTGCCCTCTAGCGGATACCAAATTCTATTCTTATTAGTGAGGAGAGAATCTCAAATGGTTCAGAAGATCCACCACCGAAATGTACATTCCCCTCTGAATCCCCCTATAAATGTATTCTGATGTTATAGCCTGTTCCTAATTCCAAACAAAGGTTCCCACCCCAAGACTCAAAACTGCAAGTACAGGGACGAGAGACAGGACAGAACCACAATGCTTAGATTCACTTCTAGAAAAGGTGCTTCTACAAAGCATGAAGGTATACAGTCTGTGGTTGTGGCTGGGGCTTATAATAAGAATATAGGAATTGTCATATTGGAGCAGACCATTGACCCTGCAAGTCTGATATCCTGGGTCCAGCAGAGGCTAGTGCCGGATGTTTTAGAGGAAAGTGAAAACACAGGCTAACTGAGCACTGCCTGGCGTAGTGAACAATTCCTTCCTAACATCTATAGTGATCAGCTTATGTTCTGAAGCATGAGATTTTATTATACCTGCCATAGTGTGCATAACTGTCAATGTTATGAAATGTCTTGAAATTAGCCGATGATTGTACTACATGGAAAGTTCTTAAATGCACTCTCTGAAGGACTGGTCTATTATGGTAGAAGTTCCAACATTCTCAAAGCTGTATGGGGTTAGCAAAGCAGGCATCAGAGTTTACTTATGTTGTGTGAGATCATCTCACAAGGCAAGGTGTAACATGTGTGTGTGAGCTGGGAGTTCATCATGTGATTTGGATGATGCTTATGAAATTTTGCATGAGGGAGGATTATTTTCTGATCTCCTTATCTGAAATAAACTTGCAACATACTCAGTGTTAAATAGAGTCATTGGCAATATGTTTGTATGCAAACGGACAAGAAACCAAACCATGGAGTGAAACCAGGAAAAAAAAACAACTCACCAGGAGCACAAGTCCAACTGTCATGGCTACGGCACTTGCTAGCATACCTATCAAACCAGCAATAAACAGGGACCGTCTCCCTGTTTTCTCCACAAGGAAGACCTGTAGAAATTCATGATGTATATTAGGCTTTATCAAACCTGCAGTCTTCAATTAGTAACACATATATGAAACCTACATCAAGTCCCCTTCCAGGAATTGGTCCTCATAGATTATAACAGCCTACTACTGCTATCAGCTAATGGTTTTGCTCTTTTAACTCATGTGTTAGAGCTTTGCACTTAGGTAGTGAATGAAGATCCTTAATTTACACTATGATGATATCTGCTGGTGGAGATTGTTAACCAGCTACTGAACAGAGCAACATAGCAAAGGACAATGCAAATCCATGGATGTGCAGAACTCACATATTCCAAAGACTAAAGGCATCTCCGCTGCTTTCTCACACAGGTTATTTTCTATAGATTCTAACCTTCCAATTTGAAGAAAAAAAATCAAGACCTTTCTTATTCTGGTGATTGTCTTCCCAAAGTAAAGTGATTCATCATGGAATTTTTGTATTCAGAGACAGAGGCTTTGTCCATATTGGAGTAGATTCTAGTCCCCGGTGCAACCCCCTAGTGTAGATGTAGTTCATCAGTTTAAATTGTGGCTGGCATGAATGCAGCTTTTCTTGGTTTCAATTAGGATTTTTCTCTGGTGAAGGTGCCCCAATGATCCTTTACATTTAGCAACCCATTGAGATAAGTGGAAGAAGCTTGCACCTCTTTTGGGGATATTTTACTAGTCTGACCTTGTCTACATTGGGGTTTTTAATCCACCTGGATACACGGCACCAGTGCAAATTTCAAACCGGGGTAATATGCACCAGACAAGTCATGGCTTACACTAATGTACCAGGTCTACTCTAGGGTTTGCGCAAGTGCAGCTGTATCAGAGTATGTCTACACTTAAAACACTACAGCGGCGCAGCTGCATCATACTTCAGTGTAGACACTACCTATTCTGACAGTAGTGATTCTCCAGTCGGCATTGGTGATCCATGTCCTCGACCTTCTGTCAACATGTCACAGTCTACACCAGGGGTTAGGTCGGTATTGCTAAGCCGTGGTCTACGCTGGGAGGGTGGGAGATCGACCTAAGATACGCAACTTCAGCTACGTGAATAGCGTAGCTGAAGTTGGCGTATCTTAGGTAGACTTACCTGGCCGTGAGGATGGTGGCGAGTTGACCGCTGCTGCTCCCCCGTCGACTCCGCTTCCGCTTCTCGCGAGCTGGAATTCCGGAGTCAATGGGGAACGCGTTCAGGGATCGATTTATTACGTCTAGACGAGATGTGATAAATTGATCCCCGATAGATCAATCACTACCTGCCGATCCAGCGGGTAGTGAAGACCTTCCCTAATAAGTGTAGTGGACTTCACACTCCTGAGAGACATAGCTATAGTAATGTAAATTCCTACTGTATATGAGGCCTCAATCTACCTACTTATTCCTGCAGAACACCTCAGGACTTGCTCCACTTATGAGTCCCTGGCTGGCCTCTCTTCCCTGTGGCCAGGAACACTCCTTGCCTCCTACAGATCCCTAAGCAGTGGTCACTCTGAGACTGTTGATAAGACATGATCATCTATTTTCCTAGAGGTTAAATGGGGCTTTTAGCTCAAGCAGTTCATCTCGCTGGGTTGCAGATTGCAAATTCTGATTGCTATTTCTGCTCCCTTGGTCAAGGTCCAACACAGTGCAAATGGTTTGGGAAAACAGACAGTAGGTATGTAACTGATTGACAAATATTAGGTAATATTTAAATACTCATGGTCAAAGAATTGAAGAGTAAATGTCATCAAGCAGCAAGCTAAACATGACTGTAACTGATATGCCATGGCAGTAGAACATACAAAGGGCTGTCACAGGAACTCATTCTAAACCCCTCATTTCACAATAAACTACACAAACCACCTTCTAATAGGGAATGCTGGTGTTTTTTCATGAAAGCAATTTTGTCCAGAGAGACTGGGGTGGCTTACAGGCTTGGTGATGGTAGGCTACACAGTTCTACAGCTGTGGATTGATGGTTCAAATCCACTCCTGGTTGTTAGTGGGTGAAAGTCATCTCATCATCAGAAGGCTATCTGGAGGCCTAAGGAAAATGATTTGGTTTTCTGTATCCAATACCTGTTGTTTAAGTATCCCCATGAAAAGAACCTCAATTGGTTACTAACTGGAATTTTGTTGGCATTCTAGGCAGAAAGACTATTGATCAAATGGGCCATGAAGTTTGAACTATCCTTTTGGTCATACAGAACATAATCTAGATATTACCAGGATGGGTGCTATATAAATACAATAGATAATATCAGAGATAAGACAGAGGTTGAGGCACACTGGCAGGGCAATAATGAAAAGCATTTACCAGTGTTCCCCACATTGTAGCTGTTCTATAGACAAGACTAGGGCTCTAGAGGTGATCCTGGCAATTACAGTCTGGTAAGTCTAATGTCAGAACTGGGCAAATTAGTTGAGACAATAGTAAAGAATAAAATTGTCAGATACATGGAAGAACATAAATTGTTGCACAAAAGGCAACATGGTTTCTGTAAAGGGAGATCGTATCTTACTAATCTGTTAAAGTTCTTTGAGGGTGGTCAACAAACATGTGGACAAGGGGGATCCAGTGGACATAGTGTACTTAGATTTCCAGAAAGCATTTGACAAGGTCCCTCACCAAAGGCTCTTATGTAAATTAAGTTGTCATGGGATAAGAGGAAAGATCCTTTCATGGATTGAGAACTGGTTAAAAGACAGGGAACAAAGGGTAGGAATAAATGGTAAATTTTCAGAATGGAGAGGGGTAACTAGTGGTGTTCCCCAAGGGTCAGTCCTAGGACTAATCCTATTCAACTTATTCATAAATGATCTGGAGAAAGGGGTAAACAGTGAGGTGGCAAAGTTTGCAGATGATACTAAACTGCTCAAGATAGTTAAGACCAAAGCAGACTGTGAAGAACTTCAAAAAGATCTTACAAAACTAAGTGATGGGGCAACAAAATGTCAAATGAAATTTAATGTGGATAAATGTAAAGTAATGCACATTGGAAAAAATAATCCCAACTATACATACAATATGATGGGGGCTAATTTAGCTACAACTAATCAGGAGAAAGAGCTTGGCGTCATCGTGTATAGTTCTCCGAAGACGTCCACGCAGTGTGCAGCAGCAGTCAAAAAAGTAAACGGGATGTTAGGAATCATTAAAAAAGGGATAGAGAATAAGACAGAGAATATCGTATTGCCCTTATATAAATCCATGGTATGCCCACATCTTGAATACTGTGTACAGATATAGTCCCCTCATCTCAAAGAAGATATACTGGCATTAGAAAAGGTTCAGAAAAGGGCAACTACAATGATTAGGGGTTTGGAACGGGTCCCATATGAGGAGAGATTAAAGAGGCTAGGACTTTTCAGCTTGGAAAAGAGGAGACTTAGGGTGGAAATGTTAGAGGTATGTAAAATCATGAGTGGTGTGGAGAAAGTAAATAAGGAAAAGTTATTTACTTGTTCCCATAATATAAGAACTTGGGGCCACCAAATGAAATTAATGGGCAGCAGGTTTAAAACAAATAAAAGGAAGTTCTTCTTCACTCAGCACACAGTCAACCTGTGGAACTCCTTGCCTGAGGAGGTTGTGAAGGCTAGGACTATAACAGGATTTAAAAGAGAATTGGATAAATTCATGGAGGTTAAGTCCATTAATGGCTATTAGCCAGGATGGGTAAGGAATGGTGCCCTAGCCTCTGTTTGTCAGAGGGTAGAGATGGATGGCAGGAGAAAGATCACTAGATCATTACCTGTTAGGTTCACTCCCTCTGGGGCACCTGGCATTGGCCACTGTTGGTAGACAGGATACTGGGCTGGATGGACCTTTGGTCTGACCCAGTATGGCCATTCCTATGTTCTTAAGACTATAAGCAAGAGAACTTCAGTCTCCAGGACTCAGTTTAACAACTGACACAAGTTTTACTTTTGCAGAAAACACAAACCAGTAGAGGTTCATGATTTGTACAGAACCAGGCAGAGTTTTCATTCTCAGTACATTTGATAGTGCAGTTTATACTTTGGGACTTGGCCTTGCAATCATTTCTCATGCAAGTAAGTATTTTTCCTGTGCATAAGGTTTGCAGGATCAGCTCTTTGTGACTTTCTTGGCTCCACAACTCCCTCCAATACCATGATTAAATCTTTTTCTTATAATCAAATTATAGTGAGTTTTCTTTTGACTGGGCTATCAAGCTATCTAACACAGAGATATTTACTTACGGCGATAACTGTGAAGACAGTGTTCACGACACCAACACCAATGGTTGCATAAACTGGTTGATCAACTCCTGCTCTTACAAAAATGTTTGTAGAGTAGTAAAAGATCTATCGAAACAAATTAGGATGAAAGGTTATACCCCACTGCAGGTGGAAATTTCTGTCTTCGAGGGAAGATTTGCATTTTCTTGGCTGAGATTTGAAGTAATTACGATTTGTTTTTCCAACTATTTTTTAAACAGTTTGTTATAATAATTAAGGTTAGAAATTTCAAAGGAGCCGAAGGGAGTTAGAAATCCTACTGAATTTCCCATCTTAAACCACTGAATATATACATTTAAAAAAACAAAAACCCAAACCTGTTTTTCTGCCATATAATTCTGGGTTTTCTCTTGAAAGCCAATTCGCCAGAATGGCAAGCTTCTTTTGCATGCTAGACAAACCTCTTAATATGGCTGATTTTTTAAATTAATTTTTAATACACTTTCCTTCATTAGAATAATTTAAATGTTTTCCTTTCTCTCCAAAGAGAAGGTGAATCCTTTCTCACTGATGTAGAGATAGGAGGAAAAATGAGTAGGTCACCTACTCCATCTCCTCTGCCAGTGCAGAATTTCCCCTTACAGTATATTGTAGGAAGAGAGGAAGAATGGTGCAGTAATTAGAGCACTAGTCTGGTCTTTGGGAGACCCAAGTTCATTTTCTTCTCTGCCACAGATTTCCTGTCTGACCTTGGGCAAGTTATTTAGAGTTTGTGTACATTGCATTGCAGCTGGGAGCCTCCCAGCCCTGGTAGAGATTATGGCCAGAAGGGACCACTAGATCATCTAGTCTGACTTCCTATATAGCACAGGCCACCAGCACCACCCAGCATCTGTACACCAAACCCAACAACTGAAATGAGACCAAAGGAGGTCACATGAGACTAGACTGTCACAGGCAGAGAATAGGAGGGACAGACCTGCTCCAGTGCCTGAGGCCCCAGCAATGGCCGGGAAATGAGTCAGTGAGAGCTAGCATGCTACAAATAGCAGTGTGGACATTGCAGCTCTGGTGGAGACTTGGGCTAGTCACCTGAGCTCAGACCTGGGGGTTCTGATATTTGCCATCTGAGCCACAATGTCCACACTGCTTTTTTTTGTACAGTAGCTTGAGCAGAAATAGCAGGAGCAGGGCCGGATTAACCTTTTGTGGGCCTGGTGCTAAACATATTTGTGGGCCCTCATGGAGGCAATGGAGCATGGTGCGGGGAGGTTAGTCCCCGGAGCGAGGGGCCAGCCAGAGGCAATGGGGCATGGCATGGCGGGGAAGCACCGCTCCACCCAATGTGAGGGCACTATTTACAAACCGGCAGTTGCCAGATGCACAGTGGCCGGCCCGGCCCTGTGCTGCCAGTGTGCCCATTCCCCTTGGGAGTGGGCCCATGCCACGCCACACAGCCCTCCTGACTTCCTATGGCCAGATCCCACCCGGACCCACTATACCCAGCACCCCCCCAGACCCACCCACAAATGCACATGCCCTGCACAACACCACCCCTGCCCACATCCCCACTACAGCTGCCCACCACCCCCCACAGAACCCCCACTCCTTAGTGCCCCAACACACACAGATCTTCCCTGCCCCTTCATAGCCCAGCACCCCCCCAGGCTCCCCACAGACTCCCTCCCCCAAGCCCTGCCTACCGGCCACACTCACTGGCCCTGCTGGGAGGCGACTGTGTCTGCCAGGTTGAGCTGACAGCACAGCCAGGGCTGGTCCCAGGGCCAGGAATTGCTCTGGCCCCTCGGGAGTGGCGCGATCAGCCAGGCCAAGGTCTGCCCCAGCCGGGGTCCTTCAAGACGCACTTGCTTGGAGGGGCCCAGCCAAGCCCTCTACACTGTCTCCCCCTCCACCTGGCTGAGACTGGCCAGGCTTCTGCACTAGTCCCAGGCGGCTCAGCACCGGGGAGACAGGCAGGGGGCCGCTCAGGTGGTGGAAAGCTGAGACTGCCCGGAGCCAGAGGTGCACTGGGGTTCAGCCAGGGGGCAGAGAGGAGCAGGGAGTGGGGCCAGGGAGCGGAGAGGAGCCCTTGGCTAGCTGGCGGGCAGGCCGAGAGGAGCAAGTGGTGGCCGGGGGGAGCCAGCAGGGTTTCGGGGCGCAGTGCAAGCAGAGCAGGCCAGAGCCCCTTCTGAGCATGGGCCCAGCTCCATGGAGCCACTGGAGCCATTGTAAACCCGGCACTGAGCATGAGTGTCTACCTAGGCTGGGAGGCTTGCTCCCAGCTGCAGTGTAGACATACCCTTAGTCTTTCCGTGCCACCGTTCCCCATCTGTAAAATGGGGATAGCAGCACTGCCCAGGGTGTGTTGTGAGGATAAGGGATAAGTATATTAAAGTCTGTGAGGTGCTCAGATACCATGGTGAGTAGGGCCATATTAGTACCTAACATATATTATGCAATCTGATTTTCAGCAAAACAGGCTCATATATACACCCATTTGATTTCAATCTGCAAATACTGAAGGACCACTGTGGCCTTAGATGTTCCTTACAATACTGATCAGTATCAATTCTTTTAGAAGGCAAACTCACTGCATTGATTCCTGAAAACTGTTGAGATATTTGAACCATCAGTGCCACAATGACTGGCTGCCTGTAACTGGAAGAGCTGAGAAGCTTCCTGATGGAGACTTTCTTTTCACTGGCAGCTTCTTGTTTTTCCTTTTCCATTTCGGCGATCTCTTTCGTGGAGTCACAGTCTCCTCTGAGCCTTTTCAAGCCTCAAGGGAAAAAGAACATGCTTTTATCTCAAAGTAAATATCAAAGGACTGAGAGTGCATTAACAACCAAACCATTCCAATCAATACCAGGATAAGGACAGATCAAAACGAGAATTAACAATACCGTGTACTTGAGCTGTTCCCAAACTATGGTCTGTGGACAACTGTTGGTCTACGAAGCACCTCTGAAGTACTCAAAGGCTGTACAAGTCTTGCTCCTCCTCTCTGTTTCCAGTTGTTTCCTAATGTGGACGGCTCTTGTTTCTTGTAGAAAAAGCTGGAAATAGAGAGGAGGAGCCAGCCACACTGCATAAAGGCGATTGCTATTGTTGTCACACACAATGTGCAATTGCAGGTGGCATTGGAAAAGGAGGAGAGGTGTCCATGAGATGCAGTTCCACTAAACGTGGTTCATGATGGCATGTTTGTCTGATGGAAAATGCTAATTCATCAAACTGAAAATGTTCGTAGCCAGAACAGGTCAATTACAACAAAATTTCATTACAAAAATTACAATGAAATGAAGCGATTCAATAACATTTTGATTCTTTGTTTCAAAACAACTTTCTGTTTAGAAATTTATTCATATTATAAGTTATAGCCATAGATTTTCCTTGAAATACTGAAATATGGACAGATGGTCTATTCTAAAGTCCATGGAAGTCATTGGAAAGACTCCCATTGACTCCCATGTGCTTTGGGTCAAGCCCAGAACAAAAAGTTTAAACAAGTCAAAGTCAAAATGTTTCATCAGTTGACCTGAAAGGACTTTTTTTTGAACATTTCATTCTGTGGAAATTTTTTGAAATTCTTTGTTTTCATGCCAATTCAGCATGTAAACTAATTTCAGAATGGTGGGATTTTCCCGAAACCTGAAATTTTAGTTCCCACACAGCTCTGAACTCCATTAAGATGTGTTCTGCTCTATGCAAATTTTGACTAACCCTGGCTTAGTAGATAAATAATAACATATGATGGGGTGTGCATTTTTCAGTGCATAGACACACATATGGTGTCTATGGCTCTCAGTCCAACAAGGCTCATACATGGAATGGAATAAAGACCCACAGCTATGCAAATGAGTTACCCAGGCACTGCTCCAAGCAACCAGAGTGTTTTATTTTATGTATGATTTAAAAACGAAACAGAATAGATGTCTTACATTTTTTAGCCTCCTCCACCTTTCCTAGTTTAATGTAAAGATATCGAGGGCTTTCTGGACACAATAAAAGCAGGAAAAACTGAAGAAGAGCAGCAGCACCAGATAGACCAAGAAGTAGAGGCCACATGTCATCACTGCCAAGCAGAAAGTCTAGTCCAAGGATCTGAAATTATGGAGCTGTGTTAAATGTATCAGACAAAATTAGGTTGTAAAACCAGAAATTCTAGACTAATATTGAACTTTCAAATATCAGCTGGGAAGGAAGTTGGAAGCAAATAGGAGCTCCCTATCCCAACAGCTTGGTTCCATAAATTATGGAACATATTTGTAATGGACAAACTAACAAATGGCATGAAGCCTTGGACAAGTCATGTCAAGGCCCTGTTTAGATGATGGACCAAATTGTGGTGCTCTTGGTCACTGTAAATTTGGAATAAGTCCATAGACTTAAGTGAAGTTACTCTATATTTACACCAGCATAGCTGACAGTACAATTTGGTCTTCTATGCCCTGGTCTACACTAGGACTTTAGGTTGAATTTAGCAGCGTTAAATCAATGTAAACCTGCACCTGTCCACACAATGAAGCCCTTTATTTTGACTTAAAGGGCTCTTAAAATCGATTTCCTTACTCCACCCCTGACAAGTGGATTAGCGCTTAAATCGGCCTTGCCAGGTCGAATTTGGGGTACTGTGGACACAATTCGACGGTATTGACCTCCGGGAGCTATCCCAGAGTGCTCCATTGCAACTGCTCTGGACAGCACTCTCAACTCAGATGCATGATTGTTTGCCGTTGCTCTGACGCAGGGAGGGGCGACTGACGACACGGCTTACAGGGTTGGCTTACAGGGAGCTAAAATCAACAAAGGGGGTGGCTTTACATCAAGGAGTATTTCAGGCAGGACTTCACGGAGGGTTCCAATAAGAAATGGTGCACCTAAGTTATTGTTCTTATTGGAACAAGGAGGATAGTCTGACCTTTGATTGATACATGGCTAGATTTACTTCGCTGCACATTCTCTGTGAGTGACTGCAGTGTGACCTAGAGGAATGAGTCTCCTAGACGGAGGGTGGGGGGCGTTTGCAAATGAGTACAAAACAAATCTGGTCTATTGCTTGTTTTGATACACTCCATCTATCTTTTACATCTTTGGCTGGCAGCAGACGGTGCAGAAGGACTGCATGCCATCCATATCTCATGGCTGCTCGGCAGAAGATGGTACAATAGGACTGCTAGCCATCCTCATCTCTTGCCTGCCCGGCAGAAGATGATGCAATAGGACTGCTAGCAATCTGTATCACCTGCCTGCTTACCATAAGATGGTTCAATAGGACTGACTACAGGACTAAAGAGAATGACTTGATCAAGTCACTCCAAATTTAGTCCCTGCACCCATGTCTGCCCAGGCGCTCCTCATCGACCTCACACAGGTGACCAGGAGCACCTCGGATATGACGATGATGGCTACCAGTCCTATTGCGCCATCTGCTGCCACAAGGCAATGGGTTGCTGCTGCTGTGTAGCAATGCAGTACCGTGTCTGCCAGCACCCAGGAGACATACGGTGACGGTTACCTGAGCGGGCTCCATGCTTGCCGTGGTATGGCGTCTGCACAGGTAACTCCAGAAAAAAGATGCAAAACGATTGTCTGCCCTTGCTTTCACGGAGGGAGGGAGGGAACGGGGGCCTGACGATATGTACCCAGAACCACCCACGACAATGTTTTAGCCCCATCAGGCATTGGGATCTCAACCCAGAATTCCAATGGGCAGCGGAGACTGCGGGAACTGTGGGATAGCTACCCACAGTGCAACACTCCGGAAGTCAACTCTAGCCTCGGTACTGTGGAAGCACTCCGCCGAGTTAATGCACTTAGAGCATTTTCTGTGGGGACACACACACTCGAATATATAAAACCGATTTCTAAAAAAACGACTTCTATAAATTCGACCTAATTTCGTAGTGTAGACATACCCTTAGTTTAACTACACATGGGTATCTGGCACAGTTAGGAGTGCTTGTACTGTAACGCTGTTTTTTGTTGGTAAAGTAGATGGGACAGTATGATTATAGAAGTATCTGACAGCCTAGGGACAGAATCATTGATGAAACTGCATAATTCTGCAGCTACACCTTGAATGGAATGCCTGCTGAATCAGTGCATGTGGCCAAAATTAAGCCCTACTGTAAATAACTCAAGAAAAATGACATTTTTTTCTCCTCAGACCTTGTTCTCCTGGATTCTTGTATTTTGTAAATGGGATGTTCTTAGGAAAATATATAACATGAAAAAAATATGTTACAGTACAGTCAATTGGACCAAAATTTGCCTACAGAAATACATGGGACTCTTATTGCTTTCAGTGGTGACAGTTTATGAACTTCCAAAAGTACAGTTCTGCACTTTGAGTGAATTCTTTCCTATGAAGTTCTGCTTTCACCTTTCTTTGCTCTCTCATCAGACTCACAATGAATAAACAAAAACAATGAGGAGTCCTTGTGGCACCTTAGAGGTTAACAAATTTATTTGGGCATAAGCTTTCGTCCAATTTTAACGTGCCCGCACCTATGTCCTGAAAAGCTCACGAAGGGCCACAGTTCATTCAACCTTCAAAATTTACACTGTGTGATGGCTAGTTATCAAAGTCACAGTCACTAACACAACACAGTGTGAATTCTGAAGTTGCAATGTGCAATTTGAAATGTGCCTTCAGAAAATATTCAAGCTTAAAATTTGCTTTTTGTGTGTGTTTGGGCTCAAATGCTATTGAAAAGTGAACACCAAAGGGTTGTAAACATTGTCAAATTGAGATTAGGTTTCTAAACCAAATAAATATTGGCAGACATTTTCTTTTCACCGTTTGCCGAGCTCTTCTCACAATCATGACCAAGGAGGGATACAACACTGATGTTGCAAACAGTGAATCTATTCAAGCAGTTTCCTAAAAATGCACAGAGTGAAATTCTTTGGCCTGTGATATACAGGAGGTCAAAGTAGACAAACATAATACCCCTCCTTACCTTGAATTCTATGAATCTTCTGGGACAGGAGCCATGCCAATTTCCATAGCCCAGGCTTTAGCCCACTAAGTTTATTAATACTAGGTATTACATTCACAGTGTTCAACTTCAATGTGAATGACAGTGTATGAAGCCCTTCTAGGGAAGGGGGATAATTTGCCGTCAGTAGTGTTTTTCATCTCTTGGGTGTAAGTCATTTTATTAGGAATGATTTAGTATCCAGGAAGGAGGTGCCATAAATCACCCCAAATTTCCCTTCAGCTTGCTAGTGGCATTTTAAGAAGGAGCCTTTGTCAGTATATCATTGGTGTAACCCAGCTAGTTTAAAACGATATCACTCAATGCTTCTGTGTACCCTCTTACGTACCTGGCTGATGAGAATACCCGTGACTATAGCAAGCTGGTGCAAAGTTCCCAGGGCTCCTCGAAGGGCTGTAGGTGATATCTCACCAACATACATTGGAACAAGTCCTGACGATAGCCCTGAACAAAGCGTACATATGAGTTACTGTAAATGACCGCTCAGCAATCAGCAGAAATAGCTCACCACAGAACGAATTTGGGCTCAATTCTGTGTGATCCTGAGCACCTCCTGCAGGGTTATGAGTTCCCTCCATGCCCATTGGTCAGAACAGAAGTGAAGAACACTCAGCACTTGGCAGGAACTGTTCGTGGAAGCCCCAATTCAGAAGGCCATTTAAGCAAGTGCTTACATTTAAATATATACATAAGTGCTATCCAGAATAAAGAAACTTTCCTGAATCAGGACCAGAATCAAGCTCTTGTTTTGGGTAAATCTGTTTCCAATAGATCAAGATTCACCATTTTTCTCTTCTGGGTAACCAACTTTTGAGCTATGTTATTTCAGGTCGGAGATCCCTCCTAAGATCCCTTAGTCTGACTCATAGGACAATATTCAAATGTATTGTACTTACATCAGTAACCAGAGATAAGGAACTGATTAAGGGAGAAAATGTTTTTCTTGAAGGTAATTCTTTTTTATTGATCTAAAATCTTGTATTTCCATGTTTATCTTCCAGATTATAAGCACTACAGGCCAGGGCTGCATTAAACAGCACCAAGTACATCAGTGCTTAACAAATAATTAATAATAATGAACTTGACCCAGGAATATGGATGCGATAAAACCTCATTCATTAAGATACAGCTCACTGAAGGTAGGCTAAACAGCTTCTGGTGGATATAAAATAAACTCAATCCTTGCTAGGGCTGGTCACAATTTTTTCAATAAAAAGATTTTTTATTGTAAAATGGGATTTTGTCAAAAACGAGAGGTTAAATAGTGAGATGGAGAGTAGGGGACCCAACATTTAAAACTCACCTTTTTTTAAAGGAAACATTTTTCATTTAGAAAAATTTAATTTATAATGTTTGTTGTTGGGAAAAAAAAGGAGGGGGAATTGAGAACAAAATGAAAACTTTTGTTGAGCTTTCAAAAATTTTCACAAAGAAACCTCCCAAGGTTCTGATGAGCTCTACTCCTTGTAGTTGCTGTGGAAACTGGAAACTTCTTAGCTAAATGGACATCATGGCCATAATTTCCAACTTTGTTAGTGATGATCACTGAACCTCTTTTTGACAAAGCCAATTTGTTTCTGTAGTTTGACATTTCTGATTTAATATTAATATTCTGGATAATGAAAAATGGGGCCAAATCTTCAGCTAGTGTAAATCAAAGTAGTTTACTTGAAGTAAATGGAGCTGTGCCGATTTACACTAGCTGACAATCTGACCCATGACTTTTAAGTCGGCAGAGCTCCCATCATTGTGAATTTGGACTTTTCTCCTGTGCATAATGGGAAGCATTTGGAGTTTCTTTCCCAAGACTGAAGGCTAACATTATCAAGGAGCTAGACCACTAATAACTGAAAACACATGGGTCTCTGCCTTATTTATTTTTCCTGCAAAAGAGGAATCGTGGCTGTAGAAAAGGAACCTAGGGGATCTGCCTGTGGAGTGTCACGGTTCAAAAGGCAGCTGTAGTTTCAGGCAAAGAAGCACTTTAAGCTGTTTTAAGAACTCACCTAGAAAGCCAACAGAGCCAGGGGCTTTTGATGAAGTTCTGAGTGCTACTAGTTTGGTAGGTTTCTTCTGTAGAGACTGGAAGGTCCAGCTCTTTAATCCGGCCTTGACTTAAACGGGTTTTTGTGAAGTTTTGAAAACATATCGTTTGTTAGAATAAACACTCCATGAGTGCAAAATTTGTGCTCCTTGTATTTGAATATTCTTATAATATTTAGTCAACCGAATCCTCCTCAGTCCTGTGGAGCATCGGATTCTTAATGTTAGAAACACCTTTCACACTTGTTCTATATTTTTTTCTTGTTTTAAGGTAACAAAAAAGTTCAAAAAAGAACTAGATAAATTCATGGAGGATAGATCCATCAATGGCTATTAGCCAGGATGGGCAGGGATGGTGTCCCTAGCCTCTGTTTGCCAGAAGCTGGGAATGGGCAATAGGGGATGGATCACTTGATGATCACCTGTTCTGTTCATTCCCTCCCTCCAGGGCACCTGGCATTGGCCACAGTCGGAAGACAGGATACTGGGCTAGATGGACCTTTGATCTGACCCAGTATGGCCACTCTTATGTTCTAACAAACTAGCAACTGATCTGATTTATTTAGTTGAAAGGAAAACCTGCCCATTGGTACGCTGTGGAGTTGTGTTTAAAATTTAAATGAAAAGAGATCCCGCTCTTCTACTTCATGTGAGTCACCTTCCATTTCCCAAGGTCTTGGCATAAACATGAGGTTCCATTTGTGCTGGTTAAAAAACAAGTCCCCTCACTCAAAGTTTCTTCTTTATGTTTTGCCGCCATTTTGGTGTGCACTAGCTTAGTACAATGGGCTTATCATGGCAGCCCACTGGGAATACACATAGACAAGCAAGATTTTAGAATTTGCCTTAACTTACCACAGTACAGCCCTGTGATTGCTCTCCCAGCTATAATAAGGATGTGAGATGGGCCAAATTTTGCCAGCCCCATGAGGAGATTTCCAATGATAGAAAGAACATTCACAGCCAGCATGGCTTTCACTCTGCAATTCATTAAGAAGAAAACTACATTGGGATAGTAAATCCAGCACTGAATTCAGTTACACTTTAGATATTCTGAAGTTCCAGGAGTAGTCCCATGCTCTTTACATAGGCCTTATTAATTATTATTATGCATTTCTGGATATAAATTCAAGTAAGGTCACTATATTTTCCAATATAATTGCATCTGTACTGCCAGGAATAATAAATAATAATAATAATAATAATAATAATAAAAAAGACAATTCAAATTACCATATTACCAAAAACTGGCCCAATTCTGAGGGCTACTGAGCACTCTGTGTGGCATGCTAAGTGCTCAGGGAGTTAAAGGTACTGGAGTTACTCCATATTTATATCGGTGTAACTGAGAACAGAATCTTGCCTTAAGTTCTTAATCAATGTCTTGTTCACTAGGAGTACTGCATGCTTAGGGCCTACTGATAGTCTATGGGACCTGAGGGCACAAATCACTACACACAATCTGAACTCAAAGCAGCAAGCCACCATCACAAGGGAAGGACTGGCCCATTGTTTTGCCATTTACTTGATTTAATTCTGGATTAACTTCCCTGCTATTCACATGATTTGCTTTCTGTCAAAACTACTTTGCAAAGATGCTGCATGTATGTTTTCCTGGCACTTAAATGAAGAAATACGCCTATCTTTTAGGCATTATAATACAAATGTAGACCAACTGTCAGTGAGTTAATCAAAGCTAAAGGATAAAGAATAATGACTGTGCATATTGAAAAATGTATGGCAGAGGTACAATCAGAATAACTGAATGGCTAATGATTTCTAATATACATCTTGTACAAGTTCTTTTCACATATACTGTAGTCTCTTTTGTTATGGGGGAAAAAGGCTAGAATTAAAACTGTTCACCTCTTTATTTTCTGAAGTGATAAAAGCTACAGGTAACAATAAAAAAATCAGAGTTATAATTTAGGATTTTAATAAAGCAGATTTTTCCTATTTTACAGTTTCAGTAGCCATGTTTTGGAGGGTTCATTATTTTTTTTCAAGCTGGAGAAAATAATAGAGAAACAATTTCAGGAGAGGTGTCTCCACGTGAAAATTCAAATCTAGTGGCTTAAGGTTTAACCACTGGAAATGAATAGGAAAGGATTTTTGTACTGAGTGCTGTAATACAATTTGGAGACAAAAGTCTGATTTTAGTTCTAGATTAGGCTTTCGGTTTGTGGACAGTCCTAATCATCAGATAAGATATTGGGCCAGATCCTTGACCCTAGGTCTGGCTCCTTTGTGCTGTTCTGGCAGCTCATAGCCAGTTAAGATGGCTTTCTGACTGCAATCTGAGGATTTCCTGGGCCATCTCAGCTGGCTCCCATTCCCTTTCCTAGTCAGTGTTTTCTGGCTATTTGTCAGTTTACAGAGATAGAGTGTTTCTCACCTGCCTAGCTTGTCTCCAATCCATCCAACAGCGAAAGAGGAAATCATGCCACCAATGGCAAAAATGGACACAGACAGGGACCAGTACAGAGTCAATGTACTCTTGCTTACATCCAATTCTTCTAGGTCTGGGAAGATCATATTTCCATTCGTGTCTGTGAAATTGATGGCACTTCTGTCAATAGGGGCAATGCCCAGCACACGGCTGTAATGGGCCTCTATTACCTGCAGTGAGAAACGAATGCATCAGTTTTGCTTCTAACTAGCTAAGCAGCCTTCATTTCCTAGTCAGGGTTTTTCTACTTTGCAGCCCATAAAACCCAGTATCCAAGGTAGCTGGTCCCTGTGGGCAGACTAAGCCCAGCGCCCCTGGACCAGAGTAGGTGAGCGCAATCTAGCTAATTAAAGAGGGCTGGGCTACAGCTGAGCCTACAAAAGCCTGCATCCTGCGGAGGGAAAGCCACCCTGGAGCAGAGCTAATTCCTGTGCTGGGTCCCTGGAGCAAGGGGCCAGGGGCTAGAGCAGGGGTGGGCAAACTTTTTGGTCCGAGGGCCGCACCTGGGTATGGAAATTGTGTGGCGGGCCAAGAATGCTCACAAAATTGGGGTCGGGGTGTGGGAGGGGACAAGGGCTTTGGCTAGGGGTGCGGGCTCCGGGGTGGGGCCAGAAATGAGGAGTTCAGGGTGTGGGAGGGGACTCTGGCTCCTACATGGAGATGCGGCCAGGCAGCTCTGCTGCACGCTGTCCCGTCCGCAGGCACCACCCCTGCAGCTCCCGTTGGCCGTGGTTCCCAGGCAATGGGAGCTGCGGGGGCAGCAATTGGGGTGGGGGCAGTGTGCAGATCTTAGCCCCCGGCTACCCCTATGCATAGGAGCCAGAGGGGGGACATGCCACTGCTTCCGGTAGCTGCGTGGAACAGCCCCCGACCCTGCTCCCCAGCTAGAGCACCGGACTGGGGCAAGTTCCAGACCCTGTTCCCCAGCAGGAGCTTGAGGGCTGGGTTCAAACAGCTGGATCCAGCCTGTGGGCTGTAGTTTACCCATCCCTGGGCTAGGGGCTCAGGGAAGCAGCCCTGCAGCTGCCGTGCCAGAAAGGGAGTCGAGTCAACTGATGCCAGGTAGCTGCCAAGAACTGAAGTGCCAGAGATCCCTGGAAGGGGTGACCATGGGGCTGAGGGCAGAATTAAGACTGTTTTCTGTTTGTTTGATAACCTCTGTTAAAGAAATAAACCCCCTTGCCTGAGCCTGGAGCTGTGAAAGCTTCTTGGGAGAAGCCCAGCTCAGTGACAGCCTGGCTCTGTAACATTATGGGTGAAATCCTGGCCCTACTGAAGTCAATGGGGTCAGGATTGCAACCTATGAACACAATGTGTGTTTATACCAGTTTGGGGAAAACATGGTTGTGTTCACACTGAAGCTTTATTTTACAACAGAACCACGCGTCATTCATGTTTGCATGTCCACACCTATCAGGCTACCTGACTCTGATAGTTTCAGTGCATGCTGGGAAAACCTGGGCCGTTATCTCATAAGGCCTGGGTAGGGGGCAGACCGCTGGGAGGACACAGCTAGAGGGTGGCGGGGACATCCCGGGTGTGAATTTAGAAATTCACTTGCAGCTGTCTCAGGGATTATTCTGTTACTACAGTCCTATTCTTCCGCAGGTTATTTACCCGATTTCAGACTCACATTGTGTGCTTGCTCGCACTTATATCATCTGACCAACAGCTTCAAAACCTTTTTACTGTCTCTATGGAAATGATGGTAATGAAAGCAATGAGAAGTTCATCTTAATGGCACATGCTTTTGTTAATTTATTGGTTATTATAGATGAAGTCTTTGGGGGCAGGGACTGTTTTCCTGTGCATTTGTAGAGCACCTGACCGGGGCTCTGGGGCACTAACACCATATAAATAATAGTATAGCCATGAAGCAGGGCTTATAAGTGCTGCTGCAAGTCACGGCCTGGTTTGAAAGGAATCCTATATGCTGTACTTGCCCTTTGAGGAGCGTTGATGACACCAAGGCTGTATCCATACTGGAAGAAGCCCAGCACGGCGGTGAAGACAGAGAGAACCAAGGTTCCTGTGAGGTGCTAGGAGAGGATTGCGAAACAGAAAATGGTGTCACTTTTCTCCACATTTCTGCCATATAAACCTTGAACACGTTGGGACGGATTCTGCTGTCACTGAAGTCAGGGGGTTTGCATGAGTTTACGTGGGAGCAGAATTTGGCCCATTCTGTCTGCACTGTCCTGGCAGTGCAAAGCAGCATAACTAGCTGGGGGAGGATTTTTTCAGTGAGTGTAAAGCTGTTGCAGTAACTCCTTCATGCCCCCACTCTTGGCCTTCCTGGTGTAAGGGCATGTCTAGGAGAAAGGGAGCGTATCCAGTTTCTGGTGATTCCCAGGTGCCAGAATGATCCCATGGGGTCATAGGTAGTTGGGAGTAGGGAAGAGAAATCCTGAGGCTTCTTCAACTTATGCCAGACTGATTGCCTGCCGGTCCCAGTTTCATAATGCAGCCAGAAAGCCAGTGGAAGGGACATAACGGGGGGCATATTGGGGGTGTGCTGAGAGGAAGGCCTGTGGCCAGCTGTAACAGCTTTTGGAGGGTCCTTTCAGTCAGGTGTAGCTTGGAGCAGCCCTGAGATTGCTCTAAGTTGCACCAGAGAACAAAGCAGCAACCAGCTGGGCTCAGGATCAGGGGGATAGAAACATGGCCCACCTGCACCACATGTAATTAAGGATTTAGCCTGAAGATTTTATGCCTTTTACCATGATGACTGAATGGCACATTGTATATAAGAGAAGGTCTCTTGAAAAGAATTCATTAAGGCAAGATCCGGTGAGCACTCACCACTCTTATTGATGTCAAATATATCATTAAATGCAATTCATCTCATGCTCAAGTCTAAAATATGCTGTCCTAATTCCTGGTGCCTTTCCCCAGATCTCTTCCCGGGCCTGCCTTACAACTTAGAGCAGTGGTTCTCAACCTGTGGTCCGCACACTATGTCTAAGGGGTCTGCAAAAGACTTCAACTGAAAGACGTTGACTGAACAGAATTTGTCTATCCATACAAACAACAGATTTCTAAAGGGGTCTGCACCTCCATTCACCATTTTTTAGGGGTCCGCCAATGAAAAAAGTTTGAGAAGCACTGACTTAGAGGACCCTGATCTGCTGGACAGCAAGCTCAGACAGTGCGTTGCCTTTCAATCCTATCGCACGACCACACGGAGGAATATGAGTAGTTGGCTGCTCCCCTGGTCCCTCTGTTGGAAGGGAAAGGTGGCCTGATCTGTAAGTCACTCAGTATATGTAGAGGCCTCAAAAGCATGGTGCCCCAAGAAGTCGCTTGTGTAGATGACTGGCCTGATAGTTATTTCCCCTCTTCAGCATGAAATCCTCTAGGAATAGGAGCTTAAGGGTGGGAAAAGAGTTACTGATACACCTGCCAATAACTGGTTCAGCATGGGAAATGGGGACTCTGCTGACTCTACCGTCATGTCGAAACAGGAGATTGTAAAAGCAACAATAATAGCGATCCCTGAGGATGACGTTTGCTGGCTATGGCAGGACGTGGGCAGGGAGATCGGAACATCCAGGGGGTTTGCAAGGAGGGGAAGTCTTGCTGCTTCCCCTGCAGATCAAATTCCTCAGTCTGGTCTGATCCTGCTGCCACTGAGGTCTGTGGCAATTCTCTTCCTCCCTCCTCCCGCCCCCGCCCCGATACACACACTATTATGCTGAGCACCCTCAACACTATTGACATCAGTACGTGCTGAGGACATGTCACATCATGCAGGATTGAGTGCTATAAGAGGTAGTTCTTGGTGGAGATCCCATAAGCTAGTGAGTGCCTCTTGGGAGGTGCTGAGTGCCCTCGATGCCCATTAGCTCCTTTGCGAGTTGAAGGCAAACAGTATCTTTGAGAGGATGCTCCCTACATTGCAGGACTGGGCCGTACAAGCAGAACTGCACATTGTGGGCATAAAGCAATTGGGATTTTCATTCTACTCACCAGTGTGAGCAGAGACTGGCCACAAACAGACTCTCTAAACAGATTCCTCTGCACAAGAAATATCCTAAGGAGCAGTAAGTCAAGTGCCTCTTTAATAAGTTTAAGATATAGTACATAAAGTTTTAAAAAGCATATGTTTAATGTGATGGGCTCAGTTCCTCAGTCTTTACTTAAACTTAAATCCTACTGAAGTCAGTTGCATCATCAAGTATGCAAAAATTGACCAAAGGCGGCACATTTTAGTAAAACATTTGGTTAACAGAAATGATCCTTTAAAAAAGTTCTAAGCAGGTCCCAAACATGGACAGTTTCTTGCTATGAGCAATCAATAGCTCCCCAACTCTTTGGTATGCATTCCCCATTAAGCAGCCTGACACTGGCACTGCAGTAAAATACCAGAGAGTCAGTTTTACCTTTTCTTCTTGCATTTTACTAGCCTTCTCCATTCTGTTGGTCTTGCAGAGGATTGTCTGGGTGCAGTCCTTTCCCAAGCCTTGAGACTCTTCCAGACACTGGGAGAGTACTTATATTTCAGGTGTAGGAGGAGGGGCAGTTGAAAGGAGACAAGGAGGGGAGGGTTGGGGGAAAATGACTTGCAGTCAGGAAGATGGGATTAATCAACATGAATGTTAATGAAAAACCCAAAATTCAGCAGCATTTCAACACCGCTTAGCTCGGAACAATAGTAAAGGATAAGAGATCTGAAGAACAAATCAACAATTTGGAAACAGAGAAAGGGATCAGAAGATATGGTGAAATTTAAAATGCCACACTTCTCATTTTTCTATCAGTCCAGCTTCATGAAGGGTACAAAACAATAGACAGAGTCTGCAATAATGAGAAATTGTGTTGTATTGTGCAGTAGCAAAAGTATAGGATGCCTGAACTGCTTCAGTATATGTTTACAGTACATGCTGTTTGGTTCTAGCAAGATCGATAGAGCCATGATCACCTTCCTTGGCTTCAGTGCAGGATTTGTGTATTGAATTATAATGCTTCCATTTGCCTGTCACAGAATTTCAATAGGGAGATTGGAAAGAAAAGCTTTCCAGCGGATATAATAAAAAGAGTTGGCTCACAAAATGAACAGAGTGGTCACAGTAATTAACTCTTAATCAAACATCAAACTTGCTTTAAAAGATATCTGTGTGTAATTGGCACTATGGTAATACAAATAAATAATAATACATACACCCACACCGAAAGAGATCTACTTATCTGTACACAATGCACACTAATACATATCTATACAAATAAATAATAATTTACCATAATGTACTAACCTTTTTTTTACACATATTATAAATAAAACACAAAATTACCCTTTATGTTTTCACAATCATTCTTCATTTTAAAAAATCTTATACCCAGCCTTTCAATAACAGTTCAACAGTTTGTGTTTTCTTGTTCATTAATACCATTTAACCTTTGGCTCAGGTGACTAATCAAAAAAGATGAGCTTTGTACTAGGTCATTAGTTTGTTCTTGGTGAGAGTTCATGAGCTCATGTCCCTGCAGGGCAAAATGAGCTAAACTGGTACTCCTTTAGTCTTAGCGATTGGTGACATCTTGATCAACAAAAAACCACCACAATAACTGGTATCTGCAGCAGAGCGGCCAGCAGCTGAGTTACTATAGAGACTGAGTAATACTTTTACTCCAGAAGGGAATCCGTATTGGTCAGAACTGAGGAATTTCACATGGCTGCAGCCTACGTTCTATCTGTTCTTTGGACAGAGGACCTAAGATATCAATGTAGTCAATCAGGCACCTTTCACATGGGCATAAAATGTACTTTGTAAAGAAGAAAAAAGAAATCTTTGCACTGGGTGCACGTGTAAGTAAAACTTTAACTTAATGAGAAAAGTTCAGTCCGTTAATCTATTCCAATTGATTTTTGCACTGTCTGAGGTTCAGCCACAAGAACTGCAGGTATTGAAGTGTGTTTGTTTTTGAAGAGGGGAGGGAGTCTAGTCTGAACCTTTTGAAGTTTTGCCCATATTTTTAGCTTTTATTCGTTATTTTTGACCACATCCTTTCCTCTTTCCATCAGTGTGTGCTTGGAAAGTGTGGATTTTACAAACACCATTTTTTATATGGTATTCAGGCACTAGGCAGAGCAAAATACCTACATATATGTCGGCTGACAGGTCAAGGGAATTAACAGCTTTTCAAGTTTGGGTTGGATTCAATGGTGAGTAGAGATGGGCCCAAACGAATGTATTGAATCTAAATAATCCCGAACATTGTGAAAATCTGAGGCTCGAACACCTCTCTCATTTAGACATGTTTCTCTTTGGGATTTTTTGCCCAATTCATTATTTATCAGTAGATATTAGAGACATAGGCTAGGATGTAGGGTAGAGACAGATGAATCATAGCAGATTTCAGTGGGAGTTTGCAGTTGCTCAGTATTTCCAAGGATTTGGCTCCTTGCATATAACAAATTGTTTTTGGTAGTACATAAACTGCTAGAAGGCACACAGAGTAATAGCATAGATGTACTTCTGGACTTGTGAGAAGTAAGAAGGTAGAACTCTATCCTTGGTTATACTGTACATTTGCAGTGCCAAGAAAGAGCAATGAGCACACTGCTCATGTCATCTCCCTGTTTCAAAGTCAGAAGTGGTGTGTAAGTGAGTCGAAGGCCTTGTCCATGCCTACGGCTCATATCAATGTAGTTTACTTACCAACTTTGTTCACTTACAATTTAGGTTACTTACCAAATTAAGCTAAACTGATTTAAGTACTTTAAAAATTGATTTAACAGAGACCACACAGAGTTTTGCACTGATTTAACTAAATCAGGTTTAAAACACAGTTTAGTTAAATGGGTTCAAGTTTATGTGTAGACAAGACCTAAGTGGGCTGAATGAATGTAAATTGATAAACTTTACATTCTGAGGATCTAGAACTCATTCAGGCCCCAGTTCAGCAATCCAGCCCTACTCAGCAAAGTATGTCATCACATGCGCATGTCCCATTGACTTCAGTGGAACTTGAGCATGTGCTTAAAGTGAACACCATAGGCCCAATGGAACGCTCATAGAAGTCAATGGAAAGACTCCCATTGACTTCAATAGGCTTTGTTATCAGACCCCATGCGCAGAATTCCCATTGACTTCCATGGCAGCACTATGTGTGGCGGGACTGCAGGATCAGAATCTTAGCTAAGTGAATCTCAAACTGTATCCATGGGCAATGCATAGGAAATTAACCTAATGGACCATTAGTAATCTCTGTGCTGTTTCAACATATGCCAGGGAAGCACATTTATCACACAGTAAATCAAACCATGCTTTAATGCAGAGGCTTGGTGTTCACCACACCTCTGCTGCAGACATACTCATATTTACAGTTTAAACAACAGAGAGAAAAGCAGCTGCCAGTGATATTAAGAATGGGGAGCTGCAACAGGCTGACAGGGGAACCACACAAAGCATAGACTCAGCAAATTTTGCTCTCCTTTATGGACTCAATGGGACAACCATTGCACCCATGTAACTCCGAGCAGAATCTGGCCCATAGTAAATAGCTGGTCAACAACAACATTTTTAAATTTAGGGCAAGACTTTTTGTCTCATCCCAAGTTCTGCCCTTGGTCCAAGAGGGAAGCCACCAGCCCATACCAAAAGCAGATTATTGTACCTCCCCGTGGATCTCAGCTGTGCTGGCCTGCATGTTGGAGGGAAGGAACCCAGGGTCCACCCCTTTCGCCCACCTCTCTTTGCTCACTCCCTACTGACCCCTGACCTACATAGGTGATAGCTACCCTGTGGAGCCTGCTTTTACCCCACTTCCTCCCGTTCAGGCCAGCAATGCAGGGAAGTCCTAAGGGGAAATCTTAATGCGCTCCTTAATTCCTATGTGGCCACGTATGGTAAGTCACAATCTTGTCTTTAGGAAATAGTAGGAAATTCTCCTCTGTTATATCATATCTGTTATATCATATTATATCTGTTATATCTGTAGCTCACGAAAGCTTATGCTCAAATAAATTGGTTAGTCTCTAAGGTGCCACAAGTACTCCTTTTCTTATTGTAAATCCAGAGAAACTTCCCTGAGCTCATTGGATTTCAATTGGTAACACTGAGAGTAGCATTTGGTCACAATTCCCTGGCTAAAGAATACAACACTTGTATCATTCATTTCTCCCTCAGGTCTGACTCTCTGTCGTATCTGAATCCTGAAACCTGTGGTTTAATGTGAAAAAACATGGCAGTTCAAACTGTCAGCTTCTGAGGACGATCTGTCATCAGTGACTTCAGCTCCTGCGACTCTAAAAAGGGGAACAAAACATACACTTTGAACAAAAAGCCTCAGCAAAGAAAGACATTTCTTAACCAGAAAGTCCAGCTCCTCAGTTTGACCCTCCAGGACCCGGAGAACATGTCACTGACACAGGCGTCACGGAGAAATGGCTCATTGTATAGCTCAACATCGCTCGCACTCTGGCTCAGGAAAGCAGCCCTATTCAGAAAAGCACTTACACGCATGCACAAATCCCATAAAAATCAATGGAATTTAAGCACAAGCTTAAGTACTTTCCTGAATTGGGGCCTAGATTTATAACTCTCAGTCTCCCCTTTGCTGGTTCAAGTTTAAAGCTTGCCAGTAGACTGATGTTATTTGGAAGGTTAGAGGTCTAATGCTGGAAGATAATTCTTCCTCCCTGAATGATGGGTGTTAAGGTGGAATGACAAGGAACAGCATGTCAGGGAAACTCTGCTCAGACTTCACCAGCGTAAGTTATGATAACAAGAGTCACCAAGATAACAAGAGTCGCCAACCTAATCTGTCCCTTATCAGCATCTATTATACTTATATAGCCCCCGTTGCCATAGTATCTGAGTGCCTCCAAACCTTCAAAGGGTTTATCCTAACATCACCCCTATGAAGTATGGAAGTATTATTCCCATTTTACAGATAGAGAACTGAGGCACAGAGAGGCTATATGTTAAGTTCATGGCATACACACAAGGTATGTTCATCGTGGCATGTAGAGTACAGACACTACACACCCAGCTGGCATTGGTATAAATAGCAGTGCAGATGGTGAGGACAGCTTAGGTGAGTAGAGTACAGACACGTCACAACCTTAGGGTATGTACCCTACACAGCTCTCTAAACGCCCAAGCAGTGCCTCTCCCATCCAAACTGCTATTTTTAGCAGTATAGCATCCCACTGCCTCCCCGCTCCTGGAGCCTTCCCCCTACCGCAGTGAAAGGCTCTGGCAGCGGGGAGGAAGCAAGGAAAGGCTCCGGCAGCTCCACACAGCAGAGCCTTTCCTCACCACAGGGAGCTGCAGGAGCCTTTTCCTGCCACAGTGAAAGACTCTGGAAGTTGAATATTTTATGGGTTTTTTTTTTATCTTTCAGGAAGGATACAACATAAAACTACTTTATTTCTTAGACTCCAGAACCCTAACTCACAAGAACCATAAACAGAGAGAAAGACAAGGAGACTCCTTCCTAAGGCAGAGACACACAACTCAACCCACTTTGCTCTAGGCTGGCTCTGTGTAGACTGACTTCTCCCAGCCAGAATGCACATTTCTCTACAGAGCCCACTAGCCTGCAAGCCATAGCTTGTAATGTTGACACAGTTTTCAATATACCACACCAAGTGCCTTGCACAGCAAATCTAGGGCCATATAAGAACTTGAACCCCAGTCTCCCAAGTCCTCTCCTAATAGCTGAGCCATCCTCACTCTCTTTATGGCGAGTGAAATGTTTGAAATATCTAGGTGCATATATATATATATATATATATATATATATATATATATATATATATATATATATCATCCCAGCACATGACAATATACACTGCCTAGAACTATTTTACTCTTTGGTTTTAGGCTGTCAGAGAGTTTTTAAAGCTTGTTATTAAATGAGACATCATGGTCTGGTTCTTATTCTAAGGGAACTTTTTGTAATCACATCCTTTAATAATCCTTCACTTCATTCCTATTTTTGAGCTGCTGGAACCCCTGCTCTAATCATTGGTAGATATCTGCTTCCTCTTACCAGTGCCCACAGGGCTGACAATGGGGCTTGCTTGTGTTGCAGATGTCCATCATAGTGCCTGATTGCTACTGAAACTAGAGAAAGTATAACAAGAGTTTACATTTTACCTATGATCATTCAGAATGACAGTGCAAGGTTTCTGACAAGAAAACCCTTCAGCGGACTCCCCATCTGTGTTCTGCAAAGGTGTGATGTTTACAATATTTGCAATATATTCACATTTGCCAGTGGGTGAGGGGGAAAGCTCCTAATGCTAATTTCTTCTCTCAGTTACACGGATATAAATCCAAAATATAGAAACACATTGAAGTCAATGCAGTTATTTTGGATTTCTACAGGTGTAGCCAAGAGCAGCATTTGGCTTATGCTAATTTTCATTTTTTGCTGCCTGTGCTGAGTAAAATGGGTAATAGCTATTGTTTAAAAAAATGGATTTTGATTCAACAGATTGAACAGCTGTCCCTTAGCCATGATGTTCTATTCATGCAAATTCTTATTGTGCCTGGCAGGTCTGTTGCTAGTGGGGCCTGGGACAAATCAGCCTCCCCGCTAGTCTCCTTGCTGTCCGTCCAGCCCACCCTCCCCATCCCCCTGACTACCACTCTCCTCCTTGCTGTCCGTCCGCCTGCCTGACTCCTCCCCCCACTCCCACCTGCTCCTCGCCTCCCCATTCGCCTCCTCAACCCACTGGCCCGCCCGCCTCCTGCCTCACCTCCCCACCCACCTCCTCACATGAATATCAGGACAAATGGCGTCCCGATTGTACATCGGTCGGGACAAAGGGCTAAATATCAGGACAGTCCTGATTTTATCGAAGCGCGTCGCCTCGATTCGCCCTGCCCAAGGGACAGCTCTGGTGCTTGGTAGATTGTGGAGGCACTAGAGAGGCATCTAAGCAGCCAGGTGGTGTTGTGGGTGACCACTACTAAATCGGAACGTTAAAAAGTTCTGTTATTTTCAGCAGGCAACAGTTCCCACAGCAATATCTTCTTGACTACAAAGGCCACGTATTTATTTAGAAAATGGCAGGTCAGTGTTTGGTATTAATGGACTGCAAAATGTAATTTTAAAGAAGGACTGGGTTTGCATTCAACAAATCAAGACAGGAAGGCTGTGATCTAATTGTCAGAGCAGAGAACTGGGAGCCTCTAGTAACTACTGAGCCCTGACACTAACTCTTTCTGTGACCATGGACTTGTCACTTATCTTCATTTTATGAACAAAGTTACGAATATTTAATTATGTTGCAGGGAAGCTGTGAGAAGTAGCTGTGAAGGTAGCCACTGCTAATACCAATCAAATCCAACTTCCCTATCATCTGTTTGTGTAGCCATTAAATTATTCGAACTTAGAATGAGACTTTATGGACTGAGGCCAACTTTTCAGACTTGAATGTGTAAAATTAGACACGTCGATGCATATTTAGGCACCTAAACAGCATGATGTGATATTTCATAGTATTTGTCACTTGCATTGATTTCAATATTAAATATCTAACAATAAGCTATATATATATATATAGCTTATATAATTAGTTGTATAAATCACATTATTTTGATGACATAATTAAGTATATTAACCCGATTTATAGTTTCTTACCCTCCTACTGTTTTATACCCAGGTTAATTTGGCTTAAGGAAAAAATAATCACTGTCTATGTCACCATTCCAGTTCAGAGTTTCTGCAATCCCAGTAGTAAATGTTTGGCTCCATCAGAAGCAATGGCCTTTGGTAATTTTCCAGGAACAATCTGTAGAAAAAAGAGGCACAGGCTTGTTAGGTGGCAGCAGTCTTGGTAACAAAAAGATATTGCAAGAAATAAATGCATGGACGTGTTCAGCTTTCTCTCAGTAAAGCACATTAGTGCATGTTTAAAGTTAAGCACATGCTTAACTGCTTTGCTGAATCAGGGCCTGTGTGGCTTGGCTAAATCTATCATGGGCCCATGCCTTGTGGTATGTGAGTGACTGGAGATATTTAAATGTTGGTTAAATGGAGCACTGGAGAATGTTCAGTCAGGGGACAATAATCCTGCCCTGCCTCCAAAAACAGTTTTTCAGATAGCTGCTCGGTCTGAGCTTTTTCTGAATGTAATGGTCCAGGATGCCCCAAAATTTGGAAATTAAACAATTCAGGTCAGACCAAAATACCACTGGCTCATGTTTAGTGAGCCCAACTCCATGGGTAGTCCTGTTGACTCCATGCAAATAAGGGAATCACGGTCTTGCTCTTATATTTTTCTAGTTACTGAATTTTACTCAATTTTATTTACAATTCCCGAACTATTACAGTTAAACTGCTTGTACTGAAAGGCTTCATTGCCTTGCAATTATCTGAATATTAAAAATAGTTAAATGGCAAAAATAGCCACACCACTTATTCATACTAATCCATGTGAATATTCTTTATTTCCTCATACACCAACTCATTATTTTGCATTTCACAGTAGACACAATTAGCAATATTTACAATGCATACAATGTACAATGGATACAATTTGCTGTCAGTCTTTACTTATGACTCAGCTTTAAAATATTGAAATTAAAAAATAATAAGCCAATATAATTAAAACTACTTTCTCTGTCTCCTACTAAAGATATGGTTGAGCCTGATTTTCACTTACACCAAGTTCCCTTTACACTGCTCTGGATGTTATTTACACCCTTCTTTGCACCACCAGTGTGGCTTAAAAGGGCCTCTACTGTAAATAAGAATCAGGCCTGGCAGTGGCATAGCTTCCCTGACAAGAGTGTACTGATGAAAGGTACAGCTCAGTCATGCAGAGAGAGAGAGCGGATGTGTGTCATGAGTTTGTTAATCTTTCATGCATCCTCACAGCTCAGTGATCCAAGATAGTAATGGACAGTCCTTTGAGTTAGGTATTACTCATTTTTTCCTCAAAGACCACAGAAGAATACTAACCCAGTGTTACCAAACCCTGACCTTTGGAAATCCTGGAGCCACAGGCCAGCAGAGAGAGAGGATGGGCAGTAAGAGAGGTTGGGCAAGGATTTCAAGATAATGGATATAAGTATATGCTTGAAGGCAGAGAGAAATGATCCCTAGGAGAGAGTGGTTGTTAAAGATAAGGGGGAGTCTGGGACTGGCACAGGGAGCTGTCGATGACATGAAGCACAAAAAGGTTGGGGACAAGAGGGCAGGTTGAAGAGCTATAGGCAGAAAGCGGAAGACAGACCTTGGAATTGAAATCAGGGGTGAAGACAGTGTTTCTTGTACCATGTCCTGGATAATAACATCAGGGGACTCCATTCTTATTAGATAAACCGGGCTCTTAATGAAAGCAGCTTAGTATAGAGCTGCTCCAACTGCAGCTTAACATTTCCAGTGTTCAG
Source organism: Eretmochelys imbricata (assembly GCF_965152235.1). Lineage (NCBI taxonomy): Eukaryota > Metazoa > Chordata > Testudines > Cheloniidae > Eretmochelys > Eretmochelys imbricata. The sequence goes on along the minus strand of NC_135580.1, from coordinate 16,392,804 downwards.
CACACAGACTTCCTGATTCCTCTTCCAGACTCATCCCTCTGCATCCTGGACTCATCCTTCCATGTTCCGTGCAGATGGCTACAAGCAGCATAGTCCTGAACTGTCACATCTGATTACTGTGCTAAGAGAGATAGGAAATAATATTGGTGCAGGACAGGCAGCAGAGGATACACCATCACCTTATGAACCAAGAATTAAGATGAATAGCTTTCCAGTAAGGGACATTGTAATCTGATCATGCATAGGGACATGCCTAGGAACTTTAAGATCTTTTCTTTCAGGAAGTGCTTTTGGAGAAAGGAATGTGTGCGTGTCGAGGAAGTAATCAAGCCAGAATGTTGCACTGCCTTGGTTCTCTCTCTCTCTCTCTGCTTGTACACAGAACACCAATAGCTCTCAAATGGCATATTTCCCCGTGTTTATTTCCCCCGCCCGACAGTTCCTCACACGTTCTTGTCAACTGCTGGAAATGGCTCATCTTGATTATTACTATAAAAGGTGTGTTCTTTTGTTTTGTTTTTTTCCCCTCTCCTGCTGGTAATAGCTCACCTTACCTGATCACTCTCATTACAGTGTGTATAGTAACACCCATTGTTTCATGTTCTCTGTGTATATAAAATCTCCCCACTGTATTTTCCACTGCATGATCTGATGAAGTGAGCTGTAGCTCACGAAAGCTTATGCTCAAATAAATTTGTTAGTCTCTAAGGTGCCACAAGTACTCCTTTTCTTTTTGCGGATACAGACTAACACGGCTGCTACTCTGAAACCTGTCATTATGCAAGGCACTGAATTTAGCCGTATGGAGTGGAAATCTATCAACTTCATGAAAAAACTCATACAGATACAGACAGACATAATCTTCCTTTCCAAATGCAAACAGATGGACATCATACCAAAAGGACTGAAGGTAAAAAATCCATTACAATCTACATACCACACAGACTATGCTGACAGATTGTGCAACACACTCTCAAAGAAACTGCGGAACCACCTGATCAACATCCTATACAGCCAACAGGGGAAGATTAAGAATGAGCTCTCAAAACTGGATACTCTCATAAAAAAACAACCTTTCACACAAACTTCCTCGTGGCTGGACTTTAGAAAAACTAGACAAGCCATTTACAACACACACTTTGCTTCTCTACAAAAGAAAAAGGACACTAAACTATCTAAACTACTACTTGCCACAAGGGGCCACAACAGTGGTTCCCTTAACCCAGCCAGCAATATTGTTAATCTATCCAGCTATACTCTTAGCCCAGCAGAAAAATCTGTCCTATCTCAGGGCCTCTCCTTCTGCCCTTCCACTCCAACGAACATGATACAGTTCTGTGGTAACTTAGAATCCTATTTTCGATGTCTCCGACTCAAGGAATATTTACAACACACCTCTGAACAACATACTAACCCACAGAGACCTTCCTATCAAGACTACAAAAAGAAGGATTCTGGGTGGATTCCTCCTGAAGGTCGAAACAACAGACTGGACTTCTACATAGAGTGCTTCCGCCAACGTGCACGGGCCAAAATTGTGGAAAAGCAGCATCACTTGCCCCATAACCTCAGCCGTGCAGAACACAATGCCACCCACAGCCTCAGAAACAACTCTGACATCATAATCAAAAAGGCTGACAAAGGAGGTGCTGTCGTCATCATGAATAGGTCGGAATATGAACAAGAGGCTGCTCGGCAGCTCTCCAACACCACATTCTACAAGCCATTACCCTCTGATCCCACTGAGGGTTACCAAAAGAAACTACACCATCTGCTCAAGAAACTCCCTGAAAAAGCACAAGAACAAATCCGCACAGACACACCCCTCGGGTATTCTATCTGCTATCCAAGATCCATAAATCTGGAAATCCCGGACGCCCCATCATCTCAGGCTTTGGAACCTTGACAGCAGGTTTGTCTGGCTATGTAGACTCCCTCCTCAGGCCCTACGCTACCAGCACTCCCAGCTATCTTCGAGATACCACTGACTTCCTGAGGAAACTACAATCCATCGGTGATCTTCCTGAAAACACCATCCTAGCTGGTATGGATGTAGAAGCCCTCTACACCAACATTCCACACAAAGATGGATTACAAGCCGTCAGGAACAGTATCCCCGATAATGTCACGGCAAACCTGGTGGCTGAACTTTGTGACTTTGTCCTCACCCATAACTATTTCACATTTGGGGACAACGTATACCTTCAAATCAGTGGCACTGCTATGGGTACCCGCATGGCCCCACAGTATGCCAACATTTTTATGGCTGACTTAGAACAACGCTTCCTCAGCTCTCGTCCCCTAATGCCCCTACTCTACTTGCGCTACATTGATGACATCTTCATCATCTGGACCCATGGAAAAGCAGCCCTTGAGGAATTCCACCATGATTTCAACAATTTCCATCCCACCATCAACCTCAGCCTGGACCACACAAGAGATCCACTTCCTGGACACTATGGTGCTAATAAGCGATGGTCACATAAACACCATCTATACCGGAAACCTACTGACCGCTATGCCTACCTACATGCCTCCTGCTTTCACCCAGACCACACCACATGATCCATTGTCTACAGCCAAGCTCTACGATACAACCGCATTTGCTCCAACCCCTCAGACAGAGACAAACACCTACAAGATCTCTATCAAGCATTCTTACAACTACAGTACCCACCTGCTGAAGTGAAGAAACAGATTGACAGAGCCAGAAGAGTAGCCAGAAGTTACCTACTATAGGAGAGGCCCAACAAAGAAAATAACAGAACGCCACTAGCCATCACCTTCAGCCCCCAACTAAAACCTCTCCAACGCATCATCAAGGATCTACAACCTATCCTGAAGGATGCCCATCACTCTCACAAATCTTGGGAGACAGGCCAGTCCTTGCTTACAGAGAGCCCCCCAACCTGAAGCAAACACTCACCAGCAACCACACACCACACAACAGAACGACTAACCCTAGAACCTATCCCTGCAACAAAGCCCGTTGCCAACTGTGTCCACATATCTATTCAGGAGACACCATCATAGGGCCTAATCACATCAGCCACACTATCAGAGGCTCGTTCACCTGCACATCTATCAATGTGATATATGCCATCATGTAGGCCAGCAATGCCCCTCTGCCATGTATATCGGCCAAACTGGACAGTCTCTACGTAAAAGAATAAATGGACACAAATCATACATCAAGAATTATAAAATTCAAAAACCAGTTGGAGAACACTTCAATCTCTCTGGTCATTCGATTACAGAGCTAAAAGTGGCAATTGTTCAACAAAAAAACAGACTCCAACGAGAGACTGCTGAATTGGAATTAATTTGCAAACTAGGTACAATTAACTTAGGCTTGAATAAAGACTGGGAGTGGATGGGTCATTACACAAAGTAAAACTATTTCCCCATGTTTATTTTCCCCCCCTACTGTTCCTCACACGTTCTTGTCAAGTGCTGGAAATGGCCCACCTTGATTATCAGTATAAAAGGTGTTTTGTTTTGTTCCCCCCCCCTCCTGCTGGTAATAGCTCACCTTACCTGACCACTCTTGTTACAGTGTGTATGGTAACACCCATTGTTTCATGTTCTCTGTGTATATAAAATCTCCCCACTGTATTTTCCACTGCATGCATCCGATGAAGTGAGCTGTAGCTCACGAAAGCTTATGCTCAAATAAATTTGTTAGTCTCAAGTACTCCTTTTCTTTTTGTGGATACAGACTAACACGGCTGCTACTCTGAAACCTCTCGTATGGACATACACCAAGGAAAGGCGCCATTTCAGAAACAACATCTAAAGAAAGCACTTACTTGGAAGGAAATAGGGACCATGGTAGTCCAGAGAGAGCTAATGGCTATTTCCTTACTGAATGTTATTTTGTGGCAGGGAACATCAGGACTCAAAGCATGGGCTTGATCATCCCAACCTGACCAACGCAGTGTTACCAGCTCTCATGAATTTATCACAAATCTCATGATATTTGGTATTTTTATTTAAATCCCCAGCCCCTGGAAGTAACGGATTACATGAGAAGCTCAGCTTCCATTACAAAAAAAATGTTTATCCCTCATGGTTACAGACCACAGCCTGAAAATTTGACGCCCCCCCTCCCCCCGCTGCACCCTGGAAAACCACAAGGCAAAGAAAAAGATACCCAATTTATGACTGTTTTAAAATGTCTAGATTTTAAAGCCAGTCTCATGATTTTGGGGGCCCTGACTCACAATTTCTAAATGTACAGGGCTGGCAATCCTGCCAATCTTTTGAGGCAGAGGGTAAGAATGTGAATTCCATCCGACAGGCTTCCTTACACTCCTGCATGCTGCGTGCCTATTTCCCTATTCTACCACCTCATTCCCACCTTCCTTCAGGGCTCAACTGTAGCTGCAGCATAAAGTGTCATTAATCTCCTGAGAGTTTGTGCCTGGCTAGGAGAGTGGCATTGAGACTGGTGCTGTTGTGAGACCTGTTCCTGAGGTGTGTTGTGACAACAAACTGGCTTTGGGACACTATCACTTTTCAGACTAAAAAAAAGTTTGTACAATTCCAGTTTGCGTGGATCTAAATGACTAGGCTGGCACCCAATGGATAATTTCTGAAGTTTTCATCTTGAACCAAAATATAAAATAAAGCACCTACAACAAAATCAACTGCTTTTGTTTGTAGGTTGCAGTGAGTTAATATAGGACCTGCCAAAATAAAGGCCAAATGTTGCCAATGGAGATTTGCACTGGGGAGACTACAATTTCCAGCATTCAGTGCTTGGTGTTGATCTGAGTGAAAAGGTGCTGGGAACAAGATGGATCATTGCATCCTGGGACATGTCTGGCATACAGCCGTGCTCCGTTGAATGTGTGAGTGTTTGCAGATTGCTGCATTTTATGCCAATTATGTGCTGCCCTGTTGGAGTCCTGGCAGGTTACTAGTGCAATTAGCACCTGGAAAAAGTCTGGGTGGTGTTTAATTAATGGAAAATCTCAAAAGCTGTATCGATGTGCATGTTGATCCCTCGTGTTCTTGGGACAATAAAACTGATCTCAAGCAGTCTCTATCACAAAATATTGTCAGTGGGTCATAGTTTTATGGGTGACCTTGACTGTAATTACTTAGCTACACTTAAAGGTCTCGTTTGTGTTTCAACACTAGAAAATGCCAGTTGGAACCTGCCAAGAGACCTTTAAAAACCAATCTACAACTATGATGGGACTTGGATTGCTCTCATATCTGTTGTTTATTTATTTGTTGCTACAACTGTGTTCTCAAAAGCTGTGATCTCTTCAAAGTCTTGTCAGCTCTGCATGAACAGGCTAGTCTAGTACTTAAATAGAAGACTTCCAGAGAAAACCTATGAGCCAGTAATCTAGCAGGGTGTTGGTAGGTGGGGCTTGGCTACTGTGTTCATGCAGTAGCACTCATCCAGGTGTAAACCGGAGGTCCTGATTACTTACGGCCATTGTGGCAGATAAGGCTGCTCTGTAATGCCCCCTGTGGGAGCCAGAGGGGTACTAGAGTTAAATAATAAAATAGACTCAGGATTTGGCTGTTTGTGCCTTTAAGTATAGAAGGAAAACTTCCAATGCAAGCACTTCATTGTAGCACTTGAAGGCAAGGCTATGACCTGGCCTTGGGTTCCAGGCTAGCAAGGAGGTTCCTCCTCTGTTCCAGGCTCCCCCAGCTCTGCCACAGAGGAAAAAGAAAGTAAGCTGTCTTAACTTATTTGCTGGCTCTTGATTGGTCAGTATTTCCTCCAGGCCTTTCTAGGTCTCTGGAGGACTGTCTTGTTGGTAGCTTGGTCTGAGTGTTTTTCCTTGTGCAGTGGGTGTCAGGGAACTGATGCCTCCTGCAGGGGGCAGAGCAAGCGTGATAGACCGCCATCACACACCTCTCCCACACAGAACAGGCTCTAGGTCTGATCTCCCCCTTCTGCAATAACTCCACTGTCCTGGGAAAAGAAGTCTGTTGTGGTGCTGAGAAACAGGTTGGTGTTGCAGACAAAAGGCATATGGTTGAAGTGCCAAATACCACAGAGTAATGTGTGGATCAGTGTCCTTCATTGCCTGCAACCATTTAAGCGGTGCATGGTCCATTGTTAGGTCAAAGGGAGCCCCTAAAAGACAGCCTCACTGTCCATTTGATGGCTAGGTACTCTTTCTCAGTAGTGGAATATCTAGTTTCTTGTAGTTGCAGCTTCCAACGTAGGTATAGTACTGGATATTCCACACCCAACAGCAGTGCTCCCAATCCAACCGTGGAAGCATCAGTTTGTAGTATAAACGGGAGTGAGACATCTGGATACCAAAGTACAGGCTGTTGACAGAGGATATCCTTTATCTTGATAGAGGTCTCGTCACATTGAATTCTCCATCGGACTGCTCGGGGTGCATTGGCCTTTGGGAAGTCTCTCAGTGGTGCCACAAGGGTTGTGAAGTGGGGCATGAACCTTTCATAACAGCCACCCAGTCCCAGGAACGCCTATACCTGTTCCTTGGTGGTGGGAATTGGGGTCCTCCTCAGAGGGCCTCTGTCTCATCTTGCAAGGATTGATTCCTATTGTTCCTCCTGGGTTACCTCAGGTACAGGGTTTTCTGCTTCCTGAACTTAATTTTTTTGGGATCGGTAGTGAGTCCAGCTTCCTCTAGTGCAGGGGTTCTCAAACTGTGGGTCGGGACCCCAAAATGGGTCACAACCCATTTTAATGGGGTCGCCCAGGCTGGTGTTGGCCCTGGGCCCCAGCAAGTCTGAAGCCCAAGCCTAAGCCCCACCGCCTAGGGCTGAAGCCGAAGCCCCACCACCTAGGGTTAAGGTTACTTGGGCTTCAGCTTGGCCCCTCCGCCCAGGGCAGTGGGGATCGGGCAGGCTCTGTCTTTGGTCTCCCCTCCTGGGGGGTTGTGTAGAAATTTTTCTTATCAGAATGGGATCACGGTGCAATGAAGTTGGAGAACTGCTGCTCTAGCGATTGCAACACAGAGGCCCCAGATGTGACTGTCAACATGTACTACAAACAACGACACTGTCCAGACCGTAAGCTGCAAACTGGCTGTGCAATCTGGAAAAACCCTGGTCAGGAGGGAGAGAGAGCTACAGCATGCAGATCGCCACCCAGGAGAGTAACGGCTGAGGAGTCAGGAGTCTAGAAGGGGTGTCTTTACTTGGCCAGGGAGGGGGAATAGAGGGGCAGGAATAAGTGCTGTGAGTGAACATGCAGCTCTCTGAAGGCAAGGAGGAGAAGCTAGCCTTTGAGGTAGAAGGAGACAAGAAACCCAGGAAGGGATTCAAGGAGTATGGAGTGGTGGGGAGGGTGCGTGTGACATGGTCAGAGCAACATAGAGAAGGCAGGTGATTTTCCACTGCAGCATTTCAGATAGTACAGAGGAAGAGGTGAAAAGCCAGGACAGAAGAGAGGAGGTTGAGCTAGGGGGAGAAATCGTGTGCCTATAACTGTACATGTAGTAAATGTCTATATAATAGGATCTTGGGGCGATGCAACATATTTCATTCCACAGGCCTTTGTCTGGGACAGGCACCTTCTTTCCTGAACATCAAGTCTATTTCTGAATAAATCTACATTGGAGCTCACTGTGTGTGCAGTGCCTTCAAGCATTCATTTTATCATCCTAGAAACAGACACGGTAATGTGGAGGCCTGCATTCATGCCTTTGGCAAGGAGTGGTGCATTTCCATCATTGCTGCTGTATAATTAAGGGCCTATAGGATTCCACTTCATCTCCTAGTTTTGGAATCACTTGTTTATAAGTGGCCCCAATTATATATTTTACTACTACTCATTGTCATATTAACATGAATCTATCCATGTCGGCTGCTAGTTATGAAAGAAAGCTTCATTTCACAGATTCACTGGGGAAGGTTTGACATGCAGGCTATGTGCTATCCATTATTTTTTGTCCCAGACACAGCATGCATGCTGTCCATTAGCTTTGACACACACTCTGCATGCTGTCCATTAGCTCCAATACAGTACCCTTGCTGCCCATTAGATCTGGATTGCAAAATAGGCATTAGGCTGAGTTAACCAAGACACATTTCTGAGTAAGAGCTCCAGGTTAGAGCAGTTTTATTTATAATCTACCAACCTGTCAATATTTCATTCAAATGGATGACTAGGTGAGCAAACATACATCTCGCAGGGTTACTGGATTGTTTCAAGGGGGGATAGATACTTGGAGTTTAATTTCATACAGTATGTGTGAAGAATTCTGTCATAATTATAAAGGGAAGGTAAACACCTTTAAAATCCCTCCTGGCCAGAGGAAAAACCCTTTCACCTGTAAAGGGTTAAGAAGCTAGGATAACCTCGCTGGCACCTGGCCAAAATGACCAATGAGGAGACAAGATACTTTCAAAGCTGGAGGGGGGAGAAACAAAGGTTCTCTTGGGCTGTGTGTTTTTTTTATTGGGACCAGAACAGGAATGCAGGTCAGATCTCCTGTAAAGGGTTAATAAGCAATCTAGTTAGATATGGGTTAGATTCTGTTTTGTTTAAATGGCTGATAAAATAAATTGTGCTGAATGGAATATATATTCCTGTTTTTATGTCTTTTTGTAACTTAAGGTTTTGCCTAGAGGGATTCTCTATGTTTTGAATCTGATTACCTTCTAAGGTATTCACCATCCTGATTTTACAGAGGTGGTTCTTTTACTTTTTCTTCAATTAAAATTCTTCTTTTAAGAACCTGATTGCTGTTTCATTGTTCTTAAGATCCAAGTGTTTGGGTCTGTGTTCACCTATGCAAATTGGTGAGGATTTTTATCAAGCCTTCCCCAGGAAAGGGGGTGTAGGGTTTGGGAGGATTTTGGGGGCGGGAAGACGTTTCCAAGCGGGCTCTTTCCCTGTTATATATTTGTTAGACACTTGGTGGTGGCAGCAATAAAGTCCAAGGGCAAAAGGTAAAATAGTTTGTACCTTGGGGAAGTTTTAACCTAAGCTGGTAAAAGTAAGCTTAGGGGGTTTTTCATGCAGATCCCCACATCTGCACCCGAGAGTTCAGAGTGGGGAAGGAATCTTGACATGGTGGGAGCAGTGGGATTAACTTGTAATCATTTTGAGATCAATTTGAGATTTTTTGAACCAGAAGCACAGATTTTAAAAGGAAAATTTTTTCCCTTTGGGCTGTTGGAAAGCAGGTTCTAAGCTGAAAGCAGTTAGAGGTTTTTTTTTGTCTCTGCCTGGGGGCCAGAGCAGAGACAAAAGGGATTTGTCTTTTGTGAGCTGGAGTTTTCTCTACCTAAAGGCAGGGTAGTTAACCTCCTGCAGGGAAATTCACAAGTCTTCACTGACCTGAAGTTGTTTTTTTACCTAAGAGCAACTAGAGGGGTTTTCTGTCTATTTGTCTGGAGACAGAGGGGTTAGGGTTTTTTTAAAGGATTTTTCTGTAGGCTGACAATCAGTATCAGAGAACACAGGTATCCGGTTACAGCACAACCTATTTTTTTTTATGACAAGCCAAGGTTTGTTTGTTTGGTTGTTTATTTCTAATTCTCGGGTGTAAAGTTAGTTAAAAACAGAGAGGCAAAGATGACAGAGCCCAAGGCAGAAACAGCCAAAGAGGCTGCCTACAGGTGAGAACTGGAGGCAGCGAAAGAGGCAGAAAAACACCAAGAGGCTGCTCACAGGAGAGCTATGGAGGCAAAGGAAAAAGAAATGGAGGAGAGGGAAAAAGAGAAGAAGCATGAACTGGAGTTGGAGAAGGTAAGGGCTGAGCGGAATCTGCTGGATAACCCTAACCATCCTTCCCCAACAATCCACAAATGGGAGCGACTATGTCCACAGTATGATGAATCCAGTGATATTGCTGAATATTTTCTCACCTTTGAGAGATTGTGCACTCTCCATAAAGTTCCTGAAGCTCACAAGATGACCACATTGGTCGCAAAATTAACTGGAAGAGCTATGGACATTTTCAATAAGATGCCTATTGATGAGGCTTCTGACTATAATAAGTTCAAGGATTTGGTTTTAAAGCAATTTCAAATTACATCTGAAATGTACAGAGTAAAATTTCAAACCCTTAAGGGAGGGCCTGGACTAAGTAATGTGGCTTATCTAAACCAGATGAAGGATCTGTTAGATAAATGGGTCCAAGGACGGGGTGTCACTAGCTTTGACGGAATGTGTGATTTGATAGCTCAAGTTTTAACCTAAGCTGGTAAAAATAAGCTTAGGGGGTTTTTCATGCAGGTCCCCACATCTGTACCCTAGAGTTCAGAGTGGGGAAGGAATCTTGATATGGTGTCAGAGCGGTTGTCAAGGTTCTTTCCCCACTCTGAACTCTCGGGTACAGATGTGGGGACCTGCATGAAAAACCCCCTAAGCTTATTTTTACCAGCTTAGGTTAAAACTTCCCCAAGGTACAAACTATTTTACCTTTTGCCCTTGGACTTCATTGCTGCCACCACCAAGCATCTAACAAATATATAACAGGGAAAGAGCCCGCTTGGAAACGTCTTCCCCCCCTAAAATCCTCCCAAACAAGTGGGGCAATTTGCCCCAGGCCCCAAGCCCCGCAGGGGCCCCCACGAGAGTTTTCAGGGGCCCCCACGAGAGTTTTCGTCGGCACTTCGGCGGTGGGTCCTTCAGTGTAGCCAACACACCCGGAGTGAAGGACCCGGTGCCGAAAACCTGCCGGCACTTCTTCTGCTCTGGGTCTTCGGCGGCAATTCGGCGTCGGGGGTCCTTCCGCTCCATGTCTTCAGCAAAGTGCCCTGAAGACCCAGAGCAGAAGAACCCCCACTGCTGAAGACCCTAGGCCCCCTGAATCCTCTGGACAGCCCTGTGTGGACCCTAACAGTCCTCCAGCAGCTGTCCATAATGACTGACATTGACTGCTCCAGCCACAATTGTGAACTCCACTGCCTAGGGGCCACCGTGACTGGAAGGCCCCCCTCTGCTTTAAAGCGCTGTGAATTTTTGAAATGCCTTTTCCTGATTGGCCAGCTTGGCAACCGCATCCAGCAGCTCTCCATCGCTATGTGCAACTGCTCAGCTGACCATACTGGCTACACACTCCAGGCGTGCTCCGGTTTGGAGCAGACAGGAGATATTGGATCTCCTGGGCCTGAGGGGAGAAGAGGCTGTGCAGGAACAGCTATTCTTGTCAGCAAGTTAAAGAAGTATGGGCTGGGTGAATGGACTATAAGGTGGATAGAAAGTTGGCTAGATCGTCGGGCTCAATGGATAGTAATCAATAGCTCCATGTCTAGCTGGCAGCCAGTATCAAGCAGAGTGTCCCAAGGGTCGGTCCTGGGGCCGGTTTTGTTCAATATCTTCATTAATGACCTGGAGGATTGCGTGGATTGCACCCTCAGCAAGTTTGCAGATTATACTAAATTGGGAGGAGTGGTAGATACGCTGGAGGGTAGGGATGGGATACAGAGGGACCTAGACAAATTAGAGGATTGGAGCAAAAGAAATCTGATGAGGTCCAACAAGGACAAGTACAGAGTCCTGCACTTAGGATGGAAGAATCCCATGCACTGCTACAGACTAGGGACCGAGTGGCTAGGCAGCAGTTCTTCAGAAAAGGACCTGGGGGTTACAGTGGATGAGAAACTGGATGAGAGTCAATAGTGTGCCCTTGTTGCCAAGAAGGCTAGTGGCATTTTGGGCTGTATAAGTAGGGACATTGCCAGCATATCGAGGAATGTGATCGTTCCCCTCTATTCTGCATTGGTGAGGCCTCCTCTGGAGTAGTGTTTCCAGTTTTGGGCCCCACACTACAAGAAGGATGTAGAAAAATTGAAGAGAGGACAACAAAAATGATTAGGGGACTGGAGCACATGACTTATGAGGAGAGGCTGAGGGAACTGGGATTGTTTAGTCTGCAGAAGAAAAGAATGAGGGGCGATCTGATAGCTGATTTCAACACCTGAAAGGGGGTTCCAAAGAGACTGGATCTCGACTATTATCAGTGGTGGCAGATGACAGAACAAGGAGCAATGGTCTCAAGTTGCAGTGGGGGAGGTTTAGATTGGATATTAGCAAAACCTTTTTCACTAGGAGGGTGGTGAAGCACTGGAATAGGTTACCTAGGGAGGCAGTGGAATCTCCTTCCTTAGAGGTTTTTAAGGTCAGGTTTGACAAAACCCTGGCTGGGAGGATTTAGTTGGGGATTGGTCCTGCTCTGAGCAGGGGTTTGGACTAGATGACCTCCTGAGGTCCCTTCCAACCCTGATATTCTATGATTCTGTGAACTGGGTCAGTCATATCTAGGGTGACCATATTTCCCTATGCTGAACACGGGACACCTGGTAAAATTACTCGTATTCAAGCCTGTTCAATGCCAGTCAATCAGAACTATGCAGTACAAACGTTCAAATTAACATTGAGTTGACTAAGCCAATGGCATTTTGGGATGTATAAGTAGGGGCATAGCGAGCAGATCGAGGGACGTGATCGTCCCCCTCTATTCGACATTGGTGAGGCCTCATCTGGAGTACTGTGTCCAGTTTTGGGCCCCACACTACAAGAAGGATGTGGATAAATTGGAGAGAGTACAGCGAAGGGCAGCAAAAATGATTAGGGGTCTGGAACACATGACTTATGAGGAGAGGCTGAGGGAACTGGGATTGTTTAGTCTACAGAAGAGAAGAATGAGGGGGGATTTGATAGCTGCTTTCAACTACCTGAGAGGTAGTTCCAGAGAGGATGGTTCTAGACTATTCTCAGTGGTGGAAGAGGACAGGACAAGGAGTAATGGTCTCAAGTTGCAGTGGGGGAGGTTTAGGTTGGATATTAGGAAAAACTTTTTCACTAGGAGGGTGGTGAAACACTGGAATGCGTTGCCTAGGGAGGTGGTGGAATCTCCTTCCTTGGAAGTTTTTAAGGTCAGGCTTGACAAAGCCCTGGCTGGGATGATTTAATTGGGGATGGGTCCTGCTTCAAGCAGGGGGTTGGACTAGATGACCTTCAGGGGTCCCTTCCAACCCTGATATTCTATGATTCTATGATTCTAAGCCCGTTAAAAAGAAATACAGCATAGTTGGATTCTTTTTATTTACCTTCTTTAAGGCTTTAGGGTTCACCTGGTGAGAGGTGACACACACACTCCTACCCGCCCCACACGCGGAGAGAGGTGACACAGACACACACACTCCTGTACACCTTTCTTACACGGGGGGGTGGGGCGTGACCGACTGACCCAACTCTCCCTGCCCTGCGCTCTCTGCACCTGGCTGGCTGGACCCCTGGGATGGACCCGCCTCTCCTGGTACCTGGCACCGCATCTTTCCAAGGCAAAACGTGGTGGGGCACACAGGGTTGCATGCCCCCGCTCCCCAGATTTCTGCCAGGGTTCACACCAGAATGTGGCCATCAGCAGCCTTTCGGCACTGTGCAGGAGAGAAAGGACAGAAACTGCTTCCAGCCGTAGGGGAGTGGGGGTGGAGAGGAGGGATGACCTGGCCCATGTTTTTTGCAGAACTCCTCTCTTCCCCCTCCCCATGGCTGGAAGCAGCTTGTCCCTTCCTGCCTGCACAGTGTCGAAAGGTAGCTAACACCTCCAGGCTGCTGCTGGCCACCGACATAACCCAGCTGCCTCTGGCTACAGCACGGGCAGGAAGGGGTTAAGCCCTAAGTATGCATTGTGCACCAGGGCCCAGGGAACCTGACTGCAAGGGCTTCCGCAAACCGGGCCAAAGAGGTGGCTCAGCAGAGTATCATGCACATTGTGTCGAGAGTTGTCACTTTGGATGGGGTATCACCAGCAGGAGAGTGAGTTTGTGTGTGTGGGGGGGTGGAGGGTGAGAAAACCTGGATTTGTGCTGGAAATGGCCCAACTTGATGATCACTTTAGATAAGCTATTACCAGCAGGACAGTGGGGTGGGAGGAGGTATTGTTTCATGATCTCTGTGTGTATATAATATCTGCTGCAGTTTCCACGGTATGCATCCGATGAAGTGAGCTGTAGCTCACGAAAGCTCATGCTCAAATTGGTTAATCTCTAAGGTGCCACAAGTACTCCTTTTCTTTCAGCAGAGTAGGGTGCTTAGGGGACGGAGCAGCCCCACACTCCCTGGGGGCAGAACCCAGGGCAAGGGAGAGGATGCTAAGCCCCTTCCTGGAGGGCTGCTGTGGATCCTGCATGGCCGGGGTGTGAACAGGCTGGAAATCACTTCCCTCTGCCCTGCCACTCCAGAGCTTAGCTGAGGGGCGGAGAGGCTTCCCCATGGCAGTGCTGTGCAGGGCTTTGGCATATGCAGGGCTCGGCTCCTCCTGGCCAACATCCCGGGCCAGAGGGTCTTGGCCTTTCCTGTGGCGCCAGCCCAGCCAGAGGTAGTGGGGGAGGGAAGGAGCCTGCAGGCCAGGCAGTTGGTGAGCTGAGCGCTCCGACCAGGGGCTGGTTCTCTGCACAGCACTGGGAGCATGACGCAGCCAGCCAGGGGGGATATGGCACAGCAGTGGGGCTGGGGGGTGAAGGGGCAAAGCAGGGAGAGGGCAGGAGAAGAGGAGCATGTAAAGGGCCAATGGGTGGGCAGCAGAGGCGACACGTAACTGGCCGCTGCCTGGCACCTGCCTGAACTCACCCACCACCGTAGTTCGCAGCCAGCACTCCATGAAACTTCCATACTCTACAATCTTCTACTGAAGTTTCTAGGGAGGGCTGCCTTATTTCTTCCTCCGCTGTAGGACACTTTCCCACGCTAGTCAGTGAGAACTTTGGCAGGCACCATTGCAATACATAAGCAAGCAGCATACAAGCCCCTGGCAGCTTCGAGACACCACCAGCAGTTGTGTTTTGTTACCCTCAGGAGTGAGATATCAGCTAAAATCGCCACTGCCTGTGGAAAAGGGTGCCAGTAATTCAGTGCCATTGCCCTATACTCATAGTTTCATGCAATGAGTTATTCCCTTCTCATTTCTCTCAACCTGGTCGGCCATATTCACCATGGCTGGTGTTAAGAGTTGTGTCATACACAAGCACTGCAAAGCAGAAGTGTCAATGAGCATGTCTTGTTTAAAACCTCAGGGGAGCAAGGGAAGGGTGTTTTGAATCTTAACTTCCATTTTCAGTTGTGACTGTACTGTCAATGGTACCTCTGTGTGTTTTATCTGCAGCTGAGGCCTTGAGGGGGTCCCCCTACAGATCCATAGAACGCTTGACTCAGGTAAGGATGCGGGATGACATGTTCAATGAGATCCTGCAAGCCAGTTCTGCATCAGACCCCATGAGCAAAGGGCCAGGAGGGTGAACATAGCAGACTGTATGGAGACAGAAAGCAGACAGGAGAAAGACTCTGGAGTCCCAGCAGGAAAAGGAGAGGGAGGTGCACCAGGACATAATGCTGCAGCCTCTTGTGGTCCAACAGGTTCAACAATGAGTGACTCATCGCCCTTTGGTAGTCCACAGAGAGCTCAATTACAGCATCTCCCTACACATCTGCCTCCCATGTGGCATCAGGGGTCACATCCCTACCCCTATATTACGGACAACCCCTGCTTCACATACACTGTGAGAACCATGGATTGCTCTATGTGTAGGTAAATTAGAAAGGAATGTTCTTTCCCCTAGTTAAGTTTTGTTCCATTAGTTTATTAAGTTTTTAATGAATTTGCTTTTAAATTGCACAGATTTTTTTCACGGTTTTGTTATGGAATAAAATAATTAATCTTTATTAGTTCACAACATAGGCTGCAGAGTGCCTAGTGGTATGGAAAGCACCCATTTACTTCTTAATGGACAACTCACAGGATCAATGACAAACACTGTGTAATCATAAATGTACAGCAAGCACCACAAAATTAATAGGTGCATTGACAGTGCTGTATTCACAGGTGTACCCCAAGCACCACTCAGTACCCAAAATTGCAGGGCCAAATAGAGCACAGCAGACCACAACACACTAGTGTGGCTCACTCAAAGGGCTCTTTCAAAGCCTTCCTGACCCATATAGCTCTGTGTTGAGCTCTTCTAATAGCCTTTGTGTCTGGCTGTTCAAACTCAGCAGACAGCCTCTCTACCTCTGCCCTCCATCCCAGCAGCAACTGTCCCCTGTTTGCTTTACAGATATTATGCAGGACACAGCAGGCAGTTATAACCTTTGGGATATTTTTTTTCACTGAGCTCCAATCTCGTGAGTAAACATTACTAGTGTCCCTTCAATCTACCAAAAGTACATTGAAGTGTCATTCTGCACCTGCGGAGCCAGTAGTTGAAGCATTCCTTGATGCTGTCAAGGTGGCTGACTGCAGCTTCATAAACCATGGGAGCAAGGGATGGGTTGGGTCCCCCAGCATCATTAGTGGCATTTCAACATCACCAATGATAATCCACCAGTTAGGAGACAAAATCCCTGCTTGTAGCTTTCTGAACAGTCCTGTGTTCTTAAAGATACTGGTGGCATGTCCCTGTCCAGATCAGCCAACATAGATGTTGGTGAAGCATCCCGGTGATCCACCAACACTTGCATAACCATAGTAAAGAAGCCCTTTCTGTTGATGTACACTGTGGCAAGGTGGTCTGGTGCCAGAACAGGGATATGCGTGCCATCTATTGATCCTCTATAATTCATGAACCCCATTGCTGGAAATCCATCCACTATGTCCTGCACATTGCCAAGAGTCACAGTCCCATGTAGCAGAGTCACAGTCCCATGTCCCCTGCACACTTGCATGACAACTGCCCCACTGTGGCTTTTCCAACTCCAAAATGATTTCCCACTGACTGGTAGCAATCCAGCGTTGCAAGTTTCCACAATTCAATCGCCACTCACTTCTCCACAGTCAGGGCAGCTCTCATTTTGGTGTTCTTGTGCTGGAGGGCTGGGATGAGCTTGACTCACAGATCCAGGAACATGGCCTGATCCAGCCAAAAGTTCTGTGCCCATTGCTCATCTTACCGAATCTGCATTACGATGTGACCCCACCAGTCACTGCTCACTTCTTGGGCTCAGAAGCAGTGCTCTGCTATCTTCAGATACTAAATTAATGCCACCCAAAACCTTGAATTCTCTCTATGTCCCATAACATTCTGTCATCCAAGAAATTGTCATGTTCCAGGCTGGGGTCTTCTTATGTGCCCTGTGCTTACAATGCTTATGACAATAGTGCAGAGCTGTGTAGGCTCCATGCTTCTGTCTGAGATGGAGACTGCGAGGAAGGTTGTGCGGATCTCAAGGGATTTTTAAAAAAAGGCGCAAAAATTATGAGATATAGATGACATTATGGGGTGGAAACAGTTGCATGCTGGGAAGTTGACCCCTTGCTCCCAGTCACTCCTGCACGATATGATTCTGACCCACCATGCATTACCAAAGCGTCCCAAAGGACAGTGTGTTGGAGGGTGGCAGGTTTCACCCTGGAATACCTACCCACGGTGCACCACACTGTGCCCCGACACAAACACTCCTGATGAGCACGTGCAGCACCAACTCAAGCCACTAAGTATGCACATGTACAACAATACACTAACTGCAGTGGCTTTATGCCAACACAACTGGCATGGACCAAAGTCTGTAGTGCAGCCATGGTCTCAGTAGCACTCTAATTCTGATGGCATCAGCCAACCAAAAAACATATCTTGGACAATAAAAGGATTAGATATAAAATGTGGGAATTTTTATTGAGGGGGGAGAGTATATGTATTGTTCTAAATATGTTCAAACTCAGACCTGTTTTGTAAAAGAATATTATTTATAAACTGGCTTAGACTGTAGGAGTGCATAAACTACATCCAAGAGCATGGGATGAACAGACAGACAGCTTTGATTGGCTGACACGGCGTTCCAGGTTACGTGTGCGTGTGTGTGTGTGTGCCCATCACTAAAGCCACAATGTTGAGGCTTCTGCAGTTACGCACCTTCCACAGCTCCAATTACACATGACAAGGCAAATGATAAAGGGAAACCCATGTTATGTTCAGTTCACAATTCTGGTTTTAAAATTATTAAATTTAGAAGGAAAATACAAGATCAAAAAAATGGAACTACCATGTATCCCCCTTACAGGAATGGACAGAGTATTCCCACAGTATTCTTGTCAGCAAGTTAAGGAAGTATGGGCTGGATGAATGCACTATAAGGTGGGTAGAAAGCTGGCTAGATTGTCGGGCTCAACGGGTAGTGATCAATGGCTCCATGTCTAGTTGGCAGCCGGTGTCAAGTGGAGTGCCCCAAGGGTCGGTCCTGGGGCCGGTTTTGTTCAATATCTTCATAAATGATCTGGAGGATGGTGTGGATTGCACTCTCAGCAAATTTGCGGACGATACTAAACTGGGAGGAGTGGTAGATACGCTGGAGGGGAGGGATAGGATACAGAAGGACCTAGACAAATTGGAGGATTGGGCCAAAAGAAATCTGATGAGGTTCAATAAGGATAAGTGCAGGGTCCTGCACTTAGGACGGAAGAATCCAATGCACCGCTACAGACTAGGGACCGAATGGCTAGGCAGCAGTTCTGCGGAAAAGGACCTAGGGGTGACAGTGGACGAGAAGCTGGATATGAGTCAGTAGCGTGCCCTTGTTGCCAAGAAGGCCAATGGCATTTTGGGATGTATAAGTAGGGGCATAGCGAGCAGATCGAGGGACGTGATCGTTCCCCTCTATTCGACATTGGTGAGGCCTCATCTGGAGTACTGTATCCAGTTTTGGGCCCCACACTACAAGAAGGATGTGGATAAATTGGAGAGAGTCCAGCGAAGGGCAACAAAAATGATTAGGGGTCTAGAACACATGACTTATGAGGAGAGGCTGAGGGAACTGGGATTGTTTAGCCTGCAGAAGAGAAGAATGAGGGGGGATTTGATAGCTGCCTTCAACTACCTGAAAGGGGGTTCCAAAGAGGATGGCTCTAGACTGTTCTCAATGGTAGCAGATGACAGAACGAGGAGTAATGGTCTCAAGTTGCAGTGGGGGAGGTTTAGATTGGATATTAGGAAAAACTTTTTCACTAAGAGGGTGGTGAAACACTGGAATGCGTTACCTAGGGAGGTGGTAGAATCTCCTTCCTTAGAGGTTTTTAAGGTCAGGCTTGACAAAGCCCTGGCTGGGATGATTTAACTGGGAATTGGTCCTGCTTCGAGCAGGGGGTTGGACTAGATGACCTTCAGGGGTCCCTTCCAACCCTGATATTCTATGATTCTATGAGATGACAAATAATCCTGCAGGAGGGTTGGAGGGTAGTCCCCACAATGAAATTTCATGCAACACACACATAGCGTTTTAACCAAATATAAACACCGCATCTGAGCCCTATCCTGCCTTCCTTATGCACCCATAACTCCCACTAATTTCACTACACAGGGCATGCAAGGAATGCAGACAAAGGCACAGCCACATGTTACGAATTATACCTGGTAGGACACGCACACAACTGCTGCGAATTATACCTGGTAGGACACACACACAACTGCTGCGAATTATATCTGGTAGGACACACACACAACTACTGCGAATTATACCTGGTAGGACACGCACACAAATGCTGCGAATTATACCTGATAGATCACGCACAAAACTGCTGCGAATTATACCTGATAGGTCACGCACAGTTCGAATCTAGGCTGAGGCACATGAACAAAATCCACAACTGCAGAGTTCCCAAAAAACACCAAGTTTATTACACTTGAGCATGGTGCCCCCCTGCTAGCCAGGAGGGGACCCCCGAATACAGATTATACAAAGGTTATATACCTCTTAGCAAAGCATGTTGCCCTTGTGCATCGGAAACCTTAGCCAATAAACAAACCCTTTTCTTATCTACCACCTCTCTCTGCTCGATGCATTCCTTGTGCTAAACTAGTATGTTAATTACACAGCATGGTCCTAAAGCAGTGAATCAGTAACTTTTATTATCAGGATGGGAGGCCTCACATCAAAGGCCAGGAGATAGGGAGTTAGGGACAGACAAAGAACAGATACCGGGAGTCAAGGCAGGCTGGAGACAAGGAGGAGGATTTTCACAGGAATGCAGTATCTAAGGAACACTTCTCCTGGCCGCATGATATGGTTGCTTTTAGACAATGGTGAGCCCCAAACCAAAATGGAGTCACATATGCTAACTTTTCCTTAACACACATAAAAGGAAGTTGAGTGAGAATGTGAGAGTCCTGAAGCCATTCTGAGGGGGGCATCAACAATGTGGGGAAGGGAGGACCTGGTTTCCCCTAGTGGTTCCATCTATGAATGCAAAGGACTGGCCCTTCATTAGGAACCTAAAATCTATAGCAGCTTTTTAGGAATGAATTGAATTCAAGGGTCTTCAGTCCAGCAGGCAGCTGAAGCCACTTGGTGAAAATCAGATGTTGGTACTAAAGAAAATGAACAACACCAATGAAAACTTTAAATCTGACTCATATTAATAATAATAAAGTACAGCACCTAGGACAATGGGGTACTGGTCAATGACTAGGGATCCTACAGCATTTCCTGAGATGCCAGAGATTCAGGGGAGACCCGTTTCTATCCAGAACCAGAGCCTTCAAGATGGCCTTCGGGGCTGACATAGTCTCTTTTCTACGGTTGCACAGTGCCCAGCACAATAGGGCCCCAATCCTGATTAGAGCCTTTTGACACTACTGCAGGATAAATAGTGAGATGTCTGCCCCGATAATGATCTGTCCTGTTGACTCAGCACAGCTCGGAGGTGGAGAGCTTCTCCAAAATCATCACTGGTTGTAGGCTGCTACCTAATCTTAAGTGCTGCCGCACGCTCACATTCAATGAAAATCAACCAATTACAAACCAGATATACAGGGAAAAGACCTTTCAAGTTAAACTAAAAGGACTCTCCTTTATCATGATTGGATGCTTAATACAGGCTCACTCCTCTTCCTATTGAAGTCAATATGAGTTTTGCCATCAACTTAAATGAGAGGAGCTTTGTGCCCTTAAATCAGTGTTTCATTTCATCTACTTGTACTTGAAAAGAGAATTTTATAACAGTTCCAATGCACACCTGGGTACGATAAAACAGATACATTTTGCAGAAGCCGCAGGTCTTAGAGTGCGGCACAAAACCATGCATGCATAGCTCATTAATGCAGCATGCGCTGGCTTCCTGCATATGTTGCCCTTCTTGATCAACCCTGAGAGAGCTGCGAGTTTCTCAGCACCGACATTCACTCAATCAGATCTTTACTATGATGAGTTAAACGAAAAAGAATCAGAATGTTCAGCGACTCGGCATCATGCCCATCTGCAACGGATGGAGTTTTCACTTTGAGCAACTACTGACAGCAGTTTTGAATTTACTAGAGAGTTTGAGACAGAAAAATAACCCAGGTGATATTTATCACTGCAGAAAAAGAAACACCTTTTGTTAATATTATAAGCCTTGCAATTGTACATATCTATTAACACTGTAAACAGAAGACTTAAATCAGCAATAGAGAGAGATTTGTACAATACATCCCATTTTGCAAGCCAGTTAGCTGCTGCGTCTGTCCAGTTTTACTTCCAGCTGCAGTAGAAATAGCATTTTGTTTATTCTTTCGCCACAAAGTGCAATCAGAAAACATTTCAAGAAACTTCACGAGCAAGACAGAAGCCAGCACAATCGAGTTTTATCAGTGGAAAGGACTTCTCAGCCTATGGGATATATAGATGGTGCAGAACCAGGAAACAGAACAAAGCATTCACTTCTCAGCACATACAAATGGCGATACTCATGTCTCCCCCGTCGTACGAAATTGAGGGCAGATCTACACTAGAAGCACTGACATAGCGCCGGCGTGGACAGTGCTTAGGTCGCTGTAACTTGCGTTGCTTTGGCGGGTGTCTTGGGCTCTTGCAGAAACATTAGTGTCTCCATCTTAAGAGGATCTTTGCTCTGGCAGTTGCATACATGTGTCTAAAAACATGATTCTGATCTAATTTACACTGATTCTACAGTGGTGTAACTCCAATAACTTCAATGGAGTTAACTCCTCATTTACACCAGCATCAATGAGAACAGATTCCTGGCTGGTGGTTTTATAAATGAATTTTCAAGCATAACAGATTGTAAATATGGGCAAAAATCCAAATGCTCTTTGAACAGAGGAAACCTTTGGATCAGGATCTGGCCTTTGCTGATTAGGCCGGTTGCTACTGTAAACATTAAAAGCAACTTAACACTCTGGAAATTTCATCTAACTATCTGTCACACTGGAGGGCACAAAGTTGCTTAATCTTCACTAATTGCATTCCTAATCAAACAGGAAAACATGCTGTATACACATCAATTTGGTTAGCAAATTAGAGTATTTTTAATAAAAAAGATAGCAGCCTAATATTCACCTCCCACTCCCTAACTGAAATGATGATTGAGGAGGAAGTGATCAGTACATGTGCTTAATGGACCTGATTTGAGGGTCTCATGGAGTGAGCATGTGATTGGGAGCCCCAGAAGCTTCTGAGTTTTAAGGTGGCTCTGGCACTGAATTGCTGTGTGGAACTGGGCATGTCTTGACCTCTCTGTCTCATTATCCCCTTGTGTAAATTAAACATGGTGATAACACCTGCTGTGCAGCAGTGTTGTGATAATCAAGATTACACCATCAGCAATGATGCAGAGTGCCATAGAAGTGTTACGTATGTGACAAAATTCCTCCTCTACCTTGGTGGGTCTTGCGCTTATTGGCGGATTTGCTCGCCTTGGAGCTTCACGGCAGCCCTTAGTTTGGCCATTTTCGTGAACCCACAGTCTAGGTCAACTCATCCTGTGTCTGACCAGGAGTTGGGAGGTTTGGGTGAACCCAGGCCCCCCCTCTACTCCGGGTTCCAGCCGAGGGCCCTGTGGAATGCAGCTGTCTAGAATGCCTCCTGGAACAGCTGTGCGACAGCTACAACTCCCTGGGCTACTTCCCCATGGCCTCCTCCCAACCCCTTCTTTATTCTCACCATAGGACCTTCCTCCTGGTGTCTGATAATGCTTGTACTCCTCAGTCCTCCAACAGTATGTATTCTCACTCTTAGCTCCTAGTGCATCTTGCTCCCAGCTCCTCACACGCACACCACAAACTGAAGTGAGCTCCTTTTTAAACTCAGATGCCCTGATTAGCCTGCCTTAATTGATTCTAGCAGCTTCTTGATTGGCTGCTGGTGTTCTAATCAGCCTGCCTGTCTTAATTGTCTCCAGAAGGTTCCTGGTTGTTTTGGAACCTTCCCTGTTACCTTACCCAGGGAAAAGGGACCTACTTAACCTGGGGCTAATATATCTGCCTTCTATTACTCTCCTGTACCCATCTGGCCCGACCCTGTCACATGTATTACACCTTTAGAGAACAATGAATGGCCTTTACTATCAGGAAATAGGATTTTCCAACATAAACTATTAATGCAAAGTACATTAGGGACCAGCCTTGGAAAGTCCTGACTCCCTATAGCATGGTTTTAATTGTTACCCAAGTACTAGCTCATCTGCCTTTTACTAGATTTGCCCATATGGCTTTCTGGACACACCAGAACACAGCCCTATAAAATATGCAACCCATAATGCCAACATGATGCTGTTCAAAGGACTGTAATGAATGGTCATTTTTCCAGTGACCTTCAATCAATTTCTGAGAGGGTGGGAAAAAAATTAATTTTAATACAAAAAGGTAGAGATGTTTATATAAAATGTTGCTAGTGCTTTCCTGACCTAGTGAGTGCAGTACTGCGTACTGTCAATAAGACTGGATCAGGAAGATTATGTTTTACAGGTATAGGACTTGATTCACCTCTGTGCCAGCACCCTAGGGTAGGCAAAGGGTGTTTGTGTTACCCTAACCCTAACTGTACCTCTTGTGTTCCTGCCAGAGAATAGCATATTTAATGGAAGTCAGGACTCCTTTGAGAGCCCTGCTGATGGAGATTGCTTGTGCAGAGATATGCTAAATCAGGGCATCTCCCAGACATAGCTGGAAGAAGTTTTTCAGACTAAAGTCCCACCCCCCACACACCCCGAAAATGGCAGATTTGGGTCCACTGAAACATTTTGTAAATTTGTGTTGAATTCACTAGTTGTTTCAGTTATCGCCCCCAGCCCCCCAAACCCCAACAAATCTGAAGAAAATCATATTTTGTTTTGACTTTTTCTGTTAGTTTTGAATTTTACTACAATGTTATTAAAAAGGTTAAAACTTGGCAATGAAATCTTTTGTTTTGAGTTGAACAAATATTGTATTCAATCCAAAACAATTGTTCTTCATTTTTTTTTTTGGTTTGCTGAAAAATTCAAAGTTTTTCTTTTTTAGTCAACCCAAAATGAATGCCTCCCCCCTGAATTTTCTGGATCAGCCAGTGAACCAAGATATCAGCTATTCATATAGCTCTACCTCCAGCGACTCTGGCTAGCGATGTATACTTTGGGGGCTGCACTGGCAGAAGTGGTGGAGAGTACTGCTGCAGCTGCTTTGCACTGTCACAACCCCCTTCTGGGTCTCGTGAGAAGCCAGTGTCTTCACAGGCTGAATCAAGCTCATGGTTGTATAGGAGCCAAATATAATGGACTGGAATGCAACTGAGAGTTTGAATGCAAGAACAGCCTTGCATCTGGCATGCCAATATAATACAAGGCTTTATCACAAGGGTACATTATGTTCTGGTCTGCTTATCTTACTTTATTTTCTATACAGGAGACTATCTGGATCTACAAATGATATAAAAGATGTGGAATCCGGGGGTGTTCACTGAATAGATGCTATGCAAAAAGGACAAATGACCTCTTTTAAAAACAGTTGAGTGTTTGATATTAGAGGTCTGTTGAACACTGACGGACATGTTGGTCACATTTTTGTTGGTTTCACCTAGGATGCTATGGAGGGACAATAAAATCTCTTGGTTCAGGGCATAAATGAGAGCTGCAAGCACCAGGGAGATATTTCCACACTTTTCTCAGGCAGGGTACCAGACGTGATGGGTCAATGATCTGATCTTTTATGGTGAATCTTATTTTTCTAAGAACGTCTGTTTTGTTGCAGAATATTGAGCCTCTAACTGCCTTTGAAGGAGTGCGGTTTATTTTGCCTCTGTGACTTGCTAATGGTTATTACCCCAGGGGAGAAGGTTTGTACAAAAATATAAAAGGCATGGCTTGATGTTTGAAGTTTTGTGTTTTATTGTAGTTGGCACCAGAAATGTTTTTGATCTATGTTATGTTCACATAAATCCTCTGTAAACAAGAATGCATCAGTATTGGTTTCTTATGATTTTGTTTCAATGACTGTATGGTTTTTAAAAAATACATTCACAAACCACCTTATGTTTAAACACAATGATTCCCTTTTATTTCATAACTGTTCCCAAAAAACCCACAATAAAAAAAAATCATTTAAAGCTGTGTATTCTGAACATGACACTTTAGGGGAAACAAAAGTCATCAGTTTGCAACATAAATTAATGAGAAGCTTCTGGTTTAAGGTAGCCACAGTGAAAATATAAAGAGCTGGTGGCAATCACTGTCAGTGAAGAGATTTACTCTGATTCCGTTTTAATTCCAGTATCCAACAACTACAGCAGTTGCTAAATTTAATCAGAAAAGTTATTGCTAAATAAAACAACCATTGCAATAAAAAACACAAGGGTGTGTACATGTGTGGTAGTGGGAGATGTGGGCTGAAAATGGAGGTCCTTTTCTGATCACTCAGTGGCAGCTCTAGGTTGAAATTATAGCTAGCCCCAATTATATATTTGCTCTTTAATTAAGGACACTTTTCAAAGTACCCACAGTGCTTTGCTGTGGCTGACAGCCTGAAGTCTCCCTACTGTTGATTTGGAGACCCCTACAGGAATGTGCAAGCCTAGGCTTGTTACTGAGGAGAGCTGGTAAGTGCTTTACTGTGGTTTCCATGGTGCTCAGTGAAGTACTGCGCTGATTTCAAGGTCCCTGCTGGAACATGCACTACAAGCTTTGCTGGCATTTACCATTTTCAGAATTTCCCACCACTTGCAGCTTCAACAATGTTAGTGCTAATTCAGACAAAATGCTGGCGGCCACTGGCATCACGCCCACAAGGTTGTGTAGACGTGCTCTGAGCATGCTTAAACGACAATGCCGTGGCTAACGTGCCATTGGCTGCCTGGAGGCTTGTCTGCATTAGGGCTCTCGCCATCCCTGCCATAGGTGGAGCGCCAATGATCCTAGCAACAGTGGGAAATTTCAGATAGATAGGCTCGTGTATACACAGCCAGACAGTCTGAGCCACCGAAGCAACTGCCCCTGCACAGATCCTGTCCATCAAACCAACAGCCATGAATAGTGCTTTGAACAGAGCTAAAGATCAAGTTATCTTACTAGGGTTTTATTTTCTGACTGAGACCAGCACCCTGGTGACTTAATGACAGAGGCTCAGAAATGGAGCTGTAAAGCTGCCTGGATTCCCTTAACTGCCTCTAACCTACGAAGCTGCCATGTTGAAACTTTAAGAACCACAGGCCAGAAGTAGCATATTTTCACCAACTTGCTATACATTTGCCCCGGATTTCTGATTTTTATTGTGCTCTCACTGATGGTATGGCCAGCAACCAATTTTAAATGACTATGAACAAAACTAATGCCTACCGGCACAATAATGGATGGTGCAGTCCATTACAGGGCCGGGGGACTGAGAGTGTGAGATTCTTTTTTAATCAGTGAAGGATTCAGATTTGACCAACGACAGTTGATTTGTTTTTTTAATAGCATCATTATTACTACATATAATATCAGAGATTGCCAGTTAAGCTCTCTACATCTTCCTGGAGCCAACAGTGCTGCAATAAACAGCGAAATGAAAAACAAAACAAAAATGAACAAAACGAGGTAGGTTAAAAACAGCAACACAGATCTCGTTATGCAACACCCTAATACCACGGGCAGCCATGCTTGTAGCTATTGAGAAAAAAAAAATCCCAGATACTCACTTAAAATTTAAATCAGTTGAGCAGAGTTTTAAGGACACAATTCAACCTGAACTAAATACATACATATTTCTGCACAGATGTTGTCGTTCACTGTATGTTGGGTAATTCGGGGGGAGTGGAGGAGGGGCAGAAAGTGATTATAGTTTCAGAATCGTCACTCAAGAAACCCTATTTTTAAAAATTCTTTACAATTCGGCTGTGTAATCTCCTTTTGGCTTGGTTTAGTAGCTAATCCCCTCTCTCCCCTACACTGAGCAGACACTGGGCCTCTCAGAACCTTCTAACTTGCCCGTCCCAGTCTTCATATCTGGAGACGAGACAAAGTCAATGGAAGCCACGTTATCACTGGGGCCACAATCCTTATCGGTGCTAGGCACACTTAGCTATCACTGACTTCCAGGGCAGTTCTGAATGCACAGCATCACTCTTAAGTGGGGCCCAACCATTCAGCTGTGCACACCCAATTAGTTCTCAGTATGACTGGATCCTAAATTAAAAACTCTGTCATCCAAGTGGCTCCATGCATCCCTCCAAATACATCTGTCACCTGAATGATCTTGTGTTTCTCTCAGCCTTTGTTCCATCCCCTTCTTTTGCCTTGACCTCTTGCATAAAGTAGCATGGGGGAAAAAATGCTAATACACCCTCCCACTGTTTTCAGGAGTAACAACAAACGACACTACTTTCTCTATCAACACACACCATTATGTGAAGATCCAGATAGAAATATGGACTGACAGACTGACAAAAATGTTGTTGATTTTATTAGTCTAAGGCTAGTAGTTTAGCCATTTAAAATCCATTTCCCAAAAGAGGGGAAAAACTATTATTTTTCTCTTCTTTAAAAATCCATTAAGCTGTTGCTGCCAAAAGCAACATGTAAATGTTGGTGAAGGCAAAAGATTTCCCAAAATTACTTAGCTATATGGTTATGGCCTTCATCGCAAAGATAAAAGGTACATTTATTGTGCTGTCTTTCACCAGTTTTAATTAATAACTTTACAGCAAACTATATATTTGATGCTAGCAGGCAGACAGAATTAAAAACATACTTTTTGACACTATTTTCTTCCCCATTCTTACAAAGTAGGGGACAAAGAAAAAGTAAAATAAAAAAATTCATAACCCACTATAACACAGCTTAATCAGGAGACCATCAGAGGTTCCTTTCTCTACTTTTGAAGTGCATATGTCTCTTTCTGCCCCAAACACAGTGTTGCATTCTTAGGGATCTCCAGTGAATCCTCTCTCTCCATTACCAGACTGCAACAATGAAGGGTGTACTGTATTGTGAGAGTGTGTGTAGGGAGTGGTGTATTCCACAAGGCTTTCCGTATCTGCCTCGAGAGTGTTAGTCCACATGTTTAATGTCCTTTAAATTAGAAATAATGCCATGAAGGTAAGTGTCAAGCGTTCTTCTATTACCAGTTCATCATGGAATTTCTGTTGAGGGTCATGAAAAAAACTTGGCTACTTCCTCCAGATCTCACTGATGCAAAAAATACCTGTATGGGAAGAAAGCGGGGGGGGGGGGGGGGGGAGTGAAACAAAAAAACAACCACAACAAGTAGTTAATTGCATGTTTTTTCAGCTTTTTAGATTTAACAGCCACCAAATGTCTTTTAGTCATTAATGACCCAAGCTAGAGTCAAACAAGCAACCTAGAGATGGAAGGTTCCTTATCCCATTACCAATACCTTGAGCCAACCAGTTTCCCCTCTTCATTTTTTTTTTTAATTTTCTCAGGAGAGCTGCATGGAGACAGGGCACCTGGTTTCCAGTGAAATTCTACTTTAATCCTGTTTCTCAGGTAGTGTGACTGCAGTACAAGGAGGCTGTGACGGAGCAGAGAAACACCATACCAGCAGAGAAGGGATGAAAGAGAACCCAGTTAGCCCCACCCTACAATACCTGCAGCTAACACCAGGCCTGGAGGGAGAAGAAAAGGAGAGAACCTGGCTCAGTTCAGGAATGTCTGGTGAAGGAGCAGGATGCAGCTCTGCCTCTCTGCATAAGGGGAGCTTCACTACAAGCCTGACAGCTGGGACAGCCACTGAGGCAGAAACAATGTGTCCCTGACCAGAAAAGACTCTTGAGGAGACTGGGGAACACCCAGTAATGAGTGGACTCTACTGTTTACTTGAAGGAAATTATGGGTCCAAGCCCTTCCAGTCTTCCAATCCCAATCCAAGGGGTGAAGGTTATAGAAGCATCCAGCAAACACAGGGGGATAGAGACTTTCCTCCACAATGTACACAGAGACCTGCAGCTGTGGGAGGATGCCGCAAAGGTCCACAAGTGGACACTGCTCCAGGCAAGCCATTACAGAGGGCAAAAGTGTTGACGGATGCCACAAACAGTACTAAGTTTGAACCTTATACCTTGCTAGTATCTCAAGACGACATAAGAGTTTATGAATAACAACCTGGCAGAATTTTCTTCTAGGGGGGTCTCAGTCCATCATGTAACACAACCTCTCAGTCACTGCAGATGACAACATTCTTCATTCCCACATTTTCTATATGCAAAGGGACACTCTCCAAGACTAGTACAAGGAAACTGAAATCTAACACTTAAGACATCAACTGAGAGAACTGGTGCTATCATCTAAGGGAAGTTCAGCAAGTTGGTTGTCTCTGTATTGGCTGTATTCTGAGCAAATTAGAACCACTGAAGAATGACCCACCGAGCCAGATCATCATTAACGTAGGTGTCAATAAAATTATGGGGCTTTCCTGACTTGCTATCAGTACCAGAGAGGAGAGCTCAGCTTGGGGTTGCTCCATAGTGCCATGTTTATTATAGGCAGGACTTCCCATTTTAAGACCTTGTTTTCAATTGTTTATCACTTTGCCAGGCTGTTTGACCTGAAATTTTTCATGCTGGTTGTCTGCCTCAGGCCAACCTTTTGGAAAAATTCAGCCAAATTGTTCAGCCATTTCTGAGAATGAAATTAGGGAAAATTCTGTTCTTTTGCTATGTTAAAAAAAGGTGGTGACCTTTTCTTTGAACAACTCTAGCACCCCCATACTTCGTATCCGGGATTTGAAATTTGGCAGTGGGGTGGCCTTTACGATAGGGATGTGCCTGTTGCCATCCTCGTAGAATTCCACCAAGTTATAAGCCTTTGAAAAATCGCAGCTTGCACATGCTCAGCAGAGACTTTTGATTTTTAGCAGCTAAAAATCTCTAAAAATTCTGTCTTCATTGAGCATGCCCCATCCCCTCAGCTCCCATGTGTAACCAGACTGTGCATCCACCATCTGCTCGCAGCTCCTACGTGCGAGTGGATTATGTATGTGTCATCCCCACAAAGCAGCTCAGCATACTCCCTCCAGTCCAGGGCTGCAGAAGCAAAAGCTGGCTGTTCTCTGTAATGGCTGCTTCCAGCTGGAATGGGGCTCAGGGCTGGAATGGGGCTAGGCACTGGACCTGAGAACAGGGAGCCTCTCTCTCTCCTGTACTCTCCGTGACCCCACTTTTCACACCCAGGTAATGTGGAAGGGGAATGCACTGGAAGACAAAAGCCAGGGCAGTGGGGAAGAAAAGGAGCAGAATGGGACAAGGAGTCTGGTGAGATTGGAACTGAAGGGGTAGGGGGAAGAAAGAGAGTAACTGGCTGGGCAAAGAGCCTGGGCTTAGGAAAAGGAGCCAGGGATGAGCAGACAGGATGGAACAGGGCCATGTTGGAGAGGATGGGGCAGAAGTCATCAAGTCTGGGGAAAATGTGTAGAAGAGTCTGTGTCCACTAGAGAGCACTCTCCTCCAAAGCCTGGAATGTAACTCCCAATTCCTGAGTCTCACCATTCCTCTGCTGTTAGCATACGTCTGTGAAACCCTTTGGCAAATATGGTCTCTCATCCCTCCCTTGTGCTGATCCACACAGAGGATGACATCCTATTACTGCTACCAGTTATTCCATTAGCCCAAGAGGCAGAGATCTGTGCAGTGGATCTAAACAGTCCAACTCTGCTGATGAGTGGGTATCAATATGATGTCACATGATGGAATTTCTGCTTTATCAATTTGCTTTTTGAAAAACCTAGGAATCTACACACAAAAATCTACATTCAAAGAACCTTATTAAGATTGTATCACAATGCGTACGCACAAGGGGATCAAATTAAGGTTGCAGAGGCAACCTTCATTCTGGCATTTCTTAACTTCTAAGTACTTGACTTTGCAACATTAATAATGTTCTTTTAATGTAATGTGTGTGTGTAACTGTAACTGACCTGCCAAGATTCTAAATGGATTTATTTCATGGAACTGATTTGTGGCCATGCAATATTTTAGAGTACAGGCTATTGTTTAGGTGAGGCAGCTTGAACTGGAGTATATATTTTAGCAGCATTTTCACTCTGCTGGATGGGGGAATGGTTATGCAGAAAATCATTATAATAGAATCTGTAAATGGAAACACAACTGATCCACTCCAGCTGATCAAAGATAGGCAAATGGGCCCATTAGGTTTTGAGCAGACTCCTCAAGTAGCTTTGTCATCACCACTTAGGAGAAATTCAAGCTGAGTCAACATAGGGCTTCTCTCCATTACTGATTGTCTCTACTTAAGAGAATTACTTGGAGTGGTTTGCTTGTGTGTTGTGTGCATTAAGCAGATCATCACATTGATTACTTATTAACCTCAAGACAAACTAGATCTGAAACCTCAAGGTAGCTGGTTGTATCTTAAAGATGTAAAGCACTGATGCACACTCTGAGGAAGACTTACCTTATCATTTCTTTCACATAGAAATTTTAACCTTTGAGCTCGCTTGTGCATAAATACTCCATCCAAATGTCCTGTCTCCACTGAACGGATCTCAATAGCTTTTTCTCCCCAGCCCATTATTTGATTGGAATGAATGTAGGCTGTCAAAAGGAATTTCCAAAAGAGCATTAAAAACATTTGGCAGGCTATTAATAACAAAATGGGCAAAGCCGCTCTCAACAATCAGTATTCAAAGACTGTCTAGAGGAATCAAGTAACTCTCCATTTGCCAGAAGTAGCAGAAGCCAGCCACATCAAGAGAAAGCACTCAAATAATAGATAATAATAATGGTTCTTATATAGTGCTTTTTCCTCCATAGATCTCGAAGTGCTTTAACAAGAATAAAGCATCCTTATCCCCATTTAACAGATGCGGGAAACAGAGGAACTGAGAGGAGAAGCAAAGTCACACAGCAGGCCAATGGTAGAGCCAGGAGTTTAGAATTCAGGTTCTCCTGACTCCCCAACCAGTGCCCTCTTCACTGGAGCACATTGTCTCCCCGGTCTAGTGACTTTAAGTAGGGAGTCCTCAAGGCCCAATCTATGAATGGACAACAACTAGGTCCACCATCTGAGTGAGAGCGGTCTGCTTTGATTGGCAAGTTCCCAAATGACCCCATCTTAGTTTCCTTTATTTCTCATCTTATTTTACATTTGTAAATGACAACGGAGAAGAGGAAGGGTTCACCTACCCACAGAAGTAGGCATTTCTCCCCACTGCAGCACCACGTCTTTAGTTATCCGTCCATAGGTGTTCACATACACCCCTTCATCCTCATAGCATACGAGCATCTCCATCCCATCCGTTTTTGGCAGGATGACAATGGCATGAGGAGTGATATTGCCCTGAATCTGTGATTAAAATAACCCCCCCAAATTAGAATTAAATCAAAGAGGGGAAAAAAGTCTAAGAAAATCCCACCCTGTTAAACAGCTATGCCTGGGCATTTAAAGGATCGGCTCGAAAGAGAGTAATTTGTCACGTTTACCCCACCATCAAACTGTCCGAAGTGTCAAAGATAAACAGCCTCAGCCATTATAAGGAGATTGCAACATTTACACCCCCAGAAAACGGCGTCTGACATTTGACAGTACCATATATCAACTGCTATTGACCACTAAATACATCTTGTGTTCAAATGATAGCGAAACAGAAATTAAGAATACTGGGTACAGAACTGGGGAGGAGGAAATCTTCTCCTTTCTTGAATAATCAGTGTTTGGAGGAAGGATAGAAACTAGGATGCAGCTACTTTGCTTACATTTCTGATCTTCAGTCGCTAAGGCAACATGCTACCTTGGCGGCATTTCCTCCACCTTCCTGTCAGTTATCAGGCACTGACAGCACTATCAGGCAATGGATACTGTCCTAGATGAGCCACTCGTCTGATCAGATAGGGAATTCCTATGTTGATTTAAAACACAGTTCCAGCTGCCCCGGTTTCTCCAATGGTTTGCTCAAACACTATATATAAGAACATAAAAACATAAGAACGGCCATACTAGGTCAGACCGATGGTCCATCTAGCCCAGTGTCCTGTCTTCCGACAGTGGCCAGTGCCAGATGCTTCAGAAGGAATGAACAGAACAGGGCAATTATTGAGTGATCCATCCCTTGTCGACCAACCTCAGCTTCTGGCAGTCAGAGGTTTAGGGACACTCACAGCATGGGGCTGCATCCCTGACCATCTCAGTTAATAGCCACTGATGGACGTATCCTCCATGAACCTATCCAATTCTTTTTTGAACCCACTTATATTTTTGGCCTTCACAGCATCCCCTGGCAGTGAGGACCACAGGTTGACTGTGTGTTGTGTGAAGAAGTACTTCCTTATGTTTGTTTTAAACCTGCTGTCTATTAATTTTATAGGATGACCCCTGGTTTTTGTGTCATGTAAAGGAGTAAATAACACTTCCCTATTCACTGTCTCCACACCAGTCATGATTTTATAGATTTCTATCATATCCCCCCTTAGTCATCCCTTTTCTGATCTGAACAGTCCCAGTCTTTCTAATCTCTCCCCATATGAAAACTGTTCTATACCCCAAAGCATTTTTGTTGCCCTTCTCTGTACGTTTGCCAATTCTAATACAGTATATCTTTTATAAGACGGGGCAACCAGAACCTCACGCAGTATTCAAGGTGTGGACGTACCATAAATAGTTAAAGTGGGCATACCAAGTTAAACCTAAACCCCAGTATGTTTTGTAACCTCAGTTCAGACCTGCTTTGGCCTTATTCACAAAATGCGCTTAAACCAATTTAGTTGAAACCATGTGATGAGAGATTCTTACCAGAGTTCAGCAAAATCGGCTTCCAGAAAAGGCTACATTTACTTCATATTGTCTTGTCTCACTTAACTGTCCATTTTTGTCTGTTAACCATACACAGAGTTCGGAACACAGCTTATTCCGTAAAGATCCTGCAGCCCAGTCCTGCAGCCCTTACTCAGAAAAACTACTTCACAAGGGAATGGGGTGAAGGGCAGGATTTGGAACTCCCTACAAGAGATCTGCACTAAGAGGCCCAGTTCCTTGGGATGCCCATTTTGTTTGTTGGGGCAGAACCTGGTTCCCTATTAACCATCCCCCCAGCACGGAAACAGAAGCTATGGAATGGCACCACGATTGGTCCGTGGTGTATGTGAGAGGATTCCTCTTTCCATGCCTGACTATGGAGGCTTGGCATGGGGCTGAATTTGCCCCCAAGTAAGTAAAGACTGTCGAATCAGATCCTTTATCTTTATTAACTAGGTGTATGGTACCTCTCACCCTCTCTCATTCGCTTGTCAGAGAGGCCATTACCAGTGATTTTAGTACTCACAGCAAGATGCCATGTAATTAGCCATGATTTCCAACAGCCGAACCCTCTTCCAAATCTTGTTTGGGACGTACTTTATTCATCATGTTAGTCATACAGTAACACAGCTCCTCCGTGTACTCACGTGAGATGGTATATAGATATCATAAGAGTTCCCTGAATCTACATCAATCACATGGAATCCAGTGTGTGATCCAAAGATAACCTTCAATCTTTGACCCTCTTCTACCGTGAGGTCCACAAGCAACGGTTTGTGCTGGAGATCTGCAAAAGACTTTTAAAATCCCTTCAGTCAGTTTCCTGAGGTACAAACAAAGCCCACTATTGGCAGCACATTACAATTATGAAACCACGTTTGTCTCTTATTAAATGTGTCATTGATATTCCTATTGCATCTCAGATGCCCCATAGGGTATTACTTGGTCACTCTGTCTGTCCACGTTCATTTGCTAGTCTGGCTCTTTTTGTATTGCTATATCTTACAAGAAGTTTCAAAGTGCTGCTGTAATGTTTGTCTTTCCTGTTATAACCATCAGGCTGTCTGACATGTTACATACATGCTGCATTTCACCATGCAGGGATAGCAGTCACTGGAAAATATGGATCCAACAGCTGGAATGAAAGCTCAAAAGACAGCCTGTAAAGATACTGGCATATGCCACCCATCCACACCAATGGGTGGGGGAACTTGATGGGGCCAGCCGTGAAAGGGAGACAGTTCCAATAGCAAGGGAGGGAGATACTTGCCAAAGGACAATAGGTAGCTCCTCTGTTTGGGAGTCTTTGGCATGCATTGGCCAGCTGGGGGAGTGGGGTGCTGACTGGCCAGCATTCCCCAGCTCCCAGGATTTAGCTCCGAGTGTGGGTCATGTGGAATCTCATTCACCTCTGTTCCTGCAGCTCACCCTACCCATCCAAATTAAGAACAGGAACGCAGTTTGACAGATGCTGTGGGTTACTGTTTAGGTGGGTCAGGAAGGAATTTTTTCTCCCCTAGGCCAATTGGCAAACTACCAGGGAGCTTTTGCCTTCCTCACAGCACCTTGAAGCCACAGTGGGTTGAGTAGGAATGTGCTTGGTACATAACTGAGGTACTGGGTGGAGTTGTTTACTCATTGTGACTTGTGGCCAGTTTCCAGTGCGGTTAAGAAACTAAAATGAACAGTTCCCAGAGATAAAAGACCTGGGATTTTGGTGTTGGGTCTTGGGCTCATGTGATAGGGTAAGACTCTGTGGCCTTTGCATGAGGAGGTCAGACCTTGTGGCCCTCATTGGCTGAGGTCCCCACCCTGCTGCACCCTCTGTCCCCCTTGCGAGGGCGAGGGTGCTAGGACTCAGAGAGCTGAGTCCTGGGGGAATAGGCTGAGGAGAACCTACCCCACGTTATGGGTTATATGGTAAGGAGCCCTATAACCCCATGCACTGGAATCAAGTAAATACCGGGTATAGGAGAGTATGGGTGATGGGCGGGTAATGCCCCTCCCGCTGTGTTAGAGTTTAATGAAAGTTGCACCCTGCTGCTTAATTCCATTCACGCGTCTGTCCTTATTTTGCTGCTCTCTCCACATCAAGCTCCACCATCCCCCCTTCAGAATAATCACTTAAATTCCCTCTGTCTTTTCCTCACAGAGATACTCGAAGTTTAGGGTCATAACCTGCAAACACCCTCACCGCTGCGAACAACACACGAATCTCTGCCAGCGTTGATGGGCTTTGAAGTAGCCAGTACACATTCCTCTGCTGCATGCACAAATAATTTGCAGAGAGGTGGTGTGTGCAGGGCTACTGCAGGGTCAGATGGTGTATGCATTAAAAAAATGTGACTCACAAGCTCCTCCCCTGCATGGTATCTTCTGTGGGTTGGACAAATTACCCCCCCCCCACCCCTGGGCTCCCCCTTGTGAGCACTGTTCTTTTTTCACAGGTGCCTCTGTGCAGCCCCAAAATTTGGGCCTTTAAACAGGATCATGGAGGAGTACTCATTTTCATTTGAGAGAGTGTTTCAGCTAACACATAAGGAGGAATTCCCCCTTCCAACCCACAGCAGGTGCTCTGTGCCGTGTAAGGTCTGTGTTGGTGTGTGGGCAAAGCAACCAAGGGTGGGAGACCATTTGTATCCTGTCTGAGTGGTTTTCATGAGGACTCTGAACAGGAATGAACTATTAGGGGTGGGGTGGGGCAGGGCAAGGAAGGGCCACTCTGTATTTGCATAATTCCAGTCTCTGTGAATCCCTGAACAGGTGTGGAAAGGCAGTGATGCCTATTTAGTCCATAGATTCAAATAGCAGCCACAGGAGAATTCAGCTACAGCTTCAAAACTTGCCCGCAGCTTGGGGAGGTGGATCCCATCCCATTCTAAGGCCGGGTCTACTCTACCACTTACTTTGTGTGAATAAGCCACCCTCCTGAGCAACGTAAATTACACCGACCTATGTGTGGACAGCGCTATGTCAGCGGGAGAACTTCTCATGGAAGTGGGTATATTATGCTGACAGGAGAGCTCTCTCTCCCATCAGCATAGAGCATCTTTACCAGACGTGCTACAACGGTGCACCTGTGCCAATGTAGCGCTTCTAGTGTAGACTGCCTTAACTCTGCTTAATTCCTCATATGAAGTCCACTTCACTTTATTCAGCATCAGATCACACTCATCCTCCCTGAAAAAGCCATATTTGCTAGAGGGATGCAGTGTTTACTCAGCATGAAACAGTCTCTGAATCCACTGCCCCTTTCAGTTAGCCCTCTGCAAAGATCTGTGGATGGAAAGTGCTATAGAGTGCTGAGTGTAAAGTACACAGAGCACACTTAGTTTAGGTACAATTTATGTACAAGCAGAATGCTGGTGAAAAATCCTGGGGGAAGATAGGAAGGAAAAAAAGAGAAAGTGGCCTCAGATTATCAGACTTTATACCTTAAGATAAAAAATTAACATTGAGGGGAAAAAAGATGCAAAACACACTTCTAAAAATGCAACTTTTTAATGTCATTAAAATGTAAATTAGTTTGAGACAAAATAATTTATTTAGTCGATATGAAAAAAATAACAATACAGCACTGGTCAAAAACTTTCAATTGCAGAAGAACATATACCCAGAATATACTAATAAATAATTATCAATAATACCTAGCACTATTATAGCACCTTGCATCCAATAATCTCAAAGGTAGTATTAAGTACAATAAATTCTTGATTCTTGAAGAATCTTTCTGTGTGCCTGCCTGAAGTATGAAAGAGACATGCCATTGTAAAGTCTGCCCGGTAACTCTGCCAGGTCAGTTCTATGCATCACAAAAGAGACCTGTGTTTGATTCCTTGTCTGGCCTGATAAGGGGAGGATAACCAAGGAAATGATACACTTTCATAATCTGTATAATAAAGAAATTCCCATGTACTTATGATGATGGATTGTATTTTTGTAACAACTTAAACATACCTTAAATGCCATAAACTTGTGATATGGTTTCGGAGCCCAAGCATATATCTCTACAGCATTCTTTAAGGCAATCACCAAGAACTTGATTCTTTCATATTTCACTAAAATTGAAATAAAACTAATTTTTAAAACATCCATTTTACTCAAACAAGACTGCACAATTTATCTCAAGGAAGAGCTTCTCACTATCTTTCCATTGGTAATGTTTTTATCTACTACATAGCGATGGATTAAAAGCTTAACTAGGATTGTGGCATACTGATTTTTTTGTTGCCTCATTCCTGTACCTCTGTTCAAAATAGTATCAAAGTACAAAATACTGCAATGGAATTTTTTTGGGCCAAACCACCTAGAAACAAGAGGGGGGAAATCCTCTTCCTTTTTCATTAGATCAGATCTAAGACTGCAGAATCAAAGGAAAAAAATAAGATGTTTGATTATCTTTCTTCAGCAGTTATTGTTACATGTGATTTAAAAATATTTAATAAAGGGGAATATTTAATAAGCCAATTTTAAAGACATTTCCTTCAAAAACTCTTCCATCAGACTAAATCTTCCTCCACAGTGGACTATGAGCTGTGAAAGAAAGAGCACAACTTAAAGATGATTAGTCCATTTATATGAATTACCCCCAGCAGTTATAGTTAGGATCAAATTTCCAGGGACATCAATATTCATGCCTCATGGCATAAACAGATCACCAACTGATTTGCTAACTGAGTTTGGGAAGAAATGTTCTTGTCCACAGTAGAAAATATTGTACAGTTATGTGGGCTTTTATATCACCCTGTGAAGCACCTAGCACTGGCCACTGACAAAGAAAGGATTCTAGACTAGATGATCCATTAGTTTGTTCTGGTGTGGAAAATCCTATATTCCTATCGGAAGAGCGCAAGGATACGATCACGGCTGATAGGTGATAATTTGAACAGTACCACATGAATGCTTGTCATTCAGTTTGGTGGTTTTCTTCAATGCATATAACCAAAGAAATAGTCTCTTCCTGATTGCTACTGCCTGGGTGAAACTGTGATAAAAGAAAAGTCTCTTCAAAATCGTGAATTGTTCAGAAATAAGGAAAACTGAGTGAAGACCTCTCAAAACCAACTGGTCAATGATTAATGGGAAGACGAATGATTGAGAGTCCGATTTTCCTCTCAGTGACACCAATTTTACATTGGTGTGACTCCATAAACTTTAGCGGCGTTACTCCTGATTTACAACAGCGAGGGGAGAATCTGGCCCTGAGGATCATGTAAACATCAAGCAGAGTTGTCCCTCAAGTTCACTACTATTGGTACCTCACAGTTTCTCTTTTAGTACTAGAACAAATGTAATGATTGCTTAATTTTTGGTTTTAATGGCTACACTGAATTTCTTAAAACATCCTTCAAGTGAAATCCTCATGAGGTGAGCAGATACAGTACATACATCCTGTTCCGCTTACCAACTTTGTAATGTATGCAGCCTTCCAAGTCTCCAACAGTGATCCAGCCTTGCTTCTTTTCTACTTCTGGGTCATTGTGTAAAATTCTATTTCTTAACCATGAAAGGTAGTAAACTCGCAGCTTGTTCTTCTTTCCTAGTGAAAAATGAAAAAATATAATGCAACTATAACTCACACTCACTCAACATATCACTGTCCCCCTCTGTGTGTCCCAATCACCAGTACACAGGTTTATGAGTTTTGGCTAATAATAGTGTGTCTTAGTTTTGGCAGTGAAGGCTCATGCTTTTAGATCCAGAGGTCCTGGGTTCAATCCCTGCATCTCACAACTCATTTAGGGTCATCGCATTGCATGACATTGATCCACTACACATTCCAACCTCACTGCATGAGCTTTCCTCATACCATTCTCCCACATCTAAATACCTTCTGACTTCATCTGGTCCATGAACCCTTCTGAATAGCTCTGCAATTTTAATCTTGCTCACCAGCTACTGCTATTTGAGATAAGTTCCATTATTTGACCACACACTAAGTTTCTGTGTCTGGCTACGTGGTGTGGCACTGCACTCTACTGGACAGATTGTCAGATTTGGGGGAGTGTGATCATGTCACCCTCCAGTGGCTGCAGTCTAACCAGATATAAACCCTAATCCTGTTACTCAAATGTGAATATTTCATGGGTTACCACTAATAAGTGTTAATAAAGATCCAGTTCAGATGCATTACATGGCTCCCACTGAAGTCAGTGGAGTTAAGCCATTAGCCAGTAGGTTAATTGGCTAATCCCAACTCAGAGAATTCCAAATCACACATACGCAATATTCCAATCACCTTTGCAAGTCTGTTAAGCTCACCACAAATGCTCATAATGGATTCCTACCTTCACCTTTTTCTTCCTATGGTACTACAATTCCTATCATTTATATTCTTTTCAAAAGTACATGGGAGCAATATAAGAAGGTAAATCAGGAAGCAGCATTTTAAAAGAAATCTTCAGTGAAAGGAAGAAAAGTCTACACTTCAATGGTTAGTAGGCTCAGGAGGAAGAAAATATTAAATAAATGAGAGAAAGGGACAGGATTGCAAACAAAACTACAGCTATCAAATTGTTTCGTTGGAGTAAATTTTGTCACTCTACCCAGTGAGAATTAAATGTGCAAAATAAGTTAACAGGAAAGGTTTCTGCAATTCCCTATCTCCTTCCATCTATGGATGATGGGGATACTAGTGTCAGCTTGCTGAAATGGGAGCTTATTCTAAAGATCTGATTCTGTAGCCTCTCTATAGGTGGGACTGTCACATTACTTCCATGGGAGTTCTGCATGTGGAGTGCCTATACAAACAGGCGTGAATATTGAAATACCCAAATTATCCTTTGATTCAGGGTTGAGAGCACAGAACTGTTGGCTGAAAACTGAAATGGTGACGAGCCCTTGATTATAGTGGTGCAGCCGGGCATCTTGCAACTGAGGATGGAAGAAAATGCCCTAAGAGGTGTTTTCCAGATCTAATTTCTTGGATTCTGTAATTAAACTAAAAGCTAATCCTACAGTCCTTCTTCTGACATTAAGGGGCTGGTTTCTGTCTGAGACAGAACTGCTCCCAGGAAATTAGAAAGGAAAGGGTTGTGAACAGTGAAGCAGAGTAACAGGTGTACCTGATATTGTTACAAGGACATTAAGTCCCTCTAGCACATCCATCTGTTGAAATCGCCTTCTGTTGATCAGGTTGTACACCTTTCCTTGGCCACTTCGATCCAACAGCATCAGTCCATTTTCTGTACCCACTAGTAGGTTAACACCTAGATATTAAACAAGCAAATGGGATGACTTAAACCGCGCTCCACAGCTGCTGCTTTAAGGGCCTGGTCCAAAGCCTACTGAAGATAATGCAAGTCTGTCAACTGATTTCCATGGACTTTGAATCAGGCCTTAAAGTCTCATTCTCTGCTACCTCAGGCTCCCAGAAAGGACAACAATCACAACCGTACCAATCTAGCATGAGACTATGTACCATAAGTATGGCCAGCATCATGAGGAGCACTCCATGACTGCATTCCATTGGTGTAGATATTATTATCCCCATTTTACACATTGGCAAATCCAGGCACAAAGAGGTGAAAAGTGCTTTGGCCTAGGTTGCTCACTACAGCAAAGAAGAGAGGTCAGTCATACTTATTCCCTGTCCACTGCTCTATCACTAGAGCATGAGTAAAATTTTCAAGAATGCCCAAGTAACTTGGCTGCCTAAGACCCATTTTCAGTAGTGAAAAAATCCATGACCCTGAGGCTGCTACTTCTCATTGATGTTCACTATTGAAAATTGGACTTAGGCTGCTGAGTCATTTGGGCATTCTTGAAAATTTACACCTCATGTTGCCTCTTAGGACCCTGACTGCAATAGCATAACCATTAAAAGCAAGCACTTATAATGTAAATTGCTGGACAATACACTGTAGCGATGAAACGAATACAAGGCAGAATGAGTTTCTGAAACAGAGATCTCAATTTTCAAGCTTGAATGCATAGTTAGACACCCACCTTTGAAACTGGGGGCTTTAACTGGCAATGGGACACCTCTGGGTGTCTAAGGGCCCATTTAAGAGCCTACAGATGATGTGGATACTTAACTTAGAGCTTGCCTACATAGCAAATTATTGCGCTTTCAAGTAGTGAAGCTGCACTCTGGGACTTTCACTGCAGTGTAGCAGTGTCCACAAGAGATGCTACTGCCTGGCAAGCTGGTGTGCTGTAGATTCAGACCTTGGTTTGCTGCTCAGTATCTCATGATGCAGACAAGCCCTTGGGTCCTCAAGTTTCCATCAGTTACAGATTGTTCAAAGTGCCTGTTGTGTAGCACGAGGCTGCTGCAGACTGAGGCATGGTTGCATGGTGAAGCAGTCTTTAAAACCATTCAGGTTTCATTTTTAACCCCAGGCTCTAGAAAACTTTGCAAAGAGTGTTGGGTACTTAGCAGTTTACCCCATAAAGCAGCACAAAGTATTTCCGAATTGAAGCGCTTCTTGTACTTCCGGATCTCCGGCGTGTCGCTGTGAGGGCGGATATTGGTAGGGTTCACATTTACCACAGAGATTTTCCTTGCCTCATTCAGTTTGGCCTGTTCTTGTCTAAGCAGTTCACTGGTAAACAGTGCTAAAAAGAAAACATATTAGTAACAGCTTCCTCAACTCCATCACAACTGGGCTACTTTTCCAGTCTGCTTGATTCAGTAGAGAAATGTTTATTTTATTTTCGGATTAGGGATAAGACATTAAAAATGCAACAAATGACCTGGCCTTTGACTTAAGATAAATAGTTAGGTGATGGATGAACACCAAAAGCTTAGGTAGCTGGTGTGCTAAGACCATAGCTTGTCACG
Organism: Eretmochelys imbricata; assembly: GCF_965152235.1. Classification (NCBI taxonomy): domain Eukaryota; kingdom Metazoa; phylum Chordata; order Testudines; family Cheloniidae; genus Eretmochelys; species Eretmochelys imbricata. Next base: position 16,350,135 of record NC_135580.1, on the reverse strand, counting down.
CTCACCAAAATTGTCTCATTGTTTCCTTGAGCTCCCTTCCTGTCTGTCTGTATCCACCTGCTGTTTCTTGTCTTATACTTAGACTGTGAGCTCACTGAGGCATGGACTATCTTTTTGTTCTGTGTTTGAACAGTGGGGTCCTGGTACAATTAAATAAAATAATAATAGCAGCAACCAAACTTTCTGAACTATCCAAACTTCTATTTGAGTCTGTAAAAGGTCCTGGAAATCTCTCCCCCACTGACAGGGAGGGTGAGCACATTTTCACTATAGATCCTGCTTCCTCTCAGACCTCTCCCATGGTATTTTATCTTTTCTGGGTTTTGGATGGAAAGTGGAAGGAATCACAAAAAAAAACCAAAAACAAACCCCCAACCAGCCAACCCACCCACCCACCCCAAACAGGAGTTAATGAACATTTTAAGGTCTGGGTTATGTTCTGAGTGTATACTCTGATCTCATTTAGACCACACCCCATGTTGGCTGCATTGCTTCCTACCTGTAGCAGATGATTCCTCATCATCATCTTCATCTTCATCAGTAGGGGAGGTCTGATACACTCTGGTATCCACAAATGGAGTGAAAGAGGCTTTGGTGCTACTTCCCATGCCATACTATAAAGCAAGAAACAGGATGATGGCTCAGAGGAAGGAATAATACTTAATACCAATGTTTTTACTTCCAGTGAACAACAAACTATAATCTTCCCCCAGGGGGGACTGTTCAAAACCACGCTCTTTGCCCTGTCAGATCAGTTTTCTATATGCATTGAAAAAATATAATTAATAAACATTATATAAAAAGGGTAGATTCATGAAAGTTTGCATTGTGCTTTGAAAATGAAAGGTACTACAATATGCACTGTAAGTGCTAATTACTGAACACATGATGATGTAAAAGAAAAGTCTTATTGACAAAGGTTTGGGATGACTGCATCTCATGAATGGTGAATCCAGGAGTGAATTTTGCAGGACATCCCAGACAAACACAACTGAAAACTTGAAACCACACAGCCCCGCATCATTGTGTAACAGGGACATGCTACACATTTGAGAGAAAAACGACTGCAGGAATGTTTGAGAGTTTTTTTTTAAAGTATTCCCATTGCTTTTTTTGGATGCCTATGCTTGTAAAACTAAGATGTTTTAATTAGCATATCTTCAACTATACAGTTTTCAGAAAGAGAGAAAAATAAATAATACATTTTAGAAACCTCTGAGAACTGTCTTGGCGAGCTTTTGCAGACATAATAATGTGACAGTTTGGCTATTCACTACCCTGTGATATGCCAGGGCAAAAATAGAAATATTTATCCCATTGGTAAAGTTACAAATTCTGGCCCTCTAAAAGAAGCACCTATTGCTGGTCCTGATGGGGTATGTGATATTGGACTTTAAATCTATCATTGGTCCAGGAATGAATACTGCTCATCGTGTTTGTCAACCTACTTTAAATTCTCAGATGAAATCACATGTTTGTGGGGATGTGGAGGGGAGGAAATATTTATGTGTCAGGTTGGTAGCAGAGATTCGGTGTCTTAGAAGTAGTCCTAACTGCTGGCAGAAGTGGATTAGTGGATAGAGCCCAGGTGAGGTGTTCCAAGAAATGCGTTAAATGAAATTTATCACCTTGCTCTGTGACCTACCATGGTTCTGCAGTGTATCACATGGATGTAATCACCTCACATATATAATATACATTGTTATTAACTCATATGACTCAGCACTGGAGGTATTTCAATGGGCTACTGTGTTTCAAGAAGCTAGCTTAAATGACTGCAAAATTAAAAGTGAGAGGGCCCCAAAGGTAATTTCTTAGCTAATAAAACTAAACCTGAACATATCATAGCTGATGACAAAGCTGAGATTTTGCGATAGGAAACTGAGAAAGTTCTCCCATCACATTGCTCTCTTTTTAAACTCATGTTTTGTTAGTGCAGAAAAACGAGGCGAAGACCTTCTCCTGAACAAAATGAAATTCTTATCATAGGACTCATGATAAGACTCATGGGCAAGTTTTCTTCCCCATACTTGAGCAGCTTATTTTTCTATCATCTTATTTGCCCATGATATGCTATATTTATGACTTATATTAAATGCTGTTACAATAGCAAGAATCAAATGTTTCCACAAGAGAAGAAACACCATTCTCATTTTTCCTCCTTAGCACAGATTTCTTTTAAGCCACTAAAGGCCAAAATCAAATCTGCTATCACTGTACAAAGCCAGAGCTAAAACTGCACTGAGTAATTGCATATCACCCTGACTATAAGAAGATAAGCATAGACTTTTATAAAGGTAGTTCTCTCAAAGGTAAGCATAATCTTACACTGCTCTCAAAATGCTACTTGGGTTTCAAGCAAAGATCTCTCAAGGAACAGATTAACCTAATAAGTTTAAGAGCAAATATGTTGAAAAGAGCTCTCCTGAGTTTTTCATGATTCAGTTATTTGGCTTCCAAAATCTCCCTGTGAAGGTTTGGTGAATGAAGGTCCTCTTAAAGTCAAACTCATGGAACACTCTGAAAGGCATTTGATTTAGAAACAATTCTGCTATGTCAGATTCTCCCTATTCTTCTCTGCTCTTTATCAGCAAGGATAGTTTATAAAAATATAAAGGCGGTCTTTATTATTAAAGCGGAAGGACTGGGAGCCAGGAGATCATGGTTCTAATTCTGGCTCTGAACTTTGGCACATTGCATAATCTCAGGCAAGTCACTTATACTCTGTGTCCCAGAATGCCTTTGGGGGATCAGAATAGTGACCACAACTACCTCACAGAGGAATTGTGAATCTTCTCTTATTCAACACGCTTCAGACAAACAAAGTTTGAGGATGGAAAATGCCATAAAAGAGCAAAGTAATACCACAAAGAACAAAAATCCAGTTTGAATAAACAGTTCATCCGCCACAAGAATTATCAGTGGACTGGGAGGGCTGATCTAAGGAAATTTGAAAAAAGCTTTATGAATAAACTTTTCAAAAGCACTTAAGTGACTTTGGAGCCAAAGTCCCATTGACAGTGAATGGGAGTTAGGGACTTTGTAAACTGTACCCCCTTATGTAAAGCCTGGCTAAAGTATGATTAAGGAACTATTTTAACAGCCTATAAATATTTGAAGGGTTTCAACACCAAGATGGCAAGGGGATCATTTAGGATGGTACAGGGAGATATAACTAGGGCTAAGGGGATTACATTTAGAAACAGAAAATGTAGGCCTAATATCAGGAGAAACTTCCTGACAAGAAGATGTACTGTAGGGCATGTGGAATAGCCGCCAAGGAAAGTAGAAACAGCCTTATTGCTTAAGACTTAACGTTAACTAGAGAAAACACTAGAAACTGTACCTTCGGGCACATTCCTGCACTGGCAGGGAGATGGTTCAGATGAGCTAGCGTTTGTTTTCAGTGCCCACCTTCCATGATTCTCCTGTTGTTTTCCCCCTACGTTTCTCTCCTATTCATAATCTTCTGTGACATCACTGTTGTCTCCATAACAACAGAATGTGATGTCAAAAATAAAGAATAATTAATTCCCATGCAGAGAATTAACAGCCTGAGATGAACTCTGCAAACAACAGATCATACTTTCATGCACATGTATGAGCAAAATATAACCCATAGATACACACACAGGCACAATTTTGTGTGTGTGAGATAAATATACACAAGCAAAATTGTTTCTACATAAAATGTCTTTTTCAAAATTTTCCGTGAAGCATCAGCAACCCTAGAAGGGAAAATTTAATATTTACAGGGATTCTTTTTCCAACTAAGGATAAGGCACTTTCAAATACATGATTTATGATGGATGAAATCCTCCATTCTGATGCGTCAAGCTTTTTCTTTCTTTGCTCAGACTCAGCTATTCTCCATATAAGACGCTGGCATTTTAATAACTTTCAAATCTGTTATTTAAATATTAAGACCTCATCTTCCTGCAGGTCCCGTTCAACCGTTTATAAACCTCTGTCTCAGCTTCCCAAGCTGCAGTATGAGATAATACTAGTTCTCTTCCAATCTGTTTAGCCCTGACATATCACGGCTGGTTCTGCTGAACTATACAGATGGAGTAATCACTATCTGTCAGTTCCGTAGCCTTGGTTCAAACCCACTCTTGATTAAAGTGACCAAACTAAAAAAATACAAGAAAACTGATTTTTAATAGACATACCCAAAGGATTCACTTTAAAACAAGCTTGGGTCATCTTACTCCCTTCCTACACAACACAGGTACATGCCACAATACTCATATAATCTTTGACATTAGTCAGCATGGCTGACACTGTTTCACAAGGGATGAACATGTAATCTGAGTCTGCCACAGGGCAGTTAGAATACATATGTGATGGTGAAGTTATGCAGAAAAAATTATTTCTCTGCAGGAATAGACTGCAACCCTTAGACTTCTTCTTCCCACAGCCCTCTCACGAAAGGAGAAATTCATTCTGCCCACACAGAGTATTCCACCCCCACAAAACAGGGCCAGGGCAAAGTGCTACCACATAGTTCTTCCACAGATACTCTTCCAGCCAGTGGGTCTGTATAGCAGCTGCAGCCCCACCATGTCATCTGTATGAGGCACCCGGGGCCACTGGATCTTTATAAATGTGACTCTGAAGCCCTTTCCCAATGTGGCCTTCTGCACATATACAAGGCCAGCATGGGGATCTTTGCCCTGCTGCATAGGGGTATGTAGGCAGCCCTGCATGAACTCATAGACAACACAAACACCATGAAGCCCTTATGCAGGGCTTAAGTATGTACACACTTGCTCTGGGGTGAGTTTCATCCTCCATTCCAAACTTCCATGCAACAAGATATCTATACAGATTCCTGCTATGACGGCGGTTTCTGATAGCAGTACCGTGAGTCATTCAGGAGTCTGAACTGAAGCCAAAACTCTCATCTTACACCCACCCTCAGCTCGTCCAGCTCCAGAAATTCTATTTTTGAAACTTACAGGGTTTTTTTGGTGCATACACTATAAATGTATGTATTTAAACACAATCCCTTCATATTGTGTCTCCATTTTTAAGAACAGTCTGAGAATGACCCCAGAAATATTTGCTTTTATAAACAACTGACTCCCTCTTGTCCTTAGAAGGAAACAGATAAAACCTTTAGGCCAAAACATGTACCATAGATCCTTACATTTTAGAAGGAATGGGATCCTTTATTTCAAGAAGATTTTTAATTTATTATTATTAAAAGGGATCCTTAAAACAGCCAGATAATCTAAAGTGAAGACAATAAGATGACAGATCATTTAATCTATGTCCTACACAACAGAATAAAAGGTTTATTTCTTATTGGACATTCACCCACAGATTTTACTTAATACTCGGTGATGTGGGCTTGCATCTGAGAGCAGAATTTGGCCCAAAGGAAAGTGTGTATGATATATAGCAAGTGACAGTGAACAGCAGGCTTTGATTCACTCTGTTTATATGGAAGAACTTGAGTTTGTTAGGATTTTTGTATCCTATGCAGAACACCCCCCATCCCACACACACACATTTAACCACTTCACTGCCAAGCAGCTGGTAGCAGAGTCACTTCACCCTGAATGGAAACACCCACAACCTGAAAGGTGTGCTACATTTTTGGCCTAAAGAACTTCACAGCATCTTTCTAACCAGTCTTTTAGTTCATCTTACCATTAGAGATGAGCCACAAGTTGGAATCCGGGCCCCAATGGAATCAAGGTAAAATGACTTCAATGCGGCCAAGATTTCACGCTAAGTTGCTAAATTGAGACCCACATCTAGACTTTCACAAACTTCTGGGATGTTTGGTTAAAGCCCAATACCACGAAACATTGACATCAACTGCTGGATTTGAAATGAGCTGTAGTGCAAATTTCCACCATTCAAACATATAACGATATACCTATTACTGAGTGGATTTAATGTTACTTCAACTATGTTCATAATCACAATCATGGACTGAAAACAAAGAGAGAGGAGAGCAGAGATGACTGGAGGAGAACACTGAGAAAGCCCCTTCCTCAGAGGATGTTAATTCTTGTTCAGAGCAATGCGAAGGAAGAGGAATAGCCATGTAACAAAGAGGCCCCACCACCTACTTCAGGCACTGAGTCCATGTCTTGCACATGCGTGGAGACTCGCCCCAGGGCCTCAGTCGGTGTGCCTGCAGGCGAGTGGCTTTGCTGTACCAGATCAGGGAGATTGATGTGCCCTGCAAAGCCATTGCTGGCTGCATGGCTAGAACGCTTTTTTTCACCAGTGGTCTGTAGAGACACAAGGTACAAGGAAGAGAAGAGGGAAAAAAACAAATAGATGTATTGCAGTAACCCAGGTACCAAAGCAAGCACAGAACAAGAGCCCTCGCTGCCATATTCTCCCCATGCAAATCGGGCAAGCAGCAAAATATAAAACAGGAGAAAGAGAGAATTAATCACAAAGTAACTTCAGAAGCAATTAGCCATGTTAAACCAAAAGGAGAAGTCTGATGACGATGATTTTGGATCAACCTTTTTGTAACAAAGTAATCATGGACCAAATTCTCACTTTGGGCATGCAGGTGCAAATCTCCCTTGGCCCAATGGTACACCCAAGTCAGTCTGTGAGAATAGGCCCAGGCCTATTGACTTCCATGAGATCTGGGCTTGTATAGTGAAGGGCAGATCTGGTCCCTCTGCCTTTTAAAAGCAACAGTGATAAGGGGTCTGATTGCAGGATTCCCACAATCGCTAATACAGCTCCAAAAACATGCTTCTGGAGTACAAAACAGCAGTGAAAAGCATCAACATTTCCCTTCCACAGAACAACAGATCTATTCTTGTCTTGATATGCTCCCATTAGTGTCAACAAGGGTTACACGCCTCTGTGGAAAGGAGAAAAACCTACTCCAGATACATTTATAGGTAAGTGCTCTAATCCAAGAAAGTCTTATTTAATTCTCTCCTGTCTTATAGGCCCCCACTGGCAACCAACAAAACATATCTAGACTGCACAAGTCACATGTGATACCTGTATGGAGAATCAGGAGTCTAGCAGAACTCACAGCCAGGGCACTACAATTCCAACTAACTGCTACTACTATCAGTTATTAGAGAAATGCTTGAGCTCCTGTACCTGAAAGATTACTGGGGTTGTGATATGCAGCCACAGATGACATAGCCCTGATCCTTGCAGCTGCCAAATTCTCAGGTTAGTCAAGTACCAAAGACAGAGGAAGGAAGAAATGATTTATCTGAAACTTCTTTGGGGCTCATCAATGTTTAGAATTTAAGGTCATTCTCCACTTCTCCATGACATAACTGAGCCTGCCATGTAACTGTCTATATCAGATGCCTTTGCAGACAAGGGCCCTGTTTCTTTCAAACAAGGAATCACCCTCTCAGCATGTGTTTTTTCCCATGCAGATGGGTATTGTTATGGAAGTTCTCCCCTTATTGCTATTTTATTAGCAATCACACCTGCAGCATATCAATTTCTGTAGCTAAGGAGATATGTCCATCTGAAGCGTTGGTGTGTCCCTCAAAACACAGTCTGACTAGGGTAACAAGTGCTGCTGCTAAGTGTGATAGCCGTTTGCTTTATGCAGTGTTGTTGTAGCTGTTTTGGTCCCAGGGTATTAGAGAGACAAGGTGGGTGAGGTAATATCTTCTATTGGACCAACTTCTGTTGGTGAGAGAGACAAGCTTTCAAGCTATACAGAGCTCTTCTTCAGGTCTGGGAAAAATACTAACAATGGCACAGCTCAATACAAGATTGAACAGATAGTTTAGCATAAGTAGTTAGCTTATGGGGTAAGAGACATGTCCTCTGATGACTGAACATCTTTCACCTTAAAGCTGTGCACTGTCCTTGTGCATGGAAGAGGGCAGAAAAGCCCTGACCATAGAAGTCAACAAGAGTCTTTCCATTGACTTCTTTGGGCTTTGGATAAGGTCCTAAGAGAACAACAGAAGATTTGCATATGACACTATATTTTCTATTGCCAGTTAGATTTTTCAGCTGACTGTTAGTTTTAAAGTCCTTATCTGACACCAGTGCTCTCATCTGGTATGGTTTGCGCAGAGCAAGTTTTACAGTAGCAATGCTTAATACTAGCATTTCAAAAGTGGCTGGATAATCATGGCCATCGCTTGTACTTGTATTCAATTTAATTAACTTCACTGGCATGACAAGGTGGACAAGTATCACTATGCTTCAAGAATCTCTGTACAAACCAGGCTGAAGGGCAGGAATGATTAGATGGGTTTTATACGGTGTGCTCATTTTGCATCAAATCCATTTCTGATTCTGTGGCAGGATGAAGTTCAAGTTGTGAGGTTTTTTCTGCTGTCTCCTTTCTTTCTTCTAGAGTTACATGGGATTTCTCTCTCTCGTTTTGGGTCTTAGTGAGAAGTCTTTGGCTATTTCGAAGGTGGGGGAAATAGCTCTCTCATCTTTCTTTGTATATTCTTCCTGCAAATGGCTACTTCCCGATGACATATGTTTGGCTGGTGGAGAGTTTGGGACCATAGTGCCGCACTCCCCTCCCCTTCCCTTCCCACATCCCTGTCATGGCCTGGAGTAATATTTTGATGAGGGCATACAGCTACATTATCAACTGTTGGAGGGCAAGTGCCTGTTCATAGGTCATCTAGGGCTAGCCCTTGGAAAGATGCATTTTTCCCCAAAGGAAAAAAGAATTGATACAGTAATAAATCATTCTGCTCTAAGAACACTGGGGACTGTGAGTAGCCACCTTTTCCAATCTACTCTAAAAACAAAGTCCTCCCACACTATGTAAAGTCCAAACTCACATCCCTCCTGGGGTTTGGCTTTATTTCTAAACAATCAGATATCAACGATGAGCTGAAACCTACCCCACAGGCTTGGCAGCTCCTAAGGTTCCTCCCTCAGGACTGCCCACCCACATCCTAGATCCTTTCCGTCTAGGCAGCCACTGTCAACTCCTTTATGTTCAGGCAGGGCAAGGAGTCACTGGCTATACTGACTCAGCAGAATCCACTTACTCCTCCCTCAACAAGCTCAACACCTGCCAACAGAGTGGGGCTTTTCAGGCAAATACCAGCCACCTGTTTCAGGAAAATCTACAGCCTGATAAAGAACCACAACAGAAAAAGAATCTGAGGCTTCTCCATGGGCAATTTTTTTTATGTTCCTTCCACAGTCTTGCTCTTTTATCACAGTGCAGTTGAAATCAAAGTCGTCTTTCTCTAAATCATCCCTGCACTCCTCACCAGGACACCCATATGAGAAACAAGCATGGTGGAATAGAAGCCACATAGAATTGAACTGGGGAGATTTGATTAATGTGGTGGACCAAGATTTCAAACTGGAAAAGCCAAAAATGTACCCAAAATATTCTGTGGGATGACCACAGCTTTACTTCAGCAATTCATTAAAACCAGAAGTCAAGTTTATTGTGGCCTTTGGAGACATGCTTGATGTCCAGCCAGGAGGCTTCTCCGCCTTTGCATTCCATCGTCTTCATAAACACAATCATTGACATTATGTTCTAGGTTTTTTGGTCCTCCTTGTACAGGAGCCAAGATATTGCAATTAGAGTGCTCAGATAAGAAGTTATAATTATACTAAATCAACTGAATGTCTTTGGCAGATGGCTAAGTGGAGGCTGGGACAGGTTGAAAAATGGTGAAGAGAAAGGGAAACTTTGGGCCAGATTCCAATCTCTCTAACAATGGTGTAAGTTGAGAACAACCTTTTTGGCTTAGACTTCCTCTGGTTTTACAGCAGAGTAAATTAAATCAAATCCCATCCCTGTCTTCTAGTATTACTATTCACTGCTGTTCGTAGTTGCGAGAATCATTTGTTTGTCATATTTGTTTATACTGCATAATTATATTACTGAGCCATTAATGAGCACAATTTAATCAATCATTTTCTGTTTAGAATACACAGTAGAATTATTTTTCATGCTTACAAAGACAAAACCTCCTGAAGATGTTCCATAGAAATTCTCATCTCTGACTTACCTCCCTTACCATTAAAGTCCCTTCCCTGGAAATAGTGCTAAATGTATCTGAATGGGATGTTTCTAGACCATGGGATGCCACCATTCCTAGGTTGTATGGCTCATTGCTTCCAGGAACTCCTGTTGGTCTGGTGGTAAAATGGAAAACATTAGTGATGCAAATTTCTGTCATTAATGTAGAAAAATGTATTATTTCTTCTGCATTTTATTTCAAGATAGAATATAACTGAGTGTACCACAAAGGACCTAAGGGTATGTCTACACTGCATGTTAAGCTCTTGGGACCCCATGAGTAGGGAGGGTCCCCAAGCCCAAACGTCAACACAATAATTTTTAGCCCTGCAGCCCAAACCCCACAAGACCAAGCCAGCTGTGCCAGCCACAACAATGCTGGGGGTCTTTTATTCCACTGTAGACATACCCTGTGGGACCTGGGCTTGTGGACTCAGTGTTTCCAAGCCAGTGCTTGAGCATCCACACTACTTGGTAAACCTGGGTTTATGATTGCTGGACCCGGATCTCACAGCCATGCTGACATATGCATACTGCACTAAGCAGACCTTCTGACTTGGGGCTGCAGCTTGACCTGCATCCACATCGTAAATAACAAGGCTTGCACCTGAGTCACAGTGGGACTCGGGCTCTGACTCACCCCCCTAGCCAGGTCCTAGGACCCAGGTCTTGAGTGTTTGCTGATCTGGCTGAGACTGATTTGTCTGTGAACAGAATGGGAGCTTGGGCTCAAACCTGAGTCAGAGCCCAGGCTTAGTGTGCAAGGTAGACAATCTTATTAGTATACTGGCACTAAGAGTAAAGATCAGGTTGTGGTGAATTTTCACTGCTTTCTCTTTATAGGGTGTCATTCATTTCTTGCCTATTGTAATCTTGCTCATTCTGTTCTTGTATGCACATGCACCTGATTGTAACAGCAAAGAAAGTCTAACTGTCTACTTGGAGGCTAATGCAAGCAAAGTTTTATGATCAAGCAGTACAAGTGATATTTCTAGAGAGAAAATCCTTCAGTCTTTACAAATACAAGTAAAAGGGCAAGAGACAGAGGTTGGATTCTCTAGTCTGTTAAAGTCACTTTGCATCATGCAATTGGCATAAAGTGGCCAGAGATAGCCAGTGAAGAATTTGCCCTATGTAGAGGGGGGAGCAGAAGGGCATGTCAGGGACATTCTAGAGGCGGTTTGGTGGAGCAGAGCTCCCCCATGCCTGATCCTCCTCTGGCATAAGGTGCCTTGCCTATTGTGTGAATTAAGGGTATATTGCATTCATGCTTTAAACTTGTCTGCATGTAAGATACTGTAGTGTGCATATATATATAAAGGGCTCCCCCGTCTATCTCTTTATGGCAGGGGTCCCCAACGCGGTGCCTGCAGGTGCAATGGTGCCCGCCGGGGCAGTTGTGTGTGCCCGCAGGACACTGCACCGCCAAAATGCCGCCACCGGGTGCGGCCACGGAAGAACCGCCTGCCGAAATGCCGCCAAGAAGCGATGCAGTTTCTCTGCGGCATTTCGGTGGCGAAGCTTCTTGTCGCTGCCGCTTCTCGGTGGCATTTCGGTGGCGGGGTGTCTGGCGCCCACCACAGTCTTCTGGGAATAGGAGTATGCTATTCCTACAGAAAGGTTGGGGACCACTGCTTTATGGTATTACAAAGTGCTCTCATGACTTGATTGGACAGCAACAAGCCCTGCAAGCCACAATTACTGTTCTCCTGGTATCATCAAAACAAGAAAGGGAAGTACTTTATCATGCTAGAAATACAGTGATAAGGTCTTATAGATATAAACAAAGCACGATAGTTTAAGATGTGTTTTTAATACATATTTAACACATACCATTTTCCCTCATGGTATGCATTAGAATTGGACTAAGTTTATCATGGTGCTGAGTAAGTACAAATATGTCAAACCAGTGGTTGCACTTCATTCTTCATCACATTCAGCCCTGGAGTGCTCATGACTTGATCCTGCATGGTGCTGAGTGCTGTCAACCCTTACTGGTATAGTGGGGCCACACAAAAATACAACTGAATTCAGAGGGAAACGGCAAACCAAGCAAGGATTAAGCAGGACTGTCTATATTACAAAACATGCCAACAGCTGTTATGAAGTTGTTGATGAGTCCTGCAACTTCGCATTGAGAATGCTTTCATTGGGTGTTTTCAATCAACACAGAGCAATCTGTTTTTAAATGCATTATTCAGGTGCACACCTCCTTCTCAATGGCTACTGTTGCCAAACAGGCCACTTTGGGCAGTGCCCATAAAAATGTGCGTGCACCAATGCACATGCAATGTCCCACCTTTTGTCCACAGAACATTGCTTATGTCATGCGTGTGCACCCATTTGTGCCCAAAGCCTGTAAGTGTTCCCGAATGTTTATTGGCACGTGTGTTCTTGATGTTTAGATTCTGAATCACATTCATAACTGGTATCAGCAGGTGCAAATGGAGTTATCCCAGCTGTGAATTTGATCCTTACCTATAATTTGCCCTGTCATGTATATGGCAATCACTTTGGGAACATCTTCACTGCAGTTAACTCACACTCTTATTCAGGTGTTGCCCCTAATCTCCCTCCCAAGTTTGGCAGTGCTGTAAGCCTGATCATAGAATAGAATATCAGGGTTGGAAGGGACCACAGGAGGTCATCTAGTCCAACCCCCTGCTCAATGCAGGACCAATCCCCAAATTTTGCCCCAGATCCCTAAATGGCCCCCTCAAGGATTGAACTCACAACCCTGGGTTTAGCAGGCCAATGCTCAAACCACTGAGCTATCCTGGTTGGGTTGTGGGTTAGAGTTTGGGTGCCACTTTCAGTAACTCACCCATTACAGATACAGATTAAATCCCTTGAGTGCTGATAGTCTCTAATACTTTCCCACAATTCCCCCTCTCATCCTGTGTGCCCAGGAGAGACAAGTTCTCCCACAATTCATTGGGAAAGAATCATAGAGCGGCTCACCTTACTGCAGCACAAAAACCGTGATACACACCCCCAGAAGTCCTAGTAACACACACAGCATGAGTGAGGACACAGTAACTCAAATGTGGCTTTGCAGTGTGGCTACTCATACCTGGGTTAGACTAACCTGGGGATCCCGATCACCTGTGTTAACTCTGCAGCAAAGACATACTTTTTGGGACTACTGGTGACATCCTGCGCTAATCTCATAACAACTGCAATACCCAAGTACAACGAGTGACTTGCAGAGAAGTCACAACCTTAATGCTGTAGTACATGGATTTTAAGTCTGTAACTCCCCCCTGTTTATTTCATTCTTCCCATGCCAGTGATGGTCTATGGTTAAGCCAGTGAACTGGGTCCTAGGAGAGCTGTGTTCTAATCCTGCCTCTACCACAGGATTCTTGCTTGACCTTGCACTCATCACTGAAGGCCAGATCCTCAGGTAACTGAAATCAGCATAGCTCCACTGAAGTCAATTTACGCTAGCTGAGGATCTGGCCCTTCCTCTTTTTGTGCCTCAAATCCCCATTTGTTAAAAAGGATTCATAATACTTTGCTATCTCAGAGGGGTGTTGTGCAGATAAATTCATAAATCATTGTGAGGGGCTCAGATACTATGATCAGGGCCACAGAATAGCTGATAAAGATCAAATGAGAATTGAGGGAGTGCCACGCCTCACAGGGGGCACTCAACATATTTGAGGATTGGGCCCTCAAGCATTGTCTGTTGTGGTTTTGGAAGATGAAAAGCATGTACAGTTACTATAGCAACTACAGTAGGCCTGATCTGGCTCTCACTGAACTCAGTGGGAGTTTTGCTGCTGAGTTCAATGGGAGTAAGATCAGGCCCATTAATTTTAGGGCAATGCTGAGAATTTGATTTCTCCCAGTAAATAACTTTCCAATTGGCCTTATGAAATGACTGATTTTCAGAGTCAATGAATCATCCCAAGTTGTGACTGAGCTCCTAGGACCAGTCACTGAATTCAGAAAGATGGAATATTGACACCACCACACCAGAAGCAATAGGAATAGGAAGGTCAGTGCAATATTACATGGTTCTCAAACTCTTCCACAATGCAGACCACATCTTAGCAGAGAGTGTCCTATGGTCCTCTCTCTTTCCATTCATGACTGCACTGTGGCAACTATAACAACTGCAATTGCATGGAAAGTAAAATCAATGAAGTACTGATGCATTTTCAACTTAAAATTCTCGGTGAAGAGCCTAGACAGTGAAGCACATGGCAGTAAGAAGGAGGAACTAGCCCATGTGACCTGCTAACTCTCCAAAGACTACCAACTCTCTTTCTACCAAAGACTACCAGCAGGCAAGTGGACTGTCAGTGGCCCATGGACCAGTTTGGGAACAGTTGTGCATCAAGGTAAAATTATAATTTCTTGAGGAGAAAAACATTTTGCAATTTCACAGCCTCGCCCTCAAATAATTGGTCTCTTACATAAGTCTTGGGATGTCACTGACAGGCACTGTCCCATCGTGCGTTTCACTTTCACCATCCTCCTCTTCCTCTTCACTGCTTTCCGATTCCTCGCTGGAGGAAGAGTAGTCAGTCACCTTTTTCAGAGGGCGATTGGTCTCTTCGATACGCAGTTCCCTCAACTCTTTGGCTAATGCAGTCAGGTCCTAAGGGGAGGCAAAAAAAATGAAAAGCCAACGTGAATTGTATTTAAAGCAAGAAAAGTGTCACACACATCTCTTCGAAAGCCAATGCTACAAGCACAAGCAACAAGATATAGCAAAACAGAATTATTACAAACATCAAACAAACATAACACAATGTTTGTAGCGTGTAGCATTTATTAAACAAAATGAAACTGACTTTATGCTTGTTGAAAATCAATAGCCAACCTATTTTTTAATATCTTTGTGTGTGTGTGTGTGTGTGTGTGTGTGTGTATAAACACATATATATATACACATGTCAAAATTATATTTGTTGAAAAGGTGAAGTTCAGTCACCATCATAGTAAACTGGAAAACAATGTTATTTCAAAGGTAGAGCGCTGCAGGAGAAATTCTCCAAACCTGTCTTCTTCTAAGCCTTTCAAAGACACACCATAATGATATTTGCTCTGTTATAAATGCCACTGGAAAGAAAGCAATGGCCGCATTTCCGACAGAATGGTGCAATCCCCAAGGCAAGATCTGTTTCAATTATCAGTCTGAGCTGGCAGGAAGTTGCCGGGAAGCAGTGAGACAGCATCAGAATCAAACTGCTCAGCTCACTGCAGCACCAAGTTTGATGAAGTTTTTGAGTCATGGCTCTGAGTCAGCCACAACAATTTAAAAAAAAAAAAAGCCCTCAGCAGAAACAGCTTAAAGTGAAAAGGTGCAATACTGTACCTCCTAGCCTGAAAATTAAGGCAAAAATGAAAAAGAAGTAGAAGTTTTTTAAAAAAAAGTCATTTTTCAGTTTACCATGACTTTGATGAAACCTTAGACCTGACAGTTATATAAAATAGACAGTTACTTAAGTACAAGGGACATTGCAGGCACAATGTAGAAAATAGACTTTTTATTATCTTACATGCTTTTATAGCAATGCAGGGGGAAGCAGTAGGGCAAAAAGAAAAGCATGAGAGCTCTAATTAGAATGGGTTAGACAAAGCATGCACATGACGAACAACGCATTGCAATTGTCAGTCTTACCATTTCTCCCTATATTAGTGACCGATGTAGCCATCAGTGCATTCGGTCAGAGATAAAGGATTAGGGAGAAAGAAACTCATTGAAAAATACTAAATTCCACAATTTTCTTATGGCCATATTCTCTCTCTACTGTATTCCACAAATCTCCAGTATACTGTTCCAGCAGAGTGACTAGGATAACAATATTAATTAAAATTGTACAGGGAGGTCTTAAAATTTACCCCTTGGCAGGAGAGAAAAAAAAAATATGAAAAACATATACAATTGAGACTGAGAACCCAGTTTATTTTTAAAAGAGAAGCTGTAATATTTTGCAGAGCAAATTTTACTTTAGTTGTTTGTTATTCCTGGCTTAAGGATGTAATAAATGCTTCGGGCATCATTCGGATTAGAAACTCAAAATGAAGCCCTCACAGCGTTAAGTGAAATAAGTAATCTTTCATCCCTAATTCCACACAGATCAAATAAAATGCTTTATTGACATTTAAATTTGCCCTAAAGTCAGACCTAATTGGTGCCTGTTGCAGTGAGAAACCATCAGAAACTGTCAATCATCTGAAGGGGAAAAAAAGAAACAGCATGACTGTTTCACACTTCCGAGGGGATTTTTATTAATATCATGGTTTTAGGTCAGTAGTCTTTATCTCAATGCAATGACTTAGTATGGAGACATGCCTACATGCTGCTCCCAGTTACACCCTATTGACTAGCAGCTATAACCCGTTTGATTTACTCCCATGCAACCATACCAAATTCATTTGAGGTCAGTGTAACCAAGTTTAGATTTTGGCAGTCCCTGTAGATACACTTCTGATTTCTGTGGCAGAAAGACATCCACTTCTGGGAAGGACTTTTTCCTCTCTCACACTTTTCTGTGCCCAGCCATCACTCTAAGCATGAGCAACATGGCCACAGAAGAAACTTGAGGATCATTTTTTAGATCAGTGTAATATTGACATAAATCATTTCATCCATGCTTTGAGAAACGGATAAGAACGTATTCCATATTAAAGAGCATGGTTAGGGGTTCATGACTGAAAATAGAGGGCCATATTCTAAGCCCATTAAAGTCATTGGAAAGACTCACTGAGTTCAGTGGGCTTTGACCAGGTCCCATAAATGTCAGTAGAGTAAAATAAAAATAAAATTAAAATTCAGGTTCTGTTTTATAGGAAATAATACCTTGCTTTTCTATAGTGCTTTTTCTTTTATAGATCTCCAAGCACTTTACAAAGGAGGTGAGTCATTATCCCCATTTTAAAGATAGGGAAACTGAGGCACAGAGTGGGAAAGTGACTTGCCCAAGGTTACCCAGCAGGCTAGTGGCAGAGTTGGGAATAGAACCAAGGTCTCCTGAATTCCAGTCTAGTGTTCTATCCATTAGGCAACACTGCCTCAGATATGCTACATTTCTCACAAAGACAGAATGTTGCTCGTCCCTTTAAGACAGGATCTTTATTATGACTAAAGAGAGAATATGGTATTTAAGAGTTTATTTCCAATGCCAATAACTTGGTGACTGCAATATAGTCAAATCCATAATCATGACGACTAATCAATCAAGCAGCTTCTATGGCTTGTTTGTTTGGTTTTCCTAAACTGATGAAATAAGATTAAATGAAGATTTGAACTATCTAAAGATGTTTTCAGTCTATAGTCAAAAACCTATTCATTAAGTAATCACTTTTCATCAAACTGGTTAGATTTCCCCCCAAATTTCTTAAGCAGTATAAAAGAAAACTGCAAAACAGCACCTCTTTTCTCCCTACATTTTAGGACTAGCACCAATTATTTCCAAGTATCAAGGGACCAGATTGTGAAAAACTGGTCTCCATTTTCACACCTGCAATTTCCAAGCCAAGGTAACTGTGCATATTAAATTGCATCCGCATTATCTCTGCTCACAAACTGCAGCAACCAAGAGATTTAAATCTGAGCATGGAACTCTGGTTTCTTAGGGCCATCCAACCATTCTTAAAGACACTGAAAAGTAATTTATTCTACAAGTAGTTCCATTTAAATTAATCAGGTTGCTCCCAGAGTAAGGTACAACCTCAAAGTAATAGTGACAGAATCTGGTACTTAGAAAACAAGCATGTAACATCTCTCAATGTCAGAAAAGTCTGGGAGTGTTACAATCCTTCAGCCAGACACAGAGTTGATTAACATAAATATATTATCAGTCTGCTATAGTCATCATCAACAGATAGTTAACAAGTATTGTTTAATACCAGCTTAATTAGTTTTTAATATATAATTTTAAAATTATAGTCGCAATAATACTCACAGCATCAGACAATACCATGAGATAATCAATATTTTCCAGTGTAAGCTCTGCCGTGGGGTGGTTAATTCTCTGATGCTATCATTTTCTCTAGATAATCACTTTGTAGGGTTTTACTGATTCATCGCCTCAATCTTGGACCAAAACCCCCTCAATCCAACAGCTAGAAAGGAAGTGCTCTTTAGCACCAAATATATGTTTGAAATGTTATTACTGAAGATGACATAACATATGAGATAGCACTATCAATCAGTTAAATTACTCTTAATTGCAAAGACTTCTTTAGACTTAATATTTTCTGGAAACAGGTCAGTTCAGTTTCCAGAATCACAAAGCTCATTTAACTTGAGTTTTACAATAATGTTGCCCCTATCTGGATATTGATTTAAGTGTTTTCATTAGCAAGCTCTCTCATTAAACAAAATGCATTGCTCATGTTCAAGTCCAAGAGAACTAGCTAGCTATTTTCTCTTATTTCTTCTACTTTTTATAGTAAATCATTTTAGAAAGGGGTCACTTACCACTGTATGTAGAAATGCAAGTTATCAGTGCAGTTAACAACAGAAGTTAGTGCATGTTCAAATATTTGTAAGACATTTCATAAATACTAGATCAGAAATGTACTACTGACAATACAGTCTTTTCCGTGTATATATTTAAGACTTCAGCATTGTTAGATGTACAAATCTGTTTGAATAATATTTACATATGGTAAGAACTGTAAAATTCATATAACTTAATTTCTGTGTTTAAAAATATGGATGGGCAGTAAGACTGGCACTGCCAATCAACACTCATTGTAGCAACACTAGGTTTGAGCCT
Source organism: Eretmochelys imbricata (assembly GCF_965152235.1). Taxonomy (NCBI): domain Eukaryota; kingdom Metazoa; phylum Chordata; order Testudines; family Cheloniidae; genus Eretmochelys; species Eretmochelys imbricata. The sequence continues at coordinate 16,331,409 of NC_135580.1, read as the reverse complement.
TCTAGATTCAACCCAGTTATCTGAATGCAATTGCACTGTGGTTACTGGTAAAGTGGTGGATAGGTTTGGAAGCCAACATAAAATCTGTCATTAAATGTGAAGACAGACACAGCTCAGGTGAACCCAGATCTCATCAGCTATATTAGTGAAATCCACGTGCAGAACCTGGCAAGAAGCAGCCACCTCGCAAACCAGCTCTGAAGGTTTGCTGCATTTGCCTGACAACATTGCATAACTTTGGGCCTAATCCTGCAGGGTGCTGAGAGCCTTCAACTCCCACCAAAGTGAAGGAGAGTTGAGTGCACTTAGGCGCTCACAAGAGAACTGCTCAGCACATGGCAGGGTTTAGCCCTTTATTAGCATTTCTATTTAGTATAAATTCACTCCTACTCTGATGTATTAGCTAGAAATATTTTGTGGCATCATAAATACAAGTGCATTAAGTGACATCTGTATGTCAAAAAAGGTGCTACCATGACTGCCCTAGCAGATGAGATTTCATTAGCCACAGCAGGGACAATGACTGTGCAAGCTTCAACCTATACTGCCCACTTATGTACTCTAACCTTATTCTGCATGTTTCAGAGTAACAGCCGTGTTAGTCTGTATTCGCAAAAAGAAAAGGAGGACTTGTGGCACCTTAGAGACTAACCAATTTATTTGAGCATAAGCTTTCATGAGCTACAGCTCACTTCATCGGATGCATACTGTGGAAACTGCAGAAGACATTATATACACAGAGACCATGAAACAATACCTCCTCCCACCCCACTCTACTGCTGGTAATAGCTTATCTAAAGTGATCACTCTCCTTACAATGAGTATGATAATCAAGTTGGGCCATTTCCAGCACAAATCCAGATTTTCTCACCCTCCGCCCCCCCCCGCCCCCACCACAAACTCACTCTCCTGCTGGTAATAGCCCATCCAAAGTGACCACTCTCTTCACAATGTGTATGATAATCAAGGTGGGCCATTTCCAGCACAAATCCAGGTTTTCTCACCCCCCGCCCTTTTTTCCAAAAACCACACACACAAACTCACTCTCCTGCTGGTAATAGCTTATCCAAAGTGACCACTCTCCCTACAATGTGCATGATAATCAAGGTGGGCCATTTCCAGCACAAATCCAGGTTTTCTCAGCCCCCCCACCCCCCAACCTCACTCTCCTGCTGCCAGGAGTTTGGCGGGGGTGGGGGGTGGTGGTGAGAAAACCTGGATTTGTGCTGGAAATGGCCCACTTTGATTATCATGCACATTGTAGGGAGAGTGGTCACTTTGGATGAACTATTACCAGCAGGAGAGTGAGTTTGTGTGTGTATGGGGGTGGGGGGTGAGAAAACCTGGATTTGTGCTGGAAATGGCCCACTTTGATTATCATGCACATTGTAGGGAGAGTGGTCACTTTGGATGAACTATTACCAGCAGGAGAGTGAGTTTGTGTGTGTTTTGGGGGGGTATGTGAGAAAACCTGGATTTGTGCTGGAAATGGCCCACCTTGATTTTCATACACATTGTAAGGAGAGTGGTCACTTTGGATAAGCTATTACCAGCAGGAGAGTGCGTTTGTGTGTGTGGTTTTTGGGAAAAAGGGCGGGGGGTGAGAAAACCTGGATTTGTGCTGGAAATGGTCCACCTTGATTATCATACACATTGTAAAGAGAGTGGTCACCTTGGATGGGTTATTACCAGCAGGAGAGAGAGTTTGTGGGGTGGAGGGGGGTGGAGGGTGAGAAAACCTGGATTTGTGCTGGAAATGGCCCAACTTGATTATCATACTCATTGTAAGGAGAGTGATCACTTTAGATAAGCTATTACCAGCAGGAGAGTGGGGTGGGAGGAGGTATTGTTTCATGGTCTCTGTGTATATAATGTCTTCTGCAGTTTCCACAGTATGCATCCGATGAAGTGAGCTGTAGCTCACGAAAGCTTATGCTCAAATAAATTGGTTAGTCTCTAAGGTGCCACAAGTACTCCTTTTCTTATTCTGCATGGAGCTCCTCTAGGGACTGCAAGAGAGTATCGCAGAATCCACATCCATTGAATCCTTGCTCTTGCCATTCAGGCTGCCAACAAATTGTGGCAATGTTTAGTGAAGTCTTCTTCACTCAGAATCAGACAGAGCCAATCAAATCATTGCTTGGGGGCAAAGGACTCCATATTCCACAGTCACTTCTGAAATATCTGAGCTCCATGCCTACTAACCGTTTTCCAAAGAAGTGGAAGTACCAGTTTTTTTGGTCCTAAAATGAACCCAGGTGAGTTTACACTATCAATAAAACACAAATGGTTTTCCATTCAGCAAATGTGTTTTAACACGTCACTACCAAATTCACATTATAAACATTGATTTTTTTTTTAACCTTGATATTTGTAAAACAAAAATATCTCCTCATGGGAAAAGACGGGATACTGAGTTAGATGGACCATTGGTCTCAACCAGTGTGGCCATTCTTATGTTCTAAAATGAGGTTCTCTGAACTGCTATTAAAAGGGGTGAAATGCGGAGACATTTGAGTAGCAGCTTTGCTCTGTTTACAGACCCATAGAACTCAATGGGGAGTACCAGCAGAGTAAGGTACTACTCAACTTGAGCAAAGACATTGTAATCTGGCCCTGTTTTCTCCCCTTAAGTGCTAATTTGGGACTTTGTCTATATTTGGGATTAGACCCAATTCCAGCCAATGGTATAGCTGCAATTGGTACAGGCTTCACTTGTGTAAAGCCCACACATAGGCAAGAAAAACAGTGATTTGGACCAGTCGTGCTTTCCCGAAGCAGGACAAGCTCAAGTAGTGTAAGTCATTGCTTTCCTTGTCTGCACTTAGGGTTCTGCCATTCATCAGTGCAAACCCCAAGTATACACAAGGCCTTAAAAGGTATAGGTATTCTTAGCTGGTGTCAATCAGCACAGCTCTGCTAACTACAATGCTAATTTGTACCAGCTGAGAATCTGGCTCAAAGTATTATAAACTAATATTTCACCTGTGATTAACCAGCTCCCTAAAGTTATCGTGCAATAGCCAGAGCAATGCAATCTCAGAGCATCAGCCCTGACACATGCTGTCAACAAGAATGATTGTTATTAGGACATGGCTTCATTTGAAAAGCAGATAATTCTGCTCTTAGTTAAATTTGTGCTTCCCATTGAAACCAAAGGGGTCAGATCGGGTGTAACAGAGCAGAATCTGGCCTTTGCTGCAATCCATTGAGACAGCCTTTGTCAGGGTAAGAAAGTTCCAGTCTCAGTTTATTCCCTATAAAATCCACAGAACACTGATAAAGTGATTTGCTCTGCTCATGAAGGTTCATAGTACAGTAGTTCTTGGTTTGGCCTCTGTGCAAGTGGTCTGCAAATGAATTTTGTGAAGCCAAATATACTGAGCAAAATGTATTAACAGATCAATTTCCCCCCCTTAGATTAGCTCACTGTATCTAAATACAATCTTCCAGATCTGAAATCTGAACCATGCTAGCATTGCCACCTTTTTGAATGTAAGCACCAGGAAAACATGGTTTGATATTAAGCTCTAACTAGTCAACCTTGCAAAGGCATGACCAACTAAGAAAAGATATCACTAACCTCATCTATAGCTTTCTTATAGCTCTGGGAGTAAGGGAAGATTAATCAGCGTCAGAGGAAACAGATCGGGACAGGAAAAAGCCAGAGGAAGGGCAAGCAGGTTAGAAATAAAATTAGAATTGTTAGCGCAACGCTGTGAAGTGTAAAGAAAAACAACATCAACAAAACATTAATACACATTAAAGGAGAGAACAGTGGAAATCCATTTGGTTATTGAGCCCAACGCACTCTGCAGTTTTAAAATACAAACATCAGACATAACATTAAACCAGAGACTTTGGAAGAGTTTTTCATGGGCCTTTGCCAAAAAAGTAATAAAATAAAAGGGCACAGAAATTACTCCCAGTTTTTTCTTAAACTGGGGTGACTAGCAACGGCTGGGTAGCAAGCCTTTGAACACAGCACACCCCCCTCTGCAAGGTTGCTCTAAAAATCACCCTACGATAACACAATGTGAAATTGTGCTATATACAAACCCTGGCCCCAATCCATCAAAGCGTAAAATTAAGCTGTGCTGAAGTTCTTCTCTTGCCTGGGGCCATTGTAAATCATACAATCTCTATGCATTAATATATCCCACGGACTATTGCTATACTGCAGATTTAGAACCTCAGAACTGGCGATGGGACTGCGTTCGCCTCTTTCTATGGGTTCCTAAGGCTGCGTGATTGCCATTAATGAAAACATGGCAAATTCTACCAACGCATAATTTAAGACTCACAGCAGGTCGGCTTGGTCGTGTCACATCCCTGCTGTCCTCCTGTTTCATCTTAGATGGCTCATGAGGGAGCACAGGTGACCCTTCAGGTTTGGCATTTCCTGGGCAAAAACAAATCACCGTTGTTAGTGGGAGATCAAAGACTTTCACCAGGCAGTAGGATACGCAGAATGATGTTGCGCACCTGTGCACAATGGCACCTCTGAGAAACCTAGTAGCTCCTCATTCATTTCAGGATCCAGTTCAAAATGATCCTCCATGTTTTTAAAAACACATAATCCAGTCACAGTCTCTCTGCTTCCCTGTCTGATCCCTCTGCTTGTCTAAGAAACAAACCATCAAACAGCACGTGGCACTTCTAGAGCCCCTTCTATCTCAGATCTTAAAGTGCCTCACTCACTTTAGTGAGTTATGCCTCACAACCTCTAATCCAGAGGTAGGCAAACGGTGTTCTCACTTTACAGAGAGTAAGGTTGTGCCACACTGGCAGAGCCCTGTGTGGAGTGATACAGAAATGTCCAGCTGCAGCAAGAGCGTGGGAAAGGATTGGGCTGAGGCACAATCCCACCTGAGCTCCCTGGTGAAGAGAGAGAAAGAGCAAGCAAGCTGCACCTTCCTGTGGTAGGGAGCCCGTAAAGAATGGGGACAGCCCATGGACAGTCTCCTTTAGTGGTGACTTGCAACTTCTGGGATACAGAGAGAGAGAGAGAGAGAGAGAGAGAGAGAGAGCGAGAAGTACCTGTGCTCCTGAGCTCAGACTGAGGTGGTCCCTGGCTCTTGCAGTACCCTTACATAAGTGTCATGGACAGCCTGGCCCTGAGTGACTTGCCCAAGGCCAGAGAGTGAGACTGTGGCAAAGTCAGAAAAGGATCTCCCAGAGCTGTGATTTGATCACAACTCTATGTAGTCTAGCATTGTCACGCCAAACTATCTTGCCATGGTTTTCACTCCTACAGCATCTGTTTCCTCTTGTTTGGAAAATCCTTTCTTGTTTCTCTCTACTTCATCTACCGCTTGGCTGAAAACAGCTCAAATCCTCTCTCCCTCAGCCATCACTTTATTTAATTTGTAATTGTATTACGTGACTCTGTAAAGCCTGTTGCTATGCAGTTTACTTGAAACGGGCTCTCCACGATATAGCTCTATTGCATTGTCCTCTCTCAGTGTAGCAAGAGCATTTATAACTAAACCTAATCCCCGTATATGGCACTCTCAACATTCTTGTCCTTTTTCTATTAAAGAAACATTCACTCTGCAGAGGAGCTGGGCATATGATAAATTGGAAGCACTGTGTTATCTGATATAGCAAGGACATTATTACTCGCAGAATTCCTCATTAACTAAAAACCAAAAACAGAACAATTGCTGATAAATTACTTTTATTGACTACCTAGAGGAGTGATTATTTTAACAAGAGACATGCCAATTTACAGTCAAGGTGGGGGTGAGGTAATGTCTTTTACTGGATCAACTTCTGCTGGTGAGAGAGACAAGCTTTTGAGCTTACACAGAGTTCTTCTTCAGCTAAGCTCAAAAGCTTGTCCTTCTCACCAACAGAAATTGGTCCAATAAAAGACATATTAACTCACACACCTTGTCTCTTTCATATCCTTGGACCAACTTGGCTACAAACATATTGCATAAACTTACAGTCAAGTCATAAAAAATTCAAAGCATGGGTGCAGCACTTGTTTTAATGTGCTTTAGTCTGTGGATTTATACTCCAGGGCTGTGAGAGAAATATAGATAAACTGGCTGGATGTGCTTTGGCAACTCCTACTGCGATTAGATGGGGAAAAAAGAAGATTTTCAACAACTATAAGATGCCAGGAAACAAATCAGCCAGGAAGGTAAACCCAGTGTAAACATGGTTCTGTTCTGAAAGACTTTTAGAAGAAATGGCTTTGGAGCTAATTCACTTCTCTATGCCCTGGAATGCTCTCTGCACACAAATGAAGTAAAACACCAAAAAAAAGCTGAATTTGGATTAGAGAAGAAAAAAAGTGAATGAGGAATTCATTATATTTCACTACAACAGAATCCCTAGAATAGGTGATGATATTTCTTTCTATAGGACGATCTTACAACTACATACATACAGAATATTGGACCAAAACTTGTAGTCACTTTACTTGTAAAATGCTAAGTCAGGTCTATGAGGGTTTTGGACAATAAATAAAGTTCTGTACAAACATAGCCACTTCAGCAGACAATCTGAAAGCACTGTGAAAAGGTGAGTAAGTATCATTTCCATGTTAGAAGGGAAAAAACCGAGGTGTACGAGAGGAGCCTAATCTCGGAAAAAAACAGTTGTCTAAAATCAGGTGCAACTCCATGGCTTCAGTGGATCTATTTAAATCAGCTTTTCACACACATGAGATCAGATCAGATCCAGGGGAGGTAAAGTGACTTGCCAAAGGAGTGGAGAAAGGTTACAGGATCAGGGCCTAAAGCTTAAAAAAGAAGTCATCTCACCTCTGACTCTATTACGTTCACTGGAGCCAGCTTGGGAACCAGGCTGGGATCCTCCCTGGGAACTAGGCTGCGAGCTCGGGGTGCTGGAACTGGAGGAGCTGCCACTACTGGTCCTCTGTAGGGGACTCTCAATGACGGGCTCAGTTCTCCTCAGGTCAGGGTTACTGTTGCACACCAGAATGAAGGAAAATTGCAGTTAGATGGGGTAACTGTTCTGGAGAGTTGGGAGAAAGTCTTCATTCAGTTGGAAGCAATATAACAGGTTAGTGTTATTGAAGCAGCAGGTCCTTTCAAAGTTGACATGAGAGGGTCAGATCTACCATGGTGACATGCAATACAAGATGACAAAACGACTGTGGAAAGTTTAGTACTGTATAATTCTGTGCATTTCAGAGCCTAAGCATTCTGGGTAAAATTTTCATCCAAGTGACTTTTCAAAAGTGCCTACGTGACTCAGGAGCTTACATTCCATTGCAAGACAGTGAGGGCTTGTCTTCACTACCCAGGAGATCAACGCTGCGGCCATCGATGCAGCAGGTGTCGATATAGTGGGTCTAGTGAAGATCCGCTAAATCGATGGCAAAGCGCTCTCCGGTCGACTCCAGCACTCCAGTTCCCCGAGAAGATTAAGGTAAATTGACTGGAGAGCGTCTCCCGTCAATGCAGCGCAGTGAAGACACTGCAGTAAGTCGACCTAAGCTACGTCGACTCCAGCTAAGTGAGCCGTAGCTCATGAAAGCTTATGTTCAAATAAATTTGTTAGTCCCTAAGGTGCCACAAGTACTCCTTTTCTTTTTGCAGATAGAGACTAACACAGCTGCTACTCTGAAACCTGGTAGCTGGAGTAGTGTAACTTAGCTCGACTTACCCCAGTAGTGAAGACAAGCCCTGAGACTTAGTCTGGTAAACCACTAAGGATGCATCTGCATTAGGACAAAGGGTGTGGTCTTAATTCGAATTAGCTAACATGTGGTAACTAACACGAGGTAAAATCCAAGTGAAGACAAGGCAGTTTGTACTTTTAATGAGCAGATCAAGGCAAATGCTCTGCTCCCCCACAACCTTTAACTCAACCTGCGATCATGAATGAAAACTGACAACTGTTTTGTCTTCACTAGGATTTCACCTCAAGTTAGTTACCTTGTGTTAGCTAACTTGAGTTGAGAATACACCTTTTTTCCTAGTGAAGACAAGATCCAACTGACTTTAGGCACATTTGAAAAGCAGTTTAGGTGCTTTTGCAGATGCTTCCTGGTATCATTAACTAGTAGTTTCCAGAAACTAAAAGACAACTAGCTGACACAGCAGCCAGGGCCAGACAGAAGCTTTTGCTATGCTAGGCAAACTGGAATTGGTCACGTCCTCACAGCCCCAACAAACATTTTACTGGCTTTAGAAATTTTTTGCCCTAGGAAAATCCAGGTATGGCAGAGCTAACCCTGATATCATCACCATTCAGCCACTGAAGTCAATGGGGCTATGCAAAATGTATACCAACTGACCTTAACTCCAAAAACAGAACAAAATCAAAAACTGCAATTTAAAAGTTACTTAATTTTAAATGTTTAAAAATATTCTGTTTTAAAAAGTAGGGGCTTGCAGATTAGCTATTTTTCTGTAATATTTGTTCCCTTGCTAAAATCTGCAATGTGACTGCAAAGTATATTTGCTGGGCATCAACATTCCCAGATCTTCATGGTCTCATATCTCAGCCATTTCAAATGGCAAGAGGCTGAAATCTGACACATAAGTTGCCAGCTTTATCATTTCTCTTTTTCTATCTCACTGTTTCTTTCAAACACATGCAGAGTTTTAAATTAGAAAAAAAAAAGTGGTTTTGATTTACAGATGCAACCAACATTTCTCAGGGTTTCTCGTATCTTTATGGAATTAATCCTTGGCACTTAAATGGCAACAGAAAATATGTTCATGCAGCATAGTACAATACCTTTTCACACAATGTTTCTGCTAACTGATTTTATTATTCAAAGTCTTTCTGTAAATGAGTGGAAGCTTGTTACATGCAGTTCAAGTAGGACTGAGTACTGACAACAACATGTGCAATACTTCTGCATTATATAATATGTAATCTGGAATCAAATGCACAGCATAAGCATCATAACACATGAGATATACGTGATCCTGAATAATTTAGCTAGGGGTCAAAACAGCACAAATTGCATTTATTGTGCAAAGTCCCATTGCCATAAATGATTTCTTTGCAGGATCAGTTTCATTTGGACTTTGTCTTGGATGTATATTATGTAGAATTACTGTCCAGTGTACCTTGATTTTGCATAGGAAGTTATTAAGAAGATAACAGCAATATTAACATGCTTGTGCAGAATGACAGTAGCTTTCTGTGCATAGGGTTGCCAGGTGTCTGGTTTTTGACTGGAATGCCCGGTTGAAAAGGGATCCTGATGGCTCCGGTCAGCACAGCTGACCAGGCCGTTAAAAGTCCGGTTGGTGGTTCAGCGGGGCTAAGGCAGGCTCCCTGCATGCCGTGGCTCCACGCGACTACTGGAAGTGGCGGCATGTCCCCTCCTCCGGCTCCTAGGCACAGGTGCGGAGCCCCCCACCCCAACTGCCAGTTCTGCACCTCCCATTGGCTGGAAACCACGGCCAATGGGAGCTGAGGGGGCGGCACTGGCCCATGGGGCAGCATGCAGAGATGCCTGGCTGTGCCTCCATGTAGGAGCCAGAGGGGGCACATGCTGCTGCTTCTGGGAGCTTCTTGAGGTAAGCGCCGTCTGGAGCCTGCACCCCTAGACCCCCCCACCGTGTCCCAACTCCCATCCTCCTCCTGCCCTCCAAACTCCTCAATCCAAGCCTGAAGCGCTGTCCTATGCCCCAAACCCCTCATCCCCAACCCCACCCCAGAGTCTTCACCCCAGCCAGAGGCCTAACCCCCCCTGCACCCCAACCCCCTACCCCAGCCTGGAGCCCTTTCCCGTACTCTGAACCCCTTGGCTCCACTCCCCAGCCTGAAGCCCCCTCCTGAACCCCAAACCCCTCATCCCTGGTCTCACCCCAGAGCCTGCACCCCATAGCCAGGGCCCTTACCCCCTCCCGCATCCCAACCCCCTGCTTAAGCCCAGAGCCCCCTCCCATATCCCAAACTCCTCATTTCTGGCTGCACCCCAGAGCTCGCACCCCCATCTGGAGCCCTCACCCCCTCCCACATCCCAAACCCCTGAGCCAGCGAGTGAGTGAGGGTGTGGAAATGAGCGAGTAAGGGTGGGGAGAGTGAGTAACGGGGGGGAATGGAGTGAGTGGGGGGCAGGGCCTCAGAGAAGGGGTGGGGTAGGGGCAGGGCAAGGGTGTTTGGTTTTGTATGAGTAGAAAGTTGGCAATCCTATGATGGAAATGCACCATATAGGTTACAATAGAATAACAATTAAAATAATATTGAATACAAAATTAGAGTTTATACAAAGCTGGAAGGAATCCAGAAAAGCAGTGGGGAATGAAAGAACAAGAAGAGAAGATACAAAAATGTTATTGCTGGATTGAATGGTTAATTTAATATACTTTTTGGCATTATTGTAACTGCAGTTGAACAGTTGTGGAATTCTACATTATGCAGTATAGCTGGTGTTGTCTTGGCTCAGATGTTATCTGGTTAGTTGATGAAACTTCTTTTAAAACTTTAGCAACAGCACATTTATCTATACCAGGGGTCTCAAACACATGGCGGCCTGTGGAGATATTTGCTGCGGCCCGCCAAGCTCCCCACGCCCCCACCACCCCTCTCCCAGTTATTTCCTGCAGCTGCCAAGCTCCCCTCACCTGCTGCCCCTCCTCCCCCCCAGTGCGCCACGTCCCCGCTCCTCTGCCTATCTTGAGACACTTCCTGTAGGCGCTTAGCGCTTTCCAGGAGGGAGTGGGGAGGAGCAGGGAGCCGCACGCTCAGGGGAGGAAGCAGAGAAGAGGCGGGGCAGGGATTTGGGGAAGGGGTTGGAATAGGGTCAGGAAGGGGTGGAGTTGGGGTTGGGACTTTGGGGAAGGGATTGGAATGGGAGCAGAGTTGGGGTGGGGACTTTGGGAAAGGGGTTGGAATGGAGGTGGGAAAGGTGGGAAGGGGCAGGGGCAGGGCCAGGGGCAGCGGGGTGGTTGTCAGTGATGCAGCCCTCAGGCCAATGTACTAGTCCTCATGCAGCCCTCGTGGTGATTTGACTTTTAGATCCCTGATCTATACCAACTGCGGTCAGGTCGTTGAGTCCGATAGAAAAACTGGATACCCTTACTTTAGTCAAACAGTCCAATGGTATCATTGTTATTCTAAGTGCTGGCTCTTCCTCGTGTCATGACTATGTACTGGAATATTCCTTGCTTCTAAAAAAATTTCCTTTAGGGCATAGTTAAATAATAGCGAGAGATTCTGTTCTGGGAAACTGAGGATGCTTTGGCCATGGGTAATGGAGGTGACTAAAAGCAAACTGTAGCAGGGTTGGCCACCTTCTGAGCACCCCCTGAAGGTCAGAGGTGGCTCTATGGCACCCTACCTCTCTTTTCCCTCTCCAGGGTCCCTTAAGAACTCCACAAGGTCTTTCTCCTGGCTACCACCACCCATGCCTGGGGCTGGTTTCATACCAGAAACAGTTCAAACACAGTCCTCAGAGTCCCAAAATGAAGTCCATCACCACATCATAAGTTCATACTCAGTTCTGGCATCTTCTACCACACTCAAAGCTTGTCTTCTGTCTCAATCTGTTCCCCATGAAGCTGCTACTCCCTGTCCTTCCTAGTGGGAGCTCAGCTTTCTGGCTTTGGCTTCCCAGCTCCGGCTTCCTGGCTCCAACCCTTCTCCCAGGCAGGGTCTCTGGCAGGAGCTTCCTGCTCGTTACAGATCTTCTTTGCCACAGCTGCTTCTTCCTGCTTCCTGTTCCCCTCTGGCTCTTTACAGGGAACTTCTGTCTCTATCAATCCCCTACTGAGGCTCTTGAACAGGCCCGGAAGGGCTGGAGCACTTCCTTCTTAAAAAGCCCAGTCCACCCAGTGACACCCAGAGGTAAATGGCCTTTCTGCTCATAACAAAGAGAATTTTTTCTAAAACAATTTGGCAATACATATTTCTTGGGCTACCCTAGCACCCACCTTACACTGAGCCTGCTATACAGCATGCAGTGCTGCTGCAGAGTGAATCAGACTGGCTGGGAAGAAAAGCTTATGCTGAAAGTCATGACCTATTGGTAATTTGGCTGAGAATAACCTACCTAGGAACATCTAGTTTGAAGCCTTATACCTCATCCTAAGAGGACAAAATAAAGAAAACATGAAACATTTCCATAATACAAAGATATATGGAATACAGATATTTATCCTGAGATTTAAACTGGCATTTCATTTGAAGAGATCTGGAGTTCTGCCCATCATACTATCACAATCTGCAAATCAAAGACAAGATCTCACCTGTCTAAGCTCATTCTTTTGCTTCTGCTATGACTGAACCTGTTGCATTTTCTATTGTTTTAAAAAGCTCAGGGCTAGATCCTATAATGTGCTGTCCTGGTGCACAAGGGGAAAGGGAGAAGAGGTTATAGTGAGGATCAGGGGAAGTTAGGACAGGATCTTTCCTGGGAGTGTCAGGAGTTGGAATGGTTAATAGGCCAACCTGGGCTAACAGAACTGTCTAGTCCCCAACTACTTAATGTCAGTGGCACATGCTAGCCAGGGACACACACTGTTCCTATAGGACCCATTTACCATAATGGGAATTTTGTCATTGACTTGAATTTAAGACAGATTAAACCCTTATTAGGGTTTAATATAACAATAACAATGCAGAGTCCTCCCCCCCACACAGTCCCTTGCACTGCTGATGGAATCCTGCTCTGATTAGCAGGGATACTGGAGAATGTATCTATGACCATCTCTGCTCACCCCTCAGCATCACTGAGTTAGGCAGAATTTGACCCTCAGTGTGCAGCAGGAAGGAGTTGAGAGGACCAAATCCTGCTTCCACTAAAGTTATGGCGAAATTCCCAATCAAGACAATAGCAGTAGCTGAGAGTCCAGAGTATCTTCTGCATCCAGCTATAAATCTTGGAAAGTCCAAGAACGTAGACATTTCAACTCATCAGGATTTTGCACAGATAATATTAGGAGTCCCAGAGGCCAAATGTTCACAGCCTTTGGTGATGCTGTACAATTCTAATTAATGCAAATCTCAAACTTCATCGAGCTATGGTGGAGATGCAAAGCGATTGTAGTTTATCAGTAAATCCATGTTAAAAGAGAGCAGAGAGTGCTTTATTTTTTAAATTTTGACTAGATTTATTGACAAGACGACTAAGGACTGCATCTTAGGAGTTTTACTAAAATCATTGGTTTGGTGTTTGTTACAATGAGACTCTCTGTTTCCCGCAACAGCAGTATATAGATTGTGGTAATCCATCCATTGAATGCAGTGGGCACTGGCTCATGACCCAGTGACCCCGCTTCCTTTGTGAGGCTCACAAACCAGGGCACCAGGAAGAAAATTATAAAACTAACAGACAGATTCATTAATATTTTTTTCCCTTTCCCACATGGCCTTCCGTACCTTGCTCTGATGGGCTGTGATCCTAATCTAGTTCCCAACGCAGTACCATTCCCAGGAGAGTTCTTTCTCGCTAGTGCTGGGGATATGGAAGTTGTTCGCTGAGGCACCTGAAAGAAAATTGAAAGCGTCACAGCTATTAGGACTGTACAATTGAACTTGGATATTCTCTTCATGCATTTGGGGGAAGATCAGGTTTCGGCAGGTTTTCGAGCTGGATATGTAATTACTTTTCCACTGAGAGAGATGAAATATTTACAGCAGTTATAAAACACAAAGTTCTTGGCACGTACAAAGAATCATAGATGTCTGAGACAGGAAAGACCTGAAAAGTCATTTATTTTATCCCTCGTAGAGCAGGGCCATTCCCAACTGTATAGTCGCCTGAAGTCTAAAAAAAGCAGGTGTTAATATCAAGCAGTGAGCACCAAAATTAACAAAAAACACATTCAAAACAGAACAGTCCTAAAATCTGGACTAATCAGAAAGCTCAATGTAGCAGCTCTTAGAGCTACTTGTTCAGGTAAAAATAAATTACTTGTAATAATACCACAGAGGTAATGCGGCCTAGTGGTCAAAGACAAAGGATGGGAAGAAGGAAGGCCCCTGTGTGGACTCCAGGCTGAGCCATTCAACTACCTTGATTAAGTCACATGACTTTTTGGCCTCAGTCATTTCAGCTGTACAATTAGCTGAAAGCCAGATGTCACTGAAAACCAGATGTTCAAATTAGGACAGATCACCTCAGATATCCCAGAACAAACAACATTCCATAGTAAATAAGGGCTTCTGGACTCAGCACCTTTTTACACAAGGCTAGAACCTTGACCTTGACTCACTCCACTGTAATTTTGAGCTCTCTGTGTGCCTGTTACACATCAGTATCATACAGGATGTTACGCAATACTTCGGCCCTATAATAAGAACTGAGGTCATTGCTTACCTGTGGAACTCCCTGCCACAAGATGAGGCAGAAGCCAAAAGCTTAGTAGGATTCAAAAAAGGATTAGACATTGCTCTGATAATGGGAAGATCCACATATTATGTTAGATAGTTAAAAAAATTATTTTAGGCTAAGAGAGAGCGATGTCTTCATGTTTCAGGGCATAGCAACCAATAAGTGATTAGATTAAGAAGAAACCTCCTCCATGGATAGATTATTCCCTAGTTGTCTTTTTCTGAGCTTCTTGCACCTTCTTCTAGAGCATCTGGTTTTGAAAACTTTCAGGCACAAGGCACTGGACCACAAAGGCCTATGGTCCAATCAGGTATGACAACCAAAAGTCTGCTAGCTTTTATCCATGTCCCTGTAATGTCTCCAGCAAATACTAGGTAAGCAAGGAAACAGCTCGCCCTGGATCAGCAAAAAGAAATGGGCCACAGTGTCTGCAATATGCTATTGATACCCATCTCACAAGCTCCAACAATATCCTTACATACTGTTTGAACAGAGGGGCGACAAGACTGGCCCTAAGAGACTCTGCAAGTGAGAACCCTGGGAGGACAGCAATTACTCTTCGTAACCTTTTGGTAGACAATGAATGAAGACAATTCAAAACAACTCCTATCCATCTCTGCCAAGTCCTCCAGAAGAGTTGGCAGCTCTTCCCAATCATAATAGTATTGAAGAACACCGATAGGATGATCAGGCAGCTCACCGCTGTCCATTACTCTGAGTAGAACATGCAACCTGTGCCAGGTCTGAATCTCAACTGATTGGATTCCAAAAACACTGGAGGGTAGCCGATGTTGCCAGAGTTGGGCAGCTGACATCTTCTGAATCACATTAGTAAGGAAAGGCAAGACACTGCACGGTAACTGGTCAGAGCGTTAGCATCAAGAGATGTGTTTTCACCAAAGGATTATCATTTAAAAATTACTGCCAGCTTACTCTCCCCTCAGATAAGCACTAATGGATCCTCTCAATAAGATGGTTGCCAAAAGTGTAAACAGTATTATGTGCGGACACAATACATCATGGCTCCCATACATAAATAGCAGATACTTTATTTTAAAATGCAAGTTGATTATTTGCTGGAGCACAGCAAAACTGCATTTAAATCATGGAAAAATACTGTTTACTTCAATGTCTCTAATCAATTTGCAATACCTTTCTCTTTGTATATATGCTCCTGAGCTTAGAGCTGATTCCATTTCAGGAAAATTTTTAACAGTAAAGTTATAATTCATTCCCTCACCCCCCCCCCCCAATCCCTTGCAAAGAAGCTTATGAACAATGCAACTGAAATACTGTAACAGAAGAGCCTTAATTAAAGAGGTACTGCCAGATGCTGCCGTAATGTCATTGAAGGTATAAAGCTGCTGGAGCCCTTACAAATCTTTCATCAGGTATTGATTACAACTGGAGGCAGGACACTGAACTAGAAGGACCAAAGGTCTGAGTATGACAAATTTTATGTTCCTAAATTATTCAATTTAAGCAGAAAGCATTTTTTTTCCCCCAAGGGAAAATAGATGTAGATTTGTTCTGGATTCAGCCTGGGCTTGAGAATTTTCTTTGCAGTGTATCACAAGACTTACACACATATAGTGGTAATAGGAAAAAAACCTGCATATCAGCTGAGGGCCAAACCTGCAAACTGCTGAACATCTCTGAAGTCCTGAGCACCCTCGTGCTTACAATTATGCAGGAGATGCTCAGCACTGCACAGGACCAGTCCCTGAATTTAACAGGATGTGAACTCCACCGGTTCAGAAAGAAGCCCCAAAAGTCTGTCCCCTGCATTGCAGCGCTGAGCAGTGCTGAGGGGATGAGCTCTGAGATTGCCTCTTTCAAGCTTTCGATGTTAGGAGCAATACAAATGTTACCTTTGGTGGAACGTCCTCCTCCTGTCGTAACCAAGAACTTCGGTCAAACTTTTCAACACGAGGGGGGAGAGGAGGGTTTTCTGAGGTGGGGTCCGAGTTCTGCCTTGGCATCTCAGTGCGGTGAGAGGTCACCGTCAGAGCCTCCTGAAACCCAGCCATTCCCTTTGCGGGTTGTTCGTGCAGTGACTGAGAGCCAGACAAGGAGGTTCCTTGGGATTTCACACTGACCAGATGTGGAATCTAAGCACCAAGCCAAAACAAAACCATCAGCATAAAATGTTTTAAAAAAAAATTGAAAAAATCTCAATAGTTCTAATGTATTTAAAAAAAAACACCTAGGTTTGAAATCTGCACTGTGTTTTGGTTTCAGGTCTTTCTGGCTTCTTACACAAACTCCATACGAAAACGTTCTTAAAAGAACATTAAGTTTGCACAGTTCAGCATTCTAAAGTCATGAAAATGCCAAAGTTAGGGTTGCACATGTAACTTTACTCTGACTACTTTTGTATATGCATGATGATAGTCTTCATATACATGATCACATATTATTTCTCAAATAATACAATATAAATATATCATGTATTTTTTTCTATAACCTCAAATACACAAGGAAGCATAATTAAGGTTGCATGAGAAACCTTAACTTGGCATTCCTGTTTTTTTAAGTTCTTAGCCATACAACTTTAACATTACCCTAATGATTTTGGTATGAAATTTCCTAGAGTTTTTAATTAAAAAAAAGAAAGAAAGAAAGAAAAAATGATGGAAAAAATAAGTGCAAAGAAACAGCTTCAGTCTCCAGAAAGTCTGAAGCACTGATGGCTTTAAAAAACAACAAAAAAGCAATAATGGTGTGAATCTCCACAGTCTGGCTAGATAGCATCCTGTCCAATAGACCTAAGGACTCTCTCTCTTGCAAGTCTTAGGAGTGCAACAGTTAGGATGGCACTTGCACCTCATCCATCCGAGAATGCCTAGGTTACATCAGGTCACAGCTGCTTCCCAAAAACCTTATAAAATCTGCAAGTGGCCTTGCTAAACCCCTTCACACTTACAGGACCTGGAGGGATTTAGCCAAGGGCTCCTCTGAAAAAGCATAAAATGGAATCCTCTATTACCAGTGTACAACAATTAATAACAAATTTACACACACATTTATATGGGGTTTTGTGCGTGAAATGATAAAGTCTTTCAGTAACATATTAATAATGAAAAAATGAATGCCAGTCACAGACAATTAATGCCAGTCACTTTTTTAAAAAAGCATAAGGTTTGGAAACTTTTAAAGGCGGCAAGCGAAGTATATTTAATTTCTGTCAGTGAAAAGACTGAGGTGAGATGGGATGTTTATTGTTTGTTTAATTCTGGACTCCAGCTGAAAAAATAAAAGTATGCTGCAGGGCCTTCCTCACATAGCAAGTTAAAGTTCACGTTGCACTGCTGACTCACCAGGTGGTACGAAAGACTTTAGCAGAGGCAGATACCGGAATGCGGATGGAGTTCAGTTAATTTGTGGATTTTCCTGTAGAAACCACATACAAACTTGGGGCAAAGATTTTATATCGAGGGCTGACAGCAGACACACCCCTCGAGCCCTCACTCCACAGGAGTTGTGCCTGCTTTTCTGGGACAGAACTGGGCCCGATCGCTACACCCTTACCATGTCTTGTGAAAGTGTATATTTGGAACTCGTGGTTGGGTTTTTCCAGATGTATGACTGCGACTGATGTTAACTAAATGTTTAAAAAAAACACTGAAGGAAAAGATGCAAAATCTTTTTCCGATAACCCTAAACACTGAGCCATACTAGGCCTACTGTACCAGGCTCTGCAGTTTCACTTTGGATAAAAAGGGTCCCATCAGAAACAAAGGAACTGTCATACTGGAGCAGACCAATGGTTCACCTAGGTCCTTTAACTTGTCTCCAACAGCAGCCAATACCTGATGCTTCAAAGGAAGGAAAAAAACATCATAACGTACCTAACAGTGCTAAGTTATACTATGGAGGGGAGAAGAAACCTTGTCTTCAACTAATGATCATACTATACTTGGCAGCATGAGAGCTGTAATCCTTTTATTTTTATTCCATGTAGTGTAAATGCAGATGCTGCTCTTATTCACAAACAAATCTAGAGCTGAGAAACCCATGTGTTAAGAAATTGTTTCCTTTTAATCCACAAATGTTGTGATTCTCTTACCAGAACCACCAGCCTCCTGGTGTAATTAAACTTGCAGGGACCTAGGACCAAAGTACCATACCTGTGGATCCACTGGTCTGAGCATGGGTGGTGTCCGAGCTGGCTGCACGCCACTAATGCTAAAGGACTCTGAACGAGGAGGCAGGTTTGGATCAGATATTCTGTTAGCCACTTTGTGAGGCATTGCTGGGGAGCTTTGCCGGTTGAGTCGAGAACGTTCCTCTACCTGAGGCAACACAACAGGAGAATCAATGAACACAAGTTGCTTCACTTCCCCGCAATTCTACACCCAAGTCACCTGTATAGCCATTTTCCTGTATTTCTAATCAGTACATTGTTTCATGCACCTCTTTTATACCCATTAACACTGAGCACCAGATGCTTGGATTCAATAAGGACTTCCATATTAGGGCAAACTTGAAAAGGAAAATGTTTAACCAATGTTCCCTTTTCTGCATTTCCTTGCTATCAATGCAGATCAGTGGGGTGAAAAGTGGCAATTTCAGAAGTGGTAATTTTGGAGCTCCAGACAAAAGGAGGCTGGGAGTGGGGTGGGGGATGCTGGAAGCTGCCTAGCCTCCCGGTGGGTTGCAACAGAGCACACCCAGCAGGAAACTATAGACAGAAGTGGGCATTGCAGCTGAGTCAGAAAGACAGAAGAAAGAAAGATGGAAAGAAAGACGACATGCAGAGAGGGTGGGTGGGGTGAAGAAGAGGTAGAAAAGAAAAGGTGCCAAAAAAAGAAGCTAAAGTGGCATGGCGAGGGAGATCTGTCTTTGAAAATAAATCCAATCTAGAGAAAATGTAATGTGTGCACTGTCCCTTCTCTCTGTCCTTTCCATATTTTGGTCTAGTCAGTTGATTCTTTTCCCCTCCTCTTCTCACTGCTTAACCTTGTTTTTCTGAAGACACCAGCTCCTCGACACTGACTAGGGGCTCTATTTCTGGCAGGCCAGATTTCCTACCTCTCTCTTCTGTTTTCCCTTTCTCATCTACTTTCTCTCTTGTGCTGCTTCCATGCTGCAGTTTTCTCCATCCCTTGGTCTACTTCTCTTTGCCACCTTTCTTTTACCTATCTTACTCTATTTTTCCTTTCTCTCTCTAGACTCCTTCCCCCCTCTGGTCCCTTTCAGACCCCAGTTGGTTTCTGTAGCACAAACAGAGCACAGAGCGGAGCTGCTGGACAGTCTGGAAGCAGCAGAAGAAAACTCTCAACATTGTAGGCAATATTAGTGGGAAACATAGTGGTGCTGTTCTCAGGAGAGGTAAAATAACAATAAGACTAAAAAAGGATCTTCCCAGAAGCCATTAGTTCTTTGTCTGCCACTTTATACTTGAGTCTCATTTGGGTCGAAGTTCTGAGGTTGGCCAATGTGATACCAATGGAGCATCATTCTGCCTCATGAATAAGCATCCAAATTCTAAACCAGCCCCACTCCGTTTTTTGCCAATTTGAGAAAGCAGGTTGTTTAAAGTCAGTGGAGCTGTACCAGCCCACACCCACAGAGAACTTGGCCCTCTACATACAAATGTCTTCCCCAATATACAAGTCCTTTTTTGATTTTAACAGAATCAAACTCACGCGAAACCCAACAGCGTATCCCTTCCCCAGAGCCTAAACTGAACTGTTTGCTTGGAATCTCTCCAAATGTAGTTCAGTGATAGTTTCGCAACTGTTAGCCAGACCAAACCCAATTTTCGTTTCATTGTGTATTTGAAATGCCTTGGTACTGATTTGAACAACCCTTTCAAAGTGGCTATACAGGTTACAGACAGTTTTACACTTGCCTTGAAAGCAGTCCCTCAACCCTGCCAAAGCTTACTGCAGGCAGAACCTGGCATTACTGCAAGAGATTATAATTGGACAAGAATATGTATTTTTGCAACATGTTACAACAGCAGTCATTTGACTGTTGTGTTTGCAAAATCTGAGACCATAAATTGATCATATGATCAGGAAATCTCGCAGTGGCAGTTCCAACCCCTGAAAGATGAGAAAGACCCACAAAAACAGCAATAGGCAATGGAGGACCCAGGCATGCAAAAACACCCTCCTCCTTCAAATATATTAGGCTAGTGGATGTCTTGAGGAATCCAAGTTACCAAGCAGACAATACGGTAAATGAATTTTCAAGACACCAATAGACAACTTATATTACAATTCCTTTTAAATCTGAAAGGGAAAACAAAGATTCAAGAGGGCATTTCCAGCAGATGAATCTGAAGAAGAGAAGCTCTAAGGGGGTTAAGATCCCAGCGCAAATGTTCTGCAGTGCATTCCCACTGAAAGAAATGTCCTTACCTTCAATACTGAAAAAACACCGGGAATGCTTTTGTTAGATTTGAAAGAAACAATGAACATGGCAGCAAGAAGGTGGTTTGTTTTGTTCTGAAATTAATAAATCCAGCACCTAGTCCTCCGTTGTGGACAACAGGTGTGTTGCTAATCCAGAAATGAAAAAAAATCCAGTTGCTTTCAGCTCATCCAGATGGAAATACAATTGTTTCAGCCAATCCAGGTATAAATGCAATGCATGTGTTATTGAAATCAGACTGTACAAAGAGCAAATTAGTGTGTGCATAAGCCTGTGTTGGAAATCAGCTTCTAAAATAAAAAAAATGTACATGTATATGTGAAAGGAATAATCATTAACTCTTCTTCAAGTAAGAAATGGATCATAAAATTCTTCCAGGAGCCTTTAAGTTGATACAAATGAACCACTCACTCTGAAGTTGGGGTCTTAGAGAGACTAATATGGCAAACCCAAAATTAGGAAGTAGACTTTCTAAAGGACACGGTTTTTCTCCTAAGAATGTAAGGCCTGTGAAGAATTTTTTAGATCATGAATGACCAGCTAGCATATCTAAAGGTCCAAGCAGAACAACTACACTTTCCCCTCCTGCATACACTTTCAGTGGCAGTTTTGAGGTCAGTTTATAAGCTCCAGCAGAGAAGACTTAGCTGCGTATACAAGGACAGAAGGGACAGCTGAGAGAGAAACAGCATTTCTTTTGGACAAGGATGTATCTGCATAAATACTAGGATACAGTCCAGTCAGTGACAGCCTCATTTCAATCTGCCTCAAAGGAGTTCCAGTAAATCTGCCTATTATTCAAGCTCAGGCACTAACTACAGCAGCCAAGGCTGATGAAACTGGAGTCCCCCAGCCAACTTCTGGAGCTCATTGACAGAGTGGCAAACGAGAATATGCAGCTGATTACAGAATATTTCACAGCGAATGTGGAGGAATAGGTGGCAGAGTAATGTAATGGGGAGGTATGTGTCAGAGACCAGGACGTAGGTGGTTGTTCTCAGTGGGCAGAACAGGAATCAGGGTTAGTGGTTAGAGCATGTGTCAACAGCCAGGAGCAGGAGCCCAAAGTCAGAGCTGGAGTCAGAGGCCAGAGCCCAAGCCAGAAATCAGAGCCGAGGGTCAGGACCAGGTTCCTTGGAGTGAGGCAAGGCAGGAGCAGGGCTGGAACAAGCAAGCACAGGAGCTGTTGGAGCTGTGGGAGAATGCTTCGAGCAACCAAAGAACTGCTGCTGGGCTTAAGAGTTGGTCTGCTGACTCTTCCAACTAGTCAGGCAGCTTCTGGGAAGACAGCAACGCCTTGTCCCCTATGGCCAGATTAGAAACAGGCTGACAGTCTTAATCTGCATAGTGTTTATAGGCTTCTTTAGTGGATTGCAAGTGTTCCTTCAGCTCCCAATGCACCCGGTGTAGATGGGAAACTAAATCAACAGCAGCCAATTCTGGGCGGCTCATGGCTAAGTCTCGGTGTAAGCAGGCGTGAAAGCCATCGTTTGCAAATAACGGGCTGTGTGGGGTCGAGGTGTGGATTGCATTGTTATATGTGAATTCGGCATAGCACAGCAGAGGAAGCCAGTCATCCTGGTGGAAACTCAGAAAGGAGCAGAGATACTGCTCCAGGATTTGATGACTCTCTGCTTGCCCTTTAGTCTGCAGTTAATAGGTGGATGAGCTCAATTCCTGCCAGAACTGGGAGATGAACTGGGGACCCCAGTCTGATAAAATGCCTAGCAGTAGCTAAATACATTTCCCAAGAAGAGCCAAGCTGTCTCCTGTGCAGTAAGAACAGTAAAGTGTGGGATGAAGTGCGCCATTTTTGTTAAGAGGTCGGCAACAACCTGGATTACGGAGTGCCCCTGGAAGCATGGCAGTTCCACAATGAAATCCATTGATACAGTAGACCAAGGCTGTGGAGGCATGGGCAGAAGCTGGAGGAGACCTAAGGGTCTTGCTTGTGGGTTATTGGGTATGGGCATAGAAATTGCGGGACCTTATATAATCCTTGATGTAAACTTGTAGGCCTGGCATCCCGGGCCTGCAAGGTATGAGGCTCCCATTATCTCCATGAGAGAGACACTGGCCTTTGAAGAATCCAGGCTCACTATATCAGCTATAGTTCTCTTATTATTTGTGTTGAGACTGCTCAGATTGTCAGAGACTAGGACTTGGGTGGTGTGCCCAGTGGTTAGAACAGGAGTCAGAGGCCAGGTGCCAGAGCTGAAGTCACAAGTAAGGAATTGGAGCCAAGAGTCAGAACTGAAGTCAGACGCCAGATGCCAAACTCAGGAATCTGAGGGTCAAGACCAGGTTACCTGGAGCAAGGCAAAGCTGGGGCCAATGCAGAAGTAGGGCAGGAGGAATGCTGGGAACAAGCAGACACAGGAGCTATTGCAATCACGGGTCAATGTTTTGAGCAGCTGCTGGACTGCTGCTGGGCTAAAGACCCAGTCTGTTGACTCTTCCAACCAATCATGCAGCCTACTACAGGCCAGCGCTCTCATTAGGTTGCCCAGAGACCAGCTCTGCTGCAGGCCATGCTTCCAGACTGGCTGTGTTGTGGACCATGATTCCTGACAGTATGGACTGGGAGAGAGGGATGCTCCTTTCTCTGACTACCAACATCTCCTTTCCATACACTGTATGTCAACAGCATAACAGGAGAAGATACACTGAGGCCTCCCCAGTTCATCTCCTCAGTAATCCTACTGATTATATCATTACACAGAGTAAAAATGAAAGTGCTCCCAAGTGCCAAACTCTGCAAGGATCCAATATCAGCTCAATTCACCGGCTGCTTCTTAGATAATGCAAGCTTCACCTCTATTGCAAAAGAACCCCTGGCCACTTCCACATCCCATAAGCAAGATAATCGGAGAGAGGCATCATGTGGAAAGTGATTAATAGTTTGATACAGTATTTCAGTGAAAAAAAGGACAACAAAAGCAAAGTGGGCTGAGGGAAGAGGTGAAATATTAATCTAATTTGAATGGCAAAGCGTGGCATTCATAGATACAGCTGAGGTGAAAACTGTGCATCGCAGGAGAAGCATTAAACACATGCGAAAGGTCACTTCAAGGCCAGTTCCAGGAAATCTGCGGTCCCTTGGAAGACGTTCATCTGAGTCCTCCCAGTCCAAGATCCAGCAAGTGGCCACCTTTCCCTCTGCCCCACACTCCTCTGTTAGCTAGGCAAGCTAAGGCTGTGGCTATGACCACACTAGAGAGCTTACAGTGGCGCAGCTGCCCCAATGCATTAGCCATTCTAAGCTGATGGGAGAGAGCTCTCCCGTTGACTTAATTAATCTACTTGCAATGAGAGGCGGCAGCTATGCTGGCGAGGTGAAATCACACTTGAGCTTCACAGGGTGACTGGATTAGCAGCACAGAGTAGCTGCATCTCCACTGCATTATTAGCTTACTCCTCAGCAGCGCTCAGGCTCTGGACCATCCCCCTGACAGGCCAGCTAGTTTGAGGCCCAATTTAATTCCACAGAGATCTGTGGGTGTGGATGGGAGTTGGGTTAAGGGCAATACTCGAGTGATGCTTCAAGCTAACACAGCAAGTGAAGTCGAGTGAAGTCAGTGCCACAGGAAAGGGGAGTAGAATGGGCATGCGTAGAGATTACATGTGTGGAGAGTAGAATTGGTGCGTGTGTGGGCGGTGGGGGTGGGGCATTGGAGGACTATTGGATGAAGGTTTCCTGTGAGGCTATAGGAAGGAAGAACCCAGACTATGCTTTAGTCAGGGCTGGGATAGAGGCGTTACATTCTAGTTCCCAAGCTGAGGAGACCGATGGTTGTTGGGGGAGGTGATGAATAGGATGAGGGGAGGGGACAGTGGGGACCAGAATTTGCTCCCTCAAGAAAGTATGAAAGACTAGCAGGGAGGCCATGATGTGGGGAGAATTTTCATGTGCCAGCCAATATCATGAAAAAATTCCCCAGAAGCTTGATGCCAAGAATGTACAGCATTAAATACAGGAATCATACCCTCCCAAACCACCAAGAATGATCCACTGACACAGCAATTCTATGTACTGCTACCTCAAGGCTCCAGTTTGAATCTCAAACCTACCCTTTTGCCCCAGAACCTGGTAGGCGTGGGGAGATATGAATCCTGCTGACCCTGGGCCTTTTGGGGGCTTTTCTAGCTGAAATATTAATTTTACACATGAAAAGGATATACGGGGGTAAAATAATTATAATTTTGGGTAGGTACTACTCAGACCCTGCACATAAAGTATTTTGGACACTCTATAAATTCCTACAGAGAACCACCATTTTGTGAAGCATATATCCTTGAACATTCACTCCCTCTCCCATCTGAATTGTATCTCTTTAGATGAATATACTTACTGCAAAAATTTCATTTTCTGTTTTTTATTAATATTTTATACCTATTGTTCTTTATAAATAATATAAACAACAAGGAGTGAACAATATGGCATTTGGAAAGATCTTCCACCCATAGCTAAAAGCAGTTATCACACTGCTTCTAATAAAACCCAGCTGAGAAAGAAATGTGCAGGGAACAAGATCAAAAGTGGGTAAATGTCTGGCTGTGAAGATATGACTCTGGACTCATTAAAACTGCTGATTTTAACCCAAGAATGATCCCGGAGAAAATAGAGGACTGTCACTACCAATGCTGATATTAATCAATCTAGAAAACCTTCAGTGCAATATGTCCATGCAATTTGTATAATTTCTAGCATGGCCAAAAACTGGCAGCCAGAACAGCAACAAGCACTAACACAGACTAGCTTGAGAACCAAAAATGGAGTCTGTCAGGACACAACCTAATGAACATAGGGTGAAAAATTGTGAGCACTGGTGTCCCATGGTTCAAAGCGGCCGGCTACCATAATAAAGGAGACTGGAATGTGATAGCAAAAAACATGTGCTGTATGATTTGAAAGTATGGTTAAGAGGGGAACATCTGTTGTTTTTATGTCCACAGAAAATGGAAGGTTTAGACTATTAACAGCTAGACTGTACAACCCACGGTCATGTTACTCACTCTATAAAAGTAACTCCTTGTGAAGTAAGTGTACTAGGGTAAGTGCTGAGAGAGTTTGGGTTGCACAACCTACCCCTTAAATACAAAATGCTGAGAGGCACTAATGAAAATTTTGTAAATACTGATATTATTTATAAAGATATTGAGCTATCTACATGTGTATATTTTCTGAAGGCCTAAAATGTGCACTCTAGTTCATTGTATTCCAAAACTACTTCATAGTATATTTTTCCTTTCATTAGAAAATTTACCTGATTATACAGATAAATTAATGATTAACTCTATGAAATTTTGACCATATATCACTCCTTCCCTATAGTGTGTATTTCAGCAAAAGGCTTAGGGCCAAATTCTGCTGCTCTTACTCACGTTGGGTCATACCTTACGTAATAAGAAATGGGGTGACTCATGGAATCAGATACTACTCACCATGAGTAAGAGTGACAGAGTTAGGCCCTTGCACTGGAACTGACGGCCAAATCTAGCACTGTTCTCCCTCATCCCAACCAAGAGACAACGTATTAAGTCTTGACCTTTTTATAGACAGAACTGAAGATAGTAAAATGCCAGAGGCATGTTAGGAATTTAGAACAGTTTATTCAAAGCTGTGCTGTTAAAGATGAAATTTCATCCCATTTTCCTGCTTGCTGCCACACATTTCCACCATAGCACAAGCCCAATAGACAGCCCTGATTTTTACAATGCTAAGGAAGCGCTAAGCCCACTGGAAGTTTGGGAAGACGTCACCCACCAGAGGTAGCTCAGAGTTAAGTTGTTCTACATCTCTCAGATCAGGAGTGCTTGATGACAGGAATGTCTTGGTCACAGGCAAATTTAAAAATTTTTTTCCATTACATACTTGAGGAGAAAGCTTGGGAGAACAATAGGAAGAATTAGAGAATGATCGTGGGGCTACCTGTGAAGACATGCTATTTGGAGCATTTCCCCTGAAAACTTCAGCAGCCTGAATCAGATTGGAATTAAGGGGAAAAGAAAGTAAGTCCACAGAAGATGAACGGGAGTGAGAAGACAAAGGAGCCAAAATGGCTGCATTCCAATGAGAACATTGTGGAGAAAGACCAAGAGATGGAAGGGGAAGCTGATCCACGCTTCTTCCTGTTTTCTGTTGCATTTGTGTACGACGGATCCCTGTAGATGGCAGGAGTTCCGGAATACTGTCAACAGAAGCATGGAGCTTCTTATGAAGGGCTTGAGTCTTTATTTTTCTTAAATTGTGTTCTGGGCTAGAAGCGCTTAGGTCTAGGTTATCACACATCAAGTCGATATTGTTTAATGATGGAGTGCTTCTTGAAGGAAATAAGGGACTCGTAGGCATGAGTGAGGGAGCAAATTTTCTTCCCCTGTCTCCATTATGTTCTTTAAAGTCCATTTTCACTCCGTTACTAGGCAAATGTGAATTTATTCCTTTTGAAACATGAAGAGAAGAAACACACGTGACCTCCAATCCTGATTTTCTAACAGGACTACATCCTTGAGAGCGAGACCCTTTGCGGGATATCACACCATCATTCTTTTTTGATCGCTCTTGATGCCCAAGTCTAATTTGAGAATGTGCCCAGATGGCTTCTTCTTCCTTCTGGGTGCGTTGCTGTACCTGGGGTCTTGGTTTAGAAATCTTAATAATTGGTGGAACCTGTCTTGGCTTAGCAGAGACTAATGGCTTCACTTTCCGAGGATCTAATGCTTGTAGGTATTGCAGATTTGGTTTAGTTGAGGGTTGTGCCTTGGAAAAATTAGAAGAAGGCTTAATGTTGGATTGTGATGTTACATCTTTGCCAGTAATGACGGGTGCCAAGTGTCTGGCAACAGATGAGTGAGTCTGCTTAGCTGGGAGAACAGGCGAGTTATTAAGATATCGTTGTTGTACCTGGGAGTAGAATTACAAAATTATACTATTAAAACACACTATTCTAGGACAAACAGCAATAATGGACAGTGTTCTTTCTGGGTAACAAAATATC
Source organism: Eretmochelys imbricata (assembly GCF_965152235.1). Lineage (NCBI taxonomy): Eukaryota > Metazoa > Chordata > Testudines > Cheloniidae > Eretmochelys > Eretmochelys imbricata. The sequence goes on along the minus strand of NC_135580.1, from coordinate 16,303,749 downwards.
TCTGGGGAAGGGGAAAGGGGAAAGGAATGCATCTGATCCAGAGACTGCACTGCATGCTTGCCTCTCGTTCAATACTGGTCAGTAAAATTATATCTAGTATTCACATCTTACTTTTAAAATAAGCATGAATACATGCTGTTCCCTGTTTTTGCATTAAAAAAAAAGCAACAGAGATTGTGTTCCTGAAAAGCACAAAACAACAACAGCTATATAGGACAGTTGGTACCATATAATTTCTACAACAGGAAGAAACACCCTTCCAGTGCATATCACCAGCAGCTTCGAGTTCAGTACTCAACTAGAATGTGAACAGTGTACAGGAATCCACTTCAGAGCAACTGAATTGCACTGGACCACTTTTCATCCAGCAGCTCTCACCATAATAATAATGACAGCAGAGAGGAGAGCATCACGCTCTTAGTCTCAGCTTGGTTTCAGGAATCCTCAACAGTAATCGAACCACAAAGTAAACAAGACTTTCAAACAGAACTACATCCCATCCCGGCTCTCCATTTATAAAGGGTAACTTTGTGGGGACAAACAAGGATCTGGCACAAATGGACTCAGTCTTTCCTACCTCCTTGGCCCAAGCTGGCTTCTCACTTGCATTCATTCCCTCCTTGTAATGGTACAGTGGCTTCTTCTCTGCTGGCCTCTGGTCTTGCCGTTGCTGCTGCTGTTGCTGCAGGGAGACCAGGTAGTCTCGCTCCTGTTGAAGTTGCCTCTGCAGCCTCTCCGCTTGTCTCTGCTCCTCTAACTGTTTGCGCTTATACTCCTACCCAAGGAAAACACCACCGTAACATGGGTGTGAGAAGCTGTATAGATATAGTCAGGCTAGCGTGTGAGCGATCAGATATTTATCAGTTTGGTGAAAAATAAACCCAAATAAATAGCATGGCTTAGCCCTACAAAGCCAATCAGTTCTTAAGCCTGTGGAGGCCCAGTGAAGGAGTAAACCATAAAGAAACCTGGAGAGAGACATAGTCTAAGAGCCAGAACCAAAAAATCCTGAGAGTTTTAATTCCAGCTTTGACACACTTTGGCAAGTTAGGCTCTCTGCCTCTGCTTCCCATATGGAAACTAGGGATGCTAATATTCTTAACAGGGGCACTGTGGAAATCAATTACTTAGGGCCAGATTTGGACCCCTTGCTCACACAGGGGAGCAGCTGCTTGCACAAGTAGTTCCATCGAGGCCAATTAGTCTGAGCAATCATTCCCCACTGGAGGAATGGGATTCTGGCCTTTCATGATTATAAAGAAGTTTGGAAATGAAGGTCCCCATCAAGACCTTGTACATGCAGCTCCAGGGCTGCCAACATAGTCACTCACCTCCTCTTATGCCAGGGTTAAATTTGGTCCAAGGAGGGCTACATAAGTACTAAGTACATTAACTTCAATCACTGTGGTTGAGATTTTAAAGCCACATTTCAAATGCGAGCTTGGTATCTAAATCCCTTAAACAGCCTGTGTGTTCAAAGAATAGAATCAGGTTCACACTGAGTTGACCAAACAGAAATACATTGAATAAGTTGAGATCCTTGCTAGATTTGTAAATTACAACTGCTTATCGCCAGGTTTTGCAGTGGATCCATCTAGTGAGGTGCTGAGTGCCTTCATTTCATACTGAAGCCACTGGGAGCTGATTGGTACTCAGCAGCTCATAGGAGTGGGTGATTGTGACAAGAACTTGAATTGCAGAGCCAATTAACGGCTCTCTCTGAAGCACTGGGGCTTTTTAAAGGTTTAATTAATAATCATTAATACTTAAGTACCTTTAAAAAGGAGGGATTTGTATGAGTTCCCTCTTTCTCTAAATAAAGCCAGTGGAAACAGAGACCAATAATGAGCTCTGTTTTATTGAAAAGAAAACCAGAAATACTGATAAATATAATTCTCACTTTAAACAAACAAACAAACAAAAAGGGCAATTCAGGAGATAATGCAACAAAAAACATGGTCTAAAATGGAAGCAGCATGAGAAGGGAACATAAAATGTTCCTGTCAAGAAAGTAAAACTAATAGATTTCAAATGAAATATGGCTATCAAATCCTGTAAAGCTGAGTGGGTATGCAGAGTACAAGTACATTTCAGTTTGATTGTATTCCAGTACACTGCTAACGGCCTTAAAAATTACTCTGCAATAACCACAGTGGGGCTGAGAAGGGGCCAGCACTTCTAATGAAGCCGAAAGCATGCCAACGTCACAGAGACAGACTGAGTGAGAAAGGAGCTCACAGCAAGGATATCGAATCAGTGAGAGGTCATGGAATTGAGGAAAAAAGATACAAGAATTCAGAGCGCCGCTCCATTTGTATTTATGAAACAAAAAAAACCCCAGCACATTATTCTTAGCAAAGTGGAGTCTTGGAAAATTGTGTGGTTATGAGGCTTATTGGTTTAATTAAATCCGTGCAGCAGGTGATCGTATGCAAGTTACCTACACAGCCCGACTCGTTATACTAGCCATTCAGAGGGCATGGGGACACACAGGCACACTACAAACAGAAAGCGGGTAAGCAGGGATGTGGTCTCCCCATTACCAGAAGTAGAGCTTGTTCCTGCAGTAACTGCTGCTGCAGGATCTCTAACTGTCTCTGCTCTTCCTCTAACTGTCGCCTGATGTACTCCTGGAGACATGGGCAGCAGGAATCGGGATGGGGGGTGTGGAAAGAGAGAAAAGAAAAAGAGCCAGTAATTCCACAGAGAAAGGAGCTGCTGCATGAGGGATAGAAATGGCAGAAATACTAAGGGGCCCTGGCTCAAACACAGAGAGATTCAACTGCAAAAAAACACAAAGACAATTAATTTTAAACTGAAAACACTGAGAATTTCACCTGCCTGTAGCTTATTGAAATGACACAAGCTTTACATTCTACTGTATTGAAAAACAGTAAAAAGGCACAGCTATAATTTGAGGGCAACATTTTGTTCTGAGTTACTCCAAGGTAAATAAAGACTATCTTCATTACAGACTATGGAGGTACTAGACCAGGTATATTATACGGGCAAAACATTGGTAGTATAGACAAGTATTCCCAACCTTGAAGTGGCATTGCAAGCCTTAATTAGTTAGGGGACAATCCCTTAAGACCTTGCTCATGGAACGCTCCAGTGTAGGAGATGGTAGTTCCAATGAAGTCAATGGGAATTTCACACACAGTTCTTGAACAGGACCAGGTCTTTAGTGCTTATACAGTGTCTTGTAGATGTAAAGCACCTTTGTAAGTTCTGCAGTGTTATTAGAAAAGCTGAAAAAGTTCTATGGCTACTATGAATTATGCAAAATGTTGCTCAACGGGACAGCCTCAGGACTGTGATATACATCTTATTTTCATGAGTGGGGATGAGGGACAAGCGTTAAGCACACCCCATTCTAAAACTGGCACTGACAAATCAGCACCTCTACTCTTAATATATATATTCCTTTCTACCCTTTTTACCCTACTATCCTGAGAAGCCAAGGGTTCTGAGAGCTATAAAGAGGTAAGTTCAGGCAGAGGAGGGACCAGTTTTGTTGGGTACCAAGGTAAAGTACAAGAGACAGTAGTAAACAAAAGCTTTATATAGGGAGCGTGGGAGTGGGAAACTGTATATTAAGTGGCCCCAGAATTGCTGGCCACAGATAGAAGGGAATTAATACAGTGAAAAGCAATAAACACGAGGTTAGCACTTAAGCAATTTACTCTTTAGTAATGAAAGTGATCAAATGTGAGAGTAATAAGTAGATTTGCTTTTAACTTATTAAATGAATTGTAATTTGTTTGCAAAGAACTAAAACATCACAATAGACAATAAGCCCAAAGGGAAGCAATTTTGACCTCAGAATTCAGCCTTCAATGTTGGGGACTGATTCACCCAGAATCCTCTGCAGAATACCTGCTCGTGCTCTGCGCGCCTCCTCTCTTCCTCTCGGCGCATCTGCTCCTCATAATGCCGCCTCTGCTCTCTTTCCTGCTGCTTCCTCATCTCCTTCTCTCTTCTCTGCTGCTATGGGTGCAAAAAACCCAGGTAAACTATGAAGGTACTTGCAAATGCAAATAAAAAGCAGGCAGAAGTTCTTACAAACGCTACGTCACTTAATAAAAACATTCTTGTACATGCTTTTCAGAAGCCATTTTACATGGTGAGAGTATGTAAAGGCCGGATTTTCAGAAAGACCTCCAAAACTGGGTCTGAACTTTTTCCACTACCACGTTTGTCCTATGCAAAAAACACGGGGCTCTGTTATCCTCTCAGTTGCATGCATGACTCCCAATGACTTCAACAGATCTTGTGCACGTGTGTAACTGACAGAGTAGCTGGGGCCTGAACATGTAAATACAAATATTAAAAAAGTGACACTGATTGCTGCCAAAATCATGAAATTTCAGAGTGCGGCAGAAACACAAGGACAGGATGGAGGCAGAAAGTGTGTGACAGAGCAGGCTGCTGTATTTTGTCAGTGAGCCATAATAAGGCAAACATGTCCTTGGTTGCATACCCAGCCAAAACTGCATGGCAGCTTGGATGTTGCTCGTATTGGCATGAATGGGGTGCTTGGTGAGCTCTGTGTGAGAAGAAATGCTCTTCCAGCTCACTGCCATTTCACAGAAGGGCTGATCTCTGAGCTCTGAAAGGCTAGAGGGATGGGTTTGGCTGTACCACGATCTCTTCTGTATGCTTTGCAGACAACAGCTGCAATTCAGAGGCTGTCTGCATCTGCAACCACACTGGTCACCAACAAAAGAGTTAGACAAAGGCAGTTTAGTGCTGACAGACATCCACCCACAGGCCTCGCCTGAGCAGTGCTGCACACAGGACAAAACAGCACGCAGCTTCATCGAACACAAGGGCACGGCTTCCACCCACTTGCAAAAGAAAACAAATGTAGGGGCCAAATTGCTGCATTTTATAAATAAATAAGAATCATGTGAGGGGCCTGATCCTGAGCCATAAGGGGAATCTTACTGGAGTGAATGGGACTTCTCACTGAGAAGGTAATGCTTGCCTATTATGCTGGCAGGATCAGACCCCTTGTATGGTCTTTTTTCACCAAGTTATCTTGTTTACTAAGAAAAATAAAGCTTTTAATCAAGTCATTTGAAGATCAAACTGCTTTTTATGTGGAAGATCTGCATGTTTGCAACCTCTTTCCTGAAAATCAATATGGTTTTCTAATTACACGCCACTCAGGTCATACATGCAGTGCATCTGCAATATCAATCGCGCAAAGGGCGAGATGTGCTGACAACGTGCCCAACGTGCTCCAAGACAGAAATGAAAAAGTGTAAAATAATTAATTAGCAATGGGCTTAACTGGTTCAGCCACCTCCACATACAAAGCTGGCTGGCTTTCAGTTTCTGCTGCGCTGTTCAAAATGCATTTCCCAACCTTCTCAACTTGTGCCACTGCTTACTATTTTATCTACTGTACACGTGTCTTTCTACTGGGGGGAAAAGTGCATCTCGCCATACTTACGCTCAAGATTACAGATACCATCACCACTTATATAACATTTTGCTGGGGCACTAGTTCAGTCCTGAATCCAAGGGAAGAGTGCCAGCTACCACCAACTGAAGCATCTGGTTATGCCTTAATTGAGGGGAGTGACTTGTTCAAGTACAGAGTTATGAAGAGTTCACTCAACTTGAGTTGATCTGGCTGGGGAGGTAACCATGAATCTGAGACTAAATAAGCTTTAGAGTCAAAAAACCTGTTTCTCCTTGCCTTTGTACTGGTCTTACTCCAGTGTAACTCCATTGACTTAATCCTGATTTTCATCTGTGCCAGAAGAGATACAGGCCCAAGATATTTGAGCTACCCTGGCAAATAGAAAGATGATTGGTGCTGGGCTACTCCGCTCAGAGCAGCATAAAACAAAAATGCTAGACAATGCTGCATCCACCAGGAGTTTCTTAGGGGCATGACCTATAAGAGAGGGATAGGCTTAGAAACAGGAGCCAAAAGCAATAGACACACCTGTATGTTATCTGCCTATTTTCTATCCACATTATGCGAAAACATCAATTCCATGGATAGTGAGACAGATTGACCACTAGAGGACAGTAGTGTGCAAATATTGGATAACAGGGACCTTGTGGGTCTGGGGGAACTCCATAGGTTCCAGTATAGTAACAAACACACAGCTGTAATAAGGTGGCAATACACACACACTTCAGGAATTACACACATTTTTTTAATCAGATATCTCCAACACTGCAGATACAGTTCCTCAGGGCCCTGTAGTGGCTGGGTAGGTAAGTGATGTTCTGTACTGCAATATATTAGGCAAATCATGTGCATTACAATGGCTCCTATGTAGCTGCTCTGTTTTGGGAAAATAATGGATGTATTAAAATTGCCATTGTGCACATGCTGTATTTAAGAATTTTAAAAAATGTATCACGTGGTGTAGTACAATAGAGTCATGGTCACTCTGAAAGGGCCTTTCACCTTAAAGACACTGGTCTCATTAGGTAGGTCTGCACTGCAGTCTTAGGTGTGATGCAGCTTGGGTAGGCACACCCACGCTAGCTTTCATCTAGCTACAAGAGCTAAAAATAGCAGTGGAGACCTGCTGGAGTAAGTTTCATCGTAGTTAGCAAAGGGAGTAGATACCCAGGGCTACCAGATGGGGTTATACAGTTTACACTGCCACATCTTCATGGCTATTTTTAGCTGCGCTACCTAGATTAAAGCTAGCCTGTGTATGCCTACCTGAGCTGCAACCACACCTGCATCTGCAGTGTAGATATACACTACTAGTGACACGGATGGGGATGGGTATTTGGCTGTATTTTGGGGAAATCTCCCACCGTTATTCTAGTCCCAATGCAGCTCTAATGACATTCCACACAAAGATGGACTACAAGCTGTCAGGAACAGTATCACCGATAATGTCACGGCAAACCTGGTGGCTGAACTTTGTGACTTTGTCCTCACCCACAACTATTTCACATTTTGGGACAATGTATACCTTCAGGTCAGCGGCACTGCTATGGGTACCCGCATGGCCCCGCAGTATGCCAACATTTTTATGGCTATGGGTACCCGCATGGCCCCGCAGTATGCCAACATTTTTATGGCTGACTTAGAACAATGCTTCCTCAGCTCTCATCCCCTAACACACCTACTCTACTTACGCTACATTGATGACATCTTCATCATCTGGACCCATGGAAAAGCAGCCCTTGAGGAATTCCACCATGATTTCAACAATTTCCATCCCACCGTCAACCTCAGCCTGGACCAGTCCACCCAAGAGATCCACTTCCTGGACACTACAGTGCTAATAAACGATGGTCACATAAACACCACCCTATACCGGAAACCTACTGACCGCTACTCCTACCTACATGCTTCCAGCTTTCACCCTGACCACACCACACGATCCATCGTCTACAGCCAAGCTCTGCGATACAACCGCATTTGCTCCAACCCCTCAGACAGAGACAAACACCTACAAGATCTCTATCAAGCGTTCTTACAACTACAATACCCACCTGCTGAAGCGAAGAAAGAGATTGACAGAGCCAGAAAATTACCCAGAAGTCACCTACTACAGGACAGGCCCAACAAAGAAAGTAACAGAACTCCACTAGCCATCACCTTCAGCCCCCAACTAAAACCTCTCCAGCGCATCATCAAGGATCTACAACCTATCCTGAAGGACGATCCCTCACTCCCACAGATCTTGGGAGACAAGTCAGTCCTCGCTTACAGACAGCCCCCCAACCTGAAGCAAATACTCACCAGCAACTACACACCACACAACAAAAACACTAACCCTGGAACCTATCCTTGCAACGAAGCCCGTTGCCAACTCTGTCCACATATCTATTCAGGGGACACCATCATAGGGCCTAATCACATCAGCCACACTATCAGAGGCTCGTTCACCTGCACATCTACCAATGTGATATATGTCATCATGTGCCAGCAATGCCCCTCTGCCATGTACATTGGCCAAACTGGACAATCTCTACGTAAAAGAATAAATGGACACAAGTCAGATGTCAAGAATTATAACATTCAAAAACCAGTTGGAGAACACTTCAACCTCCCTGGTCACTCAATTTCAGACCTAAAAGTTGCAATTCTCCAACAAAAAAACTTCAAAAACAGACTCCAATGAGAAACTGCAGAATTGGAACTAATTTGCAAACTGGACACCATTAAATTAGGCTTGAATAAAGACTGGGAGTGAATGGATCATTACACAAAGTAAAAACTATTTCCCCATGCTAATTTTTCTCCTACTGTTACTCACTCCTTCTTGTCAACTGTTTGAAATGGGCCATCGTGATTATCACTACAAAAGTTTTTTTTCTCCTGCTGATAATAGCCCACCTTAATTGATTAGTCTCGTTACAGTTGGTATGGCAACACCCATTTTTTCATGTACTCTGTGTATATATATCTTCCTACTGTATTTTCCACTGCATGCATCCGATGAAGTAGGTTTTAGCCCACGAGAGCTTATGCCCAAATAAATTTGTTAATCTTTAAGGTGCCACAAGTTCTTTTTGCTGATACAGACTAACACAGTTACCACTCTGAAACCAGTGGTAGGAAAGTTAGTGTAGGTCGGCCACTGGCATTTTTTATCAGTGTTATTAACCCTGCTCAGAGCAGGAAAATTACATTTTTCTAAAACTATTTACAACTGTAGGGTTCAGAAAACAAAAATGTCACAGTGTAATCATAGTCACATTATCCACGTTTTATTTAATATTTCATCTATGTGTGTGTGTGTATATATCTTATATATTTGTATCCTTTTTTGACTCCATATGACTTTTTATGTTGTGAAAATCTATACTATAAAATACACAGGACATGGCTGAATGCAGCAGCTGCCATAATTTATGGGAGTTCCTAACTTCTGAGTGCTCAATCTGACACCCTAAAATGTCCTTCTAATGAAAGCACTCTATCAATGGAGGTAATTGTCATTACATGTGTGCACAGACACACCATACATATTTACACACACACACACACCCCCTCATGAAAACGCTCTGTATAGAACACACCATTTGACAACTAACTGGATATACTAATCTGAACTTTCAAATAACTACTGAGTGCTAGCTATAATATTGCACTGTTATTTTAATAACACATCAACAGAATAAAATAAGTAACGCCTGGCTCCTCAGACTGATATGGTGAAACTGAAATATGTTTGGAAATCTAGACTGAGAATACCGAGCTACTGCATGCCGTCCTGCCAGCATGATAGTCATTTGTCAGGTCACATTATGACCGACTGCAGCTAACAGCTGAGTGAATTAAAGGCCATTTCACCATAGATACTATGAATTAGCAGAAGACTCAGTCTCCTGAGGTGCTGGAATTGCTTCAACTCACTGCTCGGCTTCTAAAGCCGGCAGGCATTCAGAGACGACCTGGAAGCATGACAGAGTGGGTGAAGATTCCAGCACTGCATTTTTTTCTCATCTACCCCAGCCTATGCAGCTGCCAATTTCACCGGCTCTGGCTGTGCTGAATCGATGCTGTTGGAACGACTGAAACAGAGGTTCCTCTCAATCAGGGATTCAGAGCAGCAGGAACATGACAGAAAATGGCAGCAAAAGATTAGAAGACGCTTTTTTGTCACCTTTTCTCCTCTATCTGTCCATCTTCTCTTTTTTCCCCCCGCCATGTGATAATGCTTTACTAAGCCCCAGGTTTATTGTATATGTTCACACGATACAGATCTTTTATTCATCCAAGGCAAGACTACCAATTCATTGTGAGTGTATTTCTATAGCTTCACAGGTGAGGCTACATGCAGCTTTTTGGCAGGACACAATGAGATCCTATTTATACAGAATTAGAAAGGACAGGTTTGAAATATTGATGGTGGGAGCCACCTGAAGGCAAAGCCACTACTGGGAAAGTCCTCTGAAGCCTGGCATGAAAAGATGGCTTCAGAAGCATAACAGTTCACTCTGCTAAACTAGACACACTTGGGAACAGGAGTATAACTGAGTCATAGAAGGCTAGCACCATGGGACAAACCGCAGGCTAATTCTGAAAGGCAATAATGTTCGTAAGAAGCAGCTCTTGAGAAAAATTCAGCTGCCGCAACCAAATGTAAATATGAGTCACCAGACAGGAAGAAGGGGAACTCCAAGTAACAAATAGAAACGCATATTCTGCGTGCCAGTGTGTTTGCGATATGCTATCACTCTAGGCCACCAGTGAACAAGGAAGCGTGCCTGAAATACCATCTCTTTAGATGGGTCAGGCATTTGAACACAGATAGATATTTCCCATTAACGTAGGGGCCTGTTAGGTATTTCCCATTATTGTGAATAAGGGTTTTGTGTGCATTGAATGGGAGTTGGAACTTTAGTCTGGGAACATCATGGTTAGCCCGGGAACATCATGGTTAGCCCATAGGACCCTATTTTCTAAGACAGCCTCCCCACACCAGAAGGCTCAAAGTATAAGCTTTGCAAGCTTTCAAAGACAAAGCAAAGGTAATGGTAAGAGGATGTGAAGTAAAGGTAACTGTTAAGTAGAAGTGAAAGAATTCTGCATGAACTGCACACCTGTCCCAGGTTTTAACTTCATGAAACTAATAATGCAAAGGATAAACCACCACCTGGACATTCTGAGGGCATGAAAACAATGGCCCTGTCTATACCAAGAGTTTTGGTAGTGGCATAGCTAGCCAGGTGCAAAACTAGCATAGATGTGTGGCTGCAGCATGACTGAGCCTGTAAGTGGTAGTGGTACCATGTTTCTACATTAAGGGTTTGCATGGGTGCAGTTGCATTAGTGAACATTCCCCTAATCCAGGGATCATCAATCAACCTTTGGCACGCAGCCCACCAGGATAAGCCCCCTGGCGGGCTGGGCCGGTTTGTTTACCTGGCGCGTCCGCAGGTTCGTCCGATCGCGGCTCCCACTAGCGCGGGCCAAGGGATGTGCTGGCCACCACTTCCCGCAGCCCCCATTGGCCTGGAGCAGTGAACCGCAGCCAGTGGGAGCCACAATCGGCCAAACCTGTGGACAAGGCAGGTAAACAAACCAGCGCAGCCCGCCAGGGGGCTTACCCTGGTGGGCCACGTGCCAAAGGTTGCCGATCTCTGTCCTAATCTAAACAAGTCATTTGTTTCTTGCTCCTGCAAAAGAAAATGCTGATGGACAGAGTCATAGCTGGTATAAATCTATCTATGAGTGGGTGACTGCTGGGGTTCCTATGCATTGTGTTTTTAAGAGTTTGTCAATTGCTCCCAGAGTGTGGAATAGATGCTCTTCTATACTTTTAGTTTATATTTAGATTAATAAATAGCAGTGCTACAGAAATTTTTATCAGCTGAGGATCTGGGCCCTAGAATGGCACTGAATGAAAGTTCACCGGTATACCACAAGGCACTCGGATTTGTCTCACGTATTCACTGTAAAGATTTGAACTTTATATTTTCTGCCTGGAAGCAGAAAAGAAACCTACAATATTGCCCCAGAATGTGGCTACATAAAACATTGGCTAAATGTGTCTGTCCCCAGTGGTGCTGGAGCAATTTTTATAGTAGGGGTGCTGAAGGCAGAAACCATGTATTTGGGTGGTTGTTATTAACGTCCAGCCAGGGGGTGTGGTAGCACCCCTGGTTCCAGCACCTACGTTGTCCCTTTCTACTGGTTAGCCTGCACTGAAGAGATGTGTTGATTCAGCTGAGCTACTAGTTGGAATGGCAGCAGTCTTAGCCTTGGTGCTGAAAGTCCTGGGTTCAATGCCTGCTGATAACCCTAGGGCGGTTATTAGACAGCTATCTTTTAGCAACAATAGAAGGGGGAAAATCAAAAGGTGTTCTAGCCAGCTAAATAACTCTTTGCCATACGAATATTTTCTTTGATGTTATTCAGCTCTGATATTCTTTTGTCTTTTCACATCTCTTTTTGTGATTAAATCTCGGACCTGTTTTGGATTCATGTGCCAAACTTTCTGTCGCAATAAAACAAAAAGAGGATGACCCTTGTTTCTTGAATTCTCTTTTATTTTCAGCACCCACTTATTTTGCTCCCTAACGAACAAGAGTTTGGACCAAATTCTGCTCTCATTTACACTGTTCTGACTTCCATTGTCTTGGAAGTTGCAGCTGTGTAACGGACAACAGAATCTGACACACTGCTTCGAATACAGTCAACAAATGTGAAAAGTTAAGCGGCACCTGTGATCTCAGTGTACACCCTTGTAGGATGGAATCCTGCCAACACAGCTACAGCATTTCTGTGTCCCTGGGTCATCATTTAAACTTTAATTACCTTCCGAGTCAAAAGGCTCTGGCTGTAAGTGTCACTAAATCCTTTTAAAAGTTAATAACATACTATCACAGGTTTCTTTTACTCAAAGGGATGATCCTTCCGTTAAGAAGACCTCATTAAGCCAGTTTCAGGACACACTGTACTGTACTGTACTGTAGTGTGTGTGTGAGAGAAAGATGCATATTCAGCCACATTCAAGCTAAAATTCCAATTAATTTTTCAAATACTGTTTTGATGCTAAATAGTTAAGGAAGGACAGGACTCATTCCCTCAACCAATATTGGTTAAGTTGTAGAAGACATTAGGAGGTGGTTCCTTTCTGTGGCACTGACTGCTTTTCTTCCTTCCCCTTCATAGCCTTTCCAAATCACATATTCCCCACTTCCTGCTATGATAGACATCACCCCAGCTCTCTCACTGCTGTCATTTTCCCATGATCAAAACTGAAGTCAGGTACTCCTGGCAGAATGCAGGTTTGAGGATATTCCGCTCTGGGGTGAGGAAGGAGAATAATGCATTCACCTCAGTGCCAGAAGGATGTGGACCAAGTGAGAGGGATGTCACAGAACTATCACAGAAACTGTGAAGACTAAGGCTGAGATTTTCCCATCTGCCTAGTGGATTTAGATGCACAATTTTCACTGAAATGAATGTGCACCTACATTTCCTAGCTGGCTTTGAAAATCGCAGCCTAAAAGAATAAAATATATGTAGGTTGGTTAATTGACGACCAAAGGGGATATCTCCAAGTGTTTGACAGGTACGAACAGAAGTTCTCAAAGTTCTTGTTGGAGGCTTGTAGAGAGCTGGCTCTCCTCTTTAGTTTCATCAACTGAACTGCATTAAAAGATCACTAACAACATTCAAAACTTTCTTGATTTTACTTTTTCCATGAGAGCATTTTCTTTCTGCGTCACAGGGATGTCATGAGATTGTGAGTGGGAGGACAAGTGTCCATGAGCAAGTCTTCCTACTAAGCTGTGGTCTACACGATGAAAAAGTTCAAGGAATCCCTGATTTAGGATCACCAAAGGAGGGATCATCATACAAGTGATGAGATGACATCAAGGAAAGAAATGCTGAAGAAGAATTTCTGTATGGTGAGCTCTGTTAGGTGGGGGAAGAGGCCATTGCTAGTGAAATGTTGGAAATTCCATGTCTTGGGCTATTTAAAAATAGACAGGACAAAGCAATAGAAAATGACAGGAAGATGGGCTAGATACCCTGACAGGCCTTTCCCGTCTCTAATTAATATGATTCTATGACATAAGTAACCATATGGCATTTCTGAAGCCCGAGCATAGCATCCTTCGAAATCATTCTCTTTGGCACTGCACTGACTTCCAGCTGACTCATTCATTCATTCAGCTTGGCCTTCTTTATAGGGATTTATTATTTGTCTGGACACTCTCTGTAAACACTGATACATCTGACACTACTAGGCAGGCTGACTTACAAGCCCAAAAAGAGCCACAGGTGCAGGGTGTTTGTGTGACCCAGATTGGGTTTTAAAGGCCAATTTTATTTTATTTTGAAATATCATCAGTAGCCTCCATCTTCAATCTGCTCCCCTTTTCCTCTTTTTACAGTGATCTGCTGATGGAGAGCTGCAATCAAGATACATTTTCACTGATCATGCCCAGTGCTTCTCCAATCAAACTTTTAAACAGTATAGAGCATATTTTGCTCTTAATTACACCAATATAAACCAGGAGTAACTCAACGAAAGTCAGTGTAGAACTGCTGCAAGCGAGAACAGCCTCAGGTCCAAAGTAAGAATGCCCTACTGCTGTGAAAGGACTTGTCCCCACAGTGGGGTAATGCCCGCTACTCTCTAGAGCAAATTCCAAATATTAAAGTAACTTCCTGGGGGCAACAAACTCAAGGGACTGGCTATGACATCCAACCCAATGCACTTGTGATTGCTACCCTTTGGTGACTGTTCGGTGCTCTCAGTCCAGTCCCTGGTGGACAGGTGATCATTACCACAGTTGGCACTAATTGGCATCCTTGAAAGGGTATGTAGACCAAGCTTCCCATTCACCCATGGCGGTGGTTCCACCAGTCAGGATTGAGGCACGCTGACATTGGGCACTACCCTCTTCTGTGGATTCTACCCTCTTCTGTGGATAGAATACTTCAGTCTCCTGGTCTCATGCTGTGACCCCTTTCATGAGCATTAAACTCAAGTGGAAAATTATAATTGTTAATTGTTGGGGAGAGAGGGACAAGGAGCCCATTTGCCAAGCTCCCTGAGAGCAAAGCAACTTTGTTTTCACTGAGCCCCACTTCACTATTTTTCTGCTACAATGTATTTTTTTAATGTTCATTGCTAATGGAATAGGTGCAAATGGGATATGGCATGCCAATATACCTGCTATAAATTATGCCCATTGAGAAGTTGTAGGAACTCATACCAGGGATGCAGAGGAAATGTTTATGATATTAGAGGCTAAAACTAGATGTGAGAAAAATGAAACTAAGCAAGAGAAAGTATAAGCTGAATATTGGGGAAAAAATCCATGTTGGTAGTGTGTAATGGGGAGGCATGCCCCTTTAAGGGCTGTGGGGACAGTCAATCCCAGTTATTAAGGACGCATATCTGAACAGGGTTCAGCTGATTCCCCTACAAGGAGCAGCAGGAAGCTGCAGAGAGAGTGAGTTCTCAGGGAGACCAGAGTGGAGTGCAAAGGCTGCTGGGAGGGAATAGGCTCCAGCAGAGAAACCTGGGACTTCAGACAGCAAAGGTCTGGGAGTGGCCTGGTAAGAGAACAAATGGATGGACTTGAAGAGGAACTTGAGAACTTTCTTTGTTTTTTATGATCATAAAACCAGAACCTGAGAAGGGCTGTGAAGGGAAAAAGTGTGTGTGAATTACTGAAGAAGTTCCATGAAGGGGGAAACTGAGGCGGGGACTGCTTGCTGGCCACGTTGAGGGGCTGTTTGGTGCCCTATTGCTTGAGCCATTTAAAACTAGAATAAGACAGACATTATACAGAATGATCCTGAATTTGCAAGGGGAAGGACAAGCCAACCTAACAGGTCTTCCTATCCTTGATTTCTACATATGTTCTATGAGATTCCCCACTACATTCATAGCTACATCCTAGAAATATGTATAAACAGACTAGACAGACCAGCTATATGCCATAGTTAGGGGGTGATTTTGTTGCAAGGTCACAGATGCCATGAATTCCCCCCTTCCTCTATATAAATGGTCATAAAAGGTCACCCCCACTGTGGAAATACAGGGCTAGTTCTGTGACTTCAAAACAAAGTCATCCTTCTAACTATGGCATATACATAGTATACCTACATCTAAATCTACCTACACATATTATAGAATATAGATATTAAAGTGGCAAGAACCACACAGAATGCACAGTCTATGGATGATTTATCTATTGCCAGAAACCTGCCTGCTCTGGATAAAATGTTAAAACAAACAATGTCTCAATTAGGAACATAGGAATTGCCCGAGTGGAAAGACCAGTGGTCCATCTAACCAGTGCCAGCTGCTTTAGAGCAAGGTGCATGCAACCCCACAGCAGGCAATTATGGAATAACCTGCCCTAGGGAAAGTTTGGTACTAACCCCAAAGCACGAGAGTTTACATCCCCTCAAAAACTCTATTTAATCCTTACTATAGCAATTCTTGATTTCTTGCCATCTATATAAATGATAGCCAATACATATAATAAACAAGACTGTTTTTTCTCTTCTTACTAACACTAACGGCTTGTCTACATGGGGAAAAGGCCTGGAATAGCTATTGCTGAATAGCTGTTCCACACTAGCTCCCTGCACTAACTCATACTCCATACCAAGAGTGCCTTTGTGCAGTTTAGGGTAATCCACTTTGGAAACGGATTACTCTAAATTTAGCACAGAATAAGAGCATCCACACAGGGAGTGAGTACAGAATAGCTATTGCATTTTATATTCACCCCCTTGCTATTTCTGCACTAGCTTCCCTATGAATTGCCCATGTAGACAAGCCCGAATAACCTTACTATTGGTTGGAGGTGGCAGTATAAAACTGGTAGAGAGATCTTCAGCCATATAGGCAACTCCACTTTCACAAGCAGATCCCAAAGGTGGCAGTGAAAAAAAAATCTATGTGCACCTGCAAGCCCATCCCCCCACCCCCATCTGGGGTACCTAAGTATCTCTTTATACATGCAGTCCACATGAAGATATTTTTGCAAGTGCCCATAACCCCCACATTTCAATATTTGACCCAAAGTGACTTATGAAACAGCAGCAGTTGTAAAATTTGAAGACATTGCAAACAGTGAAACCAACAGATCATAATAGTTTGACTCATAATGCCAGCAGCTAGAGGGTTTTCACTGACACGCTCTTATTCAGCAACTTGAGAAAACCACCAGTTTCCTGACAAAGACAATTGTGCTGCTGCTAAAAACACCAACTGAGAGCACAAGATATACTCTCAGACACTAGGTTAGCCACTGCTTGACGCACAGCTTCTTGTGTCTGCTCTACGAGAACACACAAGCGGGGGCAGAGACTTGGTGTGTACAGCCTCAGATGTAAGAGGAAGCAAGGCACAAAGTTGCTTTTCACAAAAATTCAGCAGTCATTTGAAATAAGAGCATGAGACAAAATGAAACGTTGACATCGGAATCGGGTTTGGGTTGAGGATGCCGTTCAATTAGGGCTGCACTTCCTTCTCCTGCACTGTGTGGCATGACAAAATAGCTGAAAGCCTTCTGTCTCCCCAACCTCTTTGGCTCATAATATATTTCCCTCTGATTTTAAAACCTAAAATTTTAAAGGGACATGTCAACTGGGAAGGAGGCAATGAGAGAACAGCCCAGGGTACTTTTCCAGTTACCCAGAGTTAAGGCATTAGTTTCAATAGCTGGATGCAGTGACATCGATTTTGAATAGAAAGAGAATGGAAAGAGAAAAGGGAGTGACTTTTCCAGAGCCACATACAAACTAGAGGACTGATCTTGCAACATGTTCAACATTTCCAGGCCCAAATATAAAATGAGCCCCTCACAGGAGAGATCCCTATGGAGCCCAGCCAAGGGGATTAGAGCTCTAAATTCAAACGCTGTTTGGTGAAGAGAGAGAATGATTTGCTTCAATTTAAAGGTAGCATATTAATATCCTACTAAGTTGAGTAAGTATTGTATTTATTATAGGATTTCAGCTAATCTAGTGTCTGCTTTTATTCTGCTCCTGTTCCATTTCTCTATTGCTTGCAGTAACATCCATTTGCACAATGACAGAGTCAGCTTCCCATACAATAGTCCTCAAATAATCACTTATGATAGTGCAAGGGATTTTTTAGTGTGTGGAATCCTATTCCTCTTTTCAAAGCTACGCTTGACTCATCAACAGTATAGAGAAAAAAGAAAAAACCTGACCTGCAATTTATCAAGTGTAGAACATGCTGCACACTAACAATGTTACAGACCAACACATCTACCAGACTGGAAAATGCTTAGCTTGTACTTTGCCCCTCTGCTATTTACAGCCCTGAAGGAGGCTAACAGAACCACCTTGAAGAACAACTACTCGCTGCTCTTACAAAGTGTACAGTCAGCTGCTTGAAATTCTTTCATGTCTAAGCTTTTAGCCTGAGGTATATTATCCAGTGCAATGGACGCCTAGAAAATGTATGGAGATTTAGGTTAAATATAACAGACACTTTGGCCGGTTCAAATTAATGGGGTGGATGCCCTGATAGCCCATTTGCTGCCAAGTGTTTTTCCTACCAGTGACCTCTTTGCAAAGCTAGTTTAATTGCTCTTAATGTACGGACCCTTAAATGAGGCAGTTGGGATGACTCCAGGGCAAGACAGACAATGAGTTTCTTTATGAGAGACCATGTCAAAAGGTAGAAACAGGTGAAACCCCTCTACTCTTTCGTAGACCATTCCGTAACACAAGAACAAAGGGGTCACTCAATGAAGCTGATGGCTGGTCAATTTGAAGCAAAAGGAAATACTTGATGCAGTATGTACTCAGTCTCTGAGATTCATTGATACGCAGAGTCAAATACTATAGTTGTATTCTAAATGGGATGGATAATTTTATGACCAAAAATGTTTGTAGTTAGTATGCTAAGACCAGGGGAATCAAATGTCATGCTTAGGGACATAAACTAATCATTGCAGAAGCCAGAAAGGAATTTGTCCTGCCCCCTCCATGTACATCATTGCATAACAGGGCTTAAGATGGACTTAAGTGGTACATAGGACCTGTGTAGATATTATGGGGGATTTTTAGCTTCCTCTCAAGCATCAGGCACATGCCACAACAAAAGGAAGGATATTGAATTTGCTGGACCACTGGTCCAATCTGGCATGGTAAACTTTAGTGTGTGACAGACCTTAGAACAAAATGCATCTACGGGGAACCTCACATCTGACAAATGTTTCTGGGGACTCTTTTCTGTTCATTATAATGAATGCTCATTACTGTAAATGAGCCTGATTGACTTCAGAGGAGATAGGCACTTGGACAGCCTGGTGAAGAGTAGTATAAGACCACACATAGAACAGGGATGGACAGGCTTTATGTTCAACAAAGCATTTTGGTTTGTCCTAGCAAGGGTAGAACATATTCCTTTTAAACAGGTTGAGAGCAGTATCTTAGTTCTCCTTCAAAAAATATGACCCATTGCAGTGTCATTTAAAAGCCCATTTCATGACCTTGAGTAATTACCTCCTCTAGCCTTCGCCTTTGCTCTTTCTGCTCCTCAATCCGCTTTTGCCGCTCTGCTAGCAGTTGCCGCTTGTGCTCTTCATTCTCTCGCTGCTGCTGCTCCAGCTGCTGCCGTCGGAGGGCCTCTGAACGTTCCTTATTTGCCAGCTGAAGCCTCAAGAAATCCCGTCTCAGCGTTGACTCTCCAGGCAGATTTAGGATGGAGCTTCACAGGGAAAAAGCATCAGAGGCGTTCTAACCATGTGTTTATGCTCCCGACAGAGAAATTCTGCATGTGTATTTATGTTTAACTCCCTTTCCCTTTTGGCTTTGCATTTTGCCATTGAAGGTATAACAAGTGAAGTGCTGGCACAGTATTTGGTGAAGGAAACCAGGGAATCACAAATGGACGAGGCAGAACAGCTCAGAGACTTGCCAGGTGAGATGCAGCAGTTGTTCTGGTGCCTCATTTTTTACATGGGTTCAGGAGACAACAAGCTTAGTGGTGGATCAGCCTTGAATTTGTGGCATAGCTCACATGACGAGAGGTTCATCACACTGTTCACAAACTCACTAGTAATTTATGTCTCTAAACCAAAGTCCCTTCCATTGCAGTGGCTTGCACTATATTTAGTTGTTCACAAAGCAGATTTAGTGTGAATCATTGAAATAAAAATACCAAATTACCTCAGTAAAACAATGGAATAACCTGATACTAATTACAATGATTCTTAAAAATGTCATCAAAAGAAAGTTCAACCACTGTTTAGCTTGAAGAAGCAACCGGAAAGGTTTCATGATGAGAAACTACACATAAATAGGGAGCTATACATGGAAATAAAGGACCACATTGTCAAGAACTGTCTTTAAATTGAGCCTACAATTTTACCACACCTAAATTCCTGCCCATGCAGTTTCCCACATCTAGGTTCTTGTGAGCATAAACATTTGCATGTGCAAAATTCCTTCAAACATGTAAACTGGTTAGTTAAGCAAGCTGTGTACTTAGCCATCTAACCGTCTGGTTTGTTTATGCAAATATACTTACATATACAGTTTTATGTATATAAGATGTGAAAAACTGCAAGAACAATTTTAGAGGCTTGATCCAAATGGGTATATGGAAATGTTCATCTGTATATCAAAAAATTGGTCAGATTAGGGATAGAAATTCAGACATGTTAGGGGGTGGATACTGCTGATAGGACCTTGACAGCCTCGCATTGATGAATTTTGGGGCCAGTGACTAAGCAGGCAAGTTACACAGCTGTCCACATATCATCATATGAAAGAGAAAATACAGCTGCTGTTATTACCCTAGGTTTTTATGTTTTTAAGAAAGAATAGAATAAAATAATTATCACTGAGAGATCAATGCAGTTTTAAACCCTCAGTGTACCGATGCCCACCAGTGAATAGTACAATATATGGAACCTCTGCTTCTTTGTGTCATTAGCATACTGTATTGTAAATCGCAAAGAAAATAAGGTATTGCTTCTTCTCGGCCTTCTGGTCAGGGTGAGCCATAGCATCAATTTAATATCCAGGCATCATCTATCAGAGGGACTATATATCCCACCTTTGCATGGGATAGACTCAATGACCAAATTGGTCTTTTTCCATCTCTAGCTCATACAATCTTATAATCCTAACCAATTTTGTACACAGTCAGAGAGATACAAGGGGAGAAATGAGCACCTGATTTTTACCTGGGCTCTCCAGAGTCATTTTCTTCTTCCTCTTCCTCACTTCCACTGTATTCATATTCTGTCTCATCTAGGAATATAACTGAATGTTAGGTTTCAGAGTAGCAGCCGTGTTAGTCTGTATTCGCAAAAAGAAAAGGAGTACTTGTGGCACCTTGGAGACTAACCAATTTATTTGAGCATAAGCTTTCGTGAGCTACAGCTAACTTCATCGGATGCATAAAGTGGAAAATACAGTGAGGAGATTTATATACACACAGACCATGAAAAAATGCATATTGTAAGGAGAGTGATCACTTAAGATGAGCTATTACCAGCAGGAGAGTGGGGTGGGGGGAGAGAAAACCTTTTGAAGTGATAATCAAGGTGGGCCATTTCCAGGACTTAACAAGAACGTCTGAGGAACAGTGGGGGGAAGGGGGGGGAATAAACAAGGGGAAATAGTTTTACTTAGTATAATGACTCAACCACTCCCAGTCTCTATTCAAGCCTAAGTTAATTGTATCCAATTTGCACATTAATTCCAATTCAGCAGTTTCTCATTGGAGTCTGTTTTCGAAGTTTTTTTGCTGAAGGATAGTCACTTTGAGATCAGAAATCGAGTGACCAGAGAGATTGAAGTGTTCTCCGACTGGTTTATGAATGTTATAATTCTTGACATCTGATTTGTGTCCATTTATTCTTTTATGTAGAGACTGTCCAGTTTGACCAATATACATGGCAGAGGGGCATTGCTGGCACATGATGGCATATATCACTTTGGTAGATGTGCAGGTGAACGAACCTCTGATAGTGTGCCTGATGTGATTAGGTCCTATGATGGTGTCCCCTGAATAGATATGTGGACACAGTTGGCAACGGGCTTTGTTGCAAGGATAGGTTCCTGGGTTAGTGGTTCTGTTGTGTGGTGTGTGGTTGCTGGTGAGTATTTGCTTCAGATTGGGGGGCTGTCTGTAAGCAAGGTCTGGCCTGTCTCCCAAGATTTGTGAGAGTGATGGGTCGTCCCTCAGGATAGGTTGTAGATCTTTGATAATGCGTTGGAGAGGTTTTAGTTGGTGGCTAAAGGTGATGGCTAGTGGAGTTCTGTTACTTTCTTTGTTGGGCCTGTCCTGTAGTAGGTGACTTCTGGGTACTCTTCTGGCTCTGTCAATCTGTTTCTTCACTTCAGCAGGTGGGTATTGTAGTTGTAAGCATTCAAGCATTCTTACAACTACAACCTCCCCCCCACTGTTCCTCAGACGTTCTTGTTAAGTCCTGGAAGTGGCCCACCTTGATTATCACTTCAAAAGGTTTTCTCTCCCCCCACACCACTCTTCTGCTGGTAATAGCTCATCTTAAGTGATTACTCTCCTTACAATGTGTATTTTTTCATGGTCTGCGTGTATATAAATCTCCTCACTGTATTTTCCACTTTATGCATCCGATGAAGTTAGCTGTAGCTCACGAAAGCTTATGCTCAAATAAATTGGTTAGTCTCTAAGGTGCCACAAGCACTCCTTTTCTTTTAACTGAATGTTAGTGCCCTTTACTGGACTCATTTGTTTTTCTACTGCTTGAAGATCCAGATGCTCTGGTATGAGAATAGAAATGGGAGTTTTATTTTATTTTATTCTGGAAAATCAGTAATATTCTCAAGTTTTTTGCCCAAAAAGTCTGATTCTAAATGAGGGCCACAAAGCCAAGGAAATTTAGTCGAAAGCTGAATGCATTCAGCTTTGACTAAGAATACAGCAGTCACTGTGCAGTGGCTGTCTGACATGCCGTACACTCCTTTGCACAATGGGATGAGTTAAGGATGGAGTTTCAGTCTAAATTCTGAGTACAGTGTTCCCGATTCAACACTCAACACGGATCTATATCAACAGAGCAGAAAGATGCTGATGTAAAGATAGAAACTGCCAACACCCTTTTGTAAAATAAAAATAGAACATTAAACAAATGACAAATGTGTAAAGTACAATTTCGAAACCTCATCTCCAGGAATACTCTTGCAAAAGTTAAGATACAGGGCAGAATTCTACAGCAACAAGCCTGTGAAACTGGGATTTAAATACTGTTTCGAAGGCATAAACTTCCTTTTCCCTAACATATGCACTTTTCTCTCTCCTATTAATATCCGTATTGATATTTCCCAGTCAATGAAGGTGTCTACATAAATACCCAATTACAATGCTGTACCACATTCTGCAATTTCTTTTGGAATATAAGTGAAATGTAGAATCTTTATCAGATGAAGAGAATTATAGGAAAAGAAAGGCTCACATTTATCCAATTATTTTCCATCTCTAGGGTACAACCTTCATTTGCCAGCCTAAATACATTTAATACTTCACTAGTATCTGGCTTTATTGTTTTCATTTTACTGAAAAAAATATCAGGAAATGGAATTTAAGCATGAAAAAATGATATTGCTTAAAAGAAATTAGAGAAATAGTGATGTGTTAATTGGCTGGATTCTACAAAAAATTCAGCCATTGAGATCAAAAATAGAATACAGTACGCATGCAAATGCAATATATTATTTTAACAAGTTTGTTTATCTATTGAGTCCTCCTTTTATGAGACTTCACTGTGCCTCAGTATGATTTAAGTCAGTTCATTGGAAATGTATTTGTTTCAATTGGTTAGTCCTGTAGCAGACATTGTTGTAAGCTCTTTGGGGCAGAGACTTGGTTTTTATTTGTACAGACCATTGCACAGTTTATAAATATGATTTGTGTTGGGCCATTTTATAACATGACATAAGAAAATATGACTTTAGTGGGTTCCACCTTCTGTGTCTGCATGGTGTGTATACATGCGTACACACTCAATTATAATTGCACATTCACAAAGTGTTTAGATTCAACATTACAACTGCGCACTAGGCCCCTATCCTGCTCCTAGTGAAGTGAATGGTAAAACTCCCATTGTCTTCAGTGGTGCAAGATCAGATGCTAAGTAATAATAGACATTAGATCTGGCCAAGAAATGATTTTTGTTCCTGTGAAAAAATTAAACAAACACAAATTAGTATTTGTTGATTTTTTTTTTCAAGTTACTGGGTGTTCATTGAAAACCAACCCCCTAAATGTCTCAATTTTTGTTGTTGCTGTTAACGAAAACTTAAGAAAATTGAAGAGGGTTGAAAGCAGACATTTCCTGCCCCCGAACAAAACACATTTTTCATCAGAAAAAAAGTTTTGAATGAAAAACTTGGACCAGTTCTAATAGTAATGGTGCTTTGGTTTTGTCAACACAGTCTGAGCTGTGATTTAACTGACTTGGTAGATCCCTGCAGCTCTCCTGGTGTGGACTCTTATTACAGGTGCAGAATGCTATATTTTAACTTTACTTACACAAGTAAGAAATTCATTTAAGCAAAACTGAAATCGCCTACCCTTCATTTAAAATAAGAGTGTCCACACTTAAATACGTGCACCCATTTAATTAAATCAGTTTCTAAATGAGTAAAATTCATGTTCAAAATGTGACCAGCCCTAAGCATAGTCTGATCTCAGTACAGCATCATGGCACAGTCCTTTGGGCAGGGACTCTATTATGTGTTTATCCTGTGCCTAACACAGCAGAGCCTTGGTCTATGATTGAGGTCCCAGGTCCTACCATAATACATATAATAGCCTCTTCTGCTTGGCTGCTAACCTTTTTCTCCTCGCTTCTTCTTAGTCCTATCAATATGGTCCTTAAGCTGAATGCGAACCTGCCTTTCATTAGGCTGGTCTCGAATAAATGGGTGCTTCATCAGCTGTTCAGTTGTTGGTCTCTGACTGTGGTTCTTCACCAGGCAGCTCTCAATGAATGACTGGAATTTTTTAGACCTAGCAGAGAAAGAAAAATATGTAACTGTGTTAAAAAGAAACCACAAAACCAGAATTACATCCAGTAAAAACGAGTCTGATATTTTCTGGATATTTAAAAGGACCAGCCAGCTTGAATTTTTTGTTTGTTTGCAAATTGACTAAATTTTTAAAAATTGGATTATTGTTAGAATGTATCCTTTCAATAGTATTGTTCTGAAATACTTTTTCTCATCTCCTGTTGATGGTTAGAAGGATCTCTCTATTGCTCATTATAAAACACAGATAGAGGGAAACAATTATTTATAACTATCTATTACTGCATTTTCTATGCGGTAATGGATTTCTGGGGTGAAGTGGGAGAAGCAAAGTGATTTACTTTTACTCAACTGATATTACACAGATTTTTAAATATTTATAGTTTGTACAATCTCCTACTCATTCTTGCTGTTCTTAGCCCTTCACTTACTCCCACCAGGAGCTTGGTCAGCATGCACTAATCCCATAAGGCATTACATCTTGGCTATAGTATGTTTGTGAGATCTACACTGTCAGCAGGTATCCATACTGCTTCAACCTCCACCCATTTGTGGATCAAAACTAATGACCTGCCATTCTTGCTGTGCGGGGTAGAAGTGGGAATGAGGCTGTGTTGACTTAGCCTGGCCCATCCTCCCCTCCTTGCCTTGCTACAAAGAGTTAAACTAAACTCCAGCCAAAGTAAATCTGAGAAAACAAATTTCTCTTGGCCTCGGATTTTGCATATCAAAAGTTCTGCCTGGAACTAATTTCAGCACATTATAAACCCAAGAGAATAAGGATTTACAAGAAGGAGATGCTGATAGACCGCTATGGTGCATGTTGCTTTAGTAAACTGGAACATTTGTGTAAATTAATGTCAGAAGCCAACTGATATTACAGAATTGCATTGAGAGGTAAAACAATAAGCTTTCAGGGATTTTATTTTTAAACTGTCAGACTAAAAAGTGATTTATCTTTTAAGTACTAATCCATACAAATTGGGATGTGAAAATAAACACTACTGGCTCCAATAAAATCCCCCATCCAGATTTATTAATGAGCAAATCTCTCCTATCTACCCTCCCTCTAAAGAACAGTTTCTTGGTGGATTCCAGAAGGAGAAAGTTGGGTGAAGCTTTATTCAGCCCAGTTCTTTGTACAAGTTAAAGTAGAGACTGAAGCTCTGAGCCTGTATTTTGATCCATGTGGGCAGACCCCTTCATGTATGTGGAGCCACAGCAGCACTGAGGATCTAATTGCAGGATCAGGGCCTGGATCATTACAGAGAAATGAAGCCAAAGACTGTACTATCTGGTATGCTGGACAACAAAAGCAACTGAAAACATCTCGTTTAAGTGAGATTCTATTTTATAGAATCTGTTTGCTTAACACAAACCTTGCAAAAATAATTTGCTGACCCCTGCTGAAGTGAACTACCCCAAGAATCAGTGTTTAATTACATATTTAAAGTGTTTATTTGACAGTTATTGTACATAAATACCAACTGGTTATGAACTGACTCTTCCTTGGGTTTAACGGGGATATAAAATGCCTACATGTAAATGATCATGAATCCCAGCTGCCAGTAATTTGATTTTGTGTTGCAGTACATTCCATTAGATTAGTACCTCCTGTTTACCCAGTCTGCTTATATGCAGTACTAATATTTTAATATACACATGAAAGTTAGTTAGGTATTGACACTACAGACCACAAAAATGTCAAACTAAGTCAAATTGTATTATAAGCACAGATATTAGTGAGACATTCAATGTTTTACTGGAGAGCAAATACACACTTTGCACTGCCGGTCTGACAGGTAGTCTTACAACAGCACTTAAAAAGTGGCCTCTCTTTGCATGTGTGCATGAGATCATCTGTGCATGTACTTTTCAAACATCTGCATGTGAATGTAGTGAAATTTATAAAACCTACTTGTATACTTTTCTAGCAAGCTCTGGCTTCTACTTTAAGGGGAAACACTGCAGAACTTGGCATTCTCATATGGCTTTAATCCTAATAAGGCAAAACTTTGCTATTGCAAAAGTTTTTCACTTTGAGTTTTTGGATTTTTTTGAATATGAAATTCAAAGTGAAATTCAGGGAGTTGGAACCTTCTTGAATCAAAGGGGAAAGAAGGACCGCCCAAATCCCTATGAAACAGACCTGCAGCAACACACAGCTCTATCTGTAGCCCTGCATTCTGTCACAATGCAAGTCCTGGTTAGCATACAAAACAAAACCCAGCTTTCTGAAAAATGACCTATAAAGCTCTGACAAGGATGGGGCTAATGGAATGTCCACCTTCGTCCGGAAACTGCTAAGAGTCCTGCGGGTAACATGTTGAACAAATCTTCCTGGTACTCAGCAAGTGTAACGTGAGAATAACCAAGCATTTCTTTAACAATGTTATGGTTCAACACCTAAACCATGCAACTTTTCAGGGCCAGATTATCTGCTGGGGTAACTCCATGGAAGTCAATGAATTTACACCACCGAGAACATGGCCTTCCGTTTTGCATGTTTCCAACAGGAAGCCTGGTAAAACACATCAGTTGCACATGAGTTTCACTTTGAGATCATGGAAACTTTCAACCCCAAAACTGAGGGTGAAACTCTGGGTATGTGAACCTGTGTGTATCAAATCCAAAGACCTTGTTTGTACCAAGTTAGCAGAGGCAACGCAGACAAATGTTGCATAACTCTAATTATTAACCTGTTTTACGGATGAGAAAGATGAGGTGGAGAGGGTCAATGACTTGGCCAGGAACACAGAGATTTGTTTACTAAATAATAAGAACAGTCAATGCTTACACAACACTAGAACTCACATCTGCCTGACTGCCAAGCCTGTGCTAAGACCATGCCTTTACAGTTTTTTCCCTTCTTTGTCCATTCTCAATTATATTCCCCCTCCCCACTCAAGCAACTGGCATGTGATATGTTGTGATGACAGAAGTAGACACAGCTGTGATTGTCTGGCACACAGGTTTTCCAGCTTCTAACTGTTAACTAACCCACCCACTGTCAGACCTACCCTCCACCTCATTCTTTTGCTCTCTGTGGAGGAAGGGATGTGAATAGGGGAAAGTCATACAGGATTACTGTAGACAAGAAGGAAAGACTGAGTAGTCTGTTCTTATGAGCACACAGGGACACCCCTAGTGCCTCTATGATCCTAAGAAATGCAAATGATAGGGGGGAGATGCATAACTAATCACATTATGAATGATGTATGAAATAACCCTGTTATACAGCACTTCACACTTTAATAGCGCCTTTCACCCACAGCACTCGTAGCATTTCACCCATGTTCATGAGACTTGCTCCAGGTCACATTGTGAGCCAATGCCAGAGCCAGAAAAGAACACTCAGGAGTCTGGATTCCCAGCCCCTTCTTCTAACCTCCGTCTGGACGGAGAACAGGGACAGCACTTCCTGAAGACAGCTGCATGCAGCTGGGTTGTTACACACACTCCCTCAAGTGATTCCAGAAAAGAAAGTCAAGCCCAAATGTCTGACACTCCAGAGTGCTCACGGCATACAGGGCATAGGCCTGCCAAGAGCCAATGGAGCTCTGTGCAAATTAAAATGGCCCAGGGAAGCCAGAATGTGGTTCACAAGGTGGGGCAAGGCAAAACTATCAGCTACGGTCATTGAGAACCCCTGAGTGCCAGGGCTGCTCAGAGCTAGTGCCTTCCTGACCGTAGCCTCTTCAGAAGAGGAGGATGTGGCCAGCCACATGACAGCTGGCCAGCCACATGACAGCTGCATGTCTTTAAAGGGGTACTGTTCTTCTTAGCAGCTCCAGGAGCCACAATGCCTCCCAGAGACCCACATAGCATAGGGCAGAGCTCTGCTTTAATGGGACAATCAGGCTCTTAAAGCGTGTGTTAAAGAGAAAAGCCTGGGTTTCACTCTTTGTTCCATCTCCAATTCACTGTGATACGTTGGGGCAAGTCACATCACCTCGCTGCCTCAGCTCCCCCATGGGCATGCACACACGTAATAGTACTTCCTTAGCTTAGGGGTGTGTGCAGATGAAAAGCGTTGTCACAGAGGAAACACCACGCTTAGCATAAACAAGGAGAGATGTGCTGGGTCCAAGTGTTTACGAAAACAGCCCCAAAATTCAAGCTTCATTTGCTTAAGAACTTCAGCGGCAGAAAGTAAATCATCATATCATGCTGATTTGAACCAGAAGAAGAAGAAGATTACAAGGAGCCAGCCTTTAACTTCAAAGAGAAGCAGGGCTATTTTAAAAGCAGGTGCAGGAGTTCATCAAGAAACCAGGCAGACTGTGTTTCTACAGGGGTTTTTCTATTTGCAACAGCAGGCAAGATCCCAAATCCTTTCTACTTATCAGTGGATTTCACTGATTTAACTTCTTCATCTTCAACCATCAAGGGTTTTGCAGCCAGTTAGCCATTTTCTTCCTATGGAAAAATCCATCTTCATCTCAGTGCTTTAATGTGGTTAGTTCAATATTTCTGCATGTGGAGAGGTTGACGGTCCTAAGCCCATTTAAGACTACTTGTCCTGGGAGTGGAAAGCACAAAACACAGAGAAGAGCTGCTGATCTTTGATACCCAGCAAGCTGGATTTTTAAATTTTGCTCTTCTCCTGTGATTTTAGTACTTGTGAAAGATGCTAGATTGCATTCTGGGGATGTGCAAAACTTGCACCGCAGAGGTCTGAGCAAGCATTTTGGGGAAGTTCAATTCTTTTGGGTTTTGCATACACAGCTTCTTGTCCTGCTTCGATTAGACCCAAAACCTCAGGCTAAAACTCAGTCAAAAGCATTGACTTGCACCTGGCTTCATGTTGAAGACATTTAAAACAATGTCAGATTACTTGGTCTAAAATCATGAACTAACCCATGTTTGGCACATAGTTGAGTCCAGAAGTGTGAGCCTGTTGGTATTTCATCTGAGTTTCAAATTCATAATGAAACCTAGCAAGATTTACATAGCTTTGCTGAGAATAACAGAGCTGTAAGAAATGGAGAGTAAAGGCTTCTATTTATCCACAGAATGGAACCAGCCCCAATAAGCATGCTTCAACTGTAACTCGGAGAGGGGAGTGTAAACAAAATTCAATGTCCATTCAACCCTTGCCTTTACTGCAGACTGTCAGGAAGGATAGACACATCTATCAGGCACTAGACAGAGACCACCATTTCATTTCAGAAAGGTCACCCAGTGGCCATAAGATGATAATGAGTTTGGCAACCACAGACCTCAGCTGGACTTGAACAGATCTAGAAGTGAAAGGTTCTGTAATTGATTACAAATCCTTCAAGCCATCCCATCCCCTTAGAAGTTTTTAATTCTTGCTCTCTTCTCTCCAAAAAGAGAGGCTGCAGGGGTTAATGAAATGAGGGAAAGAACATGACAGCAAAGTGACATGGTGGTGTCACAAAAGCCGTTTTCCATCCAAGTAGAAATGGACCCAAAATTCAGATGTGAATTTCAAACACCCCAAAAATCAATGGGATTAGGATTCAGGAGGGCCAGTGCAGCTCATCCAAAAAAAATGGGAGAGAGGTGCAATATATGGGTGTGAGTTTAAATGCCCCAAAGTCTAGGGACATTTAGCTGAACAATTATTGTATCCCTTCAACTTTCTGAACATAAGAACAGGGAAAGTTGGGCTATACTAACAGTGAGCCAGTTAGCTGGAATATGAGGGAAGGGTTGTGTATCGCTGGAATATGAGGGAAGTAACTTGCCCAAGGTCACATGCAGTGTGTGGCAGACCCAGATATGGAATTGGTACCTGGCTTGTGCAAGACGGATTAAAATACTCCAGGGACATAGATTGCAATTTATCAGAACAAAACAAAACAAAACTCCTGCTCCTGTTCAATTTTACCTTAAAGTGTGGGGGGGTGGGGTCAGTGATTTCTTTCTTCAGCTGCCTTCTTTCTCTCTGGAGGCTCAGACTGCCTTTGGCTATGTCCACACGATGAGCTGGGGCGGTAATTTCCCTGCTCACACACGCATACTCATGGAAGCTTGATGAGAGCTAGTGTCTGTATAAATAGTAACGTAGCTACAGTAGCACAGGCTGTGACCGTGGAGGCCCGGCTGAGCTGTGCCGAGTACAAACCTGCCTCTAACTGGTGGGCATGTACTTGCCATGGCTCAGCCGTGCCTCTGCTGTTACCGCGGTGACACTGCTATTTATGCTGGCGCTAGCTCTTGCTGAGCTACCGTGAGTATTTGGACTAGAGCCGGGGAATCGCATCCCCCTGGCTTATAGCACAGGTGCAGCCTTTGATGAATAAATACAACACAACACAAACCCTCTCGCTTACATCCTGCAGTCTGCCTTGTGCAGTAACAGCTAACTCAAAAGGTACGTTGGCCGAGCAGTCAGAGGGGTGATTCCATAGAATATCAGGGTTGGAAGGGACCTCAGGAGGTCATCTAGTCCAACCCCCTGCTCGAAGCAGGACCAATCCCCAATTTTTGACCCAAAGGGCCCCCTCAAGGATTGAACTCACAACCCTGGGTTTAGCAGGCCAATGCTCAAACCACTGAGCTATCCCTCCCCCCAGCATGTGTAGACGTACCTGAGGTAGATCTGATCTAGCTAGCGTGAGAACCAATAGCAGTGAAGGTGCAGCCCAGCAGACTGCAGTCTGGGCTAGCCAGCAGAGTATATTCCCAGGCTCTCTGGCAGACTTGTACTTGGATGGCTAGCCCATGCTGCAGCCGCTTCTCTGTTATCGCTTCCCATGCTAACTCGGTGAAAGGTACCTCTGTACGTCTACATGCGCTGCAATCGCAGTTCCAGTGGCAGCACCGACATACCCAACGTGTAAGTGGGAGACTGGTGGCTCAACAAAATACATGTCTGAACACCTGTCTGCTGCTGGATCGCTTCAGGTATCAAAAGGAAGTTGCACAAGAGCCTGCAGTTCACAGATCATCATATCATACAACCTCCGTACCTCTCTCTGCAGACTTCTGAATAACCACTGTGGATACTGCTTCAGACTGGTAAGAAAACTCTCTCTTACACTGGCATTGCACTAAGATCCAGCCAGCTGATGATGAAGATGGCAAAATTAGTGCCGGGCCTGTGTGTGTTTTTAGAGGGTGTGGTGCTCTTTGGATGCTGGTTTCAAACTAAGATGTACCAAGGAATTCAGTGATCACTCCGCACAACAGACATACCCTAGAAACACTGCCACTTGGACCTCACTTTTCTTCGAAACCTGCCTTTAACTGTGCACCCACGTACCTGGGCTCTCAGCACTAAGGAATGAGAGGCAAAAATTCTACCACCAAGACAGCACTTTTTCCCTCCAACTCTATACCCCTAGCACTAAGTTGGAGCACTCTCCCTCTGTATCACTAGCAGTCAGGGTGACTGGCAGGACTCTCTCTCCTCACACACACACATATTATCCCCCCCCCCCCACTAAGTGGCAGGGCTCCCTATCTTTTCTGGCTAAACCACAACTGAACCTGGGATGAGAAAATTGTAGAAACCTATGTCCAGTACACTTTAAGGGTTCTTGCTTACATCAGCACAGTAACAGAACATCTGCTGGGCTTCAGGGATTCTTTTTATTTTGTTAAAGGGTGTTTTCTATTGGAGTGTCCTGGTTTTCTTCAAGATGCTGTTGCATTTTTTTTCTTCCAAAATTTTAAAATAAAACCCAAACTTAGTTCAAATCTCCACATTCCTGAGCCTTCAAGATAAACTATCCCTTTTTGGAATGAGTAAATGTTTCCACTTGAAAATGGAATCTCTTTGGAAAGAAATGGCAGCCAAGTGAAGTGTCATGTGGCTTCAGGCTGCATAAATCGCTTCAGAAAAGCCAACTCTTCACTGTGAAATGGCAACATTAGAGAGCTTCTCTCTCTGTGTCTCAAAGAGAAGTTGTCATGCCACCCACACAGTGCAGCCAGCTGGGACCAGAGCAATCTTTCCTTAGGGCCTGATCCTGTACCCACTGAAATTACACCGGTGACTTCACTAGAAACAGGATCAGACCCCTAAACCTGTAAAGAGTTTGTTTAGTGCTAACAATACAAACAAGTGATAACATTTTACAGCATTTGAACTTCAGTTTGAAGACCAGACTCACCACTTCTTTGATTTCAACCGTGGGGCTGGGTTCCGGGGGATGAGGAACAGAGCTCTCATGGGATGCATGTCACAAAGGGCTAAAAGGTACAACAAGAGACATTAGATAGGGCAGGAAGCAGAAGAGATACAGAGCATTTCACAGATAGAGCATATGTTAGGGGCAGGTGGAGAATCTAGAGACAGGATTTCTCTGAAGTAACAAGAACTCCAACATACCACTACACAGAGGGATTTGAATAAATACCCCTCCAGAGGCACCTTCCAGCCCAAGGAGTGGCATGATTCTAGAGATGGGCTGGAGCTGCAAAGCTTGGACCAAGATCTGAACTCCCCTAAGTTTTGGGGATGTCTGTACCCTGGAGTTTTGGTTTAGAGTTAGGGGCTAGCTATGAAGTTTGTATGCCTGCAGCTTTGTGTTTAACCACACTGACAGGCACTGATGCAGATGACAGCTCACGTATGTGCTGCACTTCAAAGCCATACCATGTGGTTTACCACCAAAGCCATACCATCTCTGCCCTGGTTACTTTTAACAAACAAGATCCTAGCATAAAACTGATAGGAGTCTTAACAGGTATACGAGTTACCTAAATGCATCAGCTAAATCCTTTGCATTGTTATTGGTGCCACAAGAAAGGCCACTGAAATAATACTCAGCGCATTGACAATGTTTTTCATCCATACACCTCAGAGAGCTTTAAAAAGAAGGGTAATTATTTTTTAATCCCCATTTTAACTAGGAGAAATTGAAGCCCAAGATCACAAGTCAGTGAGACAGCGAGACAGAATCCAGGTCTCTTGACTCCCATTCCAGTGTTCTATCCAATGGATCACATGGACTTCTGATAGCATCTAGAAACCTTCCTGTTTCAGTTTGCAACAGTCACCCCCTCTTCTGGGCTCCCCAGCGCACCCTTTGTCAGTCTTGTTTAGATTTTTCATCTCCTGGAGGCGGGGACTGTTTGAATGTAGTTTGTTGTACAAAACAGCGTGCGTGGCTGGTGCTTAGCAAATAAGAGCGAGTTACAATTTAGTCATAATAACTCAACCAAGGCAGCGCATCTACTTACGAGGAGCACCTTCTGCCATCTCGATGGCTGTTATCCCCAAAGACCATAAGTCACTCTGAAAAACAAAATACAGAGAAATGTCTAGGGCAGAAGAACCTTGTAACAACCGAGAGTCCTCTGAGGGAGGAGTGTCAGTACTGTACTCCACAGAAAGGGTTTCTGGGCTATTTTATTACTAAGAGTCTGATCTGTATTCTCTCTCTCTAAGTCCTTGAACTCCCGGCTCAGAAGATTTTCTTTTATGTTTTTTTCATTGTCAGTGCTTTGGAGTAGGATTCCCAGTGGAGATGTGGTTTTAACTTTGTTTGAATGACTGAAAAACAATTGCCGTATGAGAACTCGGAAGCCCCAAGATCCAGTGTGATCATGTTTCAATAATAAAGCAATACGTCTTTTTGAGAGTAAAAAAACAGAAACTCAGACACATGATATTTCAGCCGCAGCAGCAGCACTGGGCAACTCTATGCTGAATTGTTTCACCCTGCTCCCTCTTCCAGAACTGCCAGCTTCTGACTTGTGTGCACCTTAACCTGCAGCCCTAACAGAACAAGGCAGAGTAGGATGTGCAAGCACAGGATACCTCTGGACTCTCCAGACGGAGATACACTGACAGAGTAAATAAGAACTGAATATGATGCAGCCTGCTCTATGGATCTTTCCCTCTCCTGGGGGTTAAGCAGTTTCTCCACATGTGGAAACCGTTCCTCAGATATCACACCATTCATACCAACTTCTGTGGTATCTGCTGTACCTTCTCTCCTCTCCCTTTTTACTTCAACACATTTGAAACATTTTAATACTTGTGAAAGGAGTCAAAATGGCAGTCACATTGCCTGGGGTACTCTCGACAGAGGGACAAACCCTGATGTCCTTATTCAAGCCAAATTCTCACTGGAATTTTTGCCTGGGGATGGACTAAATCAGAACGGATGGCCAGTTCATGCCTTTTTTTATTTAAGGCATCTTCACTGGCGTAGCTGAATATCTTGTATGTATTCATGATGTAGTAACATACTACCGTCCTCTGGTTACAGATGAGGAAGCTGAGATAGAGAGAGGGGAAGTGACTTGCCCAAGGTCATATGCAGTGTGTGGCAGACCCAGATATGGAATTTGGACCGCTCGATGACTTATTTACACTCAGAAGTTTTGCCTCTGACTATACCAGTACAGTAAAGCAGCAGAACCCTTCTGCTGCGGACACAATTATAGCAGGGTTTATACCAGCATAGCTTATTCTGATTCAGGAATGGAAATAAGCTATAGCAGTATAAGGCACCTTTATGCTGGTAGAAATGAATCTAGGCCAGGTCTACAGTATAAACTTGAGCTGGCATAGCTGTGTCTGTCAGAGCTACCAACAAAGGGGGCTGGGGACTGGAATAAGCTCTACCAGCAATGGTGCTGGTATAAACTGTGTCTACACCATGAGGGAGTGCTTTAATAGGACATGATCCTGGTACAGCTATACCAGCAAAGCGCTCCTTGTGTAGTCCTGGACTTACATTAGGGCTTTACTGATATACCTATGTCAGGGGAAAAAAATTAGTTCACCCCCTAACAAACAAACATAGTTATAGCACTAAAATTTTTAAGCGTAGATCAGCCCTTAGACTATCCCCCTCATCTAAACTGCCTTGCTTACCCTTTCCTGATGAAGGTGTGGGGGAAGGAAAACTTCCAGTTCCTCTGTTAGGGGAGGCAGGTTTTGCTCTACTTCCTCAGAGAAGCAGTGTTGTGTCCAACCCAGATCTCAGGGGATCCACCAAATTCCAGAACTATGCATAGATGTCCCATAGGCACTGTGCTGCCAGGGCCAATGAATCATAGAATCATAGAATATCAGGGTTGGAAGGGACCTCAGGAGGTCATCTAGTCCAACCCCCTGCTCAAAGCAGGACCAATCCCCAATTAAATCATCCCAGCCAGGGCTTTGTCAAGCCTGACCTTAAAAACTTCTAAGGAAGGAGATTCTACCACCTCCATAGGTAACGCATTCACCACCCTCCTAGTGAAAAAGTTTTTCCTAATATCCAACCTAAACCTCCCCCACTGCAACTTGAGACCATTACTCCTTGTCCTGTCATCTTCTACCACTGAGAATAGTTTAGAACCATCCTCTTTGGAACCACCTCTCAGGTAGTTGAAAGCAGCTATCAAATCCCCCCTCATTCTTCTCTTTTGCAGACTAAACAATCCCAGTTCCCTCAGCCTCTCCTCATAAATCATGTATTCCAGACCCCTAATCATTTTTATTGCCCTGCGCTGGACTCTCTCCAATTTTTCCACATCCTTCTTGTAGTGATGGGTCTTCTACTATCAGCCACCCCTTTACTCCACCAATGGAAGGGCACCAGAAAAGCTAATACAGCCCATGGTTTCTGCATGGTACTGGGGGAGGGGGTGATGTGGATCAGTGGTCACACAGGAGAGGTGAGAGGTATATGTAGAGGGGTCCCTTCATGCCCGCATCGAGAAAGTGGAATGATCCCTACTGGTGAGGGACTGGACTAAGATCCACCAAAGTATGACCTATAGAAATCTAAACAGTCATCAAGGATGCATTCGTGTTACAGCTGACCTGAGCTGGATTTGAACTGATGTTAAAAGGCTCCATGTTCTCCTATCAATCCTCTGAGCCCTCCCTATGGCAACTAATTTCACAACATGCACCACCATCCAATTCGTGGGCAACAGAACAAGGTGGAATGTCATGGCTATGCTTTTAATTCTTTCTAGCAAGACTTTAGTGTTAGGAGCTACTGGCTCAGTTGATACCCTTGCTCTGAGGGGCATAAATAGCCCACAGTATTGATCAGCGTGCCCAACTGGTAGTGGCCAGCTCACTAGTTAAAATTAGATTATCTATAAATGGATTTGATGCAGTGCCCATGGACAGGCTGCTTAGGATTGCTTAAAAATATAAAGCGTCTTGAGATAATTCAGAAGAAAGAGGGGACTAAGCTAGGGTTTGTTGATTAAACGGGAGACAGGAGAGCTACGTTTCTCCAGTGGGAGGAGAAACAAACAGATACGCTTCCTTGTACTCTGTTCCGAAACGTTCTGCAGCCCACATGGCAAATTCAGCAACCTTCTGCAGGCAAATTCAGCAACTGATCTCCCTAACACCTAGAGCAAATGGGGAGCGTCTTCTTGGAAAACTCACTTGATATAACTCTCCTATCCCTTCTCCTGGGATCACTGCATTTTCAAATGACAACATTTATATTCCAGGCTAGTTACCAGGAAGCATTTGTAAGTGGTGTTCAACTGCCTGTGCTAGAGAGCATCTAGAAGTCATTGATGTGCTGGATTTAAGCTTTTAGATCCATGAATGAATCTCAAAGACACTTCAGTTCTTGTATACTGGAGAAAATGCTTCAATTACCAGGACACAGGAAAGAATTAATGTATATGCATGAGAGAGAGAGAAAGTGATAAGTTTCCTTAGTGGCCATGCTACAACTTACTTTTGGCAGAAGTTAAGTAATTCATTACTCCAGACACTGTGTAGGTAGAGCTGTATAATGATTAATAACCGAGTACCGAATACATTAAAACAGAACACAGACTAATTTCAGTGCCTTCGTTTGAAGTATAGCCTCAGACACATCGCTGAGGTTGGTGGGCAGCCAGCTGGCACCATAAAGGGACTCAGCTAAAGCAAACCCGAGGAGCTTTCCTATAGATGATATACTCCACTGCAGAGCAGGGGAAAAGACCAATCTTTCAGGTACAGCCATCTACTTCAGCAGGGGTCCACTGGCAACAGCTTTGCCTTCTGGTGCCCTTCAGCATATCCGGTTCTATACTGCAGTCCACTAAAATGATTTCTGGTCTTCATTGATATGAAGTCAGTTATCCCAACTGTCTTTGGGATCAGTGGTGGATTACTGCATGGGCCCATGGGGCCTGTGACCAGGGACCCCGGCCAATTTGGCACCTCTGAAAAAATCTCCCTCTGCCATGGCCCCAGGGCGGGAGGAGCTCTTGCTCCTTGACACAGCCATGAAGCCACGGCGGGGGCACAGAGATTCTCCAGTCTTGAGGCCGCAGTGCGAGGGAGGGCAGAAAGGAATGGGGGGGGGGGGGGCGGGGGGAAAGAGGTAGAATGGGGTCGGGCTGTGGGCTGACTAGCTCAGTGGTTTGAGCATTGGCCTGCTAAACCCAGGGTTGTGAGTTCAATCCTTGAGGGGGCCATTTAGGGATCTGGGGCAAAAATTGGGGATTGGTCCTGCTTTGAGCAGGGGGTTGGACTAGATGACCTCCTGAGGTCCCTTCCAACCCTGATATTCTATGATTCTCTTGAATTTAGCGCAAGAGAATTTAAACTACTGATCTAACAAGAGTTAGAAGGAAGCCCAGGGTTAGAATGTAAGAGGTCCTGGCTCCTACTCGCGGGCTCCAACCACTAGACATGCTGAGATATTCTTAGAGCTTTGCCCAGCCTAGTTTCAGATTCACAGTTGACAGGTCACTGCCACCTCCCTTGGGAGACTATTCCGAAGTCTAATAATTTTCAGAGGCAAGACATTTCTCCTGCTGTTCAGCCTATATTTTCCCCTTATGGAATTTCATCCCAGTTGTCCTAACTGCAATTCCCTATACTTCCCTAAAAACTCCCTCTCCACTGTTGACATTTACACATTTCAATCTCTTGTGGACCATCATGTCCTCCTTTGTTGTTGTTCACTCAAGCTATACAGTGCATATTGACGATCTCAGTCTTTCCACATGGGTCAATTCTTACAATCCCTTCATCATCATTACTGCTCTTATCTGAACTCCTTCCAATTTCTCAGTAGCCTCCTGGTATTCAGGTGCCCAAGATTATAAACAATATGCCAAGTGATTTTAACTAGATACAGAAAGGGATACAGAAAGACCTCTGTAGGTCTGAAAGGGAAGGAAAAAAACAGCAGGAAACACACATTTTATACTGGATTTGGATTTTGTAAAGTTTTTTTAAAAATTGGAAAAGCTTTGCAGTCCACCTGGCAAAGAGAAAGCACACTAATACATTTGCAATAATCTCATTTTAGTAAAGGAAGCAATCTCTGTTTCCTTTGATTCTAAGCATATTGACAAGATTTCTGTCAACAAAAAAGAAGAAACCTCTAGGAAAAAAACAAACCTCAACAATGTGGGTTCTGTATTTACCTTTTGTGATGTGGTTTATTTTTATGAGGTATTTGTTGTATCCTGTACATTACACAGTCAAGTTCTCCTTGCCTAAGAAAACAGCGAGATCGGAAGCAGTTTTCTGTCCCCAAAGGGTTAAGTCTGTGGAGTTCCTTTTTTTTACCCACTAATTCCAGTCTTTTATATTTGTTATCTCAAGTGATTGGCTTTATACTGATTTGGGATCTGTAGGATCCAATTTGCAACCTTTTAAAAAATTGTCATTTGCATTTTTCTCTCCACTTCAAAGCTAGAGCATCAGCTGTAGTGAGGTGAACCTAAGACGGGAGCCAGACCCAGTGGCCACCAGACTACAAGCTCTGAAAACACCCCGCAGTTTGGAGTGTTGGCAGCAATCAGCCTTTTGTTTTATATCCACAAACAGCCAATGCCAGCTTCAGAGACAAAACCATCTAGTCTGCTAAGAATATTTGATCCTCGAGGACAACAGGAGAATTCTGATCCCAGTTCCTGCTCGCTGCATATCAAGTATCCTAGCTATTTTGGAAGGAGGAAAACACCAGGGATTTCTGAGGAAAGAAATGTTGGCTATAAAGATATAAAGCCAGGATTTTTAATAATATCAAGGAATTTCAAGTGCTCTTTCCAGTGACTGACTCCTTTTTAGGCTGTAAACCTCTCCATACTGTATTTAGAATATGCAACTTAACAAGAAATCTATCTAGTGCTAGCAAGCAAGAGAGCAGAGAGCATCTCAAAAGAAAGAATCAGGCATACAGGTGAACCACAAACTTACTAGCCTAAGAGCATATATTCAGCGGATGGAAACCCACAGGGTATCTGAGCCAGAATGTCTTCTTGGGTGGGGATTTGCAAGGGAGGAGCTCTGCTTGCTGGAAAGAGCCCTGCCAGTGAAGCCAGGGGAAATGCCAATTCAGCAAATCCCCTCTGCAGTCTCTTTTTGGGCCACTCCTTTGAAGTGCTGGCCAAAGGGCAAACCTGATTCCCCCAGAGGGGAAATGCCTGGGGGAGGGTGGTGACAGCACCACCTGCCCTCTTGTGGAGTGAATATCCTCGGGGGGCACAGGGAAGTATAATTTACATTTCCCTGAGCCAACATCTATGAAACCAAATCCATGCCGTTCAGTGGTCATTCCCTGGAAAGCCAGTTCCTTAGTGTGAGATGTGCAAAGAGTGACCCAGCTGGGGCAAACTCACTACTTCTCCTTAGCGTTAGTAAAAGGATGCTTCTTCTTGGTTTCTTCAGTTGAGCTGTGGCCTATGAACCACGAAGATTTGAGTTTGTGTCCCAGGAACAGTATTGTGCAGACTGTATGTACATACACATAAAGGAAGACCAACTAGAGGATTGGGGTGTCCGCTAATTGGTTAAATCTGCTTAGGCATTTGTCAACCAGTTGGCAGACAGTATATGTACTAACTAAAGAAACATTACAACTGCCCATAAAGTTTTGTAATCTGAACTAAAATGCTTGCGGCAGAGATACACAATATAGTAGCTAGTGTGTGTTACACATAAAAAAAGTTCCCTAAATGATCTCTACTATAAAACAGACTTTCCAGCTCTCCAAAAATGCATGTTGTAGTGGTTAACCAAAGAGAATTAACTATTTGCACATGTGCATATCATTACCAATTTAAATAACCCTCAGGATGAAGTCTGAAGCTGGACAGCTGCTCTCAAGGAAACAATCTGTTAGGTTGATGACTGACATATTTTAATAGAAGAAATGTACAAGATTTTTGGGGACATGTTTGGGCTCTCCATCATACATATTTTATTTGCCCTGTGGGAAAAGTAATCGTCGATCAAGGCTGTGATGCTGTGTCACAATGGTGGAATGTTTGCATCGTCACATGGGGAAGTCGTATCACTAATATGTGGCTAGCCTTCTATAAGTCCTTGCCTCAGCGGGTTTAACAGCGCTTTCCAAACATGATTTCTCACATTGCCCTCACAGGATGTGGAATGGGCAAATGCACAGCAAGCTTTAAACTTATTTTTTCAAAATTGCTTATTCATTTTGGAAACCTAGCTTGAGCCACAAAGGGGCTGGTTTTCAAAGGGGATGAACATGTGCTGGAGCTCTAGATGACCAGCACTTCTGAAAATCAGGTCCTGACCACCCCAAGCTAGATATTCAAAAATGAGACACCCAGAATTAGTGGACACTTTTGGAGACTTGGGCCTAAGTTAGTCCTACTTTAACTGTAGGCAAGTCGAGTACAGGAGTCCCAATTTGACCTTCCATCTATTTCTAGTTTGAACTGGGAGTCATGATCCCTGGCTTCTATTCCTGCTTCTGCCATTAACTTGAGGCATGATCTTAGGCAATGGCAACATTGCATCCCCATGACAATGTCATAGGCACTTACATGATGTTACATGATGTCATCAGGCCACAAATAAAATTGGAATGCCGAGCAGGACATAACACAGATCAGTGATAACTGGGACTGTCCCACAAATTTCTGAACATGCAACAACCATAAGACCTCTGTGTGAATGCCAGCCAGACATGCAGACTTGAAATTATTATTTCAGCTTCTTCTTCTCTTGACAGGATAATATTTAAATATACTACGCTGAACATCACAACACAACAGTTCAAAGAATGCCCGTAATACCTCATTCAGCATTGAGAAAGACTTTTTGCAGTAATCTTTAATGCTTGAACAGCACAACAAGGATTCACATTAATAACAGACTGACATCTTTGAATCTGACTGCTGTAATGCAGGAGAGAACTTTTCTGCACTTCATTGTGTACTTACAAATTTTAAAAGCTGCCAAATCCTTTGCCAAAATCCTGAATATTAATAATGTTTATGACTGGGACATAACATTTAAGATCAGATCAAGTGTCCTCTTCATATGTTTATGATCAGAATTGTAAATTCAAACAGTGACAATGGCGATTAAAAAAGTCTAACCTGCGATGTAGTCTCTCTGAGTCTCTTTGCTCATTTTAATACTGTGACTAATTCAGACACCTTAATGAATATTTTTTAGACCTCATGAATATTACATTTGTAGCAACATGTAAATAAACATGAAGATGCTTGATTGGGTACCTTGAAGTCGTAAGTGGCATCAGGATTTTCATCACAGGCAATGACTTCAGGAGCCATCCAATAAGGAGTTCCAATGAAGGTATTTCTTCTACCCACTGTTCTGTCAAGCTGAGCGCTGACACCGAAATCCACTGTGTATAAAAAAATACCATACGAGCATAAGTAAGGCAGAGAAAAAACTGAATGATATTTTTCAGTTGGAACATATGAAGATGGAAAATAATAAAGTTATGTTAAGTTCATACAGACTGATTATTCTCGGTCTTCAGAAAAAGTATGTATTGGGCCAAAGTCACCCCTGACTGAACTCCCCTGAGTTCAATGGAGTCCTAGCAGGGATGGGTTTGGCCATCTGATCTCTTTGTATTGTTGGGAAAAATGCACAGGCTCCTCATTACTAGAGTTTAGTAAGAAGAGATCATGACTCCACTTACTAATGGAGAAGAAGTTTGGGAATGGAAACAAACCAGAGCCTTTGTTCTGTCCTATTCCATGTGTGTCAAGGAAAGCCATACGTTTTTAAAAGCTCCATTTTCTGGAAACACTCTTCCTGGAAATGGCATAAATACAATAGGCATAAGGAGCTAAAGGACAAAGGATCATAGGGAAATGTTAAGTGTGGAGCTGTAAAATAAAGCAACAAGTGATATCTTTCTAATCCATGGTAAAATATTCTGGGCTGGATTCTCTGGTTCACCAAGTTCACTTTGTACCAAGTAACTTAAAATGACTAGAGAATGTCCCCTTGGAGAGGGAACCTCCACCAGTGTAAAGCTGGATGAGCCAGCTGTACAGTGTCCTGAGCTGGAACCACCCTTCGTTGTATAAAGGGAGGGAAATGACATGACTGAATGAGACTCGCCACCCAATTCTCCACTTGTGTAAGATCCCTGAGGTACCTTATGTTC
Organism: Eretmochelys imbricata; assembly: GCF_965152235.1. Classification (NCBI taxonomy): domain Eukaryota; kingdom Metazoa; phylum Chordata; order Testudines; family Cheloniidae; genus Eretmochelys; species Eretmochelys imbricata. The sequence continues at coordinate 16,260,960 of NC_135580.1, read as the reverse complement.
AAGCTGCCCTTGTGCAGCTTTAACGTGCTGGTGCTGGACAGTTGAGCCTCAAGCTCTCTGTGAACTAATTGGATACTGTCTCCTATATTTTCCTCTTCACTGATGTGTTTTGGGGCATGGGAGGGTGGTGATGTTACCTGTGACACTGGAAATGGAGTGCAGAATAATTCCTCTGACTGAGGTTCTCTCAAGTTTATTGCTCACAGCACCAACAAGACCACCACAGTGCAATGATTAGGGTATAAGACTGTGATTTTGATTGTTCAGTGCACCAACATGCGATTGAGATGGAATCTTCTGTTTAAATCTCAAGGGCATCTAACAGGGTCAGGGTAGAAATATACATTAACAAATTTTCAACATGCAGAGATTGGGTCAATATGCAAAGATGATCATGAATGTGTAAAACCCCATACAGGTTCACAACTACCCAATTGACAGGGCCAAATGTGATGGTGGAACCGAGCAGATGTCAGTGCATGTGAATTTTTTTACATTTGGATGTCTGCTATCATCTGATGATAATTTAGTGCATGGTATTTAGTCAAATCCAAGTTCATTTGAATGAGTCCAGCACAAAACAATAAGCACAGAAGATACCTGATCTGTCCCCATTCCCAAAGAAGGCAAGTCAGTTACTTACTCTCTACTAGTTTCATTCCATCTTCCCAGCCAACCTCATCCCACACTTTCCTTACATTTCCACAAGTTCTATGCCATTCTTACCCAGTTTAACTTCTGCATTTTCTGTCAGCAATACATTCTGTCCCTTGATGTCTCGATGAATTACTTTATGCTGGTGTAGATGACTCAAACCCTAGAAAATTCAGTGGATAAGCAAGGTCAGTAGAAACCAAATTCAAAGAACATTATTTTATACCATTTCCCTCTTGCCACCAGCACACTAATTATCCACCAAAAATGGGAGATTTGTGTTGGAATTAAGTCACCTCAAAACACTTTGTCATGTGTACAAAATGTCCTACATTTCACATTGGGAAGGCATGAGTAGAAACACCCACTTAACTGTAATCATGGAAGTCAGTGCTTTATATGGTGAGTGAAAAGAACTGTAAATTCGATAAGGATTTAGGACTGAGCATTCAGTTACTTCAGAAACCAATATTAACCTGAATACCTCAGTATCTATAGTAATGTTTTTTCATGTGCTTTTTGCCTTAGGGAGCCATTTGAGTAGCTGAAACAGAAAATTTGGTCCTCTCTCTGTATTTCTATCAACCAGGAACTGAAATACCAGATCTCATGTTATATTGGCCCAATAAATAGTATTCATATACATTAAAAACCTTGATTAAAAATACAAATACTAGAAGTTGCATATACCCCTAATAGAGACATAGCTCAAATTAAAAGTCTCTCTTGAAGGCTAGAGGTAAACTAGTTTCCCATTGTGCCTTTTTATTAGTTCATTAATTTCTTCATGCAACCTGCATTTTTATTTCATGTGTTTACCATTTCAGGGTTTACAGGTAATAGCCACCTATATTGCTAGTCTGGAACAATATGGATTACTTTAAAAACTAATTTCGTATTGGTTTTAATTTCATATTAAATATTCATTTTTTAAAAAGAAAATAATTTCCACTATCACTGCTGGCAGTTATTAGTCATTTTATGCTTGTTACTTTGGGACTACTACAGAGAACAATTTCTACAGAGATCTGGAAGCCTTCTTGCATTCCAGTTCTTAACTGAATTATTAAAGTTTTAGACTCTAGCTGTTTGATCCTGCGTGCATCCAAGGAAATGGCAAAGCTTCCATTCAGCTATGTAGGCTCAAGCCCTAGGTGTTATAAAATCACATCAAACCTTCAATCTTAAATAATATTTATGAGTTCCCATTGATTACAGTGACAAGATAAGCACCATTAATGATTCGCAATGTTATATCACATTTTCAGTATATGATCATATACTTCTACATGCCACCCCTTTACTATCAGTGATCGGAATGAATTAATTTGAAATGCATCTAAATGTCCTATGAATAATTTACTTCTATAGGCCTGGAATTATTTTAATTGCTCATTAACAAAAGAACTATAAGGACTACTATTAGCGGTATTCCCTAACAGAAGAATGACTGCCACCTTGGGCAAGCTAGAAAATTTGTCTAACAAGACACTATGTTGATTTTTCACTAGCCACATAGATGTATACTTGTATCTTTAAAAATATACCTGGAAGATTTTAAATACAAATATATTGTATATGGACCAAAGTTTCCTTTGCTGTATGGTGCATAAATATGTAACAAGCCAGCTTTTCTTTGTAATATATGTCTTGAATTGTGTTACAAAGCACAAAAGAGTAACAATGTTAAACACTTGAGAATGTCATCTTTCAATATTACCAATCTCTCAGACTCTTCTGTGGTTTGTAAAACTAGATCTGGGTTTTGAACCTTCCGCCCACCTCCACCCCATACTTTAAACCCATGGATTTATTTAAAGATGGGATGAAAAGCACTATCGCCACCATGGTGTTTTTTTTTCAAAACTAAAGGGAAACCTGTTGTCTGAATGAAGGATAGGAGGATCCTGAAAGAAGAAAGGGGATACTGTAAGCAGTTACTTAGATTGTACGCTCTTTGGGGCAGTGACAATCTCTTTGTTCTGTATTTGTACAGCATCTAGCACAGTGTCACTACCGCAATACAAAGAAAGAAAGAAAAATCTGGCACAGTTACCATTCCTTTCAGAAGTGCTTCTGATTGGGAGAGAGGAGAGACAAAGAACTAGAAGTGTCCCAATGGTTCCTTCTTGCCTTCTTAAGCGTATATACAACAAGGATGGAGAAAAATCCCTTTTCTGGCTCAGGTTCTTCCCCCCCTCCACAAACCCTTTGAGTCATAGGTCATGCAATGATTCTCCTCTCCTCTATAGAAAGAGCAGACCGCTTTCACAGGCTGGCTGGATTTTCAAGGCAAGCTGGGCTCTGCCTGGCCCATGACCTCGCAGTTACCTCTCAGCCTTACCCCGATCTGTTTATGTAGGGACAATTAGTGATCCCAGCTGGGTGTAATGGAGACTGATGCCACCGGCAGAAGACTACTTAAACAGCACTGAGCTCAGTTGAGGGGAGAAGAGGAGACAGGACGTTTCCTCCTTCTTTCTGGGAACAGCCTGGGGTAGGCCTCAGGGATTGAAAAGGAGGCAAGACTCTCCTATGGAGATAATCCCACAGGGAGCAGTGAAGGCTCCTGGAAGCTGGTGGGGGGGCTGAGTTAGGGCCTACAATGGGTGGAAGAGACCCACAGGGAACAGAGTAGGCTCCTGTGGGAGAGAGCCTTGAGACAGGGTTTGTAAGTGGAAGTAGAAGACTTCAGTACCCCAAGGGGACAGAAGAATTATTCAGATATTTGGACCTTTCAGTTACCCCAGAAGGGGTTTGAACTTTATGTGACTTGGTTGGAGGGCCGAGCCATGGAAGACCCAGTGAGAAGCAGACGACCCACAAGAGGTGCTGGAGCCAAGGTACAGGTGACATTATGCACCGATTCAAGGGGACATTCCAAAGGTGTGCCCCACTGCAACTACATAGCCAAACATAGCCAAATGTTGAGACTTGACACTTGATGGTGACTCTACATCATGACCCAGTGGTTAGGTTCTGACTCACTGGTAGGGATATTTTGCAAAACAGGCTTACCAGTTCATAAATTTAAACTAAGCCTGTGTAACTGTGGTTTCCTGAGGCTGAAGGAAATGTCGCTACAGCAGCTGATTAGCTACAGTGCTTGTTATTTTGCTCATCAAATCGTGGGGGATGGTGCGGATGGTGGCATGTATTGTAAATAAACAAATGCTTAGTCACCACTGGACAGCAACGGGGACTTCATGAACATTTTATATCCTTCCATGTGCATGTTTGAGCACTCACTTCCTTCCTCATTTTTTGGGCACTCGTTCAGATGGTGGTTGTTTCTTGAAATCTATTCTGTACGGAGTTCCCACACTATGTAGATGATGGACTTAAAAACAAAACTTATTCCTTACATTCATAGATTTTTAAGGTCATCCTATTATGATCATGTAGACTGCCTACCTGAATGACATGGGCATCACGATGGAAGTGCATCATTTACAGAAGGCACACAAATGCACGGCTACGGAACACTGGCACTTGCCAGTGTAAGCCGTTCCAATCCAACCCTCATCTCAGGGGTAGAAAAGTTCCAACATCCTCACTCAAGCCAGTGACACCAGGCAAAGGGAAAAATAAAAATGTGCCATTTGAATCATTTGAATGTGTCTTTTTAAAACACAGATTCCTTCTGCAGACTGTATTAGGACTTCCCTTTCTGTTAATTGAAAATGGAATTCTGTCTTAAATAAATTTTTGTACTGATTTATTATTAAAGGGAATTACATTTTTGTTGAAGGAAAAACAGAGTTAAAAGTCAAGAAACTAACAGAGCTAGGATGCATTAACTGGCAGGTATTTATTATGCATCAGACAAGCACATGAATCATTCAGACCTACAGGCACCTAAGAAGCATTAGCTTATGCCAGCACATTGGCCACACAGCCTAAAGTGCCATCTCACAAGCTTTCCCTCTTTTCTAAGTGTAAAAAGCCAATCTTCAAACACTGCATTTGGTGAATGACATTTAGAACTACAGTAGCTCACTTTGGACACATACCCGTAAAATCTCCCTGCAGATGTACGCAATCCACTCCTCCTTCAAAGTGTTCCCTTTTGTGTTCTTGATCAGATCGGTGACAGAGCCAGCACCACAGAACTCCATCACCAGCTGGCAAAGGAAATAAGAGAACAATGATTGTAATTAAACTTGAAAGCATCCTCTGGGTTGCAATAACCAAATGTAGTACATTGCAGTTGGCAACGTATTTATGATGCAATTTCACTGCAACAGAAAGTGATCACTGAATAATTTTGAGTTGAGTTTATTTGTTTAAAAAGAATTTTTTGCATTGCTTGAGAAGCCTGTTTTCCTTCAAGAGGCATCAGAACAAGAAATTGGAGTAACTTTATTACTGAAAAACAATGGGAAAAAAGTTAGAAATCTTGATGTCACCAATCCCACTGCGACATATTCTATATTCTCACTACAGGGCCTAGTTCTATATCAATGCAAATATGATATATAGAGGTGCCCCAGAATCAGTCTCTTGAACATAAATCTTCCATAAATGTGTGCAGACATTATTAAACCAGGGAGAAGTTTTCTACCTATAATTCCATTTCTAATGATCTACTTAAGTTTTCACTCCTTTCTGCTGTGGGGCTGTTCTCTGCTTCCTTTCATATCAGAAAACATCTCTTAATGGGTAAAGTTTGTTAATCTGTGGAACAGTCAGCCAAGGGGAGTGGTTCACTAGAGTTGTTTCAAATCAGACTGGATGGATTTTATCCACTCTTCCACTGTTTAATTTGTTTTAACAGTAAATATAAAAATCCAAACAGAGGGCATGAACCTGAGGATCTTATTCAGGCCCAGGCCCAAAACTGATCAGTCACGAAATAAGAGAGACAAGACCAGCACAATGGGTCTGATCCTGCTATCCATGCACCCACCAAATTCCTACTGTTTTCCAGGGAAATTTTGTGCACATAAAGAATGCAGGACTGTACCCAATATGTATATATATACACACCACATAACATGAATGATCATAAAAGAAAATTTTCCAGTCTGTAGATTGGTTTGCACTTCTTAAATATATGATTTTAATTTTGCTTAAATAATTTGGTTTATTACTTCGGGCTTAGACAATATTTCATGTTTTCAAACCAATTGACATCACTTTCCTAAAAGTGAAAGCTGAAAAGAGAAAGGGGGAAAAAAGACAATAAAAGGGTTAGCTCCCCCCAACTGCTTGGATGATTCAGTTATAGGTACTATCCTATTGGCACAGTCATAAAACAAAGACCAAACACTGTTACAATCTTCAGTTCAGATAAGATACTTGAATAGAACATTGGGAACAATGCTGTACTAGCAGGAAGAAAGACCATCTTGACCTAGTACGTCCTTTCCATATCTAGTTTTGGTAACTTCTAGAATCATTTGTTTCTCAGGTCTGCTCCAGATGAAGGCTGATAAACTCTTTGCATGTTCCTAAGAAACAAAATTGGACTTAAGAAATGAACTTATGATTGGCTAAATCAGTCATGTGATCACGCAGGTAATTAATGTAACCACAGAGATTAAAACTTTCCTCTCCTAAATGATAAGAACAAGGATCAAAACACCAAACAGTGTTACCTGGTCGACAGCTTCACAACCCAGAAAACAAAATAATCGATTACTAATTGCTCCCCATAAAATGGAATAATATAACTCTTGGCAAAGAAGAAGTTCTTCCCTTTCTCTTTTCCCTCGTAACTGACTGGTACTGTACATGGGAATTGTAATATCTGCATGTGTATCTGGTGAAATAAGCACTTAGGATACTATAGTCATGAGGACTATAGAAAATATTTAGATAAGTCATTAGCTAAATATAATAAATTTGATATACACATACAGGACATAAAACTTAAGGGTTTCATTACATTGCATGCTGCTGTCATGGAGGCTGAGGATAGTTGATGTGTGTGTGAGAGAGAGACTCCTTATACCCCCATTCAGACCCCCAACTCCTAACACTACCGTGCCATCATCTCACACTCACGTCAAACAACATCCCCCTCAACCACACCCCCACCCCCGCACATTGATCCAGTGCCCTCCCAAATAAATCCATCTGCAAGTCCCTACCATGACTCCAAACCCACAATTTTGCATCTGGCTAACAGATCGGTGAGTTGTGGCAAGAAACTGAGGGCGAATTTTGAGTCCCAGGCAGGAAAAAAAATGGTTGGGAATGACTGTACATTTGTCTTCTCCCTCAGGACGGACAGACGATGCACATTGTACCTATGTTTATATTGCTCATAACTAGAAAGCAATGGAAAATGAAGGGACCTTTACCCTATATATTGCAATCACAAAATATTAAAAAGAAGGACCAAACATAATTACAAGTATCCACTTTATCCATTAATTTGAGTGATCATCTCTATAGTCCTGCCAGCTCACTCAGTCCTACACTTCTGTCCTTGATTTCAATTTGTAGCAAGAAGTACATCAAGTAGCCACTTGCCTCATGTAACCCCTGAATAATTGTGAAGTATCCTAAAAATAAAAAAAGATGAGAGTCCCAGGAGAGTTTAATTCCCAACTCAGCTTTTCAAAAATACTAAGAGACGTACAACCCCATAACATGTGTAAGAGAATATCCAGCACCCGCAGATATTATTACAGTACTGGTAATACCAGCAGCACACGGGTCCAGTTGGGCAAGGGTCCAACAGGGCTTAACAATGAACATTTGTTGCTAACTGTGAGGCATTGTCAATAAGCTGTGCCATTGATTCTTTAAGAGAAGGGGCAGTAGCCAGTGAACAACGTTGTCAATGTATCTCAGCCTGCAGTAGAAGGATAATGGACCTCTGACTCAAAGAATGGCACTTCTTGTGAAGGCTTTGTACTGAAGGGATAAAGAACTAAGCAATTGCTACAAATAGCGATGGACAAAATATGTGAAGTAAAATTGTTCTTCCACAACATTTTGAATTGCCTGTTTGTGTTTTAAATTCACAAAGTACTGCAAAAATATAGCTTTACCGTGAGAAATTATTCAGTGAAGTTGGCCACAGGCTGTATTGAGCTTTATCTTCACCTCCTCCACTGACTAGCCATAACAGTGTTTTGCACATGTACAGCAATTTACAGACATTATGTATCACAACATTTGCGTCATAATGCCAATATCTTCATTTTATACATACAAGAATAGAGGTTTGGAATGGTTAAGAGATTTGCTCGGGGTCACCATACAAGTTGGTGGCAAAAAGCTGGTGATCATGTCCAGGAGTCATGGTCCCTGCCCTGTTTTCTAACTAACTGCCCACTACAAAAGGAAGGATAGTTTTGTGGCTAAAGCAATGTGCTGGGAATCAAGAGATCTGGGTTCCACCCCCAGCTTTTCAATAGGCTTCCTGAGTCTCAGCTTCCCCATCTATAAAATGGTGATAAACCTGATATTAGGTGACAGGATTGGTTATCAGGATTCATTCCCTCATATTTGTACAGTGCTCGGAGATCTTCAAATGAACTTGCATTGTGTGCCTTCTAATCTGTGTAATATTGCCTGTAGATGCAAGACTAATAGAGCGGTTAGCCTAATAACTGCTTGTGTCTTTACCAAGCTTGTTAAATGCTGGAGATATTGAGGGGTGGGGGAAGATACTAAACCCGAAATGCTGACTAAATTTTTATTACTCTTAATTAAATTATAAGCAGGATGGAATGGAGGTAAGATCACATTCTGAAATTTAATTTCCATGGCTGATCATTAAGGATTTTTAATATAGTTCATTTAGTATTTATTTTCCCTTTTATGTTTGACTAGAGCAACAATCTTTACAAGCAAGGCCTGTAAAAGCACAGCAGCTGTTACTCCATTGTGGCCTGCATTCTCTGAACGTATTGCTTCATGAATCCTCACAGCTTGCGAATGAATCATTTTTCTCTTGATATAGAAGTGGCCTCCAAAAACATTTCCCAGGCCCCCCTCTGGCCCCACCGCCACTGTGCATTACATTCGGCTAGCTCTGAATTGAGGTCCAGAGCTCAGAAATAACTAACACTTGTGCGTGAAGCCATTATCCAGCAGACCGATCTGGACTCCTCCCATGGGAACTTCAATACTCAAGAGAGGGCCCCTCCAGAACTATTTGTCTGCAGCAACTCCCTACCCTTCCTGTGATTTTCCTGTCCCTAACACCAAGTTCTTTCTTGACACACCCTTGCCCTCAAGAGCAACTGATTGAGTCCCAACTGTTCAATCAATCCACGCCATGTTTAACCCTGGATTCTGAAGTGGAATCTCTTCGGTAGTCAGTTCACACCAGGAAGCTAGGGCATAGGAGCTCTGAATTAAAACATGACAATGACCTGCCCTTGGGCATTGGTGGGTTTTGGCCTAAGTTACCTTCATGGTCACATGAGTCCCAGCTCTTCGCCGGGCACTGCACTACACACCAAAGGCAGAATTTTCCAAAGTGCTCAGTGTTGTACCTACTTTGCTCCCACTGGCGACAACGATAAAATGCCCATCGACTTCCATGGCAGCAGAGCTAGGCTAACACCGAGTGGTACTGAAAGCCCCCTTCCCAACTTACTAGCCAATGCTCAGTCCCAGACTTGAATTCGATCAGCTAGCATTCACAGAGAGGAAAGCATAGACAAAGCTTGTGATGAAATTGCATGATATGCCATATCTGTTGTTAACTGAAGACATGTTTAATCCATCACATGGCTGTCTGCCCTCACGGCGCCCACTGTGGATAAGTTTACTAGGTGAGGGATTTATGGTAGAGGACATGTGGCAAGATTCTGGTGCACAGAGAAAGTGATAAATCATTATCTTGTCTCGGACCCCATTCAACGTCAACCCAGGTTTGATTTACCACAAAGGCAATGGAGCCTTCTCAACCGGTTTCATACCGGACATGGAATTTGTGCTCCCCGCTACGGTTCCTCACACGTTCTTGTCAACTGCTGGAAATAGCCCACATTGATTATCACTACAAAAGGTTTTTTTTTCTCTCCTGCTGGTAATAGCTCACCTTACCTGATCACTCTCGTTACAGTGTGCATGGTAACACCCATTGTTTCATATTCTCTGTCTATATAAAATCCCCCTACTGTATTTTCCACTGCATGCATCTGATGAAGTGAGCTTTAGCTCACGAAAGCTTATGCTCAAATAAATTTGTTAGTCTCTAAGGTGCCACAAGTACTCCTTTTCTTTTTGTAGAAATTCTTTGGCATTTTAGACACAGTCCACTATGTCAATGTGGGCAGCCACAAACCATGATACACATTGTTGACGACTGCAAAATGACTTATCTTTCTGGAGGCCTTCATGCCTTCAACACTGTTGATAAGAAAGTTGTGGCTTGGCTTGCCCGGATGGCATATGCCAAATAAATAAATAAATAGTCCCAGGCTCCCTGCCAATGATCCCCTCAGACTTTAATGCCTGCAGGCCACCTCAGAGAGTAAATCTCCTAACTGCCCTGCCCAACAAGGACCAAGCTGCACTGATATTAGCTCCACTTCCTGGCTTCCTCTCTATGTAGATAGGCTGCAGAAGGCCTCACAAAACACAATTGGTAGCGATTATGTGTGTGAGGGCTGAAGGCAAGGTGTGTTACGACAGCCTGAGTTGTCCAGGTGCATGCTGTGGGTAGAGAGAGTTGACGGAACTGGCCAAAAGGTGGGGAGCAAGGTGGATAAAGCCCTGTGCTTGCTACTTTGCATATGAGGGGCACAAAACCTATACACAGTTCCAGGGCCGGCTCTACCTTTTTTGCCACCCCAAGCAGCGAAGCAAAAAAAAAAAAGCGGCCACCAAAGAAGAAAAAATGAAGAAGCTGCCGCCGAGGAAGGAGCGCCGCCCCAAGAACAGCTGAAGTGCTGTCCCTTCTGATTTGCTGGTGCCTAGAGCCGGCCCTGCTCAGCTCTGTGCTTGGATACAGAATGGGACTGAGAGCAGGTCAGTGTGTCAGGACAGCCAATATAAACCTTTTAGGGACCATTACACTTTCATAGCTCCTTTATAAAGGCCCCCTTCTTTACTGTCGTAAACATCATTACTCTTTATACGACAACCACAGTTCTTAACACCTGGAGCCAAGAGCAGGGCATTAAAAATTCCATCGCCTTCACCTGGTAATTCAGCAGAAAAGCTTCTGCTTGTTTCTGATAATGAGAAACCAATTGATTTTGTATTAAGCATCGATTAAAATATTCAGTAGAAAGGAACGTTCCCATTCAGCGTGCTGAACTGAATAGATAAAAGTGGGTTTTAATTGACTCTACTAGCAGTCCAGCTAGAACGGGTTGCAAATTAAAGAGCACTGCCTACAGTTCTCAGACTCTGCTCCTTTTAAAGCTTCGGCACCACAACGACACATCTGTCTGGTTGCTTTAGCCCGCGGGGTACAGAAATGCATGCCACTGACACACCAGTCTCCTTCCTTCGAAGGCAGTGGCTGACAATATAAACACCCTTGCAGACTTTCATAAATAAATAATTTGTCTGGCTACATTCTGTTAGCACCTTCTAACAGCGCGAGGCCAGACAAGTAATTCATGCCACTTAGGAAGCCTGAAAATAGGTATCGTCAGGACTAAGCAGGACTTCAAAGAGTGGAAGAGAAATGAGTGGACACAGTCACATACAGAGCTCCTGCAGAAATAGCTTTGAACAAAACTGGAAATTAAATAGCTTAGGCTTACTTAGCCACAAAGCAGCAGAAAGTCTTGCTTATGACACACTGTCCATCCTCTCAGCCAGACTCCATTAACTAGTCCTGTTCAATGCCAGTCTCCTTATAACTGCCTCTTTCCAAACACTCCTTTTGTATTTTGCTCTCAGGTCACATGGATTATCGCTTAAAGTGGGCCTTGAAGGAACTGACCAGAATTAAAGGTCAGCTTAAATCTTTTCCTGCAAAGCTCAAACTTCTAAATATTTAATTTGGGTTGGTTAAGGTTTCAGCTGTGCAGAGACATTCTCCAATGAGTCCACTCAAAAGAATGATAGAGCCCAGCATGGATACAAAATCTGTACCCACAACCGATCTGCGATCCACAAACATGGTTTGCAGAATGAGACCAGTTCTCTTAGGTACACATATGTGCAACCCCCCCCCCCCCAAAAAAAAAAAAAAGAGTGGATGAGTTTGCATGCATGTAAATGACAGCAGGATTTGGATCATCACTATGGGCCAAATTCTACTCTCAGGAACACAAATGTAAATCTAAACTACAGTGGGAGTTCCCCTGGATTTACACCAATAGTGCCAAGAGTAAAACTGGCCCTTATAGATTTTAAATGCTGAAAAATATAAGAAAAAATTAAATGGTTCCAGGTCTCATTGTTACATTTTAAAATCTTTCCTTTTTTATTTTTTGCAGGATTCCCCTGATGCATACACCTCTGTACCTGGAGCATCTGCTCACTGACAGCCTGGCTGCAGTTGGAGTTATCCTGATTTAGGATCATTCTTGGGAGAGCCACCCCTCAGCTGATCTGTCTGTAAGTGACATTATATCTTAGGAAAGGCTGACTGAGTGCACTCCCTCCCAGCTGTGGCAGAGGACTGCATGGCAGGGCATAGAAGCAGGGACTCCGAGGTACTTGCCAAGGGTAGGTATTCTGAAGGCTGCATGTTTTTATTTCCCCCTCTTCTCCCCCCCCCCCCGCCTTATAAATCTACCTTCCCACTCATTTTTAGGGTTGCCATGGAAGCAATCCATCTCCCACCAGAAAGGCAAGTACCTCTCCCCACTGGGGAATGGCTACATTACTACTGCTCTGCCCTCAGCTGTCACCAGCCTGAAGCTTACTCTGCATGCAGTGTAAATCCAATTCTAGAAGCCACAGCAAAATCCTATACAATTGTACACGCATGGCAGATCTTGTTGGTTAATCACTTCAATACACTGCAGATGACAAGGACAGATGACAATCATCCAGCAAAGCAACACCCATATTAACACATAGCATACAGCTATGGGGTAACATATTGAACTTAAGAAGAAACCCTACAGCTTCTGATAATATTTCCAGAAACAGCTCTGGAACATCAATGTGCTCAGGAAGGACTTCTTTGTGTTGATCACTTTTGCAATCAAGTACAAGTTTCTTTATGACCCCCTGCATAATTCTATCCCTCTCTAAAAATCCATCACTTACATCCCCTCCCCATGCCCAGCACTCTGACGCTGATGCCAACCTCAACATCTTAGTGGTCTGCCTCTCTCAAATGACCCCATGCTTTCTTGAACAGTGATGCACAATACATGGAATGCTCTCTTTGAGCTGGTATAAAAGGCCATTACCCTCTATTCATTTAATCTTTCTTGATGCCTACCATGACACCTACAAGCAATTTGTTCACTGTCCTCTACTCTATTTACTTTATTTATCTGATGAGTGAACTACTCATTTAAGTGGGGATAGGAAGTCCAGTGATCAGAGGGAGGTCATAAGGAGACTGGAATTAAGGCTGGGAATTGATGTTTGGGGTCAAATAGGTGATAGGATGGAGGGATAATGTGGGGGCGGACGGTTGAATTCAATGGGTTTAACTTTATAAAAAGTTCACTAGCAAACTTTCTGCCTACCATCGCACTGATCGCTTTGCTTGTGGCTCCAATGCTCATCCTCTGTCTTCTTAGACTGCACATTCTTCTGTACAGGGAATGTGTCTCTCTGTGTGGAGCTCCCTTGTTCACAAGGTGTGTGCATGCTGCCATTCCCTGCCCAGGGCTGTGCTAAATGGTAGGTCACTGTGGAGTAGGAGGTATTGCAATAATTGGGCCTACAGTTTTCCCCTAATTGTGAGCTCAGGTATGAACAGTGTCTGAAAGTTCAAAAAAAGTCACCATAACCTATAACAACAAATATTGATGGGAAAAGGTGCAATAAAGAGACAGACTGAATTAGTCCAAACAAAAAGGCCTACTGCCATGAATCAAGGACCGTGTTAAGATCATGCCTGATAAACGAAACAGTGTGGGGCTGGAAATCAATGAACCAAAATTGGGGTGTGGGAAATTAGATCTATTTGGTGGACAAAATAATGAGAGGAAGGGTCATTCTGTCCATCACTCCCTTTTGGGCTCCCTAAAAGAAGAGAAAAAAAATCAGTGGAGGAGAAAAGCTGACTACTGTGACACTGACTGACTGACTGATGAGAGAAGGAGAAGAAGTGAGCTTCACCATCATGGCTGCCATACCCATCATCTCCTGGGACTCCTAATCCTGAGAAATGTCCTGATCAGACCAGGTCTGAAAAAGGGACCCTAAAGACATTTCCATCTCCACCATCTCCAGCTAAATCCTGAACAACACCTAGAATGTGAGACTTGGTCTCCCGCCTCCCACAACCGTCCTTTTCCTTTCCTGTCTTATTTCTTCTCTTTCCTATTTCTCTCCCTTTCCCTTCTGTCTCTTAAGAGTCTGGCTTAGCCAGTCAAGACTGCATATTTTGCAACATGCTGAAAGCCTGTGACCAGAAATAAGCAGCCAGAAGCAATGCCCTGAACAGCCAGACGCTGGCACATGTTTGCCAGGTCTCAAAGCAGCTGATAAGATCGTGTATTGTGCCTGTGGTGGGTTGCTGTTGTTTTTTTTAAAGCAGTGAGGTTGCAAGTTAAATTCAACACCAGAAACAGAAGCTGCATTTTTTAAATCTTTGCGGTTCTTTTCTTTCCCCTTTTGCATGTGTGCCTATCTTGTTTTGTCTTCTAGGAATTGGGACTGGACTTTAACAGCAGCAGCAACACTGACAGCTTTAGCCCATCTCAACTAACTTCTCTTTTTCCCAAAAGGGAAGTTATTACCATCTTTACTACCATCTAGGACAGAGGTGGGCAAACTACGGCCCGCGGGACCGTCCTGCCCTGAGCTCCCAGCTGGGAGACTAGCCCCTGGCTCCTCCCCCGCAGCCATGCCGCCATGCAGGGAGCGCTGTGGCCCACCGCTCCTGCTGGGCAGCGCGGCTTGTGCCCGCCCACCTCCCAGGCTTTCCAATAAGCCTGTCATGCCTCTCTGAGCGGCATGGTAAGGGGGCGGGGGGCAAGGAGTCCTGGGGGGCAGTCAGAGGACAGGGGGTGGGTGCAGGGGGTGGAGGTTCTGGGATGGGGCGGTCAGGGGACGGGGACTGGGGGGGTTGGATAGGGCATGGGAGTCCCGGGGGGGGAGGGGCTGTCAAGGGGCGGGGGAGTTGGATAGGGGACAGGGGAGTTGGATAGGGGGCAGGAGTCCTGGGAGGGGGCAGTCAGGGGACAAGGAGCAGGGCGGGTTGGATGGGTTGGGGGTTCTGAGTCAGGGGGTCAGGAAGGCGGGAAGTGGGAGAGGGTGGATGGACGGGCAGGCTGTTTGGGGAGGCATAGCCTTCCCTACCTGGCCCTTCATACCGTTTCGCAACCCCGATGTGACCCTCGGGCCAAAATGTTTGCCCACCTCTGACCTAGGAGATGGTCAGACAGGGGGGTTTTCCTTCTAAAGACTCCCCACAGCTAAAGGGTAAAGGAAAAAAGGGATGTTGTTAAAATGAAAGCCTTAGTAACTTACCCTACAAATGGTTTAACTGTTTTCCTTCTTTTCTATAGATCTTTAATAAAGGGTTAACGGATGTTTAATGGTATTTGCCAGGGCACAAAGCATATCTGTATATCATTCTGTATATCAACCCCTGAACCTCATTTAACACTGTTTAATGTTGGACAATTTCAGGGTGATGTTAATACCTTTAACTCTTTCAGCCCATATAGTCCATTAAATTAATGCAACAGGGGCCATTGTCTCACCCCCTCCCACCCCCGCTGAAGGAAGATTTGCATCCACAGGGGGATGTGTAAGGGAGCAGTCCATGCACTACCCTGAGCAGACTGATCGTATGCAATTACCAGGGCATACAAGCAGGAGGGAAGCTTTCTTGTGCCTTCTTCTCTGTGCACCCACAAGGACCAGGCACAGTCTGGCACTAATAAAGGAAGGCATTAGCTGAAAAAATGCACCAACACACAAAGACAGCTGGGGAAATCAGAGCTGCATTTTTATGTTTTGATGGTTCGGTTTAGCTCTATTTCCCAAAAAACATTCCTCAGTATTGAGTGACCTTATGACCTAGTCCACCTGTTAGCTGAGCTCTGCTACTTTATGCCCATTGCTATAGCCGATCTACCTGGATAAGACAAACTAATAGTAATACTGGGGGCAAAATTCTCTAAGATTTGCAGTGAATTTTGTCTCAGATAGTCTCCTCTAGCTACATGCATAGGACCTCCATGGACAGAAGATCAGCATGAGCAGAGAGAAAATCGAAGATATCCATCACGCACATCTGAAAGCAACATTTTGACCAAAACATGGTTAAATCAATTTTCAATGTCTTTTACACTTAGAGCCACACAGTTAAAGGCTTGAAGGAACCATCAGATCACCCAGTCTGACCTCCTGTATATCACAGGCCACCAACACCACCTAGCAGCTGCACATTAAACCCAGCAACCAAAATCAAACCAAAGTGTTACAGCCCACAAGAGACTAAACACAGACCAAGAGTAGGAGGGACCTAGGTGCACCAATGCCAGAGGTGCCTGCAACACACCCAGATAGCCCCGGCCAGCGACTTCACTCCACGCTGCAGAAGAAGGTGGGAAAAAAACCAAGGTCACCGCCATCTCCAGTGTCAAATATTTTACCTTGCTCTTCCATTTCGTAGTATACAAGTGGTTTTTATTTCCCTCTTACAAATATGTCAGATTTGTGATACTGCATCAGTAGTGTCAGGAGACACAGCAAAGTATGCTGTGTGCAGCTTTCTAGTTGCAGGAAAATTAGTCGGTGTAGTAGCTCATTATTTCTTTGCTGGTTGCTGTTATTGAATGGAGAACAGCAGAACTGAAAGACCTCTTCACCACTATGGTGCCGCGCAGGAATGACAATATGTTGTCAGACGCTTGTCTTGTTTCCAAGAGATCTTAATCTCTATTGAAAAAGCTCCCTTTTTCGATTTCCATATCAGCCCTCTCAGTGTCAATAAAGAGAATTACTTGGGCATTATCAGAAACAGTTTTATTTCAATAAAGAGCCAGTGAAAAATAAACAAGCCTTTATCTCCAGAGCAACCACTGATGAAATTGGAACGCATGAGAATTCTATCAGATACCTCAAACAACAGTGATTTAATGTGGAGACAAAAGCATTGCTCTTCTGCCACTGTCAAAGGAGTTTCCCTCGAACACCTCTTATTCAGCTCCAGTACATGACATAGACTTTCTAAAACTCTATCCACTTAACCACTTTTAAATGTAAAGAGGATGGCTTTCATCAATAGCCTGCAAGCTTTAAATGGTTGTGATTAATCCCTTCTTCAAGTAAAGGTCCAGAATCTGGCCCAGCTCCTGAGGGGTTGATTCATAGATTTTTTTTCTTTTTTTTTAAGGCCAGAAGGAACCATTAGATCATCTAGGCTGACCTCCTGTACAACACAGGTCATGGACGTGTACTCAGTTATCGAGCCCAAAGGGATGCAAATGCAGGTGTGCGTATAAGAAGCTTTTTCCCTTGCACACTTGTGGAGGGGGGTCACCAGAATCCTCTGGGGCAGTAGTTCTCAAACTGTGGGTTGGGACCGCTAAAATGGGGTCTCCAGGGCTGGCATTAGACTTGCTTGGCTCAGGACTGAAGCCAAAGCCCAAGCCCCCGCGACCTGAGGCTGAAGGCAGGGCTTGGGCTCTGGCTCAGGCTTCAGTCCTCCTTCCTGGGGTTGTGTAATAATTTTTGTTGTCAGAAGGGGACTGCAGTGCAATGAAGTTTGAGAACTGCTGCTCTGGGGGAATCACAATTCCTGCTTGCGCCTCCTTTGGTTCCAGTTATCTGAAGGAGGTGGAGCTCATTTATTTGCCTGGTGGGGAGGGTTTGACAAAGGAGGTTATTCTATTTATGGGAGATTCTTTTCTGGCATTATTTATCTTTAGCAAGTTTGGGTTGCTGTGGAGGCCCTTGGATAGGAGCTTTAGAAATAAAACTGTCTGACCAGAAAAGAGTTAATCATCAGACAGAAACAGCAACAAGGTAAAAACAAATTCCAACATGTACAACTGTAACAACATGCTCATGCATTGTCAACAGAGTGGGATACCAGAACCTCCATTAGCACTGAAGCATAGACTGCTACCACTTGAGCTATAGGGCTAACTACAAAGCTAGCAGCAAGAGAAAGTTTTTATCCCAGAGACCGGATGGTGCAATGTGCTGATCAAAGGGAAGATCACGGGGAGCCTACCCAAGGTCTCCCTTCCTAACCTGTCAGGGTGGTTAAGCACTGGAATAAATTGCCTAGGGAGGTTGTGGACTCTCCATCATTGGAGATTTTTAAGAGCAGCTCAGACAAACACCTGTCAGGGATTGTCCAGATAATACTTCATCCTGTCACGAGTGCAGAGGACTGGACTAGAAGACCTCTTGAGGTCCCTTCCAGTCCTGCAATTCTATCTTGAGAGTTTAGGAGAGCTCCTGTGTCATGTGGTGCCCCAGAGGATGGGATGAGACACTAGGGCCATTGAGCATGGTCAGGAGACAGTAAGCCTGGCATGGTACAGCTGAGCTCTCCCCCCTAGGCCAGCTGTTCTCTGTACAGCATCTGATGTTGTGGTGGCAGCCTGAGCCTGATTTTTTAGAAGGCTTGTGTTTAGTTGTTTTGGCAAACTACCAACATTTTCCCAAGGAACACAAGCAACACAAAGGAAATGGTAATTTTAACAGCTTATAAGACTGCTAAACCTGAATGGAATTTCATAGGACAAAGAAAAGGCACTTCTCTAGCCCAAGGGCTTTCTTCTTGTTGAACTGTATAGACCTGCCACAAACAAAGGATGTGCAAGAGGTTCTAAAATAAATATATTAATAAATAAAAGAATAATAAATTGTAAGAACATTTTATAATGAACAGCCTGAGCCAACCTAAATACAGGGATCACTGGCAGCGGTCCTTCAGTTCGGTTGTATTTTTTGTCACGGGTGCCATGGAAGTCATACATTCCTTGATTTTATTTTTTTTATTCCCATGACTTGTTGACATTTTGGCACATGCATATGACGATAAACAGCTGAACCAATTTATCTGGGAACCGTAGAAAACTGCCAGATAAAAGCCTGGGCTGGATGAAATGCTAAGTAAACCAATGCTCTGCAACAACTCTGTGGGGTTCAAATGAGTATACCACCAACTCTGCACTGATCTGCAGTGGAATTGTGATTGCTCCACACCCCATACAAGTCATGCCTGAGAGCACCTCAAGTTGAGCACCCAAAAACTGGAGAATCCCAAATTAGGGAACACTTCAAAACTTGGGTCTGAATTCCTCCCTCCCCACAACGTAATGGGAAAACCCTTGAGTGCAGGGCAGAGCTTACAAGAAGGTTGGCTCCAGTACGGCAACTATTATTTGTGTATCTGACCATGGTTATCATAGCACAAATCACAGTTCTAGTTACTTGCAGGGTTATTTAGACTACAAAACAATACCTACATTGCTGGATTTAAACTAATTTCCCATTAGTTTTAGGTTTCAGAGTAGCAGCCGTGTTAGTCTGTATCCACAAAAAGAAAAGGAGGATTTGTGGCACCTTAGAGACTAACACATTTGTTTGAGCATAAGCTTTCGTGAGCTACAGCTCACTTCATCGGATGCTCACAGGGATTCGACTATTTAGCTTTAGTATTCTACTGAAAAGTCTTTGGCCGAAAACTTCCTTTTCTCCAACGCATCACTAAATTCCACCTACGTGTTTATTTTTGATCGACTCCTGTATTAAAGGTATAATCCGGTCTCTGTGGCAAAACAGGGGTCTGTTCTCTCACATCACAGCCTGCAAGCAGGTGCAAGCAATATGAAGATATAGCATTTAAAAAAACAACAACAGCTCCTAGGGTGGAGGTTAGACTGCAACTGGAGGAAACTCAGTAGATCAAACCCCAATGCTTATAAAAGGAAGAAGAGGACATTTAAAAGCACTGCCTACCCAGAGTTGATCATCCATTCCGGGTGGGTTCTTTTTAATAAAAGCACCATAATATGTGGCTATATTTCGGTGATGAGAATATTTCTTTAGCATGTTAATTTCCTGTTTGATCTCCTCCTCTTCATCCTGGGATAAGAAAAAATAAAACTCAGTGACACCAAAGAACACATTTCACAGATTTTTCATTGGCATGATTTCTCTTCATCTCTGTTGCAGTTAGTTAATTTAAGCAGGCCACATCTCTGCCCCCTCTCCACCTGACTAATTTTCCTTATGCCCTTTATTTAGGCCTGTGCTTCACAATGTGGCACATATTCAATCCTAGTATAAATAGGTGTAATTCCAATTTAAGGCAATGGGACCCATGGCTGAGCCTTGGAATGTTAAGTGTTATGACTACAGACCTTGGAAAAGGTCATTTTTAGGTGAATTTAGTGCTTGTGATAAGTACTGGTTAAGAGGCCTGAAGATTAAAGTCTTCTCTTTCTCCTTCTCCTCGGGAAACCACTTTGAGGGTAAAAAAGCAGTTCAGTCTCCAAGCACATTCAGAACTTGGCCTCTCTTCTAAGCCCAGTTACCTGCTGTGATGAGGCGGACTGACCAGCTCATTTTACACAGGCTACAGAACAGTCATCACATGGTAAGAACTTTAAATCACAGTGACATAGTCTGGAGTCAGACAGCCATAAGACATCAAAGGTTCCAGAGTCTATTGCCAGATTGTTGAGCCTCTTGGCCAAGAGAATAGATTATACATCTTTATTGGCAGTTCAGTTGCTATTTACTTATTCATTTTACATTGTTTAGTCTTTCAGAATTCTCTGAAGATAACCATTTGGGCTCGAGGGTGTACCATACACGAGTCGCTCGGCAGCTCCATCACCTTCACTATAGTACTTTTCTATCCCCGTGGCCAGTGGCCCATTTATATTATTCCAGAAAGCAAACCTTGGTACAGAAGTCACCCCATGGTCTTTAACCTTATCACAGTAGCCAAAAAGTATGTTTACAAAATATTAGAATTTATTCATGTTAAGGAAAGGTTATGCAAGCTGAGCTGGGAAGTTCAAAGGCCGAGCTGCAAAACTCTGAGGTCACCCTGCTGTGCTTAAGTATTGTCGGGCATGTTGGATTTGAGATTTAAATGTATGATTATCAAAAGCATGTACACTCAGTGACTGAGTTAGATAGGTACTAGGAAAATCTAGCCCATCCAGACAATTTCAGGATATTCTCATGAGGACAAATTCAGTCCTGGTGGAACTCCTTTGACCACCATGGAGTTGGGCTCACTTATTGGTGGGCTCAATTTGGCCTGCAAAACATCAAGAGTGGAACTAGTCTTTTGGGAGAAGAATTATGAGGATACACATTTTTGGCTTCTATTTCTTTTGCTTGTTTGCTTTGTTTACACTGGACTTGATCTGAGGAACCCTAATTTTATTTTATGTTGATTCTAGGATTCTAGTATGTTGAAATCTGAAGTGTCTCCAGAGCAGGAAAGAGCAGTTAACACCTGGTTGATTAGCTTTATTCTAAAGAGCCCTGAATAAATGTTACCTCCTTCCTCCTCTATTACCACCCCATCTGTTTTGTTCTGACTTCAGTTTTATAAACTAGCAAATCAAGAGACACCCTGGTGATCAGCTAATCTGCAAACATGAGCTCTTTCTAAACAACTGTATTTTCTGACCAGATGTCTCCCAACACATGGCGAGAAGCACTGATTTCTTTCTTTACTACAGAGAGTGACTAAATTATCATAGTCTTTAAGAAGGAATTCAGAGAAGAGCTGCAAAAATGATTAAGGGACTGGAGAAACTGACATGAGGAAAGATTTAAATGAGCTAATTAGGTATAGCTTGGGTAAACAACAACCTATTTTATTGTCTGCAAGAATCTGAAGAGTGTAAACACCAAAGAGGGTTAGGAATCGGCATAAAGGGTTATAAGTAAGGACATATCTATACGTACAGCGCTGCAGCTGCACCGCGTGTGGTGGGGGACGCGTCTGATGAGAGAGAGCTCTCCAGTCGGCATAATAAAACCATCTCCACGAGTGGCAGAAGCTATGTCGGTGGGAGAAGCTCTCCCACCGACACAGCACTGTGCACACTGGCACTTATGTCGGTGTAACTTGTATCACTTAGTGGGGTGGTTTATTCACACCCCTGAGCGACATCAGTTATACCACCATAATATGTAGTGTCGCCATAGCCTTAGAGTTATTACAGGGTGACCTAAAAGCCATCTCTTCTCCTGTTGTTCTACTGTATTGCTGGAAACTTCTGCTTGGTTTTATTTGTCCAGCATAACAGTGGAATCTGCTGGCAACTTAACAAGTGCACAGACTGTTACCCGGGGTTTTTAGAACCCCCAACAGGGGCAACTTAACTATTTTACTCCAGGCATTGTAAGGAATAAATTAACAGGAACGTAGCACTTCTGTTTGATAAGATTTATGCAAGTAAGCGTGCTTTATTTAGAATTGCAATTTATTAGATTTAAGCACACACAAACATAAGCAATAGGTTTAGAACATCAGGTTTGCAGTGGCCAGTTTCTTACCCACCAGGGAGAAAGGGTGTCAGGAAAAACGGTTTTTAAGATGGCTTTAGAGGACTGCTTTAAAGGACATTTCATTAGCTAATTCTTTATAACTAACGTTTACAAAACACATAGGTTACAATGACCCCTATCATATTATTACGTTTTTAACTTTCAATATGAAAGGCATTTCGACTTAAGGTTTTTTAACCACCAAGGATTTTGGTTTTCATTGTTTACTTGTTTGTTTTTTCCTCCCATTCTGATTAGCAGAAACTGTAGCTAGTTTTAACCTTGCTTTTAAAAGCCTGTTTTTAAATTAACCCTTAACTGTATGGTGTTTTATTACTTTCGGGTGGCTGAATGCACATAACATGGTTGCAATTAACTTGATCACACTCTGCGGTATACACACCCCTCAAATCCAGGGCAACAAGACCAACAAAGGATGATCTAGGCCACTGTTTTCCTCACAAGGAAATTAGATTCCAATATCAAATACCCATTGGCTCCAGCCCACCTCTGCTCCTAAGCATCCCGTCCCAGCTAGAAAGATACCTGCCTGCAGTTTACACAAATGCTGTATGACACTTTAGGAGTTCAGAATGCTCTCAGCCTGGGGAGGGTGACTGCTGGGAACAGCAGCTGAGAGGAATTAGATCCTTTCTATGAGGACATCGTATTATCTTAAATGTATGACCATCCTAGTTGTCACTTTTGTGCTGGACACAAAACCTCAAAGATCAGAGTAGTACAGGCCAAAAAAGGGTTAGGCACACCCAAACCCTAAAAGCAGACATGAGCCAAAACATTCAGACATGGGTGCCTAAGGTTGGGCAGTGAACTAAAAGCAGCCTGGTTTCGAGAGACTCACTGGCAGTGCTGACTGAAGTCAGTGGGACTTGCAGGCACCCTGGACCCCCTGAAAAATCATGGCACTTTTATTTAGTTGCTCTATTATTAGGTCTTTTCATTGCAAAGAAGAGGCTGGACACTTGTAGAGGAAGCTGAAAGCAAGGAGCAGCCAGCGGTGTACGACCTGCCAACTTGCTGCACATTACCAGCAAGTGCTCCAGAGACCTTGAGTAAATCACAGACCACAGGTTTGGAAGCACTCCGCTAATGAAAGTGGAGAGAAAAAGGCTAGGACATTTGGATCCCAGGTTTTATTTTGGGTCCCTCTTCAGGTTAAAATTATTTTAAATAAAGAATTAAGCCGAAACACAAAGATCAAATGTTGACGATCAGTGTGGTGTGTCAGAGACTTTCAGTGACAGAGATAAACAAAAGTGTGAATTCTGAGGAAATCCCAAGCGGCGGGACATCAGCTAAACCCTTGATGGGGTTTATTTCTTTAAAAAAAAAAAAAAGGAATTACTATGCCAAGATCTGGTGCTACTGTAGCTGCTCAATCCTAAAGTAAAAGCTTCATAAACCACACAATAACAGCAGTCTTGTTTCCATGCTTTTATCTCCATCAGTTTTATTACAATAATCTCTATGAAGTAGGTCACATTGTATGTGCAAGGGCCAGCTCCTTAAAAATTAATCTCAGTCCATAATTCAGAGATCGTAACTACACACATTGATCAAATGCAGTAATTTGGGGGCAGCTTTCTGCAACCTTCTGTACCATACAATTAGGGGGAACGGTAGTTAAGGACAACTAAGCACAGTGACCAGGAGCCTTAGTGATTCTCCGAAACAGGTTCACTTTCAACACTGAGTCAGTTATGGGAGTGATGGAGTAGCTGTTAGCTGATTTATCACACAGGGATTTTCCATTGTGAAGTGCAGATGATTTCTTTTGCATCAGCATCTTTCTTTCTACAGCTGATCAGCTGATACTTGCAATCTCTTGTCATTTGCATATTTCTCCTACTTGCTCTCTCAGGGCTGGGGTTGTTTGAGGGTTACTGAGGGTTACTGTTTGCTACTGTAGGAGTGGCAGGAGAAGCAAAACAGAGGCCAGGCTGTGGTAGGTTTTCTGCTTTTTTGCAGATTTGTTTTTCAGAATTTCTTTTTGTACATTTTAAAAAACCCTTTGTTTTTAAGTAGGGGTAAGTGCAACACAAGAGCTCAATCATTAAATAGCTGAACAGAGTATCCAATCAATGCCAAATATTTGGGTTGGGACCTTTAATGTTTTAGGTTTTCACACCCATCAATATAAGAAAAGCAGGAAGCGGAGGACTTGCCATCCTGGCCTTCCTAAAACAGAGTCAAAAGGAAAAGTGACAATTGCTGCTCATTTTTGTTGGCTATGCCCTGCCACATTACAACTGAAATTGTAATAAAGTGGATTCAGATTTGAATCCCCCAGATCCAAACCCACCCTCAGGTGGTGATTCAGATCTTAAGCCAGAAGGCTCCTGTTTTCAGATGTGGCCCAAGGGGGCAGGAATCTTCCAAGATCAGCGTGTCTCACTGGATTTTTGCTACTTTCTTCCAAAATCTGTAGCAAGCAGCTGATGAAATTTTGGGGTCACTGAATGCCACTCTGACCCAAATTTAGCCCTAGTTTGACCTCAAAAGGGAAATTTAGAGTTCAGGCTAAAATCTAATCCAGACCCAAACAAACCTTGTGGGCTCATCATTTACCCATTTTTGCCACAAAGTGGCCTGACTATCTTTGTTGAATCTCATCTGCCCATTTCCTGTACAATCAGATTTCTGGAGATTCTGAGGTGAACTATACTCGGGGTTATTTGTTTGCATCTCCTTCCCACCTCACTTACATTTATCTACTCTTTGTTTCCATACATCTTTTTTCTCTCTAAGGTAAAGCTAAACATGCTTGTGAGGCCTATTGACTACTTTTATCTCTATGTATCTACGTAGTTTTGTATGTGTTGTATTCCTGAAAACTAATTTTAAAATGTTAATTAAAAAAAAAAAATAAAGGTGGGAGGATCTGGATCAAGTCCTATATTCTGAAATTTGTAATTTCATTTAAAAAACAAAACCTTGATCCCAAATCTGGCGTTGTTTATCCAGGCAGGAACTTTGCAAGGCATGATTCCTTCTTGAATAAGGCTCTTACTAAGTAACATTCTCAAATGCATCTGTTTAGGCTTCCAAGAAGTATACGAATTACACTGCTTTTTCTTCTGTGGCCTTTTGGGAAATGGTTAGACAGTTCTTTCCTATTAATCTGGTTATTCATTTAATATCTGGAAAAAATTAATTTTCTCAATCTCATGTAAAGTTTATGTGATCACTGCAACACATTTTTCTCTATGACTATGAAACCGTGTTAATTAGATACATATAGGGTACATCTTCATTGCAGCCAGGAGTATGAATGGTAGCAATGTAGACCTACACATAATGTAGTTGGTTAGACGCACTGCAGGACTGGGGACCTTAATTTGGTAACTAGTCAACGACTTATGGATATGAGTAACTTTATGTACATGAATGGTATCATGGACTGCAATGGAACTACTCATATGAATAAAGTTTCTCACGAACATCAGTATTGGTAGGATTGGGGCCTTAGATTATGTTTACCGTTAGCACTAAACAGCTGTATAACAAAGCTTGTATTCAGGACCTGGCCCTGTTTCCCACTGAAGTCCACATTAATTTTGCCATGGACTTCAGTGGGAGCAGGATTGGGCCCTAATACCCTTGCTTCTCCCAAACACAATCATTTCAGGAGTCATCACATAGTTTCACATGTGACTTCCCTCCGACTCCTGTTAGTAATTTATGGATATAGAAATAGCCAAATTAGGATACATTACCCCGGTGACGTCCATAACCTTAATCGCAGCAAGCTGTCCTGTTTTAACATGACGACCCTATCAAAGAAGAAAAGAAATAGTTTAATTTTTATTGCATTATATTACATACTGGCACCAAGAAAATTATTACAATAGGCCACAATTCTGTAAAAGTTTACTCACACGAGTAGTCCCACTGACATCAACAAGGCTACTCGTGTGAGTAAGGATTTTCAGGACTAGGCCTGGGATGAGTAACCTCATGTACAACACAAGTCAGACATGAATTTGTCATTGTATCATTGTTTCAACAACATTGTTAAACAATCTTATTGCTTTGGCAGCATTCCCAACATCACTGATTTTTCTTGAGTACCCTTTGAGCATCCATTGTGTGAAAGTTTCATTCCACCCACCATGTGTTTGATCAGTGAGTGAAGGATTCTTAGCGCTTGTTACATTTTCCCCACAAACAAGAGCTCTGCTAGCATCTCTCCGTCTACTACACTCCCCTTCACATTCCTGTACTGCGTCTCTCTCAAGCAAAGACAATCACCTTGCTGCAAACTATCCATTATGGATAAATGCCCACTAGAATACAGAATGACACTAACGTCAATCCATTTCTGTCCCGAGCCAGGGTTTGAAGCCAGCCCTCAGGGTAGCATGGTAACACAATGAAACAGGTACCCTCTGACCAGTCCCTTTTTATATAAATCAGAGACACTGACAACTGTTTAGTCAGGGCCTGATTCTGAGGAAGTGCTGGACATGTGGAACTCAAGCCCCAAAAGAGAACGTGATGTCATTTGGTGACTTTCTATCGACCTGAGTTTTGAACAGAGCTTAAAGCACATTTATTTTATCTATAACGACAAAACCAAACACCCAAAGAAAACCATTAAGGATGTAAAATAATTATTCTTTCGTTTTGAATTTTTTCCCCTCTACTCTGATGCAAAAGTTCAGTGTGTGACTGGACAGAGGAATGCCTAATATACCTCTGAGACTGCACTTTGATGCTAAATGAGTTCCTGGAGGTGGAACAAATTAGTAGAGTAGACATACTTTGATGTGGACATGTTACAAGACTCTAAACATGTTAATCAGTGTAGCAGTCAACTTCTGAGGAGTCGAGCCCCCATGAATGAACTAGGACAAAAATGAGTCTCATATATGTATATAAAATCACAGAAGAATGTCATAAAGACTCATATATATATATAAAATCACAGAAGAATGTCCAACTACTCTAGGGTTTAAATACTTGGCCAAACCTTAGGGGGAATTTGCCAAGAAAACTTGGTGGGTAATGATAGATATTAACATAGTTACAAGGAACATTTTATTTAAATAAATTCCGGGAAGATAAAATGTAAAATTAGTTTTCAATTCCTTAGTTTAGCAATCTGAAGGAATTTTTATAAATTAATTTGCTATTTCACCGTGTTCTCGGTCACTCTTTGCACTTATTCAAGCTCGGAAAGTGAAAACTGGCTGGCCACTTTCTTTTCCTCTCTACTAGGTTTCACTTTCTGGTTTCTCACGTATTAGCCCCAAACTGTTGTGTTTTGATGCAGAATGTTGCAGGGGAAGCTTTAAATCCAAAAAAACCATTTTCACTGAAGTAAAATATATATCAATAATGAGTAATAATAAATACAATAAACGGGCTTCATGTGTGTAATACTGTCCAGGTCAATTGAGGAAGTAGAAAGAGAAAGACGCAGGGCCCTTGGATGTATAACTAGCAAAGGCATCAGATGCCCATGCCCACCCCCACAATAAAAATAACTAGACAGATAAATACATAGATAGAACTTTCCAATGGCTGACTCCACCTACTAGTACAAAGAGGAAAGCGAAAAAAGAAGAAGAAAGTTCAGCAGGCCTCACATGCAGATAGTACACTAGCTTCATCTTCTGGCCCTGCACTTTACACATGGATTATGTGGCAAGGACTGTCACTCGCAAATTGGATGTTTAGCCACTTGTGATGCTGCATTATGACATGTACTGTAGTAAATGAACTGCTTTATTGCTTACTTACACCGTCGTCTTTCGAGATGGATGATTGCCTCCGATTCTTAGATAACAGCTCAGGAATTCTCCTTGAGCTCAGGTAATACAGACTGGATTATAAACCCACCAAAGTTAATAGGAATCTTCCCATTGATTCAATAGGCTTTGGTTCATACCCATAATGCTGAAGATCGCATGTTTAATCTCCACTGAGAATTGTGTGTTTGAACATACAAGACAATGGTTTTATTTTACAAACATGTCATATTATGATTTTTTAAAACATCGTTTTAAATTATACCTACATCTTTGGACTCTAATGAACTGACTGGGCCCTTTATGGAAAATGTTTAGCTAAATTCAAAGTTCTGACAATCATGTATACATATAAATGCACCCTTGTTATTTGATTCATTGTGATATGAATTGATATTAACCCTTTATTTTTTGGTAACTGATAAACTGACAAAGTTGTAAGAAGACGATTGCTGGACAGCACTTGAGTAGGTAATTTCTGGATGGAAAAATGAGTGTATGCACATGCGGGGGGGCGGGGGGGAGGAGGGGAAGGGAGATGACAAAACAAAGAACCCAAACCGTTGACTGTGACTGTCTCTTAAAAATAGCAAACCACAAATAAAAGCTGTACAGTCAGAATATGTCAGCAGATAACGTCACAATGGTTCAAAAACAACCCCCACTAGTAGTGAAGCAGAACAACTGACGTTTAAAAAGCAAGACTACGAAAAGGCTCATTTTCTTGAGCTTTCTGGCCAATGAGGCACAGCCACTGAACAGCTAGTTCGTATGCAAACTGTTCACTTTTTCATTATATTCTATAGCACAATCTATTTTTGTACCATAATGAAGTGCTGCATTTTGCTCCGTGCTGATTTCCTTCTCTCCACAAATGAATCACACATTATATCAAAACTGTTCACATCAAATGTTCTCTTTCTCTCTCACACACACACCACAAACACGCAGAATGTAAGTGGGAAAGAAAATGAAAAGAAAGGGTGCATCCTCCGAGAAAATCTGTAGGCAACTATTTTGATGCACTGGTGCCAATAAAGGCAGCTGACCCGTTTTCCTAATGATTGTTTCCATCACAGCAGCATCCAGAAGCCCCACTGTACAAACACAGAGTGAGAGAGACCCTGCCCTCCTGAGCTTACAATGAATAGACAGATGGTAGAAGGGGAAACAGAGGCACAGCGAGAAGTGACTTGTCCAAGCTCACATAGCAAGTCAGTGACAGAGCCAGAGGAAGAATCCAAAGTGCCTTAATCACACTCCTATGCCCTACCTTATGATCGAATTCTGTTTGAGGCTAAGCTGCAGCTCTCACACAATGGAATGTGCCTCCAAGCTGGAATTTGGTCCTGAGATTTTAATAAAAGAACTCCAGTGTTCCCCAGTACGATTCAGCAGTTTGGTAAGTGTTGACTGTTTTGTAATGTATCATTTTACATTGACACACAGTAGAACCTTTGAGTCTACGGCCTTGCAATCTTACAACCTACGGCCCTAATCTTGCCAGGCACAGGCAGACTCTATACCCCTTCAGGAGCTCTACTGAAGTAAACATTACGGAAAAAAATAGCCACCTTTGGGGGAAAAGAGCAGTAAATGGCACAAAGCACAGTGCATAAAAAGAGGACAGGTGGGAAGGTGATTCCAGCCAAAAATATGGGTCCAAAGTCTGTCTCTTGTGAAAATAAGAGAGGGGTCTGAATGTTTATTTATTTATTTAGGAAGTTTTAATGGGTTCACAAATCCTAGCCATATAAATCAGAGACAAAACAACAACAACAAGAAGAGTGAGCTTCTGTTTATAGAAACACTGTACAGTAATATAAGCATCAGATCTCTCTATTTAACAGGGTGTTACCATAGTTCAGAGTGAACATCTTTATGCTGCCTACAACATGCTGTTTCTAGTGACTATTAAATTCAGAAATCTTTGATTACACATGTTTTCTATGTGTCTGTCAAATGTTAATATGTAAAAATATTGGACTGATTTTTTTTTTGGCAGGTGATTTTTTTTGTCTGAGTATTGAATAAATGGTAACCAAATATCTCAGTATCTATTTGTCCTTTGTCTAGTTTGTTGGGTACATAATTGGTGTGTTAATTTTTCCTTAACAACCTGCCATATTTTTTGAACCATTACCATGGGGTTCCACAGAGAGCCTTTGACTATAAGAGCTGATCTCATCAAATTCTATGGGCCCTGTTCTCTGGTTTGATTAATCCACTTTGCTCAAAAGTAGACAAACTGTCCCAAAGTGGCCCCTTCTGCCTAGGGGTACTCTCTACGGCCATAAAGCTGAAGGAGGCAACACAGCCGCCTCCGACTCCAGCATAAGCCTCCTGCCCCTGATGTGGAGAGAGGGAGGGGGCATGCCTGGGGCATGGCAGAGTGGACCTTCAATATACCCAATCCTCCACTGGCATAAAATCACCTAGGGACCTTACACCAATGTGGTGAGTTCGAGGTGCTGGGTGATGCAGGCTCCCTGAGAGCCTCCCACTTCACTGCATCCTTGTGTGTTGAAAACCACAGAACCGCGGGAATTCTAGTAGCTTTGACTTGTGACTTTATCTTGTATTAACTTAAGTTGGTGTCACATTAAAAAAAGCATACATTGTGGAATTTGAAACTATGGTTTTATCAGAGTTTTGCACCGGACTAAAATAGCTTCTGGAGACCCTTGACCTTCAGGTTCTGCTGCCAGAGAGAGACATAACATTAGGGAAAATAAATACAGATGGGATTTTTCTTTAGGAAATATCTTCCTATCAACTACAGCATTTCTCATTCATATGGTACAAACATGGAGGGAATGGAATGTCTCAGCTG
The DNA here is from genome assembly GCF_965152235.1 of Eretmochelys imbricata. NCBI lineage: Eukaryota > Metazoa > Chordata > Testudines > Cheloniidae > Eretmochelys > Eretmochelys imbricata. Next base: position 16,230,147 of record NC_135580.1, on the reverse strand, counting down.
TTGTAGCAAGTTCGTTTTGTCCAGAATATCATGCAGAAATATTAGAGTCTTTGTCCAGCATCAGTCTTTGCAAATTGTATGAACAAAACTGGGTCACTGGAGAGAATCCTGGAGTCCTGGGGGAACAGCATTACCATTCAGTATTCCAGGACATGTGCTATGGTGCACACGAAAGGAAAAACTGGAGCAAACGTGCCGCCAGACTAAGCACTCTAAGCAGCCACCTTTCCCAAAGGAAAGTGGAGATTGCTGCTCTGATTGCATTTTCTTGGGGGAGGAAAAAATCCAGGAAGAACGAATGTTAATATGTGTATTAAAATCAACTGACTAAATTCTCCTTGGGTATCAGTCTGGATAAACTCTGCTAATATCAATGTAGAATTACTCTGGTTTTACAGTGGTGTAATTATCTGCAGCATTTGACCCCATACGCTGTTTATGTTTTATGCTGAAGCCACTGTCTGGCTCTCTGAGGACAGCAGGCCCTTCTCAGACTCTAGCACTACCCCTTCCTGCAGATTAAAAAGATCCATTATATTATCTTGTTCTTAGCAGGGTACGGATTTGCCAGTCATTGCCAGACACCAGAGCTCTCACCAGGGATTTACAGGCACGCAGTTGTTGTGGGTGGACTTTGGATGGGCATGAGGTGGCTCTGCAGGCAGCAGAGCAATTTCAGAGAGCGATACGGCATTTCATTCCACCTAAATTTATTACTTCAATAGGAAGCCAATTCGCCCACTGGGAACTTCTCACTCATTTAACAAGGGGATTTATGCAGCCAGAGAGGCAGCATGTATTCCAACAATGCACCAAGAGCATTGTATAAAATGAAAATATTATTGCACCAGTTTAAATGTAGACAGGCAAAGGAGCAGCAGCTGGTTTGAGGGCTCCTACGTTGTTTCAGATTTCACACACACAAATTTGCACAAGCCCAGGCTAAAATTATGCCTCGCCCAGGCCCCAAAGTACTCAGAAAAAAGGAGAGGATGCAGGCAGCCCACATCCTCTCCAGCAAATCCAGAGGAATAATTTACCTACCAATGCACAGAAGCACAAGAGTGGAGAGTTTGCAGCCCTCGAGGGCGTATTTTATGGTGAGACATTGACTACACCTACTGAATAAGCATAGCATGGGGCGCCCCTTCCAGTGCTTAGGCCACCCCAAGGCATTATGGGTGAAGTCCTGGACCCACAGAAGTCCCCTCACCCCATTGACTTCCTTGGGGTCAGGATTTCACCCAATGCCTCTAGACACTGCTCTTTTGACAGCCCTGTTTGCCCTCCCAGGCATAAGCCATTAGGGAAGCACTGCTGATAAAGTACCCTGATTTTCAGAAAAGGGGAAGGGATATTTGTAATGCCATTTATTTAGATAGCATAATTTGTGAAAACAGATCCTCCAGCTGCCAAATTCATCTTGCCTTGCTCTGCCAGAGTGTCCCCAAACCTACCAACACTAATTAAAGCAAAGGGAGCAACAGCAGGGGATGCAGTCAAGGCTCATTGAGCATTCAGTAAAGCGGAGACCATGGATAAGGGAAGTGTAACACCAACAGACCCCGGTCATCGGCAAGTGGGATTGAATCTGGGACCTCTGGAGCTAAATGCATGAGCCTCTACTGCAGGAGCTAAAAGCCACATGGCCCTTAGCTGAGGCTGTAGCAGACTTATTAATCTCCAGCTGATCTCGGTGCCACTAGAGGGGACAAAGCACCACACCCAGGAGGTGTGTGGGTTACATAAGCAATAATGAAATTTAAAACAGTACATTCATAGACATTGCCTGCTCTTGTAATTCCAAAATGAATCACTGGGGGTAGCAGTGGGAGCAGCCCCAGCTGTTTTGCCAGGGCAGAAAAATGTTTTCAGAGCCACCCCTTGCTCCCACGCAGCAGCTGAGCCAAACAATAAAATTAAATTAAATTAAAATAAAATAAAAGGCTGGCCATCAGTGAAGGAACAACAGCTGGCCAATCAGAATGGAGAGGGGGGAAAACAAAACAGTTGAGTGGCACAGCACCCCCTGGAAGAAGGCATCCAGGGCTACCACCCAGCTTGTAGTAGTTCTTTGTGGGTCCATTAGCATGAGATCAGCAAGTCCAGTTGTGAAAACATAGCTTGTTCTTTGCACTTCCATAGTGTCTTCCACCCAAGACTCTCACAGATGGCTTACCAGACATTAATCAACAAAACTTCACAGCCCTGTGAGATAGGCCAGTGTCGTCATCACTAGCGACAGACCCAAGGAGCGCAAAATATTTAGCTTAACAAAGAGAAGAAGGTTAAGGGGTGACTTGGTTACAGTCTATAAGGGCCTATACTGAGAACAAATATTTGATAGTGGGCTCTTCAATCTAGCAGACAAAGGTATAACAAGATCCAGTGACCGGAAGTTGAAGCTGGGCAAACTCAGACTGGAAATAGAGGTGCACACATTTGTAACAGTGAGGGTAATTAATCATTGGAACAACTTACCAAGCGCTGTGGTGGGTTCATAAACACGGACAATTTTAAAATCAAGAATGGATGTTTTTCTTAAAGAAAACTCTTAAAGAGTTGCTTTAGTTCAAACAGAAATTATCTTGGGTAAGTTCTATGGTCTTTGTTAAGCAGGAAGCCAGATTAGAATATCACTGTGGTCCTTTCTGAGCTCAGAATCAGTGAATCCTCCAACATTATACAGACTGCTAAACAGAAAAGCAGTGTGGATATGTACCTTAACAAGGTCACACAGCAAGTCAGAGGCCAGACTAGTAACGGAACCCAGATGTCAGCTCCCACCCTTATTCTTTAACCACTGGACCAAAGTTTCTGTAAACATATTTGCCAGTTTAGAAATGGAAAGAAGAATTAGGTGAAGATTAGATGAGATGTAGCCAATAAATTCTCTAGCCTGCAGAGTTGTAAACAAAACATACAAAAAGCAAAATCATTGTTTGCAATGATGGATTATGTTGCCTCTACCCCCAAAGATTTTCAACTTCACCTCAAGTCAATGAAATGATGAACTCCTTATTCTAAGAGCTGGTCTACACTAGAAAGTTAGGTCGACCCAGCTACGTTGCTCCGGGGTGTGAAAAATTCACACCAAGAGATGTCATTAAGCCGACCCAAGCCTCAGCATAGACAGCGGTAGGTCAACAGAAGAATTCTTCCATCGACTTAACTACCACCTCTCGGAGAGGTGGATTTACTACAGCGACGGAAGAACTGCTTCTGTCATTGTAGTAAGTGTCTACAGTACAGCGCTACAGCAGCACAGCTGCAGTATTTCCAGTGTAGACAGTGCATAAGCATATTGTGACGTTAATTCTTCATAGAAACATGGTTATGATATGAATATGGTATAACTAAGATAGACTTTATGCAAGATGGGTCATGTGAGATATCATTGGAAAGGTTATAATTTACTGAATGTGTTTATCCAATTTGTATGCATGTATCATTTTTGTATCTGAAGCTGGGAATATTGACCATGTCTCTGTATTTCAAATGTGCTATGTTGGATGAGGCCAAACAATGTTAGTGGCTTATTGAAGAAATGCACACAAGCATAAGGGTTACCCCAGGAACCGTGTGCAATAGAAACCTCTCAAAGATAGCTCTACACAATGGGAGCTGTTTGATCCAGGTCAGATAGCTCTATACAATGGGAACTGTTTGATCCAGGTCACAGCAAAAAAGCTTTCCACCAAGGGCGGGAAGGGGAGATGGATATAAAAGGGACAATGATAACATGAGGTCCTCACTCTCCCTACAACAACACACCTGAAAACACCCGAAGAACAAAAGACTGAACTGTGAGAAGTGATGGTCCCAGGCTAAATTCTTTAGCCTCTGTATGATAACCTGGGAAAGCCAAGGCAATTGTGTCTTAAGAATCCGCCTGCCTGTTTATCACTCAGGGTGAGAATTTGCTAATTTGTATCCTACCTATCTAGTGTGTCAAGCTTAGTTTGTGTGTTTTGTTTCATTTGCTTAGTAATCTGCTTTGTTCTGTTTGCTATCCCTTGAACCACTTAAAATCTGCCTTTTATAGTTAATAAAATTTGTTTGGTTTATTATTAAACCCAGTTTATGCAATTTCTAACGGGGGATGGGAGGGCAAGAAGTCATGCACATCTCTCCACACTGAGGAAGAGGGCGTATTTTTATTAGCTTGCGCTGTGCAGATTTTTCTATACAGTGCAAGACAGTATTATTTTGGGTTTATCTCCCAAAAGAGGTGTTCACGTGAGTGCTGGGGGAATCCTCTCACACAGAGCTGACTTCAATCTGTGGCTGCAGCTGCATGTGGCCCCACCTATGTGTGTGTGCTGCAAGAGGCTGGAGAGCCGAATTCAGCAAAACAGGGAGTGGGAACCCAGGCCAGTGGAGCAGCAGAGGCTCAGTGAAATCCTAGTACATCAGGTGGCATCCCAGAAGGGGGGTCCAACCCATCACACATATACATTGTACTTGCTTATGGATTATAAGGCAGTTGTAATATGGTCCAGCGTATAGGGCAGCAGACTGGAAGTCAGGAGACTCTGATTTATTTCCAGCTGTGCTACGGACTTCTGTGTCTCACTACCACAATCACTTTGCCCCGATTTCTTGTAGCCTTAGTATGGTGATAAAACACACTGACCCACTACTCCTAGATTTATGGTGCTCAGTATTAATATAATTATCAATATTGCTAATATAAAGCATCTAGAAAACATGAAGAATACTTTTAGCCAAATTTAGGTATTTTGTTTCATACTACAGGGGTGAAAAGCACATATAGATTAGACAGAACTGTGAAAACTGAAAGCAGCTATGTACAGTATAGGAATAAAGGTAGCATCAAATCTTTACATATTACTAACCCTTATGGTGACAACTAACACTTTCTACGGCATTAGTCAGTAACCACATCCTGTGCAAAGCAAACTTGCAGACTTAAGTGTAAACACCTGAAAATTAGAAATATGACTTCAAAGACTGTTAATATTCCAGCAGTGTGTCCGAGCTTGTTTTAATAGGGTTTGTTGTCATGGAACAGCGTAACTGGTCTGGATCTATGCAGAAAATAGTGTAAGATCAGCAAACATGCTCCTTTTGACAGAAGAGGAAGAATTTATTTCAGTTCAGACTAGGCCCAAATACAGCATGAGAAGAAGTGTCTAACTTGTGTCAAGTGCTAAAACTGCTTAGCGGGTACTGTGCACTTCCCTATACAGGTTACAAGTTGTTACCCAGATCTCAACATGAACCAAGAACTTGAGAAAGAATATGTCCCATGGTGCTGGAGAAATGGTCACAGGCCAATTCTACAAAAACCAAGATGAGAATCATTTACTTCCTTTAGAACCAAGGCAGCTGTCCCAGGTTCTGTTTAGAGCCTGACAAAGCCAAACAGATTTTTGGGTCCCCTGAGTTCAAGAGAAGCGGTGTTCTAATCCCCTGGATCATGGAAGGAGAGCAAGAAAAGGACTGGACCCACCTTAGACAAGGTTGATGTCAGTTGCTGCTACATCTTCTCTCTAAGGACCTGATTAAAAGCCAACTGAAACCAATGGAAAGAATCTCACTGATTTATGTGGGCTCTGGATTAGGCTCTAAGGCTGAGAGAAGAAAAGGGTGAGGTGTTGAGGATTCCTCAAACAAACTGCAAAGACAGGTACCCAGAGGGCATCTCTTGGGTGATGAGAGGGACAGTGCAAGTCTACTTCACAGTAGTCTTAGAGAAATACTGTAGATTGAATTTTAAATGCTTATCCTGTATACAATCCTGGTTTATGCTGTAAAATGCATGTGCATTGCCACTCCTCTTATTATTCCATTTTTTAAAACTGCCAGTATTGTTGCTGTGTATCAAATTTGCTTCTCCTTTACATTAACATCAGTGTAAGCAAACTTTGACACTATTTTATTTCTGGGAAACTGCCATTTACATGGAATTTCTCTCACCTCCTTCTCCAGACTCTTCCAGCCAGATGCCTAGCATGTAACCCCTTCCACTCCCCAACCCAGGCAGCTGGCAACAACCTTTGCTCAGAAGGGAGAAAGCAAGGACTGCTCAGGCAGTTTGTAGGAGAGAAGAACTAGGCAACAGAGCTCCTGAGGCAGTTAACTTAGCCTTCAACTTTACAGTAAAGTGAGCTCTTTGCAGGAGCAAGGTCCACCCACATGAAACTCATTGCAGGATGTGTGCCTTGGTCAGTTTCCAAGAACAGTGAAGTTTCTCACATTCCCTTCCTCTTTGCCTGGACTCTTATAGACTCGTAGACTTTAAGGCCATAAGGGACCATCATGATCATCTAGTCTGACCTCCTGCACATTGCAGGACACAGAACCTCACCCACCCACTCCTGTAGTAGGCCCATAACCTCTGGCTGAGTTACCAAAGTCCTCAGATCTCTATTTAAAGACTTCAAGTTATAAAGAATCCACCAGTTACTCTAGTTCAAACCTGCAAGTGACCCATGCCCCACACCACAAAGGAAGGGGAAAAACCTCTAGGGTTTCTGCCAATCTGAGCACTGTCCCAGAAAGTGACACCCCACAGCTCCTACTCAAATCTCCCTAAAACATCAATAAACTTCTCCCCTCCAGCCGGGCATGCTGAATGGTTCTCTCCACCTCATTGAACCAAGTATCTGACTTGCCTTGTGAGGTCACTTCAGCTTCCTTTGCTGTTCTTGAGAAGTGAACAACTGTGCATTTTGGGTGTTTTGTTTTAAGACACCCCTCCCCCCAAAACCTTGTTAATTTGTACTTTGCAGTATGTAGGTCCCTTCAGAGGCAGTGTAGAGCATGGTTGTCACGAAAAATGGCAGGCTTCCTTCTGTGAGATCAGGACCACTCACAGGCACAGCAAGGTTGGAGCTTGCACAGGAATTTCTTGACTAACATTTATTACAGTTGAAGTTTAGCAATGTGTGTCGAGACTTTTATAAAAAACACACAGTTCTGTATAATCTTTGATTGAAAAACACTGGAGTTTTCTTTTAAATCATTGTTAGAACTGAGGCCCTGCATTCCTCTCCCATGTAATGCCGCACACGTTAATCAAAAACTCTACATGCATCTTCATGTAGTCTTGGTAGGATGTATTTCCCCCCTTCTGGGACCCGCAGGGATGTAATGCACGCAAGAGATTGAACCAGAAAAAGCAACAGAGGTATGTGGTCTGCATTAAATCCTACTTTCCTGCCCCATGGGACTTTCCCTCTGGGCTTCTCTCAGCCTTCCTATTCCCCAGCAACAGCAAAATGGTTGCCAGTCAGTGTCTACAAACTGCAGAGTAAAAATTAACAGGGAAGGGTGTCTTTTTTTTTTAAATACACCAAAGAACACAGTTGCTTCCATTTCTAGGTACCCAACCTGAGGCACACGCTTTGCACATGTGAAGAAATCAAGCCCTATCACTTGCACGACTTCATCTTTCATTGACTGCTTAACACCTCTGAAAGTAAAACCCTAGAGGATAAATGCTCAGCACCTGCAATCAGGGACAGATTTTTGGAAGAGCTCAAAAGCGACTAGCCAGATTTAGTGTGGGAGCTAGCAGGGGCTCAACTCTTTTGAAAAATCAGACCCTATTTGCCTGAAGTTGGGCACTCAAAAATAGAGGCACCAGCAATCACAGACTATTTTGAAACATAGGTCTAAAGGACTTACAACTTTGTGGCATAGCCAGGGGTAGAAGCCAGAATTCCACTTTGAATACTTCCTCAGCTACAGCCTCTCTCTGACATTTGCCAAGTCTCCCACTTCCCACCCCAATTCTTTCTGAGATCAATGGGCGTTGGAGAGGATTCTACACCTATCACAATTTCTATCTTCCTCCCATTAAAATCCATGGGAGCATTGACTCTGACTTTGTTAGGATTTGCCTCAGGCCTTTCAATCAGGCTTTTTTTATTTCAAGGCCTTGAAATAAATGACAGAACCAAGGGCCTGCTCCTCCTCCCACTGAACTCAATGGGGAAAACTCCTGTTGACTTAGCTGGCTCCTGTTCCCATTGCAAACCACACTGCCCTTACCTCCAGTCTTTGGAATAAATAATGTAATTATAATTCTGTTATGCAGTCTAACACAGACATATACAGGGGCATGTCCAGCTAGAGGCCTGAAGAATTAGGCAAAGGGGCATATACTGTTTGCTAAAGAAATTTGAATAAAGTTGGGACCAGGATCATTATAAAATAACTGTTGAACCCCATTCCTGTGGCTACATAATCTCTTGGATTGCTAATATACTACGTTATTTCTGCACTCAGAAATGAAGGTAATCTGCACTTTATAAGTATTATTACTATATTCAGTTCTCATTTATAGTAATCTGCTTTTTAACATGTTTATTATTCTCTACCTCTGGTTGAATTCTATACGCATGTTATCTGTTGTAGCCTTTTCTCTTTAACACTTCAGACAGACTACTAAACCCATCTGGTAGCAGCTTTTTAAAATCTGTATTCAAGTGAATTCCTATCCTAGCTCATCATATCTTTGGAGGCCACGATCATGACAAAGGAATATCCGATACGTTGACAAATACGCATTTCATAGTGGAAAATGCAAGCACTAGCTTTTCTCCAGCTGCCTGTAAGTGACAAGCTAAGTGCAAATTCTCCTCAGATCTCTGTGGTAGCATTCCACTTCGATCTTTTGCCCTCCCTGCATATGCTCAATCTCCCAAATGATGACAATTGATCCATACTTCTAGTGGGAGCAGAATCCCAAAGCAGAGCAGTACTGTGCAGATCTGAGATGAGAATTTTGCCCTAAGTCTTTACTGTGAACATGATCTTGGAAAATGTCAAGTACGTTTAATCATCCTAGTTTCTCTGCTTGTGTGGATGACAGAGAGATACCAGAACAGAGTGAAAGTAATTTTTAAGAATACTTTTATTCCCCACCCCCTCCCACACACACACTTTGTGGAGTTATGTTATCAACTCTCACCAACATATGTAGGGTTGGGCCGGCATAGTATTTAGATGGGAGCTATCCAAGGAACTCAGTAAATCCTCCAAGGAATTCAAAACTCCGCATGCTGCAGGAAGTGGTGTGGTGTTTCAGTGGGCAGCGCTCACAAGAGTAAGTCAGTACTGAGTCAATTTCGAAGATGGTGGCTGGGGGATTTTGTGTTGCTGGAGATGCAGGTAGTTTAAATAAAACGGATTCTGGCTACCTGTAGTCACTGAAGAAGAGGTCGTTTGGGGGGGAAATAAGCGCTGTGAGCAGCCTGACCTAATTCTATCTTGAGTAAATGTCATTCTGCCTACTCAAATCCCCTGATAGTTTCAATTTTATATGATATGCTTCAAATGCCCTAAACTGTATAATGTTGCTGTGCACTGTTTAAAAACAGCTGCCATGTTGCAGTTCAAAGAGAGTTGCATTTCAGTAGTGCATCAGCTGTTATATTTTAGGTGTAGATAAAGAAACAGAGGATAATAGAGGAAGATGTATGTCAACCACGGGCCAGAAATTCCATATGGCTTTACAAAGCCTCACTCATGGGAGGAAAGAGTCCCCCTGAAGTCTATGGGGCTACCCATATGAGTAATAACTGCTTATGTGAGTAAGGGCTGGCAGGATTAGCTCTCATGAGAGGTTAAAAAAAGCTTTCAAATACTTAGGTTTCTAAGATGGTAACAAAACCATCCTCCAATCACACTCCCCAAAATAAGCCAGTTTGCAAGCTTCACTCATGTTGAAATAGTCAGTTTTACTTCCCATCTTTCACTGGTATATATAGATATACCACTGCACTGCATCATGATCCACCTGATGATGTAAAAACAAACCAAACAAAAAAACCCCAAGCAGCTCTGCCGCGCCCTCCCCCCCTCCCCACTTCCCTAAGCTTTTTATTTTGTCCCCTGATTTTCTGTCAATGCTTATTTGGGTATAAACCCAAATCTCAACATCAAGTTTATTCAAGTGTGACCTTCAAAGCTGTCTTAATCAAAAACTAAGCATTCATCTGTGCATAAATTAATGCTCCTAATTACCTTCAAAATGTTATCCCAACTATCACTAACTTAATAATGTCATGTCAATATGCAGAAGTAACTCTAATTTCTGTGAATGTGGAAGACAACAAAGTCAGATTTTAAAGGTTGTGTGGCAGCACATTAGAAAAATGTTGGTAAGTTTCCACAAGTAATACACTTCAGCTGATTCATTCAAGCGTTTTAGACCAAGGCATTCTGGATATTACCTTTATTCAGTACAAATATTGGCTGAAGTAAGGTACAACTCAAAGAGGTCACTGCTGGTATAAATGAAAAGTGACCTTGTTCGAACAGCAAATAACAGAAATTGTCAGGGTGAAACACAGGGTGCTGTCCCTTTGTGCAGGGGTGAATTTCATTTTCACAGGAAAAGATAGGGGGTCACTTCACAATCATACAATAAAGGGCCTGATCCTTCAGTTAATATTCAGGAAAAACTTACATTTTTAAGCAATTGGGAGTTTCGCCTGTGTAAAAACCACCACCAGTGTCCCAACGCTCTTATATACCATTTTTCATCCATGGATCTCAAAATACTTTATAAAGAGAGTTATATCTTTATCTCTATTTTCCATTGGGAAACTAAAGCACAGAAGAGTTAAGAGACTTCCCAAAGGTCAGCCCAGCAATAGAGTCAGGAACAGAATCCAGGTCTGAGGAGTCATACCCACTCGGCCACACTGCCAAAGAGCTACATGGCTTGTTTAGGAGGTTTTAAGCCCATATCCAAATGAACAGGGTGAAACTCACCTTCAGGCAGAAGTTTAGCACAAGGCCTATGTGCCATTTAAGTCCCACTTTAAGCCCCAAAACAAACATTGCTCATACATACTATGAATTTCACAGCTACTAGGCTCACTCATCTACTGTCTGGTACTACACGCACAAATTATTCCCCTATATTAAAATGGGCCAGACTCAATGCCTACTGAAGTCAATGGAAGAATGAAATGGGGTATGTGTATACTGCAACTGAAGGTTTTAATCTAGCCAACATGGCTAACAATATAAGTGAAGACATGGAGGCATGGGCTTCAACTCCGGCTGTGCAAGCCTACCCAGGACCCTGAGTATGTCCTTACATTGCTAGCCCATGCTGCCACATGTTCACTGGTATTTTTAGCTACGCCAGCAGTGTAGACATACGCTTAGAAAAAGCCAGACTTCAAAGCCAGGCATGGCATAGCTACTCGGGAAGATATGATATCACATCTACTTCCCAAGCACACTGTTCAGCTTCCAAAGTCCAAACCCAATACATAATTCTAATACTGGGAAATTTAAGGAAAACATTTTTGTGTTCCCCAGTTAGGGCCTCAACTTGAAACCCCTGAGGTTCAGCTACCATTTGGTTGTTATTTTATGATGCCTGAGGGCATGTACAAGGTTACTGATAATTGAACATAGGAATAAGAGTGCTCTCACATAAATTGTCTACTTGCATAACTATCTGAAGATTTCTGTAGTGTAACTGAGAAAAGATCAGAAACCCCTCCCTTCCACCATTCAGAGAAAATGAACTAATACATAATCCAAATACACTATGTTTTTAACTCAATTCTAGAAGGCCTCAATAAGGAGAGAGAAAATAGCTGAACAAAAGTCATCTTAAAAAGGTCAACAACTTTAGATTTGGCTGGACTGGAGTCTCCAAGAAAGTTAAAAGTAATTTTCTTCCTTTAAGTTTTTGCTTGAAGCTAAAATAACCAATGGAATGAAACCTAACTCCTGTCATTTTTATGGACCATTTTTCTCTTTGAAATGTTATCTTTAAAAGTATATCCTTGAACCCTTTAAATCCAATCAACAAAGGTTCTCCCCCACAACCCCCCAAAATTAGAATGGCATGTTCCAATTTTTGCCAGGTGAGAAATAATCAATTACTTCTCCCACGTTATCACACTGTTCACTCTACCTCTACCTTTGTGCTTATACGCAGCTTAACAAATGGGGCTCCAATCCGATTAAGGGTCTTGTCTCAGGGTGAGCTGCACCTTTAAGTAGGTCCCTGCTCTGACCTGTGCCCAGTTTCCCTCCAGATCAATGGAGTTCTGGGACTTGTAGTCCAGGAGCCATTAGAGTTGTAGGCCTGACAGCAAGACTTGCTGAGAGAGGAAATGGTATAAATGCAAGCCCTTGTATGTTGCAGGGAGAGCAGAGGAAGCAGGGAGGCTTGTGACATACTTGTGAGCCACTCTATCACGTGACTGCTCCCCCAGGTTATTGAGGCACCAAAACATCACTGTATATTGCAGCCATTCAAGCCCTATCCAGATATGAGGTGAGGTATGAGCAGGGTGACCAGATGTCCTGATTTTATAGGGATAGTCCTAATATTTGGAGCTTTCTCTTATATAGGCACCTATTATCCCTCACCCCCTGTCCTGGTTCTTCACACTTGCTATCTGGTCACCCTAGGTATGAGATTCTGCCCTCAGTTACCTGATGTGATTGTAAATGAGGAGAGAATTGACTGGGAGTTACGCCTACAGAATTGGGCATATTTCGCATGAAACCACAGTATGAATCCCGCCATGCAGAAAACCTGCAGAGAGGAAGAGAGATGTGCAGAGGGGGAAAGATCTCATCTCATCTGAAAATATTCAGATATTGATATTTGATAGCATTATAAAACTATATTCAGTAAGTATCACCACTGCTAAAATACACTAGTGTTGACAAATTATAATTTCATTGTGAAGTGCAAGGTAAAGTGCTAGGACATGCATCTTCACTGTCACAGAGCATTAAATTAGAACATTTGACAGAGCCCAACATAATTTGTTCTTGGCTTTTACAAATTCAATCTGGGAACAATTATATATTTAGCCTTTAGTAGGAAAGCATCCTATTAAAAAACCCTAAAATGGCTAAAATGCTTGATGAAATAAAAATAAAATACTTAAATATTTACCTAGGAGTATACTGGGCCTTTTGTTTTTGTCAGAAAATTAGCTGGTCTCCAAGATAAACCATTTTGTTTAAAGGAGCACTCTAGTCTTCTCCACTTAGTTTACAACTCTCTTAATGTTTGCATGACATAAATCTGAGTTTGAGGAAATCAATTAAAGCATCAGATACTCTAAATATCAGATAAGGTAAGGGAAAAAAGAGTCAGATAATAGAACGTGAAGTTTTAAAATGTTTTTTTTTTGCAAAGAGCAAAATGATGATTCAATTAAAAAAAAAAAAATCAGGGGCCAAATCCTATTTTCCTTACTTTTGCTTTATTGATTTCCAACAGAACTTAAAGCAAGCATGGTTTAACTTTATGAGCCTGTAGCAGAGTGCATTCTGCTCCGCTCCTGCTTTTTCATGTCACGGAAACTGGTTCAGACTCTACTGGCTGCGTATTCACTGTGCCATTTATTTGAGTTCCCTCCACCAACACCTTCACAGTCCTGTGCAACAGTTTATTTACAATATCCCCCTGTGTGTTCAGCCTCCTTCTCGGGACCTGAGAAGAGGTCTCCTTTCCCTAGACTCAACTAGCTTTCTTCCTCTCCTCCTCCTGTATTTCCTTCCTGTGCCTCTATCACTCTGGAGCTGGTGGGCTCATTAGCTAGTGATACTGGTGGGTTGGATGTACCAATTACCTTTAATTATCCCAATCAATTTTCTCCAGGAACCAACGGGTGTCAGAGTGACCAGAGTTCAGGCTTCCCTGTTAACTCCCTGCACTCTATCAGACAGCGTGACACAACACCCACTGAGATGTGGTGCATCTGAAAGGGGCGGGGTCAGGAGGCAAGAGAAGTGAAATCCAGTCAATTCATGCAAATATATTAGTTCAAATCAAAGCTGCAGAAAACCTGAGAACGACAATTCATCACATGGCAAGGTCTAGGCAAATATGCCGATAGTTGAGTAATATGAGGAAGGGCAGGCACTGTTTTCTGCTTAAAAAGCAGCAGATTATTTCACTTTATTATTAAAGAGCTCTACAAACCTGGGACTGATCCTGTTCCCACTGGCAGTTTTGTCACTGACTTCAGTGACAGCAGGCTAAGATCCTTTGGTAACCATCTTTCTGCAAAATGCTGCAGTGCAATTTCTGCCATTGCATTTTTAGTGATTTTGTGCCCTTCCGCTCTGGCTTTTTGGAAACCACAAGAGAAAGCATATTCTGAGTAGCACATTTCAGAGCCACCATGTGCTTGGAAGAGGGGCTCATATTGGACAAAAAATGAGCAAAATGTGGCAATTTTGGGTGGGTTCATAATAAAGTGTAGGTGTGTACCTATTGGGGGGAGGCATGAATGAAAAAATATAGCACATTTTGAGTAGGTTTTCCTTTTGTTTCAAGTATTTTGCACTCTTCTGACTATTCTGTATAATATCTCCTTTAAGCACTTCATACATTGCTTAGTGAGAGCCTCCTGATTCAGCAAGGTACGTTAAGCACTTGCCTAGCTTTATCCACATAAACAGTCCCATTGTGTTTAATGGGACTATGCAGATACTTAAGTATCTTCCTGAATCAGAGCCCAGGAATGCAACTGCTTCCACTAACTGGTCAGGAGCAGTCCTGACCCACCACCAACGCAGTTGTGGCAGGCCAAGGACGCAGTGGGACTCATGTGTTTCCATTATAAAAGAGATAGGAGAGTCCATGCATGGGGAATAGGCCCTTTCTGTGCTGCAGAACATTGTTTGAAGGGGAAAAAGCTTATGCTCAAATAAATTTGTTCGTCTCTAAGGTGCCACAAGGACTCCTCATTCTTTTTTCTCCAAATAATGTCCTTTTGCCAATGGATTCTTAAATTAAGAGTCCTACTGGGGTTGTCCAGTCATGTACCATTTCCATCAGACTGGAATGCATTCTCTGTGGATAGCATCATACCATATAATGCAGGGTTCATAGAATCATAGAATAGGGTTGTTTTAATTCAAGCACTTCAGTAACAGGAAACTAAAATCCATGAGAAAGGACGGGACATAAAGTACAGCCACCCTAAACCTTATTTACTAGCACACTGGGCATTTCTGAAATATATTTTCTCTCTCCCCATTTGAACAAGAGTAAGTTAGTTGTTTGCTTGAACAAGGCTTTCTCTCCTATCAATCTGACACTGTCCCCTTGGGGTACTCAGGAGAAAGAGAGAGATCCGTATTGAATAGGAGAACTGCAGATTTTCGTCATACTTGCATATTCCTCACATTTCCCATTCTTTCCCGCTCTTATTTAAGAAGTCAAATAAATCCTTGGAAACCATCCAAAAACAAAAGCACAACTTTTTTTTTTTTTTTTTTTTTAACCAAGACAGTTTTGTTTTTTTAAACTCACTGGTTTTTATTACTCTTTTAGTTGGGACTGTACAGTCTTAGCTTTCAGAGAAGCATCAAAGCTGGAAGCCCATAAATCCTCTCCCAGCACAGAAAGCTCTAATTGCAAAAGACCAGGCTAATGCTCCATGTCGACGGAACAAGGCTGACCTTTAGAGTGAAGTGTTTCTAATCCTCTGTATCAATCCAAAATATGATCAGAAGCATACAAATCAGGGGCGAGCTCGAATTCCATTACTGCAGCTCTACAAGAGATTTGACATTAAGTAAAGAAGGGCAGGATTATTAGATTAGTGAACTAAATCGTTAAATTAGCATATTTATACAGCATCAGAAATAACACTGTTTATAGCACGGAGGTGAGCATGACCACCGTGAAATGCATCCTCTATTTCTGCACTTCCATTTATTTTGCACCTTTCATCTCCTCACCTGGACTCTCATTCTCCCATATTCAGTAAAAATTCAAATTAAGAAGAACCACCACCTAACCCTGCCTCTTGCCAACAAGGAAGGAAGAGACAGGGAGATCGCTGCTGTTTGCTCTTACTTTTGGGAAGCACAGTGATGGGCACCAATATACGGTGTAGCCTTGATCAACAGGAAGTAGCACTGACTCCAGCCTTCTAAACCCCTAAGCAACTTCCAAAGAGGATTTCAAGATAATCACCATTAATTTGTTGTTTGTGGTAGCATCCACAGTGTGCTAGGTGCTTTCCAGATACACAAGGAGGAATGGTCCCTGCCCCGAAGAGCTCCCAGTCTGGGGAGTAGATGTACAGACAGGCAAACAGAAGTACAAGAAGGGAAACAACAAAAAGGATGTTTTATACAGATCAACATAATTCACACACAAGACAGGCAGCACAGCAGAAGTGGGTTTTTTCAAAAGGAACTTAAAAATGCAAAGCATCTGGGCCTTGCAGATAAATTCAAGGAGGTCACATGGTGACCATCGGTGATCTTCCTGAAAACACCATCCTAGCCACTATGGATGTAGAAGCCCTCTACACCAACATTCCACACAAAGATGGACTACAATCCATCAGGAACAGTATCCCCGATAATGTCACGGCAAACCTGGTGGCTGAACTTTGTGACTTTGTCCTCACCCATAACTATTTCACATTTGGGACAACGTATACCTTCAAATCAGCGGCACTGCTATGGGTACCCGCATGGCCCCACAGTATGCCAACATTTTTATGGCTGACTTAGAACAACGCTTCCTCAGCTCTCGTCCCCTAATGCCCCTACTCTACTTGCGCTACATTGATGACATCTTCATCATCTGGAGCCATGCAAAAGAAGCCCTTGAGCAATTCCACCATGATTCCAACAATTTCCATCCCACCATCAACCTCAGCCTGGACCAGTCCACACAAGAGATCCACTTCCTGGACACTACGGTGCTAATAAGCGATGGTCACATAAACACCACCCTATACCAGAAACCTACTGACCGCTATGCCTACCTACATGCCTCCAGCTTTTATCCAGACCACACCACATGATCCACTGTCTACAGCCCAGCTCTACGATACAACCGCATTTGCTTCAACCCCTCAGACAGAGACAAACACCTACAAGATCTCTATCAAGCATTCTTACAACTACAATACCCACCTGCTGAAGTGAAGAAACAGATTGACAGAGCCAGAAAATTACCCAGAAGTTACCTAATACAGGACAGGCCCAACAAAGAAAATAACAGAACACCACTAGCCATCACCTTCAGCCCCCAACTGAAACCTCTCCAATGCATCATCAAGGATCTACAACCTATCCTGAAGGATGACCCATCACTCTCACAGATCTTGGGAGACAGGCCAATCCTTGCTTACAGACAGCCCCCCAACCTGAAGCAAATACTCACCAGCAACCACACACCACACAACAGAACCACTAACCCTGGAACCTATCCCTGCAACAAAGCCCATTGCCAACTGTGTCCACATATCTATTCAGGAGACACCATCATAGGGCCTAATCACATCAGCCACACTATCAGAGGTTCGTTCACCTGCACATCTACCAATATGATATATGCCATCATGTGCCAGCAATGCCCCTCTGCCATGTATATTGGTCAAACTGGACAGTCTCTACATAAAAGAATAAATGGACACAAATCAGACGTCAAGAATTATAACATTCAAAAACCAGTCGGAGAACACTTCAGTCTCTCTGGTCACTCGATTACAGAGCTAAAAGTGGCAATTCTTCAACAAAAAAACTTCAAAAACAGACTCCAATGAGAGATTGCTGAATTGGAATTAATTTGCAAACTGGATACAATTAACTTAGGCTTGAATAGAGACTGGGAGTGGATGGGTCATTACACAAAGTAAAACTATTTCCCCATGTTTATTCTCCCCCACCCCCCACTGTTCCTCAGACATTCTTGTCAACTGCTGGAAATGGCCCATCTTGATTATCACTACAAAAGGTTCCCCCCGCCCCCTCCTGCTGGTAATAGCTCACCTTACCTGATCACTCTTGTTACAGTGTGTATGGTAACACCCATTGTTTCATGTTCTCTGCATATATAAATCTCCCCACTGTATATTCCACTGAATGCGTCCGATGAAGTGAGCTGTAGCTCACAAAAGCTTATGCTCAAATAAATTGGTTAGTCTCTAAGGTGCCACAAGTCCTCCTTTTCTTTTTGCGGATACAAACTAACACGGCTGCTACTCTGAAACACGGAAGAAAGACGCTGATAGAGGCACTCCCTAGCTGTCTAAGGGCCATATATACCAACCAGACTAGGTGGAGTTTCTCATTCCATCCTTGAAAATGAATAAGGGATGGGCAGCTGTTTAACTGCCCTTACCTCAACAGGATGGTGTTTTCTCCTCAGTGTGTTCAGCTTTTCCATGGACAAAGAGCTCAGGTTGGCCATACTGCTCCTACTGGGTCTGTGCTCAGGTTACTTCATAAATCTTAACAAATACAATCAGTTTTTTATATGTAAGTCATCCACTGGGGGCTTCAGAACTCAATGCCAATAAATTATTCCAAGTACCCAAGAGATTCTCAACAGCTCCTTCCCACAGTGTTCCGTATCATCTGCTTTCCCAAGTGTATTAGAGTCCTCAGATGTTTCCCCTTTTTTGTAGGTAGAAAATGTCAGTCGAGGAAGAGATTTTAAACCATCACAGAACTGCAAATTTCTGTAAATAGCTGTTCCAAATGTAACTTATTATCCCTTCGAAACGTACCTTCAGGAATCAAGAGGAGATGTAAAAACTCTTCTTTCTTACTGGTGGTATTGCTGTAGTACAATGTATTCAAACTTAGACACGGTTACCAATAATGCCATGTGTATAAGAAAGAATAACTCGCACAACGGAATAAAGTAGTTTTTGTTCTCAGATGAGAACTGTAACTGTAGACTGTATTTCATATCATCTCACCTACTGTGCATTGTAAGTAATTATATGTAACGGAATTAAGGAGATTTATATAGCACCAATGTGGGGCTTTATTAATACATGGGAAGACAAAGTCACTGCCCAAACGTAGGTTAACGTCTAAACTGGAGTAGATACAACCTGAAAGATAACGGATCAGGCACAAGAGTGTGAAGCAGACACTGCTGGAGAGCAGACTACTGTTGGAAGGCAAGTGTAAAGGAGGGTGATACAAGGAGCTATCTGTAGGGTTTCTTTGCACATGGGGAAAAGCGAGGATGGTCCAGGTATAGGGAGCACTGTGGGAAAAATGTACAGTGCCTGAGCAGACAAAGCCCATTCCCGCTCTCGCTGTCTCTCTATTGATTTTCAGGGGAGTATGATTGGTCATGAAGGAGGAGAGCAAAGGGGTAGCAGGTGAAA
The DNA here is from genome assembly GCF_965152235.1 of Eretmochelys imbricata. NCBI lineage: Eukaryota > Metazoa > Chordata > Testudines > Cheloniidae > Eretmochelys > Eretmochelys imbricata. Next base: position 16,211,020 of record NC_135580.1, on the reverse strand, counting down.
GATTTTCAGCTAGTCCCTTGAAGTCTCTCCCCTCCCCACAAAGTCTCTCTAGCTGCTTCATAGTGCAGTCTTCAACTGTACCCTCCAATAGATGCAAAAGGGAATTTACAAATGACGTTGTGGTCATTAGATGAGCTGAGTGGGGCTAGTATTGCAAACTGCCTGCCAAGGAGGAAGGAAAGAGTACAGTTGAAGACTGCATTATGAAGCAGCCAGACTATTACCGGTCCAAAACACTTTGCTATAGCTATGTTACCTGGGACAAAGCATGCTGGTTAGCATACACCTTCACCTCTCTTCACACCCCCTCCCTAGCACCGTTCTGGTTCCAGAGCCTTCATAATTCCACCCCCTTCCTTTTGCCTTTGGTTCCAGTCTCCTAGGCTTCTCTCCCTTATTATTGTATTATCTCTCCCTCTCTTATTATTGTACATAATAAGTGAAAAAAACCAAGCACTTTCTGCAAGTAAAACCAGGCAGTACAGTCTGTTCTCAATAACATTAGTTCATGTTATTACCACCCTTTAACACTCCCTCAGTGCTTCTGTTTCATTTCACCAACTATTCAGTATCACAGTATTAATAACAAAAATTAGGCTTAGAGAGACCCACAAGGCAAACTGGTTTACAAAGACCATGTTTCTCATAACAGGGCCAGGTTGCACCTTCCAGCAGGTGCACTGGGAGGCTCTGTGCTGAAGAGAGGAACAATGCTTCCCATAAGGTTCTGGCATGCAAGGGGGAGCAAATTCACTCTTAAACCTCATTAAGAGGAAGAACTTCCACTCTCCTGTGCTCCACACATCTGTGCTGGCCGGTGGGGAGAAAGACAGGACCTTCCACCAGTCTCGGGAGTGGCTTACACACCAGGGAGTGCTAGCAGGGACTGCAATTGTGACTGTTCCATGTGTGACGCTTGAGTCTTTCTCTTCACCTCATCCCCTTCCACATAAGTGCAGCGGCCACCACAAATCTGGTCCACGATGGCCTGTATTCTACCTTAACCCTGCAAAAGGAGGTGACTTACCAACCAGACACAGAACACAAGTCTAAGTGCACTCTAGCAAGCCTCTCATTCTTACCAAACGTGAACTGGGATCTTTAGTATCCACAAAGAGTGGGCGACAGGATGTTCGCTTTTTAAAATCTCTTCCAAAATAGCCCACTCAGTAAACGATATGGAACCCAATTAATCCCTGCCCAGTATCTTAGAGGGGTAGAGGGGTGACAGGAACAATAGCGTTCTTAGGAAGTTTAGCGATTTCAGAACCTAACTTCCCAAGGCAGCCCCAGCGAGTTTCCTTCCACTATCAGGATAAGATTGCTCTATATAAAATTGGGAATCTATGTACCGGGGCACAATGAAGCATTCTAGGATCTTTCTTATATCATTATGGCTGTTTATTACTCTCTGCTAAAAGAAATGCAGCAGATCTCTTTCTAGAAATTATCTCCTTTCAGTGGCACAAAAACATCTAGAATGTAGACAGAGTTGCTGTTTAATGTTGCATGTAAAAAAAAAAACCCACTTAATTCATGACATGTTTTGTTTCATTTTTATTTTAAAATCATTATAAAAATATCTTTGGGTTTCTCATGGCAAAAAAAAAAAACCCTGGATTAAAAAATAATAATAATAATAATAAATAAATAAAAAATAAAAATAATAATAATTACAATTCTCTGGAATGGGAAGTTACCTAATGTAAGTCTATGTCCCAAGTTTAACCACAGTTCAGGGACACTGTGGTTATTTTGACACTACAGTTAAACACGCAGTGCTGGCCCATGTCAGCCGGCCCAGGCTACGGGGCTGTTTAATTGCAGTGTAGACTCGGGCTTGGGCTGGAGCCCACGCTCTGGGATTCTCCACCCTCGCAGGGTCCCAGAGTCCAGGCTCTAGCCTGAGCCCAGTGGTGAGCTGGAGCTGGTTCGCACCGGTTCGCTAGAACCGGTTGTTAAATTTAGAAGCCCTTTTAGAACCGGTTGTTCCGCGAGGGACAATCGGTTCTAAAAGGGCTTCTAAATTTAACCAGCCAAGAGTGGCGCCTTAGGCGCCGACTCCACGGGTGCTCCAGCCCTGGAGCACCCAAAGGGAAAATTTGGTGGGTGCAGAGCACCCACCGGCAGCTCCCCACCCCACCCCTCATCTCACCTCCACTCCACGCCCCAGCTCATCTCACCTCCACTCCGCCTCCGCCTCCTCTCCTGAACGCGCCGCCCCGCTCTGCTTCTCCGCGCCCCCTAGGCTTCCCGCGAATCAGCTGTTCGCGCAGGAAGCCGGAGCGGGCTGAGAAGCAAGCGGCAGCTTCCCACTCAGGCCCAGGGAAGCGGAGGTGAGCTGGGGCAGAGGGGCGCGAGGAGGGCTGCCCGCGCCGCAGCAGGTAACCCGGGGGGGCGCACAGGGGAACCGCTCCCCACCCCAGCTCACCTCCACCACCCTCGGCCTGAGCGGGAAGCCGCAGCCTGCTTCTCAGCCCTCCCCGGCTGTCCGCCGAACAGCTGATTCGTGGGAAGTCGGCGGCAGGGGGCGGGGCATGGAGAAGCAGAGCGGGGCGGTGGGTTCAGTGGAGGAGGCAGAGTGGAGGTGAGCTGGGGCCGGGCGCGGAGCGGGGAGCTGCCGGTGGGGGCTCTGCACCCACCAATTTTTCCCCATGGGTGCTCCAGCCCTGGAGCACCCAGGGAGTTGGCGCCTAAGGTGCCACTTTTGATGTGATCGGGGGGGAGCAGCCGCTCCCCCCCAGCTATGCTTCCCCGCCCCTAGGAGCCAGGGGGACCTGCTGGAATCTTCCTGGGAGCTGCCCCAGGTAAGCAACGCCGGGACTTCCCACCTTGCCCCCCGGCAGGTGCCTCTGGCTCTTAGGGGTGGGGTTGGCACCCACTACGGTGGCCCACAAGACCCTCCTGCCCAGTTCTGGGGGCAGTCAGGGGACAGGGGAGAGGGGTGGATGGGGCAGGGGTCCTGGGGGGGGGCGTCAAGCAATGCCGGGGGGTTGGATGGGGCAGGAGTCTTGGGGGGCAGGGGTGGGCAACGACCCCCTCGTGGGGTGAGGAGGGAACCCGTTGTTAAGATTTTGGCAGCTCATCACGGCCTGAGCCCAAACATCTATGCTGCAATTTAAACAGCCCCATAGCCCAAGCCCTGTGAGCCCAAGTCTGCTGACATAGGCCAGCCACAGATGTTTGATTGCAGCATTGGCATACTCTGTCAAGGTCCAGCCTACCATATGAGGAAGCGTCAGCTGTGTTGTTACTATGTTCCCTGTAACTATAGCAAAGACAGCCCCTTAGGGTATGTCTACAAGCCTGTGGAAGCAAGCGACCCGGGTCGATAGACTTCGGTTAGCTTGGCTCACGCTAGCCCTCTAAAAATAGCTGCATAGATCGCGCTTTGGGGTTGCAGCTCAGGAAGGAGCGCTGGCTCTGAAGCTCACCCCCTTCCTCGGCTTCAGATCCTGAGCTCCTGCCTGAGCCACAACTTCAAAGTGACATTTTTATGCATCTATTTTTAGAGGGCTAGCGTGAGCCAAGCTAACCCAAGTCTCTTGACCTGGGCTGGAATGCTCACTTCTGCAGGCTGTGTAGACGTACCCTTATGTGACTAATATGCTTCTTGCCCTGGGGTAGATAGGGCTTAATACTTGCAAACTTGTAGCGTTTCTTCTAAGGTTAGTGATTTATCACACAGCATCTGACATGCTGTACGTGCCCATTATTTTCCAAGCACATTCAGCACCCCATTTGTCTTTGCCATAAATTAAACAATGTTTGATTTTAAGCTGTGGACTCCAGGAGTTTTACATGCCCTTTTATCCAGGCCCAGACTTTCTGACTGCAATACAAACCTCTGACTTGAAAAAAAAAATGCCCCAGGGATAATATACCACACATATGGAGAGAAACACAGCTTCTTGAAACACCTCTTGAATGCCATCTGCTTGGCTTAAGTTCTGGTTTCATAGTAGCAAGCTCCAAGTTTAGAGATGGAATGTAAAGTGCAGGGGGGAGAAGTTCAATCTGTACATCATGTGGTTTATCACCGATAATACATTGAAGGAAAAGATCACAGAACCGACTCTTGCAAACCTGTGTTATTTTTTTCCTGACTCCTCTTGGTGCCAGGTTCTCATGGCAGAAGACAGTGGAAAAGTCAGTCAACACAACACTCCACTCTTGGAATACTTGTCTACCAATGTAATGGCATCAGCGATTTAGAATTAACATCCATAATTAAGTTTAAAAAGAGGATCCATAATCTTGCTGTTAATGCCTGTTAGTGTGATAAACACAATCCCAGTCCCCTTGCTCAGTAAGGATATGGAGAAAAATCTCTTTCTAATCAACGTGGTTAATAAAGACCAGGACAATGGAAACTATAATTCCACAGTCTGTCTACAGCCATCATAAGGGATATCTGCTTGCACAGCTTCAATGAAGATTTCACAGTTGACCTCAACTGACTGCTTTCTCTGACAGGCAAAGTGCTTCAGCTAACAAGCTGACTGCTATCTATGCATGCATCTGGACTGCTCCCACCACCAGGCGCCATATGCAGCATAAGAATAGCATGCATCTGTCCATTCCCACCTGCGTCTTAGGCTGCTTCAAGGCAGATTATCCTGTGTCTCAATTTCACGGGGAAGACTGCATGCTGTTGTGCTCTAGCTGTTGTTACGGGAGGGCCTGCAAGAGAGCCATCTTACATTTTGCCCGTAGAGTGGGAAACTTGACCTCTTTTTGAGATCTCAAACTAGGGAATTCAACAACCAAAAGCTGTCCATCAAGATTTACTTCTTTCTCATATTTCCAAAGAACCTACGACTGTGATATCTAAGCACCAGTCCATCTGAATTTCAATCCAAGGTCCCTTTACCCTACAGCAGCGGGTTGTGGAGAGAGCAGTGGTCTGCAATGTGGCCCAGATAACCCTCCAAAGAACACAAACTCAGATTTTCCTTGTCCCACTGAGGGGAAAACCTCATGTAAGGGAGAACTCAGTCCACTTCCAGCGTTTGTATTGCACAGTTTTATCCAGGGTGTTTTAATTCAGAGGTAGTACATGGCTTTCTGTGAATTTGTGTGCTTCTACTGAATTTTAGAGGTTAGTTGGCAGAGCCACAAACAGGCCAATACTTGTTCAATGTCATAAGTAGTGCAGCTAGCTTTAGAATCCTACTGCTTTCCTCAGTCATTTTCTATGACCACTAGACTTTACTATCTTCATCTCCCCAACCATCAGCATGCTATAGCTCTCTCTAAATAAACTGCCTCCTGCCTGGGGTCACACAGAGGTTTTTTGGGGCCTGCAGCAAAATCTGAAACTGAGCCCCCACCCCTGCTTCCAAAAAAAACCTGCACCCACAGGAATAATGAAACCAAGGGTTAAAAAACTCTGAAGGGAGAGCAAGGGGTTGGAGAGCAAGCCTGCCCCACACACTGTTTGCAGCAGCGGTTCCTGTCCCATGGGACTGGGCCCAGCTCCCTGCTACAGGCATTGTGACCTGGGCACAGGGTCATAGCGCCTCTCAGGTTGGGCCTGGCCACCCGCTCCAATGGCCGAGCCCAGCTTGAATGGTGCTGCGACCCTGTGTCCCAGGTTGCAATGCCACTTAGTTTCCGGGCCCTCTCAAACCACGGACATGGGACAATCTGTCCCTTTTGCACACACCTCCAGGCAGCCCTGCTCCTGCCAGGTCACTGTTACTTCTTTCTGAATAAAGGTCTCCTGCAGAGACTAGCTGGATGGTGGCTTGCAAAGCTTGTCTCAGTTTCAGCTGAATTAAGAGCTGACTTCATACTTGACAGTTGAAAAGAAGTTATTCCCCATAGACCGGAATCCTGAAGATCAGTTCCTGAGGTCCTTCCTCAGACTGCTCCCCAGGATTTTGTCTATAGATACTTAAATAGACAGCATGATGTCAGCTGTTTGCTTGGATGTTATTATAAAAAGCCGTTTTTTCCCCCGACTTCAGTTTCTTGGAGGCTAATGCACAACCCCCTTACACTCTAGATGCCCTACATTTCTTCTAAATTGGCTACAGTTCACTTTGCCTCTGCTCAGACTACATTACAACTCTCTGGGGTATGAAAAAAAAAAGGGGGGAGGGAGAAATCCTGGTAGCCCTCTTTTAGCTACTAAACACCCTCAGATGTTCCCATTTCTCCTTTACCTCTTTCACTTTTGTGTGCCCACTACTAATGAACACTGTAACTAGTTAAAATAAATGGCAGGGGAAGCATGTAGTAAAGTGATATCTACACTAGAGAGCTTACAGCAGCGCTGCAGTGAGATCTTTAGTGTGGCCACTCTATGCTGATGGGAGAGAGCTCTTACGCCAACACAGCACTGTCCATGCCGGCACTTGTCGGTGTAACTTCTATCGCTCAGGGGGGTGGTTCATTCACAACTCTGAATGACATAATTTATACCTACATATGTGGTAGCGTAGACATAGCCAAAAAACATGATTTGGATAACACGGTGATAATTACTCTATAAATGCTCAGATATTCATGAGCATGGTATTTGTTAAATGTTCAAATTACTTGGTGTTCAGGTCTCACCTTCTTAGAAACCTCTTATTTTCAGATGACTCTTTTTGGAGAGCTAATAAATAGATTTTTATTGTGCTACGGACTAGAGATGAGCCTCACAACCCTCCCAAGTTTGAGGAAATTAGGATCACAATTGAAACATTGCAGCCGGTCCTTTGTCTCTGTAATGCACAGATCCAAACGCCCCAAACACTGGGGAAATCCGGACTGAAACTTTGAGGCTCACACCCATCATCACCAATGGCTACATTTTCCCCTCAGGTGCACCCAGGACTCCCAATAAAGAAAATGGGAGCTATGCTCACGGGAGCCGAGTATCTGGCACCAAAGTATCTGCCTTGACTTTTCAGCTGTAACATAGAATTTCACTACTTCTGAGCCAACCCTTAAACATATGGGTTTTGTAGATCAATTAATTATAAGCAAGACGAAAAGACTCCTTTTCAAAATGCACAATAGCAGAAATAACAGCAGTGGGCTGGTAAATGTACTTGTGTTTCATGAGGCTTAGTTTAAAGCACTGCACTGCCACAAGCTTTTACTGTATCTTTCTGGGGGTTACTTAGATCTTAGTGTTAAAAAATATATAAGTGTAGGATTAGCTAGATAAGTAACCCTGGATAGAATTCCAACAGAGGTCCCAGCGCTACTATAAGCCAGGGGTGCTTACCTCTGTGGCCCAAGATGCAGTGTCTTTTTGTTGTATGTCGGTTTCAAATTTAGCTCTGTTATCTGTTTAAAGTTCCATATGCGGGGGGGACGGGGAGTCACTTTCCCTTTTATGCAGAGTTGCCTCTATGGTTTTTGCCTGCTCTAGGCAGCATTGAAAAATGTACTGTACACCCCACTCAGCTCCAAGTCACTTACAATCAACAGTCAATAAACATTTTGCAACTGCCTATGCTCCACCCATCTAGAAGAGCCAGCCCTGTTCATATTGTCAAACATGCAATATCAGTACTCATAGGACTGCAGAGTGTTGCATGGCCACGAAAAAGGCATTTTATGTTGTTTGCTGCCTTAATAGCAACTTGTGTGTGTGGTTTTTGGGAGGGGGGTGAGGGGGTGAAAGAACCTGGATTTGTGCAGGAAATGGCCCAACTTGATTATCATGCACATTGTGTAGAGAGTTGTCACTTTGGATGGGCTATCACCAGCAGGAGAGTGAATTTGTGTGGGGGGGTGGAGGGTGAGAAAACCTGGATTTGTGCTGGAAATGGCCCAACTTGATGATCACTTTAGATAAGCTATTACCAGCAGGACAGTGGGGTGGGAGGAGGTATTGTTTCATATTCTCTGTGTGTATATAAAGTCTGCTGCAGTTTCCACGGTATGCATCCGATGAAGTGAGCTGTAGCTCACAAAAGCTCATGCTCAAATAAATTGGTTAGTCTCTAAGGTGCCACAAGTACTCCTTTTCTTTTTGCGAATACAGACTAACACGGCTGTTACTCTGAAACCTGTATATCCTTGTACAGTAGTTACATAGAAAATCTTTAAAAGAATTTGTTGGGCAAGAACGAACAAGAAATGATTGTCAGACCCTTCCTGGTCTACTCCTAGTATTCTCTCCTTTATGCCTCATATACACATGTTTATATGGGGTAAAAAGGATTTTGTACTCTTGAGCTGCTGCCAGGAAGTATTGCTGTAGCTTATCTTTTAAGAGCTGTTTGTGCATTTTGGGATCAATAGAGTTGATTAGTTGCTAGATTAGGTTGCACTGCTTTCTATGGGTTTCACTTTCCAAGCCTCTGCTCTCAAGTACAAAATCTCCTACTCCTAGAAGAGCCATACAATGTAACACCACACATCACTGCCTCCCGGCTCTCCAGAATGGACCTGGGTCATGAAAGGTATTCACTGCCTCACTGCATCTGATGGCAACATCAGAGTCAGAAGCAAAATGACACAGTCCAGCTCACAGCTCTTCATTGTGGAGTGCCGAGCCTGCCTCTCTACGGTAAGAAGGCAGACAACGTAAGATTTCTCCTTCCCAAATTGGCTGTGCTCAATCAGGGTTTTGTGACACTGAGAGAAGGCCTGTACCCAAGTCTACACCTTGTCTGGTTATAGGAGCTGCTGTGCAAAGCCTATCCAGCAGAGATGACACGCAACAGGGAACAGAACCACAAGAGGAGTTTGGTGGATTAGTTCAGGAAGGTCAAACCATGCATAGGGGGTTACAGGAAAGACAGCCTAAGTCTGTGTGGGTGTAAGAGAAAGCCATACTGTACTTCCCTGACCCCCTTACCTCAGGGAATGGAGACGACCAGCGCTGCATTACCATAGTACATACAGTAATTCGCTTTATTTTTGCTAGGGGATCTCAATTATTCCATGAACTGCTTGGATTGGGTTATCAAAGCAGGAGAGGATTTAGAGTACTATACAACCATTAAGGATCCTATTCACAAAGAAATAACTTACGTAGACACAATCAATACTGCATAGTTTTGACGAGCTGTGTGGAGGCTGTGGGTTTGTACTCAGTTACGGGGGAGAACAAATCTGTCTCCAGGCAGGCTGAGTGTCAGAATGCAGGCAGACTGATGGTCAGATTTACAGAGAGGACACATATGGACATGGAGTGATGGCCTTTTATTTGACTGGATAAGGATCTTAGTGGAAATCTGAAGGGATTTGTGTGAAACCTTATCCACAGCTAATCCAAAGTTTACACTGATTATGACATACTGTAGGAAAGAACTGGTTTTAAAGACAAGGCTTTCATACTTACAAGTATTTTTTCCTACACTGTACTGAACATTTGAAGTTCTTTCTCAGTCTACCTCTACACTTCAGCCAGGGTATGAGTCCCAGCTCGAGAAGGCATATGCATGCTTCCTCTCACTGAGCTAGTGCCCTAAAAATAATAGGGTAGCCACACTAGCACAGGCAGCTCAGGCTAGGCACCCAACTACATACCCGCAGCGTTCAGGTGGGCTTGAACTCATTGCTGCCACACGACATGCTAGCTAGATGAGAACTAGAGCAAGTATGTCTAACTGAGCTGGGAATCACCCCCAGCTGAAGTGTAGATGTAGAGAGACAAGGTGGGGGAGGTAATATCTTTTATTGGACCATCGTCTGTTGGTGAGAGAGACAAGCTTTCAAGCCAAATACAAAGCTCTTCTTCAGGTCTGAGAAAGGTACTTTGAGCATCACAGCTCAATGCAAGGTGGAACAGATTGTTTACCCTACATAGCTAGTACATATTCTAAGGGACCATTCACGATAGAGTGGCCCATTAATACCTCTGCGGTCATAAAACAAAAAGAGGGGGTTAGTGGGTTACATATTGTTGTAATAAGTCATAAATCCAGTGTCTCTTTTCAGTCTATGATTTTTAGTGTCTAGCAGAGTTATGAATTTAAGCTCCCAGGCTCGTCTTTTCACAGTGTGCAGGTTTCCTTTGAGGATGAGGACTGATAGGTCTGCAATAGAGCGATCACTTTGCGAAAAGTGTTCACCCGCAGGTGATAGGATGTTTTTGTCTTTTATCATTTTCCTGTGTGAATTGACTCAAGAGCACTGAGTGATCGTCTGGTTTCACCCACACAGTTGTGGTTGTTGTTGGAGCATTTAGTGCACTGGATGAGGAATATCACATGCTGTGATAGGCATGTGTACGACACATGGATCTTGAAAGGTGTGGTGTGGGTGGTGTTAATCATTGTAGCGGTGGAAATACGTCTGCAGGTTTTGCATCTGTTTTGGTAGGGTCTGCAGTAGCATAGTGGGGTGGGGGGGGGAAGAGGGGCAGCAGCCGCTCTCCCACCAAGCAGAAGTGGTGCCTTTTTAATTTCTTGGAGCCTTTTTAATTTTTACTCACCCGGCAGCACTCCAGGTCTTCAGCGGCACGTTGGGTGAGTACAAGCGGGTGGCGCCTTTTTTTTTTATCTCCGCTCCCCCTGTTTTCTCCCCCTGGCTACGCCACTGAGGGTCTGGTGCCGCTTTGAGGTGGTGTGTCCAGGTCTGTGGACAGCTTGCTTCTGATGATGAGGTTGGAGGCCAGAAGTGGGGGTTCAGAAAAGATTTTTCAGGAGGGGGTCGCCCTCGTGTGTGGATTGTAGTTGTTTGATGATCCCCGTATGGGTACCAGTGTGGGGTAGTAGGTGACAAGTAGGGGTGAGCAGTCAGAGTGGATTTTATTTCTGTATTGAAGTAGGTTCTCTCGGGATATCCTGGGACTGACACAGTATCATCCATGTACCTCTGCTGGGATCTGGAGGGGACCAGACTTCATCTTTACTGGTGAACTGAAAATGGACAAGTTATCAGCCAAGGGCAGTGGGAGCAAGTGCCTTTCCCAACCAGCTCTACAGCAAAGTCTACATGCTGTGTAGGGTCAAATCCCCTTTCTCAGCATTTTGGCTGTATTAACAAAGAAAACGGTAAGATAACTTTCAGCTTATAACCGTCTCTCTGGGCTCTGCTGCTCCTACCTTAAGACTGCTCACCCTACTCACTAGATCCTCTCCAAAGAGGTACTCCTACCCTCTTTGTATATACATAGGGCAATAAGCTACCTATCTCAATGAGTCAACAGAACCCACATAGCCCTTTTTAGCAGGATCAACCTGTTAAGTGACAAACGCATGCAATTTGTTGCCAGCAAATTCCAATTAAACATTCAGATTTTTCACCAAACTAAGACATTTGATTACAAAATAAAACCACAATTTTCTTCTGTGCTTGCCATTTGAAATCAGTGAAGGCTGGTGACAGCTGAAAGCAGGCAGGCCAAATTGGTCAAGAGTCAGTTTGCAGCAATGCGTAAAGCTCTTAATGTCCCTTCTTTAGGGCATGGTAGACACTGCTGACTTGTCTGCTCTGAGGAGCCACCACTGTTGGAAATAACGAACACACTTAACAGGGTGTTAAAAAACAAAAACAAAAAAACCCACCTTTACATTATAGCCTTGATCCAGGTAATGGAGAATTTTTAAATGCATTGTGGAATCTTGAGTTTTGGTGCATATGAGAAAATCTCAGGGTATACTTTTCCCAAGTGATACTGTTATAAAGGAACCATGGGCTTGTAATCAGAATATGGGACCATGAGGCAGGATAGCTGTGTTCTATTCATCCATAGACTTGAACTGACCGTGGGCAAGTGACTTAAGCTTTCTTGGCTTCAGTTTGCCCATCTATAAAATGGGTACAATAACCTTGTAGCTAGCTTACAGGGATATTGAGAGAGTTAGTGGCATGCTGCCAAAGGCTTTCAGATCCTTGGATGAAAGGTGGTACAAGAGTATTAAATATTCAGAAGATAAATAATTATAGAGAAATAATTATATTTCATGCACCGTTATACTGCAGTAATGCCCCAATTCATACAGCTTTGAGAGCACTAATACATACTCTTGAATTTATTAGAATAAGGAACTATAGTTTTCCCAAGAAGCTTTAACAAAAAGAGAGCACAACTTCTATACACTTGTAATCCAAATGCTCCCACGTAGAATTTCCACAAGACTGCTTAAAAGTGCAGTAAAAATTGTAATTAAAAACTGTATCTCCTAAAGAAGATGACTCATGTTTTTGTGATTCAGAAAAATATGTCAATAGAACACTGTTTACTAAATTCACATGATAAACTGCTGGGGTTATTCAAAGGATATAGGAGCATTTGAAGAAATATTAATGGCAAACAGGGAAATTATGTTATTTTTGCCCACAGAAAGTCTGTTTTCCCCAGTGGTGCAAGTACATTTTAACTCTTACCAGTACAGTACTGATCCCCCCACACTCCCTCACAAAAAATGTTCCCTGACTAGAGCCCTGCGTGGATATAAATTTCAGCCCTTCCACACACTTGCGTCTCCTGTCTGGGGTCTGTTCAGCCCCACCAGAGGACACGGCTAGGGGCAGGGCTGGGGGTACCAGAGCCACACCGGAGGAGCTGCCAGTGCGGGGCGCTGGCTCCTGGGAGCGGCCGTCCCATGTTCCACTCCTTTCGCCACTGCAGTTCACAGGAGAGCCCTGCGGTTCTGAAAGTGTGTGTCTTTCCAGGATGGCGTACCAGCAATAAATGTGTTAATGGTATGGCATACCTGACCAAACTGGCTTACTTGCGCTACTGGTTTTCTCTCCGCCCTAACATTTTTCCTTTTCCTTTTCAAATACAGAAGGGTAAGCGATAGCAAAGGCATAAGACTATCTCCAGTAAACATACAGTTGTCTGGTCAATCATCTGCAGTTGTGGATGGTCTCAGAACCTCAGCAAAACCACAGGGGGTGTGGCATGCAACTGGTCTCTCATGGCAGCTGAAATTCAGGACATGTGGATAGCAGATCATAAATCTGACCCAAGTTCTATGTTTAAGAGGTGCCACATGCAAAGAGAGGATATGAACTTGGAATGTTGCTTGAACTAATCAGAGGCCAGGCTTGAATGCTACAGTCCAGAAAACAACAGCAGGGAGCAGTTAGCCAAGGATTTGAATACAGAAATTCCTTCCTGTGCCTGCCCTTTTTGGAACTAAGGTCCTCTCTTGGTGGGAGAGTTACTTCTTATTTTTCAGCCCTACAGGATTCCAGCTTTCCGGTGGCATATCATTTGTAAATCTGCTTCAGAGATCTGAACCTCTCCCTACGGTCTCACTTGGTCTCTCTCTTCACTTATTTCTGCCCCAAAAGGAAGGGTCCTATTAACATTATCACTGGATCTCCACTTGGTGCTAAATCACCACCATAGATAGGTGCCATGCCCTGTTCAACAGCATGGTGAAGTCCTTGGATGTGGATTCCAATTCTTTTTGGTGGGGGTCTCTCGTCAGTTACAAGGGAAGTCCTGCACTGGGTTCTCTGATGGATTTCCTGGGACATGAGAGATGATGGAATTCTGGCCACACTGAAATCAATTGCAAAACTTCAGCTGACTTTAACGGGGCCAGGATTTCACCCTGTATGATTATGTGGTGCCCAGCATCTTCGGGGAATAAATTGAGGGTCTCCAGAAGTAAAAGCATGAGCTGATGAGCAAGGGACCATGACCCCTAGAGCAAGGAGCTATAACAACTCATATTCTCTGCAGATTGGGCACAAAGAGGGACTTGTAATACTCCTTTACCAGTGGTTGTAAATCCATGGGGAAAACTGCCTCTTTACAAAGACAGTCCTATAATATGCAGATATTAATAAAGACCAGATAACATCTAAGGCAATATCCTGATACCTTTCAAAATACCTTCCATGACAGGACGGTCCTGCAGTTGAGAAGCCCATGTAAACAAAGGGGGTTTAAGTAGATTTTGCTTTCCTGTTTTGCCAAACTGATTTAAGATCATATTTTTACTTGTGCAGTTCCAGGCCCATTCAGAACAGCCTGACCTGATTAAAATCAGAGGGCAGTCCAATTTTCTTCTGCTTCCCCATCCCCCCAAATTTTAAACCCTTCATTTATAAGAGGGACACATCCAGAGGAAATGGACAGTATTTGCAATATTTCCATGATTTTCAATGACATGTGGCAAGATACTGTGGCCAAACCTTTTTTCTACTGAGCATTAAATGGGGGGGGTGAAGGGAAAAAGGGAGAGAATAACCCACAAACTGCAGAGGAAACAACTCTTCTCCGACGTCACAGCAGGTGGCTCTCCACAGAGTACGTCGATGGTTTTGCTGATCTTTTATCATGGAAGCCTTGTGATGGGGTAAAAGGATTCCCACACAAAACCTGGCAGGTTTAGGACTAAAATCCAAACACACAGCCAGAGATTCCTGCAAAGGCTGCCAGTATTCAAGTGGATTGGAGCCACTTGGCTTCCCACAGCCTAGTCACAAGGGCTGGTAGATTTGCACATTCTCTAAAGGAACCACCTAACAAACCTCTATGCCTGCAAGGGGGAATTATAAACCAGAGCTGGGCGAGCTCAGAGGAAGAAAGCTAAAATCTAGAGAAGAGAAAACAGTTCAGCAATTTAAAGGAAGCCACTTTATATTTTTCTCCAAGGACACAATGATTACAATAGGGGATTTCTATATCATAGTTTTGGTCATGCCTGCACAGACGGGACCAAACAATGTTATTGAATCACATTTTAGCCCTTGTTTTTAAGCGTGGACAAAATTTTACAATAATTTTTAAAAATTCCCCTCCCCAAGCCTTGTGCTCCACTGTGGACCCCGCAGACTCCTTTGTCTACCTATCACCACTTTAGTCAGCCCATCGCAAGCCTCTTCTTCCAGCATGAAGGGCCTGACTCTCTAGTCAGTTCCCAGCCCCTTTGGTCAGCTCAGGAGATGCAAGGGAGCCAAGTATTGGCCAAAGCTGGCCAGCAGAAAATTCCTGTAAGAAGATCTGTGCTGGATCTTGGCCCTGCATCTCTGAGCACCTTCCCCTCCCCTTCAGCTCCCAACATGGTGGGCAGCATTTTGGGAGCAGGCCGGGGCAGTGTTGGAGCCCCACCCAGCCACAGCAGTTCAGCACTGGGGATCCAGTATGGACCTCACATTTGCAATTAGCCTGACAGCTGAAGAAAAACCCTTCATATTTCACATTAAATGGCAGGCAATTTACTGTGTTGTGGCAGGTTTTTTGTTTGTTTTTAATACACTAGTGAAATGGCCCTGAACCAACTACCTAATAATTTGACCACCCCTGAATTTAGAAGAAGTTCAGCTGCAAATCTAGGTCGGAGTTTCACAACTCGAGCCCGGCTCTATTCAGTAGTAAGGCTGGCAATGTATATGGAGGTAAGCTTAAGTACAGGGCCAGATCCTCAGCTGACATAAATCATTCTTCGTGCCATCAGCTTTTTTACCAGCTAAGGATCTGATCTATAGACATTAACAAGATCATAAAGGCATCCTACACATCAGCAATCAAAGGAAAAAAGACATAAGTTACCAGGGTTTGTGCTGACTGCAGCACAAGCTATTGACACAACAAATATGACTGTCACTTGAGCCCCCACTGCATTAGTTCCCACATTTAGTACTAAGCAAAAAGACCAATGTTGCTCTAGTAGGAGAATTAAAAAGCCCACTTTCTTCAGAATATAGATTCGCACAGGCACAGAGAAATTTTTTGGGTGAGCGTTGCATCTTCGTTTCAGAGCAATGAGCCATGACTAAACTGTCAAAGGTTTACTGATGGCAGCTGGGTACAAGGAGCTTTCAAGATTATTTCAAGCTGATTTTAATAGACTGCACAAGATGGAATGGAATGGAAAGGAATTTCAGAAGACGAAACTGTTGCTTCTGGGGATTTCAAAGAAAAAAAATCAAGTCCTGTTTTTTTTATCAATAACATAATGAAGTCGTTTTGGTAGTTGTACAGACCTAGAGTGCTCTCTGCACATCGCAACACAAATTAAGTTTTCCCCACAGCAATTAAATAAAACCCCCAAACAGAAACTTAGTACCATCAGGACATTGAATTGGGGTGGGGGTTTTGAGAACCCAGCATAGAACCCCATGAAAGCTCAGCAGTATGAATCAAGTCTTTTGGGTTTTAGGTTGAGTAGTGTGGCCAAGTGGATAATACAGCACTGGACTGGGACTCAAGAAACCTGGATTCCATTCCTGGCTCTGCCATGGGCTTGCCTCCCCTATCCTCAAATCTCAGTTTCCCCACCTTTGTAAAGTGCTTTTTGTGTGTGCTCCTGTGAAAAATACAAACCTCAGGACACAGGCTCAGATTCAGATCTCAATTGCACCATAAAAATCAGAGTACTTACAGTTGTAACTGATCAGACATTGAAAGCTTGTCTATGCCAGGGAATTGGCTGGCATAACTAAAACCACTATAGCTACACCTATGTAACCCCCACCTTCCTGCTGCCATGGAGTCTTTATTCCAAAATAATTACTTCACAAAACAATCACATTCTGATCTTGCATGTACATCCCAAGTAACTTCAGAAAAATAATTAGAATTATTCTGGATTTACAACACTGTAATTCACAGCATGGTTTGCCCTACAAGAAACAATGTTTATGCTGTCCCTAATGGAAACTGTATTACAATATGGTTTCATCTTGCCCACAAAGATGGGATCAAAGTTTGTCCTAAGAATGTTACAGAACTGGGGTGCAGCCTGGGATCAGATTCACTGTGTGGGTTCCATCTGCAGAAGCCTCAATGGTGGAAAGCCCACAACACAAAATATCTGCAATTGCCACTCCCCTAGGGGACCTGGAATAAGGCACTGCATTCTTCAAATAGTAGGTGTGTCTGGCTGGAGAAGGCGTATGTCAGGACACCCAAGAGAAGTGCTACTCCAGTTCACCTCCCAGGCATCTTATGCTGGAAGTGCTTCTATAGAACCCCAGATGGAATGCCAAGCTGCTTCCCATGCAGAAAGCCTCAGTACCGTCACCTGCCTTCCTCTTGGGATGAATCTCCCCACCTTATTACAGGATCAATAATAAGGGGGTGCAAACTGTGAAGCCCAATTCATCCCACGCAGGAATAGGGGATGCCGAGATATGGATGCCAAGCATCTGTTACTGGAAGGAAAAGTTGTTTTCACAGAAGGCTGTTTGTCATGGGGCTGGACACCACAGTGAAACAGCTGGTTATTGAGCTGTTGCAATCCTTAGAAAGATCTGAATCATTCTGCTTCATGATACTGTATCATAATATAGCAGAGCTCAAGGGAAGAGGGGGGAAGGCTGTAAACCATATTACATTTGAGCTTCAAGAAAGATTACCTCCTCAGAAGTCCTCTTAGAAGAGCTATTCATAGCACTTCAACGCAATAACTACACTGGCATTTTCAGATTAAAGCAGAATCCTGTATGAGACAAGCTAAAATGAGACAACTGTTATTAAGAAACTGGGGGTAATACATTATAAGTGCTTATGAAGTCACTGTAACCCCTACAATTTTAGGGTCTGATCTTGAAAATGGTGATGACTCCTGTAAGGTGCTCAGCATCATCAATGTGCATTGGTATGGAATTGGGGGTGCCCAGTATTTAGATGGCTCATGACCTAGGTAATCCTACCAAATTTGTTTGCGAGGAAATGAGAAAGCCACACATTTAACCAAATTCAAATTGAAGATCATCCAAAATGCATTCAAGGGACTGTCGCATCACCACTATGCTATAATCCAGAGGGCCAGTCTAATAAACACAAACTGTAGTGTTACAATTGTCCTGCTGTCTAATATGAAGGTGCAACCATGGAGAGTACAGATCCCAATATGCAATGATGCATCTTAGAATCGGATAAATGTAGGGCTAGAAGGGACCTTAAGACATCACCAAGTCCAGCCTCCTGTCCTGAGGCAGGACCAAGTAAATCTAAACCATCATTGACAGATGTTTGTCCAGCCTCTAATGATGGGGATTCCACAATCTCCCTTGAAAGCCTATTGCAGAGCTAATCTACCATTATAATTAAAGTGTTTTTCTTAATATTAACCTACATCTCCTTTGCTACAGATGAAGGTCATTACTTCTTGTCTTATCTTCAGGGGGCATGGAGCACAATTGATCGCGGTTCTCTTTGTAATAGCCCTTAGAATATTTGAAGACTTATCAGGTCCCCCCCAGTCTTTTTTCCCTCAAGAATAAGCATGCTGAGTTTTTAACCTTTTCTCATAGGTCAGGTTTTCTAAATCTTCTCTGGACTCTCTGATTTGTCCATGTGTGTGGTCCTCTTGGTCCAAGCAATCGCTCCTCAGTTCAAAATGAATATTGCATATTGATACCTGACCTCTCTATGCATCACTTTTCAGAGTAGAATGACATTTTAAACAAGGAAGAGTCCAAAATGCTTTCTGGCTGCAGTACTAAAAGAAACCCACCTCTGGAGAGGAGGTAGTAAAGGAGTGAATACAGAGTGGAGGTTCATACTGTTCAGAATTATCATTGTAGCATTTCCAGCCCAAAATGGCCTCATGAAGACCTCTGTATAAAACTCCTATCGTCAGACACTATGAATTAGTGCAAAAGTATTTCTGGGCCATGCCCATTGCTGGCTTATACCTCTTTGAAATCAGCACTAAATTCAGCCCTCTGTTTATTTACAAATCTAAAATAACTCAATATGTTACTGATGTACCTTTACTGGCCCAATCAGCTAGAAATGCAGCCAGAAATAACCTATCCAGCAAGAGAGTCTGAGAATCTGTGTCCCCCTTTGGAATTTCTCCTTGTCCTTCTGAATGTCCGATATTTTCTTTCTTGTGTCAAACTACTAATTCTCTTTGCACCCCACACCCACTACCCAAACCTCCAGTTAACTGTCTAACAGACAGAGCTATGAAGAAGTTGTTATGCTTACTTCTACAGAGATTAGGATCAAAGGGATTAAACGTGCATACCGGAATGACACTTCCCAGGTTCACTTTGGACAAGTCTTATTTACATGTAAATGGAAGTATAGGCAACGATCAGTGGGTTACACTCTCTTGTCCATCAGATCAAATGGGATATTTCAGCAGAGAGATCAAGGAAAGCTCCTCTCCTGTGAGCAAGCCCCTCTCACTGCCTACAAACTATCTTGTAATGAAAGTATTAGTTTACTAATTAAGGAGGGAAATATAGAACCCTTGTAATGTTATGTCCTATCCAGTAGCTTCCTGGTAACTTCACAAACTGATAGTGGTCTGTCACTCCTCTGACTTGCAGAAGTACCTACAGAGACAGCTTCTGGCAGGAAGGGGGAAAGGGTTCTCGTGCTATTATACAGCAATCCCGCTTTTGGATTATGGCATGTCCAGTCAGACTCAGCCAGAAGGAAGGCTGAAAAAAATGGGTAAATTCTCAGGGTTCTATTAAAGATGCAAAAATTCATAAGAAAAAAAGGAAAGAAAGAAAAAGTGGTGGAGTGCTGAAAAGAGGAGTGAATTTGTGGAGTGCAAGCTGCAGGCCTGTCTAATGTTCTCCTTTTTTTAGCTGGCAAAAAGAGCATGTGTATTCTGCGTTTCCATTATACAACGATGGAAAGATTATGTCATCACATCGTAATTTTCTTGACCTTTCAGCTGACAGCAGGAATCCAGCACTTGTATATAGGGGTGTTTTTATTGCGGCATGCTATAAGATAACACATTTTTACAGACACACACACCCCTGGCACAGCATTTGTGCAGCTGAAAATCTGTAAGTAAATCATTACCAACTGGAAAAAACTCTGAACCCTAAAATGTGCATTTAACCTTTAAAAACAGTATACAAATGCCTGTGAAAATAAGATAATGTTCCTCCATACATCAGTCTTTCTTTTTAAAGAGGATTCACTAAACAGTTATAAATGTAATTTGAACTTTTGTCATGAGAACAAGAAACCAACCTGATTGCCAGACTTCCTGATATTTTTAGGCCAGTTACAACTGTATCTCCATGACCTCTGCTAGGGCATATTTTTAACCACAAATATTAAACCTTTTCTAGATTATTCCCCTCCCCCAATTCCCACAGGAATCAAATTCTGCAGCTGGATTCAGTAGATGTCCCTGGTTCTTGGTTTTTAGCACAGTAATTATGACATGTTGAATTCACAGGTGATCTCTTCAACACTGTGGGAGGAAGTGGAAGCGGGGGTTTCCGATGCTGCTCAGGGCCACTTCCTCTCGCAATTTGAATGAGTAGCCATTCTCGGAAGGGGCCTAGTGTCTGCTCTGGGTTGGTGGAAGGGGCATTGTGCGCTTCAGAAGGACAGTAGGAAAGCTTCTGTGCTTGGTCTGACAGGAGTAATTCTCTGAGACGGAGAGTACAACTTCCAAAAAGAACGGTGTCAGGAAGCCACATGCTAGAACCTTGAGACACGCCCCTATATCGTGTCATCCTCCTCCCATTTCTAGCATGTAGTTCTAGAGTCTTAAGGAACGTCTACACTGAAAAGAAAAATCTGCAACACTGGGTCTCAGAGCCCATCTCAATTGACTCAAGTTTGTGGGGCTCGGGCTGCAGGACTAAAAATTGCAATGTAGAGGTTTCCTAGCAGGCTGGACCCCAAGCTCCAACACCTCCCACCCTCACTGCATTTCAGAGCTCAGGCTCTAGCACGATTGGGAGCATCTACATGGCTATTTTTAGCCCTGCAGCCTGTATCCTGTGAGCCTGAGTCAACTGACGTGTGCTCTGAGACTTGGTGCCACAGGTTTTCCTTTGCAGTGTAGACATACCCTGAGGCCACAAAGAAGATATGGAGTGTCCGTCCTCTGATTATTTTATAATCAGTAAGCCCTTAAGAAAACCACCACCACCCAATCAACCCAGACATGTTAACAAAAATCAAATCTGGAGGCTGAATGAAAACATGAAGATGATAAACTGCCCTGATCCAAGAGGCATGGGAAAGTAAAGCTAACTGGAAAGACTGGTCTGCTGCTGCGGAAATTAACTGGAATGACAAGTTTGAATAATCCTGCCTCTATCACTGGGGAAAGGTTAAGAGGGGAATTGGTTTTTGTGATCCCAGAGGATGAGTTGTTGAGACTAAGATTCCAGCAGCATTTAAAGGCTGGAAAAAGCTTCTTATGCATGTACTGAGACACACCATCTGCAGCATTCTCTTCATGTAGTGAAGTCTTGGATGTTCTGAAATAACAGTCCCACTCACCTGAAAGGATTACAGTAGGGATAAATATAAAGTCAGGGTTGAATATTCATGTTCCTGTGTTTTGGTGTTATGGGGGGGGGAAAAGAGACTCTTTTAAAATCACTCAGGCAAAAAAATAAATAAAATAGAAATTCTGTTTTATGAAACTTCAATACAGCTTAAGGTTTTGACTAAATTTAGGTGTATTGGATCTCTTCTTAAATAGTAATCAGGAATTAAAGAAGAAAAACACCAGGTGTTACAAGACAGAATAAGGTCCTTTTCTTCCCTGAAGCTCAGGGACAGTTCAAACAATCTCTGTGAAAAGATCTGAAAGCATTTATCTTCTATAAGCTTTGCCAAACATGTTCAAAATACTGCAGCCTTTTCAGGTAATGGAACAAGAGCCTTTGAGAGAATACTTTTATGCAAAACGGACTAACTGGAAATTCTTCTTTTCTTCTGAGCTGAGAGCCTCCTGAAGTAATGCTATAACCAGAAAACCAAAAGGAAATTTAATAACTAATTACTGTTACTTAAAATATCCCTGATGCTACATTGAGAGTCTGCTTTCTCTTGAAATTATTATTAAAAAGAAAAGTTAGTTTCAACAGACTGATTGTCCAGGAGACAGACATCTTCCCCTCTTTGCAAAGGATGTAGAGATGAGATCTTCAGGTGGGCAGAATGGGGCTGGGGGGAGGATTTCACCATCCTAAAAGAAGTTACAATGTGGCTTTTTGCATCCATGCGTTATATCTAAGTGTTTCAACCATATCATACGGACTAGCCGCAAGGCAAAGAGAGCGACAGGCCTGTACTGAAGAGCCACATCCTAAACACAGTTGGCGGTTAGGAGGAGGAGGAATAAGATGACAGGAGGAAATGACAAAAGGTAGAGCTGAGAAGAAGAAATTGTTGTTCCCTCACCCCAAAAAAGTCTCCAAAAATTTTTGGAAAACCAGACACCCTGAAAAGAGAGTGCACACCTACCACATTTCAGCTGTTTTTCTGTATTTTTTTCCTTTACCCTTCTCACAACCCTCCACTTCCTTTTCCTCTTTCCTTGTCATCTTTCCTGCTTTACTTTTTTCCTGTAGTCCACCCCCATTCATCTTTCTCTTTTTCCTCCCGTTTTTGTATTCAACTTCTCCCTTTTGTCAAACTGCCTTCCCAACCCTAGCAACCCCTGTTTTATTGTTTATTTACACTATACTGCCCAAAGGTCCCTCAATTAGGATTGGGGCCCCATGGGGCCAGGCACTACACAATCATAGATGAAGAGTCACTCCAAATGGTTGGGTTTGGTCATTTTTAAATTTAAACTCCAATGTCTGCCAGCATGTCCAATGAAATTTGACTTTTTCATCCTGATTTCAGCTCCCTGTTTCAGCTGGGGACCAGACTGGAGAGCTCTCCAATGAGGTCAGCAGCAGTTCTTGTCACAGATATGTTAAGGTGGCACGAAAAGGCAAGGTGAGCCCAGATGCAAGCCTAATGGGCATACACCACTGAGTTGCATGCTTGGCAAGACCTGTTTGCCTCAATCTGAATTACTGGTGAACAGGTGACTCAAGTTCCACCATGGAGGAATATTGAATCATGCCAAGCCTCTTTGAAAACTGACTCCTCACAGCAGTACTTCAAATCCCTCAGCATGTTCAGAGTTCCAAAGAGGAAGAGCAGAAAGCCACGCAAAAGCACGATTTCCCCTGTACTACATTCTTACACTATAATCTCAACCCTCCCACACAGCTGAGCTTCTCACCTGGTACCTTAAACAAACTCCCAAATCCTCTATTCTAGCAATACTGATTTTTCTTCCTATTTAAACCTATTTAACCCACTTCTGGGATGGAAATAGAAGCAATACTTGGTCCTGGTTCTGAATTACAATAAGGCTTCACAAAGCAGGCAGCTAATTTTTCTAGTGGCTCCTACCCCGATTGTATGTATAACGAGTTCATTTGCTTGTTTACACACACATCTGTCCCAATCTGCTCCACTGAAGTAATGGCAAAAATCCCTTTGATTTAATATGATTGAGATCAGAACTGAAATTGTAATGAAGTATTTCAATAAAAACAAAGTATAGAAAGTAAGCAGTGTAAAAACAAACCCAAGAAATGCTGCCGCAGGGGAAACTGAATAATTTAGGTTAGCTGAAGTACACATGGCCTTGTGTCAGTGGCTAGATTACCTAATGGCAAAAGAACAGGACACAGCTTCACGACTTAGTTGCAAAGGTACCCCACCCTTGGAAAAATGTATTACATGGGGCAGAAGGGTGGACTCTGAAAATATTTTCCATGTACCCTATTACACTTGCAGACACAGTTTTTGCTGCCATACTAGTAGGAAGTTATTGCCACCCACCCACACTATAAGGACCCATATTTTTCAGCTAACTCAATTTTCTGGCTGGCGCTGGGATATAAAGAGAAACGTTTTAAAAAATGGTTAAGTATTACCAGAATCTAATTTGGCTAGACCTCCTGTCTCAGGTTTAAGAGTGGTTTAATCAAGAATGGATCTGGCAAACAACTTCAGGATGAGGGATTTTTGTCATGTAGCTGGGACCTAAGAAAAGGCTTTTCTCCTTATGTTACAGAATAGAATCCCTGTCCCCAGATGCTCTCTTTTAGGATATGCGCTTCTACTGAACACTCTTGTGGTGTGTGGGGGAGGGGCTTTGTTTTTGGTGAACAAAACTGTGGTGCCATCAGCTCATGCTGCTAATTGTTGCCTTTTAAAGAAGAATAACCCTGCAAAGTTATTTGTGCTGGAATGGCAATTGTTGCATGTAATAGTTACAGTTGAAGAAAAGACAAATTAATTTTTAGCAGGCAGAACTGTTGACTGGATCATGGTTTAAAGTCTTCCTAAACATGCTCTGACATAATACACTGTGGAGACCTCAGAATCAAGACAGAGCATGTAAGGACTTGCATGCCAATGCTCCTCAGATTAAGGGCTTCCTAAGCATACCAGGCTGTATACTCTGAAAAACCCGTTATGCTAAACCTGTCAATGACCTGTGGATAATGGGAGTGTGTCACACACTTCCATTGAGACTGGAATAGGTTCAGTGAAAATTATAATGGAAGCACTCTTAATTCTAGTTGGTTTCAGAGTAGCAGCCATGTTAGTCTGTATCCGCAAAAAGAAAAGGAGGACTTGTGGCACCTTAGAGACTAACAAATTTATTTGAGCTGTAGCTCACGAAAGCTTATGCTCAAATAAATTGGGTAGTCTCTAAGGTGCCACAAGTCCTCCTTTTCTTTTTTCTTAATTCTAGAAGCATTCTTCCTAGAAGATTATACCTGTTCATCCCTATTTACTTTACTACTTCTGGTGCTTAGTAGCTGCAGCTGTAGTTGTGGTTCTACTCTGAAGAGAAACTACACAAAATTAACATCTTAAATCTGCTCTAAATGTGTATTCAGAGTCATTTTCAGTGACAATCAGTTTTTGCTCTTTATTCTTTGATGGTACAGAGCTATGAGAACATCAAAGCATCAAGTCTCATCATTGCATATCCATTGGGTATCAACAGAATTGTTAATTAAAGCCAACATTGTCAAACCTGGGCACCTAAAATTAAGCTCCTAAGTGTGTATTTTGGCATCCCAACAGAAGCAGCCTTGTTTTAAGAGGTGCTGGGCAACCCCTGCTTCCACTGAAGTCATTAAGACTGCAGGCACACACTGCTTTTGATATTCACACCCATTAGGATTTTGGCACCTAGGCTTAAACAATTGGGCATAAGTGCCAACAGCAAGAACAGGAGTACTAGTGGCACCTTAGAGACTAACCAATTTATTTGAGCATAAGCTTTCGTGAGCTACAGCATGGGGAAATAGTACACAAAATAAAACTATTTCCCCAGGCTTATTTTTTCCCACTACTGTTACTCACACCTTCTTGTCAACTGTTGGAAATGGGCCAGCCTGATTATCACTACAAAAGGTTTTTTGGTTTGTTTGTTTTTTGTTTTTCTCCTGCTGATAATAGCTCACCTTAACTGATCACTCTCATTATAGTGTGTACGGCAACACCCATTTTTTCATGTTCTCTGTGTATACATATATCTTCCTACTGTATTTTCCACTGCATGCATCTGATGAAGTGGGTTTTAGCCCATGAAAGCTTATGCCCAAATAAATGTGTTAGTCTCTAAGGTGCCACACGTACTCCTCGTTCTTTTTGCTGATACAGACTAACACAGCTACCACTCTGAAAACCTGCAGATGTTGAGTTGACCTTATCTGTTAGGTACAATTGACAAGCTTTCCCATTTCATCACAATGTTGTGGTTTTCTTTATATGTAATATATAAAGCTTTTTTTAGTTTCTTAAATTTGTATTCTAAACAACGTAGGATTTAGCATGAGCAATTGTTTCTAGATTTGTGATCTCTATCTGCCACTCTCCTCATCTATTTAACTTTTACCTTCCCAAGGATACAAGTGTTCCATTAGCTTATAAATGTCACTGTCAATCTGAAATCATGTTGCTAGACACTAAAGGTGAGGTAAAAGACAAGTGTAACTGTATCATAAAAATTCTATTCCTCTCCTTATTCTGAATTTACATTGATTCTACTATAGCCTAGCCAACTGTTCTAAAAGCGGTTTTGTTTTGTTTCTGAACCACTCATGCTTTCGTGCTTAAATAAGAGATTCTGGGGAGAATGCAATGACATCACATGACTAGAAGGCAGCTGGATAACTAAGTAGGGATTACTAACTGATTTACTGCTGTGAACATATCATTAGAATCTCTATTTTGGGATGCCAATATCTTTTAAGTAAACAAAAAGGTACCAATAATACAAAATCCTTCAAATCCATGAACAAGTAACTGGAATGTTCAAGTTCCAAATCAAGGAACCAAAAGCCATTGCCAAGAATCTAACAAACTCTCCTACCAAAATCACTTCCTGCTGGTAGCCCATCATCTTCTAAGCAACCACTTCATACGCCTATAACAAATGGCTCCAAAAGAAACAAATCTCTTCCACAAAAGTGACTACTATGGCCTCAGTCCTGCATCCAGTAATGTAGCCCTGGTCTGCACGACCAATTTATGTCGGTATAACGACTGGAAAATCCACATCTCTGAGCGACTGTTATACCAACCAAACTCCCCATGTAGACTGTGCTATATTAATGGGAGGGCTGCTCCCGTCAACAGCTATCATCTCTCAGGAAGGTGGAGTACCAACGCTGATGGGAGAAGTTCTCCTGGCAGCATAGGTAGTGTCTTCATTGAGGCCTACAGCAGCACAGCTGCAGCACTGTAAGCGTACACAAGCCCTCAGAACCCTGTGCACTGTCCTAGTGACTTCATGGAGGATCAGGACCTAAAGGTTAGATTTTCAGAAGTGCTTCGTCCTTGAAAACTTCAGCTTTCATTATCCCAGATGAATACAGGACCCATAACATTTCTCTATGCTGTTTACAAAAGGCAAATGTGGAGCATTTACAATTATGCTCACTGTATTTGTGCATATACCAAACATTGCAGAAGACAGTCCCTGCCCCAATGTCGAGAATAATGGAGTCCTGGTCCCTGGATGTGGCCTCCAGGTGCTACTGTACTCATAATTATAATATAGCACCACAGATGTGCATGGGACCTTGAAAAAATATAAAGATAAGTCCCGGCAGAAGGGAATGTAAGGTTGCAAGTGACAACAAGAGATAATGCTGAGAGTTCCAACAAATAAAGACCATATGATTTGTTTTTAAAATTCTCTTTTGATTTTGAGAGACTAAGATAAGTACAAGAGCAGAAGGAGATGATAGTAAAAGGAGAGATGGGGGCTGGATATTACACATATCTTTACCGTACTACACAGATGAACATATTCTGTTAGATGCCCATCTATGCATTTAAAATAAGGGCAAAGAACAAAAGTGTGTCAAGAAAAGGTTATATATAAGACAAAGTCTAGTTGTGTTTGCGGGAAGTCTGGGAGAGCTCTCTTGGTAGTCATTTAGCAAGACGCATTTATAGTGTCTAGACTGTGAAATCCCATTCCTGTGGTTCCTTCAGAGTTGCTGTTTAAATATTTTCTTTAACCACATCCCAGAGGAGTAGGTCCTTTATAGAGTCTGGAGTATCCCCACTTTCATCTCACCACTTAGGTTTAATCCTTCCAGCAAAAGAAAAGGGAGTTCTTCACAGCCAGAGCAACGGAGCCTTCCCAAAAGTGTGGGGGGGGGGGAGGGAGGGAGCACTTGCCCCCACTCCCTGAGGCCCAGCCCCAAGGCCCCACCCCCAGACAAGCCAGAAGCCAGAGCAAGGCCGGGGAGGTCGTCCGGGGCGGGAGAGCCAAAAGCAGCCCCCTGCCCGTGTCCCCACCCCCCAGGCCCTCCGCCAAGCACAGGTGGCAGGACCCAGGCTCCCCACGTAGCTCTCCCCAACCCTGCTCCAGCTGGGGGCGGGCCTCAGAGCCGAAGCCCAGCCATTATTAGAGCCATGCAGGCAGCTGTGGCAGACCCTCCACCTGCCCATGGTGTGGGGGCCCTAGGAGAGTAGCCCCTGGCCCGTGTCCCTACCACCCTGACTCCCGCCCAAGGCAGGTGGAAGCTCCACCCTGCGGCTCCCCCCAGCTGCCTGTGCAGCTCTTACCATGGCTGGGCAGTGGCTTTGAGCCCCACCGCCCTCCCGGAGCCAGGTCGGGGAGAGCCATGTTGCTCTCGGTCCCCCTTCCCTGCACTGCAGGCAGGTGGAGGGTCCATGCAGCTCCCACAAACTGGTCAGGCTCCCCCGCTGGGCTCCATGCTGGGTGGGATCTGCCCCAGTGAGAAGTGTCTAGGTGTCTTTCAAAAAGTGGGAGCACCATAGCCCCCCATTCCCCCTCTTCTGGCACCACTGTTTCACAGCCCATCAATGTTACTCCTTAATTCTCCAGAACGGGTTTACTCTGATTAAGGATAATTACTCCCTTAGCAATACAGGGCACTTCCGCTGCTCCAAATCTTGTTGCCTTCACAGGGCTCCCGGATGCTGGGACTTGGGCTAAAATTTCCAAAGTGATTAGTGAGTCTGAGTGCCCAACATAAGACACTTTGATAGGGCCTAATTTAAAGGAAAGTGCTGAGGATCTGCCCTCTAAAAATCAGGCCCTTTAGAGGGGTCTCATGTTGGTATCCCCAAACGCTAGCCACTTTTAAAAAAATCTTTGGTTGAAAGTCTGTGCTGGACCTTGGGGAGGGGGTTATGGTGGCTTTGAGCCACCTTTGGCCCTTCCCAATCCCGGGCTATTTTGGAACTGGAGAGGCCCGCTGATGCAATTTAAATAGCCCTGGGGGCGTGTCTAAGTTACAGTAGCCTCCCTGGGGCAGCCCTACGGACTACAGCACTGCCCAGAATCTCCTCAGCACTGCATGATATGCCCCTAGTCCAGCACATCCCCTATGCTGGGGCTTGCAAAAGGCTCCTTGAGAGTTATGGCTGTCTTTCACAGTGCCTACAGCAGGGGAATCCACCTCCAGTGAGAATGGGAATTTTGAGGCACCTTTACACCATTCCAGTCCCTTTTCGTGGTGTAAGGGGGCTGGAGCGGGAAATGAATCCAGATTTCCCTTATGACATGCCAGAGCACCAGAGCTGGGCTTGCCTCATTTTTACTAAAGATGGGTTCTAGCAGAAAGATTAGGTTAAGATTTTAATCATCCCAAAGTTTGGGGATGTTTGATCTAGGTCTTTGGGTTGGTGCCAACTGGTTTTCACACTTAAATATTTCATAGCTGGAAGAAACATTGTTTTAGTCATTCGCACTTGAATTTACCAGAGTTGCATCTTAGCTGATGCTGGAGGGATCACAGAGCAGCTCACTCTCCCCTGCCCGTATTTTAACCTAATTACTTCCATCTCACTCTACCCCCATTTTAGGTTATTTGAAATGTACAAAGTTTGAAACAAATAAATCCAGGCTGAAAGTATATAGTGGGAGTTACCAAGGCAGCAGAGGTTAAAAATAGGTTTAAAACCAGCTAATGTCAGCATGAAAGTGAGGGAAAGGACATAATGACAGTGCTAATTATTACATTCTCTTGTTTTGCTCTTCTGAAGAGCAACAATTAAATCTCTAGTTAGGCTTAAAATGAAAAAGTAAACGTTTTGCATCTGCAAAACAGATTCTTTTACATTGGGGAATTTCAGATCCACTAAGTACCTTATTCATTCCAGCCCGGAGAACAAAATATGTCTCAATGGAAGAGCACTCTCTTCATTTCAACAATGCATTATAGTATTTTGGTAGAAACTCAAGAAAGAAAAGATAAAAAGATTAATCAAAGCCTTCAATATTTCTCTTTAAAAAAATTTAAGTAAGGCTCGCCATTGCCTACATAGACATTGTCACACATCATTGCTCTTTGGAATGCCCAATAATGCCCAACATTGCGATAAAAGCATTGAATTTATGAGAGTTTGGAGTATATGCTGAATGCAAGATCAGGCACTATATGGGGTATTCTTAGATGAGGGGAATAGAGTTCCCATAGCACCATTTAAAAATATATCTGGGACCATGTTTCTGGAGGAAACTGAAGTGAAAGATGGATAGCCATGGATAAAACTAGACCTACTGAGCCAAACTCTGCCTTCCAATAGACATCTGGCAACTTGTCTTCAACAGGAGTTTCACGCGTATATAGTCTGATGGCAAAATTTGGCCCATATGAATATAAATAATTTTAGTGCTATTCTCAAAACTCTTTACAAAGGTGGATCCTGGTATACAAATGGAGAAAGCATGAGGCAAGGAAGGAAGGTAGCTTGCACAAGATAACACAAGTCTATGCGAGAACTGGGAACAGAACATAGAGGATTTAGTTCCTAGCCCTACACCCTATTCATGGCACTATGCTGCCTCATGGGAGTTGTGAAGAGAGGAGGAATGAAGCCTCTTGTCTTTTTAGGAGTTGTGCATGTTTCACAGAAATCACATTTTTCTTCTCCATTTTTTAATTTCCCCGCTCCGATATTTTCTATTCCCCTCCCCTTTTCATCTGTGGGTGCCTGTACATTTTTAGATTGTAAACTGTTAGGGGCAGGAACAGTCATTTTGCACATCTGCATAGCACCCAGCACAATCGGAAAAGATCCTGATTTGCAACTTTTGAGAGCTACATCAATACAAATAACCAGAGGAGGATCATTAATTTAAAAAAAAAAGAAAAAAAAGAAAAAAAGAAAAGAAAATTGAAGAAAGAACCTTCCAAGTTAAGACCTACAGTCATAGAATCACTATCCTCGTAGGCCAATTTTGGTGCCTAGCCAAGGCAGTCAGGCATCTGTTTAAGTATTTTGAGGCAGGGTGACACAAATAAGTGAGTCGTAAGTAACAGGACAACTTATTTACCATACAAGATGGCAGCCATTTATAATTTACTCTTGATTTTACAGTTCAAAAGAACTTTATATGACTTGTCAGTTTGGGAATAAATGAACGAATATCAATCTCAACATAAGCTCACTGTGCAATACAGCTAATTTTGTATCTCTCTATAGACCTCTACTACTGTCTTCCTAATGAAGCAAAATCATGTGATAAAGTCCTCTTAAGGTACTTCATCACTGCAATAATGTGACAGAAGATAAGACAAAAACCAGAAGTGCACCCGTGAGTTCACTTTTTAAGTAGTAACTTTATACTCAGCCCCAGTGGCCAAAAGGTAAAGATGGTGTATTTTCAGCTGCATGTTATGCATAGCCCTATTCAATAGGAAAGCCTCACATTCCTCATGTCAAGAAGAAATTTTTGCAGTTATCACTTAGTTAGAACTGCTACTTGGCTGCACCAGAGGAACAGGAAAAAAGGAACCCTCTGGAGAAGAGTGAAAAAATTAAACATTGTCCTCTCTCTGCTCTTTGACAGCAGCAGAGAAGCACTTAGTGTCTTTCACAATTTTGTGTGCTACCACACGCTGTAAGTGTGAC
The DNA here is from genome assembly GCF_965152235.1 of Eretmochelys imbricata. NCBI lineage: Eukaryota > Metazoa > Chordata > Testudines > Cheloniidae > Eretmochelys > Eretmochelys imbricata. Next base: position 16,179,996 of record NC_135580.1, on the reverse strand, counting down.
TTAAAATAAGGGTTAAAGCTACTGTCTTATCTCTCTACCTTGACATCCAAGTGCCTAAGAAATATTAGTGAATAGCTCCTCACAACACCCCTGTAAGGTAGAGAAGTACTATTATCCTCATTAGACAAATGAGGCACTGATCAATTAAGTGACTTGCCTGAGGCCACACAGGAAGTCTGCCAGAGCTAGGAATTAAACCCAGTTCTCCTGAGTCACAGTCTAGTGCTTTAACCGTAAGACTCTCCTTCACCCCAGACAGCAATGAACGGTGACAGAAACAGATCAGGTTCAAGTGTTCTTTTAAATTGATGGTGCTTGGACAGACAATAGGTTTTGAACCATAAACCTTTAACACTACACTTAAGCTAAAGATCTCTGCTATTTAGAAACTCAGAAAGTTACCTTTACCATTTGAGCTAAGAGACTCAGTCCATTAGCTTCACGCAGTAGCAGACTGAAACGCATGTAGAATAGCCACTACAGGGCAACAATGTTTCACTGCACCCAGTGCGGGTTACACTCATGTGCAAAAAAGGGAGGGCTGGGAGTTTTCAGTATTTTGTTTTCTGTGTTTAAACCCAATTGCAACAGTGCTGTACTAGGCCAGGAGAGCCAGAAAGGGATTATAAAGGAAAAAGTGAAACTGACTCAGATCTGGTCTACACCTAAAAATTAGGTTTCAGAGGAGCAGCTGTGTTAGTCTGTATCTGCAAAAAGAACAGGAGGACTTGTGGCACCTTAGAGACTAAGCAATTTATTAGAGCATAAGCTTTCATGAGCTACAGCCCACTTCATCGAAAGTTTATGCTCTAATAAATTTGTTAGTCTCTAAGGTGCCACAAGTCCTCCTGACCTATAAATTAGATTGACTTAACGACGTCACTTAGGACTGTGAAAAGTTCTGTGCCAATGTAGTTAGGTCTACCTAATCCTCCTTGTTGATGCAACTAGGTTGCTGAAAGAATTCTTCCGTTCCTCTCTGAGCGGTGGATTCCCTACATCAATGGAAAACCCCCTCCCCTCTCTCCATCGGACGCATCTACACTGCGGCACTACAGTGGCACAGCTACAGGGCCGTAGTTATGGTGCTGGAGTGTATGCACGCATGCCCCCAGTCTGGTTTCACTGTCCAAGCTGAGTGAAATGCAGAAAGTAAACAATCATCATGAAGAGCCAGACTGTGCCAGTTTTACAAGTGCCAAGTAGAATCTTACACCACTGTTCTGTTCCATATACTTCTCATATTGACCCTATCATCGTAGGGCATTATTGGGTGCCTTCCCATAGTAGTCTCAGTGCAGTTAAAGGTGACAGAATCTGTCCCTAAAAGATGAAAAGATAGATGTTTACATTTTGCTCTGTTTAAACAAACCAATGGAATACTACATACTTTTTAAAAATCTGATTCGTATCTGGTCAGAGTCCCTCTAATACACATGAAACACTTTTCTCATACTTTACAGATGTACAGCAGAAAGCTTATCAACCCCTAATGTCAGTTATCAACTGCAGGTAGAATATGACAGGTTTCAGAATAGCAGCCACGTTAGTCTGTATTCGCAAAAAGAAAAGGAGTACTTGTGGCACCTTAGAGACTAACAAATTTATTTGAGCATAAGCTTTCGTGAGCTACAGCTCACTTCATCGGATGCAATAGTGTATATTGTATAGAATATTGTGACACACCCATGGGGTTAGAAGTAAAAACGATGCTTGGAAAACAGTTTCCTGCAGGTCTTCAAAGCAAGTCTCAACGCTATCCTATGTTCTGGTTTTCTTGAAATAATGAACCCACCAACATGCATGGTTGATCCAACAGTCTCACTGTTAGGAGACATCCCAAACGGCTGAGATATAAACTGACTAAATCAAAGCTGGCAGGCAGCCAGCGTTGTCAATAAAAGGTCAACAACATGTTTCATGAATTAGAAATCTTCGATTTACTTCTAGAGTAGAAAAATTAAAACAAGACTATTATGCAAGTGCTGTCTCCAGCACTGGTGGGGTTTTTTTGGGAGGGGGGGGTCTTCAATGTGAAGGGATGATCATGCAAGACAGAAATATTGTTGATCTCTCTCTAACTGGAATGAATGTCCTGTTTTGTAATTCTGCTTATTTTGTAGATTTGATTTGCCAAAATATTGGGGATACTTATTTTCAGGCTTATAAATAATATTGCAGGGTACATGTACAAAAAATTATAATTAACACCAAACTGTGGTTGGCCACTGTCAATACAAAAGGATAAGGAATTATAATCATGATGTCTATTAAATGTAGCAGTGCAAGTAGCTAAAGAATTTAGGTAGTTAAATCTCTCATCTTGCCATCTGATTCACCTAGACTTAACTATTTGCCATCATGGATCAGATTCCACGATTGGAGCCTCAGTGGATAAGCCACCTTGTATCACAGCTCTTAATGCACACAGTTAAGTTCTTAAATGTAGTTATGGTGATCATGTTAAAACAACACTTTCTGCTCCTTGGCTTGATTAGAATCATATCTGCTGACTTTACTGACAAAAAACACAATTTTCTGCTTTTTACTCCTGATTGCCCTGCAGAGATGATACAGCTAGAGGAGAGTGATTTAAATTCTATTCTAGCTCATGCACCATTGGCTAGAATGTTAACTAAGGGCCAGAATGGGTCTGTACAGGGCAGTAGGAATGTATAAGGGCCAGGAAACTTGTCAGTGTTCCCTTAGTGGAGCTTTCTCCGCGTTCTTCCATTGGGGAGGTGGAGGTAGATTGGAAACTCTTTGGAGTAGGGACTGTCTTTTTGTTCTAAGAAAAGGAGTACTTGTGGCACCTTAGAGACTAACCAATTTATTTGAGCATAAGCTTTCGTGAGCTACAGCTCACTTCATCGGATTCTTTTTGCGAATACAGACTAACACGGCTGTTACTCTGAAACCTGTCTTTTTGTTCTATGATTGTACAGCGCCTTGCACAATGGGGTCCTGGTACATGACTGGGATTCTGAGATGCACTGCAAATAAATGAATAAATGAATAAAATAGAAATTAGCCATTAAAAAAATAATATTTGGTTAAAAACAGTCCCCATTGCTCTTTGCTTTGAATGGGCTGGAAGAAGAAAGAAATGGAAAGGCAGTGTCAATACTGAAATCTCTGAGGTCTAATCCGGGCTCTGGTATTGAGGTCCCTGTGCCTCAGCAGGTCACTCGTAGCATCTTGGAGTCTAAGGTTCTCCATATGTAAAATGACACTATACAGGAGAGAGACCCCTGCGTGCTTCAGTTAGTTAATGTCAGTACAGTGCTGAAGATGTTAAGTAGCATTAAGGAAACTCCAGGCTTAAAAATCTACTTGACTGTTGTAGGGTTGGTGGAACTTGTGTTTTCAAGCTTCCTTCCTGCTCAGGCTGTTGCAGTTTCTCCAGTACATCCAGACACTTCACTGTGACTCGAATGGAAAACGGAACATTTTGCTCAGTCCAAGAAGCAGGAAGCCCATCTCGCTGTAAACAAGCTGTATAGCACTCTGGTTTACACCCCCTCTGCTCTTCCTAAAGTGGTGTTCCAGTGTCCATGAGCTCCCACAGAGAAATACACCTCCGTATGCAAAACACCTCCTGAGGGGCTGTAGTAGCTTAACAGGTACAATCTAGCCCTAAATATTAAATTAACCCTGTACAGAAGCAGGATTGATACCTCTTCAGTTTCTTCTGGCAAGCTCCCCAGCAGTCAGTGTCACAAGTGACATCTATTTGAAGCAAGATAGGAACAGAGGAATTGCTAGACTGGATCAGACCAGCACCAGATGCTTCAGAGGCTAGCATAAGAAGCTTGTAGTAGACAGATGGGGAATCGTCTACCCCCAAGCAGGTCTCATTGTGATCTCCAGTAGTTAGGGATTGGCTTAAATCCTGATGCACGAAGTTTAATATCCCTTCCAAAAAATTTGTTTGTTATTTACTAGGATACCTCTGAATATTTTTTATATCCATAGAACTATCCAATCCCTTTTTGAATCCTAAATTCTTAGCACCTCAAGACGGCTCAGAAAAGTCAGTTACAGTCGAGAAACCAGAGACTTCATCCTGCAAGATGCTGAAGCCCCTGAACTCAAGTCCTCAGCAATTCAGAGGAGGGAGGCCATCAATTTCAGATCCACAGTTCAGCTACACAGAGTTCCACTTGCTACATGAACTCTGAGATGGCAGAGCTGGGCAAAATGGAGGCTATTTCACTTAAAACTCAGCTGCTATTCTGCATTCCCAGGTTTGTCATACTAATTTGTATATGACAATTATTTTTTTCTGTGCATCTGCACATTAGAATTTACGCAAGAGTTTTATACAGTGGGTGTATTTTGTAAATATTAGCAATCCTTGTTGTTAAGCTTTATCGTTATACGTAGAGTTGTTCTAGAGACTACCAAGCCCATGGAAGTCACATCACGGGGAAGGGCATAAACTTTTTTTTTTCTTTTAAAAAGCATAATCAGTCTAGTATTCATGTAAATAGGCAGGCTGATGGCCCCGGAGACCAAAGCTGTCTCTTTATGCACAATAACGGCACAGCATGGGTGGCAGCGACACCAGCAACAGCTACAGCACACACGTCTCCACACTGCCCTGACAGTGGGAATCACCTCTGAGCTGGGAGGACCACTTCCAGAGGTGAGGTGAGATGCAACTTCAGAGAGAAGGTGGAGGTGCATTCTTACCTACACAGGGCCAATTTCTCTGCTGGTGTAAATGGCCCAAGAACTCCTCTGGCGTTGTTGAAGCTGCTCCCTTTACACCAACAGAGCCTGGCTTACATTCTGAGAACTGGTGGGGTCTGTTGCCTCCAAATGTTACTTCCCTTCCCATGTTATTGGGTTGGTTTGTTTTCAACCAGTGTTTTGTTGAGAGCAAAGTGAAAGTTATGCAACGCACAGAGATCCTTCCTGGTAACATCTGCAGCTGTGCTGATGAAGACAAACCAGACATTAGCTGTACTCTCTATCAAGTGGCTACTGAAGATTACCAGCACGCAGTTACTGCGGGTCACCCCACCACCCAGCCAGCATCAGAACGTGTCACTTATCACTTGACAGTTTGGGTACAATTTTCATGTCGCACAGGGGTGTGAAAAAACACCCCTCTGAGCAACATAAGTTACACCAACAGATGTGCCAGTGTGGACAGTGCTAGGTCGGTGGGAGACACTGTCCCGTCGACATAGCTACCGCCGCTAGTTGGAGGTGGTTTAGTTACGTCGGTGGGAGAGCTCTCTCCCGTTGGCATGGAGAGGCTACATGAGCAATCTTCTAGGGGTACGGCTGCATCGGTACAACTGTAAGCTTGCTAGTGTAGACATGGACCCGACACAGGTGCTTTTGAAAGTTTTCTCTGTCCTGCCTACTGGCTCCCAACAGTAAGATTCCACCACATTACAGTTAGAGTCTTTGTTCTCTTGTACCTAGAAGTGGATGAAAATCTTCAAGGGGGCCGAGAACTACCAAAATGTCAACACCTTATTACATGTAATATTTGAATTTTAGGAGGTATCCTCAAGACTGATAAGTTTAAAATTATACCTATCAACTTTGGTTTGATTTGCTGGCACACATGTGCCTGTCACACCATCCCTCCGTTCTGTCTACTGTTTACAATAAGTAGTAGAATGGCAATTTGCAAGACATCTTGTCCTATCTCAGTAGGACGTGAGCGTGCACATTGCACTTACTATATTCTCTGTCTGCTTGCTCATTTCTTGTGAGTAGGCAGTGGAATGAAATTTACAAGAGCAGGCTTCTTTTACTTTATGATGCCATGTGAGAATTCATCTTTTCACTATATCCAATCAGTGACATTTGTCAACTGATTTCCACCAGGCACTAGTGCAGAGGTGGGTAAACTACGGCCCGTGGGCCAAATCCGGCCCACGGGACCCCCCTGCTCGTCCCCTGAGCTCCTGGCCCGGGAGCCTCGCCCCCAGCCCCTCCTCTGCTATTCCCTCTCCCCAGCAGCCTCAGCTCACTGCGCTGCCGGCGCAATGATCTGAATGGCAGGGCTGTGAGCTCCTGGGGCAGTGCAGCTGCAGAGCCTGGCCTGACCTGGTGCTCTGTGCTGGTCGGTGTCATGGCTGGCTCCAGATGGGTGGCACGGCTGAAGCGCCGCCAACCACCGGTGCTCCAGGCAGCATGGTAAGGGGGCAGGGAGCGGGGAGGTTGGATAGAGGGCAGGGGAGTTCAGGGGTGGTGGTGGTCAGGGGTGTGGATAGGGGTCAGGGTGGTCAGAGGGCGGGGAACAGGGGGGTTGAATGGGGGCAGGGGGACAGTCAGGAAGGAGGTGGGGTTGGATGCGGCAGCGGGGGGCGGTCAGGGGACAGGGAGAAGGGGTTTCAGAGGCGGTCAGGGGACAGGGAGCGGCGGGGGGTGGGGGGTGGATGGGCCAGGAGTCTCGGGGGGCCATCAGGAAACGGAGGGGTTGGATGGGGCAGGAGTCCCGGGGGGAGGTGTCAGGGGGTGAGAAGCAGGGTGGGGGCTAAGCCACACCTGGTTGTTTGGAGAGGCATAGCCTCCATACAATATCTGAAACCCGATGCGGCCCTCAGGCCAAAAAGTTTGCCCGCCCTGACCTAGTGTGATTGCGTATGCATATAAGTAAGTATATACAAGTTCTGTATGTTAGAGAAATATCACAAGAATGTATGTGCAATGCTTATTTTAGCTAGATACAGAGATCGTTACTATAAATACTTAAGATGTAGAAATACAGAAAAGTGGAAGCAATATAAAAGTCATACACAGAGGGCTCATAACACATGCAACACTGGGGTATTGCAGTCTCATGAACAGAATCTCTATACGCTATGGAAGAAATGTGGTTCACTAGGGTTTTTTGTAATAGTCAATCATCCATGTTTTAACTGAAACTTTCTCCAACCAACCACTGTATTTTTGTTTTCAGTGACATTTATGAGCTTCCTTCTCAACAGCAGAAACAATGGCAAAAAGGTGCGTAGAGGAAACTTCCGTCATTTCAGTGGCATAAATAAATCCTCAGCCAAAGCCGAGCTCAGCGCTGGAATGTACAAAGGTCTTTAGTTGCTCTTTAAATGCTGACAGTATGGTCCAGCAATAATAATGTTCCTGCTGCTATGCAGCCATAGGCAGAAGTTCTGCATCAAAGTATTTGCAGGTTGTGGTATCTCTCTTACAGTCCTGGGCCTACCCACACAGAAAAGGGATTAAGTTTATAAAAATCAGTTTACAGTTGAAATGACAGACACATTACAACTTTGTTACAGGTTTCAGAGTAACAGCCGTGTTAGTCTGTATTCGCAAAAAGAAAAGGAGTACTTGTGGCACCTTAGAGACTAACCAATTTATTTGAGCATGAGCTTTCGTGAGCTACAGCTCACTTCATCGGATGCATACCGTGGAAACTGCAGCAGACTTTATATATACACAGAGAATATGAAACAATACCTCCTCCCACCCCACTGTCCTGCTGGTAATAGCTTATCTAAAGTGATCATCAGGTTGGGCCATTTCCAGCACAAATCCAGGTTTTCTCACCCTCCACCCCCCCACACAAATTTTGTTACAGTATTCTTCTACAGGCCTGGTTTGGCTCCCAGACAGAAGCTTGTTTATCAACACTACTCTTTTACACAACACATATGATTATTGACCCCATTAGAAATCTATACCATAAGAAAATTATTTCTAAAGAAGACGACCACTATTTAACTTTGGAGGAAAAAGAAGCAGCAGAAGAATACTTTAACATTTCAACTAAAAACAAACAAAAAAACCCCCCAAAACAACCAGCCACAGAAGTGGGGAGAGGGAGGAAATTCATTGTCCTAACAGAGGTTGGTCTTCAATTAAAAGGTCAAACAGAAGTGTTTTAGAAACCACATGGTATAATTTAAAGTGGTTTCTTAAGATGGGGTTTGAGCTTCAGTGGGGGCTTCATTCTATTAAAGATCCATAGTGGGTTGTTTTTTTTTTTTTTTTGCAATGAAATATTTATATGAAATGTAAAGTGAATGGAGTTGTAAGTCCCAGCAGTTAAGAAATAAGTTAAAGCAAGTCAGATATACTTTCCTTGCATTTAGAGTGAAGGACTGTAGATGCTGATGAGCAATAGTAGGAAGTGGCAGGCATTTGGAATCATTCTCAAACACAGTTTAGGATGAAATAACTGAGAAGTAGAGCTTCAATTAAATGCATCAGCAATCCCAGATCATCCCAGCAGTCTTCCAATGGGCCAGATTCTGAGCTGTTTTACAAGGAGTGGTGCTAGATTTTCAGCAGCATACCCAAGATGCAAGTCTAGCCCTATGTGTAGACACATACTTTTCTGAAACATATACTCTACAACTAGATATCAAAGAAGAAAAAAATAAGAATTATTCAAAACTATGAAGCAAAATATGGTACTTTACCAAAATATAAAATCTGAAACTATAGTACCAAGGCACTGTCAGATGTGAATGGACAGAGTGCTAGTTAAAAATATGTGGGGTGTGGTCTCGTGACATAATACATGATAGGGAGCTAGGAATTTTTGAGTTCTAATCCTAGGTCTGAACTAACTCATTCTGTCATTTTAGCCACTTACCCTCACTACCTCAAATTCCCATCTGTAAATGGGGATAATATTTACTGACCTACCTCACAAGGAGGGTGTGGGTGCGTTGTGAGAATTAGTTAACATTTGTCACTCACTTAGAAGACAGAAAGTGCTCAGTGTTCATATCTGGAAAGCAAACCCTTGGTATGCAGAGATTGGAATTAGTCTAGCTACTCCAGCAACTAAAAGTAGATCTGGCACCTCTGTTGTGAAATACAGTGTTCCTGTTTGAAGTGGATGGGGAGAGCTCTGACTCTTAGCTGGCATTGCTGCACTGTAAAAATAGCCAATGTGCTTTTAAAGATAGAATATGCAAAGGATAGATGTGCATGTTTTAAAGAGTGCTTCACAGACCACTTCCAGCTAAATTCACCATGCTCCTACGGTAGTAATGTTATTTTCTCATTCCTTCTTTTACATCCCCTGAGGAAACAGTGTAAGGCTGAGTAATGTGGGCTCTAACAGAATATTACATATTGTTATTAGTGTAACAAAAGGTATCTGGATCAAGGTGTTTTATCAGAGACCTCACCCTTTCCTTAAAATGAATATTCAGGGAAGAACACAGGGCTGTACTCCTGGCTGAATAATATCCCCAAAACAATAATTAAGCTTTCCAGATTTTAAAACTTGATCCTACTTCCCATTGCACTCAATGGGAATTTTGTCAAACTTCAATGGAACAAAGCCCTAGTTTCCAGGAATGAGCACCCTGGTTTCACTGGAATAGAGAGATGCCCATGACAGAGACGCCCAGATCTGAGCACCACTGAATTTTGGGGAAATTCAGATCAATTCCAAAACCTGCATCTTTGGGTCACCTCCATCCTGTAGGATTCCAAAAGCCTTCACAAACTGTGAGCCTGATTTTCAAGTACCCAGATATAAAGCCAGAGTAACTCTCCTGATACCAGCAGAACTAAACTGGTGTTAAATTGTTACATATCAGGGGAGAATCATCCTCTTAGCACAAGGAGACCCCAATCTCTGTTGGGTTTTCCAGGTGGCTACTGCAATAAAAACCACTAATAGTGCAGGACCGCATGAGAGACAGAAGTCAGTTGGACAAGACTCCGGGTGGAGGCAGAGGTGGGAAGGAGTGGAACTACTGGCTGAGGAAAAACTCTACACTTACAAGGAATGCTATGGGATGAGTGAAGTCTACATTAGTCCAATGTTAAGATGAGCCAGTTGAGGCAGAACGGGTAAGATCACACAGGAAGCATGTGGTATAGCGGACAGCAGAACAATCCTGGCCCCTCGTCTTGTGCTTTAACCATATACATCCTCCTCTGCCTCCTTTCAAGCTTTGACCATTATTAGACAACAAATACAGAATCCATGGAATAAAACAAACCTAAAGCTACATTTCCTGTCGGACAGAAGTTTTAGGATTGGAGCTCAATGTCTAAGCCAAACAACAAAAGCCAGAAGGAAACCGTTTTAAAGCCCTTCCAGGAAGGTGCCCAAACTGATCTAAAATTTAATTTTTTTAAATGGTTAAAGCACAGTCTATTCTAACAAAACTGTCCTAAACGTACCAAGATGACTAAAAACGGCTCATCTTGGGAGATGCCAGAGGCTCATCTGTCACTGGCCATGAGTATAAGACCCATTCTTGCCCCATCCGGCAAGGAGAACAGTGATATGGCCGCTGTTGCCAGATCCTCTATATGTGGCACCGAGGGGAAGTGAAAAGGGCCTGCAAGATGCATTTGCTATTAATACTTACCAAGCAACGGAGACATTTGTGCTTGTACTGGCACACAAGAGAACCTCTCTGTTCCCTTCCCTCTCAGCGCTATGCAGTGGCACATTGAGTGTGTTCTTCCCCGAGCAAATTATGGGGGAAACAATCTGACCAAAGGTTTCAGAGTAGCAGCCGTGTTAGTCTGTATTCGCAAAAAGAAAAGGAGGACTTGTGGCACCTTAGAGACTAACCAATTTATTTGAGCATAAGCTTTCGTGAGCTACAGCTCACTTCATCGGATGCAAATCTGAGCAAAGTAATTCCCACTCATTTGCAAGGGACAAATGGTTCCAAGCTCATGATTTGTACTAAAAATAAGCTAGTTGTCTCAACTCTTTATGTCCCCCTCTCTCAGGGAGCTTTCAGCCTTACTTTCTATAGGATGGAGAAAGGGCCCAGAGCTGTACAAGTGTGTGAATGGATATTTTTTGTGTTCTCATTCCAGCTGGCTCGCCTGCTGTAAAGCTGGCAGCATCTCCCTATCACAGTCTACAGGAACAATGGGTTGTTGCAAGTGAAATGCGTCATAATCCGACTAAGCTTTAACAAGGAAGCAGGGTGTCAGATGGGAAGGCTAGAGATCCAGTGGCTGTGACATCTGTAACTAGGGCAATTCCAATTAAAAAAGAAAGTACTGTACATTATTGAGGAGGAGGAGAGATTTCACTAACAGCTGCTGTTCAAGATAAAAAAATCTATCATCAAGGCATACTCAAAAGCATTCATTTCAAACTGCTTACTTCCTATTTGTACTCCCAAACATTCAAGATGTGCATATAAGGAAAGCGCAAAAAAAAATTCCCCAAAGTCAAAGTGCTGCATCTGTTTGTCCAATTGCAGCAAGCAATCATTTTTTTAAAAAAAAGTTACAAAAGCACTGCTAGAACTTTCCAGTTGCACATGTTGATACAGACCTTTGAAATGTATGTCAAGATGATCATGTATCTCAAGTATTTTGAGTCATGCATGGCAAATGTCTACACTACATTAGAATAGTGAAAACCTGCAGGAAAATAGTCTCCCCTGCCAACCTTCTCTGATGCAGTTTGACTTTGAAATAATTCAGACGTTCTGCGGTTAATAAGAAATCAGATCATCCTAAACCACCTGGGAAAGTACTTTCAACTATTGTAACTTCGAGACAGATGGTCAGTTGGCCAAGCTCCTACAAAACTACAAGCAAACATACTTCAGATTAGAAATTAAATAAGAAAAAGAATGTTCTCAAACTATTGGTAAATTCAGATCTGCAACAGCTCAAAGAGTTTTTAATTCTTTTCAAGAAAGTTTTTTAAGTCTGAATAAGGAAATAAAAATAGATCCAGGGCTCTCAAACTGGATCTAGCTCTTTATCCTCTTATCTTTTTCTATCTGTTAAATTCAGATGTAGGTTCCAATTCAGCCTACTGGTCTTTGAAGTTAGTCTTTAATCCTTAAGGATTAATCATCCCTGTTGAAGAGATGGGTCTTTAAGAATATCCTTTCTTGTCTAAATGGGAGGCATTCCCCTTCTGGACACCTTCACACTGCTGGAAGAATACTTACTATTGTTATTTATTAGAGGATGTCATCAAGAAGGTGCTCTGTGAAGTGTGAAAAGAAAAGGAGTACTTGTGGCACCTTAGAGACTAACCAATTTATTTGAGCATGAGCTTTCGTGAGCTACAGCTCACTTCATCAGATGCATACCGTGGAAACTGCAGCAGACTTTATATATACACAGAGAATATGAAACAATACCTCCTCCCACCCCACCGTCCTGCTGGTAATAGCTTATCTAAAGTAATCTTCAGGTTAGGCCATTTCCAGCACAAATCCAGGTTTTCTCACCCGGGTGAGAAAACCTGGATTTGTGCTGGAAATGGCCTAACCTGAAGATTACTTTAGATAAGCTATTACCAGCAGGACGGTGGGGTGGGAGGAGGTATTGTTTCATATTCTCTGTGTATATATAAAGTCTGCTGCAGTTTCCACGGTATGCATCTGATGAAGTGAGCTGTAGCTCACGAAAGCTCATGCTCAAATAAATTGGTTAGTCTCTAAGGTGCCACAAGTACTCCTTTTCTTTTTGCGAATACAGACTAACACGGCTGTTACTCTGAAACCTGTGAAGTGTGAAAGAGTTTATTTTTCCATATCACTGAGGCATCCGCTTAGCAAACCTAAAATTAAAATGGTTTTGAAGCCAGAAATATGTTTAATGTTTGTTTTTAATGCTTTTATAAAAAGGAATCTACGTGTAAAAATAAATCTTTTATATCTTTATTTCTCCTTGTTTTTCCAGGTTTTCTGTCACGGCTAACCTGGTGGCTGAACTTTGTGACTTTGTCCTTACCCATAACTATTTCACATTTGGGGACAATGTATACCTTCAGATCAGCGGCACTGCTATGGGTACCCGCATGGCCCCACAGTATGCCAACATTTTTATGGCTGATTTAGAACAACGCTTCCTCAGCTCTCGTCCCCTAAAGCCCCTACTCTACTTGCGCTATATTGATGACATCTTCATCATCTGGACCCATGGAAAAGAAGCCCTTGAGGAATTCCACCATGATTTCAACAATTTCCATCCCACCACCAACCTCAGCCTGGTCCAGTCCACACAAGAGATCCACTTCCTGGACACTACAGTGCTAATAAACAATGGTCACATAAACACCACCCTATACCGGAAACCTACTGACCGCTAGTCCTACCTGCATGCCTCCAGCTTTCACCCTGACCACACCACACGATCCATCGTCTACAGCCAAGCTCTGCGATACAACCGCATTTGCTCCAACCCCTCAGACAGAGACAAACACCTACAAGATCTCTGTCAAGCTTTCTTACAACTACAATACCCACCTGCGGAAGTAAAGAAACAGATTGATAGAGCCAGAAGAGTTCCCAGAAGTTACCTACTACAGGACAGGCCTAACAAAGAAAATAACAGAACGCCACTAGCCGTCACCTTCAGCCCCCAACTAAAACCCCTCCAACGCATTATTAAGGATCTACAACCTATCCTAAAGGATGACCCAACACTCTCACAAATCTTGGGAGACAGGCCAGTCCTTGCCTACAGACAGCCCCGCAACCTGAAGCAAATACTCACCAACAACCACATACCACACAACAGAACCACTAACCCAGGAACTTATCCTTGCAACAAAGCCCGTTGCCAATTGTGCCCACATATCTATTCAGGGGACACCATCACAGGGCCTAATAACATCAGCCACACTATCAGAGGCTCGTTCACCTGCACATCCACCAATGTGATTTATGCCATCATGTGCCAGCAATGCCCCTCTGCCATGTACATTGGTCAAACTGGACAGTCTCTACGTAAAAGAATAAATGGACACAAATCAGATGTCAAGAATTATAACATTCATAAACCAGTCGGAGAACACTTCAATCTCTCTGGTCACGCAATCACAGACATGAAGGTCGCTATCTTAAAACAAAAAAACTTCAAATCCAGACTCCAGCGAGAAACTGCTGAATTGGAATTCATTTGCAAATTGGATACTATTAATTTAGGCTTAAATAGAGACTGGGAGTGGCTAAGTCATTATGCAAGGTAGCCTATTTCCTCTTGTTTTTTCCTACCCCCCCCTCCCCCCAGATGTTCTGGTTTAACTTGGATTTAAACTTGGAGAGTGGTCAGTTTGGACGAGCTATTACCAGCAGGAGAGTGAGTCTGTGTGTGTATGGGGGTGGTTTTTGGAGGGGGGTGAGGGAGTGAGAGAACCTGGATTTGTGCAGGAAATGGCCTAACTTCATTATCATGCACATTGTGTAAAGAGTTGTCACTTTGGATGGGCTATCACCAGCAGGAGAGTGAATTTGTGTGGGGGGGTGGAGGGTGAGAAAACCTGGATTTGTGCTGGAAATGGCCTAACCTGATGATTACTTTAGATAAGCTATTACCAGCAGGACAGTGGGGTGGGAGGAGGTATTGTTTCATATTCTCTGTGTATATATAAAGTCTGCTGCAGTTTCCACGGTATGCATCTGATGAAGTGAGCTGTAGCTCACGAAAGCTCATGCTCAAATAAATTGGTTAGTCTCTAAGGTGCCACAAGTACTCCTTTTCTTTTTGCGAATACAGACTAACACGGCTGTTACTCTGAAACCTGTCTTTATTTTTATAGTAACTTAAAATGATTTCATTGTAGAGAATGATTTCATTATGGTCTCATCCGCCACGCCAGGGTGTTAGAGCAGAAACACTCTGGCGAGAGGAATGGATATCTGTTCTAATCCCCAACCAGTCCCTCATTGCCGATCCCACAATTTGCCCTCCTGGTTTTGACCTGCCCCGTTGCCAATGGTCCCTGTTGAACAGGCTCCGGACTGGGCAAGATCTCTGTGCAGCCAACCAGTATCGCTGGGGCCTTCGTGACAGCCCTTTGTTCAGCTGCGGCACAGCACAGCCGATGACGCACTTTGTCGATGAGTGCCTGCTGACTAGGTTCAGCCGTGGCCTAGAAGAACTGCATCACGCCACTGAAGATGCCATCGCTTGGCAAGATGACTGTGCACACACTAAATAAATATTGTAGAGATCAATTTTTCTAGTGACCTCTCAAGAGGGTGACATGTGTAACAGGAAATGCGTTATTTGCCATCTTGATGGTAATTATGGAGGTTATTTGAGTCTCTTAAAGGGAGCACCTCTGCCATTTGTTATTTGGGTTTACAATGTGGGCTAATACTGGATCCCTGGCTGAAGATGGATGTCCATGTAACAAGAGTGGTCAGGAGTACTTTTTCCCCCATCTACACTTGCCAAGGTGTTGGCAAACTTTTCTTTCTGATCTGGACCATGCCATTGTTTTCCACCCCTCTTTCTGCTCAAGATTAGATTACCATCATGGGTTTTACAGGGGATGATTTGGAAACTTTAGCAGATATGGTGATAATCTCACGCACAGACAATGCTTTCACATGTTTGAAGTCTCTCAGTGGTGCGCTCTGAATGCCGAGTACGAGGTGGTGGTTCTCAATCAATCAATCGCACCGTGGAAGTATTGTGTGCCAGCACTGTATATGTACAATAACTGAAGCCCTTCAGAGACCCCTTTGAAAGTCTGGCCCTTTGCTCCTACTGCTGACAGATGGGACAGACGGACAAGGTGGGTGAGATCTTTTATTGGATCAATTTTTGTTGGTGAGTAAGTTATTCTGAGTAAGTTTCCCAGCCCTGAAGAGGAGTTCCGTGTAAGCTCGAAAGCTTGTCTCTCTCACCAACAGAAGTTGGTCCAACAGAAGATACTGCCTCACCCACATTGTTTCTAATATCCTGGGACCGACATAGCTACATCAATACTGCAGACAGACAATTAAGTCTGTCTAATTTCTCTTATTCCCCCTGCTCCTCCAACACTTGACTGCTTCTAAGTATACTCAATTATCCTATTAGACCCATATCATCTGGGGTCAAGACCTCACCTAACCAGCAACTGAATATATGCCAGCATATGCCTCAATCACCAGCCCTGAAGGCAGGCTTAAGGAGGTAGAATTCAAGCCCCCTAGTTATAGGTATTAATCCAGAGAGATTTTTGTAATAGCCTTTCAGTGACATTAATTTTAGTCCTAATGAAGATAGAAATTTAGGGTGATTCTTCACTTGACCCTCCTCAGCTTTTTCACTGAACGCTCCTTGCTTAGCTGACAGGATCTCTTGGTATCTATTAGAGTTGAAAGTCAAAAGAAATTGACTGTAACCTTGGGTTTTCTTAGCTTTCATATCATCACAAGAGGGTGATGTACAACGGACATATTAATATGTCCTATCTTGATAGCATTGGTTTACCAGTGATCCAATTCCACATTGCAAATCTAGATTACAGCTCCAATTGATCTATTCAGTTTTTCACTTATATCCTGTTAAGAAAGCAATGAAAGAGGTCATTACTATTTTGTTGCAACACCTGATGCAGCTTCATACCTACTGAATGGCAAAGTTTATCTTAGTGGTTACTAGTAATGAGCTGCAAATGCCAGAGAGCAAAAATAATCTAAAATATTTGGGGGCCATTAAACATGAAACGTGACAAGCAAGTCAAGCTCCTGGATTCACAGCAAGCGCTTTCAATCATACCCCTGTGGTTGAGATAAAGAAATGCCAATATAAACTATCAAGTATTAACAGTATTTTATACCTCTACATACAGATACAGTAGACTCCACAAAAATTCACCACCAAGATGCTTATGTGCTGTTGGATGGCACATTTATCATCAGTGTTAGATACAGGATTTCTTAGGCTCTGATGGATAATTATTATTTCTTCCAAGAAAGTGAAGGATTTATTACTCATACAGTAGGCATGGAAGGTATTTTTTTTTATTAAAATAGTGGTATATTTCACCTGGGTGATACAAGCTTAAATGGGTCAATCTTCCCTAAAATAGCTGTGATTTTAGGCAATGTACGAATTCCTTAACAATAATTAACATTCTAGAGATTGTTGGTGCCCCATTCTCCTTCTCATGCCTCCATGCTGCAGGGCTACAAATGTGAACTTTAGTCTCTAAGAATTCACTTGTAGCCCTGGAAAACACTGGGATGTCTCATTTTAATTGGGACACTAAGTCTAGAGAAGCTATATAAAGGTCATAAATAGTTTTTTCCCATAGCATGTCACATTTACAGAGTGCACTATAGAATGGAGTGGTGTAAGGGGTTTATCAGCACTTGCTGAAGGTTTGCTATGCTCACTCACGGTTGTGCTCCTAATGAGAAAATGCAACCACCCTAAATTCATGCTAAAAGTTCTATGCCACAGCACATCATGTATTCCCCTATAAAATATATTTTGATGAAACCATTAGATGAGCTCATGCCCAAACTAAGTCAGCTGATCTTACTACTGTAACCTATCTCCTTTCTCACCCCATAGTCTATCTTTTAATCCCCCCTTCATTTGTATCACAAGTAGGGCTGCCAAGCGATTAAAAGTTTATCATGATAATTGCATGATTAAAAAAATTAATCGTGATTAATTGCACTGTTAAACAACAGACTACCATTTATTTAAATATTTTGATGTTTTCTACATTTTCAAATATATTGATTTCAATTACAACACAGAATAAAAAGTGTACCGTGCTCCCTTTATATTTATTTTTATTACAAGTATTTGTACTGTAAAAAACCCAAAAGAAATAGTATTTTTCAATTCACCTACTACAAGTACTGTAGTGCAATCTCTTTATCATGAAAGTTGAACTTACAGATGTAGAATTATGTACAAAAAAACCTGCATTCAAAAATAAAACAATGTAAAATTTTAGAGCCTGCAAGTCCTACTACTTCTTGTACTACTTCTTGTTCAGCAAATTGCTAAGACAAACAAGTTTGTTTACATTTACGGGAGATAATGCTGCCCGCTTCTTGTTTACAATGTCACCTAAAAGTGAGAACAGGTGTTCTCACGGCACTGTTGTAGCCGGCGTCGCAACATATTTATGTGCCAGATGCACTAAAGATTCAAAGTCCCTTCATGCTTTAACCACCACTCCAGAGGACCTGCGTCCATGCTAATGATGGGTTCTGCTCGATAACAATCCAAAGCAGTGCAGATCGACGCATGTTCATTTTCGTTATCCGAGTCAGATGCCACCAACAGAAGGTTGATTTT
The DNA here is from genome assembly GCF_965152235.1 of Eretmochelys imbricata. Lineage (NCBI taxonomy): Eukaryota > Metazoa > Chordata > Testudines > Cheloniidae > Eretmochelys > Eretmochelys imbricata. Next base: position 16,162,002 of record NC_135580.1, on the reverse strand, counting down.
CTTTTTTGGAGGTTCGGGGTCTGTAGTTTCCACATCGGAGTGTTGCTCTTTTAAGACTTCTGAAAGCATGCTCCACACCTCGTCCCTCTCAAATTTTGGAAGGCACTTCAGATTCTTAAACCTTGGGTCAAGTTCTATAGCTATCTTTAGAAATCTCATACTGGTACCTTCTTTGCATTTTGTCAAATCTGCAATGAAAGTGTTCTTAAAATGAACATGTGCTGGTTCATCATCCGAGACTGCTATAACATGAAATATATGGCAGAATGTGGGTAAAACAGAGCAGGGGACATACAATTCTCTCCCAAGGAGTTCAGTCACAAATTTAATTAAACACATTTTTTTTAAATGAGCATCAGCATGGAAGCATGTCCTCCGGAATGGTGACCAAAGCATGAAGGGGCATACAAATGTTTAGCATATCTGGCACATAAATAACTTGCAAATGCCTGTTCTCACTTTTTGGTGACATTGTAAATAAGAAGCGGGCAGCATTAGCTCCTGTAAATGTAAACAAACTTGCTTGTCTTGGCAATTGGCTGAACAAGGAGGAGAACTGAGTGGACTTGTAGGCTCTGAAATTTTACATAGTTTTGTTTTTGAGTGCAGTTATGCAACAAAAAAAGTCTACATTTGTAAGTTGCACTTTCATGGCACTACAGTACTTGTATGAGGTGAATTGAAAAATACTATTTATTTTGTTTATCATTTTTCATGCAAATATTTATAATAAAAATAATATATGCTTTGATTTCAATTACAACACAGAATACAATATATATGAAAATGTAGAAAAACATCCAAAATATTTAATAAATTTCAATTGGTATTCTATTGTTTAATAGCGCGATTAATCACAATAATTTTTTAAATCGCAATTAATTTTTTTTTAGTTAATCGCATGAGTTAATTGCGATTAATCAATAGCCCTAGTCACAAGAGAATTTAGGCCCAGACTGATCGCTGCCTGAGTAGCTACAGGGAGGGAAGATAGGATACCAGAGCGTGGTTTAACAAAGCAAACATAGAAAAAAGATACAATTGCTGGAAGCTGAAGCTAGACAAGTTTAAATTGGCAATAAGACAGAACATTTTAAAATGAGCAGAATTAGCCACTGGAATGACTTATCAAGGGATGTGGTGGAATCTTTATCACCTGAAGTCCTTAAATCAAGACAATGTCTTTCTAGAGGATGTGCTCCAGCTACCCCTGAAGTTATAAGCCTGATGCAGGAATTACTGGGTGAAATTCTATGGTCTGTGCTAAGCAGGGGGTCAGATTAGATGATCACACTGGTCCTTTTGGCCTTAAATTCTATTAATCCTGCAAAGACGTACACACGTCTAACTTTATGCACCAAGTAGTCTCATTGACTCCACCTGGTATCTCAAGTTGGGTGCCCAAAATCTGGGACATCCACAATCAATGGCCAGTTTCCAAGACTTTCAACTTCTCTGTGCTTCTGTTCCCTTCTTTGTAAAATCTACGTAAAATCACTTCAGTTCCCTTCTTTGTAAAATCACTGACTTCAAAGGGATGTGGTGAGCTTAAATAACTGGAGCCAAGCACTGCTTCCCCTTCTACTGGATAACCCTGGGCCCAGACTCTTATTATTTGCAGAAAGGGAGCAGGATTTGGCGCATGGCTCCACATCCCCCACCAGGAAAAGGTGTAGAATTAACAAGGAAAAGATTAGAGACTGTGGACAGTGAGGATTCATCTCCTCCTTCTCCGTGACGGAGGTGGCACGCAGTAGCAGCTGCAAAGAAGTGCCCATGCTGCTCTGCAAGTTGGGTAAAAGGAGGAAGCCTTCTCTTTCATCAGCTTCTCAGGAGCTCATCTCTAGACGGACGCTCAGCTACCTGAGGCATGCACTTGTTTCACATCCTAACTCTACATGTTTTAAGCACAGAGATGCAAGATGCTAGACAAGTGCATGTAATGAGTCACTGGAGCTGCCCTCAGTTTATCTCACATTTAATTTTGGCTCTGGATCTTTTATTGTTTCTGGAGCATCAAAACTCTCCCAGTGTGCTATAAAGACTTTTTTAAAATGTTGCAAATCATAACTGAATGGTCACAGTAGGGTATAGAACTGCATCCTTTGTCCATGACCCTCTCCCAATCCCAGTTTAAAAACCCAATGCGCCCCACATTATTATGCTAATACCGTCATCTTAAGTTTGGTTCTTTTCATTTTGAAGGCGGCATCGCCAGGGGATATCAGTCCACCCCCTATGTTCATTAAAGCTCTCAGTCATGTACCCTTTAAATATGGTAATGACTTCTTACCATTTTAAAAAATAAGAGATTAAAAATGATGAGCATAATCAGCACTGATCACTCACAAAGCTGGTCATCAAGCAGAGAATCATTTCAAATGGATTTTTGTCGTTGCTTGTGCATTCACTTGCCAGGCTTTGCCTTTTGAATCTACCTCAGATATTGTCTGTGATTTCTTGCACATCTTGAATACTGGCAATTTAACCAGGAGAACTGTTCATCATACTGCACTTTCTATTCTTCCTAGCAAGCACCTTACAACAGTCTGCAATTTAAATACCTTTAACTAAAGAGCCTCAAAAGACACTGCTGTTGTATAGACATCTGCACCAACTTGCTTTTGAAGACTGACAGGCTCATTGTTTTAAACATAATGGATCAAATCCATCTCTGATGTCGAGGGATGAATGTGGTCTATTAATCTGGAACATGATTATTATACAGTTCAAACTACAAGACGAGGTTGAGTTTGGTCTTTAAAGCCTTACTAACTTTAAGTCCTAGATTCCATGCCTGAGAGATCATCCCTCTCCCACCTCTTTTCTTTCTCCATGCACCACTGGGGCACATAAGATCATCTGAAGAGCTCTCTAAAAATTAGATTTTAATATCTAGGTGCTGATGACACAGCATTCTGGAGGAGAGGAGGACAGCACCTCTGGATTTCACCAGACAAAGCCAGGAACCATCCATCTGCCTTCAGGGCCTGTATATTCACTCTAGCTTTCACCTCAGAAGGATTAGCTGAGATGATTGGTTTTCTTTTGGGATTGTTCAAGTAATAGGATGGGATTTTGTCCCTGTGCATGCATTCTTATTAGGATGGGGCAGGTATAAATTTGGGAGCGTCCTTAGTGCAACTAATGAGGGGCGGGGAGGAGAGGTTATTTTGTTTTTAATTTCAAACAATAAATAACATGTATCAGGCAATTTGAGTTAAATTGTGGAGTAGGTTGTTTAATAGCGCTTGGAATTGGTCCTTTGAGAGGGCTGCCTTTCCAATGTTGTCAAAAATCTCACATACACACAGACACCAGTTAGCAAAGTTTTTATAGATCGCTTCTGGATCCATTTGGATGAAATGGAAATGCAAGATTATTATTATACCCATTATAATGTATTGGCTCATGTATGCATTCATACATACACAGTTGCATGTGCTCCGCCCTTCCCAACACCACTGTCCTCTGCTGGATGGAACTGAAAAACTACTTAACAGTGAGTCACAGACACTATATTGCTAATGTTAAATAATGTAAAAAAACATGGAGAGTCTGCTTCAGTGGAGAGGATTTTGTAACCTGACTAAATTATACTTCACCAACTGCCGTCAAGTTGCAAATGACCATGGGTGCCACCTGATAAGTGAAAAGTAGTAGCTGGCCATGGATTGTTATGGTACATACATATTTTTCTCTTCCACAGTATAAGTGAGGCCCCGTGTATTTCACAAATCCATAGAATTCACCCCCTTTGCTCCAGAAGCTAACCTGTCTCTAAAAAACGTTGGTTTTAGTCCTTACGGTTGTGAAAACTATGGAAAACCACCAACCAAATGTAACTGATGCCCTGCTCTCATCTTAAGACTGCAGAGAGCATGAAACAAGCTCTGAGAGGTGTGAACTCTGCCATTCATCTCAATGGGGGAGTTAAATGTGAAACCTCACCATGGGCAGGTCTACACTACGGCAGGGATCGACACTCTGAGATCCATCCACGGGCAGTCGATTTCATGGGTGTAGTAAAGACCCGCTAAATCAACTGCAGATTGCTCTCAGTTGATCCCTGTACTCTACCCCTGACGAGAAGAGTAAGGTTTCTCCCATCGACCCACTGCAGTGCAGACCCTGCGGTAACTCGACCTAAGGTACGTCGACTCCAGCTACATTATTTACATAGCTGCAGTTGAGTAACATAGGTCAACTTACCGTGGTAGTGTAGAGATAGCTATAGTTGATGTTTAAATTGTCATCTGTAATCATTTTACTGCTGGTCATTTTATCAGAATTATCCGGATACTGTGTTTCACCTAAAATCCCTAACGCTGCTGGTTCCAATAGAGAGAGAGAAGACAGCACACCCACTATCTCCGATTTCCTGAACTAGGAAACTTTAGGTAGAGAGAATGAAGAGTGTTTTCCCCATTTTATTTAAATCAATACTTAAAAAGACAACATACTTTGCTAACTATAAGCTACTATGAATAAAAAAACTAAAAGTCAATAAAATGTGAAGAAATGTCTGATTCATTTTTACAATACAACCTACTTTGAGTCACAGGAGTAACTGGAGCGTCAAGGAAGGGATTCCGAAAAGTCTGGTTATTAAAATCACTTGCTTTTCTTAATGACTTTTAGCTTCAAGGGATAAGAAAATACATTTAAGTTATAGGCACTCTCTGAAGAGGCCCCCTGGGCATAAATCTTACACCGCAACTGGGGTAGGGCGGGGAAAGAGAGGAGAGAATGTATATGAGTGCTAATGTTATTTCAGAATTTAAAACAGCCTTTGTTGAGTTTTTCTTTCAATTGCGCTCACTCATATAACCTCCATTATACAATGTGATCCCCAAAATGGTTACTAGGATCCTGTGTCAAATGCACATTTGTAGAAATAAAGACATGTATAGGACTGACAACAGCTTAGATATGCCCACTTTATATGCAAAATAAGGAAGATTTTGGGTAACCTTCATTTTAGCTCATAGTCACACTGCATTGGTCTTGTGTCAGTAAGTCTGGCTGAATCTTCACTAAAATGATTGAAAAAAATAATTTCTAATTTTTATTTGATCAACTCTTCCCTTTCTCACCCTCACCCCCAACTTGCATGATAGTGCTATCTTTTTTCCCCATTCAAGTCCACTCCATTGTCACCTATCCTGGAATCTGGAGACTCCAAGAGGTAGGAGAGCACGTTCTTTCATGTTAGACACAAAAGGAAGTAGGAATTCCTGAGGTCTGCTTGTTTATACTCTTTCCCAGTGCCCGCATATGTGCTTGCATTTTTCCTCTCTCTCTCTCTCATATATATATAATACATATATATAATACACATATATAATACACATATATATATACACACACACACACACACACACATATATATAATACTGTGATCTTGGCAGACTAGCCTGATATTTTTCTTTGAGAAAATAACTGATTTTTTAAGATAAGGGAAGTGCAGTAGATCTTATAGACTTGCACTTCAGTTAAGCATTCGACAGGGTACCCCCATGGGAAATTTGTTAAATTAGGGAAGATGGGCATTAGTACAAGAATTGTAAGGTGGCTAAGGAACTGGCTAAAGGGGAGACAATGGCCTGTGCTGAAAGGGGAACTATCGGACTGGAGGGAAGATGGGTCTTGGAACTGATCCTCAAAGATGGGTCTTGGAACTGATCTTATTTAATATTTTGATTATTGACCTTGTCACGAAAAAATAGTAGCTCATGAAATTTGCTAATGATACCAAGTTGGGAGGCATTGTCAATACAGAAGGAGGATCTGAATATTAGACAGGAAGAGCGAGAGAGACCGTGCGCACAAGCACATGCCACCTGAGCTCAGTCCCAGGGGTAAGGTGCATCTGACCTCAGGTGGCTAGTCTGAGCCTCTGCTGATATAGCAATGACCACACTGCTATTTTAGTGTGATAGTGTGAACCCCTGTAGTGGCAGTCCGTCTACCCAGGGCAGGAGGCTTGCCGTGTAGGCATACTTAGTGATCCAGCTACACAAAGGCACAGTCTAATCCAATATTTCTCCAATGAAGCCACCAGCGGATATTTTTGCTGCCACCACAGCCTCCAAAGCATGGGTGGAGAGTGGGTGGGAGGCAAAGCAGTGGCCCCTCCCTGCAGCACTGCCTTGGTGTTTGAGCTGGTACTGCCAGCAGTGATCGGCGCCCGGAGCCATGCAGCCTCCTCGGGGGGCACCAGGCAGTGCCTCTGGAGATACATGGGGCCGGTGTGCGCAGTGTCGGAGGGGCTCTTGTCAGTCAAGGTGGCCGCAGCATTCAGTCACTGAGGCACTCCCCTGGGTAGCTGCCCTGCTCCCGCCCAGCGGGGGCTCGGGGAGCCTGGGACTCGGCGGGCGGTCAGTGAGTTCCTGACTCACCTTCCCCAGGGAAGGCCCTCGCTGAAGGACAGTGTGGGACAGGGACAGAGACGGGTTTGTCAGAGCAGCCATGGGCAAGAATTGGGAGCCGCACTCTGAGGCCACCAAAGAATTTGTTGAGAACCCCCCTGAATCCATCCATGGTGTTACTGAAGTTAATGGAGTTACACCCAGGATGAATTTGGTTCATTAATTTTATTTTTCAGTACCTATTTAGGCAGCCTCTACAGTCCACCCAAAATGGCTAGCTGAACTAGGAACTGTTATTTTAAAATGTACGTTAGACCCTATCTGCACTGGCATAGCACATCGCACTTATCTAGAAATATTACACAGACAGCTCTTGGCAGCCACACAAGAGACCCAAATTTGGCAATGACCTCAGGACTGAAGACTGTAAACGAGTCATGGAGTTGACACATTCAGACTCCAGGGGGAGATTTGATGGGTGCTGTTCATTCAATACCCCACACCCAACAAACAGTACCTGATGGAGCCTTGACAGGTGCCGCAGGGAACTGGAAAGGTCTTCGATGCCTTTGTAAAGATCCATGATGAAGAGGGACAAAGAAAAAGTAACGTAAAGGGTCATGGGAAAAAAATATCCAAGGATCCTGATCCTGTATTGATAGAAATCAATAGCAAAACCATCAGAGCAACATCAGTCCCCCGCTCTGGGCAATCCAGAGGATCTGACCAAGTGCTCAGCTGCCTGGGGATCTTCATAGTACTCTCACAAGTCCCCTGAGGGAATGTCCTATGTCTTCGGACAAAAGGATGCACATTTCTGGGGTGTATTGATGACATGATGAGCTATCATTGCATAGGGCCAGATTAGGAGTCCCTCAGGAAAGCTACTCACATGAGTATTGATTATTTAGTCTCATTGAGTAAGTGGTTCATAATCTACCCCATAATGAGGATGTAAACTAACACAACAATGCGATATCACCATGTCCTAGAGCAGGGGTCGGCAACCTATGGCACGAGTGCCAAAGACAGCACGCGAGCCGATTTTTAATGGCACGCTGCTGCTTGCCGGGTCCCAGGAGCCAGCCCCGCTCAGCTCGCTGCCGAACGGCAGGCGGCAGAGTGCCATTAAAATCCTGCCTGCCCCACCCGCTCTCCCCTCCCCCACGCCAGCTGCTGCTGCAGGGCAGGCGAGCTCCCCCCACCCCCGCCTCTTCCCCCAGCATGCTGGGTTCCTGCCCCTCCTCCTCTCCCTCCCTGCTGCCCATCCGCTGATGGCCCTTGTGAGGGAAGGGGAGAAGCCGAGCTGCTCCGGGGAGCAGGCAGAGAAGAGGTGGAGACGGGGCCTTGGGGAAGGGGGGTGGAATTAGGGCATATCCTCTCCAGCCCCCTGCCGTGAGCCTCTCTGGGCAGGGGGCTGGGAGCACCCCCACGACCCCAGCCCTCTGCCCTGACCCTTACACCCCCCCACACACACACACCCCAGCCCTCTGCCCTGACCCTTGCACCTCCTCTCAACCCCAGCCCTGACTCCAGTACCCCCACACATACCCAGCCCCCCACATCCCATGCCCTGACTCCTGCACCTCCCACACATACCCAGCCCCCTCACACCCTGTGTCCTGACTCTTGCAGCCCCCACATTCCCACCCCCACCCTGAGCACTAAACGGGAGCTCCTGCACCCTCCCACATTCCCACCTGCACCCCTCGCACCAAATGGGAGCTGCCCAGGTAAGCACTCCACACCCAAACTGCAACCCTGAGCCCCCTCCCTCATTCTAGCTCCTGGCCAGACCCTGCACCCCAACCCCAGCCTGCTCCTTCACCCCCAGCCCTGTGCTCAGTGCACTGCCACCCTCAGCTCAGTGCAGAGAGGAAGAGAATGGGCTAGAACCAGGGGGAAGGCAGGTACGCGCTCTATGTACCCTGCTGCCGGTCTTGGGTTCTGGCTGTCAGCCCCTTGCCAGCCAGGGTCCCAGCTGCAGGCCCCGCTCAGCCCACTGCTGGTCTGGGGTTCTGGCTGCCAGCCCCTTGCCAGCCAGGGTCCCTGCTGCAGGCCCCGCTCAGCCTGCTGCCAGCCTAGGTGAACGGAACCCCAGGCTGGCAGCGGGCTGGCGGCATAAGATCAGCATTTTAATTTAATTTTAAATGAAGCTTCTTAAACATTTTGAACATCTTGTTTACTTTACATATGACAATAGTTTAGTTATATAATATATAGACTTATAGAGAGAGACCTTCTAAAAAACGTTAAAATGTATTTCTGGCACGCGAAACCTTAAATTAAAGTGAATAAATGAAGACTCGGCACACCACTTCTGAAAGGTTGCCGACCCCTGTCCTAGTGTGATGCAAAGAAAGTAGTACTTCATCACAGAGCAACACAATACAAACAGGTGGCAATCCTGTCCAGTCAGAAAAGGGAAGTTGAATAAATCCCTCTTGTGCACGTGTGTGTGTGTTTGTCTCTCTCTCTCTCTCACGCAGACACAAGTTCCTGGACACATTAGCTACCCATGTTAAAGGCTACTCTTCAGCACAGCCTTCAGAGTAAAGGGTGGATGGCAGAAAGACGAGACTGTGTTACTACATAAGATAACTTGTGCAGATGTCAGTGTTTACGAAGCAATCTTGGATCTGCTCAGCATGTTACTCCCAGAGACTGAGGCAGGTTTCTGAACATTCACTTTCCAGGCATTTCTTTTATGGAAACCTCTTGCTTTTCCTCTTTCCTTGAAAGTAAGATCTGCTTAAAAATCTGAAAGGTCGGCAACACCTTTGTATTAGCAAACCAGCTCCTTAGCAGTGATGAGCAATAGGGACAGAGTGGTGTCAAATGTTTCATCCCTTATTTCACCAGAGAGGGCATGCTAGTGATCATCAAGAGCTTTCTGAAAGTGGGGAGAATAATCTGTCAAATGATAATTAGAACAGAAATGCTTCATTTTTGTGCTGTCAAGTCATTGCTTAGCAGTGTTCCTCTCACTGGATGACAAAAGGCATAGTCACCTCTACAACTGCTGCCAATTAGGTGCTCTTGCAAAGGGCAGCTATTCAGTTCCCAAGAAGAGCAAATGCTTGGCCTCATATCACACTGCAGGGATTAAAAGAGACATTTTTATGGGGAAAAATGGGAGCCTTTGAAACCCTCTGATTTATTGGGCTGCCTAATGTGTCGAACTGGCCAGAAAATCTCATGTTTTGAAAAAGAAATTGGGACAAAGTCAAAGAAATTTTCCACAGGAAGGGGTTTCTGTAACAATTCCCTTCTGAGAGAGCCAAAACAGAATGTTTCAGCTCCCCACCTGGAAGACTCCACCAATTTCACTCTCTGCCTACAGCAGAGCCTTCGAGGTGGGCAGCTGCGGTTTCCATTTTCCCAATGCCGGGGGGGGGGGGGGGGGCACGGCGGAGTCAAGATTTTTTTTGACAAATGAAATTTTCCTGTGGAAAAGTTTTGCACAAAGGGCATTTTTCCATTGGAGAAGCCATTCTGATGGAATATCCCTGACCAGCTCCCCTTATTAAGGGTGCGATCCTGCAGCCTTTAAACAAGCACTTAGAACTGACTCTCATTTGGGTCAACAGGAGTCTTATAGCTAGGGCCCTACCAAATTCAAGGTCAATTTTGGTCTATTTCATGGTCATAGGATTTTACAAATTGTAAATTTAATGATTTCAGCTATTTAAATCTGAAATTTCACAGTGTTGTAATTGTAGGGATCCTGACCCAAAAAGGAGTTATGCGGGGGCAGGTCCACAAGGCTATTGGTGCGTGGGGGTGGGGGGAGGATTGCAGTACAGCTACCCTTACTTCTGCGCTGCTGCTGGCGGCAGTGCTGCCATCAGAGATGGGCAGCTGGAGAACAGCGGCTGCTGGCCGGGAGCCCAGCTCTGAAGGCAGAGCAGCTGCCAGCAGCAGAGCAGAAGTAAGGATGGCGTGGCATGGAAGTGCCACCTTTATTTCTGTGCTGCCGCCTGCAGAGCTGGGCCCTCAGTCAGCAGCCGCCACTCTCCGGTCCCCCAGCTCTGAAGGCAGCAGCGCAGAAGTAAGGGTGGCAATACCACGACCTCCCTAAAATAACCTCGTGACCCCCTGCACCTCCCTTTTGGGTCAGGACCTCCATTTTGAGAAATGCTGGTCTCCCCCATGAAATCGGTCTAGTATAGAGTAAAAGCACATAAGACCAGATTTCACAGGGGGAGACCCGATTTCACAGTCCGTGATGTGTTTTTCATTGCTGTGAATTTGGCAGGGCCCTACTTAAATAAACAAATATTCACTTTGTAAGTTTCTGGACGGATCTCTGCAAACGATCTTCAAACCTGACCTGTAATATGCCTGGTATGCTCGTGCTAGCTTTTACCTAAAGAAAAGGGCTACCAAACTGTACCATAGTTTTCTGATTTACACAAATGACCCTTCTGGGAGTTTTAGGGAGCTCAGCATAATCATCACATGTGTTACTTAATACACACCTGAATCATCCTCTCTGGTGGTAAAACACAAGTGCATGCTCAGGTAGGCAAAATATGCCTTTTGCATTATAAAGTATGTATATTTTTAAGGTAGCTGGTATATCATTTGAAGTGCAGTCAGTCTTACGTAAGAAATATGAAAAAGTCTTAGAACTGGCCAATTTTCACCATATCTACAAAATATTTGGCTAACCTTCCTAAACCCAAGATTATTCCCATATTTTTAAGCTCCAATTTTTGGGGGGAATTTCTCCAAAAAAATTAACAAGAACTAAAACTCTTTATGGAAGGGAATGAAGAGATTGAGGCCATCCTGGACAAGTACAATAAGCACTAGAAGAAAAATACTTCTCTGAAGGCTGAAGTGCTGGCAGCAGAGATGCAGGCATATGGTCCCAGCAGTGAAAGAGCTATGGTCACAGTGGATCACCCACATACACTTAACACTGAGGCACTGAAGGTGAGTGACCATACTAGAAAAGGGGATGGTTGGTATGGGAATTACACCGGTCTGTAAAGCAGTGGAAGATGGGAAATGGCAGAGAGAGAGAAGCAAGTCAGTTGCAACCTGGCCTTGTAGCATAACATCCTGTCCTGTGACCTAGTCTGCCCCTGATTCCATCACAAGCCACAAAAAAGCCAGCAAGACAGTGAGATGTTGCCAAACCCATCACTGGAATGGTTGCCTTGTTATGTATGCTTGGCATAACATACATCTAGAGAGGGGCTGGGTCTGAGTCACAGCACCATACCACTTAGACTGCCTGCCTTCCGACTGTGTTGGAAGTAACAGGATTTTTTTTTTTTTGGACTCACTGGCTGCTTCTCCGCTAGTCAAAATATCTTCTGCTCAACAGGACTGAGCAGCAGACAGTGAAACACTGAGGCTGACAGAAGAGATTTCCAATTTGTCACCAGACTTGGAACTTTAAAAGCCCCCAGGAGCAGCACTGTCTCTGCAAAGCCAAGGCCAAGAACAGGATGGAGAATGGAGAATGAAGTGTAGCACTATGGCCAACCTCCTATCTTGGCATAAGGAGATTTGCTAGTTCTGCTCAAGCTGGAATATCAAACGGTTTTGCGGGAGCGCAATCCACAAGATTGACTGGGGGTTCCTGAGGCCTCTAATTTAAACTTTTTCTCCTATTCAGGCCTGCTTCATGTATCAAAAGATGCTGTCTTTTGTACAGAATACTACATCATAGGGGAGATAAAAATCTGATTTTTTAAAATAGATTATTTAAATTGAATTTTTTTGATTTTGTTAATTATAATAATTTTTTTTTAAAGTAAGCCTGTTTAAAATGAAATCTGAATTTAATACAAATATGTTAATGTCTAAACTTATTATAATCTGTTAAAACATTTAAATACAAATTAAGTATGCTGAATCCATGAGCCTCTACCAAAATGTGAATGAAAGGTTACTTTTCTATACAAAAAAAGAATCAGGAGGACAGCATTTAAATTTTGACACCAAGCTTTATAAAACACAGTAAGTCAGGTACTGTATTAAGGGCTTGTTTTGTTTATCAAAAATAAATTTTATATGCCGTTTCTGTGTGTTCAACTAGATTAAACAGTTACCATCCTAATGCAGCTTGGCACAAATCATGAGGAAAAATATAATTATCTAGTAAATAAGCAATATATCATTCACCATTTTCTAACATACTAAAATGTACAATTAATATGTACCTGAAAACATTAAGCTATGAAATGTCTTAAATGTATATCGCTATAGTACGCTCCTAGACAGCAAAAAAATATGCCAAGTCTAGCGTAAAGGCTCTATTTAGTTGTAAATCAACATGTTTTAATGCTTATATCAACCAATGAGAATGCACCTTTCTTTAGAAAATAACTGAAGTACAAATGGAAAAGTTGATTAAAATTTATTTAAATTGAGGCTTTTCACTTGGTGATCTAAATCACTGGATTTAAGTCACCTTGATTTAATTCAATCCACCCGTCTACATCACCTCTCTTATTTACGTGTTAAAAATGTTCTCTCCTTTTGATTTCAATTCAGTTATTTTAGATATTTTTAAAAAAACAAATTTCTGTTGCACAATAATTCCTAGTGCCTACTGCGAGGTGCTCAACATTTCTCTCCCATTGATTTCTGGTGGAACCGAATGTACACAGTACCTAAAAGTGAGATTTTTCTCTTTGTTTTAAGAAGCTGAATGTGAATTTTTAATGGGAAGAGAACCTCTTCAGAGTTAAGCCTTGTGGAGAACCTGGTTAGGGATGTTCTCCAGCAGAACTGCCAAAACTATCACTTCTTTCCTTCCCGACAGAAGTAGAAGTCCATCAATATATAGGGCATAAAAACATACCACAGACTTGTACCGCGCCCTGTGAGGTGCTGAGCACCTTCACCTGCCCCACCTCCCTCCCTCTCCCAAGAGCTTGATGTGCATTATCGGAATTTAGCACCACACCAGATTAAGCCCCTAGCTGGCATCCACACCCATATTCTCAACCACCCCAACAACAGCTTGATCATGATCTGATAGAGGATGCCCATTGCTATCTATCAAAGCAAGGGATTTGCCTCTGCTAGAGCAGTCACTGATTTTCCACAGGGTGCATAAATACATGCCAGAGCATCAGAGGTTAGGGTATGCGCAAAAGCAGCTTCTTGAAGTATTACATTCCTTATACAGATATAAAACACACCTGTTTCAAAAGTATGTATTGCTTGTGAAAGGGGCAGATTGAAAACACAAGTTGTCTACAGAAAGGTAGGGGATAGGCAGCGGGACACAAGCTTCTCCACATTGCACTGTCAATATGCCTTACACCTGCCACGAAGGCACTCTCTAAAAAGTAACTGGGTAGTTCAGTCTGCACTCCCAATCAGCCTTTGGCCTGTCCTCTGAGACTGGCTTGCAAGGGATCTTGTGGTAATTATCTTCATAAAAAGAACTGTCCCATGCCAATTTCCATATAGCCCCACCAATATATATCAGATCAGCCACTACCATCCTGGGCAGATTCATACCAGTGGCTTACGTTAGAGAAGTATTATATTCCATTCCCAACACTCTTAATCAGAGCCCACCATTCATTCATGAGACTTGGTACAGTCAAGGAAGGATGGTACACTTTTAATCTATACACCAGGTAACGCTGTCTTACAAACTACAATACACAGAAAATTACGCAAAGCAATATGGAATGCTATCCAGATTGGGTTTTTTCCCTTTTTTCTGGATTACTTTCCACGTGTCTACACTGAGCTGCCTAAGCCACGAATCTGCTTCTGCTCCTATGGTAAAGTCATTCTGAATGGTTATTCCCTTTCCTTTTTGTATTGACCCGACACTACTCCCCTCCAACTCATTGCTTTGTATGATTGGTAGAATTTGTCACTTTGCTTCATGTTCCTTTTTCTAGGTCACTGATATATAAAATGAACAAAATCAGTGTTACATGCTGAACCTTGTAGCACCTACCTAGTCACCTTTCTCCTTACTGAAATGTAGCTATTCACAGGTGCCTTCTGTTTTGGATATCCAAACCATCGCATTACACACTCCAAAAAGCTCACAGCCAATACCATCCTAGTGAATTTGCAGATTCTATGCCGCACTATACAAAAATTGTTCCAGGAGTTCAGGTAATTTATGTCCAAGGCTTCCAGTTAACTCTATTTCATTTCTACTTCAAAGCATCCCATGAGTTCGTTAGACATGATCTCATTCTTATGTGAGCCCAAGATGACCCTCCTTCAATTAGAAAATAATTTCATAGGTTTTCCTTTGTTCTGCATCCAGTTAGGTTTTCTGTTGTCTCCGCCACTGCTGAATTCAAACCAAACGTCTGCAGGTTTCTAGATTTTCCATCAATCTCTCTTTAAACAGAGTGTCAAACTTTCAGGATTTTTCTTTTGCTAAAATTAGTTTTGTACCTTGTGGTAGCCCTCAGTGGTGTAAGGCATATTTTATTGATTTATTTTATTTTATCTAGCTTAGTATTTTTCCAGTCAATTATATATTTGCTTTTTCCCTTTCAGTGGTATTTTCCTGTAAGACTAGGCTCAGCTGGGGAACTCTGAACAAGTTCCTGCATTCTGGTTGTTTGGTTGGCATGTGTTTTGATGAATGATATGGGACAGGTCTCTCCAGAGAGGCCTGCCTTAATCCTGTGTCATTTTTGAGGTGCTCATAGATTACAGATGGCACATGCAACGAGAGCAATTTGCTGATGTCCTTACAAAAATACTACCACCACCAATAAAATGGGTTATAATTGCTGCACATTATTTGTGCTTTACACAAATAGTTGTGGGGTTTTTTTGTTTTGTTTTTAACAAATATTTGCATCCATTAAGACCGACAAGGATGAGCCTTTGTAGGTTAGTCCATGAGAGATCAGGGGAGTACAATACATACTGTATATTGAAATAATTTGTTGTATAGTATATTAGCATGAATATTAATATAATCCATTGAAAAAGTGTGTTAAATAGAATACTGTCATTTTTTAGACCCTTGCCAGCCAAATTAGTACTTAGAAGTAAGGGATTATTCAGACAAAAGGTCCTGAATCATGGAGTTATTCCAGTTTAATACTGTGAAACTGTTTTATTCTAAGCATTAAACCAGAATAAAATGGAGTAATAGAATGATGAATCAGAGGTACAGTCCCCAGAAAGGTTCATGTGTAAATTATTTACCATTATTGAAATACAGACATTTCACCAGATTTCAAATCACTTTTGCATGCCCACGGTGAAGCATTTTAGTGATTTTAAAAAAACCATACACGTAAGCAAAATACAGAACAAAGGCTTCACTAATAGTGAGGTGCCAAGATTCCCAGAAAGGAAAAAATCAAATTATTGAATGACATTCTGTAAGATGTCTATATAGTTTATTTTTCTGATGCTGCTTTATGTTAAGAACAACCATCACCATGGTCCTTTGATAAGGATTCAGTCTCTCTCAATTTATATCCTGGTATTTTCAGTAACTATTCTTGCCTCTCACTCATTTTAGATTGCTCTGCCTATGATATTACTTGTTGGGGATTTGTACAATACAGAGTCTTTGTTCAACCAAGAATTCTTGTCACAGATTCCTCACTTCAGACCTGATCCAAAACCGAGTAAAGTAAATAGAAAGACCCCCTAGTGACTTCAAAGACTTTAGATCAGGCCTTTGGAGACCACTCCTCCACTTC
Organism: Eretmochelys imbricata; assembly: GCF_965152235.1. Classification (NCBI taxonomy): domain Eukaryota; kingdom Metazoa; phylum Chordata; order Testudines; family Cheloniidae; genus Eretmochelys; species Eretmochelys imbricata. The sequence goes on along the minus strand of NC_135580.1, from coordinate 16,145,957 downwards.
TTAAGCAGACAAAATTCCCACTGAGCTCAGGATCAGGCCCTGCAGTAGTGCAAAGATGTACAACTGTATATTGTTGATTGATACTTAGTTTAGTTCACAGCATAGATTATCTTTAATTGATCCAGTGTTTTTTCTACCTGTCTTAGTTTTCATCAAAATATGTTCAGTGCACAATCTTAATTGTGGTCTCCTGGTGGATGCAATTTAGTTTTCATTTTTTGTTCCGGATACAAAAGGAGCTGATCTCATAACACACACATATGTAAGTTCCCAAAGGGTTAGGTGGCAGATTGTAAATTTGAATCTCTCATACCCTACTGAAATAAAAGTATAAAACTCATGTAACTGCTGAATACAGCTGACCAGAGGAAGCCCATTCTGTTTCACGGCAGCTTTGGAAGTTTCAAAATTTGTTTTCGTTCCATGTTAGAACAAAAACAAAACCGTCCCAACATTTTTGCAAAAATGGAATTGTGTCGAAATGTCAGTTTACAATTTGAGAAGAGGAGTTGAAATATCAGCTAGAGTATGAGTGAGTGTAGACTGGTGGTTAGGGTACTAGTCTGGCAGGCAGAAGATCCCGAATCAAGTCCCTGATCTGTCAGGGTGACCAGATGTCCCATTTTTAAAGAGACAGTCCCATTTTGGGGGACTTTTTCTTAGAGATGTGCCTATTACCCTCCACCTCCTGTCCTATTTTTTCACAGCTGCTATCTGGTCACCCTACTGATCTGCCTGATTCAAAGCAGAGGGGTTTTTCTCCTCTGGCCACGTCCCAGATTACAGAGTATCCCTCAAAAACATCTGTCAAAACCAAAAAAGTGTCTTCACAAAATATTTCTGCTTCAACACACCAGCATATTCCAACCAACTTTACCGCTGATCAGTTCGATGCCATGGGACTAGGCAACACAGCAGGAGATTTCAACTTTCCATTGTGGGAAGGATGGTCATTTGGCTCAGGACTGTCACTCAGAAGATCCAGATTCTCTTTTAGTCCATGAACTTCTTATAGGACCTTTGGCAAAATTACTGGCCTAAATTACTGAGGCCTACATTTTCAAAAAGTATGCATTAAGTCATCCAGGACTTTTATTTTCAGAGATACTAAATACACAGAACTGTGATTTACTCTTGTGAGAGCAGAATGGGGCTCAGCTCATCTGAAAGTTAGGCCCCTTTGTGCCTCACTCATATTGGACACCCAAAAACGGAGGTGCCCAAAATGAGTAGACACTTACAGCTGTAAGTAGCCATAACCTCTTTATCAGTTTTCTCATCTGCAAAATGGGGCTAATGCCAGCCACAAAGGGAGAGGCGGCAAGTTTGAGAGACTTAATTAGTTTTTAAAGCTCCTTAAGGTCACCAACTGGAAGGTGCTAGAGAAGAATCCCACCCTCTCCCAGGTTACTGAGCTGTTTGTTCTCCCTCTTTGAATCTCTCGTTTGGAAGAGTTATAGTTTATCAGTCACCGAGAGATAATAGTCCTTTCCTCCCTGAATTTTGTCTCCACTTTCTCCCCCTCCCCACTGCCTTTCCCTGCGCATGAGTGCACAGCCCCTTTAATCTTCATTTCAGATGTACTTTTCTTGAAATTACACATGTATTATCTGCAGTGGACAGTGCTAGTCACCTATTTCTCCTCAAAGGACACTGTTTGACCTTGTACTTGCTTGCAGTGCCTGAACATTACCTATGATACATTCAAATAGGAATCACTTTCCGGTAGCTTTTATTAGCAGCAAACCAGCTATCTGAAAAGCTATTGCTCCGGGGGCTTTTTTCTCCCCTTTTTTTTCCCAAATGCAGCATTTTTCCCAGGCAGAGATATATTATGGTGATTCAGATGCTGACAACTGTGTAAATCACGCCCAGGCAAGAATTATTGATGACCTCATTCCAGTGAAGTATTATATCATCAGACTGCCCCATGGTATTTTGATCTCAGAACCCTGAAATTGAAAAGTGCAAGCTCTGTTTTGCTTGAGAACATACCAGAGCATTTCTTCTAAATTACCCCATTTCACAACAGCAGTGAATACTTATTTTCCTTTATTAATAGACTCTCCCTCCCATTTTTCTAATTTTGAATTAAAATGCTTTCCTACAGTTATTTTAGCATTATTAGCTCTTGTACAGTATCTAATTTTAAATTATAATGAATGGTGCATCCAACATAACCACCTCTCAAGCAGGCTTATCTCCTGGGAGTTGTTGTGATTAACAACTCTCATGTGACGCAAGTCAAATTCTTTATACCCAGCTCCAGCCATATTGCCTGTTTCCTTAAATTGGTACTCTGTTCTTTTATTAAATGATAATTAACTCATCTCTTCTTCAAGAGCTGGTAGTTCTTGCATTCAAAAAGAAGGCTGAGAATGGGCCCCAATAGGAAAAGAAGTTTTAAATTGTACACTTTAGCTTTAAAAAGTTACTAGTCACATTTCATTTTTTCCTGTTTTACATGCTGAAATAAGTTTACCTACAGGCTCACCTGTGAGCTCATGAGATTTACAGTATAGATGCTATTCTCACCCAATGTAACAAATTCCTGTGCTGAGGACGCATTACTAGATAAATTGAGCACACACTCATCTGGAGAGTTGGAACCCAGGCTAGAAGAGAAATTCAGTAACTGCTAGGAGTACCAGGTGCTTTTAGCCCTGCCCAGCCAATAGAGGGCGACATGGCTCACATATTACAACAATTCCAGCCCTTACTCACTCTACAACGTTGAACATTTGTAGTGGCATAACCCGCTCCTTTCTAAGCATAACTTGTATCTCTGTATCACGTCAGTAACAAAGGAAGATAAGACTTTTTTTTGTCCCTGCCACAGGTCTAGCCTAGTAGATGGTTGTTTTTCTTTTAATTGGTTTGGCCAACCTTCCTCATATAGCAAGGCATCCTACAATAAATTACCTCATTTACTGATGGTGCTGCTTTGCATGGATGCCCTCTGGTACTCTATCCATTGCTGAGGCACTGTGGGATAACTTCCCAAATGTGCCCCACAATGCACTGATACAAAAACACAGGCAGGTTGCATAGTAGATGTGGATACACACAGTTCAACCATGGTGGAGAACGAAAAGCTTCAGCGAGGGTGCACGGATCACACTGTGTTTGTTCTAACTGCGTCAGAAAAGTGTCTCACATGGATTAAACACAGTTGTTGTAACTATAGTTTTGTAGTTTGTTCGTGCAGGATCAAAGTCTCTTCCTGCATCACATACGTCTTTGCTCAAGTAATAAGCAAGTTCACTGTAATCTTGAGTCATGTAGGAGAGTCTGGTATACATGTATAGCAATGTGCATGGCCAGCTGGAATAAGACCTACTCATATGTTATGAATTATGTATCCTTAGTAGCTTGCAGGCAAAGAGGAAATAAGCCCCAATGATACTGACAGTTAAAGGAGAGTTTTACTGCACCACAGATTACTACAACATCATCATCATCATCATCACCAGAATGGGCATGCTACTTTGCTACTAACAGAGATTTTGATGAATCAGCAGACAATGTATTGAACCCAACTGCTCTTCCTTGTAGTTTCTTAAAGAGATTTCCTTAATGGGGGTCAGCATGTTTTATAGCTTTCTTACAAATCTCATGATTGTATGCCTGGCTGGTTTCTCTAAGCTCTGCTAATATATGATCCATGTACCAAGCCTTTGGCCTTCAATCCATGATCATTGCAAAGGCCATCCTAACTATACAACTCAAGTTTCTACTAGAGATGTCCACACCAATGTAGTCTATCCCCCTCCTTCAGTTGGGGCAACTCACATTTGGCCCTACACAACCTTATGTCATTTCCTACCAGGCAAGTCCAACCATTTGACCATCTCACCATTTTAATTTCCGTGATGAAGAGCTTTCTGATTCTTTTCTTGTGGCCGTTCAAGTCTCTGTTCTGTATGTTAGGGTGGGTCAAATTACAGTTTTATATACTCTACCTTTTAACTTTACCGGCATCTTTTGATCACAGAGTGCAATAATTTGACTTTTCACAGACTCTTAAGATTCTGACAGGTTTCAGAGTAGCAGCCGTGTTAGTCTGTATTCGCAAAAAGAAAAGGAGTACTTGTGGCACCTTAGAGACTAACCAATTTATTTGAGCATGAGCTTTCGTGAGCTACAGCTCACTTCATCCCAAACCCTACACCCCCTTTCCTGGGGAAGGCTTGATAAAAATCCTCACCAATTTGCATAGGTGAACACAGACCCAAACTCTTGGATCTTAAGAACAATGAAAAAGCAATCAGGTTCTTAAAAGTAGAATTTTAATTGAAAAAAAAAAGTAAAAGAATCACCTCTGTAAAATCAGGACGGTAAATACCTTACAGGGTAACCAGATTCAAAACATAGAGAATCCCTCTAGGCAAAACCTTAAGTTACAAAAAGACACAAAAACAGGAATATACATTCCATTCAGCACAGCTTATTTTATCAGCCATTTAAACAAAACAGAATCTAACGCATATCTAGCTAGATTACTTACTAAGTTCTAAGACTCCTTTTCTTTTCTGTTCCTGGCAAAAGCATCACACAGAGAGAACCTTTGTTTCTCCCACCCCCCCTCCAGCTTTGAAAGTATCTTGTCTCCTCATTGGTCATTTTGGTCAGGTGCCAGTGAGGTTATCCTAGCAGGTGAAAGGGTTTTTCCTCTGGCCAGGAGGGATTTTAAAAGGTGTTTACCCTTCCCTTTATATTTATGACATGACTCCCAAATCACAGATAGGGTGAAATGCTGGCTGTGATTTCTTCCTGGAGCTCTAGGAGAAAACAGAGTTAATAAGACATATGCACCTCTAAATATACTACCAAGTATATAAAGACTAACAATATTTTCCACATCTCAAGGACGATTTTAACCGGTTGATTCTGGGAAACTTTCACGGGAGAGTGCATCAGCCACTTTGTTAGAAGCTCCTGAGATGTGTTGGATGTTGAAATCAAAATCTTGGAGAGCTAAACTCCACCGAATAAGTTTTTTGTTATTTCCCGTGGCAGTATGAAGCCACTGTAGCGCAGCATGGTCGGTTTGCAGGTGGAAACGCTGTCCCCAAACATATGGGTGTAGTTTTCCAGAGCGTAGACAATGGCATAACATTCTTTTTCACTGACTGACCAGTTGCTTTCCCTCTCAGACAGCTTCTTGCTGAGGAACACTACAGGGTGGAATTCTTGATCCGGTCCTTCCTGCATTAAAACTGCTCCCACACCACGCTTGGACGCATCTGTGGTTACTCGGAACGGTTTGTCAAAGTCTGGGGCCCTTAGCACAGGGTCAGACATGAGTGTCGCTTTAAGCTGGTTAAAGGCCTTCTGACACTCTTCGGTCCACTGAACGGCATTTGGGACAGGCCACTTTTGGATAGCATCCACCTTGGCATCCATTTTGGCCTGTAGAAAGTCAGAGAAACAGGTTCAATCCTTCTTAGGCTTGGCCAGTTATTACAGGCGATTTGTACCACAATACAGCCAAATCACCGACCCACTGACAGACCTAACCAAAAAGAAACCTTTCCCGCCGTCTGAGAGGGAAAGAAACTGGTCAGTCAGTGAAAAAGAATGTTACGCCATTGTCTACAAGTGAGTTGTAGCTCATGAAAGCTTATGCTCAAATAAATTTGTTAGTCTCTAAGGTACCACAAGTACTCCTGTTCTTCTTAAGATTCTGTTACTCCTCAATTTATTCAGCTCCCAGCAGCTTCTTTGTTGATCTTAGTTCATTAAAAATCCACAGGAGATCTTAATGTTTATCTGTTAGGGCCATTTGCTGTTCATCTGTCACAGGACTTCATGTAGATAGTAAATGAGTACTCATTTCCTGTGTGATGGATTCTTCTGGGATGCTGGACTTCTTCAGCTTTGGGGGACAAAACTTCTGCTTCCTTTAGGCTCTTTTATGTAGTTTCTTAAAGTGAAACATAGCTGTATGTTGCAGAGTTCTGCAACTAGAGAAATGGAATTTGGTTTACTTAACAATAAAAATAAAGGATTTCAAATTTAATACTTCCTGACAATTTGTTGCCTATCTTTTGGGTCAGCTTATGGCTGGGTTTAAAATGAAAAGAGCTCAACCAGCCTTGAAAGTTTTGTGCAAAACTTTCAACTCATAAGGTCATCTTGAACTGACTCTTCCCAGAAATTTGACTTAAATCAATCTTCTTTCCATTAATGACATAGAATGGGGTTTGGTGTTGAGACTGCTCTCACTGAAGTCCCTGAAGCACATAATCCCTATGCCAGGTACAAGCAGCATTTTCCACTCTTTCTGTTCTCACAAGTCTCATTAACATTTGGACTTTTATTTAAAACCCCTAGTCCTGGAGTCAGGTGGTTACATGAGAATCCCAGCTTCCATTAAAAAAACAAAACAAACGATCAAAAAACCCCACAACTTTTAGTCATCCTGGTTGCCGAGAAGAGCTAGAAAGTCTGAAACCTAAAGCTCCAAAACCAGAAGGCAAATCTTAGTAATGTAAGCCAATCACAATTTTTAGGCCTGACTCATGATTTTTGAACGATTGGATTGGGCACTAGAGCACAAGGCATTGTATACCCAAATAAAAAGTATTATATACACACATACACACAGTGAAACAGCAAGGTAAAAAATTGCAACCAGAATGAAAAGGAGTTCTTGTGGCACCTTAGAGACTAACCAATTTATTTGAGCATGAGCTTAATAAATTGGTTAGTCTCTAAGGTGCCACAAGAACTCCTTTTCTTTTTGCGAGTACAGACTAACACGGCTGTTACTCTGAAACCTGCAACCAGAATGTTTGCCATGACGGGAACATTCTTTCACCTCAGGCAAAGACGGGGAATTGCAGAGGCCAGGAAGGAAACATTAGCAAAAAGGACTAAACTATGCTTTTATTCCCATAGCGCATACACACACACATGGGTTGCCAACCCTCCATGATTACCCTGGATTCTCCAGGAATTAAAGATTAATCTTTAATTAAAGATTATGTCACATGACAAAATCTGCAGGAATATGTCTAACCAAAACTGGCAACCTTACACACACACACACACAATATATGCTGATATAGCAGCTGGCTAGTTCCAGCTCTGAGGTACATGTCTGGCTGGAGCTCACCAGAGCACTCCCTTGCTTGAGAACAATATTTTGGAAAGGAGAACAAGAGAAAATGTATTCTGAGAAAATGAACATGTAATACAAATGGCTTCTTATTAGTCCCTGCTATTCTAGTGCTCAGACCACAGATATTAAGCCAGCTTTGGGACTTGTTATGGCTATCAAAAAACACCCCTAACTAGCCAGAAGTCATCTGAGCAGCAGCAGTATTATGTTTGGACGAGCTATTACCAGCAGGAGAGTGAGTCTGTGTGTGTATGGGGGTGGGTTTTTGGAGGGGGGTGAGGGAGTGAGAGAACCTGGATTTGTGCAGGAAATGGCCTAACTTCATTATCATGCACATTGTGTAAAGAGTTGTCACTTTGGATGGGCTATCACCAGCAGGAGAGTGAATTTGTGTGGGGGGGTGGAGGGTGAGAAAACCTGGATTTGTGCTGGAAATGGCCTAACCTGACGATTACTTTAGATAAGCTATTACCAGCAGGACAGTGGGGTGGGAGGAGGTATTGTTTCATATTCTCTGTGTATATATAAAGTCTGCTGCAGTTTCCACGGTATGTATCTGATGAAGTGAGCTGTAGCTCACGAAAGCTCATGCTCAAATAAATTGGTTAGTCTCTAAGGTGCCACAAGTACTCCTTTTCTTTTTGCGAATACAGACTAACACGGCTGTTACTCTGAAACCTAGCAGTATTATGGAATCCCTGGTGTAAATTTGAAATTTCGCTTAAAATAAAAACACAAACAAAAAGAAACAGTTGACGGATCTTCCAAACAAAAGGCTTTTATTATATTCCACCACTGATGAATTAGTCCTGACAAAGTGGAAGGAAAATCAGGCCCCATGTCACAGCTGCAGCACCGAGAAGCCTAGAGAAAGCAGCTCACTGGAGTGTCTCTCTGTGGGAAGTCACAGCTCGACCCTGCAAGGTGTCTGTACAGCGTACCTTCGGCTCCCACTGAATTGTCAGCTGCTCAGCACTTGACAGAGTCAGGCCACAAATGAAGGCTTAATTCATCAAAACATTTTGAAGGATTTTATCAGTTGGCATCCAAAGGCAGTAAAAATTTAGGATTGCAGCTGGTAGGATTAAAACGTCTAAATCACTCAGCACGGTCCTTAAAGCAGCATTTGTGAAGATAAAACAACAAACATAGCAGCAGCAGCAGCGGTGTAGCATGAATGTGAAGAGAGATCTGAACAGTTCCATCAGAAAAGGGATTGCTATCGTAAAATTTCCATTCCAGCGCCTCTGCTTTACTTCCACTCCTCATTCTGAAGTAAACCAGATTCAGACAGAACACTGATAAATAAATGCAATATTGCCAAACCTCAAAAAAGGTCTGAGCCATACCCTCGAAAGGTCATGAGATTAATGTCAATCATAAGATTTTTCTAAAAGTTTCTTTTTAATTGGAATTCTGTTTTGTGAGCCTGTAGGGCTCACATTTTCAGTTCTTTTTTCCACAGTTCATTTAATCATCTGACTCTAGAAATTGGGGCTTTAAGAAAAACTGCAGAATTGTGAGTGGCAACACGGCATATGGGATGGTCTCAGCCATTCAGAGTGCTGGGACAGTTAAAAAAAATTACAAAGCTAATACTGTTAGGAATCATTAGGAAAGTAATAGATAATAAGACAGAAAATATCATAATGCCACTATATAAAGCCATGATATCCCCACACCTGAATATTTCACTCATTTCTGGTTGCCCCAGTTCAAACAATGATATTAGAATTAGAAAAGGTACAGACGAGCAAATAAAAATAATTAGGGATATGGAACAGCTTCCATATGAGGAAAGATTAAGACGACTGGGATTGTTCAGCTCAGAAAAGGGACAAATAATGGAGGATATGATAGGGGGCTATAAATATTGAATGGTGTGGAGAAAGTGCTATTTACCCCCTTCACATAACACAAGAGCCAGGGGTCACCCAATGAACTTAATAAGCAGCAGGTTTAAAACAAACATAAGGAAGTCGTTCTTCACACAGTCAACCTGTGGAACTTGTTGCCATGGGATGTTGTGAAGGCCAAAAGTATAACAGAGTTCAAAAAAGAACTAGATAATTTCATGGAGGATAGGTCCATCTATAGCTATTAGCCAAGATGGTCAGGTTGTAACCACATGCTCTGAGTGTCCCTACACCTCTGACTGCCAGATGCTGGGACTGGACAACAGGGAATGGATGAGCCGATAACAGTCCTGTTCTGTTCATTCCCTCTGAAGCATCTGGCACCAGCCACTGTTGGAAGACAGGATACAGGGCTGGATAGGCCACTGGTCTGACCCAGTATAGCCATTCTTATCTACCTACTAACAGGAGTACACCTTACTAGATGCAGATGTTTGCTGTGCATAAGCACCATGAGCAAATCAGACTGCACAGATTTGCATAATCGTTCTGGGGTAGTTTCGGTCCTTAGGAGCAACACCGGGAGGCAGATGGTTCTCATGGGAGCTCAGCTGAGGGAAGCATGGCGTCCACTGGAAGCAAAGGCTTCACACCTGCTACTACTCCATTTGTGGAACACCTTACTCTCCACCCTGCCAATTTTACTGGCTGGTGCGGTGGGGCAGAGCAATGACCTTACCACCTCAGTGCACCCTTTGGGGCACTGTGCCTCCCGGTGAAGTAAGGATAGACAAGACCTGCAATTCCAACTAACCCTCAAATGGGCCCCAAGCAAGGATTCAGCAACAACTCTTTAGATGCTTCTCTCTCCTTTCCATCCCTCTCCCCAGCTTCCCGTCCTACAGGCCAACAAGGCTCTTGCTCCTATAATAAATATCCTGCACAGGTGTGCTCACAATGCACAACTGGGTGGTGGCAATCCCAGACTCTCCTGGTTCAGACTTGAAGCACAAACATATGGCTATGCTGCAGTTATTCCATGAAAGTAGGCTAGTGACCTGTAAAGAAGAAAGGGATTAGAGTTTTTACCTTGTAACCAGTAAGCACCTTCATGTTATAGCTGTAATATTGCTCTCATACTGCTCGCCATCTCATTCAATTTTGACTTTAAGCCAAGCATCTTCACATTGAGCCTGCTGCTCACGATATCTCCCCTGAATTAAGTGATAGCAACAAACCGGTAATACTATTTATGTTGATTTCAACATATCAGCTTTAAAAGAATTCTTGTACCAGTCTCTCTAGGTGCAAAAATTCAATCAAGTAAATGGGCATTCAAATATAATCAAACTAAAACATTCGCTATTGTACTTCCCTTAAAGCAGAGGTCGAGCATCACCCCTTCATACTGGAAGTACACAACACAAATGGTTTTCATTGAAATAAAGATCAAGAAATGCATCTTATCTCCACTGGAGATTGTTAAATAAAGTCAGCACAGCTTTCAAACCAAACTAGTGAGATGATCTATAAAATTTTCTGGTCTTGTCATTGCACAAGCTCATTTCTTACACACTGCACCATATTACTTCCCTCCGCCCCTCCCCCCACCTCCATGCTTAAACTCAATTTTAGATGTAAAATATTAAAAGATCCCATTTAAACATGGAAACAAACTTTTTAGAAACTTAATGACCATTTGCACTTATATTGCTTGGATAAAATTAAAGGGATCATGATCTCTCCTACTTCCAAGTGTTCTCCGATCACCAGCTAAAGCCAAGAAGAAAGTACTCCAGAATCAGGCCCGGTGAGGATTTTAATATCCTTGTTTTAAGCTTCTGGTGTTGACCACTGTCAAAAGGTAGGACATCAGGTTAGATGGACTCCGTTGGGCTAGGTTCTGTACCAACAGAACAAAAAGATGGCTGCTGCCCTAAAGAGTTTACAATCCAAGCTAAGTATTTTTTGTTGGCATTTTGCTAGCTTCATGTGTTTTTAAACTGCTACTGGTAGCTACAAATACTTTCTAGTGTAAACATAAGAATTAAAATATGGTGTGACTTTTTAAAAAACCCTCAGTTATGACTTTCACGTTTTTTCACGATGACAAAACCCACTAGCCTTAACAATAACCAAGAACCCGGGTTACTAATGCTTTCGGTACATTCTGTTGATGGTTGAGCCAACAGTTGTTTCCTGTGGGACTGATCAGCTGTGTTTGTGTATGAAACTGAGGGGCTCAGAGGTAATCAACTGTCCAGTTTAGAAGATTAGAGCAGCAGAAGGGGAAGTGCAGCACACGTATGCACAGTCTGCAATAGCAAACAACCTCATTCTTTGATCCTTTCCGTAGGGTCACTCAGAATGTGACAGAAGTGAACTTCAGGAACAGAAGAACAAATAGTCTTCTATATTTAAGGTAGATAAATTTGGGGACCCTGTCAATCCTCGTCTCAACTGGTTTATCACAGCTAGACCTAAAATGGCTTCCTCTTCTAAGGAGAGCTAACCTGACAAGGAGTGAAAGGAAACATGGCTGACAGTCAATATCAGTCTTGCTCCAGTGAGTATATCGTAGAAACTGGAGAGTCTTAAAACAGCAAGATGTATAAAAAGAGTCAGAGGACAGAATGGCTCTGGGACTGGTAAAGGTACACAGCCTTTAACCTCTCTGTTCCCAGTTCAAACCCATTGCATGTTTGTAGCAACTGGAAGTCATTCACCTGGCAGGGCACAGTCATTAAGAGAGTCTGGTATTCTCAGAAGTACTTAGTGTCCACATCACAAGAACCAGATACAAAAGCCTTTATCCTGCCAGGCCTCATGTGGTGTGCATCAGGGAGCCCAAGAAATGGTGGCCATGTGTGGATTAAGTGCCAGGCCTAGATTTCTGTGCTGAGGAGACGTCCAATGCCCTTTGTGTGCCTCCTCCCTAGGTGTGCAAATTAAGAGAAGGATGGTGTCTCATTGGAAGATAATGGTGTCTGATACCTTACTTATCTATGCAGTCCCTTCTTTGGCCTTGTTCCTGTTACTAAGCAGAAATAGTTCGGCAGTTTTACAGCAGTTCTCTCACTAATCATGGCATAGGCTCCCCAGCACCCTCTCTTGTTAATTACTTTTTACCTTTCATTTTTATGCAGAAGACTATAAATGACAGTGCTGTGCAGCTTGAGGCCCTAATTGACCCCTTTATTGGCTATCTAAGCAGAGAAGCCAGGGACTGAATGGGTCTGGAGACAAAACTACCTTCCCATAGCAGGGAAGTTTGCACTGTTTTGGTATCTCTGGTGAATAAAGAGAGAGCTTCAGTCTCTTAGGCTGTCAGTCCAGATCGTTTTCACAAGCAAACTCTCACAAAAGAAAAAAATTAGACCAGACTGCCATTCTAATCAAATGGAAAACACGCCTACCCCTTCTTCCCTCCCTCCTCTCCCCCCCCCCCCCAAAAAAAAAAAGACATTCAGAAGCAGCCCATATTTGGTTGGCATATTCCATCTTTAGGTAATTAGTACAAAGGGCTTCTCAGGTAAGCCTAAGAATAAATGGCAACATTCAAAAGAGATGCTTAACACTGCAGTCAGCTTTCAAAGATTAATGAGCAGGAGATGCAGAGAGATCCAACTGGCTCCCCTTAGGCATCTCTTTCCTTCAGCTCTTCCAAGTCAGGCTTCAACAGCGAGTCAAACTACATCAACATTTGAACAGAGAAAAAAAAATGACAAGCAAGAAAATGTCTCTGAAGACACAAACCCCAGTGACCACCAAAGCTTCAAAAATACAGTCTGAACAAACATTCACAGGATAGCACTCCCCCCTCTTCTGCTCACTCCCTTTAAACCACTGAAAGAGTGCTCTTAGAGAATCAAGTTCAGAGACACAATACCACCAAAGTATTCTGAAACACAGTTTTTTAGATCAATGTTGTTAGAATTGACCTATTAATTGGAGACATTCACTGTGTTTTAAAGGGCAACAATCAAAGTTTTGTGGCTTGGGGTTTTTTGTTTGTTTTTTTAAGTTAACCCCTTCATAGGTGCATTTCATCGTTATAGGAAATGACTTTGAAATGTGCTTTGTGCTTTCAAAATGCTGGTACACTATTTAGGGCATCAGTGTGTGATGTATTATATTGGGTACTTAGACACCCTCAGTACCATCCTATGAGAACACCTCAATCTTTAATGTATTTATCTCTGGTAAATACTACTCCCATGAGACTGAAGTGCTATTGTCCCCAATTTACAGAAGAGAAACAGACACAGGAAAAGACCAAGTAACTTGCCCAAAGTCACACAGGAAATCTGTAGTAGAGCGGAGACTTGAACCCAGGTCTATGTCTCAGGCAAGTGCCCTAACCACTGGACCACCTTTCCAATCATTATATCTTATCTGATAAACAAGACACTTCATCAAGCTAGCCTTAGTGCCATTAAAAATCTGGTATTTGACACCTAGAACAGTATTTTCCTCTGCTTAGAGAGAGATATCCCATGATATCACAAATACTGAAGGGTGGCAAATGTTAAGGTTTTAATAGAACTCACGCTGCACATTTAAAAAGACACACACACACACACTTACTTTTAAAATCAGTCATATCCAGAACAGGTTATTTCTAGTTTTCTTTTCAAATAGAACTCAAAATTTTAAAGGGACCAAAACTAAAAATGCCTGGAAAAAATGCCTATCATATTTAGATAATAACTAGAAAGATATATTATGCATCAGAGAGATGCCGGGTTATAGGAAGCAGAGAGTCAGACATACTCCCTGATCTTAGGAATCTATTGCTTTCAGTTCCAATCCTACAGTGAGGTCCAGTTCCTGAGTGAAGTCCCATTGCCTTCCAAATAGAGCTTATTTCAGGATCAGAGCTTTAGACCAAAAAAGAAAAAAAAAAACAAAAACCCAACTAAACAAGAAATAGCTTGGAAGAAAGCCTGGAATTAAGATTGCTTATTAAGGGAAGGATTTCCTGGAAGATATTAGTTAGTTTTTTCGATCCTCACAAAGTCGCATGAAATTTCAGCTTGCAAAAAAAATTAACATTCATTGAAAACCACAACAACTATATGTCTCCCCACTCCAGGCTCACTTTCCCCAGAAAATCCCACTGAGCTCACTTCCCTGATGACACCACATTGCACCATTAACATTAAAATGAGGAAGAGAGACCTTTGAACAGGCAAGGAATCCCACAATTTAATTACAATAAACTTAATATTTCTGATGCTTCTAAAATCTAAGAAGTAATTAATCCACTTAAAGATCCTCTCTGCTTCATGAGAGCTCTGGCACTGCACGCCATGGTGCCTCTACCAACCTAATTCCAGTCTGTCACATGACAAAACTCACATTACCACTGCTCTTCTCCATCCTTGGTCTTGGTTCACTACCCGCAAAACACAATAGGGGCCAGATCCTAAAGTCACATAAATTGGCATAGCTCCACTATACTCTAAGGGGCTGTGCTGATTTGCAGCAGTTAAGGATCTGGCCCTAAACATGTTCCAAATGCTGAGCATTTCTAAATTAGACCTTGAAAGAAGAAACTTACTCTGAAATAATTGTACATTTGAATATTCTTTTGCAGTTGGGAAATACCTTGGGGTCTGCTGCCAATACACTGCATCAGATATCAGAACAGCCTTGTTTTACTTTTCTCAAAGTTACCAAGCAAATTGCACCTCTGAACCCTCGTGATGGGTGCAATCCCATCAGGTCTCAGGGCTCTAGCTGTCAATTCTGTCTTGGGGGTGGGATCACAGGATCCCCCCTCTCTCAGACAAGACCTTGGCTGCAGTCCCACATACCTTAGGGCCAAGCCCTGCAGTTCTGTTCCCTCTGGGGCAACAACGGTGGAAATCAGTGGCCAAACTGCTTTTTAAAGCAAAGCATTATTTATTTAGAACAAAAGCATTTCAGAGAAGACATGTCTTAAAACAATAAAACTGAGGAGGCTGTTTGCCTGTCTAACTCTTCCCTAAGGCCAAAGGGCCCACTTCTTTAGACTCCTTCACAGCCTCTCTGCGCCTCCCACTGTAGCCAGCATGTGACAAGTGGCACCTCCCCTCCCCCCCAAAAAAGGGCTTTTTTACTGTTTTACTCTTTTGATCTCCAGGCTCCAAGTTTTGGCCAAAACAAGGCATGCATCTGACTGGAGATAGGACCCAGGCAAGGCCTTCGAAGCTAACAGCTCACCCCATCATCTTTCAAGTGTGAGCTGGGATGGGATATTATCTAGCTCTGGTGTGTTGCTTTCCTCTTCGCTCTCCCCACAGACCCATCCCCATCCCCACCCCAAGTTAGATCAATACATTTATACAGGATATTTTAATAACCCACCATAGTTCTACCATAATTTGGCCTCACTGACCAAGTCACATACAACATTCATAGACTGAGGGGCACCCCTAGAAGTTTTCATTATAGTACACCCCAAGGCTTCCCACCTCCCCTGGCCAGCTCCCCCATGCAGTGACGCTCAAGGTAGTCACTGAGCAAGTCCTGTGGGAGAGCAAAGGGGACACAGGCCTCTATCATGACTGGGGGAGGGGAGGGGAAAGAGTGTGGAAGGGCCAAACTTGAATGAATGAGCATGGGCTGGGGGGGGGGGGTGTCATAGCACTGCTCAGGCTTGGTCCCATGGCCCTTCTGAGCAGTGTTGTGACCCATGTTCTTTAAGTCGCAACACCAGTCACTCAACTTTGGCCCTGCAGTTCCCCTCACTCCACCCCCCCCCAAATCATGACAGAGGTGCCCTGGTGCCAAATCTGAGTGGGCAGTGAGGCAGCCAGTGCTGCTCCTCCTCACTGCTGCAATTGGGAGGGCCCAACGCTCATGACTCGGCATCCC
This sequence comes from Eretmochelys imbricata, assembly GCF_965152235.1. Classification (NCBI taxonomy): domain Eukaryota; kingdom Metazoa; phylum Chordata; order Testudines; family Cheloniidae; genus Eretmochelys; species Eretmochelys imbricata. The sequence goes on along the minus strand of NC_135580.1, from coordinate 16,130,114 downwards.
TCCCAAGGTACGGACAGGCGGACAGCTGTGGGTGTCGCTGTAGAGATCGATACAGCTTCTCATCCATCACTACTTTCACTTTTCATTAAAGATATCCAACTGTGTCTCAAGGAGCTGTATCTATGTTGCTGTTGCTAGAATATGGGTGCTAATTTTTTTTTTTTTTTTGGTGTAGGCATTGCCAATGAATAGGTGTATAGTCCCTGACCACTATGAAAACAATCTTCTCAGCAATTTCTCCACAGGAGCCAAGCTGGAAAGTGGTTATAAGACCCAGTTCTGAGCAACTTTGGCCTCTTATATTTACAACAAATGGTCAGCTCACATTTCAAAACACTGAAGTCACAATGCTCTCCAGCATGGGCTGATGGCTCAGCATGTATATTTATAATGCAAGAAACACAATACTGTGGGATTATTTGCACTACATCTAGTGCAGTTCCCTTGCGGGAAAGGGGCAATAGTAGGTAGTCAACTCCCTAGCCCAGGCTGAACTTAGCTCCTCGTGATAAGCCTAATTTTCAACTGTTCCTAGAATTTACTGATCATCCTGAAATGTTGCAGCTCATCGCAGGATACCGTTTGTTTCTGGGAAGTTTGGCAATATTCAGACAGTTTTAAGTTAGAGTGTTTTGGAAATGTATCTTTAAAAAATATTCTAAGGCCATTTTAACTCGTTATGGCCCCCAAGTCATCTGCTATGGATTCACCCACATAAAAGGACCATAAACCCAATAGAACTGGCTCCCAGTCAAGTGACCTCTTATCAGTGGATATGAGCCATTTCTCCAAATGCCTGCCCCTCCCTTTAACCATACACCTCAGCCATCTACACGGCCAGAGGTAGCAACAGGAAAACTCCTTTTCTGCCTCTCCTACTCCCATGCCTTTTGCACCACACAGTACCATAACCCTCATCCTGCATCTTGAGTTTATCTTTATTCAAACACCTACAGCTACTATTGCATTGCCTGCTGCCAAAGCAGAGCTAACACAGTGACACAGGGGACAGCGTGGACAAATGTCATCTCCGAATCCCATGGTTATGCTGACGGCCCTCACACCATCCTCTTCCATCACACACTTGAGGGGAAAAAATTGAAAATAGTGATCAGGAATTATTAATTCATGGTAACAAAAAGATTCATTTAGAACCTGTGTTCTATAGGCTTGAAGCACAAAAGCACCTTTCCCTTGAACTATTCAGAAAGCACAAAAGTTAACGTGACATACCGGCATGTGGGCGTGTGTGGGTTGGCTTTGGGGGGAGGGGGAAGGAGGGTTCTCTGTATCTTTCACAGATTAAGCTGCACAAGATGTACCAGTTGCTCTGGTAACAAAGCTTTTTTCTTTAAAAAAAAGAAAAGAAAAAGAAAAAAAAGAAACATCATTTTAAGTGTTCTCCCAGTTAAGCTTAGCTGCTTGTGTGGCATAAAAATAAAATTAACTGGGAAGAACAAGTCCACATTTCAGGGCCATGCACACAATTTGATTCAGCTAGGGAAAGGAGTGTGTAGGCTATTTTAAAAAATATTAGTGTGACGGGCATGCCAAATTTAGGATTTAAGTTTTCATTCTAAGCATCAGCTAGTAGGTATTATTTCATACTACTATATTAGCTTAGTCTTCTTTTCTGCCCCAATAAGAGCTGATGGAAATTCACCAAACCAATCCATGTATATGTACATATTAAGGAAAGGAACTTGTCCTAAGTGGCTGAAATCTGCCTAAAGATGTGCAGCGTCCAGTCTGTTGTCAGGCATATTAGTGTAATGTTCAAAAAAGAACTAGATAAATTCATGGAGTATAGGTCCATTGATGGCTATTAGCCAGATGGGCAGGGATGGTGTCCCTACCCTCTGTTTGCCAGAAGCTGGGAATGGGCGACAGGGAAAAGATCACTAGATGATTACCTGTTCTGTTCATTCCCTCTGGGGCACCTGGCATTGGCCACTGTTGGTAAACAGGTAGGTGGGGTAAACAGGTATGGGTAGGTGGACCTTTGGTCTGACCCAGTATGGCCGTTCTTATATCATTGAATTCTAGTTAAGGGAGGGAGTCATTACAGAGGAAACGAGGACTAAACATTTCATACTATGCCTTTCATACTGAAGGATCCCCAAAGCACGGCAATGTAATCTTCACAGGCAAACCCTTACAACCTTGAAGGGCATAAGGGCACAGGCATCTGCCTACGTAGGTCAGTTTGCTGGACCCTGAGATACTGCACATATAAATGAAATGCTTCACTCACCCTCCTTAAATGCAGCCACCACTGGAGCTGAAACACAGCAGTTACTAAACAAGAAGTATGCAGCAATGCTACACAATAGTTTGGGACAGGAAACCCAACTCCATATTGACTGGAGCTCCAGGGGAATTTTTAGGTATTCTAAATGTTACTATCCAAATTAAAGTTTAGCTAAGACAGTGAAGTTAATATCCTCTCTCACACCTTGCTTAGTTTATGAAATCTGTCAATCCATAATCACAAATGGATATACTCCCATAACATGGTGATGGGCAGCAATACAAAACCCTGAGAAGGAAGCTAGCTGGAGACTAGAAGAACCAACGCAAATGAAGATACAATACTACACAATCACATCAGACTCAAGCTATGCACTACCTTACGTAACCATGTGATCTTGTCAGGGTTACCGTCCCTTCAGCTTCCTTCCTGTTGTTTGCAAAATGTACTTGTTATATCTTGTCTGAAAATTAGATGTCGGCTCCTTTGAGCAAGGTGCTTGTTTTACTATGTGTTTGTATAGAGCCCAGGACATGGGGGCCTCTAGACACTATTACAATGTTAACAGTGATAATTCACATCTTATCTAACTATTCACCTTTAAAATCTTGGTCAGGAGTTTCTGGTAACTCAAATACAGCAGTCTGTATGGTGAACAGACAAGAAGGGACCAACACTGTTAGCTGAGCAAGTATGCAATGCATATGGGGTTTTTTGTGTTTCTTTCTTTTAAGTATTTAGTCCAGTCTCCTGGGCAAGTCACAGCAGTTAGTTTTCAGATATGAAAGCTTTGTATATAAACTAAGATTCATTCTTTTCAGTAACGATCCCCTTGGGTCATAATAATTTTGTGCTGTACAGTAAATCTTTTTCCACTCAGCTAAAGGATCAGTGATTAATCACCAAACTGTTGACCATCAGTCTTTCAGACAGAGAGATAATAAAGCAACTATTATTAAAACAATTAATGCGGTCCTTGTCTTGCATTACTTGCTTGAACTCTCCAGGTATCAGCTAACAACAAGCTCAGGAATCTGCAATGTCTGTTCCACAGTCCCCGTGAGAACAGTCCCTAGTCCAATGTACGAAGAAACTTTCAATAACCTGGCTTCCCTCAGTGCTGCATGATTGACAGGCTAAACATCTAACACAGCATAGCATTGCAACCCTAGTTATTTGCTCCCCTCCATAAAATGTTGAAGAAAATCTCAAAACAACCTTTAGCAAATCCACTTCCTACAGAAACAGCATTCAGCCACTCAATTAAATTCACAAAGCACTACCGTGAAATAGCTGTGAGCCAGCAGGGCATTCTGGGTATTGATGTGTAAATGAGCACACCAACAATGGTGCTCGAAAGCTGTAGGCCCGTAGTTATCCCCGTTCATTGGGCCAGCTCCAGTTTTAGGGAAAATATTACTGTGTTTATGCCCTGTTCCCATGGCATTCTCTATGGTTTGAGCTGAGCACTAGAAGTTACTGGAAGTCTAGATCCTTCCAGAACTCTGCTGAATGCTAACTTCAAGTACTTCATTTACTTAAAGATACAACACACACATACAGCCTGCCCAAGTAAAGTTAGACTGGGCCAAATGCATGCGCGTGTGCACACACAACACACGATCCCCTTGGGTCATAATAATTTTGTGCTGTACAGTAACTCTTTTTCCACTCAGCTAAAGGAAACCACCAAAAACTATTGACCACACACACCCTAGATATAGATATAGATATCTAGGTATACTCACACATACACACACATACACACACCCCACTCTAGGTGCACTATACAGAAGAAGTATAAAGATGTGTCCTTCTCTTTCATGTAGTTTTCTAACTCTGACCTAAAAACTAAAGAGGAACTAAAGATAGGATTCAGAGTAGCAGCCGCGTTAGTCTGTATCCTCAAAAAGAAAAGGAGGACTTGTGGCACCTTAGAGACTAACAAATTTATTTGAGCATAAGCTTTCGTGAGCTACAGCTCACTTCATCGGATGCATTCAGTGGAAAATACAGTGATTGCATCCGATGAAGTGAGCTGTAGCTCACGAAAGCTTATGCTCAAATAAATTTGTTCATCTCTAAGGTGCCATAAATTCTCCTTTTCTTTTTAAAGATCAGATTGTAATCTAAACACAACACATAATCTAACTCTTGTAATCCTGGTCCCTCCCCACTTGGGTTAGCCAGAACTGTTTTTGTTATGGCTGTGGCAGATTGAACGCACCTTGGATGAGGCCCTTTTGCTTGCTCTGTAGAGAGTCATGCACACAGACTCCAGCGAGAAACTGCTGAATTGGAATTCATTTGCAAATTGGATACTATTAATTTAGGCTTAAATAGAGACTGGGAGTGGCTAAGTCATTATGCAAGGTAGCCTATTTCCTCTTGTTTTTTCCTACCCCCCCCCCCAATGTTCTGGTTTAACTTGGATTTAAACTTGGAGAGTGGCCAGTTTGGATGAGCTATTACCAGCAGGAGAGTGAGTTTGTGGGTGTATGGGGGTGGGTTTTTGGAGGGGGGTGAGGGAGTGAGAGAACCTGGATTTGTGCAGGAAATGGCCTAACTTCATTATCATGCACATTGTGTAAAGAGTTGTCACTTTGGATGGGCTATCACCAGCAGGAGAGTGAATTTGTGTGGGGGGGTGGAGGGTGAGAAAACCTGGATTTGTGCTGGAAATGGCTTTTAGATAAGCTATTACCAGCAGGACAGTGGGGTGGGAGGAGGTATTGTTTCATATTCTCTGTGTATATATAAAGTCTGCTGCAGTTTCCACGGTATGCATCTGATGAAGTGAGCTGTAGCTCACGAAAGCTCATGCTCAAATAAATTCGTTAGTCTCTAAGGTGCCACAAGTACTCCTTTTCTTTTTGCGAATACAGACTAACACGGCTGTTACTCTGAAACATGCACACCTTTGACTGCTTAAACAAACAAGTGATAAACAAGAAGGCTATAATTGTTGGTATTTTAAAAGACAGCCTCCTCTGAGTATGTGATCAAAGTGAATGGATATTGTATCAGTCAAATCATTTTAAAAATAACCCTTTCCATTGGATATCCATTCCTATAAGACATGATTCCTATTCCTGTAGATAGGCATTCAGGGGGCTAGTAAATACATTCTGTATTAGACACCTTTAACATAGCCACAGGTGATAATCTGGACAGAAAGATCATTCTAAAGACACATCCAATTAACTAAATTCAATACATTGTATTGTTGTGGCTGAGCGGGATGCCGTTTGCCTACCCACAACAGCAATATAAGGAGCAAATGGCTGAACAGAGGAGTAACTACCACTCAGCCTAAGTTGTAGGGCAAACACTAACATAAGTGCTTAGCATTACTACTGTGAGTAGTCCCATGGATTTCATGGGGGTGAGCACTGTAGTTTGGCAAAGACCTGGTATAAGGAATGAGTAGCATGTTTGAAAGGAATTCTCACAACACAAGGTGCATACAGTGGATTCTGTTCATTAGCGGCATCTCGGTTCCCAGAAAAGAGTTGCCATTATCTGAAGGTTGCAAATATTTGAAAGGCAGGTTTGCCGGGCTGCTGCCAGGGGAAAAAAGAGCTGGGATTTAGCTTTCCTGGCCTATAGGGCAACAGCCAGCGAAGGAAACATAGGGATGCTCCGAGCCTGGGCCCCTGGTGCCAGGGCAAGATGCACACTGGAGAGCACAGGGAGACGTATTGTGCCTTCCCACAGGCCCACTGCCCCCCCCCCCAACACCCCTGCTCCCCATGGAAAGCTGCCATCCAGCACACTGCCCTGCCTGTAGCCTCTCTTCCCATGCCCAGGAGAGCAGCACAGGGTGGCCCCACGGCTGGAGACCTGCTGCCTACACAAGAGATAACAGGAGTCCTGGTGTTGCAGAGTGGGAGGGAAGCTGCAACCCAGATTCCAGAGCTTTCCGTGGGGAGTGGAGGCACTGGGGGCCCACAAGGCTACACAGGAAAAAAAAAAAGAAAAAAAAAAGCTACAGGACAGTTGCTAATATCTGAATCTCATTAACATTAAAACAAGAGAGGATTGGTTGCCAGCAAAGTGTTGCTAATAACTGAAAGATGTCAATAATCAGGACTGACAATAACCGGCATCCACTGTATATGGTGGGGCAAATGCACATCATCATTTTTGCACTCAGATGTGCTTTCCTGTAGCAAGATAGAAACAAAGGAAACGTGTACACCATTTTACTATGCAGCCCAAGAACAATAAGCCACCACCTGAGGCTGCATGTCATTGGTGGGGGAACCCCCACAGGGTGCAGGTGGTCAGTAGTGTGCTTCCCTCTGACCTGCCCACTTCTTCGCTGGCTCACCCACTGCCTGCAGTATCCTACCAGGTAGATCCCTGGACCAGCCAAGAGCCCTCCACATGTGCTGTTGAAGAGGGGGCGGACACATTTTCTGCATGGGGAGTGGGAGAGCCTCATTCAAAAAGGTTTGTCATGCAGGATCAAGAGGCAAACAAATCAGACCCTTTGTTACAGCAGCATTTAGCTTTATACCTACCCCTACCCAAAAGAAAGAGAGAGAGAAAAAACACAGTAAAGAAGTCTGAGTAAACTTAACTCTGTTTGTTATACAGAATTCTAGTTTACATATGCATATGTGATATATAGAAATAAATATTTTATACTTGTCTCACATACTTCTTTCCAAATATATTTAGGAGGATAGTACTTAGTTATTCTCATAGTGCAAAAGCACCATAAAGTCACATCACCATGAACAAGAGATAAAACCCACAGGAATCATTGCCCAGCAATTGTCAACATTTTGTGGTTTTCACACAGCCTTCATTCCATCCAGTCAGCTACATCACAGAGCCACTCACCGTGGATGTCCCCTGCCCCAGTGTTAGTCCCTGCAAAAGTTGCTTCAGCAATCTTCCTCTGCTCATCTGACCCTCAAGTGCCACAAAGTCAAGGGGTTTTTGTCTGATTGTCTTGATGTTAGGTATGACTCTGGTTACGTTGTAAATTTGGGGTATAGCTGATGTGCAACAATTGCCTGTAGCATTTCAATTCAAAGCCTTTGAATGTCCCGTTTCCTCAGCATCCACATCTCACATATAGCAAAATGCTGAAGATGAGACGATAGCAATTTCATTTTACACTTCCAAGTAATACCTTAACTTCTCTAAATGTGGTTGTGTCCTAAAGCAGTGGTCACAAGTCCAATTCGGTCAGATCTCTAAGTGATGTTTAGCATCCCTTGTAAGCATGCTACCCAGATATTTAAAGTGCTCACACTCCATTGCCTCCTCAGATTTGGGGAGGAATATCTTTGCCTTTTCAACAGACTTATGTAACCATTGTCTTTGTCTTTTCAGATGATATTTTTATACTGAAATTCTCTGCTTCCACCACTTCTCATTCTAGCAATTTTTGAACCTCTCCTTGCAACAATCTAATCAGGTTAATATCAATGAAGCACAGACAACTAATTTTTGGTAGGCCCTCCTGTAGCTTTCCATCAGTGACTCCTCTTAAGATTTCTTCAATATAACCATTGAAGATAGTTTGTGATTGTCAGGCAGGGCTGCCTGACACTTATTCTCAGGTGAAACTACTCCACTCATGCCCCACAAAACACCAAGGCCATTGTGCATCTTTCAAGATTTTGTATCAGTCTTATTACATTTTCACCAGCTCCAGCCAGCTACAGAATTACCCAAAGAGGTTTGTGCCATATGCTATTGAATGCCTTGACAGAATCTATGAAGTCATGGACCACCTTCCCATCATTCTACAGCACCTTCTCGTATAGCTCATGCAGATTGAACATTTGCTCGACTATCTCTCTTCTGGGTCTAAACCAGGCTTGTTCTTCAGCCAAAAAGTTCTCTATCTTGGGAGCAATCCTCTTCAAGATGAGGTGAAGCAGTATTTTGCGAGGACGTGTCAATAATGAGATTGTGCCATAGTTTTCACAAACCATCAGGTACTTCTTTGGAAGAACAGGAACCATCAGGGACCGTCCCCCAGTCCTGGGCTGTCTTCCAGACTCCAAAAGTCACATTGGATGCCTCTCCACCACTTTTAACTAGTTCTGCATGTATGTTATCCACTCCAGGGGCTTTACAGCATTTATATTCTGGACCAAATGCTGCAGTCCTTAGGGCACTGGGGATTTTGCCCTACATTTAGAACTTTAGCATTGCTTTATCTTGCAGGGTACAAACTGCTGTGCTGTGGAATAAGTCTATAATTACACAGTAACTATTGATTGTTTAATTAGCTGGTAAATGCCATCTAATCACTAAGCTGTTTCACAGTTTATTCTGTCTTCTAAATTAGAGTGTTATGAGATCTAAAAGCTACAAGTCATATGGGTATTGTTCTTAGAGTTACTTGGCAACTGATAGGTGGGAGAAGGAATAGCATTATTTCAGGATAAAAAAGAGAAGGCATCCCAGAATGAAAGCGGTGGGCAACACTGTAACCTCTGCATGCTCTTCCCAACCTGCAGCTGTGTACATGGTCTAGTTATGTAGTATAGCAGTTGGGAAGGGAGTCCCAAGCTGGACACCAGAGACCACAGCACCACAAAAAGGCAATGCAATGCAGAAATGTTAGTTATATGTAAGATAGTGGTGTGATGTACAAGAGGAATATCCCATGAAATGAACGCTCCTCAAGGTTAAATAATTTCTCCTACTTTCCACAGGTAAGAAAAATTGTTGCCTAGAATTTTCACCACTTCTAATTAACATATTTGTTCACCTTAAATTGTAACAGCACTGTATAGGAGGTCAAATATTTCAGATAATATAGAACTCTTCAAAGGTGTTTCCATTATCTTAGCACATAGTTGACTGAATATAGAAGTGTAAGCAGCAAAACAATGAGTCAATGGCTGATTATTTTAAGACCGATTAATTGTATTCATGTATTCAAGATGACAGAACACAAAACAATAACCTCATCTTAAATAGACTAAGTAGCTCCCTCTCAAAATTATTCTAAAATCTGTTCCATTAGACACAGAATTATTAGAAAAATAAAGAAGCTCTTCCAGTTCCATTGAAGAGATCAACCACCACTGAAGTGGTTTCTTATTAAAACAACCACCACGAGAGAGAGAGAGAGAGAGCTATGCAGTGCATGTGGATTTACTGACACCATCATGCCCCTGAAATTATTTGTAGCCGAAAGTTTCCAGTGGCCTGTTGCAGTTAATAGAGAGATACATGACTAGAAAAATCCTTATTACTAATCTATCATTCAGGTAATCCTTATATGTAGGTCACTTTTAGGACTAGACTGTGGCTCACACTTATATGGGTACTCCATGGTGGGGCTGATGTTCATGGAGCCTCCCGCCCTAGCTTGTGCCCCTGAGCAAGGGTCTTGCTCTTGAGTTCACAGACTGATCCCTGCTCCCGCGCCGGGGAGGGAGGGGGGAGAAGCGGAGCGGCTGCGGCGCATTCAGGGGAGCAGGCGGAGGCGAGCTGGGGCGGTGGGGGGCACATTTCTAGGGGTGGCATGGCATGTGCCGGAATGCCGCCCCTAGAAATGGGCTCCCCGAGCACCTGCTTGTTTTGCTGGTGCCTAGAGCCAGCCCTGGCTGGCACTCATGGTTACAGCAAAGAGAGAAGGGGATACAAGACAGAAAGGTGGAAAAGGAAGGAGGCCCTCCTCACAACTGAAAAGAGGAAGTTGGGGGAGATTCTCTAGTGCAGCCAGAAAATTCAGTTGAAATCAGCAGAGTTTAGGCCACTCAGCCCTTTGCATGAGGTGCCCAGCATTTCACCGGACCGGGCCCTAAGGCAGGAAACTAGAAAGCATCCACTAATCAGCTGGAGATTTAAGCTTTCAGGAGCCGGGCAGGTGGGAAATCAGATGCATAATAGATTCCATAAACTCCTTTATTTTCTCTCTCACAAACTCCTTGCTTTCCTTTGTAAGGAGGAAGCACTCTTAAGATTTACTCTATTACAAGTAGCCTGTACAATGAAACATTTGTCAAAAGCGTTGGGGTCCAACAACCAACAATTCCTTAAGTGAATGCAAATGCAAGATCTCAAATGCTGAGTGGGCTACAAATCCACACTACTTACGTGTCAACTATTAATTTCAAACTAATGCATCACATACAAATCCTCTGTCCTGAGCCCTTGCTAGGTTGGTACAGAGCCTCAAGGTTGGTAGAGTCAATGGCTACAGCCACTGTGGGTTTTTTTTTAAAAACAATGTAATCCTGAGAAGCGCTTTTAAAGTGTGATTATTTTGGTGATTAGAAATGTCCTCATGAACAGGGGTTTGGCTGTTTGACAGTCAGCTCCGGCCTAGTCAAGCTGCAGCACTGCTTCACTGCACCACCAACAATCCAAACTGAGAACCTCCCACCAAGGGAACCAACATACTTTGCACTTACATGCCACCTTCTCCAAGCACTTTCCAAAGGCTGGTGAGCATGGTCATTCTCATTTTATAGAGGGGTAGCTGGAGCCAGCGGGAGGTTAATTGACTTTCAACAAGCTCCCTGGGCATAGTTTGGGGAAGAGGGGCCGGAGGGGCATTGCCCCGCCCCAAACTGCAAGCCTCGGGCAGGTGCGGAATTCCCTCCCTCTCCCATGCGCGGCTCCATTGGCCTGACTGGAGCTTCCCCCTCAATATAGAAGTCAAACTGCGCCAATGCCAAGCTTCCACAATAGCTCTAGCAGGAACGGACATCTCGTGATCCCCCATTCCCTTACTCCAGCCACTAGCATACAAAATTCTGCCTCAAACATTCTGTACCATATCCTACCCTTTACCCAGCACCCAGCAATCTCAATGGGTGTTTCAAACACACTGCAGAATTACAGCCAAATTCTCTTCTGGTGTAAGTATTGAATTCAATGGCAGAATTTGGTCCCAAGTATAGAATATGGCCTCATGTGATCAAGCAGACTAATAAACCAGCTCACAACCCCTTTAGATTATGAGCTGCATTATCGGTTGGGTGTCAGATGATAAAGAGCAAGCCCAAGGAATACTTACTGATGATGGCAAGCACTTACTCACAGGAGCAGACCCCTTGGTCTGTTCAAACAAGTGCTCCAGAGTGAGTACAAATGCTCCATTGTCTGACCTACAGCGAGGGGAAAAAATCACCCCTACTTCTGCTATTTATTTTAACAAGATCAATTGTCTCCATCAATTGAAGTGCACAAAACAGGTGCTCCCTTTAAAACATGTTTTCTTTGAATGTTTATTTTTTAAAATCATTTTCTATGTATGCAATGGAGCCACAGAACTGCAAGGCCTGGTTAGAATGGATTTACACATCGGGCACATGGAGCAAGACAAAAAGGAGATCCTATTCCAGCAAGCGAGAGGATGCTACCATGAGATGCCTTTTTGGGTCAAGTATTAAGGCTCTGGGCTTGTCTACACATAAAGCACTGCAGCCACGGTAGCTCTTTAGCGAAGACACTACCAATGCTGATGGGAGGGCTTCTCCCATCAGCATAGGTTATCCACCTCCCCGAGAGGCAATAGCTAGGTCAACAGAAAAAATCTCCCATCGAATTACCACTGTCTACACCGTTAGGTTAGGTTGTTTTAACTGTGTGATTAATGGGTATGGATTTTTCACACCCCTGAGCAATGGTGTTACATCAACCAAACTTCCTAGTGTAGGCCAGGCTTTACAGTCAAAACATGCACACATTTTAGGGGGGGGCCGAGAGGCTACAGATATAGTAGTAATAACTATGAGAGCCAAGCAGAATTTCTGTTTTGGATCTAAAAAGGAGAGTTCAGATTCAGATAAACACTGGCAAATTTGAAAATCTATTTTGCTCAACAGCACAACCTGTATTAGTGTGTCCATTAGACATGCGCAGTTCAGAAATATTTCAGGTTCAGGCCAGCTAGTTTTACAAAATGGACAGAAACAAATTGAACAAACCTCATGAGACTTCATCTAATAAAAACCCTACCATCTGCTCACCCCTAACTACCTGCACTGAGCACAAAAATGCATTGAGCTGCAGTGAACCATGCATCCATCATTCGCTTGCATTTGGAAACATGGGCCAAATTCTGCTATTCCAAGTTTACTCTGCTGTGCCTATTGCACAGGGCTGAATTCAGGGAGTTAATGGGAGTTACTCCAAAGCTACTAGAATTTAATAGAATTCAGACATTTCATAAATTCCTAGGCCAGAATGGTGAAGCTGATCCCCTACTCTGACCTTCTGTATAACATGGGCCATAGTGTGTCTCAAAAATAATTCCTTTTGGACTAGCACATATGATTTTTTTCTAAAGAAGTCAACCTTGAGGGTGATTACATGGGTTCTAATCTTCATCACACCAAATTAGGTATCCAAGCTGTGGCAGATTATTCTTGTGTAGTGGCATCTCCAGAAAATAATTTAGAGGAAGCCAATAGGTCAAAGCATCTTTGGAGATCTTCTAGTGATCTGTTTCTTTGTCCGGCTGCAAAAGACACATACAGCATTTTGCCAGGAAGATTCTGATGGAATGCCCATCAAGATCTTATTTCTCCCCAACTGTCCAGAACTGACACCATTAACCGTCAGTTATGTTTCATAGTAGCAGTTACTCTGGTTCACATCACTTAAATTTTGTTTTGAGGCTTGAGTTCAAGTGTAATTAACCATTGGAACAATTTACCAAGGATTATGGTGGATTCTCCATGACTGGCAATTTAAAAAAAACAGTCTTGACTTTTAAAAGAAGATATGCTCTAATCAAAAAAGAATTATTTTGGGGGAGTTCTATGGCCTGTGTTATACAGGAGGTCAGACTAGATGATCACAGGGGTCCCTTCTCGCCTTGAAATGTGTGAAAAGAAAATCTCAGTCTAAACTAGATGGGTGACCAAGCCAGAGAGTTCATATTTAGATGCAAATTTCTCTCTAGCATGTAGATATTTAGACCTATAGTTTTGGTTTCAGCATGATAGTCTCTTTGAAGACCACCACCTTGTTTGCAATGAAACCATGTGAAGCGTTCTGCATCATTTTGATTTTAAAATGAACTGAGCACTCTGATTGCAAACAGTTAATGAGATGCTTTGTGCAGAAGTGAAAAAGGGTCACACACTGAAATGATCAAAATCTCTTACCCCTGGAAAACCGAGTGTGAACAATTTTAGAGTTTTCTGCTTCAGATAACTGGACTCCTTAAAAATCAAATATTTTGACAGGAAACACAAACAACAGAACTGTGTGAAGAAGAGTGTAAAGTATGTGTAGTTTCCCTGCTTTTCCACAGAAACATTAAGCTTTTGAAGGGATGTTATAGTCACATAGTTTCCACTGCTTGTTAGAAATATGCACATGTTAAAATAAGGTCAAACTCTACACTTATTTTACCATCTGAGAAAAACAGTTTCAGCATCAAACTAATGCTCTTGGCCTTGACGATTCAGGAAGAACAATGGAAATAAAAACAGTGTATCATCATCAACTTAATGCAAACACAGTCAAAAAAAATAACAGAGGAAGAGTCACCAGAATATAACCTTGGTAAGGTTTGTATTTATTCCAGTTTAGAAATCCACACACTTAACTCCAGAAATTTCAGTTCATCCTCAGTTCATCCAAATTCTATCATCAGATTAAAGGGATTAGCCTACAGCAATGGGATGATGTGGAAGCCAGAATTCAGAAAAAATATTTCCTGACAGCTTTTAAAACAAACTTTTCCTCCCTTCCTCTCTTGATTTGAGGGAAGCTTGGTGTCTGCCAGTGCATGACAGCAAGTACCATGTTTTCCAGGTGACTGATTGGGAGTGTGCCAAAAAAAAAAAAAGAGAGAGAGACCACTTATTTGCATAATCAAAAGTGAATTTGTGCACACCAATTCACTAACTTTGTTCACAATGATCTGAGCTGCACATGCAAATACAGATTCTGTGTATAAATCGGGTGCGTACACTTAGGCCTTGTCTACACTAAAGGGAAAAGTCGATCTAAGCTATGCAATTTGAGTTACGTGAATAACGTAACTCAAGTCGACGTAGCTTAGACCTATTTACTGCAGGGTCCACACTACGTGATGTCAGTGGGAGACGCTCTCCTGTCAACTCCCCTCACTCTTCTCGATCCGGTGGAGTACAGGAGTCAACGGGAGAGCAATCTGCGGTTGATTTAGCAGGGCTTCCCTGGACCCCTAAATCGACCGCCGATGCATCGATCGCCCGGTAAGTGTAGACAAGCCCTTAGGGGCCCTTAGAAAAGTTGAACCAGAGGGACTATTAGTTAGCATAGTCCCATGTAGAATCTGAAAACAGCTTTCAGTGAAGTTTCCAGGGCTTTGGTTGAGAACCATTTGCAATATTAAAAAGAATTTTAAACCAAGCGTCCAGACTTAGTTCCTTTCTTGCAGTTATCCTTTGCTAAGTACAGATTGGCAGAATGAGTCAGATTTTACACTAGTTCTGCAATGTGAATGGGGGACTAAATTAAAACCAAACTCATTTCATTTGTCAACCAGGCTAGTTCCAAATTCAGCTCTCTATAAGTGACAGACTAATGTACTAAACTACTGCACCTTCTAGATTGCTGTTCAGCTCTGCAACTGATCTAGTGTAATGTAGATAAGCACAGAGCATTCTAATATGTAAACTCATGCACCAGGAAATCATAATTGCTACAGACACATTCAGAGACCTTACCTTATAGACTTGCCCATATGTTCCATTGCCAACAAGTTCCACCAGTTCAAAGATACCTGCAGGATCCTAAAAGGAAAAAAAAAAACAGAAAATTTTAAAAAATTTAATGAACATTTGCAAGTTTACTCAAAAGGAACATTTGGTTGGAATGAAGTCCACATTTCACTGACAGCTGTTTAAGAGTGCCTTTAATCTGTCCATGTATTAGCAGCATTATGTTGATATTAAATGGAAGGGTAAGTGATTCAGTAGTTCCTTAGGGTCTGATCCAGTGAACGATTACCAGATAGCACAATGCGTACTTCCCAGTTAGCGGAACTACTCATGGTTATAGGCGCCATGCCTTGTACTAAGCATTTGCAATATCTAGCCCTTAGAAATAGTTGTCAAGATGGTGCTCAAGTGTACCAGTGCTGTTCATTTACTGCTCACTGCAGACTCTATGCTGTATTTTTATGGTCACTTATGTATGCATGGAAACTTGAACACTCAGTGTGAATTCTACAGATAATCAAATCACCACTTATTCTATGGTCAGTTAAAATAAATACATCTTCAGTTAAACAAGAAAAGAGACTGCCTGATTAGAGAGTCTTGTAAAGCATGCTGGGTTCTCATAAGGAAGGGTTGGTACACACGTTTTATCTGGTTTTAATCAATGTGGGTTCATGTCCCCTCACTGCTCCCACACTGAATGTAAAGTTTAGGGTTCAAATTATCTCAAAAATCTCTACACTGAGTTCTGTTGCAGCCACCAACTTTCTCCTAGCTCCAGATCCTAACTGCTTCAAAATCATGTAAGCTTTGCAAACTAAAAGGCTTATAAACCCCTAGCCAATATTTCTACCAACCTGGTCTGGGGTTTGATTCTGTAATAAAACATGAAGTCAGGCTAGTTTTGAGTGGTGTCTGTTTTCACACAGAATTATTTTGCATAGTTCTATTCCTGAGGTCAGTAGCTAATGACTATCGAGAAGCTAGTGCATTAACAGCTAAACACTGACTCCTATAGTGGCAGTTGCCTCAGACCCACAAAGAGCAAAATGTGGACTTTCCCGCTATATTACTTTTATTTTAGCAGAATTAAAAAAGAGAAAGAGCCAACATCTCCATGAGAGACACAGCAGGTCTGTCACAGTAGATCCTCCTTCTTGAATTCCTCCAGAGGGCACAGATTGCTTACATCTGAAGGTGTGATACACAGACAACAGAATTACAGCCAAATGCAGTCCTATCCATCTTTTGCATCAATCTCTTCCTCATGCCCCATCTTTTTGGCAAGTGCTGAGTGTAAAGAGGTAGTAATGGGTTAACAGGTCAGTTTCCTTTTTGAGTCAAGGTTTCTAATACATAGAGCTGGCTGCAGAAGGAAACTGAGCAGGAGTCTAATCAAGTTCCCCTCTGTAACAGACTGAGCTTGATGAGAAAGGGAGGAAACAATCATGTTAATATCCCTTGGTTAACAGCTCACATGTTAGAATTGCAAGGTACTGCTGGCCCTGGCTTTATGGGCTCCCTATACATAGGTCTGCACAATTAACAGGACCCTCTTTTCAAGGAGCCCTGTATCACTCTTATACTCTGATCCAGGACTGCCTGCCAAAGCACGAGCCTTGGTTTCCTGGCTGTGATCCCATCTGACCATGGTGTCTGCATGCCATGAGGGAGAAGTAATTCCTTAATTGCCCTTCTCCTTTCCCCATTTAGGAAGTTGTGCTCTGGCTCTACTCCTGGGTTCCTGGTGCATATAGGTCACCAGACGCTACCAACCTTCAGAAAAGTGGGTGATTGCAACAGCTTGAGTGGAAAGTGCAAGAGAGGACATGTGCAAGATAAGTGGAGCCTGACAAACCAAACAGCAGGGAACCAAGTGGGTCTTTGGTGATGTTTCTTCACATAGGGCCTCACAAACCCAGAGTGGGTCCTTCATACCTTAACTCCTGTACTAATTACAATTATATATATAGGGAGAAGAGGGGTGTAAGTGGGTGGAAATTAGGAATTTTGGTTTTGGTGTTTTCAAGAGTAGGATGAAATGGGGATTACCTGATGGGAACTTCCTTTGCACCAGTCAGAACATTAGTTTCTGGATTTTGTATAATTTGCTGGCTAGTACTCAAACAATTTGGCATGCTAGCAAGTTAAGAATTGCCACAATCAGTCTGGGAAGACAGAAGTATAGAAGAGAATCTCTGTGCCAGGAAGGAAAAACCAAATTCTGGATACTTTCCCGGGGAGGCAGAAGAGCAATATCACCACCACGGTGGGTTTGAGACTTATGGCCTGAATCAGAGATCTGCAGACTACATGTCATAGCTAAAGGCATCTTTTAGGTATGCTGATCCATACCCCTTGTGACCAGGTGAGAGAAGAGGGGAAAAAAACATTAATAATGCCCGGCGTAGCCTGCAAATGAATTGGAGTAAGCAAAGGAAACTACCCATTAGATCAGCTAGTCCATCTCTGTCAGTGCAGGATTGTTCCTTACTGTATATTTACTAGTGTTTGGTATGGTCTAGTGTTAAACATCCCAAGCAAAAGAGCTTCCACCACTTCCTTTTGGAGACCATTCCAGTCCAAAGCAACTCATTCCTTGGAAGTTATTTGTAATAATCACCATAATGTTTTCCCTTTCATAACACGATCTCATTCCACCCACCCAGCCCCACAGCACACACCTCTCCAAATCTCCCCCCCTCCATTTTGTTATGCTAAATAATTCCTTTCTACTGTTTCAATATTTTTAGACCTACATCTTGCCTTTAGCTGTTGCTTAGCCATGATGGCAGATACTTGATAGCCAGGGTTGGAATTCTTTGGATTCCAAGTGTTCGCATATACTGTTCGTAAAGACCACAGTACAAGACACATGGCTGTACCACAGACATTCCTACCCTGAACATGATCAGCGGTATGCTAAGCATGTGCTCCTGTTAAGGAAGATCTGAGATAGCCATGCCACACCCCACACTGTAAGAGGTACAAGAGAAGGCTTTTTTATATTTCCCTCCACCAGGGCCACAGCGCTGTCAGGGATATGCCTGGTTTGGAAGAAGCAAGCAAAGAGGCTCCCAGAGGAGCTAGATCACAGAGGCTGGAGTGCTGCTGCAATGCAAAGAGTACAGGAGACTGAACTGAAATTACCAATCTCTTGCAAAGGCTGCCACTCTGCACATCCCAAAGCTGACAAAGCAGTGTTCTTTACATCAATGAAAATGCAACTCTGAGCCATTAGTGCACTAGATTGTTATAAACAGAAGTCAAGGAACAGGAAAATAGATGGCAGCTGCTGTTTATTTTCAAGTTCTGCTTCCCAGGAGTTATTTTGCTCAGTGCTGAAACAACCCTGGAAGAGGTTTTTTCACGTGCTATGGATAAATATTCAATGTGAAATTTAAAAACAAAACAAAACCCCACTGTGCTTGCACTACTGTAAAACGTTCACAGAAGTTACAGATGGAAAAGACCCAATGAGGCAGCGAGTCAATTCCAGATCAAAGTTGGATTGTTCCCAACGGTACATTTTCAGGGGCTTTGTCCAGTCCCCCCCACCCCCAAGGCCAAACTGAGGGCCATGTTAGCAACTTGCTAGCAGCCTGAAGGCCATTTCTACTTTGCATGGTTTGCAAGGCTGCCAAGGTTTGTGCAACTCCATGTGACTTTTGTGCAAATTAGTGAGCTAATTTGCACAGAAACTTCAGTTCAAGGTCAACGTGTCCTGTCCCAAGCAGTGGTGGAGTAGAATATGGAGCTTCACAAAACTGGACAGCTGTGGCTATAGCAGGTGGCAAGGTGTCAGTGGATGGCAGGGCTCGTGGGATAGGTGGATGGGTAGCTTGTGAGAGGGCTGAGTGGGGATACAAGAAGCTGGAGGATCAGCAGAGTGCTCCTATGGCCAATATTGAGCCCTGCTGCTGTGATGCTGCTTCCAGTTGCTCCTTCCCCACTGGGATCCAGTGACTTATGCAGTGAGGGGAGGGTAAGTGGCTGTCTGGCTCCCTGCAGAGCTAGCTCCGTATTGGCCCCCAGTGAATAGGACAAGCAGCAGAAGCCTCGTCCCTGCAGCTCAGCCACAGGTATGAGATCTCAGCTGGGTTACAGGCAGGCATTACCAGGCTGTCAGCTGTACAAATGTCTCTCAAACTTCAAGACACCTGGCAGCCCTGAATGCAGAGTAGGTTACAAACACTAGTTTTTCCAAAAAGAAAAGGAGGACTTGTGGCACCTTAGAGACTAACAAATTTATTTGAGCATAAGCTTTTGTGAGTTACAGCTCACTTAAATTTGCTCGTCTCTAAGGTGCCACAAGTCCTCCCTTTCTTTTTGTGAATACAGACTAACACGGCTGCTACTCTGAAACTAGTTTTTCCATCAGCCTGTAGCAGTCACATGACCCATGGTGATCTGGGCAGCTTCCTGGTGACTGAAGCAAGATGGCACAGGGGCTGCCCCTCTGTACTAAAGATACGGCACAGACTTTACCATACCGCTCCTGTCAGCCACATTTGGCCACCTTGGCTCTTACCTGTGCACCTCTCAGGCCAAAAGCTATTTTTGTCTCCTGGTTCTTACATCCTCAATTGACTTGGCATCTCTCTCTATTGCTGGCTCAGAGAGTTACAATTTCAGTGTAGCCATAGCAACATGACTGGAATGTTAGTTATTCACAAAATTAAAACAGAGACTAGTCTCTATTCAGGCAAAGGTTATGCCGTTCCTTGGCCCTGCTCTTCCCAATGCAGCCTGCAATTGGCAGGAACAATGATTTTTCTGCATTTTGAAGAGACTTTTCATTAAGTGTGTGTGGAGCAGTAATATTTTGTTAGCCTGCCTTTCAATAAGATATACACCAGGGGAGGGAGGGAAGAAAGGAAATCTCTTTCTGTCCACAGAGGCTCTAAATTGTCTCTTATGCAGTGAAACGCTTTTGCATCTTAATAACTGATGTGGGATACACTGGCTCTCCGATATCAGACAAAACATTGTTACCATTTCTTTCCCAGGGCTGCAATGCAAATTGGTCATCACTGCAAGTCTTGACCGATATGGTAGTGATAATGCAGGAATGTAGCAGAGAGCAACAGCAGCTTGGGAAAGTGGAACTGATATTAAGGAATTAAATATGGATGAATTAAAACAGGGGCCTTTAAATTATTCAGAGGAAAAAATGGACTGGGAGACCAGTCCAGAATTTGGACAGTGTTTCACAGATAATGGAACTTGCACTCTCTCCTGCTTACAGTGATGTACTATATTCCATTTGGCAAGTCATTGATTTTCCCCTCCCCACCAAAAAAAGCTCATTACAGGCAAGTGCTCCAAGGCTCACTTTTACCCTCTTGCTAATACCTATTCCCACCCCCCCGTCCGCTCCTCCCCAGCCTTTACCAAATGGCCTTGAGACTGAAATAACAATGGCGATGACAGAAATTACACAATCAACATCTTAAATCTGCTGAGTCCTTGCAATTGTTCCTTTGACAGTGTATATTTCTGCCGGTTGGAGCTTTCACGATCAGGAAAAGCTATTGTTAAGGCTGCAACTCAGCGGTGACCACAAGCTCCCATTTTCACGTGCTCCAAACTCTCAAAAAGTTCTTTAAGTAAAACTTCCAGGCTTGTCCTCAGCGTGTGCACGCACACAGAAAGTAAAAACCAAATCAGTTAGGCAAAGTTGGAGGAAAATCAATCTTTCCGATTTTTTGAAAAATAGACTTTTTGTGCACAAGTAACTTAGACTCCACATTTCACTTTGGGGAAAAAAACAGTTATCTGTATTATTGCAACAGCAAAGGGCGCATTGTGCTTAACTGTGTACAAACACATCGAGATAGTCCCTTCCCCAAAGAACTTACTGTCTACAAAGACAAAAAGATGGGAGGGAAAACTGAGACAAAGAGAGGTGAAGTTACTTGTCCAAGGTCACACAACAGGTCACTGGCACAACTGAGAATAGATCTCAGGGCTCACAGTTCCTATACATACTAATATTCTATTCAGTGACTAGACCACACTGCCTCTCACATAAGCTAGACATAATTACAATATGCACATGAATGATACAAGATTTGTTACATTGTTACTTTGGTTACACTTTGTAAGGCACAGTTCCCAAACAGGTTGAATTAACCTAAGGTTTTGCATTTAAACATATGCTTTAAGCCAGGGGTGGCCAAAGTACAGCACAAGGGCCACATCCAGCCCTTCAGATGTTTTAATCTGGCCCTTGAGCTCCAGCCGGGGAACAGAGTTGGCAGCTTGCCCAGCTCTGTGCATGCCGGGGCTCTGCGCAGCTCCCGGAAGCAGCGGCATGTCCTCGCTCCACCTCCTACACATAGGGGCAGCCAGGGGGCTCCACACACGGCCTCCGCAGCTCCCGTTGGCCAGCAGCTGTGGCCAATGGGAGCTGCAGGGGTGGTGCCTGTGGATGGGGCAGCACACAGACCCTCCTGTCTGCGCAGGAGCCGGAGGGGAGACTTGCTGCTGCTTCTGGGGAGCTGTTTGAGGTAAATGCAACCCGGAGCCTGCACCCCTAACCGCCCTCCTGTGCCCCAACCCCCTGCCCCAGCCCTTATCCCCCTCCCTCCCTCCGAATCCCTCAGTCCCAGCTGGAGCACCCTCCTGCACCCCCAACTCCTCATCCCCGGCCCCACCCCAGAACCCACACCCCCAGCCAAAGCCCTCACCACTTCCTGCACCCCAATCCCCAATTTTGTGAGCATTCATGGCCCACCATACAATTTCCATATGCAGATGTGGCCCTCGGGCCAAATTGTTTGCCCACCCCTGCTTCAAGCATTAACCAGTCCGCTCCTCCTAATGACACTGCTGTTAACTCTGTCATATACTGCACGGGTCCAGGCCTGCAGAATTACAGGAGTAATTTTACCTGAACAAACATTTCATTCATAGGTGCCAACTCTGTGGGTGCTCCGGGGCTGGAGCACCCACAGGGAAAAATTGGCGGGTGCTCTGCATCCACCAGCAGCCAAGCTCCCCGCCCCACTCCCCCTCCCCAGCTCACCTCCACCTCCTCCTCTGAGTGTGCGGCATCCCTGCTTCTCCTCCCAGGCTTGCCGCCACAAAACAGCTGTTTCACGGCATAACAAGCTGTGGGAGGGATGGGGGAGGAGCTGGAATATGGCGTGCTTAGGGGAGGAGGCGGGGAAGAGACGGGGCCAGGGTGGAGATTTGGGGAAGGGGTCCAACAGTGGCAGGGAGGGGGCAGAGCTGGGGCAGGGACTTTGGGGAAGGGGTTGGAATGGGGGAGGGGAATGGGGGTGCGAGCACTCACCGGCACCAGGAGAAGTTGACACCTATGATTTCATTGACCGCAGCAGGACAACTCATATCCAAGGATTTTCAGAACTGAGTCCTTAACCAGTACAGCACTGCCATGAGAGAGGCTCATTGAAGACAATGAGTTATTCTGGATTTATACCAACAAGAGCAAAATTTGACCCAGAGATCTCTAGCAAAATGTTTAAAAGGCATGAAGAACCACCAGCCAGAAATTAAATACCATATGTAATGGCATGTGCCTATACCCAGCTCTCCAAACTCAGGTAGAGCAAGCAGCCCATTCCATACCCATACAGCACAGTGTTCTGCCTTTCATGCTTTACTGAGTCTCCATAGCTTTCAAACTGGGGTTGCGAACAATGCATTGCTCTGGGACTGAGAAGACAGACACATTCTGGAACTAAGGAAACTCCCGTTACGCTTTTGACACAGGGCCTGATCTTGCTCTCTCTTTAAAGTCAATGGTAAAAAAACCCAGACTTCAATGAGAACTGGCACAGGAACACCAGAAAGTGGGGCGGGCAGGCGGGGGGGGGGGGGGGGTAAGGGAGGGTGAGGGAAACGTAACAAAAAAAAGTTGCCATTTAGCAAAAAGTGAAAGTACTTTTAAAACTATTGTATAATGAAAAGAATTTCAGAACGTCTGTGTGTAAATGATAAAGCAGAGTCTATCCAAACTTTAGTGACAAAACCAAACATGAAGTTCTTCAAAAGGAGAAAACTAATCAGTAAGACGCTAGCAGCCGAAGAATTCACAGCAGGAAGAGTTGTGCAGTTAAAATAGTTCAGCTCTGTGTAATCCTGACCCCAGCAGAATTAAAGGGGGAAAAAATCCACACACACCTCCTGCGACTGTACTGCAAGATTTCAATAATTAAAAGACATGAAGGAACCAACTGCTAACCAATTTGTTATTTAAAAGATAACTCAAGGGTGCTTCCTGTTTACAAGGTAATAAGCATATTCTGGGCTAAGTAAACTCAGAGCCGAAGGCTGCAGGTGTTTATCGGTGCTGGATATGGTTATTACTGAATTAGCAAACAGTACCTTGAAGTCATTATTATACTGGAGCATGTTCTGCATCCTTTAAACTCCAGTGCTCAGTTAGCTACTGCCCTCAGAACTCCCTATGTAGATGTCTGCAACAAACATGACTGCATCTAATGCTGTCCCTTGCCCATCTGATCACCCCCACTCTATAGCCCAACCTCCTCCATGTTCCTTGAAGGAGGCTCATCTTCTCCCCATATCCCCACCCCACCCCACCCCAGGAATGACTCCTTTAAACTATATTAGAAGGGGCTAGGTGGTGATGAGTGGAGAGCATGAGAGATACCGATTCAGTCATTATTGCTGTGGCTGTATAGATGGGAAAATAATAAATCAGAATGAAGGGATTTGCATAATCACTACACAGTTATTCCTCTGCTCTGAATGGGCTAATAATGGCCCCCAGCTAAAGTATGGAGATAACTACAGTCATTATGCAAATTTTATATTCCTTCAGCCAATCAGAGCAAGGAACTGCATAATTGTGAAATAAGTGAACAGTTATGGGTCAGTAACTCACTAGCACCCCATGCAGATTGGCTGAGGCAATTCCATTGCAATAGAATCTGCACTCACCTTCAGTAAGATTAACACCAGCCTGTGTTCCTAACATTTCAAAATACCATGATTTGATGCACCTCTGTCTACAATATGTGCTTCCTTTAAATGGATAGGTTTCAGAGTAACAGCTGTGTTAGTCTGTATTCGCAAAAAGAAGAATGATGAAGTGAGCTGTAGCTCACGAAAGCTTATGCTCAAATAAATTGGTTAGTCTCTAAGGTGCCACAAGTCCTCCTTTTCTTTTTTTAATGGATAGGAAATGTTTTCAAAAACTAGGCATCATCAACCAGCTAACTTAAAAAGAAATCTAGATTTTAGATCCAGCTGTCTCTACCTGTCAACAGGTGCCTGTGGTTAGGCTGGTAACTGTAGTCATAAGAACAGTTTTCCAAGTTTGGGAAGCACCAGAGAAAGGGTCATTTTACAGAACAGTTGGCTCTTGTAAATTAATGGTAATGTCACAGTATTCAGCCAGTTCACATTCATGGGAGAGCCATAATCTCTGGTAAGTGTCACAGAAGTGAGCTGTAGCTCATGAAAGCTCATGCTCAAATAAATTGGTTAGTCTCTAAGGTGCCACAAGTACTCCTTTTCTTTTTGCGAATACAGACTAACACGGCTGTTACTCTGAAACAGAGCTTAGCATGAAACAGTGAATGTTTTCTTTTGACACAGGAGACTTTGTTAAACTGTACTAGATTGCTTGAAGGAAGAAACACTGAATTAACTCCTTAAACTCCAGCCAAGAGGGGAGTCTTGTTAATTCAAAGGAATGAGAAGACCTTACCAAGAATATGTTCTGTTTAATCACATGGTATTGGTGATACAATGTGGTATATCGAGCAGCCATCAAGGAGTGACATTCCTGGTTACATCACATGTCAGCCTAAGTGGGGGAAGGGAGATTTCCAATCTAATGCCCTTGGCTTGCTTTATTTATTTTTAAAATCCTTTTCAGCAAGTTAAGGAAGTATGGGCTGGATGAATGCACTATAGGGTGGGTAGAAAGCTGGCTAGATTGTCGGGCTCAACGGGTAGTGATCAATGGCTCCATGTCTAGTTGGCAGCCGGTGTCAAGTGGAGTGCCCCAGGGGTCAGTCCTGGGGCCGGTTTTGTTCAATATCTTCATAAATGATCTGGAGGATGGTGTGGATTGCACTCTCAGCAAATTTGCGGACGATACTAAACTGGGAGGAGTGGTAGATACGCTGGAGGGGAGGGATAGGATACAGAAGGACCTAGACAAATTGGAGGATTGGGCCAAAAGAAATCTGATGAGGTTCAATAAGGATAAGTGCAGGGTCCTGCACTTAGGACGGAAGAATCCAATGCACCGCTACAGACTAGGGACCGAATGGCTAGGCAGCAGTTCTGCGGAAAAGGACCTAGGGGTGACAGTGGACGAGAAGCTGGATATGAGTCAGCAGTGTGCCCTTGTTGCCAAGAAGGCCAATGGCATTTTGGGATGTATAAGTAGGGGCATAGCCAGCAGATCGAGGGACGTGATCGTCCCCCTCTATTCGACATTGGTGAGGCCTCATCTGGAGTACTGTGTCCAGTTTTGGGCCCCACACTACAAGAAGGATGTGGATAAATTGGAGAGAGTCCAGCGAAGGGCAACAAAAATGATTAGGGGTCTAGAACACATGACTTATGAGGAGAGGCTGAGGGAGCTGGGATTGTTTAGCCTGCAGAAGAGAAGAATGAGGGGGGATTTGATAGCTGCTTTCAACTACCTGAAAGGGGGTTCCAAAGAGGATGGCTCTAGACTGTTCTCAATGGTAGCAGATGACAGAACGAGGAGTAATGGCCTCAAGTTGCAGTGGGGGAGGTTTAGATTGGATATTAGGAAAAACTTTTTCACTAAGAGGGTGGTGAAACACTGGAATGCGTTGCCTAGGGAGGTGGTGGAATCTCCTTCCTTGGAAGTTTTTAAGGTCAGGCTTGACAAAGCCCTGGCTGGGATGATTTAACTGGGAATTGGTCCTGCTTCAAGCAGGGGGTTGGACTAGATGACCTTCAGGGGTCCCTTCCAACCCTGATATTCTATGATTCTATGATTCTATGATTCTCCTTCAGCAAGTTTAATGGCCATCTCAACACATCCATCCATCCTATCTGTCCAAAGTAAATTAAACAAACAAATTAAATAGGACTCCTCTCTTACTTAAGCAACTTAGGCCATTCCCGTGCCAGTGTGGGAGTTTTTACTCACAGTACATTCACTAGTACATTGTTCAGTCAGTTAAGTATCCAAAGCAACAGAGCTTCCACCACATCTCACTGTTCAGCAGCTTAACAGACCTCCTTGCCAAGTCCTCCTGAAGCCACATTAACCGCTCCTTTTCTTGTATGCTTGGGGAACAGGAGGTTGCTGGAGTTGCAGTCTGCGATTCCTTAATTATGTCGTATTTTGATTTCCCCAGTCTTTCCACACTGATCAGTTTTAATACTTGTCCCTATCACACTTTAATCACTAGAGACCTCATCTTGCAGCCCCTATATAAGTAGCCCTGGTGCAATCCAGGAGAGAGATTGTGTGATGAAGAACTGCAGGATTGGGCCCTAAATTTGTTACATTCCCTCCCCCACAGTTGTTTTCCTGAAGCCAAGTAGATATGTTTGAGGCATTCCTCATGGTGGTGAATTCAGATAGCTTGGGCTGGCTGGTACCAAGCATTGATGTCTCCTGAACATCTCGTGGGCAACAGAATCCACACCTGTCTCACAGTCTAAGAAGTCACCTGCTGTTGCCTCTATTTATGCATTAACCCAGTGGTTCCTAAACGTCTTCCACCGCTTGTGCAGGGAAAGCCCCTGGCGGGCCGGGCCGGTTTGTTTACCTGCTGTGTCCGCAGGTTTGGCCAATTGCAGCTCACAGTGGCTGCGGTTCGCTGCTCCAGGCCAATGGGAGCTGCTGGAAGCGGCGTGGTCCGAGGGACGTACTGGCTGCCGTTTGGGAGCCGCAATCGGCTGAACCTGCGGACGCGGCAGGTAAACAAACCGGCCTGGCCCTCCAGGGGCTTTCCCTGCACAAGCAGCGGGACAAGTTTGGGAACCACTGCATTAACCCATTCACCTTGCTTAACTGTGGCTTTTCCCAGCATGCACAAATATAAACATAATGGAAACGTGAGGAAGTCATGAGAGTTAGCACAGCAAGCTCCAAAGCTTCTCAGTATAGCTGCCCATAACGGTATGTGACTTAAGGAAAAAGTGGAGGATTTTCAAATGCACTGCAACATGGGTTAGTACATGGCCAGTTGCCTCTGTCTCCAAGGTATTCCTGGCTAACATCCCTTTGAGTAACGGGCAGAGAGCAGCAAGGAAAGCAATAAGAAAACCAGCCAATGTTTTGCCACAAGCAGAGATCCTGGATTATTTTCTAGCTTTAAGTCCTCTCACCCCTCCTCAGTAGGGCTTCCTGAACATAAACCCTTCCATTTTTCAGTATTTTGCTTTGACTATAAGCTGAATAATGAAGCAGAACCACATTGGACCACTGGGTCCTGTTCACAGAGAGTGCTCAATCTTATTTCCCCTTCTCCCAGCTCAGTATTTTCCCCCTTTGCCCACACACCCAGAGACTAATGCCAGTAATTATCAATCCATAGACTACTGCACCTGGTGATTACTCAAGCAATACAAAATGCTTTATTTGAAATAGTAATAAGGAATTCACTGTTTAATATATTATATATATATAAATATATATTTAAAAACAAACAGTACTCTTGCCTGGCTCCAGATCCCAAATGAAAACATTCGTCATGAAATAGCACCTTAAATAGTGTTTCCAGACTATTGACAAGGCTAGATTACTATTCACACCTCGGCTTGCTACACTCACCGTGCAGACAAGCAGTAAGAGAGAAAAAAAGTTCTGTCCCTGCTGTCAGATGTGTAAACGGACATCTCCATCTATTTCAATCATTCTGCTTCAGCATCTCAGGAAAAGTCATCTTCTGCTTTGTCCACTCCGTCTTCCTGAGACATATGTTGATGTCTCTACCTCAGCCCTCCCCTAACTTCATGCTGGAATGGAGATCCTATGTAAAATAATGCTGTATCCTTCCTTCCTTTCCAAGTCGTCCAGATCCGCTGGTTGTTGGGAACAGCAGAGCTAATCAGAGTGAATACAGATGTTAGGTTTTTACTGGAAAAGTAATTCAATCGGAAGAGAGAGAAGATGGAAGATTTCCTTCATCTGTCATTTGCCCGGTGCTGGACACAAGCTCAGCATTGTAAATAATATGTTCATATCTGGATTGGAAGCAAAATAACTATCCTGGAGCAGGAATAGCAGAGGCCAAATTCTAGCTGCCCAGCATGCACGGGTGTAGAGCAGAATTTCTGCTAGCAACATAGGGTCAGGAAGGTTTCTGACCCAGTTTCTGCTTCCTACTAAAACCCATATAAAGGCCATGCTCTGCCGGCCCTCCATTAGGAGGCGGCATGGGAACATTCAACCATTTATGTGCATGGGACTGGAATCAAACACTGAAATTATAAAACCAAAATCCTACATACACACTGCTGTAGACAGACCACAGCCTGAGCTATCCCAGTTACTCCAGCTGATCATTTGGCTCAGTATGTCTGCACTGAAAATCATCAAGTGTTTCTGCGGGTAAAGTCCTCTATACAAAAAACAGATGGCTAGAAAACCATTTAAAATGATAACAGTCTTAATTTAAAAAAACCTGACCATCTTATGCCAGAATGGGGACAAAATTTTGGTAGCGGAAACAAGTAGGAGGTGGCAGAGGGGGTTGTTTCTTCTCAACACTTTTATGGAGTAAGGGGCCAATTTTAATATCTGTAGCACAAGGTCTACAACAAGGTGGTGATGCTCGCTAGAGATTTCATATCTGATTCTAATCTCAATCATTCTAGTTTAACTCCAGATGAACTTCATTGGAGTGAGTGTAGCCAAGATAAAAATCCAGCCCATGTTATCTACCAGGACACCATGGTACTAATTGTAAATCCTAACAGACATATTCAGCATAATCTTAGAGGATTAGTTTCTTCAGTTCTTTATTTTAGTTCTGACCAGTTCTTTAAAAAGAAATCAGAACATTCTCTCTCATTCCACCTGCTTCCCCTGTTAGATCAGAGAAATCTCTCTGAATATCCGCTAGGTATGGTACCTGTGAATAGTCTCATCATTCAATATCCCTTTCCTCCAGTTCATGGAAAAGATTCCATCCAGAATATCAGAATTTCTCTATGGGATTCCATCCTCTCATGAAGAAACAAGGGGTCAGCAAAAACAAGATTGTGAAGCGATCCTTTGATGTTTTCAGCGCAATATTCTAAATTAATGTGGTCCCATTTAGCCAGCTACTTAAGCACATGCCTGGCTTTAGACATGAGAGTAGTTCCATAGAAATCACATACTTAGGTTCATGGCTGAATCGAAGCCTCATGTGAATAAAAAGCTGGAGAGACAGAATTACAAATTCAATCTAGGGTCCCAAAATGATCGAAACAAACCAACAGTAGTACTGTGCCATGCTAATTGGTATCAGGCTCATATTAAGAGAACAGAAGCTGGAAGCTTTCTTCACTGAGAAGACATTATCTGCAGTCTCATACTGATAAGATATTATTCATAAACGTTTAGATCTTGTCCCTCTGAGAAATAACAGTTTCATATTAGCCAACAAACACTTTCACCAAATTGAAATTGCTACCTACTGGTATATTCAGTCAAAGGTTTAAGGCTTCCAAAAGGAAATGGATTAATTAATTACAGAAACAGCTTCTAAACAGTACTTCTCAAAACAGGAAGGTACATTTTAAAGCTGAGCAAGGCCAAGATCCCACATCAAATGGAGCATCATTCCAATATAGGCGGTCAGCAATTCAGATTGCCAAACAACTCAGGCTTGTGTCTGCCTATAGACGTGGTAGTTTGAAAACTCATTCATATCTTTACAAATCGTTGCATCAGCTCTGAAGCCTTTGGTACCAGAGTGCTAAGGGCCCCTGTCTAGGATTTTCCCACTGAATGCGTTCCTTGTCTTTTCGTGCTCCACTGCTCCATTCTCTTTTGTTAGTTATGGACAGATTGATGGACATTGGAATGACTGACAATGGGAGATTTCTTACCTTTAAATTGATCTGTTTAGGAGCTAAAGAGAAAGTCAGGCGGATTCTAAATACATATCTGCGATTGGCACTAAGTGTTCTGACCATCCAGCCTCAGGGATATGTATCAAAAACTCGGGGCCACTGAATCAGTGGCAGTTTTGCCCTGGACTTCAACATGAGCAGGAACAGGCTTTGGGCCATATTTGCTTACACCAGTGCAACATCATTGAGGTCAATGGAGTTACACCAGCATGGAACAATCAGGTCTCCTTTTCTAAGGTGTGTGCAAGAAAGATTGAGTGAGAGAGAAGAGCACATTTTTAAAGCCCTACATTTAAGAACTTGTGTTCAAAAATGCATTTGGTGTTTACTACCCAAACACACTGTAACACCTGTCACTGAGACTAACTAGAAACCACACGTCAGAAGTGTGAGTGTGGCAGGAATTCATGCAGTTACTGACAAGACACTCTTGGACACCTAGGTACTTACAATAACAATCATGCTTTGCAGTTCTATAGCCCTTTTCACCCTAGCATCCCATTGACCAACAATACACTCATGCCTCAGAACTCCACTGGGATGTACCATAGCTAAGTCCTCTAGCCACTTGAAAAACCTGTAAGATGCCTGATGTAGGCCAAAAATTTTCAAGTTTGGGCACTGGAAGTAAGGCGTCAAAGTCAATATTTAATCGGGGTTGCCTTATTGAAGTCTATGGGGTGATAGGTGTACAGCACCCATGAAAGTTAGGTCACTTATTTCAGTGCCTGTCACAGGATGGCTAGCCTCTTTAAATGAAGCAGGTCCATTTTGCTCCTTAAAAATGGATACGTTCTAATTTAAATTATTTGCCATTATGTTGACAAATCCTTGTATTGTGCTGAGGAGTTAGAGGAAAATGCGTGAATGTTTTTGTTTTCTTTTAACATCTGATCACTTTCACACTGGATTCAGATGGGTTTGTCACACTAGCCCAGTTTTCACAGCTCTGATATTTTACGATTAGCATTTTCAAATAGTTCTCCCCCAGCCTGTCACCTTTCATCAACACCTCACTACAGGCAGCGTAACAGCTGGTTACCAGGAAGGGATCAGATAACCCTAGCTCCAAAAAAGGACAATCCGGAGAGCAGGTTACACTGAATTATTTAGTGTTCCACTAGCTGAGGAACTGCATAAAATGCAGCTTGACAGACCAGAAAACTACCCAGCTATATTGAATAAACTACCTCAGAAATAGTGATTAGGAACAAATCCTGACTATCAGGATCCTGACAAAGAGCAAAGTTATAAAACCCAAGTTTAACTGTATAAAAGTGTGCCACTTTGTACTCTCACACCCACAAATCCTCTCATAATGGAATTCACACAGGAAAGAAGAAGAAGAAAAAAACCACCAATAAGCAGTCTTTCCCACAGGACACCTTAAATAATGCCAGATTCACATGGGAAGTTCCTTGCGTCTTCCTCTTAACAGACTGTCACATATATATGATTGAGTATAAACCAAAAGTCAGATTTTCAGAGGCTGCACATTGGCGAAACTGCATGGAAGTCAGCTGAGGATGTGACCCAAAATGTTGATTTGCAATACATTTCTGCTAGTTCACAAAGTATTTCCCCATAGCAAACGTCTGGATTCCTTTGTGGCTGGAGTTGTGCTATACTGATAATCTAATTCAGGATGTTGGGTCTCATACCAGTTACATTAAAAGAAGTCATGAGGGCTCCACTTCTCGTTTTGTTTGTTTTGTAGGAATAATCGGATAAGTCGACTGGGCAATCAAATCCAATATCCTGCAAATATCAGATGCTTCATAGGAAAGGGAAACTTCTTATGATGCACCTAGCCAATTGCATGGTGCTACAGAAGTGGTACAGGTGTAGGAGAGCATCCTCCTTGTCCCTACAGTCAGAAGGCTGTGCCCTGAAACATGAGATTTGTTTACCCTTCTCTAAGCATAGAACACTGCAAATATTGTTAAAAAAAAAGGAGTATTTGTGGCACCTTAGACTAACCAGTTTATTTGAGCATAAGCTTTCGTGAGCTACAGCTCACTTCATCGGATGCATAAAAGTGGAAAGCTTATGCTCAAATAAATTGGTTAGTCTCTAAGGTGCCACAAGTACTCCTTTTCTTTTTGCGAATACAGACTAACACGGCTGCTACTCTGAAACCTGCAAATATTGTTATTGATCATTATTATCTTACTATAGATGGGGCTGGCAGCACTGCCTGTTGTTAAGGTTGCTTGACATTTTCCATTGTAAGTCTCATTTTTCATTTACTTACAACTTCACCAAAAGTTTACCATTTGGGTTGAAACGTTTTCCCTCCCAGGTTTCTGCCTTAGGCCAATTTTTGGGGGAGTTTTGGGGGTAAAGTTTAGCTAAAAGTGTTCAGCTATTTCCAAAGGACAATACTAGAGGAAAATGTTGGTTTGCCTATGTTACTAAAAATATTCTTACAACTCTTTCATTGAGAAGCTCTTGTGCTCCCAGGTTTTGGAGCAGCAACTTAAAATTTGTTAGAAGGGTTGCCCTGGTGTCAGGGATGTGCCTTTTGCTATGCCCATGAAAATTCATCTCTTTGGCCAAGTTACAAGCCTTCCCAAAATTGCAGTTCACCTGTTCTCAGAGACTAACAACAGTTTGGCAGCTAAACTTTCTGAAGAGTCTGCTTGCAGTGAGCATGCTTCCTCACCACACAGTTCCTATATGCCAACCAGACTGGGCATCACCCTCCCCACAGCGCAACTAAGCATGCTCCTTCCATGGCTGCAGGGGCTGAGCAAGACTTTTTCTGCAATTGCTCTTCCTAGCTACTGCATCAGGATTCTGCAGAGGATAAAGTTGTGTCAGCATACAGAAAATTATATGTGATTATATTATACCCTGCAAAGTCTGGGGAGGGAGAAAAAGTGGAGCATATAAACCTATGAAAAGTCTGAGGAAGCAACTCTCCTCCCTTCTTCCCCCCTCCCCCTCCCCACCCCGGCCTTCCCCATAGCAAATGAAGCCCCTGGGGCACCACACACAGGGACTGAGAGAAGGGAGATTCTCATTCATATCCTTGCTGGTGCCCAGACAGCATGGAAGAGAAGAAAGCAGCAGCCCAATTTGAATGCAGCAGTAAGGAAGAGGAGGGAGAGTAAGAGCAGTGAGGAAAAAGGGCAAGTAGCCAGACACCCAAAGTACTAAGAACTCCTGGGGGGTAAGGGGAGGCTGCATACAAAAGTCAGGCCCTAGGTGTTACGTAACCAGGATGCGGGCATGCTTAGTGCCGGAGAAGGAGTCAGGCCCAATGGCCAGAACAGACATCATACCTAGCAGCTAGAACAGGAGTTGGTAAACAGGAATCTGAGCCAGAGGCCGAGTGCCAGAGCCAAGAGCCAGAGGTCAGGAATCAGAGCCAATGGTCAGAACTGGGTTCCATGGGATGGGGCGAGGCAAGGCAGGAGGAAAGCTGGGAACAAGGCAGGAGCAAAGAGCTGCAGCCAGATGCTTTGAGCAGCCACTGAACTGATGCAGGGCTTAAATGCCACGCTACTGACTCTTCCAACCAATCAGGTGGTGTAGCCAATCAGGTAACCTACTACAAGCCAATCACACTCATTAAGTTGCCCAAAGACTGGCTCTGCTACAGGCCCTGCTTCCAGACATGAGGCATTTCAAAAGTGGGGCCCCCAACATTAGTGGACATTGGACAGTGGACATTTGGTCTTATTCTCTCTGCACCTCAGCTACCCATCTGTGAAATGGGGACAGGAGACCACCTAGTCTCACAGGTGTGTTGTAAAGATAAAATGTAGTAATGTTTGTAATGTACACAGGTATTGTGGCAAGACCACCAGAGAAACACCCCGGAGGAAATCTGTAGGTTGGTGGCCAATGTAGGGTTTGGATGGTGAAAGAGGCTACCCTGAAAGAGGCAGGGGCCTGGGGAAAAAAGATAGTATGTGATCACAATATTAAAGACTGTATCATAATGCGCACACACAAGGGGCCAAACTAAAGTTGCACAAACAACCTTCATTCTGGCACTTCCTACGACTTGAGTGCTTGGCTGTATGTTAGAAGAACATTAAAGATGCAGGGATTTTTTGGACGTAATTTAATATTTATATTACAGCACCACTCTTAGACCCCCAATCAAGAGATAGAGGTCCCACTGTTTTGGTATAGTAGAAAGGCATCCAGTCCTTGCTCACAAATTATCTCTGCCCATTAGAAAATCCAACTGCAGTATTTGACGTGATGAGCTCAGTTCAAATCTCTGGCAAATTGCCCTTGCAGCAATATGCTGGGGACTTGCTACCCTGAGGATCTCAGTAATCGTTGCAGACTCTAGAGCGAACTGGGCCCTGGGATGTATTAAGTGGGTTTGTTGGGCAATCAAGTATCCTGAAACAAAGAATTCCATTTATATTAGCCCACTGAAGTAGGCTGGAAAGATTAAAAAAGATATATAAAAGTAGAGCAAATCCTGCCTTTCTGGAACAACTTGGTGCTAGATACAAGGTATAATGACTTAGGGTGGGAAGCCACGCACTGCTTGTCTTTCGAAAAGGAGCAGCACACTCCTTTGTCTAATGGGTGCTGCAGACACCTGGCCCCCTCACCACCAGACAGTGTCCTCAACAGGTAATGGCCAGTCCCCTGTGGTGGACCCAGGGGCATCGGCCATTCCCCGTACCTAATGCTGTCATGCGCTCGAGCTTGGAAGCCTTCCATACTGGAGCGTAGGGAGTTCTCTATGCTCTCTTCCCCCAAATATAACATCTGCAGAGCACAGAAAAGGATCTGGCCCAAGGTCACAAATGGCGAGATAAATTTTTTGGGTGCATGGTTGTGAAAGGGGATGGGGAAAACATTTGGAAAGGCGTATAAATTAATTGCTGTTACTGTTATTTGATTTGCTAAACCCTCAGGGACTAAATTTTCTTTTAGAAAACTATCAATGTATCAGACTACTCAACATAAAATAAATGGATCTGAGTTATTTATTTCTGCTATATCTATTCCCATTTGGGTTTGGCACATCACTACATTCTTTCCACTTGGTGGATAAGAAAATCATTTTTCAGGAACTGCAGCCTTTACAAAGTACAACGGTTATGTGAATTTGTAAACCTGGTACCCAGTAAGGAGCACAAGCTATAAAAATACAGGTGCAACCCTGGAAGTGGGTTTCATATTTCACAGATGAGTGCGATCACGTTTGACCTTTTGCTGATCCCACCAGACTGGGATAGAAAGAATAAATCATTACTTATGATAACTGCACCCAGTGCATCTGACACACATTTGTTTTCCATTAGACAAAAATATTACTTTAAAATTAGTAGCCATTGTCTTCCATGGGAAGGCAGAGCACAGTATGTGAGGCAAGAGTGTAGTACGATAGTGTTGGTACTAGTTGACCAAACGTTTGTCCAATATAGTTTCAGATGAAGGATGAGGAATCTATGAACCAGAAAATATTTTATAGAGAAATTCTCCTTACGGTTCACCGTCTTTGCTCATTTGACTATATGATCATGTTTTAGTGGAGCATGAAAGAGGACAGACTGACTACAAAGCTCCAGAACTTCAAAATTAAAGGATTCAGAGTATTTGGAGGGAGGAAAAAAGTGTTGTTGTTTTTAAAGCAACCCAAACAGGCCAAATATGATTTTTGTCTCAGCCATCAGCCTCAAATGAAACCTGCACAACACCTTCAAAAGACGAGCTTGGGAACTTAAAGTTGTAAATCTGCTAGACTCTATACCCCATGGACTCAGAGACACTGGTTTTATGTCTCATTACAATAATTTGTAACACATCCTACTGTCTGCTAACCCTTAATTTAAATGGTCTCCTGCAGAATGCTTAATCTATCCCAAATCTGTATTTAGCTCAGACACGCTGAAGAAGAGCTCTGTGTAGCTCAAAAGCTTGTCTCTTCCACCGACAGAAGTTGGTCCAATAAAAGATATTACCTCACCCACTTTGTGTCTCCAATCATATTGTTCATATTTTGCATTTATAAAGCATCTGCCATTCAAACATTCAAAAAACATTTTTCAAAGGTGGGAAAGTATCAGTCCTGGCTTACAGACAGGGAAGTTAAGATAGAGATGTAAGGTCCAAGGTTATACAAAAGCATTGTCTTGGAGGGTGTGGGGGAAGGTGTTTTTACCATGAAATAACTAACATGCACTAGCTCTGCTGCTATAAAATTTACCATGAGATAAATAGGAGAGGTAGCCCCGACAGAGGGTATAGTGCTGAGCTTACCTACCTACCTGATGGTAAAAACTGTAGGTAGGTGCCTTGTTTCCACAAGGATTTTATAACAGGAGAGCTAGTTGTGTCAGTTATTCTGTTCCTCATACAGACATAGAACCCTTTTTGTAGTGAAGACATACCCAGAGAGTTAGGAAAAGAGGTCAGGTCTCCTCAAGCCAGATCCAGTGAAAAAAATCCAATGAAAAATGCAACAGTGCTCACCAGACCACCACCTCCCAGGCCTGTGCTTTAGTCACGAGGCAACACCTCTTCCAGCCAGTCAGATATTAGAAATTAATCTTTGTTTCCACAAAGCATTAAATGTATTACACTTATAGCTACCAAGGAGGAAACATGTCGATTTCCAGGTCTATTCCTCTATTAATTTCTCTACCAGAATAGCATTATAATGCTGATTATTTCCCAAAAACTGTATTATCCAATTCAGTGCTTAAATAGTGTGAATATATATTAAAAAAGGATGGAGTGGCTTAGAAGAAAAGATTAGCCTTAAAACCACACACACACAAAAGCAAGACAGACCTTCAGGGCTGACTCTCAAGTGCAGCCTAAAACCCTCTGATCCCTTTGCGGCAGGATCATCTTCTAACATCAGTCTCCTCCCTCTACAAGCAAAGGAGACTTTGCATTCCAATATTCCCTCTGGACAAATTCCAAGGATATCACTGTGGTGGGTGGGTTTCAAAGAGCCACTGATAGACAAAGTTGATGAATATGCGCTGGTGGCCTTACATAGATTTTAGCTTGGTACCCCACAGTCATGAAACTTGAAAGCGATATGAGAACAATTTAGACTACAAGTTGTCCCATCTGTTCCCCACTTCATCTGTTGGGAAGAGGGCATGCTCAGAGAGTCACCGTCTACAGAGGGTGAAAGAGTTGCTTGGCAGACCCTGTAGTAGGAGGACTGAACACAGAGGCACAGTTACCTTAAACTACTGTCTCATTGGCACTATTAAATGTAAAGTCCAAATC
This sequence comes from Eretmochelys imbricata, assembly GCF_965152235.1. Lineage (NCBI taxonomy): Eukaryota > Metazoa > Chordata > Testudines > Cheloniidae > Eretmochelys > Eretmochelys imbricata. The sequence goes on along the minus strand of NC_135580.1, from coordinate 16,092,926 downwards.
TTACAATCCAGCCAAGATCTATACTTGTAACCCACTCTGAACCTTGGGAGATGAGGGGGCATATGCAACGAGCTAGACCTCAGGCTGCCAATGGGAGTTCCACTGCATGAAAAATCATGTTTAATTAAGGACCAATACATTAAAATTCTATATGCATAGCATTTTACATCAATCACAAACCTTTTCCTTAGGCTGTGTAAATAATTCATACCTGAGTCAGACCCATTCTTGCCCATTTGGACTCTACCTTACATTTTACAGGACAAGATTCTGCCACCCTTATGTTGGTTAACACCTTACTTCACAAGTATTCCTTCTGAAATGAATAGGGCTCCTCACCAGAGGTAACTTACTAGTCAATACAAAGGATTTTGGAATCAAAGCCATAAGAGACATGACTTAATATAAAATAATTTTTGTGATTAGATTTTGATTTTTCACAGGTCAGACCAACTCTCCATAAATAAATTTTAATGATCACTTTAACATTATTGATACCCTTTAAAAAACCGAATGGGCTCAGCTCTGCATCCCTTAGCACTTTGCATAATCATTTAGTCCTGTGTAAAGTGTGACCATTTTGATTTACTAGAGTTTTACACCTTCTTTGCAGAGGTGCTAATGACTATGCAAAGCACAAGGCACCAGAGAACCAGGCTTAATATCTTTAAAATATTAACAATGAGAAGAGTCTGACCTGACCTAGCGCTAGATTCTCAGCTGGTGTAAATTGGCATAGCGCCACTGTACCCTAAGATCTATCTCAGACAAGTGTACAACAGGAGTAACTCAACTGAAGTCAACAGCATTACACCAATATAAGCAAGATCAGAATCACACCTTCCCATCCCTCCCCTCCCCACAAATGCAATTGACATGCAAAGAAGTGAGCAAGACCAGAACATGTCTTTGTGAATTTCTATGGGTAAATTAATAGATTATTTTTTTAAGGCCAGAAGGGACCATTATGACCATCTAGTCTGCAGCAGGAGGGTAAAAAATTTTTTAGGACGATGATACAAAAAGTTATGCCAAAGCAAACTCAGGAAATGATCTTACAACAGGTTTCACTGCTCACCAGCCCCATTCAAACATAAAGAGCTCAGCCCCTTCTCTGAATGGAGAGATTTATGCATTCCATTTAAATCCATCCAGACATTAGTCTGCTGCAAAGAGAAGTAACACACCACCTCAATCTTACTTCCCAGTCTCTGTTCCCCTTTGTTATCATCCAAGGACAATTTGTATTATACCCAGTAAATGTCAGTGGTAATTTGAAAATTTTCTTCTGAGAAAATAGAAAAGGAGTACTAGTGGCACCTTAGAGATTAACCAATTTATTTGATCATAAGCTTTTGTGAGCTACAGCTCACTTCATCGGAAAATGAACGTACTTTTCCACATGGGCAGGACAGGCGAGAAACAACAATTACAACACCTGGTAACAGTGCTCCTAACCAGCAGTCATCTTGACACAAGAGTTTCTGCAATAGCATATTCTGTCCACAAAAGTAAAACAAATGGCACAACTAATTCCTTATTGACCCGACTCCACTGAGGATATGGCTTCCACCACTTATGCACAGCTATTTTCCTTGGGCTATTTTCCTGAGCTGGTGTAAATTGGTGATGCTCCATGGACTTCATTTAATCTATAATTTACACCAGCTGAGCATCTGGCCCTTTTTGTCCAAATCAGTTACGGAACCCCTGGTTGATGGGGGAGGGGAACAGGGGAACAACACAACCCTCTAAGACTTCCAGAGATGTGTTTCTGTCTTGCACTGAAACCAGATGTGATCCATAGAGTTCTACGATACCACCCCAATTTGTCCAACAGGTGTGCAGCCCAAGGACACTACAGGTTCTATCATGCAGGGTCTTGTCATCTTAATACAACTGTAATTCCCCTGGGCTGTGCCCATATATTAAACATGGGGGTGGGCTGCAATAGGTTTTATTTTAAGCAAACCAAGAAGCACCCTTGGCAGGTTACCATTCTGTCCCTTTGCCTTAGTCAAAGCTTAGGAGGATGAAATAGTATGAAATCTAGCTTCCCCTTTCCCTACAATACTTTTCAATGCTTCTGATATACAGAAGAGAGAACAACTGGAATCTGTGAAGTATTTTTCTTACAACTTGGAACTTGTAGCAAGATTTGCTTACTGTCTTAAGAACTGCATTCCATATTTTACGGAGATTATAAACTCATGGGAGCTGGGACTGTCTTTCCTTCAGTTTGAACGCAGCACAATGGGTTTCTAGTCCATGACCAGGGCTCCAAGGCACTACAATAACACAAATAAAAAGTGATTGATCATAGCCCTACAGCTAGAGCCAATTATGCCCATGTGCTGCCCCATTGACGCCATCCAATATCAAGTTGTCTTTAAGAAATGTCAGCCCCTGCATCAGTGATCTTGTCACAGTGCTCTTGACACATTGCTAAGCATTTTTAAAGTCAAACAGCCTAGGACAAGATGCCAGTAAGATATTGGCTACTTTGAGTTTCCTGTATCACTTACTTCTTTTAAAGAAACAGTTTGAAAAGGTGTAGGGCCTGCTTCAGATCACTTGTTCAGCTCCTCCTTATCCCACAAGGCTAGTTCTGTTTTGTTCTTCCTCCCCCTCTTCCTTGGGGATGGGGAGGCTCCCTTTTCTTTGCTTTCCCCCCAGCTTGTCTTTTTGTCTAGTGTTTTCCAACCCTTGTGTGTTTAGTTTCTCCTTACCCTTCCATGAGGGTTTTAATCTTCCCCAGTGGGGCACTGGGCCCCAGCCTGCTTCCCTACTGGGAAAAAGCTCCCGTCCATATCTAGTAGTATGGGCTGGGTTAAGGAACATGTTGCCCCATCCTATTTCCAACTAAATCTTCCCCACAGAGCAGTTTCTTATCTCCACAGATGCATTCAAGCTAAAGCGTTGCTCCCAGAAGCATCCCATAGGGCTTCACCAATTCTTTTTTGATCAGTGAACATACTGAGGCAGCATCCACTAGATCCCTTTGATATTTCCTATCCAGCTTTACAGAAACCACAGGTATGTTCTTTCCCCTTCCATGCCCCAGAGTCCCTGCCCAGTCACAGAACTCTGCAAACCCAAAGTTCATATAAAGGTAGGTTCTTTTTGTGCATCCCTGATGCCTAGACAGATAACAGACAATACCCCAAATCCCAGCTAGAGCCCTGCTAGGCTCTTCTCTATGACCTTTCTAGACAGGGTTTCTCTAACCTGCCTCCCGAGAGCAGTTACAGACTACTTCCCTGATGCAGTAGCCCCAAACATACCTCCCTTTTCCTAGGGCATGATTGCAATAATGATCAAGAATAGCACTTGCCATGCATTTTAGCAATAAACATGTAAAAGGGTACCCTACTAATACAACTACCCCTGTAGGGCCCCTATTTGGCTCATCTTCCTGGCTTTATACATGCTTAGCCTGCCCCTGCCCAGCTGGGCTTCATCAATTAGCCTTTATCAGGCCCTGGCTCTCTTCCACGTGCATCCTATTGTGTTAATTGGCCTTTTTTCTCCTGGTCAAGCCTTGTGTTGGGTGGACACCCCATTATAAGGCCTATCAAACACTTATTTCTATGGTTTCAGAGTAACAGCCGTGTTAGTCTGTATTCACAAAAAGAAAAGGAGTACTTGTGGCACCTTAGAGACTAACGAATTTATTTGAGCATGAGCTTTCGTGAGCTACAGCTCACTTCATCAGATTTCTATAGCACCTGCCTCCAGAGGATCGGAGAACCATTTGGTGCTAGATCTTCTTCTGGTATAAAATCAGCATCTCTCCATTAACTACTTTATCAAAAGAGTGTAGTTCTTCCCTACTCTGCTAATGGAATGTGCATTTTAGAGCGAGAGCAAAAAGGATTTTAGGAAAGGCGAGGGTTGATTTCAAGCTACTTTATTCTGCTAGGTCGGGAGCACCTGAACCCCGATAACAGTGAAGCTGCACCAATTTACACAAGCTGAGGATCTGACCCTTGAGTCACAAGCTCCGAGTAATACAGCTGCGTTCAGCCCCCTCTGAGTAACTTTGTACTAGCGGGTTTGGGGCAGGCAGGTAACTCAGGGTGTGCCGCCTCTCATTCCAGATGAAAGGGCCTGCAGGCATGTATTGTGCAAACAGCCAGTTTCTGGAGGGTAGGTGGGAAAGAACAGCTGAATCACTTGCTAAGCAGGCTAGGCCTGCTCTGTGGGAATACCCCTAAATGCTATGCTGAAATTCATCTTGAAAACTAGCCACGATGAAAGAAAGGTGGTCTTGAAGTTAACCACGTGACACATGGTGAAAGAGGCAAGCTGGCTTAGAAAGAACTCTGCCTAAGAGCTGGTCTATCCACAGCCCCGAGGGAAGTAGCTATGCCTGCCTGCCCCCAGCGTTGGGTCGACAGCAGAGTTCTGTCCACCCGGCTACCACCCCGGGAGAGACAGCTTAATGATGGTGATGGGAGAACCCACCCGTCACTGTTGAGAGCATCTATACTGAAGCGCTGCAATGCTAACACTGTGTTGCTGTGGCATTTTAAGTGTAAGGCAGAGCCTCCGATCGCTGACAAAGTCAGAGCGTTCTCCACATAGAAGGTAACTTTACCCAGCCAATGAGGTCAGCTGGAGAACTTTACGGTATGTAGCATAAAGTTCCTAGCCCACTGAGTAGAGATGGTGGCGGGGGCCACTGAGTAGAGATGCAGAGGAAGGGAAGAGGTGGGGAGAATATGTTTACTAATTGGCTGATTTGGTGGTTTTTGCTTTATCTCTAATGAAGAACTAAATATGGAATTGGTGACATTTAGCACGGTAAACCCCAGAGAGAATGAAAATTGACTTCTGACTGCAAAGATGGCAGAAGCGATAGGGAATGGAGCTTGCTCTGCATTTCAGCACTAAACATGCAAAGGACAATACACTAATACAAATGTATGATGTATACCAGGAATGTGAACATGGGGAACCATCCCTTAAAACTAAGCTTGGGCCTGGATTTCTCCATACTTGTCCTTTCTTTCCTTGACACCTCCCTGCATTGGCCTCTCCTTCTGCTGGGAATTCTCGCCATCTTGTTGTTGGCTTTTCCTGCCAGGAACCCTAACCTATAGGCTGTTTTTATTTCCCCATCTCTCTCCCCTGCTGGGAATTCAAACCTGCAAGTGATTTCCCCTCCCAAACATCAACACTAGCATTTGGCCTTGGCAAGGATACAAGACACGCATTTATTTAATGGAATGTGTTCATCAGCTCTTGCAAACATCAAGAACACTTAGGACCACACCTCATCTAATCCAATTAGACCAGCAGAATAGTGGATGGTTACAGCACAGAGTAGGGAACTGGCAGCTCTGATTTCTATTCCCAGCTCTGCCACTTTTGTTTTTGTTTTTGGAGTGACCTTGGGTGAGAAGCTTGACTTTTCTGCAATAAATCAGGAAAAACATTTCTTACTCCCCAAGGGGTCTCATCTGTAACTCCCTATTGATGGATTAATTTAATTAATAACATTTAAATAAATTGGAGTTCATTGATTATTGCAGGGAGTAAAAGGAGGTGGACAAGCCGTGTTTGCTCATGGGCCTTGTAAGCACCCTTGTAAAGTGTACCCAAGACGACTGAACTGTGTTTTACTTCTACTCAGTGTAATTTACATTTGTATTTATGGTGAAGTTTTACATTTCCTTTTCTGCTGTCTGGAAAGAGTTGCGGCTTGAGAAAGCTCTAAGAAAGAAGGAGAGAATGAAATTCAGAGAGTGGGTGTTCACAAATCATGGCAGTTGTGTGAGGTACAGCTAATAAAAATAGGCTGAAAGATAGAGGCTACCACTGATCTGGGACTACAGCAGCTACCAGAATAGCCAAATACACTGTACTACTAAGGCTGTCAAGTTTTGTCCAGCTACAGGTATGACGTCTCATCAATGAGAAATAGTCATGTGTTTCTTCCTCAGGGTGTCCCTGTGCAGTGGGACAGGAAGGGGTGAAGATAGATGGGAGAGCCTGAAGCCTAACTATCCTTCAGGCACTGCAGAAAGTGGAGTGCTAAGCTATTTGCAAAGCCTAGCCCAGGGTGTGTAGTGCTCAGCACTTGAAAACCTGACCCTGAGTTCTTGAAAATCTTGGCCGTAATGTACATCTCTCAGGCTCAGACTCACACCACAGATCCATTCTCTCAGACAAGGGAGGCATAAGTATTTATGTTCCTGGCAGAGCACGCAAAGGGGCTTTAGAAATCTTAGTTGATTGTCCTGCTGGGAATATATATTTTATATAAAACATGCAAGTTAACAGTTCCCCTCAAAGTGTCTGAAATGTTCAGATGTGGCTGAACCATCCCTCCCACTTGCCTTCACTCTCTTTATTGAATGAATGGGTCTGGAGCAGTGTCAGCAGGTTGTGACTAACAAAAGTCACAATTTCAGCCTTAGGTGGGGCCAAGAATCTTTTGCTTATACAGCTGTGACAGAAAATAGAACACTGACTGTTCTGATCTGCGCACAACTAATCTACCACCACTGTGGGCTAGATTCCCAGCTGAGGATCTAGCCCAGACGCTTGTATAAGTGTTTAACTTTCATTTAAAAAAAAAAAGAAAGCAAGCAAGAAAGAAAGAGGAAGTATCTCATTGAACTATAATTTTATTTAAAATATATGTAGCTTTGTTAACTTACTCTGAAACAGAAAATGAATGTGAAAGGGCACATTTTGAGACCACAACACCTGCTACTTGCATAATCTTGAAACAATTTCATATGCTAGAGTCACAAGGAAGTTATGTAACTTGGGCTTTCTACCTGACATGATTTACACAGTAAATTGCATAATAAATCTCATAAGTGTTTTTTGAAGTAGGCTCTGCAGCCGTCACTGAGGAATGGCCTGTCTCTGATAAGGTTGTGTGTATCATGGGCTAGTCTTGCAATACTGCTATCATGTACAGTGTTAAGGATCTGCTCCTGCAGTCATTACTCCAGCAAAACTCATTTGGATTCAGTTCAAACTCAACTCATTCGATTCCATTGGAGCATTGCCTCAGTAAAGACTGCAAGTTTGGGCCTTTGATTTTAAAGTGATGGTATGAATTTGTGGAGGAGTGGGAAAGGATGGGAATAAGAATTCTGAATTGCTACCCCACTTTAAAAGGAAAGCTCTTGGAAACTCAGGGGCAGTGGTTTTCAGATAGTGATTTAGACTATGCCTAAAAGGTGTGTGAAAGGTTGTCATTACCACAGAAGTGATTTTCAACCTGTGGTCTGCAGACCCCTGGGGGTCTGCAGACTAAGTCTAAGATTTCCAAAGGGGTCTGCACCTCCATTTGAAATTTTTTAGGGACCTGCAAATGAAAAAAGCTTGAAAACCACCGCTCACGGAGGATTAATCTTATTTGGCTTTTAGAGCAATGAGAGAAGGGCATCTGGGATAATCATGGATAAAATGGGGGATCATCAGGGGCCAGATTCTGGCCCCCAAACTCTCAGTGTTGAGTATGACCCCCTCTAGCATGAATAAGGTCACATGGCCCATAGATTCACAATATGGTGTAGCAGACGTGTCTTCCGCTATTAGCTTGGCCTTGCTTTGTTTGGCATTTATTTACAATTACTTCTGCTTTTAGCTAGTTAGGGCCCTTGAAATAGCTGCTTTCCTGAATTCCAGTAATGGCTAGGAGTTTCATGCCACCTTCTCTGTGACACCTACTCCTCCAGTCACTCTCTGAATGAGCACTTCATTGTTTGCAACCGACTGTTGCTGATGATGAAAGGATGAAAATAAACCTTGACATGATCTAGAACTTTTGGGAACGTGAACCTAGGTTTCAGTCCGTGCATAGGTGGCCTATTTAAGTTTCATCCTGTAGGGTCTGACTCAGAGGGAAAGACTCCTTTTGACAACGTCCCACATAGATAGTCATCCAAGTATACAATTTGTTTGGGGAAGAAGGAAAGAATGTGCCCTGGACAGATTTTCCCTACATGCTACAGCCAGTAAGACAATGCTGGTTTCTTTACCTATAGTGCAACAGACATGAGTGGTACATTTTAGGTCAGATGCTTGCAACTTGCTCCACACAATGACTTGAGTAAATTAAAGATTGACAGCATTTGCAAGAATTTGTACGTTATTAACCCAACTCAACAGTTGATCAGATTTTGTATTATGTGGTCTTGTATCCAGAGTATTCTATCAGATTACTCATCCAGTTCCTCGGACACAGACTGAGCCAGTTTGTTACATGGGCTGCCTATGTTCTCAAGCTAAGGAAGAGCCTGGTGGTTTGCCTTACAAAGTCTGAATGGTCAGAAGGTGGTGATCTACCAGGGGCAATGTCAGATTTGTCCAGCTACCATTGGTCTTTGGCACCCTGACAGAATCCAGCACACACAAGTACTCAGTCTCAGTTGAGACTGAACCTAGGGTAACTGGACATAGCTACACTGAAAGACAATTCAGATGCACTGATTTACACCAGAGGAGGACCTGGAACTGAGAAATTAATTGCTGAAGTTTAATGAAAACCAAAAGCTTTCCACAGAGCCCTACCAGAGGGACACAGGTCTCCTTCCTGGACAAGCCCTCCTGTGGGTCTCATTTATAGACACCAGCAAGGATTTTGAAAGGATGGGAACAAGGCTCTGCATGGCATGATGGACCTCTAGAAGCAGCACAGTGCAAGAATACCATGCTAACAATGGAAACTGCTAAAGACGTGGATTAAAGTATAAAGTGGATGTCATGGAGAAGAAGCCCTGAATGAGGGATGTGGGGGTCATCAGCCTGACAGCTTTGGCTGGGCTGGAGAATCTGGAAGCCTTAATTAAAGAACAGTTACCAGTTGTCTCAAGGGGGAAAGCAGCAGATTTACATCTCTGGCTCTTCTTTGGGTATCTGAAGCAGTGGAAACATTTCCCTCTCTGGGAATCCTAGCAAATTTCCCTGCAGGTTTTATAAGGAGGAGTTTCAGGACATCGCCTAACAGAAAAGGTGGTTTGCTTTGTTTTGTTTTAAGCAGAAGTAACAAAATAATCTTCTTTTGGATCACTGCCAGTCATTTAAGAAATTGACAATTGATTTTTTTTTCCTGTGTGTCATTTTCTCCCCTACCTCTCAAGGCAGGGTTCTTGTCAGGAATAATTTCTTCTGCCTTCACTCGAAGGAGCAAAAGAGTGGATTGTGACTGTATAAGGCAGCAACCCTGCCTGCCTTACCCAGACCTTGGATCTGGCCACGTAGGTTCCACAGAGCATTGTATGCCTAGCTATTCCCTTCTGGAGCAGGTGACAGCAAGGTGCAGGGATGGGTGATGTCTGGGGTCTTCACCTTCTTACTTGCTGGTCGATGTGGCTAAGGCAGTCCCAGGGGAGTCAATTTGCTCTTGCAGTGCCATCCACCCCCCGTGTCTAAAATTGACGAGTCAGCCCTGCAAAAATCATGAGATGGGGCTTAATACTAAGACATCTCAGACTGATGAGTGTTGGGTTCTTTTTATTGGCCTTCTGGTTTCTGAGCCTTTATGTTGTGCTCCGGTGAGGAGTTTGAACTTTTTTCTACAGCCATAATTACTTTTTAAAAAGTGATGCTGAGACTCTCTCATTGTCACCGGATTCCAGCAGAGAGGGTGTCAAGGTTCCTTCCCCACTCTGAACTCTAGGGTACAGATGTGGGGACCTGCATGAAAGACCCCCTAAGCTTATTTTTACCAGCTTAGGTTAAAAGCTGCCACCACCAAAGTGTTACACAAAGAACAGGGGAAGTGCCACTTGGAAACTTCTTCCCACCCCAAATATCCCCCAAGCACTACACCCCCTTTCCTGGGGAAGGCTTGATAAAAATCCTCACCAATTTGCACAGGTGAACACAGACCCAAACCTTTGAATCTTAAGAACAATGAAAAGCAATCAGGTTCTTGAAAGAAGAATTTTAATTAAAGTAAAAGAATTACCTCTGTAAAGTCAGGATGGTAAATACCTTACAGGGTAATCAGATTCAAAACATGGAGAATCCCTCTAGGCAAAATCTTAAGTTACAAAAAGACACAAAAACAGAAATATACATTCCATTCACCACAGTTTATTTTATCAGCCATTTAAACAAAACAGAATCTAACGCACATCTAACTAGATTGCTTACTGACTCTTTACAGGAGTTCTGACGTGCATTCCTGCTCTGTTCCCAGCAGAAGCATCACACAGACAGACAGACACTTTGTTTCCCCCCATCCTCCCAGCTTTGAAAGTATCTTGTCTCCTCACTGATCATTTTGGTCAGGTGCCAGCGAGGTTATCTTAGCTTCTTAACCCTTTACAGGTGAAAGGGTTTTTCCTCTGGCCAGGAGGGATTTAAAGGTGTTTACCCTTTCCTTTATATTTATGACAGGGGGCTTGAAGAAAAGACACCCAGTATCATGAGACTGGAGACAAAAATCATGAGGATTGGCAACGCTAGGCCAGCAGCAAATTGCTGCCCCTTCCCCATGGAGCAAGGAAGCAGGAGGGGAGGAAATATGAACCAAAGGCATGTGTTTGAGTCACAATGCCTCCCAGGGCTACTCCTGAGTTCAAAGTCCCTGTCTAGCCCTTAGATTATAAATTCCTTGGTGAAGGGGGCCTTACCTTCTAATGTGTTTGTAAAGCGCAGTGTATTAACCTAGGAGAGGTCACGCTTAAGGATTGTTTAAAAAAGAGTTAACAAATAATTAATTGGTATGAACAGCCAGTTGTCACAGGAGCCCGACAGGTTGCTTATAACCCTAAGGTGCACATGTTTGCCAGAAGCTGGGAATGGGCAACAGAGGATGGATCACTTGGTTACCTGTTCTGTTCATTCCCTCTAGGGCACCTGGCATTGGTCACTGTCAGATGCTAGGCTAGATGGACCTTTGGTCTGACCCAGTATGGCTGTTCTTATGTTCTAGCATGCTTATAATGTTTCTTAATCATTCATTAAACCCTGATAAAAAAAATATATCCTTACTATAAACTTTGACCTTATATTAAAATATTGCCAAGATGACATTGTTCTTACCACCTGTGACTGGGACCTGTTAATTTGCCTGTTGGGGTGACTGGCAGGAATCAGGGTCCTCAGCAATCCTGCCCTTTCAGTACCACACTTGGCTCCGTTAGGCAACAGTGCATTTAGCACCAGTCTTTAGGGTAGTTTGTACAATCTTTATACATTCAGTGGCTCCCTAGTTCTATTAAAAGGCGATTAACTTCACTCTAGTAACTGCTCATGTCTCCAACAGCCAAGAAGAGATGCATTTATGGTTCTAAATACCAATTATTTTCAGGAACATTTTAGGTACCAATATGCTAAACACACTTCTTTAGCCTGGCTATTGAACTACACAATGGTAAATTAACTGGAATTTGGCACTTTTCCTTTGCAGGTCATTAACAAGTGACTCATTATATTGCAGAATATGAGTCACCTTGGCCAGGTCATCATAAATGATAACTTGCCCTCAATTATTTCCTTTAAGGAAAACAAGTTTTGTTATGCTCACTTTACATCTGTTTTTATCCACCAAGTCTTTCCTTCTGTTATCTGCTTCATGGCTTGTTTTTTACCTCCTAGCACAGAGTAGCACTGGAATGATCAATCCACGTCCAGTGTAACTATGTGGTGCCTTTGAAAACAAATACCAGTCCATAGAAACACATGGCTCAGAAGAATAAGAACTGAAGATCTAGGACATTGAATGCCTGAAGAAAGCAGATCTGTTAATTTCAAGTATATATGAACTTCCTCTGTTTTTAATATTTTTTCCTCATTATCTTTCTATTCTTTACTGAATATACTTTGCTCAGAACTCCATCCCCAGTAATCAGATAAAATTGTTAATGAAAGATAGAACTGTGTAGTGCAGGCTTTTAGTGTCACCGTTACCACTCACATTAATAAGAATTGGGCAACTAATAGCTTCCACAATGGTCTCAGAGCACCCTTCAGGTCCATTGACTGTGAAACAGCCTCCCAATGCACTGAAAGAAGCCTCATCAAGCAAGTCATTTCAGACGAGACTGGACAATACACTTGAAAACTAACAAACAACACAGTACATTCAGGAGGGTGGACAGGCAGCAGCACTCTTAACAAGACATTTTGGGACATAAATAACTTGACTCGCATTGTGTACACAAGCATTTGCAGGACGAAGCCTGCTGTTGCACATGCATTCTTGTCTGTGCAGGAGTCCTGCATCTTCACATGCAGAGTAGCCAGACATCTGGCTACACAATTTGCATGCTCAGATGCTGTTTGCTTGGGGACCGCAAAGTTTAGAACAACCTGTGGCTAGTCTGCTGGCGGGCCGCCAGATGGTTTGTTTACATTTGCACGGTCACCCGCAGCTCCCAGTGGCCGCGGTTCACTGTTCCCAGCCAATGGGAGCTGCAGGAAGCGGCAGCCGGCATGTCTCTGCGGTCCGCGTCACTTCCTGCAGCTCCCATTGGCCGGGAGCAACAAACCGCGGCCACTGGGAGCTGCGGCTGGCTGTGCAAATGTAAACAAACTGTCTGGTGGCCCGCCAGTGGATTACCCTGATGGGCTGCATGCAGCCTGCAGGCCGCCCACCACTGGTTTAGAAGCTGCGTTAAGGCCCCTTTGATAATTTGGCCCACTATTTTGTCCCAAGAGTGTTGTATTTATTTTTTATTTCCAGCTTCAGAGACAAGAACTTGGAAGGCAAGATGGCCTTGTGGTTAAACCCTGACCTAGCTATCAGGAGATCTGAGTTCAACTCTTGGCTCTACTACAGCCTTCCTGTGTAACCATCAGCAAGTCACTTGTGCTTTGCTGGGTCAAGGCCCACATTTAAACTTCAAGTATGTGAGCAGTCCCATTGACTTCAGTGAAACTCCTCACATTGTTCAAGTTAAGCACATGCTTAAATGCTTTGCTGGATTAGGGCTTTAATCTCTCTGAGACTCGTATTTCCATCTGTAAAGGGGGACCAATAATACTACATCTCTCTTTTAGTTTCTCTGTCTTGGCTACTTAGATTTAAAGTTTTTCAGGCTAGATTATCTCTGGGTTTCAACAGTCCCTACCACAGTCAGGTCCACAACTTCAACTGGAGGCACTCCCAGCACTCAAGTACTAAGAATTTCTTGTGACTATTTCACAATCATTTTCTATATGTAAACATATGGTTTCAGTCAAGTTTGCACAACTCCCTGAGAATCAGTTTACACTTGTGACAGTGGCACCAATTCAGCAAAGTCCTGAAACCTGGGCTTAAATTAATCCCTTTCAAGATAGCAAGGCTAAACCAGTGAGCAAGTGCCAACCTGAAGAAGGACGTTCTCACAGGTCCCGATTCAGCTCCCGCTGCTCTCTTTCATTTCTGCATGTACCAGCTCTCCTCTCCTTTTCATAGTACTCCTGATGCCCATTAAAAGCTCACTGAATACTAGTTCAGAGCAAATGGCTGAGATTTCTGTCCATCATCACCAGGGAAGAGTGTATTGAACTCGGTATACTAGACTTGGAAAATTTGTTTTTGTCCTCTTTCAGCATTTCCATCAGTGCAGAGCTCTGGGCAGTGTTTATATTTAGAGCAGTCCAGGGTATTCAGACAGGAGGAGGTAGTCACTGTGGCTGAAAGTTTCGCTTTGGAGACCATTTGCAAAGCTCTCATTACCACAATCCCATTTAGCTATCCCAAGGTCTTTGAACATACTAATATACTGATCCCTACAGGGCGGCAAGAGGAAGACCACAGAATCACCACAGTCTCTCAGCTAATCAATATTTAAAAGCCCAAGACTTATTGCAATGAAGACAGCTTGTCTGCATAGCCAGAAAAAAGACTATTTAAAACCCTTTTAATTTTAAAACCTGGGCCCAGGCAACACTCCAAAACCACTGCTTCCCTCCCCACACCATCCCCATTTCTTTCTTCGTGGAGCATTAGCAATTTAGAAGATGCTACATATTGCATGACTCCCCCCCTCAGACACTGGCAGCCAGGGTGCTAAGAGTGAATATTGAACTAGAGGGAAAACTGCATTGCCCTTTCCTCTCCAACATGGAGTGCTGGCTCTACTATGTTTAAGATGAAATCACCATTTCCATTCTACTGTGGGGTGGGGAAGTGGGAGAGAAAGGTCTTAACTGAGGCATCGGGATTCATTGCAGCCCGAAACATTGCTTGGAAGTTACTGGGTTTTTAATTCCTGGGGTACATAACATACAGGATGACCCCTTTTTCACCACATCCAATATATTTAAGAGGAACAATCCTGAGTTTTCTTTGGAGGCCTCTACAGCTATAGGGAAGCCTTTTTTTGTTGTTGTTTTTAACTGAAAAATATGCAGGGTCATTCATCCACAGTGCCACTTGGTCTCTTGAGAAGGGCATCTTTAAATGGCTAGTTATATTATTTAGAAGTCAAAACCAATTCATAGTTCCAATTCAAAGTCAAAACCATTTTGTTCACAGAATAAAAAAAGGTTTCAGCGTAGCAGCCGTGTTCATCTGTATTCACAAAAAGAAAAGGAGGACTTGTGGCACCTTAGAGACTAACCAATTTATTTGAACATAAGCTTTCGTGAGCTGTAGCTTATGCTCAAATAAATTGGTTAGTCTCTAAGTTGCCACAAGTACTCCTTTTCTTTTTGAGAATAGGAAAAAGAATTCCAGGCACATTTGGTTTGCAGAGCTCAGATCCACACCTGGACTCATTTGGATCAACATTTGCAACGTTGGCTGCCTAAAATCAATCACCTTAATAACTGTGTCCTGATTTTCAGAGATGCTGAGCTCCAGGATTGACTTCACTTTGTGGATGCTCAACAGCTCTGCAAAGTGAGGCTGCTTTTCACTTAGGTGCCTAGTTTTAGGCACCCACATTTGAAAATGTAAGCCTATATTTTCAAAAGGTCTCAATAGGTGCAAGCACATAAGGTGGGATTTTCATAAGCATTTTGCTTTGGACTAACTCAGCACCCACTGTTGTCAACAGTAAACTTCCATCAACATCACGGGGAGAGGAGTTAGGCCAATGCTAAGTGCTTTTGAAAAAGTCTCACCCAAAAATGTCAATGTACACAAAAACCAACCATTTGCTTCGGCAAGTCAGATACATATATTTGTGGGTGTATATTGTAAAGTCAAGTTTTCAAGGAGGCCTCAGATACCTGGCAAACTGAAGAGCTACAATCAAAGAGAAACAATGAAATTCTGTATTGACGCTGGTTCTTCAACTTCTTCTCTGATATCCTGTTGTGCCTCTTAAGTATTGCAACGATAATAATCACATTTGGCATCCCTATAGCATCTGCCATCTCTAAAAGTTAGAAAATTGACACAATGACCAGAGATTACCTGACATACGACATGTGATGCAGTACAGTACCTAGGAAACAGGAGAATGAGCTAGAGAAGGAATGCCTATTAACTTTTATGTTAATTCTCGGTTACCAGTTTATCTTAGAAGTAAATAAATGAAAAGAGGAAGCAAGTGACAAATGTGTTGAGTTACCCAATTTAATTGTGGATTATTCCTAATTTATAAAGCATCATCCACACTTTGCTATACCTTTTGCACCTAAAAAGCGTTCTTTTCAAAAGAACATGCAACCTAGTGGGCTAGCTCTTTAAAGCATTCTACAGAAGAAGCATGCAGACACAGTTTCAGTGTTTCATGCACGTTTTCTAGCTAAAAGCAATTTAAAAAAAAACACACACACCCTTTTGGAGTGGGGTAATTAAGAAAAGCATATTATATCTACCAGACTGATGAGGATTCACACATAAGGAAGAACTTATCACTCCCAGGCTCTTGAGCAAATTAAAGGAAGCATTTTTCTTGCAGCAGGCCATGCTCGTTGTCAATTCACAATTGTGGTACTATCTGGATTTCCCAAGTCTCAGCTACCCAAAACAGGGGAGTGGTCCCTGACATCCATTATTGGATGATCAAGGTTTCCTAATAGATGGAGCTTCCCATACTGATAATCAAAACTGCACTGGAGATGTTCTCTTTTTGGATACCAGAGATCACCCATGAAATTATTGTTCTTCCCTCCACTTCATGACTGATATTATCCCAGTTCCCTTCAGTAACTCAAGCCATTTTTGTTTCTCAGACAAAAACAACCACCACAAATATCCACCACATACGGTGTTGTGTAAAACCCAGAGAACAATTTGAAATCAAAGGTCTTCCTGGAGAGAAGCTGCCAGCTTATTGGCGTAATGGGTAAAGCCAGGGCTCGTGACCTTTGAGGGACCTTCTATTTCCCCAGCAAGTATCACAAATCAAATCCATTAGGTAGCTGTGCCTGTTGCAAAATGGTGCTCATTCTGAAGTTACCCCACTAATAAGGCATATTTGCCACTCTGAGACCCGAGGGGAAAGCAGCAAGGAACGGGAATTGACTCTCGTTCTTAAGGGAGCAGACTTTATGGGTCAGGTTCAAGGTTGTAGAGGCTGTCTAATATCTGCCTTGTCAACAAACAGGCTTTAAATAGTGCAAGTTTCTGTCCATTCCTCCACATTCATAAAACATGCACATGAGCTGTCCAAGAATTGGGAAAGGTTTCCCCCCACCCTTTTTTAAAAAAACATTACCTATCAGGGTCTGGGAACTCAAAGGTTGGGCCTTTTCTCTGGAATTTGCTCCACTGGGAACATGTCAGAGTTTGGCCAGAGTGTAGGAACATTGATAGATATCTTATGTCCAGGTCTTCCATTAACCATAAGAAGGAATCACCTCAATCAGGGCTGGTCAAAAATGTTCCACTGAAACTTTCCCCTCCCCCAGCCACAAAAATTGGGTATTTGGCTCAGTGAAACTTTTCATAGAAAGCATCTGCTTTCCTAAAAAAAATCAAGATTTCATCAGAAAGCCAAAAAATCAAATTTTCCATATAAACACCCCACCTCATTTTCTGACCAACTCATCTCCAAAGCCAAATATTCCTGTCACAAGACAGGGGTCAGTATCCTTCATCCTATTACACTAGCATTTAAGAAAAGGAGTACTTGTGGCACCTTAGAGACTAACCAATTTATTTGAGCATAAGCTTTCGTGAGCTACAGCTCACTTCGTCGGATGTTACTCTGAAACTAGCATTTAACTTACAGCCTTGGTTTTGCTCTTTGCTAAATTCATGGTAGCTAGTTAGCTCTGTGCTGGGCAATTGCTTCAACATCATGTCTGCTCACCTCTTCTGTAGGGAAGAAGCATTGCTTGCTCTTGCCCTAAAATATATGAAATCCACCTGGATACTATAGTGCTGGCTGCTTTATTTTATCACTTACATTGATGACGATTATTACTAACACACACCTGGAACTTCGGGGATGTGGCCTGGTGAGTATGTGGGGAAAGTGAGTAATATCAGAAAAACCATTCTGGACTGAAAGGTAGGAGCCTTTCTCCATTCTGGAAGCGTTCACCATTTAAACCAGTAAAATCAAGAGTGCAGAAAATTATAAGTGAATCACGATTAAACCTCTTTGTTAAACACTTTTTTCCAACTTCATATGCTTCCTTCCCCTTTTAAAACAAGCAATTAGCCAAACTCGTTGAGTACAAAAGCAAAAAGCTAGGGCCTAGTCTTGCAAGAAGTGGAGCACGCTGCTGGGAAATTGAGGGCAATGAGCCCCTACCTCAGGATTAGTCCTGCATTTAGTGCTGGGGAAAAAAAGTTTTGCCATTTCTTTAGACAGTTCTCCCTCTGAAATCATAAGCCTTTTACGTGCAGAATGTCAAAGCTCATTGCATTTGCTGCCTGCTCTATTCTCAGGCAGTTTCAATATGCAGGCATAGTTCAGAGCAACAAAAGGAGAAGGGAGGGAGATAGAGGGGGGAAAAATCAAAGGCTACTGGCTTTATAACTACTAAATGTAGCTCTTCAGGTAACTGAGCTTGAAATGATTGTGGCTTCTGTTAGTGCAGCAAGCCAGTGTAGTCCAATGGAGAGGGTGATGTGCTGTGCTAAGCATCAGGAGCCCTGGGTTCTAGTCCCAGCTCTGCCGCTCGTCTGCTGTGTGACCTTGAATATATTGTTTCACATCTCAGGATATGTCTAAACCACACCAAAAAAACACCAGCGCAGCAAGTCTCAGAGACCAGGTCTTCAGGCTCACGCTACAGTGCTAAAAATAGCAGCAGAGCTGTTCCCACTCAGGCTCTGAAACCCAGCAAGGGGGTGGTCCTCAGAGCCTGAGCAGAAGCATCTATGCAGCTATCTCGTATCGCAAGCCCTTTTGTAGGTGCAGGCTTTGAGACGCACTGCCACAGGTTTTGTTCTCATTTTTTTCAGTTTTTCCATCTGTAAAATGGGGAGAAAGCCAGTCTCCATCCATAGCTCTCCAAAGGAAGGTTAGCATTAGAAGAGCTAGATACTGTAACTTCAACTCTCAAAAAGCAAGCTTTTCAAAATGTAATACAATTATAATAAGACAGAATCAATGAGAGATCGGCATGATGCCCTATATCATACCAGCAAAGAGTCCTGTGGCACCTTCTAGACTAGCAGACGTATTGGAGCGTAAGCTTTCGTGGATGAATACATGCATCTGACGAAGTGGGTATTCACCCATGAAAGCTTATGCTCCAATACGTCTGTTAGTCTATAAGGTGCCACAGGACTCTTTGCTGCTTTTACAGATCCAGACTAACACGGCTACGCCTCTGATATATATCATACCAAACGGGAGTTGAGTCTTCTCTTGCTCTCTTTAATGGCTATTGCTGATTGTCACGATTGTGATGTTATAAATTGCATCAAACTGTATTTTTTTCCCTTCTCCACACCATGTTACCTATTTGCCCATTATTGCTAGTTTCCCTAGAGATAGAACTGTGTGAAATCTAATAGGATTGTTTTAGAAGCTCCTTGTTTATATTTTAAGTCTGTGGAAGTCAGAATGATGATCAATATTTTGCCCTTGGTCTTCAGGTATCAAGCAAGGAAATTTAAGATTCAAATCCAATTGTAAGGGAAGGATTTTCAAAGAGCATCTCAGAGTTTGCAAGTTGAAGTTATGATTGCACTGTCTGTGCACCATGATCCTGTATACAGTAACTTTCAAGTGCATCTATTCCTTGGACGCACACCGGTGATTATTGTCAATACATTTACAGCCAGTTCAAATGGAGATCACAATTATTCCTAACCACCTGTTCTACCCACTACATTTAATGTACTTTGGTAGCTGAACACCTTCGTATAGAAATTACAGGGTCTACGCTGATCATTTGCTCCTGCGTGTGTATAAAAGGTGTAATCTGATGTACTGACTGCCTTGTATATACACGCACTATTGAAATGCCTTTTTTTAAGAGTTACTTTTACCATCCTTACGCTCCAACCTAGCCAAGCACTTTAAGCACATACTTAAAGTTAAGCATGTGCTTGAGCAGATTTAAGTACAGGTAAGTGCCTTGCTGGATTTGTGCTATATTCTGTAGGTTAAAAACAAAACAACCCACAGTTGTCTTGATAGTTGACTAGAGCAGAGGTCAAGGCCCTACAGCAGCAGCAATTTCATAGCCACGTTTTTTAACAACATGACAAGTCTCTAAAGGAATATGATTTGGCCATGAGAAAGGAACAGAGAGAGAGACTCAGTGAGACCATTAGCAGGAAATGGTTCAACCCTAATGGTGACAAATCCAGAACTCAAGAATCCAAGAGCATTTCAACCAACTACTACTTACTTCTATTTACATAGTGTATATTTGGTACACAGAAGATATGCAGGGTTGCAGACGAGAGGTACTAGTAGCGATACTTCTTAGTATACCATTCCCCGATAGTAAAGGTGTCAGTCATATTCAATAATCACTAGGCTGTTTTGCTTTTAAACCTGGAGTGTCAAATAAATATCAACAGCAGATTTCAAAATACTCATGAGCTGATGTTCTTTGTGTCCCCACCCATGGAGGGGAAAGGGAAGAAATCGAGATATTTGCTAAGATTCAGGACTGTACAGGAATGGGCTATAGCAGTGCCAGTTTAAGGGAAGCCAATGTTTTAAACAAAATCCCCCACTCCCTGGCATTCAATAAACCTCATATATGGGAAGGTAGAGAGCAGAGGCAGTGCAGATTGCTTTCTTTTGTTTCCCTTTTAACCAAAAACTCTCATTAGAGCCCTAACCAAAAGCAGGTTTCAGAGTAGCAGCTGTGTTAGTCTGTATTCGCAAAAAGAAAAGGAGGACTTGTGGCACCTTAGAGACTAACCAATTTATTTGAGCATAAGCTTTCGTGAGCTACAGCTCACTTCATCGGATGCATACTGTGGAAACTGCAGAAGACATTATATACACAGAGACCATGAAACAATACCTCCTCCCACCCCACTCTCCTGCTGGTAATAGCTTATCTAAAGTGATCACTCTCCTTACAATGTGTATGATAATCAAGTTGGGCCATTTCCAGCACAAATCCAGGTTTTCTCATCCTCCGCCCCTCCCCCCCAAACACACACAAACTCACTCTCCTGCTGGTAATAGCCCATCCAAAGTGACCACTCTCTTTACAATGTGTATGATAATCAAGGTGGGCCATTTCTAGCACAAATCCAGGTTTTCTCACCCTCCACCCCCCTCCAAAAACCACACACACAAACTCACTCTCCTGCTGGTAATAGCTTATTCAAAGTGACCACTCTTCTTACAATGTGTTTGAAAATCAAGGTGGGCCATTTCCAGCACAAATCCAGGTTTTCTCACCCCGCCACCCCCATACACACACAATCTCACTCTCCTGCTGGTATTAGCTCATCCAAAGTGACCACTCTCCCTACTATGTGCATGATAATCAAGGTGGGCCATTTCCAGCACAAATCCAGGTTTTCTCACCCCCCCCCCACACACACACAAACTCACTCTCCTGCTGGTAATAGCTCATCCAAACTGACCACTCTCCTTACAATGTGTATGATTATCAAGGTGGGCCATTTCCAGCATAAATCCAAGTTTAACCAGAACGTCTGGGGGGAGGGGTGGGGTAGGAAAAAACAAGGGGAAATAGGCTACCTTGCATAATGACTTAGCCACTCCCAGTCTCTATTTAAGCCTGAATTAATAGTATCCAATTTGCAAATGAATTCCAATTCAGCAGTTTCTCGCTGGAGTCTGGATTTGAAGTTTTTTTGTTGTAAGATAGCGACCTTCATGTCTGTAATTGCGTGACCAGAGAGATTGAAGTGTTCTCCGACTGGTTTATGAATGTTATAATTCTTGACATCTGATTTGTGTCCATTTATTCTTTTACGTATTACCAGCAGGAGAGTAAGTTTGTGTGTGTGTGGTTTTGTTTTGTTTTTTTGGGGGGGGGGGTGAGAAAACCTGGATTTGTGCTGGAAATGGCCCAACTTGATTATCATACACATTGTAAGGAGAGTGATCACTTTAGATAAGCTATTACCAGCAGGAGAGTGGGGTGGGAGGAGGTATTGTTTCATGGTCTCTGTGTATATAATGTCTTCTGCAGTTTCCACAGAATGCATCCGATGAAGTGAGCTGTAGCTCACGAAAGCTTATGCTCAAATAAATTGGTTAGTCTCTAAAGGTGCCACAAGTACTCCTTTTCTTTTTGCGAATACAGACTAACACGACTGCTACTCTGAAACCTGTCATGATGTATTAGAGTGGCTGTTCATACGTTTGGAGCATTACTAGCATTTCTAGCACGTCTTTACTGTATGTGACATATCCTATGTTATCAAACTGATGAAATACTGGTAACAGTACAATGCCAGCATTCTTACTAGTGCACAAGAGGCTCATATCTTAATTAATAAAGATCAGCTAATGCAAACAAACGGTCATCAAAACTTCACTGTCCTACAGAGGCACAGCTATGGGAACAAACCGTGACACCGTTGCGTTTCATCCCGTTCTACACAAGTCAGCCAATATCACTACTACTTAGCCGAGCGTCTTCCCCTGGAACCAACCCTAATATCAAGAGTTTCCAAAGTGACAAGTGAGTTGGGGACCTCAACATCACGCACATTAAAGGGACCCCATTTCCAGAGGATGGGTGCTCAGCACTTTTTGGAAGTCAAGCTTCTTTCAGGAGTCTAAAATTGAGCATCCAGAAATAGAGGCATTGAGGCAAATGACATCAACCTTTCACCAAAAAAAAAAAAAAAAGAGAGAGAGAAACAATGCCGCTGATCTCTAGCAGCCAGGTTTATCACAGAGAGGAGCTCAAGCTGTAAATCCAGATCTGGCTTTCAAACACCTCAGAGGCAGCAGTGTTCAGATTCAGGGATTTGCTTTCAGACTGTTCTTGGTTTATAATAAAATAAGGACCCACATAGGCTCCTTTACCAGTTAGGCAAGGAACAGCTGCTAAGTGCCTTCTATTTTCCACAAGCCCCTTCTCCTTATCCACCCCAGCAGGTCCTTCTCTGACTAATGAAGGATTGCTATGTGGCCCTTATTGCTTAAATCACATATAAGAACAAAGTGTACCTAAGCATGTTAAATCCAGGCATGCCAAGACTAGTTAGACAAGGCACAGCTGTGCAATCACCAAGTCTCAAAGTGATGAAAGAATAGGATTTGTTTTTCTAGAGCAACTTTCACACTCAAGTGGCTGAGAAGCAGTGATTCAAGATGGATTAGGCAGTAGCTGATCAAGCTATGGCAACCATTGCAATAGCTCACAGGCAGTCTTGGGACCCAATCCTGCTAACATATATGTTTGAAGAACTAGGCTCCGGGACATTGAAATCTGTTGTTTTGAGAAATGACATGCTGATACTGTCAGGTTGGAGGGAGGTTACTGGTGGAGTTCCTCAAAGATTGGTCTTGGGACAAATCTATTTAACACTTTCATTAATGACCTTGGCACAAAAAGTGGGAGTGTGCTAATAAACTTTGCAGATGACACAAAGCTGGGAGGTAAAGCCAGTACAGAGGAGAACCAGAATATCATACAAGACTGGGCAACCTTGAAAACTGGGTAACAGAATGCGACAAAATTTAATAGTACAAAATGAAAAGTCATGCACTTAGGGACTAAGAACAAGAATTTCTGGTATAAGTTGGAGACTATAGTTGGAAGCGACAGAGAAGGAGAAAGACCTGAGTATATTGGTCAATCACAGGATGACTACGAGCCACTGATGTGATGCGACCATGAAAGAGGTTGCTAATGCACCTAGGATGCATTAGGCTAGATATTACCAGTAGAGACAGGGATGTGTTATTGCCATTATACAACGCACTGGTGATACCTGATCTGGAACTCTGTGTGCAGTTCTGGTCTCCTATGTTTAAGAAAGGTAAATTCAAACTGGAACAGGTGCAGAGAAAGGCTACTAAGATGATCAGAGGAATGGAGACCCTGACTTACAAAAGGAAACTTAAGGAGCTTGTCTTGTTTAGCCTAACAAAACAAAAGCTCAGGGGAGATATGATTGCTCTTTAAAAATACATCAGAGGGATAAACACCAGGGAAGGAGAGGAGTTATTTTAGTTAAGGACCAATGCTGGCACAAGAATAAATGGATATAAACTGGCCATCAACAGGTTTATAATTAGACAAAGGTTTCTAACTATCAGAGGTTTCAGAGTAACTGCCGTGTTAGTCTGTATTCACAAAAAGAAAAGGAGTACTTGTGGCACCTTAGAGACTAACCAATTTATTTGAGCATAAGCTTTCGTGAGCTACAGCTCACTTCATCGGATGCATACTGTGGAAAGTGTAGAAGATCTTTTTATACACACAAAGCATGAAAAAATACCTCTCCCCACCCCACTCTCCTGCTGGTAATAGCTTATCTAAAGTGATCACTCTCCTTACAATGTGTATGATAATCAAGGTGGGCCATTTCCAGCACTATCAGAGGAGTAAAGTGCTGGAACAGCCTTCCAAGGGGAATACTGGGGGCAAAAAACTAACATGTTTCAAGACTGAGCTTGATAAATTTATGGAGGGGATGGTATGATGAGATTGCCTACAATGGCATTAGCAAATGTCTCCAATGGCCAGAGATGGGGAGGCTCTGAGTTAATATAGAGAATTCTTTCCCAGTGTCTGATTGGTACATCTGGCCCACAGGCTCAGGGTCTAAGTGATCATCACCATGTTTGTGGTTGGGAAGGAATTTTCCCCCAGGTCAGATTGGCAGAGACTTGGGGGAGGAGGAAGGGGTTTCGCCTTCCTCTGCAAACAAGTCACTTGCTGGTCTGAACTAGAGTAAATTATGGATTTTCTATAACTTTAGGTCTTTAAATTAAGGTATGAGAACATCAGTAACACAGCCAGAGGTTATGGGCCTATTACAGGAGTGGGTGGGTGAAGTTCTATGGCCTGCAATGTACAGGAGCTCAGCCTAAATGATTGTGATGGTCCCTTCTGGCCCTAAAGTCTATGGTATGTCTGCAAAGCAATAAACACCCATGGCTGGCCTGTGTCAGCTGACTCAGGCTTGTGCGGGGCTGTAAAACTGGAGTGTAGAAGTTTGGGCTCAGGCCAGAGATCTGGGACCCCACTAAAGAGGAGCAGGTTATAAAACCTCTTAAAGAAAAAAAAATCTTTAAGCACCTTACAGACAGAGAACTATTATATGTTGGGTTTACAACATAGTGTGAATTTTACAGTAGCAAAAAAATGTCCTATTGGACCTCTAGTTACTAAATCCTCATTTTTATTTTTAAAAAAGTCCCCCTATTTAAAGTGCATCTCAACAGCCTGCTCTATTCCTGATATTGAACATTATTCTGCTAACAGCCAAGCCAATTCAACTCATTCTGCTATTAAACATGTCGAAAAGACTGGCAAAAATATAAAATAATATCTTCCAATCCAGTATAAAAGAACATTATTTTGCTATTTGTCTAATCCCCATGTCAGTGTAATATGTGGTACTACCTGTTCTTAGGTATCTTCATCATCTTAACTTACAGTTTTCTGTAACATTAACAACACTCATTAGCCTTCCGAATGATCAATATTTCCAGAATTCTTCCAATATGTAAGGCCTCATTCTGCCTTTTCGTGTGCCCTCAGCTTTCCCTTTTGAAGCCAAGGTACATGGATACCATGATGATGAGCACTGTATAAAATGATTGATGGAGACAGACAGCAAAGAAGGCAGAACTGGGTCCTAAATATGCTTACCAGGTGCACCGATCCATGCATTTTAAGCAGGTCACACTCAATGCATCAATTTTAATTGCTTCAGACCTTTGTTTCACATATACACACTACTGTGGTGGACCATTCTTTGATTGGCATAAATATCAATGTGGAAAAACTTTATTATTACTTTTAAATGGCATTTATTAATGCCGGTTTACAGTCCAATTCTGCAAATTCCTGCTCAGGCAAATAATCAGTGAGACTACATAGGCCACTAAAACCTGCTTGTGTGAAAAAGGATTTGCAGGACTCTTGATTTTATTCAAACCATATTCAATATTTAACTGCACACCATACTTTAATTCCATGGAAGTGTTGAATATACCCCTATTACTTGAGAGAAAAGGAAACCAGAAGAAAGAAAGATGACAACCTCATGATTAAGACTCAGCTTAGTGTAAGTTTACTTGACTGCTTATTAATAGGCAGGTTTTCTGTGCATTGTGTTCTCTTTCTGATCAGTGTGTTTACAAAAACAAAATTTCAGTTGAATCAAACATAGTGACACATTTCATAAGCATTTCTTTTCGTTTTTCCCATTTTGTTTTTAGGCATGAACTGTTTCGTCAACCTGGCTTTGAATGGCTGTCCGCTTCTGGTTTATAACATTTTTAATAGCTATTTCTCACTATTTCTGACATGTCGAGAACTGAACAATGGTCCCTCCACCTAGACACACACATTTACAAAGCTGCAGCAACACAGCCCTTTCCTTATTTTGTAAGGAATTAAATTGTGTGAGCCTAAGGAAATTACTCCTCTCTGACATGTTTTGTGCTCTGGCAGCAAATTTACTATTGATTTTTGATTCAGAAACTGTGGAATGATTGAAACTCCACAACGTATCAGATGAATAACCTTCAGTTATTCTAAGTGCTAAATGAGGTTCGTTTAGAAGAGCTATTCCTCAACAAATTAGGGTCCCAATTTTTGTTTGACTTGAATAACTGAAATGAAAATGCCATAACAGGCCTCTCCCATTTAAATTATTCAGCGTCTGCTATTCTTCCTCTTTGGATTTTGTGCATATCCAGGGAATGTCTGCTATGCCCAGGAAATGTGTGCCATGTACATTGGGGAATAAAGCATTAGAAAATGAAGTTCAGGCCCAAATGAATGAATGACATCTATTCTTTACAGCTAGGTGTTGAGAAAAATTTGATCCCTAATGCTAAGGGCTACTTCTGAGCCAGAGCAACAGCTCACCCTAGGTCTTGCCGACCTTGGAGCATCACGTAGGGTCAAATGTGCACACAGATTAACTGTTCTTGAATAATTTATCTGATGTAGTCGATACAAATAGGCTTTTCTCCAACCCGATACATGTCTCTTAATTTTGGGATCTCTGGACAGATTATCTTCACTTTGGTATGTGAAGATTCACAGCATGCCCTTTATTTTCTCATACACCCTCCTTCCCCACCAGTCAAAACTGGTACCAACCATTCTTCAGGGGTTCAAAGTGGCAGCATAAAGAGACTCAACATCTAGATACTGTTGAGGCAGATCTACCATTAATCCAAGCCAACAGATCCTGTGGCTGATCAAATTAATGGAGGCTAGCTTTTTGGTTGAATTTTTTTTTTTTATTTGGGGACAGGGCACAATGCCATGGAAAGAGTGCAAAGCAAGAGGCAAAATGAATGCAATTTCAGTAGAGAATTTCATATCTTCATTTCTGGAATCATTTTTTTCAAATGCAAACACAGTCCTGCTCAGAGGCTAAAAGAATATCAGTTATTTTGCACAGACTATATCTTGCACAAGATCTGCCATTTAAAAAAAAACCACACACACAAACAAAAATATGACGACATAATTGTAAAACACTCAGGTCCTTAAATTGGAAGGAAATTCTACAGAAATTTTTAAAATAAGTGTTATGAGGACATTAAACTGCTGATGTTCCTTAAGAACAAACAAACAAACAAACAAACCACAGTTTTGTAGGGGCTGTTTCTTCTTTCAGGTGACATATGCTTTACACTGGTGTTATGGCCAATCACATTTCTCCTGATATTCACCAGCATAAGTGAGAGGTGAATTGGACCTAAATGTTTATTTTTAAAATGCAGGGTCCTGATATGACATTCTTGTCCACACCTTGAACTGCTGAGCAATCATTTGCAGCCTTATTCAGCCGGAGATTCACCAGCAAGAAAGTGGGGCAAATGAGTTAAAGGGGGCCCTTCTTTCCACTGAAGCAAATAATATTTCTAACACTACACGCTTGAAAGTCTTCAGGGGATGCTGCTTCTAATTTTCTTTTTCTTGTTAAGAAAGTCAGTGCCAGCAGTGAAATATGCAGTCTTGCTGTAATAAAGCAGGAATGAGCTTTCAGGCCGGAATTGCAAGAGCCATATTCATGTTAGGTTCTACTCCTTTAAGCGACCAATAGCTGAAACCAGCAATACAGTCTTAGGACCAAAAGGATGGAAGAAAATAAAAGTTAGGGAAACAGGAGGAAAAACCGCCAGGTCACAAAGAAAGTGATGGCTGCCATATTTGGTAAACTTGACATCTAAAGGGTACATTTTAAATTAAAATAAGGGCTGTATCTTTTAAAAAGTGGGGGAGGGGGGGAAGGAGCTAATGAAAACAGATGAAGACTCACACAAAAAAGGCTCCCGGGGTTTAGCATCAGTGTGTGAGGATGTGCTGTACCACAAGGTGTGACCCTCCACACTCCAATGCCTGCCCACCACATCTGTGTTAGTAGCCCACATTGATTCCGTTTCAGTGATGACCCGTTTGTATAAAAATACACACACACACACACCGGTGTGTGGTACAAGCATTTATTTAATCAAGCTCCATAAGACAAGCCGGTGCCTGATGAGAACGGCAAGGAAAGGTGCATCCCATTCTCCTGGGGGCAATGGAGGTGAGGAGGGAAATCATTAAGGGCTCATTATGCGCTAATTTCACAAAACTAACGTCAAAATGGACTTTATTTTCCCCACTACCTCCTTCCACACAGGGGGAAGGCAGCAGCTGAGCCAGGCCCCACGAAAGAGCAGGCAGATCAGCAGGGTAAGGGCTGCTGTAAGCATTACCACATATCTGAGGACAAAAAGAAACGAAAAGCCACATCCTCCCTGGCCCGGGTTTATTTGCGTCTGTGCCTTAATTCAAACCAATGTCTCTGCCACCTGGCTGAACCCAGCTGAAAGGGACATGTCACACTTCTCCCAGGTGGAGCGGAGCCGCAGAGCCAGCCCAGCCCACACAGCGGAGACCCAGCAGAGAGCACGGCAGACGGAGACACAGCCATGTCCCCAGCCCCGTCCAGCCGCTCAAGGGGTCGCTACCTTGCAGCCGCAGGTTCGCTTCCGGCCAGATGCTGGCCGAATAGCAAAGGGGGAGAGGAGCCACTCGCCGTGCAAGCCTGGACTTACCCCACCTATCCCCCGGGAACAAAACAAAAAGCAACCAACCAGGCAGGGGTGACCGAGCTACACCCCACCCCCATCCAGAGCTACGTGATGAACACACACAGCGCTGGGGGGCAACAGGACATTGTCTCGGGACCAGCAGCTCGCCCTGGCCTGGGGGCGGGGGGGAGGACAGGTCGTAGTCATGCAGATTTCTTTATTTTTCCCCCTCGATCTTCAGAAAGCATCACACCCCCACACACACGCTCACTGGGGCTCTGTCACACACACACACACACACACTCACTGGGGCTCTGTCACACACACACACACACGCTCACTGGGGCTCTGTCACACACACACACACACACACACTCACTGGGGCTCTGTCACACACACACACACACACACTCACTGGGGCTCTGTCACACACACACACACACGCTCACTGGGGCTCTGTCACACACACACTCACTCACTGGGGCTCTGTCACACACACACACACACTCACTGGGGCTGTGTCACACACACACACACACGCTCACTGGGGCTCTGTCACACACCCCCACACACACTCACTCACTGGGGCTCTGTCACACACACGCTCACTGGGGCTGTGTCACACACACACACACGCTCACTGGGGCTGTCACACACGCTCACTGGGGCTGTGTCACACACACACACACGCTCACTGGGGCTCTGTCACACACACACTCACTGGGGCTGTGTCACACACACACACACACACGCTCACTGGGGCTCTGTCACACACACACTCACTGGGGCTGTGTCACACACACACACACACACGCTCACTGGGGCTCTGTCACACACACACTCACTGGGGCTGTGTCACACACACACACACACACGCTCACTGGGGCTCTGTCACACACACACTCACTGGGGCTGTGTCACACACACACACACACGCTCACTGGGGCTCTGTCACACACACACACACGCTCACTGGGGCTCTGTCACACACACACACACTCACTGGGGCTCTGTCACACACACACACACACGCTCACTGGGGCTCTGTCACACACACACACACACACGCTCACTGGGGCTCTGTCACACACACGCTCACTGGGGCTCTGTCACACACACACACTCACACGCTCACTGGGGCTCTGTCACACACACACACGCCCGGGCGCGCGCGCCCAGAGCTGCCGCTGAATCACCCTTGCAAAGCCGAACAAATGCCACCCGCTTGCATAAAATAGCAAATTTATCCCATGCCAAGCCATAAAGCGCGGGGGCGGGAGAGGGGGTGTTGGATTAGGAGGAGGATTTTTTCGCTCACCCTCAGGGCTGAGAGATCTATCTCATCCAGGCTCCGAGCCGGAGAATCACTCGCCATGTTTACTTCTTTGCCGGTGAAATTGACCAAAAATATAAATGAAACGCTGCGATCTTCTGCGTGGAGCCCCACCTGGGTCTATTTCACTCCTCTCCTCTCCTCAGGCGAGACACCCCCACAGCACACCAAGGAAAAAGACAACACGAGCGAAAACAACAACAAAACAAAACAAAACAAAAATCCCTCAGCGAACCGTGCCTGCCTGGGCAAATCTTCCTTTGCAATCCTTTTGGTAGGGAGGGTGAGGCCGGTGCAAAGCTAAGGGTGATGCTGGGGAGTGGGTGTATTTAAATAGGACATGCTTTTTGCTTTTCTGTGGATGGCGGCTGCATTGGCTGCTGTTATAATGAGACACATCAACTCCTCCAGTCGGATGGAGAGAGAGCCACACAAGTGTCTATCACGGCTTCCTGGGAGGAGTGAGAGTCACAAAGTGGGTGTTGCCTTCCCTCAGGAGACAGGCAGCATTTCCATGCCATGTGTTTTGCACTATTATCCTTCAGGGGAAAGGAATAAAAGTAAAAACTGCCTGGACCCGGACCCGGACCCTGCCGATTTGTGGACCTGCAACCCTCAAATTGGACCATCAAAATAAAGAACAATTGTAACAGATCCTGTTACTTCAAAAGAAAAAAACACACTCACCGCCACAAACACACACTCTCAACCCCACAAACACACACATACACCCTACAGTTGGAGCACCACAAAAACCCGGATCTGGCATTTAGCTCCATCCGGATCTTGGCAAATTTTGGCCCATTGTACTATCTACATTGAAAAGAAGTGTAGCTGCTCCTGCTTTAAGAGAAAAATCTGGACCCTGATATAACCCAGCCCAATAACACTGGAAAAACACATGCATGGTACCTGGGTTCTGCTGCATTCAGTCAATTTTGAGCACTACTTCCCAAAGTTTTACTGTTTAAATAGAGGGATAAAAAATGTAAACACTCCAAAAAAATCCAGGCCCTGTTGCAAACTGATGCAGCAGCTCTGCAAAAATGTGTATCTGGTACATGGATCCTGCTAGATTCAGATAGTTCTATTTAAATTCCAAATGCAAGAAGCCTACCAGCCAGAGAGAACGGTAGCTCCCCAAATTCCACTTCAAAAATCTAGACCCATCTCTGCACAAAAGCACCACAAATATTTAGCAGCTGGATCCTTCCATTTGTTGGCCCCAAGCCCCCTAATTATACCATTAAAATAGACAACACACGTTGCCACTCCTCCTTTACCAAGAGAATTTAGCATTCAACACATCCTGGTGCAAGAGCAGCCACTTACTGTAGATTAGGTTTGTACAATTCGGAGGCTGGGGCCAAAAATTGCCAAGATTCAGATACATGAATCTAGGTTTTCGCAGCACTCACGTTCCCGGATGAATTAAGATCTGGAATTGTTAGGTGTAGAAGAAGTGCCTACACTTAATTCTCTATCTATGCCGTTCAATATGGGGTTGAGGCCTAAAAATTGACTTGAACCCACAGGATCCAGATATCAGATCTGGGTTTTTTTGCAGTGCTCTTGCTCTGAGATGTGTCCACAACTGGATTTTTTTGGTTCAATAGAAGCAGCTAGACTGGTTCTCTACTTCGAGTGCAGTAGAATCTAGCAGAATCCAGCAGGTTCCGGGAAGTTCCAGCTTTTGCCTTTTTCCTTATTTGTTATTCTCAACCATCCCCAAACCTGGTACATTCCATGTATTTGTTGCCTCGGGAAGGATATTACAGAGGATGCACTGGGGAGATTGTCAAATTTCACAGGTTTGTGTGGGGATCTTACAAAATGCAGATCTGTGAAGTGGCAACCACAACCACACAGTAACTTGTGTATAGAAGAGCAGTTGGATTTTAATTGTGCTTCATGGATTAAGATGCTCTTTGCACTTCTTTTTAATAGCAAACAATCATGCAATTGACAGAAAGGCTTGATGCCTGCAGCTAGTGCATAAAGGGCTTTGTCGTCTGAGATGCAGCACACTTATTACCAGGAGTAATTTGGGAAGCAGAGGCAGCCAGCAGGCTAGCCTAGCAAAGCAGAGCCTAGCTACTGAAATTTCCCCATAAGCAATAGGATATCATAAGCCAGTCGCAGATCTAGGGGCAGCCCATTGCCCCTCCCCGCTTTGTCCTCTCTGTTCACGGTCACTGTGCTGTCTGCACAGAGAATACCCTGCAGGGAAGGAAGTTCAGAGTTCTAGAACTGAATCAATGTCTTATTATCATTATTAGCACTGATCACAGAGTTACTGATACATGCAGAGCAATGGAGCAACAGCGTCATCACCCAGTGCTGGTTGTTAGAGCATTTTCCCCTAGAAAATTCCAAGTACAAAGCAGAATGAAATTCTTTTAATTGAACTGCCAAATGTCTCAGGTAACTGAAATATATAGAAATATAAGGGTTGAAAGCCTGCTTAGTGGTGCAGTGATGCAAGCATAGTTGAGCTCGTATCAGGGTTTCCAATACAAGAATAAGGAAATCATTAACATCTCACAAAAAAGTTAATCTCTGCTGACATTTAAAGAATCTAATTTGACTCAAATCTTAAATTATGGGGACAAAAGCTTTTACAAAATCACGGAACAATCAAATTGTTGCCCTGCTTCTCTCATTTTTTTTAAACAATGGAATTGTTTTTTAAACAAAGTAATGTTTATGTTGGTTGTAACCTAAATATTGCAATATTGTTCTAATACATGAGAACCTGAAAGCCATATTGGCTAGAAGCCAGCAACAAACAAAAATGAAAGCAGTGTTACTGCCTTGATTGTTCTAGATGAGAGAAATGAAAAGAAAAAAAATGTACTTTTAATATTCTTTCATTTTACAGAATAAATGTATATAAAGTGTATATTATGAAACAAACAGATATAGGCTTTAATCCTTCCATTGGCATGCTAGCATGGACACCTGCAACAATATGATGCTACCATGCTGGCTGGCAGAGTTATTTGCAGAATTGAGGCCTATAATTTGTCCTTGAAAATGGTACATATACAGAGAGCCTACTTATATCAATAACAGAATAAATATACTGAATTATGATGGTTTACAGTGAAGTGTAGTGAAAATTCCAATTGCTTCAGTGCACTTCAGTGCACAAATGCAGCTCCAGTCATAATGAACATCTGTTGATAGGCTGTTCTGTGAAAAGAAATGACTTTATTATTCGTGTGTGAGTGTGTTTATAATATCCAAATCTGTGATCACTTTAGGACTTCAAGATTGTTGTAACTGTGCTATATACAATGGCTTGGTGGCAGTGGACATAGAATCCAGATAGCAGAAACTTGAACCAGCTAGGAAGTTTCTATCTGAATGATTTTGTTTAATGGAAAATGCATTTTCTGCAAGATCAAAATTTTCCATGCAAAAATTTCAGTTTGGCTAAACATTTTTGATATTCCATCAGAAAACGGAAATGAAATATTTAATTTTGGGTTAGTTTCACTTGAATCAGAATATTTCATTTTGTTGAACTGACTCTTCATTTTTAATCAGTTCAGCATTAAACAGCATTTGCCTGTTGTGTTGCATTGCCTCATGTGAACTATAGTTTGGGCACCTGTTCTAGCCTATTGGCTGGGTTCACTAGAGAACTACATCTCCCATAATACAAAGCAGAGTTCTCTCTCACCAAGCCGCCTGGTACATAATAGGAGTCATATAGCTGTAGATGTGACATGGTAGATGTAGTACAGACAAGGAGCATGGTCCATAGTGGAGAATGGGGACCTGAGGCTCCTGAACTACAACTCCCATAAGGCAATGCATTACAATACAGAAACGCAGTTTAATAATGAATTGATTTGAAATGAAGAATTTTGGATCAGTTCAACAAACCAAACATTGCAGTTTCAAGGACTACCAAATGATCTGTTTCACTAAAAAAATTGGAAACAAAATATTTTGTCATTTCTGAATTGAAAATTTTCTGAATATTTCATTCTGCAAAAATATTAATAAATAAGAATAATACATTAATTTTGTCCCAATATGGGATTCAAATTATGATTTAAGTTGTAAAAATGATTTGAGTTATAAAAAATAATGATTGAAGCTAAATAATGATTTAAATAATGCTTTAAGGTATAAAAAAAGACCTGTTAAAGGGACACATTTGCTTAATAAGATTCTAATTGAATTCAATAGGCTTTGGATCAGACTTTGCAAAGAAAAAGAGTGACTGAAATAAGGAAGCAAGGTAAGTCAGATTTGGGGCCTATCGACTGACTATATCCTGTCCACTAACATATTTTGTTAGTAGGGGAAGGAAGAAAGATTCATCCGATTCACTGGTTTCAAAAGAATTCCATGACTATTAGACCAGATCTTCAGTTGGTGTAAATTGGTACTGCCACATTGACTTCCATGGAACTATCCTGATTTACACCAGCTGAGGATCTAGGCCAGCATTTTTACATGAAATGCAGCAGTAGTTAAAGGGCATTGCCTAAACACACTAAAGGGTGGTTAAATATTAATGCTCTATTAAACGGATAATAATTGGATTTCAAGCTAACCTGATTCCTGCTGCAGCTGCATTACAAGATACTCAGAAATTAATGGCTACTTGTGTCCATCCTGCATCTCTTGATCGTCCCAAAAGCATTTCAATTGATACATCATCTGATTGCCCCTTCTCATGCCGATGCGAGTTTCCACAGGAGAGATGCAAAGCAATGGAGAACACCCTGGGTACCTTGCTATCACACCGAGAGTCTTTGCCTTTGTTTTATTATTAGTGATCATCACTATTGTTTAGCAAAAACAAGTGGTATCCACACCAATAATGAGTGACTGCAGCACGGTATTTCTATGCAAGCCTTACCTGCATCACCTGAGTCACTCCACAACCATGGCATGGTATCACTCAACACGCTGCCAGTCATTACACACTATAAGCAGTGCGATGTGTCACAGTGAGGAAACTTCACTCTTGTTGTCCTAGCCTCTCCCTTGGGTAAATGGACCTTACTTACTCAGAAGTTGTGCGTGTCAGTAAATATTGCTTGGAAGAGGAGTGGGCATTAGAGGCCACAGTTAGGCCTTAGGACATGCAAAACTGCATGCCTGAAAAGCTGCAGTAGGAAGGGGAGCTGTGGGGCATGACTGTTGCATTCTGCTCCTGGTTCCTCCAAGCCCTGCAGAGTTCACACTGTGATCAGTCTCCACGGTCAGAGTTGCAATGGAGAGCATCATGGGGTAGAATAGCAGATGGTCTATGAATGAAATCCTGGCCACACTGAAGTCAAAGGCAAAACTCCCATTGACTCTACTGGGGCCAGGATTTCACCCTACGTATTTTCATTTTAGTAGCCTACATTGCTGGGATTACTCTTGCTTCTGAAGCTGGGAGTCTGTCCATGGCTTGTGAGATCACTCCCAAACTGACCAGGGGTCAGACTGAGCCTGGATGTTGCATTACCCAGCACCAGTACTTTGCTGGTAATGTTTCTGCACGATCTAAGCTTGCATGGTAAATATATCTATGTAGATACATCCCTTATGGTTATGTAGAAAAACATTTGAATGCAGAGTTGACTTACTATGTCTGTATACAGCCTTCCCTGAAACAATAATGCTGGGGGTTACCTCAATGGGGTGTTGACCTTGAAGCCCCTTGAAAGAAATTACTCTAATTTCCAGTCAGTGTCAACAGCTCCCTGATGGGGTCTCCAGCTGGAAACAAGAAGTTGGAAGGGGCGAGGGCCTCTAGTAGGACATTTAGACCAGCCTCCTGCATCATGCAAAGATTGATTTCATTACCAACAAGCCACCCTTAACAGCTGAGTGTCAAGCCTACCTATAAATGCCTCAATTGAAGGTAATCCAGTGTAGTTGTAGCCACGTCAGTCCCAGGATATTATGCTTAAACTATTTATATTAGACAATCTGTTCCACCTTGCATTTTGCTGTGGTGGTGGGAGTTCTTTTCCCAGACCTGAAGAAGAGCTTTGTGTGGCTCGAAAGCTTGTCTCTCTCATCAACAGACATTGGTCCAATAAAAGACATTACTTCACCCACCTTGTCTCTCCATTGAAGGTAACTCCACTATCTCCCTTGGCTATTTGGTAGATATACCTTAGCACTTGCTGGACTACACAGAAGCAAGGTGATGCCTTTTGAAGAATTTAGTAACACTGAAAGGTCCTCTGCTCCCTATGAATGTTGTCATTTCATGTAGGCTTTCCCTAAAGCTCTACTAGGATTGTCTCTGCAAGACACACCATGGGAAAGACAAAGGCTTTCTGGATCACTCTTTTAATCAGTATCCCCCTTAGAATGAACTTTCATATTCAGTTGTACACGAATGGTGCAAAAACAATTTCTTCCTTCCGATCCTCAGTGCTGTTACCTTGTAACTGGGGTGTAAAAAAGCACTCCCACAGGGCCAGTCAAATGCTCCACCAGAACCTTGGGCTTGGTTTGGGTAGTTCAGCTGCTTGGATCAGCCATGCTGGTTAGTCTGTACATCACCCTATATATATCAATGTAAGGCAGCTATTCAATAACTATGTCAGCATCAGATTTGGGTTGCTTCATCATGGCCATTGATACATATGATATAGAATCACATTCCGCTCTCAGTTACACTGGTGCAGATCTGGAGTAACTAATGAAGTCAATGTCAACGTCACTATTGATGTTGCCTCTTCAGCAAGAAGCTCAGAAATGGGAATTTTAACGGAGAACTTCAGGGCCTGCTCCTGCTCCCATTTGCATTCTTGGAGTTCAGCAGGGCTATTTTTGTGTGCCAGGCCTGCAGGATTTGGCCCAGAGTGAACATATGACAAGAAAAGCTCCTTAAAATAGTTAATTGTTGCATCACTGAAAACCAAAGATCTGTAATCAGTGCCATGGGGGAATCAGCACGGGCTCTTTGAAACAACTCCATGGATTCATATTCAGAGAACAACACTACACATTTAAATATCTAAGGGCACTGCAAATAAAGAGACAGGATGATGGTACAATCCAACGTGCTGTGCTAACCATACCTCCAAGTGCATGTTCTTCCCCTACACATTTTGCATTTAGTTAGGGAACACAATTTCTTTTGTTTACCTGCCACTGCAGGTAAGATTTCATCCTCGGGGGAGGGGATACACCTGATGACTCAAACATTTGTAATTTAACCAGACTGGACCACATCCTACAAGCACTCCAAAAACGATGGTATAAAGTGGATCAAAACAAGCCCCACTGCTTTTTGTGGAACATGTAGCTTATGATTAAGCCTTATATCTGGCCTGTCTGAGTTCAATGATGGTTTTCAGGGCCAGGGGATGCTAATGCCCCTTGAAGTGATCTTCTATTATTTACCCTGGCTAGGGCTGAATAGAGGTTCAAGTAAGAAGCTGCAATTTTTAATTAAAATAGAACTGCATTTGCAAAAAGAAAAGGAGGACTTGTGGCACCTTAGCGACTAACCAATTTATTTGAGCATGAGCTTTCGTGAGCCAAGTCCTCCTTTTCTTTTTGCGAATACAGACTAACACGGCTGTTACTCTGAAACCTGCATTTGCAAAGCTGTGCTTGCCTCAGTTAGCATGTGCATGCTGACATATGTGTCTTTGATAGTCCCCTATTAGTCCGGATATAGTATCTGAAGCCTCTGGTATTATTTATTTGTGTAACACATTTCCATGACGCTTCATAGGACTTGGTTTAATTAGTTAATTAACCTCTTCTCTGTGGTACCTCTTCTCCAGAAAAATAAACCATCAAAGACCACATCTGAGGATGGAGGGTATGTGTGTATTGAATCTGTTATAAGACTTTAGACCCCACTGATTAGAATTGTCAAAAAAAAAAAAAACTTTATGCAATACCTTATTTGTGCACTGATTGCAGGGAATGTAATGTGATTTCACCCCTTAGCAATCTATGGCCCTGCTTGGGAATATTAACTCATGCCTTTATGCTGTGAACTCAAGGATAAAACTGGTGAGCATAACCTCTATAATTAGTCAGCTGTTGCTATTCAATCCAGTACGGCAAGATGGTTCCAGAGCCCTGAGAACATGAAAGTCCTCCCAGACTCTATGCTAGTGACTATCTCCCACTTCACAATCCTGACTGCAGGACACCTGCATTGGTTTGAAGTCCCTCTGAGCTGAAAGATTTGGCATTTTGATATTATCTTAGTGTTGATTATTCCGGATTCTAAAACATACCGTATATCTTGATTCTCTCGCTCTTCCTCTTCTTCCTCAGATAGCTTAACGTATGCTGGAGACCTAAAGCCACTTTTGCTTCCAGCCCTGGTTCAACACTGGCCACAGTTCAGCCAAACAAGAGAGTCTGGCTATATGTTTTGGCGCATTGTACTTTGTCTTGAAGTTAAGTGAGAAAAAGTCAGGGCACGGTGAAGTTGGTTTTTAATAGCAAGCGGTCCAATGTATGGCCAGGGCGCAATATCTTTCCTTGGGGAAAAAATGGTTTATATAACTAGACCCATCCGTTTGCAGTTTAGGTGCTGTCATTGCATATGCTGTGGGGTTTGAGTGACTACCAGGAATGTAGAGTAACCAGAGACATAGATGTGTGTCAGAAAACTACATGAGCACCTGTGACAATGGAGGGAAACCTGGTCCTAAACCCATCCTTATTTCTCCACTTACAAATTTATTTTTAATTATTTCCCCACGTTTGGTTGTTATTTGTAATTGAAATATAGACACAAAGTATTTTGCCTCCATTTGGGGGGAATGTGTTGAATTCAAATGCACAAGCCCAGTTAAATGCAAGGACCATTTATGTGAAAAGCAAAAGACTAAACCCAACAAGCTGGATTTTTTAAAAGCCCATACCTCAGCCGTCCCACTCTTGCTCAGTGACTTCCCCACCATAGAAAGATCCTGTCAGAGGACAATTGGAAATGCAGAGTGGGGAATTTTTCAGTTAAACAGACATAGCTCCCAGATAAAGATTTTTTGAGCGCACTCCAGCTGCCCTTACGTACATGTTACTCAGCTAGCATTGCCAACATTATCACGACTCTTAGGACATTTCATGGTCTTCTTGAAGCCATAGAGCCTAGGGTCAATCGATTAGGAGAAAATCTCAGCTTTCATTCTTTCCTAGTTTCTAGCCCCTGTGGGGGCAGAGAAAAGCTTGAAAGCATGACTTGAACATACCACAAATGCTCAAAAGCCAGGCAAGACATAAAAAAGAATCCAACTTGGTTTTTTAATATCATAATTTTTTTTAGTTTTTTTTTACCAATCCTGTGATTTTTGGGTCCTGCCCCATGATTTTTGATCTCATGGGTTTGGCAGTATTGTCCTTTCCCTGGAGTCACTGGACATTTTGCATGCACAATGACTACAGGATCAGGCCTTTTGAAAGTGTGGGGCAATGTATAGAGAAGACCATGGTGAGAGTGACTTTCTTAGCCACCTTAACTGTCGAAAATACAGTTAAAATAGTGACAGGGA
This sequence comes from Eretmochelys imbricata, assembly GCF_965152235.1. Classification (NCBI taxonomy): domain Eukaryota; kingdom Metazoa; phylum Chordata; order Testudines; family Cheloniidae; genus Eretmochelys; species Eretmochelys imbricata. Next base: position 16,053,603 of record NC_135580.1, on the reverse strand, counting down.
ATCCAGTACTGTGAAGAACTAGCTGAAACATCAGCTAATGGGAGCTTTCTCAGGTTACTCCATTTTTGGAAAGTGGTTTTGTAAAGCCAGAGTAAGTTTAAGATGCATTAGTGAAACTTACAGTTTAATTTGCTCAGTAATGTTAAGAGCATGCATTGTCTATTGGTTTAGCAATGCACCATTGGCTGTACACAGTGACATTACATATTGGCCTTTTTGTAGAACTGCCTGGGTAAGTGAACTACCAAAATGGTTTGCGGGGTTGGCAAAACCACATGGAGTCTTTCATCCTTAGGATATTGGGTTAGATTAAACCTGTTTTAACAGTGACTATGATTCCTCCACTGAGTGGTCTATGTGAATGAACTGATGGTCTCCGTCCACTTCCTAGCCCTGCTTCATGAAAAAACTGTTACAAACCAGTACTAACTGACACCCTGTTGGCAATCTCAGATAAAACACCAAGGAATGACTGGACATGAAAACCAAGTCACCCTTTAAAACAGGTTTCAGAGTAGCAGCCGTGTTAGTCTGTATTCACAAAAAGAAAAGGAGGACTTGTGGCACCTTAGAAACTAACCAATTTATTTGAGCATAAGCTTTTGTGAGCTACAGCTCACTTCATTGGATGCATGCAGTGGAAAATACAGTGAGGAGATTTATATACACACAGAACATGAAAAAATGGGTGTCTTATCATACACACTGTAAGGAGAGTGATCACTTAAGATGAGCGATTACCAGCAGGAGAGCGGGGTGGGGGGGGAGAGAAAACCTTTTGTAGTGATAATCAAGGTGGGCCATTTCTAGCAGTTAACAGGAACGTCTGAGGAACAGTGTGGGGGGGGAATAAACATGGGGAAATAGTTTTACTTTGTGTAATGACCCATCCACTCCCAGTCTTTATTCAAGCCTAAGTTAATTGTATCCAGTTTGCAAATTAATTCCAATTCAGCAGTCTCTCGTTGGAGTCTGTTTTTGAAGTCTTTTTGTTGTAATATTGCGACCTTTAGGTCTGTAATCGAGTGACCAGAGAGACTGAAGTGTTCTCCGACTGGTTTATGAATGTTATAATTCTTGACGTCTGATTTGTGTCCATTGATTCTTTTACGTAGAGACTGTCCAGTTTGACCAATGTACATGGCAGAGGGGCATTGCTGGCACATGATGGCATATATCACATTGGTAGATGTGCAGGTGAACGAGCCTCTGATAGTGTGGCTGATGTGATTAGGCCCTATGATGGTGTCCTCTGAATAGATATGTGGACACAGTTGGCAACGGGCTTTGTTGCAAGGATAGGTTCCTGGGTTAGTGGTTCTGTTGTGTGGAGTGTGGTTGCTGGTGAGTATTTGCTTCAGGTTGGGGGGCTATCTGTAGGCAAGGACTGGCTGTCTCCCAAGATCTGTGAGAGTGATGGGTCGTCCTTCAGGATAGGTTGTAGATCCTTGATGATGCGTTGGAGGGGTTTTAGTTGGGGGCTGAAGGTGACGGCTAGTGGCATTCTGTTATTATCTCTGTTGGGCCTGTCCTGTAGTAGGTAACTTCTGGGTACTCTTCTGGCTCTGTCAATTTGTTTCTTCACTTCAGCAGGTGGGTATTGTAGTTGTAAGAATGCTTGATAGAGATCTTGTAGGTGTTTGTCTCTGTTTGAGGGGTTGGAGCAAATGCAGTTGTATAGTAGAGCTTGGCTGTAGACGATGGATCGTGTGGTGTGGTCTGGGTGAAAGCTAGAGGCATGTAGGTAGGAATAGTGGTCAGTAGGTTTCCGGTATAGGGTGGTGTTTATGTGACCATCGCTTATTAGCACTGTAGTGTCCAGGAAGTGGATCTCTTGTGTGGACTGGTCCAGGCTGAGGTTGATGGTGGGATGGAAATTGTTGAAATCATGGTGGAATTCCTCAAGGGCTTCTCTTCCATGGGTTCAGATGACGAAGATGTCATCGATGTAGAGCAAGTAAAGTAAGGGCATTAGGGGATGA